>NC_142003.1:6357500-7557500 GCF_049901715.1 Pseudonaja textilis
CAGTGTAACTTGGAATAGTCACTAAATCAATGTAGGTTGAGGGCTACCTGTAAACTCTTTGATTAAAACAGTCAGTTTTGGCAGCTCTGCCAACGATGTCACCTTTACCATCCCTTCTTCCATTGTGGGAGTCAGGGTATTCTTCCATCTTAAACAACATGGCTGACAATTCTAAATAATAATACTGGTGGGCCTCTCACCACACTAGTAAAACTAGTAACAACCATAAAACAGTAACATGCTCAAACACAAACCACCCCCTTGCCTTTTCATTGTGTTACCTGACTTGCGTGTGATTAAGAGCTCTTGTTTTCAGGACCATGGACAGCAATTTATCCCTAACAACTTTGGGATGTATTCCTACTTAATAGCACCTTAGTTAGTTAGTTTACTTTATTGTCATTGCATCTCATACAACAAAATTAAATACCATCTTCAGTGTATACTATGACTATGAAAATAAACACAAGACCACGTCCTTCACATTCTATACATTGAATTGAAAAACCCTGATATTGCATTAATATTGCATTATACGGTATAATTCAATAGAGCTACTGCCTTGGGATAGAAGCTGTTTTTCAGCCTGTTTGTCCTTGTTTTTATTATTCTGTACCACCTGCCAGATGGTAGTAGTTAAAAAAAGGGGTTCCCAGGATGAGATGGATTCACAATCTCTGAAGGCAGCAGTCCACTCCCTGATGGTCCTGGCCTCTCATCTGAGTCCTCGCTTTCCTCAGCCATCCGCACCTGCTGCCGGCTAACCACAACAGATATTTTATTACTCAACTAGCTAACATCATCAGTGTTAATGAGAGTGGAGTTTGGTCCCTGTTTACATACAATAGCTGATAGATTTAAGGATGGTTCACCATCATATTTTCACATTCTTTGTTCCCAAGAATCCTTCCAGAACATCTTTTGAAGATAGATGTGGCAGTGGGAAATCTCATTTTCTCTTTTGGTCTATATCTGAAGGACTTTCGGTTCTCAGGATTAATTCTCTTCTTCAGAAGAGGCATTGGTTATTAGCAGGAAATGTAAAAATACAGAAAGCAACAACTAATTCTAACCCTTCATTGATTTCTAGTGGTTGGGCATGTTTTCACAGTTGGGCGATGGTAGATTTTTGGTTTATGATATCCCCATCAAGATAAAAAGAGGAATAATAATTTCCCAAGGAAGGCTGAGCGGAAAGATAAATGCAAAATAGATAAGACACTATGTGGTGGAATAATTGCAAGCATGTGCCAATTGCATCAGTTAGGAGAATTCCAATCTGCGGGATAAAGTTGCCAGAATATATTAAATATACATGAACCAAATCCCATCATCTTAAGTAGTCAGGGATAAAAGTCCTATGACAGGTGAAGAAGCGAGCAAACAAGCTGCTTTATTGCCTTCCTTTAATAGCTGCCAGCTTAACGTTTCACATTCCTGACCCAGCCCAGAGAATATATCACCACCCAGAGTGAGGGATGCTTTGCCCAGTTACTGCTATGGATTGCAAGACCGAATTATCCACTGCAGCTGGAAAGACAAATTGGCCAAATGCTCAGATCTGTTGGAGACCTGGTTTATGCTTTCTAGGTTGTCCTTGACCACAGCTGGGAGCAGCATTTCCGTTGCTAAGCAAGGCAGTGGTTAAGTGAGTTGTGCTAAAGTGATTTTATGATTTTTTTTGGGTGGGGGGTAAAAACTCAAGGATAGTGTTCTGACCCAGCTCCCCAGACATGACAAACCCTCTGAAGTGAACTCAAAAGATTCCTTTATTAGGTGTCTTGGCAAAATGTTTCTCTCTCAACATAGGCTAACAAGGCTGTCTGGCTGGAAGATGAATAGTTGTCTGCCACATTCATTCATCTCTGCTCCCTTCCTTTTATCTCCAGAGCTAGGGTGGGACTTGGTTAGCAGTGGTGGCTCTTCCGTCCCAAGGACCGGCCCACAGATTTCCACTGCTCTCCTCTCCTCTGCCTTCTATGCATCTGGGTGTCAGGCACAGGACTCAGGTGTTCCTCCTTTTCCTCATCAGCCACCTCCAAACCTGGGGGCTGTTGACTCTCCATCAGACGGATGGACTACGCTCTACCTCTGTCTCTCTCTTTCTGACAGCTCCACTCCCTCTTCCCCTTTGGAGCTCCCAAATTCTCTCCATTCTGCTAGCGAGAAGTTCCCCGAGAATGGGGTCCAGAACGAGTCTCAAACTTCAGAAAACTAAACCTCTAATCCCAGTGATTGTCCCAGGTTGGATCCTGCAACGTTATTCTGGGAGACATACATTTGCCTTTATTCACAGATTCCTTTTCTCTCTGCCTTACATCTACGCAGATCAACTCGACATCATTTCCATGGCGGAAACAACGATGATGCCAGAGGAGATAGAGATGGAAATGGCAAAGATTCAAAGACTTCGGGAAGTCTTGGTCAGGAGAGAATCAGAACTGAGATTTATGTAAGTTAAGAGTAGCTCTTGTGGGAAATTGGGATTCAAATCGGGGACATGGAATGCTAGAGTTGGAAAAGGCTGTTGATCCCCCTTGGGGGAAAAAAATATGACCAGCTTTACTTGGTTTTCTCTGGGCCGGGTAGAATAGCTTTTAATCCGAGGAACTTTTTTTTTTTAAACATTCAACCTAAATCTGATTTAATTTAAAGCAATATTTTGCATCTGTGTACCAAAACAGGCATAGCAGGAAGTCCAGGAATGATCAGACTAGAATGGAATGGAATGGAATGGAATGGAATGGAATGGAATGGAATGGAATGGAATGGAATACAATACAATACAATACAATACAATACAATACAATACAATACAATACAATACAATACAATATAATACAATACAATAGGTTTATTGGCCGTGTGATTGGACACAAGGAATTTGTCTCCAGTGCCTAAGCTCTCAGTATACTTACAAATAACTAAGTAATATAATCATAAGATACCAATAGGAGAAGGTAGTAGAAAAGATTAGAAGGATAATTCCAAACTCGATTGCAAAAAATATGACGCTGAAGTCAACTGAGTGGTCAATGCCTGGAACTCACTACTTGACTCTTGTCACATCCTCTAACCCCGACTCCTTTAACCTCAAACTATCCACTATTGACCTCACTCCATTCCTGTAAGGGGGCCTGCATAAGCACACCAATGTGCCTACCATCCCTGTCCTACTGTTCCCATTTATCCGTACTCATACATGCTTGATAAACTATATATATATAGTTTATCTTGAAAACTTTCTTAGTGTCCCTTCTTATACCAAACAAATCAAGGTGGGGTTATTTTGAGTTTCTTTCTCACACTATTCTCTTTCTCGGGCGAGTGATCTTTTTATGAAGTCTCTTTCAACGGCCGAATCATTTCTTCACTACCCTCACGATCAAAATTGCATTCCTTTAGATTAGAATTAGATGGTCAAGGAGTTTGACTTGGGGGGCGGGGGAAGGTAGATTTTGGGAAAAAAAGGTTGGGATATTCCTCGCTCAAATTGAATGTTAAGCTAATATAATAGCATAAACAAATTAATGAAATTAATGAATTAATGAAATGAATGAATTAATGAAATGAAACTAATGAAATGAAATTACAAATTAATGAAATGAAACTAATGAAATGAAATGAATGAATTAACGGAACAAAATGTACAAATTAATGAAATGAAGGTAACAAATCAATGAAATGAAAGTAACAATTAAGGAAATGGCCTGGGACAGTGTTGTGCTCTCCTTCATCGCACCTCCTGAAGAAAAACACAAACTGGACAATTGTCAACCTGGTGTACTTTAATCTGTACTGAGCATAGGACTGGACCGGATGATCTCAATTCTACGATCCTACCTAAAGCAGCCTCTTCTTTTCCCATTTCTTAGGATGGACGACATCCAGTTGTGCAAAGACATCATGGCTCTTAAGAAAGAGCTGCAGAATTTAGTAGCCACCCCAGGTAATTGCTTTGTGGGTATGACTCCAATGTGTCCAGGAACAAGTGGAATCCCAAGGCGATTGAAGAGTTCCAGATTGTTGTTTGTCTAAGAAAAGTCCCACGAGCGATTTGTGAGCATGAAATCCCCATTTCCATCTCCATCTCCATCTCCATCTCCATCTCCATCTCCACCCACCCAACCAACCAACCACCCACTCTATCTATCTATCTATCTATCTATCTATCTATCTATCTATCTATCTATCTATCTATCTATCCTATCTACAGTATCTATCTATCTATCTATCTATCTATCTATCTATCTATCTATCTATCTATCTATCGATCTATCCATCCATCCACCCATCCTATCTAAAGTATCTATCTATCCTATCTATCTATCTATCTATCTATCTATCTATCTGTCTGTCTGTCTGTCTGTCTGTCTGTCTGTCCGTCCGTCCGTCTGTCTATCCATCCATCCATCCATCCACCCACCCTATCTACAGTATCTATCTATCTATCTATCTATCTATCTATCTATCTATCTATCCTATCTACAGTATCTATCTATCTATCTATCTATCTATCTATCTATCTATCTATCTATCTATCTATCCATCCACCCACCCACCCTATCTAAAGTATCTATCTATCCTATCTATCTATCTATCTATCTATCTATCCTATCCTATCTATCTATCTATCTATCTATCTATCTATCTATCTATCTATCTATCTATCTATCTATCTATCTATCTATCCATCCATCTGTTTGTCTGTCTATCCATCCATCCATCCACCCACCCTATCTACAGTATCTATCTATCTATCTATCTATCTATCTATCTATCTATCTATCTATCTATCTATCTCCTCCCTCCCTCTCTCTTCCCCCCTTACAAAGAGTTCCTGGAAACCTTAAAAACACTTTCTCTTCATTTTGTTGTGACCTCAATCCAGGGGTGGGATTCTACCGGTTCCGACCAGTTCAGGTGAACCAGGTGTTAAAGTTACATCTGGTTCATTCAACCGGTATTTGAACCGACTGGCTGGCCCCGCCAATCCCTCCCCTCCCCTCCTAGGAGTCCCCACACAGCCCATTTTCGATGGAGGTAAGTGCAAGATCTGCGCAGAGGATCTGGGAGGGGGAAAAAATGGGCCTTCTGGAAGTCCAGAAATGGGCCTGTTTCCAGCTTCTGGTGGGCCTCCAGAACCTGGGGGAGGTTGTTTTCACCATCCCAGAGCCCGGGAGGAGCCTCTGGACCCCTGGGAGGGCCAAAATGGACTCCCCCGGGCTCTGGAGGACCACCGGAAGCTGGAAACAGGAAGTTCTGGTAGGCCACACCCACCATGGCCACGCTCACCCAGCAACCAGGCAGCGAACCGGTTGCTGGGATTTTTGAATCCCATCCCTGCCCTGATCTGCAAAACACAACTCTTTATTGATTCTGCGGTGAGTGAAGTGCCGGCTTTTGCAGAGCTAGTAGATATGTCACCTTCCTGTACTTGCCTTATGCAACAGAAGCAGTTTGGAGAAGCATTGTGTTTGTTGTAACACGGCCAACACATGGAAGAAACGACGTAGCATGCATAGTCTTCTTTGGGGACGACCAGATGTGGGTGAATGAGAACCTCCTTGGATCTTCTCTGTCTCTCTTGAACAGAAAAAGACAAGACTAAGCTGCAGAATCAAAGAGAAGATGAGCTGATCCAGAAAATTCACAAGTTAGTGCAGAAAAGAGACTTTCTTGTTGATGATGCAGAAGTGGAGAGATTGAGGTAAGAGAACTTCAAATGAAGAACCTTCAAGATGACCTCAATTCTTGATGACTTCCTGGTCTTATTCAGGTAGCTTTCCTGGCCAAAAGGTATTATTTTCTTCTGGGACTTATTACAAAACATCCTATTCCAGTCAATCCAAGTACTAAACCAGTACTAAACCTAATTAACATTTTTCAAGGTCATTGAAATGGCTGCCCCAGCTTTTCCTAACTGGACTCCATACACATGGATATTATTAAATTGAGTTGCACAACCCATGAACTTGTGGGAAAGGAATTGGAAAATTCTAGCCAACATCAAGAAAATTCTATCAAGAAAAGATAGACATTGATAAAAATTGAAACTGAATTTTCTTGAAGTTGGCTAGAATTTTCCAATTCCTTTCCCACAAGTTCATGGGTTGTGCAATTCAATTTAAAAATCAATCAATAAAGTAGAACAAAATCTAACTTCTAACAGTATGTTATTTTGCTTTGAAACAGAGAGAAGGAAGAAGACAAGGAGATAGCTGATTTCCTACGGCTTAAGTTGAAACCTTTGGACAATGTTGTACAATCTCCAACCAGTAAGTTTGCATGCCTTTCCCCCCAAATTATTCAAAACAAAGGTTTCTTTCATATAGAAAAATAAACCAAAATGTGGTTTTCTTACGATGACTTTTTCCATTGTGGAAAGCCAAGCAATAAGGCTTATAGTATAAACCCTGGTTTGCGGCCAATTGTAGTTATTTCCATAAGCCACAGAAGCAAACCATGGCTTACCATGTTGTGGGATCGTATAATTCAAGTAGTTTCAATCTCATCCCTTAAGTGCTACTACTGATCCAGATCTCAGTGCCATTTACTTACACCACTGTGATGACTCCTACTGCTTCTCCCAAAGTAGAGCTTATGCATTGAACACTAACGTTCTTAAGATGAATAGCTAAATGACCCAGCTATGTTGGCTAATTTTATTTGTGTGACTTAAGGGTGGTGTGGTGGTCTACTGTTGAAGAACTCACCTCCCACTTGGAAGTTTGAGAGTTCAATTCTAGGTAGCTGCAGTCTCCTAGGACTCAAAGAAAAAAAATATCTGCTGTGAACTTCACATAGGCATCAAGAAGGGCGTCCAGCCAGTAAATGCTCAGCTCCCTCCAATGACTCTACCCCCAATAGGGACTATAGGATCATTAAAAAGGACTTTTTTAAAAAAAAATTGTGTGAGCTAAAGTCCGTTTATTTGCATCAAGAGCCCCGGTGGCGCAGTGGTTAGAATGCAATATTGCAGGCAAACTTTGCCCGCCACCTGGAGTTTGATCCTAATGGGATTCAAAGGTTGACTCCTTCCATGGTCAGTAAAATGAAGACCCAGATTGTTGGAAGCAATGTGCTGACATTGTGAGTAGTGCAGTGGCCTAGAGGTGAAGCTCTCGCCTCAGGAGGCTGTGGGTTTTTACACAAGGAGTAAATATCAGCTGCGAACTCTGCACTGGTGACAGGAAAGGCGTCAGGCCAGTAAACGCTCAGCTCCATTCAGTTGGCCCGACTCCACCCCAAAGCGAGGGACGATGTCTTTTAAGGGTCTCTTGCGTTGGGATGGAGTTGGGGAAACTGAATAGAGCGGAGCGTCTATTGGCCGGATGCCCTTCCTGTCACCAATGCAGAGTTCGCAGCTGCATTGTATATATTGTAAAACCGCCTAGAGAGTATTGTAAACCTCTATGGGGCGCTATAAGTCCTGTTGCTAGTGCTATGGCCAGTCATTAGTTATGCAAGACAACAGCTGGATTCACCCACTGATCTATGATGGTTTTCTTGGGGTTAGTGTTAGGGTTCAGAAACCTGAATCCGGCAACGAATGATGCTCTCCGTTTCTGACCTTGGCAGGGGTACCTACAGAGAAGAAATCTGAGCCACCGCCACCACCATCCCTTCCTCCTAACAAGCCCACCATTGCCAAAACCAGCGCTGCTCTCATTAAGGATTGCTGTGGGATGACCCAGTGCGCCATCATGTAGCTCTAAGCATCTCTCTCGGGCGACGCCTTCTGCTTGACCCACTTGCCCCGTTGGTCTTAAAAAAAAACCAACCCAACAACCACTGGTGGGCGAAGGAACCAGGACATCAAGCATCCAGATATTCTTGATCGTTGACTCTCCTGTTGTAATTTCTTACAGTAACTTGTGTGCCGAAATGTGCTATTCTTGGTGACTCTTTGATGTTGCATAGACCTCAGCGAGCATGCCCTAGGTTAAGACGAGGAGACCTTAACTATAACCAGAATACAGAGAAGAAGCGTGAGGTGTAGACATAGACGGGGGGGAGGGGGGGAAAATGGCTTGTGGGTAAACATCGGGGGACACCCGTTATCTCTAGAGATGCATCCTCCCCCTGGCTTGGCTCCACATTTTCTCGATTTAGCACAGGATGCTAAGTCGTCTCCGTGAGGTAGGAAGAACAGCCAAGGTGAATGCTATGCTTAGCATGCTGTGTGAATGTATCTGCTAGGTCTTGATCTGGCGTGAACAAGTCTTGAATCCAGCCGATAGGTAGATTCTGCGTAGGTGTGGGATCGGTTCTTAGCCTAACGCCAGCTCTGAGGTAGAAATAACCACGTAGCCGTTTTAATGATCTCCTGAGCACTGGATACATCCCACCCCTTCTTCCTTTTAACAGGCGGTATTTGATCGGTGGGCGAAAGGAGGCAAACACCTTCTGGGTGGCTGGGTTGGGTCCTTTTCACGATGACGTATGTGTTAATAAAAAACGCTAAATAGAATAGCTAATAGCCTACCGGAAGCTGACAATCTGTTCTCTTGTGGTTTGCAGTGTTCTGTTTATCTGACTCACAGGATCGCTGTTCTGACCCGCCTCCCCAAACACGACAACCCCCCTGAAGTGAACTCAAAAAGATTCCTTGATTAAGAGTGCCGGGAGCCCCGGTAAAAAGGTGACTCTCTTAATGCAGATTAACAAGTTTGGTCAGTCAGGGGACGGATAGTTGCCTGCCACATCTATTCAAATCTGCCCCCCAGCCTTTTAGCCCCAGAGCTAGAGTGGGGCTTTGCTAGCAGCGGTGGCTCTTCCATCCCAAGGACCGGCCCATAGATTTCCACTGCTCTCCTCTCCTCTGCCTTCTGCGTGTCAGGCACTGGACCCAGATGTTCCTCCTCTTCCTCATCAGCCACCTCCAGACCTGGGCGCTGTTGACTCTCCATCTGAGGACGCCCCAGATTCCGCCTGCCTCTCTCTCTCTCTCTCTCTGAGCTCTCAGGTTGCCCCGATGCTGATCCTGACTCCCCTGCGGCCTCCTCCTCTGACTCGGCTGCTGGAGGGACCAGCGGCCAAAAGGCCACAACAATTGCTCTTGTGCGAGCAACATTTATAAGTTGTGTTAAGCTCACACTAGGGAATCACATGATTTGGGGATGCTACTGTCATAAATACGAACCAGCTGCCAAGCATTCAAATCTTGGTCACGTGACACATATTCCAATGGTCTTAAGTGTGAAAAATGGTCACAAGTCACTTTTTCCCCCCAATGACATCGCTAAATGAACTGTTGTAAGTTGAGGACTACCTGTAAGGTATATTTACTGGGTGGGGGTGGGTGGGTGGGGGGAGAAAGAGACAAGAGAAGATCATTTGCTTGCTTGAAATTTTTATTGACAACTGCTTGGTCCCAAACACACAAAAATACCACTTGACCCACAAAAGTGCCCCGAACAAATTAAGACAAGTTTATTTGCTGTATTGTTCACCTTCCACCCACCCAGAGTGCATAGTTGCCTTGATCTGTTTTGTTTCAGAACAGTAAAGAAATCAAAATGTCCAAAGTGTAAGTTAAAGAATTTCATCACCTTAATTCATGTTCCAATCAGTCAAGTTACATTATTTTTTCCAAGCCTTTTTCTTTTCTTTTAAAAAATCCCTTCATTAAATAATCTTGCGCTACGGGAGAAACCAAAAAAAAAAAAAAAAAACCCACCCTCAAATTTATCTGAAAACAGCACCGTGTAACTTTCAAACAGCGATTTAGTTCCAAATGCCACATGGATTCATGCACGATGGGATTATTCTCTATGGATCACCTGGCCACATCTGTATTTCAAATAAAGAACACTACTGGACTTTTGATTTCTTTATTTATTTTTTCACCCCCCAAAAAAACTTGGGTCTCACTTTTTTTTTTTTTTTTTAAAGATGACTTGCTCAGAACCGCAACCGGTTCTGTTAAGCACGACCCGCAATCGAGTGACGAGGCCTTTGTTTTATGCAGGTTATACATAAAGCTACAGACAGATGGTTCTCACAAATACTCGGAACCACTAGAGAGAAAGGAAAAAAAAAATATATATATATCGAACAATCTGTTCCTATAAACTCGAGGTCTCTCTAGAGGAATTGTAAAGCTATCCAACAGTGCCGTATCTCAATCTCAATACAAAAAACTTCCAGTGTTTCTTTGCGTTCGTAATGGCTATAATAATTCAGAAAGGTTCAATGTGTGGCTTTGTTTAAAAATCCTCTTTTAAACAAAATCCATTATTTTTCTTTTTAAAAGTACCTATAGCCATCTGGAGGTATTTTTTTCCCCACTTTAGTTGCTGGCTATGAAATCCCAAGCCTGTTTTTTTTTTAATCTCCCAACCTTGTCCATTATAAAATATAATCGTTACAAAATATATATTTTCCGCGTTCGGCCAGTGGAAACCTCGTAATAGGTTCTTCTCCTTTTGACAAGCAGTAAAAAAATTTCCTCTCCTGGCAAATACAACCCATTGTAAGTGCCAAGTTTACCCGGGCAGGGGTATAAACCTTTGGAAGACGTTTTTAAGGTCTCTCTCTCTCTCTCTCTCTAAAAAAGAAGGCAAAAGGATCCCACTGACTCAATCTCTTCTTTGAAGGCTTGCCCATCTAAAAGCCAACAACTACAACAATCACAACCGCACGCACACACAAAAAAATACCCCAATAAGAACTGGAAGCACAAAAAAAAACAAAAAAAACAGACCACGACACGCAAGAGCAGCTTTTCAGCACTTAGGAGGAATAAAAACCAGACAAGAGTTTTTAAAAAATTGCTTTCTTGATTCATACTAAGCTTCCCGTTTATTAGACGTTTAAAAAGTTTCGCAAACAAGGTTAGGCCCCTAACCTTGGCCATTCTACCTCCTGCTCCTATCTCGGCACTGCGGAAGCATCATCGCCTTTTCCGTCTTAAAAACTTCCCGTCGCTTTGCCGCGACCCCATGATTTATGCATTCGGATGCATATTTTACTTTCTTGAAATCTCCGTGGTCCCCGTCCGTCCCCCGTCCCCTTCGAGGGAGCGGCTGCAACCCGAGGCTTCTCACGGCGCCTTCAAAACGCACGGCACCGAAATGGTTTCCCGCCCCCACCCCCTCTCTCACACTTCACCTCAAATCGGCATCCACCGGCAGCGCTTATAAAAAGGAAGCTTAAAAACCATTTCCTGCAAGTTTCCTCGACGGAACTAGAACTATCACAGAAGAAGGCCTTTTTTTAAAAAAAGAAGGGGTTTTTTGTTTTTTGGTACCAAATCGACCGACTTCTCGGAGTTCGTTGGGTTGTTTTTTTTTTAGTTAATTTACAAGTCATCGGGAAAAAAGAAAAAAAAATGAAACCCAATTCCCAAGTTTTGCCCTGACGAAGCTAAAGACCCCCCCACACACACACACCGCCTATTCTCACCTAAGTGACTGTTTTAAAAATCCTCTCGGGAGGCCCATTTTGCACAACGTATTATGCACTGCGTTGTTATTTCCCCGATAACAAACAATCGCAAAAGTAGAACGCCCCGAGAGATTTAGGCGTGATGTGTAGGTATGACATCTTGTTTGGGGATCGGGAGACTTTAAAAAAAAATCCGTTCTCTGCCAAGGGGGGCTCGCATTTGCTTTTGTCGACATGGGACAGAATAAAAAAAAAAGGGGTAAAATGTTAGATCGCTCTTAACAAATATTTGAGATTCTAGTAATAGTAATAAAAAAGGAAACTGCCCAGCTTAACTTCGGTTAAGGGTGTGCAACGTATTTGCACGGAAGGCAGTCAGAGTGACAAAAGAAAACAGGTCGGTGGCTACACTCCCTCCAGACAGTGATTAAAAATAATAATAATAAAAAGATATAGCCGACTTTATTTCCTGTGCAGTCTTAACGATACGAGGCTTTTTCACACCGGGTACGAGATTTAAAGCTTGGTTACGGGTGCAAACGAGAAGTTGGCTGCCAATTTCACACGGCTCTTCGGCTGCTTTCGAGCTGGACTGTCCATGGCTTTTCGGCAGGCCGGCTGTTCAGATGAGGAACAGGGAAGTGCTGAGATGTTTTGGGTCGCTTTAGATGCTTCGGAAAAGTGACCGATTTCTTTGTTAGCTTCTGAAGGACCAGCAGCCTTCTCCTCTTCAGGACCCATCGTCATCTCTGAAAAAAAAAAGGGGGGGGGGGAACTGTTTAGCTTTGAAAATGTAAGGTAAAGGTATAGTTCAGTGATGGCGAACCTTTCTTCGGTGGTGTGCTGAAAGCGTGCGCGCAGGAACTCACAATGCAATGCACCCCCCCCATGCACGCGCATCATCCCCCCTATCCCTTTACCTGCACCGAGGAGGCGTGCACCTCCCAGCTGATTTTCGGCCCGTTTGAGGCTGTTTTCGCCCTCCCGGAGGCTCGAGGGAAGCCTTTGGAGCCTTAGGAGGCCGAAAAACGGGCCCATTTCGGAACTTCCGGTATTTCTGGAAGGCCTGTTTTTCGGCCTCCCGAGGCTGCAGAGGTTTCCCTTGAGCCTTCAGGAGGGCAAAAATGGCCTCAAACGGGCCAAAAATCAGCTGGGAGGCGCGCGCATGCACAGTGCAGGTAAGTTTGGCTGGGGCTCGCATGCCCGCACAAATGGCTCTGCGTGCCACCTGTGGCACGTGTGCCATAGGTTCGCCATCACGGGTATAGTCGTAGGAGGGTTACTCTTCTCTGTTTCAAGGCCATTGAGCCAGCGCTGTCCGAAGACATTTCCGTGGTCATGTGGCCAACATGACATCACGGAGCACTGTTACCTTCCCACCAAAGTGGTACCTATTTATCTACTTGCATTTGCTTGCTTTTGAACCGCTAGGTTGGCAGAAGCTAGGAGGAGGACGGCAACTCACTCCATCATATTGCGCTCAGGTCTCAAACCTGCGCTGCTAGCTTTTCATCAAGCCGTTTACTGATTCTTCAGACATCCCTTATGACTTTAAGGGTAAACACAACACATTCCCATTTCATAATCCCTTGGGCTACAAAGAGATCAAATTAGATCTGAGTTGGTCTCCAGAACCAGAACTTAAGTCTTCCAAGTTTTCAGATTTGTGCTTGGGAGACTAAACCTCTGGTTCCGGTGACCGACTCAGACTGGATCGTGCAATATTATACTGAAACGTGTATATTTGCCTTCATTCGTGAGATCAGATCTATCAACCCTAAAGGAAATCAACTGTAACTGTCCTTTGGAAGGACAGATAACTGAAGAAGCCAAAGCTCAAAGACTCTGGCCACCTAATGAGAAGAGAGGACTCGTTGGAGAAGACGCTGATGTTGGGAAAGATGGAAGGCAAAAGGAGAAGTGGAAAGCGGAGGATGAGATGGTTAGATCATGTCATCAAGGCAATGAACATGAGTTTGGGCAAACGCGGGGGAATTGCAGAGGACGGAGGAAGGATCTGGCATGCTGTGGTCCATGAGGTCGCGAAGAGTCAGACATGACTTAGCAATCGGACAACAAAAGTTCGTCATGCAGGAAGGGAGCACAACACAACCTATGCCAATCGTTAGAGCTGCTGAAAACCTGGATAGAAATGTAAGCAGATGGGATTTTACTGCTTGGGTTGCCTTTTATTCAGAATTTATGAAATAGGAAGAAGGGGAAATGAAGAGAGAAAATGAAAGCTACCGGACGGACCAAATTACGTGGGAAGAACCAAGGGACCATTTCATGTTCCAAACAATTCAGTTTTGTAAAGGTAGAAATCAGATTTGGCTTTTTTTTCTGGAAGAAGAAGGAGAAGGAGGAGGAGGAGGAGGAGGAGGAGGAGGAGGAGGAGGAGGAGGAGGAGGAGAAGGAGAAGAAGAAGAAGAAGAAGAAGAAGAAGAAGAAGAAGAAGAAGAAGAAGAAGAAGAAGAAGAAGAAGAAGAAGAAGAAGAAGAAGAAGAAGAAGAAGAAGAAGAAGAAGAAGAAGAAGAAGAAAAGGAAAAGGTCTGGACAGATTGTTCAGCTTTAATAAACGGTAATCTTTCATGAATGCCAATGTCTCCAAAAGAAAAAAGAAAGTTAATAAACTTGACTCTGAATATGGCAAAGCAAAAGAGGCTGCCTTCAATTGAATTGTTACTATTTCCACAGAAGAAATGCAGCCTGTCAGATGAGGCGGCGTTAAAAATGTTCACATATAAAAGAAAAATGAAACTCGGAACTCTAAGAAATGCTCAGCTAATGCTGGAAAGAAAAGATGTCCGCTCGATTTCTTTAAGGTATTAACCGGATAGACCAATCCCAGACTTTGGAGCCCATTGGAATTCTGGGAGTTGCAGTCTTCTGATATACCTGTAAGGTTTTGCTAAGGAATGGCTCCTAAAAGAAGTACTTTTTGCTTCTATTGAGTGGAGCCGGATTTTCAAAAGCGACGTTAACCTTTACCAGAAGGGATTGGTGAATGCTCTTCGAAACGGATGAGATCGGTTGATTCAAGAACCACTGGATCTGGTCTCAGCTGCGGGGAGGGAAGGCAGGAAGGGACCGGCTCGCATAAAAGATCCACGGGGGATACCTTGGGGAGGCAGAGCAGCTCTTCCTCGGTTTGATGGGAGACTGCAGAAAGGGAAGAAAATGAAGACAACTCCTTAGAAACCCACAAGGGCAGTGACCCCAGGACTTGCATCAAACGCAAGCTTGCAAATTCACGCTTGGTTTCTGGTAGTAGGCTCTAGTGGTGAAGACATCCTGCTAGTAAGTGGGAGGGCCTGAGTTCTAGCGCTAGTCCCATCTTAGCCACGGAAGCCAATTGGGTGGTCTTAGGCCAGTCGGTCCCTCTCTTTCTCAGCCCAACCCACCTCACGGGGTTGTCGTTGTGGGGAAAACAGGAGGAGGAGGAAGGCAATTGGATATGTTTGCCACCTTGAGTTATTTGGCAAAGAAAAAAAAAAAAAGGCAAGTCACAAATAAATAAATAAAAAGAATTGGGCTGGGAATTAAAAGAAGGAAAAGAACAGCCCTAATTCTATCCCTGCTCCATGGCTGATCTGCTCTTTATTCTCTGTTCTTAGATCATAATGATTACCTAATAAATGTTATTAGATAATACTGTTATCTTTTGGCTTATCCATTCAAGGCCTACAAGTCTCAGCATTGCTAGGTGCAAAACAGCGGCCAGTAATCAATCAATCCATTTACCAAGGTTGGGTGCCTCCAGGATTAAATCTAAGGATTTGTCCGCTCCTGCTGCCTTCGTGGATTGTCCATCACCATCGACAAGTTCGTTCTCGTAACTTTCGTCAGCCAGGGGAAGACTGGGAGAGCTAAAACGAGCTAACGGAAGGGAGGAGGTTAGCAAGCGTTCCCTTTCGACAAGACAATCTTACCGGGAAAGATATTTGGGCTATATTTCCCAACCACCCACCCACAAAAAAAAAGAAGAAGAAAAGTTAACTCCCACTGGGGATGACTTACTTTTCATGTCGTTCTTCAGAACGACAATCTTCTTATGACCGTGGCCTTTTATCCATACTACCTGATTAAAGGCAAGAAAGGCCACAGGTGAGATGGAAGTTAAGGTGAACTTACAGTAGGTAGGTTTCTTGCTGCCTTAAAGGTCCCCTTATACTCGGCATTCTTGCAATCTTCCCTCTTTCGTTAACTTGCACTCACACTTTAACTGGATGAGTTTCCATGAAAACGTCGCAAAATTAGCCCAAATCACGATTTCATTGTAAAGTTAAGACGGCAGTTGCTGCTATGCCCCATTCGATGCAGGCAGACTCTGCTAGCAACATAAATTATGGGCTCAATGATGGTCGTTAAGTCGAGGGCTAACTTGTACAGATAAATAAATCTATTGTCAACTCACAAAATATTTCTGTGGGTTTTTTTTTTTAGAGTTGCCAATAGAAACGGAGGAGGGAGCAGTGCAGCAGCTTGCAAAACCGAAAGTGCATTCCATAAATAGTTTTTCAAAGATAGTAACTAGGTGACTGAAGTTTCTGCCATGCAAAATTCTAACTGGAGATCCTGATTGATGACTCTGGGCTATGGAGGTGTCCCATTGGAGAATATGAATTACGATACACCCAGGGGGTGGGGGGAAAACCAGGGTCAAGGGTGACAATGAATGATGTGTCTCACATCAGGCAGTGCTGGCATGTTAACTCCCAATAAATCCTTTTGAAGTTTGGCTCGAGACTCATGATTTGATTGGGGGTAACTGCTGGAATCCTGACATCTATTCTTTTCTGGAAAAAATGGATTTGACATTCCACAAAAGTATTTTAAACAAAACACCCCTGAAGTAATACAGCTGCCAGACGCCATGAGTTGCCTTCCCGAGAGAATTTTATTCACAGATTTCTGAACGGCTAGCCACCTTCACTTTAGTTGTTATGAATTTTACAGGTCAGCTAAAGATATAAAATGGACATTTTCAAGTGAGAACATCGAGAACGTTAACGGCAGGATGGGCCCAGTTACGATATCGTAGGAAAGTAACTCCTTGTTTAATTTTTTTACCCTTTTAGTTCTAAGGGAACAATAGGGGAGCCAGGGTCTGAGGGCCCATCCGGTTATGACGACTACAGAAAGCTACTATTTGGAGCAGGGGTCGCCAACCTTTTGGACCTCAGGGACCACCAAACTCATAATTTTAAATCCCGCAGACAAGAGACCCTGGGAAAATCCCCCCAAAAAGACTGCAGGAAAATTCCCCACCCCGTTTTCCTACCAATTGATCATTCTTTATTTGGGATGGCAGGATACTGTTACCAGCTCCGTTCTCAGGGGGAGAGAGAGAGAGAGAGAGACTTTTGGCTTCATGCAAGGAAAGCAGCAGAAGCCGCAGAAGTCTTTCTTTCTCTCCCCCAAACTCCGCCAGAAATGAGCCTCTTGGGGCAGGAGGCCTTGCAGGGTCCCAAAGACTCATTTCTGGCGGAGTTAGGGGGAGAGAAAGAAAGACTTCTGCTGCTTCCCTTGTGTGCAGCCAAAAGCAGAAGAAGAAAGAAGCGGAAAGAAGCAGCCCAGTAGCCAGGCCAGGCGTGTGGGGCAAGTTCCCACCCTCCGTCCTTTCCCTCCTCCCCTCACTACCTCATGTTGTTCGCAATGCAAGCGACGCAAGCCTTGTGTTCCCACGGGCCATGTGGGCGGCACAGCCTTGTGTTCCCGCACAGCCTGGATTAATTGTTTTGGGGGGTAACATTTCTCTGCGGACCACCACAATTTTCTCGTGGACCACCAGTGGTCCCCGGCCCACTGGTTGGCGACCACTGATTTGGACAGTTAAGAATCCTGCCCATTTTAAGAGAAAAGAGAAAACCAGGAGCCGCTACAAACCGATGGAATTGCCCCCAGAAGCTCCTCAAGGTTATTGAAGCCATAGGCATCGGGTTGAAGGGCTTCTCCTGTGTACTTGCTATAGGCGGTTGGGAACTCGTGGAGGAAGATCTGTTGGTAATGGTAGGTATGAAGGAGCAACCTCACTTTCTTGGCAAAAATATACAGGTCTGTAAGCTTCACATATTCCACATCACCATCAGTAAAAACCTGTAGGGGATATCAAGAAAGGACTCCCATGTTAACTAGTCCTCATGGCTTTCACAAAGGAAGGAATATTCTCGAGTAGGAACTACACAAAGTCCTCGGCTTGCAAAAGCGGATTTAGCGACTGTTCGAAGGCACTGGGAAAAGTGACCTATGACTGCTTTGCTCACTTACGACCATTTCAGCATCCCTGTGGTCACGCGATCGAAATTCGGAAGCTTGGCCACGAGCTCATATTTATGACGGGTTGCAGCATCCTGGGAGGGTCACGGGGATCCCCTTTTGCGACCTTCTGACAAGCCAAGCTGGATTCACTTCACAACCGTGTTGGGTCAACTCATAAAATATTTCTACGGTCTTTTTAGAGTTGCCAACAGAAAGGGAGAGGGGGAGCAGTGCAGCAGCTTGCAAACCGAAACTGCATTCCTTAAATGTTTTCAAAGATAAGTAACTAGGTGACGGAAGTTTCTGCCACGCAAAATTCTAATAAGAGCATGATTGATGACTCTTGGCTATGGATGTGTCCCATTGGAGAATATGAGTTGCGATACACCCAGGGGGTGGAGGCGAAACCAGGGTCAAGGGTGACAATGAATGATGTGTCTCAGAGTCGGCTACACCCAGGCAGTGCTGGCATGTTTACTCCTAATAAATCATTTTGAAATTTTGGAAGTTTGGCTCAAGACTCATGATTTAAATGGGGGTGACTGCCGGAGCCCTGACATGTGTCAGTAACTTAACAACTGCAGTGATTCACTTAACAATGGTGGAAAGAAAGGTCGTAAAATGGGGGCAAGACTCACTTGATTGTCTCACTTAACAACAGAAACTTTGGGCTAAAACTGGGGTTGTAAGCCGAGGACTAGCTATAGAAGATGCAATGTATTTGGAAACCAAAAGATCCCATCCTTGGCATGGGCATTTTACACCCTCCAGATGTGGCTGGTGGTCAGCTGGACTGTGGGGTCCTTAGTGTTCTCTGAGCTTTCTTCCAGATGTTTCCATTACTCAACTAGGTGACGTCATGATGATGCTACCTAGCTGGGTGACGAAACATCTGCGAGAAAACCGCCAAGCTCAGGGTGCATCAAGGACTCCACCGTTCAACCCTGAGCCACAAATATTCTCTTCCATCACCCCCTGGATCCCACAACTTGTGGGTTATGACCCATGTTGAGGCCACATTACTTCTGGGAAGGTTGGAACAATCCGTACCAACCTCAAAAGACTTCCAAGGAGATCAGAAGAGTTCACATCAAATGGAATGGAATGTTTGACTTTGTAAAGTTTTGCACAGCTCCAGTCTAAAATAAAAACCCCACCCATGGCATTTCAATTCCAACCCCATTTGCTAGGTTGGAGAATGGCTAGATCTATACATAGAGGAACATCAAATAATTAACTATTAGGGCCGGCAGACCCAGAGGGACCTTTGCTCTCCACGGTCTCTGTGTGAAGAGCCCAGCTGTCCTCCTCACCTCGATAAAATAAGGCACGCTCATCAAAAGCTCGATAAAGGTCATGAAGCCGTATTCACATGGGTTAAGGACAGTCCCCTGGACAACCTCGTAACGCCTTTTCAGCTCCTCCACAGAAACCATGGTGGCTTCGTCCAGCGTCATGAGAAGCACCAGAAGGTGTGAAGTGAGAGTCCGGAGGGGTTTTTTATTGATCAGCTGCAGCTGTTTCCCAGAGTCTGTATTGGCCACCTGGAGGGATTGAAAGAAGACACCATATCAACCTTCCGTCCTATTGACGAAAAGCCCCAATCGCTGGCAGAGTTACAGCAGGTGGGAATTCTGGGAGGAGGACACGAGATTGGGGAAGAGACTGTCCCCGTCGTTCAGAACTCTAGAAGGAAGATTTCACAAGGTGTTTTGAGTTGCTGGCGTTTCCATGTGGTTTGGATTCCTCAGCTCAAGGTTAATTTTTCCTCACGTGGCATCTGTTCTGACCCAAAGCTTCCTGAGACCGTAATTAAGCACACAGTTAAAACAAATCTTGTTTTATTTCAACGCTGGGAATTATGTTCATTCCCAGCCGGTAATGAGTCCCAAACAGTCCCTCGAGATAAGCACCCACCTTTCTCTCCTTTGAATTGCTGCCAACAACTAAAGTGCCAAATGAACTATAAAAAAGCCAACCGAAGTACAAAGTCCACACAAAGCTTCAAGGATTAATCCGAACAGAGCAAATGACTTTGCTTCCTGCAAAGGTTTCTCTACCTTTGCACTTCCTTTATACCTTATGGGAGAGGCAATCGCCTCCCAGCCTTACTCCCGAGTTGCCCCCTTTGTCTCAGCTGCTCTTGCCTTCTAGCAGCTCTGCGCACATGCGTACTGGGAACAGGCTCCCCTTGTTCCTCTGCCTCGCTGCTGCCAGGCTCCGAAGGCTCCTGAGTCAGCACCCCACTCCCAGATGGTCCTGGCCGCATCTCTGTATTGGATGCAGGACCCGCGTCCAAGTCCTCCCCAGACTCCCGGACTGGTCCCTATTCTTCCCCACTGTCCAATTCCACTGCCATCTGCACAGGCTGCCAGCGAACCACAAGAGCACCTGGAAACCTACCTTGATGACGTGGCAAAGTTTCTGCATCAAAGCTGGAACGGAGCCAACATCGTAGTCCTGGAGACGCAATGGGTAGCCGAACGTTTTAGCGTATTCGGCAAGGACGTCTGCCATCAGGAGGCATTTATCCTTCTGGGAACGGAGCAGCTTCACAAACTGGGCAGCTAAAGCTTTGACTCGTTCTGTCTCGGTTAGTGTCAGGATTTTCTCCTCGCCGCATTCCAGGACCTGGAGATGAATGTCGGCTTGGGTTATTCAAGAGCGCCCAGAGAAGGCAATGCTAGAATACTGAGAGCAACTGTAGGATCCAAAGCTCAGTGACTTTTTCTTTCAAAAGCCATGAAAGGCAAAGATAGCAGGTAAATATCTCTCTTGGGTTAAGCTGGTTCTCCAGCGAGCTCATGAACGTACAGGTAGTCCTCATTTAGCAACCATAATCCTAATCCCAGAACAAGCAGATTAGGAAGAGTAACCTAGAATGTTATCATCATGTACGTTTTGGACACGTTGACTACCTCTGCATTCGATTATGTAAACACCGTGTTATCACCCAGTCCACATGTATTTCAATAATGTGAAATATAGTTCTTTTGTGACTACGGAAGGATTCTAGGCTGAGTCCCCCTTTTACTCCACCCTCCAGGATCCACCATTCTTTCTCTGGCAATTGCCTACCTGTAAGACGTCAGGTATGGCTTCAAAAAGTTCAAGTAGTTTGGTAAATCCGTAATGAGCCAGTTTGCACTGGCGCCCAAAGTGATGGTGGTAGGAAGGGATGAATTTGTTGAATGGCATGCGGAAATAGGGCTGGTGGCGCAGCAGATCAATCACCTCTTTGCAGAACTGCTTTGTCCTTTCAATTTCTTCCTTGGTACGTTCTGAAGATGGAAAGGGAGCACATTTAGCAATGTTTCTTAAAAGTGTGGCCTGAGGAGCCCTCTCGTTCCCTCCAAGCTGATCTTGGGGCCCCGTAAAAATCAAATTTATTTGTACCCTACTTTCATTATTTTTGTAAATAACTCAAGAGGGTGAATATATGGAAAACTCCTTCCTCCTTCTCCTCCCCCCACAACAACTGTCAGGTGGGTTAGAGGGGAGAAAGTGGCTGGTCCAAAGTCACCCAAAGTCAGGCCTAAAGTGGGACTAGAACTCACAATTGCCTGGTGATTGTCCAAAGTCACCCAGCCGACTTTCATTCCCAAGACAGGACTAGAACTCACTGTCTTCTTTCTTTCTTTTTTAAGGCCAACACCTTAATCACTACAACAAACTGGCTCTCACTATCAAAGTTATTTGTCAGATATTGAGGATATTTTCAAAGATTTAAAATGGGGTCATTCTTCCCAGCATTATCTTTAATTTGCTCAAATATAAGGCTTTTTCATGAAAAATATCTAAGGGCTGTTTAATATTGCTGTTTTACACAACCCAATAAATATTCTACAACGGCGATATTTTAAATTTTTCAATACGATAAACATCAATAAATATAACCCATACAGACAAAAGCTCTTTTAGGGTCCTCCCTAATTTTTAAAACTGGAAAGGGGATCCCCAAAAATAAAATAAAATTAAGGAGCACTGATGTAGTGTGAATATTTGGGAATGAAGTCCGGATAAATCCGGCTTTTCCTTCTCTGTCATCAAACCAACTGAATTCTGGTCTACACAAAGCACTGACATCTGCAGCATTTTCTGAATTTCCAGGATTGTATTTGTGCCTTCTGCCTCTTTTTTTTTTTTTTAACCTTTCAGGGGTTTCGTTCATTTTCCAGGCTTGACACCCTGCCTTTCCTTCAGGAATTGAAGAGAGAATCTTAAAACTGTCAGCCTCGCGGGCATCTGTCTAAATTCAGTGTCTTTGACAAGTGTGGTTTTTATTGACTCTCTTTGGAAAGATTTATGGAGCTAAAAAAAGGGGGAGTATTGGAGGTAGGAGTGGAGATCGCAAGATTTCCCGCAACTGAAATCTTTTCTCTCTAAAAGACAATCTGCTTCAAAGTCCATTAGGGGGGAAATAGCTTTATCTTCTCACTAGCTACAGTCCTAGTCGATCGAAACAATAAATAAACCTCACCAGTCAATAAGCAACAGCCTGCCTGGCAAAATGGGCTATTTTTTTTTTATTCCTTAACTCAGCTGGGGATTTACACACTTGTCTCCTGGATCTTCACCGCTCTTTGAGAAGAACACCTTCTCCTCTGATATTTTGTCATAATACAGGTAGTCCTGGCTTAGTCCGATTGCTAAGCAGGACTGTCCTTGAGTGAGTTTTGCCGCATCTTACGACCTTCCTTGCCACGGTTGTTAAGAGAATCACATAATTCATTTAGTAACACGGTTGTTAAGTGAATCTGGCTTCCCCATGGACTTTGCTTGTCAGAAGGTCACAAAAAGAGGAGCCCATGACCCCGGGACACTGCAACTGTCATAAATATGAGTCTGTTGCCAAGCAGCTGAATTTTGATCATGGAGGATGCTGTAATGGTCATAAGTCACTTTCTTCACTGCTGTTGTAACTTCGAACGGTCGCTAAACAGACTGTTTTAAGTTGTCCACTGCCTGTATCCACCTTGTTTGACAAGCAATGTTGAGAGAGAGAGACACACACAAGAATTTTACTGAAGTTTTCGACAGACGGTGTCATGCCCCTGTCAGAGTCTGAATCCGAGGAGGAAGACGAATAGCTGACAGGGAGTGGGAGTGTGGCTTTGTTAGCTGCGGAGGAAACTGGGGAAGGGCAAAGTCCAGCTGGGCAGAGCAGGGAAGTGGTAGAACAAGGGAGAAGGAGTTCAGAGGAAGACCCAGGCCCACCCCCTCTTCATCCTAGGGCACGCAGGGAGGAACAGAGAAGGGAGCAACGTGAGTTGCATGGCTTATGGGGAAGGAAAGGGCCCTGATTCCCTTCATTAGCCACAGCTGGGAATGAAAGTTTAAAAGAACTGAATGCTGCATGTGCCTTCACATCTGGAATTCTTGCTGCTGGCCCTGCCAAACTAATTAACTCATTTTGGCTTGATCGGACTTATAGTTTGTGTTGACTGCGTTTTGGACTTGACTTTCTGCAGCCAAAGGCTGTTCCTGGGAGAGTTTTTCTCCAGCCAGAAGATAACCTGGACATTGGGTGCAAAGTTGCAGCTAATAAAGGGAATCTTATTGATTATCTGACTAGGTTGCCTTTGTGCCACACCCCGGGTCATCACAGGCAGCAACATACCTCTCTTCGGGATACAAATGACCATTTCATTATCTTGCTGAGACAAAGAAATGGTTGTGTTGGGAATTTCGGATATCAGATCCACCAATTCACACACTCCGTATTCTGTGACGTCCCAGTCTTTCGAGAAACACCTACGAGATTAATAATTCAGGCAAAACACTTAAGGGAAAAATTCTGCACTAAGATCAGGCTGTAGAACTAGCTCAGCAAGCATAAAATGGAAGCTTTCTACTTGCCCATGGTAAGCCTCTTACTGGGAAACCAAAAGAAAAGCAGGACATTTTTCTGAGGTTTAAAACCCAGCACAGAGGAAAAAATATATATTCTTTTTAAATGTAACAATCGTTTGTCAAGCTATGTATTTACTGGAGCGCTGTAAGGTATTTCTGTAAATCTTCATTTTAGGATATATGCGGTTTACTGCCCACAGGTTAAAGATTCCAAGGTGATAATGGTAATTTGATGGAAATAATAATTAAAAAAAAAAACCAGATATATTTGGGAAGAGACCCTCCCTCACAAATTGGCCCATTTCTGGTATTTTTAAAACCAACTTTAAAATCAATCGATTTTAAAATCAACTCATTTCAATTCCTTCCATTCTGTAAACTTCTAAACCTCGAGGATTTCACTGCTGCTTTTCAGATAATTTTAATTCAGAGAGAAGACATCGGTGGCTCGCTTGAAACCCCAATTTAAATTTAAAAACAAACAAACCAAGAAGGTAGTATTTTTACATTTGCAGTTGGAAATGCAAAAAGATACCTGCCACAGCTATGCATACCTACCAGTGATAAGCATGTAAGAATTCTTTGACCACAACTTGCTTACTGGCCTGGGACTTCACAAGCTTTAGTAAGTCTTGAGTGAATCGCTTGACTTGAGCCCTGTGCGTTAAGGTTAACAAACGCTTGGTTCCTATCCCGAGAATCTGAGAAGGGGGGAAAAAAACATTTGTAGGGAGATCTGTGGTGAAACTTGAGCGCTCATAAATCAAGTTATATTTCTTGTGGTTCGCCGGCAGCCTGTGCAAATGGCAGCGGAATCAGACAGCGGGGAAGAACGGGGATCAGTCCGGGAGTCTGGAGAGGACTCGGACGAGGGTCCTGTGTCTGATGCGGAGACGGGGCCCGGACCATCTAGGAGTGGGGTGCTGACTCCGGACTCTCTGGAATCTGGTAGCAGCGAGGCAGAGGAGCAAGGGGAGCCTGTCCCCAGTGCGTGTGTGCACAGAGCTGCTAGAAGGCGAGAGCAGCTGAAACAAAAGGGGCGACTCGGGAGTAAGGCTGGGAGGTGACTGCCCATCCCCTAAGGGATAAAGGACAGGCCAAGATGACAAAACCTTTGCAGGAAGCAAAGTCGTTCGTTCGGTTCAGATTCATTCTTGAAGCTCTTTGTACTTTGGTTGGTTTTTTTTCTCTCGTTCATTTGATACTTCTGTTATTGGCAGCACTTCACAGGAAAGAAAGGTGGGTGCCTATCTCGAGGGATTGCTTGGGACTCATTACGGGCTGGGAATGAAAATAATTCCCAGCGTTGCAATAAAACAAGACTTGTTTTTAAAATAAGCATGTGCGTAATTACGGTCTCGGAAGCCTTGGTCAGAACAATATTTCTCTCAATTAGCGTGAAGGACTGGGACCAAAATTTGAATTCAAAACTCCACAGAACTGGACAAGACCAAATCAATAGGATGTCAACCCTGAAGTGAGCCTGGCCGAAGCCATCTGGTTGCCATACAGCAGTGGGAGGTGGGGAAATAGCTAGATGGGATTTGGTAGCCAAAGCAATGACATTTTCCCATGGGAACCAGGGTCATTTTCACAGGTGGCTGGCCAGAGGAGGGGCCAGTAACCCAGCAATCAGCCAGCACCTGGACTGGACAGCGTGACCAGTGACTTTGGGGGGGAGGGAGGGGAAAACTTTTACTTTTAATTAGGTGAAAGCTGCGAGAAACCTCAGTCAGCTTTCACCAGACTGTGCCAAAACGATGTCATACAGGTAAGAGGTAACAGATAATCAGAGTCGGAAGGGACCTTGTAGGTCATCTAGTCCAACCCTCCTGCCCAAGTGGGAGACCCTACACCATTTCTGACAGATGGGAGTCCAATCTCTTCTTGAAAGCCTCAAGTGATGACGCTCCCACAAATTCTGAGGGCAACTTCTGTTCCATTGGTTGATTGTTCTATCAGAAAATTTATCCTTATTTCCAGGTTAAATCTCTCCTTGTTGAGTTTCCATCCATTATTCCTTGTCTGACCTTCAGGTACCTTGGAGAATAGCTTGACCCCATCCTCCTCTCTGTGGCAGCCCCTCAGATATTGGAAGGCTGCTTTCCTGTCTCCCCTGGTCCTTCTCTTCACTAGACTAGCCAGGCCCAGTTCCTGCAACCGTTCCTTATATGTTTTAAGCCTCCAGTCCCCTAATCATCCGGGTTGCTGTTCTCCGTATTCTTTCTAAAGTCTCAACATCTTTTTTATAGTGTGGTGACCAAAACTGCAGTACTCCAGGTGTGGTCTTACCAAGGCTTTACAGAGTGGTATTAGTACCTCCCTTGATCTTGATTGTATCCCTCTGTTACTGAAACGTAGGATTGCATTAGCTTTTTTGGCTGCTGCTACACCCTTACTGCCATATCCAAGAAACGGTTCTTTGAGAAAGTTGAGTGCCCCTGAGTTTGTTTTCTATGAGTGCATTACTCAGACCGCTGACATAGGAATTGTAAGGACTCCTCAATTTTATGACCATTCGGAGCAGCGTTTCTGATGCAAAGCAAGGTGGCAAGTGAGTTGTAAGCCGCCTAGAGCCACTTCTTTCATCTTCGCATGATGCCAGCCCTTTGGAGGCCAACATCTCTGGCAAGGAGCAGAACACCTGAACTCACCTGCAGGACGTGAGGCACTGACTCCAGCAGCTCTATCAACTTGGAATACCCATAATCAGACACGCGGCATTGCTTGGCGAAATGGTGATGGTACATGGGGATGAACTTGCTGACGGACATAATACAGGAGGGCTGGTTTTTAAGGAGATCAATCACATCTCTACTGAACTGGATGAGTTGTGGGTTGCCCACGGGGCTCTTTGAACGGAGCAGCCAAGGCTCTGGAACAGAGGAAAGAAGACCAAGGAGGCATCTTTACTTACAGGAGAAGGCAACAAACATCATAGTCAAAGAGCAGAAATTGGAGGAAGTACCCCATTTAGAATAGAATAGAATAATGGAGTTGAAAAGGACCTTGGAGGTCTTCTAGTCCAACCCCCTGCCTAGGCAGGAAACCCTACACTACTTCAAACAAATGGTTGTCCAATCTCTTCTTAAAAACTTACAGCGTTGGAGCTTTCACAACTTCTGGAGGCAAGTAGTTCCACTGATTAATTGTTCTGTCAGGAAATTCATCCTTAGTTCTAGGTTGCGTCTCTCCTTGATTAGTTTCCATCCAATGCTTCTTGTCCTAATTTCAGGTGCTTTGGAGAATAGCTTGACTCCATCTCCTTTGGGGCAGCCCCTAAGATATTGGAAGACTGCTATCCTGTCTCCCCTGGTCCTTCTCTTCATCAGACTAGCCAGGCCCAGTTCCTGCAACTGTTCTTCATATGTTTTAACCTCCAGTCCCCTAATCATCTTCGTTGCCCTCTCTGTACTCTTTCTAGAGTCTCAACATCTTTTTTTACATCGTACATTTGTAAGACTAACTGCCTGAGGGAGGAGTCAAAAGAGGAATCAGCCTGGAGTCTTTATGTTCCCATCAGTGGTCTACGTCCAACCCCATTTTGAATTTTGTTCACTTTCATCTAGTGCCTGTTTAGGGATGACCGTTAGTTGGCTAGATTCTTCTGTGTAGGCATGTAGATTCTTGTGTGTAGGCATGAGCAACATATCATCTTAATTGAAACTTAACGTGTGGTCCCAATTCTTTGAGAAACTAATCCCGTTTACTGGAAATGAGAAAAGGAAAAAAAGAATAATCTGACCCCCTGCAAACCCCCACCAGCCCACCCATGGACCTGGAGTCCCAAACTCCAAGAGAACATTGGGCTGTCTGAAAGCAAGCTTATAAAGTGGTTAAGGCACTAGGCTTGAAAGCGGGAGAGGGTGAATTCAAGTCCCTCCTTAGCCATGAAGGTTGGCTGGGGGCAGGGGTGGGATTCAAATTTTTTAACAACTGGTTCTGTGGGGGGGGGGGTAAGTTGGTTGGCATGGCTTGGTGGTCATGTTATTGGCTGGGTGTGGCCAACTTAATATCACTCATATCGAGGCACGCGTCTCCTCCTCCTAAGTGTGAAAAATGGTCATCAGTCACTTTTTTCAGTGCCATTGTAACTTTGAATGGTCCCTCCACACAAGCAAAGTACCAACAAAGGAGGGGGAAAAAAACTCCAGAGAGGTTCCAGAGACAGGAAGTCTAGTCCTGCCAAGAATGCAATAAGGGTTAACGGAGAGGCAGTTTCTGTAAGCAACACCAGAATGTTTCCTTCCTGCCTTCCTTACAGGATTAGCCCTGTAATTTCTTCCAACAACCGGTTCTCCGAACTGCTTAGAATGTTAACAACCAGTTCTAGCGAATAGGTGCGAACCGGTAGAATCCCATCCCTGACTGGGGTGACCTTGTGCCAGTCCCTTCTCTTTTAGCCCAACCCACCTCACAGGGTTGCTGTTGTTGTGGGGAAAAATAGGAAGAGGAAGATCTGTTGGGTATGTTCATTGCCTTGAGTTATTTATAAAAATAATAAAGGCGGGATACAAATGAGTACAAACAAACACACAAAATGTGAGTCCAAAAAGTTCATGGTTGCCAGTGGACAATCCCTCCCCCCCCCCCCGCCAATATACATCCATTTTGTGTGTGAACAGAGTTAGTTCTGGGTATCATTCATATTAATCAAGTTCACCATAACAATATTAGTAACCTCTATCACATTGGTCACATTTAAGTAACCCTCGTTATAGTGTTTAAACATACATAAACTAAAAACCACCTAACCCCTCATCTTCGTCTCTATTTTCATCCATTTCTTTCTTGTTCAATCTAAACATTTCTTTATTATAAACAAAATTAATATTAGGTATCATTCATATTGATCCAATTCCCGCTAAGAGTATTAGTAATTTCTATCAAATTTAAATTATTCTCATTATTTGAAAAACACATAAAAGAAAATGCCTAACATCTGTAAACTTCTAGTCTTTCTATCTGTGATTTTTAATCCTTCTATTAAAAATTATATTCTAATATTGCCAGTGAGCAATCTTGGTAGGCTGGGAAGAGAATAATTCTACCAAATCTCATATCGGTGGGACCGTCTCCCGCTTCACGGGTCGTCTTTGCAAATTCAGACCATGGGGGAGAAATGGGACGAGTGGTCAAGTTTAGGTAGCCAGCTAAGACAGCGACCAAGGAGTAACATAAAATACCTGTGGTGGGAGGTGGCGGTTTATTATGTATCCATTTTACAACTTTGATGCCGTTCTGTGCCGTAGCAATATTAACACCAGGAACGCAGGAGATAAGGTGCTCCAGAGGGACGCCCCCGTGGCCTTCTGGAACCATTTCTAGACTGTTAAATTCGGAAGCATAACAGTCTTGGAAGCTATAAAAAAAAGGGGGGGAGGTGGGAAAGAAAATTAGCTCAATGCTTGTAAGGTAAAAGTTCCCCTTGCACGTACGTGCTAGTTGTTTCCAGCTCTAGGAGGCGGTGCTCATCTTCGTTTCAAAGGCAAAGAGCCAGCGCTGTCCGAAGACGTCTCCGTGGTCATGTGGCCGGCATGGCTAAACACCGAAGGCGCACGGAGCGCTGTTCCCTTCCCACCAAAAGGGTCCCTATTGTTCTATTTGCATTTTTACATGCTTTTGAACTGCTAGGTTGGCAGAAGCTGGGACAAATAACCGGAGCTCACTCCATTACGCGGCGCTAGGGATTCGAACCGCCAACCTTTCTGATCGACAAGCTCAGCGTTTTCGCCACTGAGCCGCCGCACCCCTTCCAGGATGCGGTGGCTTAGAGGACTATTTATATTCCTCTGCTTGTGAACAATCTTCGGGTAACTGCTGGAGATCAGACACAAACAACAGCACCCCTTTCCTATCTTCTGATCAAAATAAGCAGCGGTACGCTTTGGATTGGATCATAACTGCAGCGATAATGGATTAGTAAAAAACCAGAAAAACCCAGCAAGGATCCTGAATGTGGGCATTGCAGACTCACATCGGTTCTGAATATTAATTTGAAGAGTTGGATGCATCTCTACCTGTTCTTTAAGGAGCGTAAGATATAACCCACAATGCTCTGTTGCCAGGTTTATCCACATAAAATGGGTTCGGCTGAAAGTGAGTGAGGAGCCAGGAATCTTCCAGGATGTAAGAATGGACTGAAAACCATGCTCAGACTTTCCACCTACACCACACTACCTTTAGATGTATGAGCCATTTTATAAGCAGAAGATGGTTTTATTCTATTCATAATCCACAATTAATAATTTGAGAAGTAGCAATAAAGGGGAGTATTTGTAGCTCAGGGTCAAAATGAGGCTCCTTGGGGCACTCTGAGCTTGAAGTTTTCTTGCAGATGTTTCATTACCCAACTAGGTAATATCATCGGTGCACTCGACACTGTTCAACTATTACAAAGTCTGCACTACTATTACTGTTAATCTTCTCATCCCTCCTTATCACCCATCCCCTCCCACTTGTGACTGTATGACTGTAACTTTGTCACTTGTATCCTTATGATTTTATATGGACTGTTTCCTAGTGTGATTTGATTGCTTCTTGTACCCTATGACTATCATTAAGTGTTGTACCTGATGATTCTTGACTCTTGACGAATGTATCTTTTCTTTTATATACACTGAGAGCATTTGCACCAAGACAAATTCTTTGTGTGTCCAATCACACTTGGCTCATAAAGAATTCTATTCTATTCTATTCTATTCTATTCTATTCTATTCTATTCTATTCTAATTCTAATTCTAATTCTTATTGTACCCTATGACTATCATTAAGTGTTGTACGCAATGATTCTTGACTCTTGATGAATGTATCTTTTCTTTTTATGTACACTGAGAGCATTTGCACCAAGACAAATTCCTTGTGTGTCCAATCACACTTGGACAATAAAGAATTCTGTTCTATTCTATTCTATTCTATTCTATTCTATTCTATTCTATTCTATTCTATTCTATTCTATTCTTATTCTCTGCTCTGCTCTGCCCTGCCCTGCCCTGCCCTGCCCTGCCCTGCCATGCCATGCCATCCTATTCCTATTTCATTCTATTCTATGATGTTACCTAGTTTGGGTAATAAAATGCCTGCAAGAAAATAAATGTATGGAGGTTCTCAGTCCTTCAGGTCATGGTTGTCCCAAAGGTCCTTTTTCAAGAGGCAACTGGACTTTCTTGGTTTTTCTTTGAAGACGTTTCGCTTCTCATCCAAGACGCTTCTTCAGCTCCAGAGTCTCTTGAAACAGGACTTCTGCAAGAAAGCTCAAAGAGCACCAAGGTAACCTCAATTTGAGGGGTTTATGTGGTTTCATAGCTTTCTGGTGTTTATCGGCAAGAAATTGGCAATCCTTTCTTTTCTATTCAGCAAATCAGACCTTCAGATTAAAGCTACGCATGGCTGGGTTGCGTGGTTGGGTTTGATTTCACAAAAACTTGGCACCATGTCAAGCAACTGTTGGCAAGAGATGCAGAGATGCAGAGATGACTGAGGCTTGCCTGCTTCTCATTAATAGGAGCTAGCTTCTTAAAGGGCACTAAGATCAAATGACATACAGGAAATACATATGGATGTTGATAAATATAGAGCAACCGTTTGCAAGCTGTTTTAACAGCCAACCTCTCTGCGCGACCATTCTATTACAGATTGAGGATTTACAATTTCAGCAAAGGAGAATGACAGAGGAAAGGGGGGTGAAATAGAAAATTAAAACGCCAGAAAAAAAGGATTCTTTCTCAAACACTAAATGCAATCGGGTGGGGGGACGGGGGGGACGGGGGGGAAGAAGGAAGGAAGGAAAGAGAGAGGGAGAGAAAAAGGACAGAAGCATGGAATAAGGACATCAATTAACCTGCAATCCAGGCAAGAGGAAAACAGCAACAGAGCCGATCAGAAAATGCAAATTAAGAATGGGGTTAAGTGAAGTGCAATTCTCTGTGGTTTCTGATTTGCCCTAATGTTCAAAGCGTTCTGTGCAAAACAGGATGTAATTTCAGCACTTCTTTGAAGTGGGTGTATGTGTGTGTGTGTGTGTGTCTGGTACACATCCATTTGGCTGCAGAAATGCAGTTCCTGGCATGCCTCTCCACTGCTAACTGTCCTTTTATGGCAGAGAACCGGCTCCGTTATGGAAGAGAGAGAGAGAGAGAGAGAGAGTCAGGGATGGATGGGAACAATTTTTAATATACATTTTGCTGAAGCTTTGGGTGTTCGAGCAATTTTTTGTTTTTTGTTGTTTTACCTGAGTAGTGGTACTGTCCCCTCATGGGTCTGTAACAAGCTATGGACTTGAGGAGCAAATGCCTTCAGAGAATGAATCACGAAGGGGATTTTGTAGGAGTCGGGATCAAAGTCGTGTTCGCTTAAAAAAAAAAAAAAAAACACCAACAACCAAGTTCAGTTTTATAGGAAGCTGAGCAAAGAAAATATGCCTATATAACTATCCCCCAGTTTAAATGTTTAAATATAACTATCCCGCAGTTTAAATGCTTATGCTTGAAAGTTTATCTTCCCAACTTATGCAATAACTAAAAGCAAGAGCAAGAGCACTTAGACTTATATACCGCTTCACAGTGCTTTTACAGCCCTCTCTAAGCGGTTTATAGAGTCAGCCTCTGGCCCCCAACAATCTGGGTCCTCATTTTACCCACCTCAGAAGGATGGAAGGCTGAGTCAACCTTGAGCCGGTTGGGATTGAACTCCTGACAGTGGGCAGACTTAGTCTGCAATGCTGCATTCTACCCACTACACACCATGGAAGGAAGGAAGGAGGGCAATAGCAAGAGCTCTTAGACTTACATACCGCTTCGCGGTGCTTTTATAGCCCTCTCTAAGCAGTTTACAGAGTCAGCAAATTGCCCCCAACAATTTTGGGTCCTCATTTGACCCACCTCAGAAGGCTGGAAGGCTGAGTCAACCTCGAGCCTGGTGAGATTCGAACTGCCAAACTGCAGGCAGCCGGCAGTCAGCAGAAGTAGCCTGCAGTACCGCACTCTCACCACTGCGCCACCACGTGGCTCCAGGAGTCCAAATTAGACTGATTGCAGAGAAGGAAGGGGGAAGCAAATTCACCTGAAGTCTTTGTTCACGCAGTGCCGTTTGCAGACAGGCTCGTGATACTCCAGCTCCTCAAAGATGACGGGGCTGCAGTTCGCAGACGAACCCTCGTGAGACTGCGAGGACCCCAACGGGCTCTGCCTCGCTTGGCTGCTGGGTAAGAGGCAAACCTGCCAACCGTTGCCTTGATCGCGGATCGCTAGGATGTCTGTTAACTTGTGCAAGTCCGAGGCATTCAGCTTGTGTCCGAACCTAGAGACCCGGAAACAGAAAGTGCTCCGTGATATGAAAACAAACAAAAAAGCAACATAAGAAATCTGCAGCTATTACAGACCTCCTGGAATATAAGATCGTCCTCGACTTATGACCACAACAGAGCCCCAAAATTGCTGCTGTTTAAGCAAGACATTTCTAAGTGAGTTTGGCCCCACTTTACAATTTTTCTTGCCGTGGTGGTTAAGGGAATCACTGCGTCAACTAAAAAGATACCCCTTTCGTCTTTTTAGCTGCCAGAAAAAGGGAGAGGGGGAAAACAGTGCTTTCCTTAAGTGCCTAGATAATTGCCCTGGCAGCCCAAAGTTGTTGGAGCGCAAGAATATTACTGGAGAGCATGATTGAGGATTCTTGGCGATGGATGTGTCCCATTGGAGAATATACATCCAGGGGGTGGGGTGGGGGAACACCAGGGTTAAGGGGGAAATAAATGATGTATTTTAGTATTGGCTGCATCCAGCTAACGCTAACATAGCCACTTCTAATAAATCAATATTCTTTTCTCTGAGAGATGCGGCGAGAGACTTATGCTTTGAATGGGGGTAGATTTGTTGGAGTCCTGAGAGCCTGCAGTTGATAAGTTAGTCACCTGGTTGTTAAGCGAACCTGGCTTTGATTTTGCTCGTCAGAAGGTCACAAAAGGGGATCACGTGACCCCCGGGGACACGGCAAACAGTCATAAATATGAGTCAGCTGCCAGGCAACACGATTTTGTTCACATGACCACGGGGACGCTGCAATGGTCGCGAGTGTGAAAAATGGCCGTTAAGTCCCTTTTTTCAGTGCCGTTTTAGCTTTGAATGGTCACTAAACGAACTGTTCTGTTGTTAAGTCGAAGACTACCTGCAGCAGGGATTAAACTCTGGATCAAACATGACCGCACAAGTTCCTCAAACTCAGCAGAGCATTGGGTGCGAAGTTTCCCACTTACTTTTTCTCGTAAATTTCGGTGAATTTGGAAAGGGGGAGGCAGCAGGCTGGGGCGTCCTGAAGAATCGATATTGCTTCTGAACTGTAAAAAAAAGACAAAGAGCTCATTAAGGAACAGCTTTGGGTGCCACTGTTATTCTTTTCTTTCTTTGCAGAACTGGGAGACTGTTCTTGGAAAGCAACTAGGCTGGCAAGTAGCGAAGGTTCTATGGACAGACTAACTGTAGAAATCAAAGAGAAGGGTGAGACAAGAGTAATATGAAGTCTGGAGTAAAATGTCTCAATGGCCAGAGTCAAGGAAAAAGAAAGGAGGGGTTGATGCTTTATAGGAATGAAAAGTTAAAGTTTTGTAAACCAAAGAGAATGGAATACGATGGACAAATATGAGATGATACGAATGCATGAGTATAAAAGATGGGGGTGAATATGCATATAATTGTATATAAATGTAAACAGAAATAATATGCAGCTAGCACTATACTAACAACATAAGGGAAAAAGGAAAATAACTGTTATGTGTATCTTTATACTCTAGCTTGTATGGCCAAAATGACGGCCAAGAAAGTCGCACTGTGTTCAATTGTTTTTAAAGTTTATTCAATAAAATTTATTAATTAAGAAAAAAAGTAGCAAAGGTTCTACTTTGAGGACCCCTGCTCTAATCCACAGAATGTTTTCAGTTCAGAGACGGGAAGCGCTACGGGAAGATCTTATAGTAGCTGTCGTTTTACCTAATCAGTGGCAGACATTTGCTGGCCGCTCCTGTGGCTAAGGAGACCTGGATCCTCTTGTTACCAATTTTGTATCTGTGCAAACTGTTGACAGCAGTGATGGCCTCTTGAAGGTTCTCCATCTGAACGACAGCCTTCAACTGATAGTCAGTGTGAGGACTAAGTTCTACATTCTTTACCTGGTTAAAAAAAAAAGAAAAGACAAAAATCATATCAAAAGGTTGACTCAGCCTTCCATCCTTCCGAGGTGGGTAAAATGAGGACCCAGATTGTCGGGGGGCAAGAGGCTGACGGTCAACTCATAAAATATTTCTGTGGTCTTTTAGAGTTGCCAACAGAAAGGGAGGAGGGGGAGCTGTGGGCAGTTTGCATTCCATAAATGTTTTCAAAGATAGTTTCTAGGTGACCGAAGTTTCTGCCACTGCAAAATTCTAACTTGAGAACTTGATTGGTGACTCTTGACTATGGATGTGTCCCACTGGAGAATATGAATTATGATACACCCAGGGGGTGGGAGGAAAACCAGGGTCAAGGGTGACAATGAATTAGGTGTCTCAGAGTCGGCTACACCCAGGCAGTGCCACATCTTCTGACTCCCAATAAATCTTGTTGGAGTTTGGCTAGAGACTCATGATTTAAATGGGGTGGTCGGAATCCTGACAATGACTCTGTAAACCGCTTAGCGAGGGCTTAAAGGCACTGCAAAGCGGTATATAAATCTTAAGTGCTATTGCTAATGTTAAAAGAAAGCAAAACTGGAGGCTAGCACGATCTTCAAAATGGAATCACAGCAATTTGTACTGACGTACTTATGGAACCAGTAAAACGGTCAGGTTCTAAAATGGAACCAGTAAAACGGTCAGGTTCTAAAATGGAACCACTAAAACGGCCAGGTTCTAAACTGCTAAAGCAATTGAACAATTTAAAAGACATTTAGACAATTTAAAAAACACACACACACACTGTAAAGTAAGCATCAACGGCAGCCTCGATGTTTACCTCGCCATGCTTAGCGAAGGTATCCTGCAAAGTTTGTTGCAGCTCTTTTCGGGAAAGTCGGTAATCCAGATTGCTAATCTGAATGTCTACTCCATTTGCAAACGGATCTGGGCAGTCTGGACGGCTGGAAGAGTTTGTGGCGTTCAAAGTGAGCGGAGAAGACCTGTTCGAAACGTTTGGAGACACGCTCCTGAGGCCGAGGAAAGGAAAGAAAGAGAATCAAGAATCATATGTATATATGTGTGTGTATATATATATATATATGGATATCCGTGCTTTGCTAGGGAGCTATGTGGTCAGGCTTAGTTTTGGGGGAGGAAAAGAAGGGGAAAAAAAAAATTCTGCCTCTGCCTACCAGCATCCATTGGTATTCATCTGACTAGCATCCTGTCAGTGTGTGAGAGAGTTGAGGGCTGTTTGGAAACTAAAACAGTACTTGCTGTGTGAGCAAGGAGACAGCAAGGAGCTTGAGCTCCAACTTTTTACTTTTACATTATTAGTTTAAACTAGCTATTTCTATCGAATCCGTAACACCCAAAATTGAAAGTTTCTCTCCCCTCAACACACACCTCAAGCACCAAGTCCAGAAATGGTTTCTGGGTAGAAATAAAAGTGTTTGCAGTTTTTTTTGGCCACCTTTGATCAAAGCGGTCCGCTTAGCCACCTCTGCTAATCCCCGTCAATATTTGCTGGCCACGTAGCTTTCGTCCCGGCGCACGCTTGGATGAAAGCCAAAACGTGGCTTTTCCACTCTAAAAACAAACAGCGCCCGGACTCGTGGTGTGATGACGCTCACCTGGATGACCAACAACTCTGAAAGATCAGAATGGGACTGTGCTGCCTGGAGGCTGTCAGCAGGTTGAAAGCTGAAGGGAGGCTGACTTGGAAGGCGTTCTCCTTCTCTTTCTTGTCCACTGGGGAACTGTTCACGCTCCGGGCTGCCATCGTCTCTTTCCTGGGGGAAGAAGAAAGGCTTAATTAAGGCATTCAAAGGGACAGAGAGCCTTCCGTGAAAACCGGCCTTGTAGGTTCTCAACGTACTTTGGGTTGTTTTTATTGTGAGCAGGTTCTCCCGCTCCTGCCTTCTTGGCGGCTTGGGGAGGTACGGAGCTTGCCGTGGCAGAAGTGCTGTGCAATGGAGGAGCTCCCTCTTTTAGCTGGTCCTGGCGATGTTCAGAGCTTCTTCCCGTTTTGGATTCGAGGCGACACAGTTCCTTGGAAACAGAAGAAAAGAAAAGAAAAGAAACAAACAAGGAAGGAAGAGAAACAACGAAGGAAACAAGGAAGAAAGTAGGAAAGAGAAAGAAACAAGGAAGCAAGGGTTGACCCTTATGATTCTTGACAAAGGAATCTTTTCTTTTTTATATACACTGAGAGCATTTGCACCAAGACAAATTCCTTGTGTGTCCAATCACACTTGGCTAATAAAGAATTGGCTAATAAAGAATTGAATTCTATTCTATTCTATTCTATTCTATTCTATTCTATTCTATTCTATTCTATTCTATTCTATTCTATTTCTATTCTATTCTATTCTTGTACACGGAGAGTATTTACACCAAGACAAATTCCTTGTGTGTTCAATCACACTTGGCCAATAAAAAATTCTATTCTATTCTATTCTATTCTATTCTATTCTATTCTATTCTATTCTATTCTATTCTATTCTATTCTATTCTATTCTACTCTACTCTTATTGTACCCTGTGACTATCATTAAGCGTTATACCTGATGATTCTTGACTCTTGACGAATGTGTCTTTTCTTTTATGTACCCTGAGAGCATTTGCACCAAGACAAATTCCTTGTGTGTCCAATCACACTTGGCCAATAAAGTATTCTATTCTATTCTATTCTATTCTATTCTATTCTATTCTATTCTATTCTATTCTATTCTATTCTATTCTATTCTATTCTATGATTTGATTGCTTATTGTACCCTATGACTATTATTAAGTGTTGCACCCGATGACTCTTGACAAATGAATCTTTTCTTTTATGTAAACTGAGAGCATTTGCACCAAAGACAACTTCCTTGTGTGTCCAACCACCCTTGGCCAGTAAAGAATTCTATTCTATTCTATTTCTATTTCTTCTATTTCTATTTCTATTCTATTTCTATTCAAAAGAGGTGTAAGCCTGGAAAAGCAATCCTACCTGTAAGCTTTTAACAGCGGTGTTTTTGGGAACGGGCCCGTGTCCTTGAGGGCCTTTTGAGCCCGCCGCCTTGGCGGTGGAAGACGTGTCATTGGCCGTTCTGCTCATGAGGCACAGCTTCGCGTTTCGGTTGGCTTTCTTGGGAGACTTGGCTTTCTCTGCCATGAAAGAGCCTGCGTTCTTGGTTTCTGCCAGTTCTCGGTTTTTGGGGGTGAAGGAGAGGGTGATCCTGTTGCCGAAGACATCTTCGTTCTCCATCCGCTTCTGGGCTCGCTCGGCGCTGTCTTGGCTGAGGAAGCGGAGGGTCGCACTGCTGCCAGAGACTGTCACGACTTTCCCGCCACAATTGTCCGACAGACGCCGAAGCCTCAGGCAGATGCTTTTGCTATCTCGGTTGGTGGGCAGGTTGTAAACATATAACAGAGTATGACACGCCTGTTTCAGAGAATGAGAATAATAGTAATAATAAAATAAGTTAATAATGAATACTAATAATGAATAAATAATAAATAATGAAGTTGAGCAACTTTGGAAAAAGAAACCGTGTGTTATCCCAATTGTATTTGGAGCCCTTGGAGCAATACCTAAAGGGCTGCCTCGCTATTTGGAAATCCTGAATTTATCAGACTTGAATACCCTAATTTTACAAGAAACCACCCTACTTGGAACAGCTTATATCCTCTGACACTATCTGAGCAGTTCCTAGGTCCTTGGTTAGGACCCAAGCTGTTGAGCTATCAACCAGCCCCAAAGGCTGTGAATCTCACTAAAGATTAAATAATAATAATAACAACAACAGCAAAGTCTGGATAGGGGATGTGGAAGTGCCTGGAGACAGCAGAAGAGAAGAGAAAGAACTGGAGTGTCAGCCCAAAGTCATCCGTGGGCTGCCATTTGGCGGGGCGGGCCGGCCGTGGACATTGCTATGAAGCCCTGTGACTCCCGATCATTTAGTTGCTGCAAGCCTGCAGGTGAAACTCGAGGAGAAGAAGAGCTGAGAAGGAAATCGCATAGGACCGGCAGCTGGGGGCGAGCTTTTCTCGGGAAGACTAACTGAGCTTGTGCCTGCTGGTCAAATAGAGTCAAATAAGCAAGAAGTGCCCCTTTTGTACCTCCAACTTTGCCCCCAATGTCCAGGTTACCTTCGGCTGGAGAAAAAAAATCCCCCCAAACCAATCTTTAAGTGGAGGAAATTCAGTCCAAAAACGAAGTACATAGAAACTGTAAATAAAAATCCCCCCAAACCAATCTTTAAGTGGAGGAAATTCAGTCCAAAAACGAAGTACATAGAAACTGTAAATAAAAATCCCCCCAAACCACGCTGCAGTAATTAACTCGACAGGGCAGGAGAATTGCAGACTTGAAAGCCCAGCAAAACACACAACAGTTGGGAAGACACCAGGAACCCACATAAGCCTCGACAATACCACATAATTTACGATTTGCTGGCAACAACTTTGTGCAGCTTCCCTTTTTAAACAGTGTTCCCAGGTGCAGCTAATGAAGGGAATCAGGGCCCTTTCCTCCCCCGTAAGCCACACAACTCATGTTGCTCCCTTCTCCATTCCTGTGCCCTAGGATGAAGAGGGGTGTGGGGCCTGGATCTTCCTCCGAATTCCCTCTCCCTTGCTCTATCTCTCCCCTGCTCTGCCCAGCCGGCCTTGCCTTTCTTCCACAGACAACAGAGCCACACTCCTACTCCCCGTCAGCTGCTCAGCCTCCCCCTCCAAATCAGATTCCGACAGGGGCATGACGCTGTACTTGTTTACTCGCCTTTCCAACTTTATTTCCACATCAACAAGTGCAATCAATAGGTGAAGCAGGTGGGATCTGTGTGACTGATTTAACGCGAATGCCTGTTCTGCCCCTCCTGACGTTTCAAAGCCTTACCATTAATTGGTCACTTACTGTTTTCTTTAAGGGTAATCTTGGAGGCAAATCTGAAATAAACTCTTCAAATCGGATGAGCTCGTGGGCGTGGTGCAAGAGTGCTTCGGAAGCTTTGTTTTTATGAACCAGGATGATGTGGAAACCATGGCGATGCCTCAAGTCGCTGAGTTCCAGTGCAAAATTGACATCAGCTGAAAAAGAGAGCGGCCAAAGCAAAGTCAGTGATTTTTGGGGAGGTTCTGATGCGTGATGCAGAGCAGTGCATTTTTCACAAGCATCTGCAGGGCAACTTCGGATGGCAAAATGCTGTGTTCAAACTTTGCTCCTGGCTGTATTGCTTACTTCAAACAAAACCCGCCAAAATTCATTACAGAAAAGCAACTATTTAAACTCGGGATCATTTCAAAGTGATAGGAGAAAAGAAAAGAAAAGAAAAATCACCTGGTTAATTATTTCTCAAGACTGAGTGGGATAGATAGATAGATAGATAGATAGATAGATAGATAGATAGATAGATAGATAGATAGATAGATAGAATGATAGATAGATAGATAGACAGATAGACAGACAGACAGACAGATAGAATGATAGATAGATAGATAGATAGATAGATAGATAGATAGATAGATAGATAGATAGATAGATAGATAGATAGAAAGAAAGAATGAATGAATTCTTTATTGGCCAAGTGTGATTGGACACACAAAGAATTTGTCTTGGTGCAAATGCTCTCAGTATACATATCTCAAGAATCATAAGGTACAACACTTAATAATAGTCATAGGGTACAATAAGCAATCAAATCATAGCACAATAGCACTTAGCCTTATCTACCGTTTCCCAGCGCTTTCCAGCCCTCTCTAAACGGTTTACAGAGTCAGCCTCTTGCCCCCAGCAATCTGGGTCCTCATTTTACCCACCTAGGAAGGATGGAAGGCTGAGTCAACCTGGAGCCTGCCAAATTTGCAGGCAGCCGGCAGTCAGCAGAAGTAGCCTGCAGTACTGCACTCTAACCACTGCACCACCACAGCTCTTATATGCCACAATGCCAACCACAAATAACACTGCAATGAGTAGATTTTCATCCTGCCTTTATTATTTTATTAGAAAGGCTGTGAAAGTATATATTTCCCCTTCCTCCTCTTATTTTCCCCACAACAACCCTGAGGTGGGTTGGGCTAAGAATCAGGGACTAGCCCAGTCACCCAGCTGGCTTTCATATCTAAGACGAGGCTACTGCTCCCAGGTGATCGGTCCAAAGTCACCTGGACAGCCTTCCTGTTTAAGGCGGGACTAGAACTCCCTGTCTCCTAGCGATCGGTCCAAAGTCACCTGGACAGCCTTCCTGCTTGAGGCGGGACTAGAACTTCCAGTCTCCTAGTGATCGGTCCAAAGTTACCCAGCCGTCTTTCAATTCTAAGGCAGGACTAGAACTCACTGTCTCCTGGTTACTAGCCTGGGGTTTTTTAAACCAATAAAACCAAACTGTCTGTCTTAACTGTTCAGTGGCAAAGCTTCTGTATTTAAAACGGAGCAGATGATGGATTTCGAATCCGAGCACGGGTGAAAAGGACCCCCTCGCAAACGAGGCACCGGTGATACGTACTTGAGACAAGCACCACAGTGGCTGGTGCGGCATGGGTATCTGCAAACCTCCTGAGGCTTTGCCGGAGTTTGTCGTCTGCAGCATTCTTGGCTGTGGCATTGATGTGCACCACGGTCACCTAAGACGGGGAGGGAAGAAAAAAAATTACATTTCAAGAAAAGATTAAACACAGCCAGTCCAGAGTTGATGATTCCTCTGCCACCCCCCGGATCTTTTGAGTGCTCACCTGGCAATTGTTCAGCTCTTCAATCACCTCCTTGTTTTCCTTGCTAATGTCACACACACAGATGAACTCGGCCTCCCGGTGGCCTTTAAAAAACTTTTCCCGGATGCGCTGGACCACCGACACGGCGGAACGACCGGACGGCACGGAACAATTCTCGATATCCCAGAAGACCCCAATGGGAGGCAGGTTTTCCAGTAACTGGTTCGAAATGGCAATTTCTGGAGAGCCTGGGTTGTCCAGGAGGAGAAAGATCCGACACTTTCAACCACCACACTTCTCGGATTAACTCCCAACTTTAGAGGAGGATGTTCTGGTTTTTCTTTGAGAAACTATGAATTAGCTGGAGAGTTAAAAGCTACGGTAACCTTAAAAGGATCAAGTCAAAGGAATATTTACCGTGTTTGGGGGTCAGCTGGCCAAAGCTGCTGGCCAAGAGGCGGCTCTTCTCTTTCCTTGTTCCTTTGGTTCCACAGCCGTTACAGAGTGGGAGAGAAAGGGGCGCCACCTGGGCGTTTGGAGGAGGAATATCCGGCCACATTTTGGCTGCTTCTACTAAATTTTCTTGGGATGACTGCGGAGGAAAAACATAGAATTGCCTTCACACACACCCTACTGCATAGGAACCAACCTCTGCCAGCCGTTCTATTTACTTTGGCTCCCACAGAGGTATCCTTTGAAAAGAAACTTGCCTACAGGGGAATGGCTAGTTCTTTGACAGGCAAAGGAACTCCTCGACTTACAAACATCCTATTTAGCGATCGAAGTCAATGGCACCGGGGAAAAAAAAGTAACTTGCAACCGTTTTTCGTACTAACTGGCCAGATTCACTTCACAAGTTAAGTTTTCCTAACTTAAACAACTAAGTTGATCCAGTTAACAATGGTTGGCAAAACTCATTTGGCCACTGTCTTGCTTTGTAACAGAAAATTTTCCCTGCGTTGTGGTCGTTAAGTCGAGAACTACTTGTCTCGCCCCACCCAGGGCAGCCATTTTGAAAAGCCCATATACCTGGATGTGCTCAGAGTAGGGGAACCGTCTGATGGGACGGCACAACTAGCCGCAGCCAATTCACGGTGGCCAACTCACCGCTGGACAACTCGTCACAGCCAATTTGCTGAGGGACAATTTAACAACTCCGTTTAATTATTTAAAATAAATAAATAAAAAATAGCTGGGCCCAGTGCCTGAGGTGTGGATGCGCTGAAGGCAGAGGAGAGGAGAGTGGTGGAAATCTATGGGCCGGTCCTTGGGACAGAAGAGCCACCGCCGCTACCTTTGGGTATAAAAGGCAGGGGACAGAAATGAATAGATGCGGCAGACGACTCTCCATCTTCCGGCCAGACGGACCTTCTTAGCCTGAGGTAAGAGAGAAAACTTTTTTTGCCGGGTCTGCCGGCACTACTAACAAAGGTATCTTTTGAGTTCACTTCGGAGGGTTTGTCATATATGGGGGGAGCTGGATCAGGTAGCGCCGTGGTTGAGATGGCCATCGCAAATTGCCGCAGACCCACCCTCCGGCCTGGCACAGAAACTGATACAAAACACAACCTTCCCCCATATCGCAAGACAGGATTAAACAGGGAGTACAAACCTTGCTCAGACACTCCGTGCAGTGGTGAGAGCCCTTCAAGCAAAGGGGAGGTGAGACCTTTAGGTGCAGCGAGTTGGTGCAAACGCAAGGCATGTGCTCCGACTGGGCCAGGTGCTCCTCCGAGAGTCCCGCCGCCCCACTGAATTCAGGACAGGAGAAAAAGCCCGGAGTCGTGCAGCCCGGATGGGGGGAAAACGGATGCAGTTTGTGCAGGTTACCGTGACAGGCTTGGAAGTGGAATTTCCCGCAGCAGGCAAAGTGAGGGCACGAAGGGACGGGGTTCTCCCGGCACACGCCGGCCATGGTGCTTCTCGCCGGGCCGTTCTTGAGCGGAGAAGAGGACGGACAAGCCAACTCTGACCCTATCTTCCAGGGGATCGTCCCAGTGCCCGGAGCGTTTAAGACCGCCCCCGGGTTAATCAAGACACCGCCGCCGCCGCTGTTGCCGCCACCACCGAGGTTGCCGCCGCCGCCACCACCAAAGTGCAACTGGGGGACCCGAGGGGAGGAATCAGAGCCATGAGAACAGCAGCTTACTTTAGGGTTGGGTGGGAGTTGGGTTTGCTTTGGCTGGAGAGAGTGGACGTCGGGGAGGGGCACGGCTGCAAAGGGCTGCAGAAGAGGGTGGTGAGCTGGGGGGGCCTCCTTCAACTCTACAGGAGCTTTCTGGCTCTCCATGGACTTGTTCTGAAGGGGGAGAGAGAGAGAAGAGGGTGAGAGAGAGAAGGAGGGAGGGTGAGAGAGAGAGTAGGAGGAGAGAGAGGGGGGGAGAGAGAGAGAAGAGGAGGGAGGGAGGGAGAGAGAAGAGGGAGAGAGAAGAGGGAGAAAGGAAGGAGAGAGAAGAGGGGGAGAGAGAAGGAGGGAGGGTGAGAGAGAGAGTAGAAGAAGAGAGGAGGGCGAGAGAGAGAGAGAGAGAGAAGAGGAAGAGAGGAGGGAGAGAGAAGAGGGAGAGAGAGAAGGAGGGAGGAGGAGAGTGAGAAAAGAGGGAGAGAGAGAGATTAGAGGGAGAGAGAGAAGAGGGAGGGAGGGAGGGAGGAGGGAGTGCGAGAAAGAGAAAGAGGGAGAGAGAAAAGAATGACAGAGGGCAGATTAGATTGCTGAAGATTTGCAAACAGGATTTCAGACAGGTAGTCTTTGACTTATGACCAGCTATTTAGTGACCATTTGAAGTTATGCCACCCAAAAGTGTACTTATGACTTGCATTCATAGTTCTGAGGGCTAGGCCCTTCCTGCAGTCATGTGATTGTAGGGCCACAGCTGTTTACAACATCCCAGTCACATGACCATAATCCTTTTTTTGGGGGGGGGGGGAGAGAATTCCAGTTTCTGGGAAAACACCATGATTGTAGGCCATGGGTTTGCTTAAATACCATGGATTTCGCTAAACCACCACAGTGATTTGTTGAACCACCATAAAAGTTATCACGCAATCAGACCGTCAAGGTGATGTCTTGCTTAACAATCAGCACAATTTATGACCGCAATTCCGGGCTCAATTAGTCAACTGGACTTTCTGGGGCAGTGGCCTAGAGTGGGAGCTCTCGCCTCACAATCAGGAGGCTGCGAGTTCGATCCTAGCTAGAGGCAGATTTATTTCTCTCTCCGGGCACACTCAGAATACATCGGCTGTATATAACTCCGCGCTGGTGACAGGGAGGGCATCCAGCCAGTAAACACTCCAACTGCACTCAGTTGCTCCACCCTGCAAGGGATTATGGGGTTGTTAAAAGAAGCATGAACTGGACTTTCTGGTTTTTCTTTGAAGATGTTTCACTTCTCATCCAAGAAGCTTCTTCTGAGCTTCTTCAAGGTCTATGGAGATTCTCAGTCATCCAGACCATGGTTGTCCCAAAGGTGTTTTTTTCAAGAGACAACTGGACTTATCAAAAAGTCCAGCTGCCTCTTGGACTATCTTTGGGACTATAGAAAGCGTATGATTGGTGAGGGAACTGGGGAGAAGGGGCTGGGAAGCAGGCCCAAGATCTGCGGGGACCCTGATGGGAGGGATGAAGGAACAGACAGACAGGGGGGGGCGGGGTGAAATTTATTATTACCTTTATCGTCAGGAGTACAACATGCGCACAATGAGTTTGGCTGAGCCTCCCTTCGTGCACCCCTTCCCACCAACATTGCTCAAATGTTATTCGTGTGGGGGAGGCTGCAACGGCTTTCACTTCAAAACCAGGTCATAAAGTAGCTTATGGCGTAAGTCGAGGACTACTAGCATATCAATTTAGTATTCCACTTAATACCCATTAAGGTCCATACTCTACCGTTCTTGCAGCTAGGGGAAAATTCTGTTCAGGAGTTGAAAAGCAGTTAGAAAATTTCCAGAGCCAGGGCTTCGCATCGTTATCTTGCCGCTGAAGCCATCCGAGTGATCTAGGACAGACGTTCTGTGCTATATTTCCTTCCATTATACATCCAAACAGAAGTCAACATTCTCCTCTCTTCCCTTCTGTGAAAAAAATGTGCATATTTTACAAGGTCAGATTATGTGCCATCAAGACAAGCCCATTTATTCAACACGCCCGACGCATTTAATACCAGCTTCTTGAGCTGCTGAGCCAAAAGGCAGGATATAATTCTAAACAACAACAAAAACCCCAAATATTGGTCTTCAAAAGTCAGGCAGACGTACAGAACCTACTGGATGTTACCAAATTACAAGTCCAAAGTCCTTTGCCATTGGCTGAGCTGAGCATGCTCACTGAAAATTTGCAGTTCTTGCAGCTTTGGACTTCCTTACCCAACAGAGGATTATGAGCGCTTTTACAATCTGGAGTTAAGTCATTATCGCTGTGCTTCCAAACTGCTTATTAAAAGTACCTTGATTATAGCTACCTTCTCAAGGAACTCATTGCTGAGGCCTTGAAGTAGCAATTAAAACAATTCAAGCCAGTTAGGCACTATCTTAATCCTTAATACTGAAGACCTGTCGCAAAAAATTGTGCACGTAGGTCACGAACAGACCTGAAAAGACAGCCAGCTTCTATGACAGGTCATAGATGGACTAAAATTCCATTGTTGTTATTAGGAAGTTAGCACCCACCCCTCTCCTAGGAAAATGAAATACTTTAGGATATATTTAGAAAGGCAGAATGTTTCCCCTAAAAGAGAAGTAGAAACTCAGGAGCAAAACCTCACCCCATCTTTGTTAATGGGTGGGCCATTAAGACCAGAGTATTCTACATAACAAGGGCCTCTACCCATCTCACCACCTGGCCTGGGAAGATTGCATCAGCCAGCACTCAGGTGAAGCCATGTGGTCCAGCTAAGCCCCCCACTCCCCACCCCTGGGAAATCAGTTTGATGGGTGCTCTCTTTAGACCTGGAATCTTTTGAAATTAAGAGAAGTAGAGCACAATACTTTATATTCTTAAGGTAAAGGTTCCCCTCGCACATCCGTGATAGTCGTTTCCAGCTCTAGGGGGCAGTGCTGTTACAAAGCCAAAGAGCCAGCGCTGTCCGGAGACGTCTCCGTGGTCATGTGGCCGGCATGACTAAACGCCAAAGGCGCACGGAACACTGTTCCCTTCCCACCAAAGGGGTCCCTATTTTCCTACTTGCATTTTTAACGTGCTTTTGAACTGCTGGGACAAGTAACCTGAGCTCACTCCCTTATGAGGCGCTGGGGATTTGAACCGCCAAACTGACCATTCTGATCAACAAGCTCAGCGTCTTAGCCACTGAGCCACCAATTTATGGATTACATATGAAGCGATGAGAACAGCAGCAGAAAACAAAGGAATTACCAGGGCTTTGTAATTATCACACAGATATTTAAATCCAATGCATCAAATATGAAGAGTGGAACCTATCTTATTATCTCCTTCTTCCCCTTGCTACCCGTCACAAATTACGCAGAGCATTTAGATAGGAAACATATTCCTGACAATGCTTTCTAGAGGAAACGGACCATTCCAGCATCTAACCTAGGTAATTACCCCCGATTTATCAGTCTAGAATTTCCGAGCAACAAATACTGGATGTACACGCCAACATTATCAGGAGAACAATGAGCTGGGAGAGATAAAACACAACTGTATATCTGGTGCACATGTGCAGGCAAGAGAAAAACCAGTAGCGGGAGGTAAGATTCACTGAGCATGTCTGACTGATAGAACAAGAGGAAAACAGGCTTAAACAGGAGTGCCTTTGGCCTAGAAGCGATTTTGTTGAGTGCTGCCTTTTGGGGTGTCGGTTGGCTTTCTAAAATTTTATTACAGCATCCTTAATTTGCCTTCAATGTATTTTGGACCATTTTATAATGCTCCTGATTTTCATTGGCTGGCTGAAGTAAATGTCTTGTGACCCTTTCAATTTCACAATAATTGGGACTATTACTATCAGCTGGTTCAGGTGCCTTCCTTTCCTGCAAAGGTGGACCCCAAACTGAATCAGCTGATATCCAAGGTGATCAGATCAGGGGAGAGTAGTTGTCATATTGCTTCTTCTCCACTTTCTGCCACCAGCACCCATTTCTAAACCTACAGGTGTCTTTCCAGGGAGAATCCTATAGATTCAGACGGTACCTTAACAACGCTTAAGGTTCTGAGTTAAGACTTGAATGGTTAAAGTTTTTATCAAATCCCAGACGGTGAATCATCAAATCTATATCTATAAAAGCAAAATACCACTCACGCATCATCATAAAATCTCCAGAACCATAAAGCCTACAAACTTGAGAAATTTGGCATGTATATTCCTCTTGGTTTCTAGGTGCTCACTAAGAAAGGGTTTTTTGAAATGACCATCAGAGCATTAGTATTTCCTATATTATTATTATTAACATGCTCTGATGCTAAGGAGTTCTACTCCTGCTCCCCACCTGAAAAGAATTATCTTCCAAATGCAAAACACAGGCAGAGGAGCAAGCAGCTTTAGTACAGAACACCTGAGCTAAGCCACACCCAGGCTCCTTGCTGTCTCCTTGCTCACACAGCAAATATTGCTTCAGTTTCCAAACAGCCCTCAACTCTCTCACAAACCAACAGGACGCCAGCCAGATGAATACCGATGGAGGCAGAGGCAGAATTCCACCCCCCTCCGCATTTTCCTCCCTAAAAATTAAGCCCAACCACATAGTTTCATAGCGAAGCATGGGTATCCAGCTAGTTGAAGATGAAATCTTATATAGCAATGATGATGATGGATAATGATAATGTCTTAGTTGATACTAGGATGCTGGCATAAACCCCTATCCACCATCAGCACCAGTCAATGATATTTGTGATACATTTTTAAATGCTCAGTTGACTCAGTTTCACATTTAATGAATATTATTATTAATAATAAAATAATATAATAATAATTTGAGCTGTTGAGCTATCAACCAGCCCCAAAGGCTGTGAATCTCACTAAAGTAGTAATAGTAGTAATAATAAAATAATAGTAATAGTATAGTAATAGTAATAATAGTAATAATAATAGTAATAATAATAGTAATAATAATAGCAATAATAATAGCAATAATAATAGCAATAGCAATAGTAATAATAATAATAATAATAATAATAATAATAATAATAATAATAATAATAATAATAATAATAATAATAATAATAATAATAATAAACACCGTGACCCTTTCTCCCCCCACCCCCGCCCCCGGGTTTACCCTCAGGGCAGCAGAGCCACCACTGCTTCCAAGCCCCTGACAGGGACGCCCATTGCACCCTTGGGACCCGCCTAAGGAGCCGACCATTTACCCAGCCCGAGGCCTCCCCTCGCCGGAGCTGCAAGGCGGGCGGAGGCGTCCCCAAGAGCGAACGCCACCCCTTCCGTGGAAGAACCCCCCCGCACCCCCCACCCGCTTGCCTTCGCGGCCGCCTTTCCCTCCTCGAGCGGGGGGCTCGCCTGCCCGGGTGGCGGCTCCAGCCCCAGCCCAGGAGGGGCGACCCCTCCGTGGGCAAGCCCCCTCCCACACCCCCATAGGGACTCTCCCCCACCTCCCGGACCCTGGCCCGGCCTGCTGCTGCAACCCCGGCGGCTGGGCTGGGGCCCCCGTCGGTGGGTGGGTGAAGGCGCGGCAAGGAGCCACTCACCACCGTCCCTCCGTCGCATCCCAGCGCCCTCCGCCGCCCTCCGCCGCCTCTTCTTTATTTCCCTCTCGCTGCGCCCTCCCCTTTCCCCCCCTCCCCGAGCGCTTCCGCTTCCGCCTCCCCAAGCAGCGCTTTCCGGCCGCCGAGGGGAAAGAGGCGCCGTCGTAAAAGCGTCGCGAAAGCCGTACACCCCCCCCGGTCTAGCCGCTGCGCTCTCGATGGTCCTTGGTCCTTGGCTCTGTTTTTTTGAGGCGGGGCTGCCTTTCCACGCCTGGAATGGTTTGGGACTCCAGGTCCCAGCGTTCCCAGCCAATATGGGGCGGGGAGAGGGGTTGGGGTGGAGGGGTTGGACTCCCGAAGATGAGGTTCTAAGCGATGATGTGATTTTATCCTCTAATTTTATTATTATTAAAATTAATTAAAATTATTAAAATTTTAATCTTGCTTTTGCATACATGCATATACTGTACGTACACATACAGATGTACAAATGCAAATATATATATATATATATGCATATATAGTATTGATGTATAATTCATATAAATACTATTATATACTATTATAAATATGTGTGTATGTATATATGTACATACGTATATGCATGTGTATACATACATGTATACACACACACACACACACACACACACACACACAAGCTTGATACTTGTGCTTCGCTACGAAACTGTGATCAGGCATAGTTTTTGGGGAGGAAAATAAGGGGTGGGGGGAATTCTGCCTCTGCCTACCAGGATCCATCGGTATTCATCTGGCTAGCATCCTGTCAGTGTGTGTGAGAGTTGCAGGCTGTTTGGAAACTGAAACAGTATTTACTGTGTGCACGAGACAGCAAGGAGCCTGGGCGTGGCTTAGCTCAACTGTACTAAAGCTGGTTGCTGATGTGAAACTAAAACTGAAACTCCTCTGCTTGTGTTTTGCATTTGGAACAGAATTCTTTTCAGGTGGGGAGGGGGAGTAGAGCTCCTTAGCATCAGAGCGTGTTAATAATAATATAGGAAATATTAATGCTCTGATGGTCGTTTTGAAAAATCCTTTCTTCGTGAGCACCTAGTAGCCAAGAGGAACAGACGTGCCCAATTTCAAGTTTGTAGGCTTTACGGTTCTGGAGATTTTGTGACGATGCATGAGTGGTATTTCGCTTTTATATATATAGATTATTTCATTCATCATTACATCGTTTTAGCCATTGTCTGTCTGCTGAAGGATGAAAGCCTCTTCCGCATGTTTTCAATCTGTGTGGTCCTACATTATAATATTAAGTAAAACAGGCATACAAATACATAAGCAATAAAACAACTGCAACCATTTCACATTTTAATTCTGCTTTTTATTGAACTATTTCACTTTTGGTCCTAAAGTCCTACAGCGGGTCAGAAATTCCTCAGCGATTTTTTTCCCCCAGGGCATCTTTCTTTGTGTATGTTCTGTGTGTGTGGGGGGTGTGTGTGTGTGTGGGTGTGTGTGTGTGGTAGGGAGGTGTTAAAAGTTTCCAGAAGAGTAGGGTTTTATATCATCTGAAAATGGGGAGTTACCAAAGAACAAGCTGTTGCTGACAGTTCATTCCAGATGTCGATGCCCTTCCAGTTCAACGCTAATTATCTCAAATGTGGTTGAACATCAAAAATTTTTTACTGCTGGTTCTGTGGGTGTGGCTTGTTGGGCGTGGCAGGAGAAGGATACTGTAAAATCTGCATTCCCACCCCACTCCTGGGTGAAGGTTACTGCAAAATCCCATTCCCTCCCCACCCCACTAACCTGCTTTCCAGCTCCGTTCTCCTATGCAGGGCAACCAAAGAAGACCTAGACAATCAGCTGGGATTCAATGGGAGGTGGAGAATAGATGGGGGCGGGGCCAGTCAGAGATGGGATTTGCTGGTTCTCCGAACTACTCAAAATTTCCGCTACTGGTTCTCCAGAACTGGTCAGAACCTGCTGAATATCCACTTCTGTTGAACATAACTGAAATCTTATTTGGTTATTAGGAGCAGCAGGGGAAAAAAAAAATCCAGTACAAATCTTCTCCAAAATTATTCTAAACTGATGTCTACAAGGAGATCTAATTTTAACATTCTGCAACTCTTTGCTGAGTGCCAGATACTTTTCGAGTGGTATCTTCTTTAACATAGCAAACACAAGGAGAAGCCATTTTGAAGACTTCTTCCAGATGGTCCAACAGTTGGTGGCTACTGCAACAGTCAAAGCTAATCTTAACAACTCCTCCAGTCTTTTCATTAAGCCAACACGGGACAATTTTGTAAGATGAAGCTTATGATCTTGTTAGAGTTGAGCTTGGGCTGGTGGGGGATTTAAGTAGGAAGATCCTCCCTCTATAGCAAGCATAGCTTCAAGCAACCAGCTTCTTCTCAGCCTCACTTTGCCGTCTCTAAAATGAAACAAAATTGTCATTATTTAGTTATTCATTTGACTTATGTAGCCACCCATGTCAGTTTTACATGACTCTAGGCAGCTTACAGTACAGAGAATCCTCATAGTTATGACTACAACTGTGACTAGAATTTCCATCGCTAAGCAAGGCAGTTATTAAGTGAATCACGACTGATTTTATGACTGTTTTTGCCTGTGTGGTTAAGCAAATCTGGTTTCCCCCATTGACTTTGCTGTTTGGAAGCCGGTTGTAAGTGTTGATCACATGACCCCATGATACTGCAATTGTTGTAAATAGATGCGGCTTGCCAAGTGCCCATATTTTAGCCCATGTATCCATGGGGATGTTGCAACAGTCGGAAGTTTGAGGGCCAGCTGTAAAGTGCTCAACGAATGGTTGTAAACGTGTAATGATTGCAATGTGACATATTTGAGTGGCGAGGTATGACAGTTCTACATCAACAGTTCTAAAGTCTGTAATTTATTTGGTGGTGTGTTGGAGGTGGGAGGTGGAACATCTTACCACACTGAAGGGGCATCTCTGTTGGGATGAAATTCCGATTGCACAGATGCCTGAAAGCTGCAGCTAAGTTACAGGCTGCTTTGATGCTCTGTTGTTCACACAAGTCAGTTTTGCACCAGTGGTAGAAGGGTTCAGGATTCACCTTTTAAGAAAAAGAAGAGAAAAATGTCCAGATGTTTATTGGGTAAATATAGCAGTCTCCTTTAGTCTGACTCTAATGAAGAACATCTGTTTGAATGTGCTCATAAAATGCAGACCAAACAAAAATGATAGAAAAGTACAAGTATTTTTTTAGCAGGAAAAGAATCCATAAAGATGTTGTGTAAACGAATGAGAAAGAAAGAAAGAAGGAAAGAAAGAAAGAAGGGAGGGAGGGAGGGAGGGAGGAAGGAAGGAAGGAAGGAAGAGAAAGATAGAAAGAAAGAAAGAAAGAAAGAAAGAAAGAAAGAAAGAAAGGGAAGGAAAGAAGAGAAAGAAAGAAAAGGGAAGGAAGGAAGAAAGAAAGAAAATAGAAGGAAGGAAAGGAAGGAAGAGAAAGAAAGAAAAGAGAAGGAAGGAAGGAAAGGAAGGAAAGAAAAGTCACAGGTGCAAAAGACAGAAAAGAACTTTTAAAAAATAGCTTCCCTTTTTTTTACAGCAGTGAGAATCATAGCTATAAACGTACCTCTTACTCTGAGGTTACAACACAGAATCAGCTGGATGGGACCTTGGAGGTCTTTCAATGCAACCCCCCCTGCCAATGGCAAAATCTATTTTTTCTTACCATCCCATCCCTAAACCATTATACAGTACATCATTAGCATTATATATTCTTACAACTCCAAAACAGTTCCTAAAAGGTGAGGCGGGATCCTGGAAAAAGATCTGGCAGATTGTAGCGCTCTGCTCATTGACGCAAGATTTGCCATCTCTCTTGACTTCACTGCAATGGCCGTTCACCTTGGAGGAGAAAAATCAAACACACCCCTGTCAGTGTAAACAATTCAGAGCTTGCGTTGCGTAGCTTATGTCCGCCTTGAAGGACAAAGGTTATTTACCCAAAATGAATGGCTGTGCATTCAGCAAATATCACATCTTTAAAGAGACCAGCTATTCATACATATCTTATGAGTTCCACCATCCGCATTCATGGAGGAACAAATCTTGACATTTGCTTTGTCGCTACTTTCAACTGTTTCTTGACTATTTCTTTACAGTACAGGTAGTCCTTGACTTATCACCACAATGGACCCCCTTAATTTCCCATGATCATGAAGCCAGCATGGCTATATGCCAAAGGCACATTGGAACACTGTTGCCTTCTCACTGAAGTGGTACCTGTTTATCTACTTGCATGCTTTTGAACTGGTAGGTGGGCAGGAGCTGGAACAAATAACGGGAATTCACTCACCCTATCAGGCGGCACTTGGGTCTGGAACCCAGATGGTTAGCTTTTCAACATCTTTAACTGTTGACCAATTGTACTCCTAGCCCTGTCTTATTGCAGCTTTCCTTTTGTGTTCAATATTTCCTCTGCCAAATACCTGCCATGCTTGTATGAATTCTGGCAAGCTCTTAGCCAGGGAATGGTCAGGAAGCATCCATTCATTTCCAGCTTCATTATCGTTGGTACCAAAAAGACCAGCGGACACACCTAGAAAGAATAGGAAAAAGAAAAATGAATCCCTGCGTCAGAGTATATTCATGAAGTGGAATTGAGTATGGGAACAAGGTTAGCCGGAGAATAGGCATAGCGATTAAATCAGCCAATGAGTTTGGAAACTGAAACAAGAAGTAGCCTAAGCGTGGCTCTATATTAAGCTTTGCAACTCCACAGTTATTTATTTTATTTTATTTATTTATTTTGATTTGTCAATCGCTTACAAAATAATAGGTATAAGTATAAACCTGAGTAAGAATGCAGAAAATAGGTACGATTAAATGGGGACAATAGGACAGGGACGGGAGGCACGATGGTGCACTTATGCACGCCCCTTACAGACCTCTTAGGAAAGGGGTGGGGTCAATAGTGGTTAGTTTGAGGTTAAAGGAGTGGGGGGTTTGAGGATGTAACAACAGAGTCAGGTAATGCATTCCAGGTATTGACCACTCTGTTGCTGAAGTCGTGCTTTCTGTGATCAAGTTTGGAGCGGTTAACATTGAGTTTGTATCTGTTGTGTTGCTCTTGTATTGTTGCGGTTGAAGCTGAAGTGGTCATTGACTGGTAGGACATTGTAGCAGATAATTTTGTGTACTACGCTGAAGTCCAACTGGATGTGGCGTAATTCAGGATTTTCCAAGCCCAAAATCTCAAGCCTGGTGGTGTAGGATATTCTATTGCGAGCAGAGGAATGTAGTACTCGTCTCATAAAATACTTCTGGACTCGCTCGATTGTATTAATGTCCGATATTCAGTGCGGATTCCAGACAGATGAGCTGTATTCGAGTATTGGTCTAGCAAAAGTTTTGTATGCCCTAGTTAGCAATTCAATATTTCCAGAGGAGAAGCTTCGTAAGATTAGATTTACAATTCTTAATGCCTTTTTGGCAATGCTGTTACAGTGAGCTCTGGCACTTAGGTCATTAGATATGAGTACTCCTAGGTCCTTGACAGAGGAAGGGTCATCAATGAGGTCATTGTAATATTAAGTTATATTAAGCTCTGCAGCTCTGCAGCTATGTTAAGCTCTGAGTCTGTCTATTGAAGATGAAACTAACTTGCTTGCCTGCTGAAAGTGAAACTGATGTGGGTTTCTAGGCTCCTGAGTTGCTACTGAAGTTATTTGCAACATGTTTCTGTCTGAGTTTGCTCCATGTTGGAGAAATCTACAACCGGTTTGTAAAATCTACTTATTATGTTTATAAAGATGTTAAATGAAGCACCAGCATCTGTGTTTATTTTTTCTGGAGCTGAATTAACACTGCAAAACTCTGAATACCACGCAGATTACAAAGGCAGCTTTGACAGAATCGGAGAATGCCCCATACTTCTATCTTATTTTAATGCTCCATTAAAGAACGTTCATTCATTCTTAAAGTGAATACTTTGGTCACATCTGAATGCTTTGTACAAACCATGATGCCATCCATCCAAGGTAAAAGTACAGAAATCGTAACGAAGGTCGCAAAAAACCAAGGCTCCGTCGGCTGCAGTCATTTCAACCTGGTTTGTATCCACCTGGACTGTGGTGCCATTTTCTTGGAGGGGGACGTCAAAACTACCGCAGTCCTTCAACAGCGAAGTGTTGTATTGCTTGTAGATCTATTTGAAAACAAGTTGTTGGTTTTTTTTTAAAAAAAATCCAGGTTGGGAAGATTGCTTACAAGAGGGTAAATGCAAGCCAGTAGAAATATGTGGATGATTTAGGTTACTCTTAAATCAGAGCTGAGTATGTAGCTAGAGTCTCTTTCCCAACCTAAACTGAACTCAATCTAGGGTTGATTTAGGTGATCCAACCTAGAACTAAGGAGAAATTGGGAGAACAACTAATCAACAGATTAATGGGATGCCTTGCCTATAGAAGCTGTGGGTGCTCCATTACTGGGAGGTTTCCAAGATGAGATTGGATAGCCAATTGTCCAAAATGGAGTCTCCTGCTCAAACGGGGTTGGACTAGAAGACTTCCAAGGTCCCTTCCAACCAGAGATGGTATTCAGCAGGTTCTGACCAGTTTTGGAGAACCAGTAGTGGAAATTTTGAGTAGTTCGGAGAACCAGAAAATCCCACCTCTGACTGACCCAGCCCCCATCTATTCTCTGCCTCCCAAGTCCCAGCTGATTGTCTGGGTCTTCTTTGGTTGCCCTGCACAGGAGAACGGAGCTAGAAAGCAGGTTAGCGGGGTGGGGAGGGAATGGGGATTTTGCAGTATACCCTTCCCCTGCCACGCCCACCAAGCCACGCCCACCAAACAGAACAGGTAGTAAAAAAATTTTTTTGAATCCCACCTCTGCTTCCAACCCTGTTGTTCTACATTCTATGAACCCAAATTCTTGGTTTAGTGCCTTGGGATTTGTTGTTATGCTATTATCCAAAATGGGGAAGGATGGATCGTTGACATACCTATCACCTGATTGTAAATAGCAAAAAAATGGGGGCGGGGGGGGAGCTTGGATGCACCATTAATTAACCTTAGCATCTCCCTCCATACATTTTGGTTTTGTCTGGATTGATAACAGCTAAAACTTTAACTGAAATTCCCATTTTTACCTTCAGTGCGGGGTAAATGATGGCAACTCTTTTCTTCATGTTGACGTATAGAGACCTGTCTGCACCACTGCTCTGGTTTAGGATGACAGTAAAGGCATCCTGGGAAAAATCTTTGGCCAGCAGCAAACTGCAGTTGGAGGTCAAGCTGTACACTTTCCCATCGAATGTCCATAGGTGCTTGGTACCCATCAACAAGGCTTGATCTGGATGGAGTCCAAACATAACATCATGCAGTTACTGCAGGCGTGTCCAATCTTGGCCATTTTAAGACCTGCGGACTTTGACTCTCAGAATTCCCCAGTCAGCATGGCTGTTTTGTCAGAAAAAATTCAGACTTTGGGCCACCCCAACTAAACCTTAATATTATTCTGGAACATGGCATTGAAATAAGATTCTACCCGAACAGTCTTTCAGACAAGTCTTCGTTGTCTAGAAGCCATCTAGCTGCCCTCATCCCTCAACTATGGAATGGAAGAGTTTATAATTTAGAGCAGGGGTGTCCAATCTTGGCCATTTTAAGACCTGTGGACCTCAACTCCCAGAATAGGAAGTCTGTAGGCCTTAAAGTAGCCAAGGTTGGACACCCCTGAATTACTTATTGGTCTTGTAGGGCCCATTGTGGGGAGGAAGACCTCTTCATTGGGGGGAAACACACAACCACTATGTTACAAACAAACAAGCAAGCAAACAAACTGTCAGCTTGGAAGCCATTATTCTTGGAGGCTTCTGGGCTGCCACATTTAATGCCTAGGAATTTGGGACGGGGACTTCAAGGAGTGATGGAAAATTAGCCACAACAACATTCCTTTCTCAGAGAGTCAAGGACATGTTGCTCTGCACCTGGAGGGGAGTGACTAGGGATAGCCTCCAGTTGGTACGAGATGATGATTGGGCCATGTGATGGACTATTGGGTGCAAGGGCTGGATTTTGGATTCTCTTTGGGCTGAGGAAACCCCCCCAGAAATCTCAGGTTTGGGATTTCCTCAGATATGCCAATACGACATCTCTAATACAATGGATCTTTGAGAAGACGACAGTCTTCGGGAGTCTTTTAATTTGGAGGTTGTTACTTGGAACGTTGACACAAACCAACCAACCAACGCTGGATCCCTCCTCCTCATCTTTCAAGAGCTGTAAAAGAAGCGGAGGGATCAAAATGAAAAGTGCCTCCAAGAACTTACGTTCAAAAGGGCTCTCCATGATGGCTCGCTTGAATCTGTAGTATTCTGCAGCCAGATTGATGTGATAGAGGCCCCGAAGGGGCTTCACAACTTTCTCTTCAATGATGTGGTCTGTAAGTTGGATCATATCTAATGTGGCTCCTCCTTTGGGCACAACAGGCAAACTCAATGCCACAGAACAGTTCCTGCAAGGCATCGACACGGACGACTTATTGATTTAAAGCAGCTTTGGAAGTGCATCCATAAAACTCAAGATCTTGCAAAAACTCATGATAAGTAGTCCTTGACTTACAACCACAACAGAGCCCATAATTCTGTGGCTAAGCGAGGCAGTTCTTAAGTGAGCTTGGCTCCATTTTACGACCTTTCTTGCCACAGTTGTTAAATTAGTAACGCGATTGTAAAGTTAACCCGGATTCCCCCTTGATTTCTCATGTCAGAAGGTCGCGAACAGTGATCCCATGATCACTGTGTGACCGTCATAAATAGGAGCCAATTGCCAAGCTTCCAAATTCCAATGGCATGATTGTGCATCCATAAAACTCAAGAACCTGCAGAACTCAACATAGAACCACAGTAAAGGTAAAGAGTTCCCCTCGCACATCTGTGCTAGTAGTTTCTGGATCTAGGGGGCGGTGCTTGTCTCCCTTACAAAGAGCCAGCGTGTCCGAAGACGTCTCCGTGGTCATGTGGCCTGCAGAACTAAATGCCTTCAAAGGCACACGGAACACACTGTTCCCTTCTTCCCACCAAAGGGGTCCCTATTTTTCTACTTGCATTTTTTACCTGCTTTCGAACTGCGCGGTTGGCAGAAGCTGGGACAAGTAACGGGAGCTCGCTCCGTCACATGCCGCTAGGGATTCGAACCGCCCAACTGCCGACCTTTTCTGATCGACAAGCTCAGCATCTTAGCCACCGCAATTGAACCCTTAATTCTGTTACTAAGCAAGACGGTTGTTAAGTGAATTTCCCCCCATTTTTTCCCTTTCTTGCTGCAGTTTTAAGTCAATCCCTGCAGTTGTCAAATCAGTAAAATGGTTTTTAAAGTAAATCCGGCTTCCCTCTTGACTTTGCTCGTCAGAAAGTTGCCAAAGGGCATCACATGAGCCAGTTACCAAGTGTCTGAATTTTCATCACGTGACTGTGGGGATGCGGCAATGGCCGTAAGCATGAAAAACAGCCATAAGTCCCTTTTTTCAGTACTGTTGTAACTTCGAATGGTTGCTAAATAAATGGTTGAACAGTAAGTTGAGGACTATCTGTTAGAGTAAAGTGAAGGTAGTCCTAGACATACAACCACAGTTGAGACACAACTGGAGGGAGAAATAAAGGACGAGACGGCCATGTAACAAGAAGTCATAAAAGAACAAAAAGTGTATGCTACCTGGGTGAGAATCTGTACAGATTCGATATAGATTTTTGGAGCCTGCTGAATATTCGGGATAATTTGGCTTCTGCCCAGTTTAGTATCTGTTGGGTTGCCTGTTATCACGATGAAATAATAATCACCTTTAGATTTTATTATTAAAACAGAAGCATTAAATGTCAAATGAACATATACTTATTTACACATTATATTTTTTTAATTCAGCGCAGTCGTGCAACTCTCCATGGTTTACAAGTAAAACAGCCGTCAGGAAACTGGTTTCATTTTATTTGTGGAAAGCCATATATAACAGGAAGTGGGAGATTTTACTCACAAGATCCTACCAACAAGCACATGGGAGTATGGACAAGTAGGCTTTAAAGCTCTGTCTGGTTGAACGCCTCAAATTAACAATATATTAAAGCGTAGTCTGAGCTTATTTTGCAGGCATAGCAAAATGTTTGCAATCTGCCACTTTGCAAAAACACATAATTGCAAGACAATCAGAGCTATTTTGGATCAAGAATATCTGGGACTCTGAGAAAAAAGTGAACTGAAAGTAGCAGATTGTAAGCGAACTGGCATATATACCTACAAGTGGGTGTTCATTGATGGACAGTATGAGGGAAGTACATCCAGTAAGATTACACACCACTGGGTTGGCTTCAGAAGAAGAAGGTATAAAAGAAGGGGGAAAATCTCAAATTATGGCCACTGATAGTAGCTGTCCTTTTGGATGTTAGCTACTGTCTCTGGACCTCATTGCAATGGGTTATTGATATAAGTAATGTAATGATGGCTTTTTGTGTTCCAAATTGCCAATGAAATAAACCTCTGATCTTAAAGTAAGATTTATTGCTTGTGGATTGTCTGTGTTCCTCTTTTATTTTTATAACAGCAGCCTCAGTGTTCTCATTGGGGGAATGAAAGCAACATCCATGCAGCCTGTTAAGAAAAGTCATACCCCTATATGTTGGAGATGTGAAAAAAAAGAGGGAACATATTATCATACGTAGTGGTCCTGCCCAGAGGCTCGAAAATACTGGCTTAAAATCAAAAATTGGCTACAGGAAATTACCAATGAACAATTAGACATAGAACCAGAATTCTTCCTATTGGGGAACTTCAAACAAAAATACGCAAAGACCACAAAATACTTATTATTACACATATTGACTGCTGCCAGGATCACCTTTGCCCAATGTTGGAAACAGCCATATACACCTGTAGAGGAACTGGTTATACAAAAAGTTATGAATTGTGCTGAAATGGATAAACTAACGCTGAGTTTAAAAGATAAGGAAACTTCAATATTTTATAAGGTATGGAAACAATGGTATAGCTGGGTAGATTGGAGACAGATTAAGGATAGGTAATTATTAAATATAGAATATAGATAGAATAAGAATATAATTATGCACAAATTAATATCTGTAAATATTGCACAAATGATTGTTATATGATAAGCACCACAAATAGCTGTTATTGAGTGATATATTTTTATGTTTTTAATGTAATAAAAATTCAATAAAGTTTATTAAAAAAAGAAAAGTCCTACCAGGAACTGTGTACAAGAGAAAATATACAATACCAACCATATCAAAGCCAGTTTTGAGAGCTCTCAATGCAACCTGGATAGGTTCCATCAGCCACACGTCTTTCACAACCGTCGGCACCAGTGCCTGAAGTTTCTTTAGATACGCATCGGTCTTCTGCTGCCAAACTTCATCCAAAGGTTTCAGAGTCACATCATAGTAGGCATCTTTTAGGGTGGTTAGTGGCTCTTGAGTAAGATGTTTTAAAAACAACATAGTAAGAACAAAAATATTTCCAGCATTGATAATAGAAACCTTTTCAGATGGCTGTTGACATAATGGGCTCTTGGATCTTTATTCAGTTTTTACATCAACACATTTTTTCTTTTTAAAAAAATCTAGGCTGTCCTTAGCATCTCTCCCACCAAGAATTCAAGTCTGGGAGGAAAATATAGTGTCATGTTGGACAGATTATTCATCAATGTATTCTGTTTTCGCTTGGCGTGTCTCACCATTTGTCAGCTCTTAAAGTTAGGCCAGACTTGAAATCCAATTTATCAAGTCAAGACTACTTTTATTGTAAAGCTTTAGGAACAGAGGTACAGCCAGTTTGATGTAGTGGTTAAAGTGCTGGCTTGGAAACCGGGAGACTGTGAGTTGTAGTCTCGCCTTAGTCATCAAGCTGGCTCGGTGACTTTGGACCAGCCTTTCTCAATCCAATTCAACTCATGGAGTTGTGGTTGTGGGGAAAATAGGTGGAAAGAGCATTATTTATAGCAATAACAATAGCCCTTAGACTTACATCCCGCTTTACAGTGCTTTACAGCCCTTTCAAAGCAGTTTACATAGCATCTTTCCCCCAACAATTTGGGTCCTCATTTTACCGACCTTGGAAGGCTGGAAGGTTGATTGAACTCCTGGCAGTGGGCAGACTTAGTCTGCAATGCTGCATTCTACCCACTGCACACCATGGATGGAAGGAAGGAAGGAAGGAAGGAAGGAAGGAAGGAAGGAAGGAAGGAAAAGGAAGGAGGAAGGAAGGAAGGAAGGAAGGAAGGAAGGAAGGAAGGAAGGAAGGAAGGAAGGAAGGAAGGAAGGAAGGAAGGAAGGAAGGAAGGAAGGAAAAGGAAGGAGGAAGGAAGGAAGGAAGGAAGGAAGGAAGGAAGGAAGGAAGGAAGGAAGGAAGGAAGAGCAACAGCAAGAGCACTCAGACTTATATACCGCTTCACAGTGCTTTACAGCCCTCTCTAAGTGGTTTACAGAGTCAGCCTATTGCCCCCAACAATCTGGGTCCTCATTTTACGAACTGCCAAATTCCAGGCAGCCGGCAGTCAGCAGAAGTAGCCTGCAAGTACTGCACTCTAACCACAGCACCCCTGTGGCTCATTTATATTGATTGCCATGAGTTACCTATAAAGTAATAAAGGTGGGACAACAATTTAATAAATAATAATACATAAATAGATTTCCTGCCAATCTGCCTATGTTTCTCTCCCGCTCCCCATTTATCTTTGTATCAAATAGGGAGGAAGACTCTTTTATCTGGTCATTGCCTTCTTCCTGTCCTTCAAGGCTGCTGTTTCCCTCTGTAGTTTACACCTTTCTTTTACCCATCCGGGCTTACTTTGCAGCTCCAGCTGGATTTGTTGCAGGATGCTTTGAAGGCTCCTCAGGTACACGGGGAGGCGATCCCGTAGGAGTCGCTTAAGTCCACTTTGCTCCCACATCCGAGCAGCGTTGCTCGTCCCACGGTGGAGGAGTCGTAGCATTTCTTGGGAGACTTCCAAAGACCAGCCGACAGCATCATACAGAAATCCAATGTGCCGGATCTATAGTACAAACCATATTGAGGCAGGGAAAGGGTAATTGGATCTCGCAGTGTTCCAATATCTCAGGGGCTGCCCCAAAGAAGAGGGAGTCAAGCTATTTATTCTCCAAAGTACCCGAAATCAGGACAAGAAGCAAACGGGTGGAAACTCATCAAGGAGAGAAACAATTTAGAACTCAGGAGGAATTTCCTGACAGGGAAAACAATGAATCAGTGGAACAACTGGCCTCCAGAAGTTCTGACTTGCTCCAACACTGGAAGTTTTTAAGAAGAGATTGGACAACCATTTGCCTGAAGTGGTGTAGGGTTTCCTGCCTAGGCAGGGGGTTGGACTAGACGACCTCCAAGGTGCCTTCCAACTCTGTTATTCTATTCTGTTCTCTGGCTTTCTGTGTCTCTCTCGCACTCAAAACAGTCAAACATGCCTGTGAATTTGAGTGTGTTCCCAAATCTATTCTTTCATGTTTACTAGGTTATCAGCATCCCTGAATTTAAAATGGTTAAGGATCCTTTTACAGGTGGTCCTGGATTTACAAGCACTTGTTTAGTGACCATCCCAGATTACAATGGCACTGAAAAAAAAACTGACGTATGACCAGTCCTCACATTTAATGACTATGGCAACTACCATAGTCATTAGAACTACCTCAAATTATTATTATTATTTTAAAAAGAAGTGGATATCTGAAATTGATAGACATCAGGGAGCAGCATAATTTTTCTTTCCAAGAAAATAAATCTAAATTTGATCCAGGATTCAAAGTGTTGTTAGAAAATCAGAACGGAATCCAGAGATTTCTTTGGAAATAAGCTTATCTCTTTGGACAAAAGATCAAACTACAAAGTTTGGTGCTGAAAAATGAGATTCACATACATACACAATCCGTACTAATATCTTACCGATTTTCTGAAATCCTGAATGTGTTCCTCCAATTTTTTTATTTTTTCCACCAGTCTGCGCTGGAGATCAGACGTAATCTCACCCAGTTTTGACTGTAAGAACCGGAAAGACGCTTAGGGTGGTTAATATAGTTTATTAGCTGAAGAAGCAGAGCAGAACACATATCTCTGGAGTCAAATTGAGGCAACAGGTTGATCTGATTTGGAATAAACATTGATCAGGACATTTCAATGACAATAAATATCATGGTAGTTAATGGTCCTTCCGGTGCTAAAGCTAAAAACTGAAACAGTTGGACACCGAGAAAGAAAGAAGATAAATGCCTTAAAATTATAGATTTGTCTTGGACTGCAAGAAGAAGTAATTAATTAGTCTTGAACAAATAAAGGTTGACATATGAGATAAAGACCAGTAAGCAGACATTGATATATTTTGAGCATGCAAAGCAGATGGATTAAAAAAATAACTATCCTTGGCAAGGTTGAAGGAACTGGAGGAATGAGAAGACACTGAATAAAATTAAGGAGATATCTGGAATGTTCATCAAAAGATTATGAGTTACAACTAAAGATTGATCAAAGTGACAAAAAATGGATATACTGTACAGACACTAAGAGTCAAATTCAATTTAGTTGTATCTAATTACCACAATTAAAGATTCATTTGCTGGAGAGAGGCCTTTATCCAGGGATTTTCCTAAATCGGAGCTGCAGCACATTATAGCGTTGGCCCAAATGGTTAACCAGGTCAGTTTACTAACCTAATACTGTAGTTGCATCTCTACAACTGCTTATGTTTATTTATTTTTTAAACTAAGTTTGTTTATTGGTTTGGTGTTTATGAATTTGAATAAGAGAGAGAGAGAGAGAGAGAGGGAGGGAGAGAGAGACCAGCTCCTTGTGTGCTAAATGGAATCCCACCTCAGTCTTCATGACAAGATCCCAACAGCCATGGGCCTTCAGATTCAGACTTTGGTTAGACGCTTGCATGGTGAGATGTCCCATTTCCTCACGTCTGTTTACAACCAGGCGGGCATTGAGTGCAGTATGCTTTTGACCACTCATACAAGCTGAAAATTCTAGTGCGTCCTTGGAATTTCCTATGAGAAAGAGAGGAAGGCAGTAAGGTGAAAGAAGAAGGGAGGGGAGGGGAGAGGGAGGGAGAGAGGAAGGAAGGAAGGAAGGAAGGAAGGAAGGAAGGAAGGAAGGAAGGAAGGAAAAAGAGGCAGGGAGGCAGGAAGGAAAAGGCAAGCAAGCAAGGAAGGAGATAGACAAAAGGAGGCAGGAAGGAAAAGCAAGAGGAAGGAAGGAGGGAAGAAAGGAAGGGAGGAAAGAAAGAAGGGAGGGAGGGAGGAAAAGGCAAGAAAGGAATGAAGGAAGGAAGGAGATAGACAAAAGGAGGCAGGAAGGAAAAGGTAAGAGGAAGGAAGGAGGGAAGGAAGGAAGGAAGGAAGGAAGGAAGGAAGGAAGGAAGGAAGGAAGGAAGGAAGGAAAATTTCTGTAGTAACTCCTTTCAGAAGAGGCAAATTTTGAAAAATCCAAGAAGAGGGTAGACTCCTGCATTGTCGAATCTACCTTTCAAGTATCCCATGTAATACCGAAGACACTCTTTTCCTCTGATGGCTTTTATTTTCACTTTCTCGTTTGGATGATCCATCTTCCCCTCGACAAGGACTTGGCTTTGATCAGCCGAAGAGGTCACACAGGCCTTCACATCCATCCAAGTAGCCTCGGGTCCTTTCAGCTGGGTGAGGGAGACAAACCACAAGAATAGACACCGAGCAAAAGAGTTATGATGAAAGGAGCATTTCATTTCAAGTTCCAGAACATCTTACCACTTCTCTACTTTCTCGAAAGCTTTGGGAGAAGTTTAGGAACACGACTTGGGCAGAGAGCCTTGTGGTCATCCTGATTTCCCATTCCTGCTTTCAGGATAACTTTGATTTTTACAAAAATCAAAAGCTCATGATGGATCTCATAACAAGAGTCTCCGTGATGCCCCCAGACCATGGCACAAAGGCAACACAGTCAGATATTCAATAAGAGTCCCTTTATCAGCTCCAACTTTGCCCCCAATATCCTGGCTTACCTTCTGGCTGGAGAAAAACTCTCCCAGGAACAGCCTTTGGCTGCAGAGAATTAAGTCCAAAATGTGGTCAACAAAAACTGTAACTATAAGTCAAATCAAGGCAAAATGAGGTAATTAGTCCGGCAGGCCAGGAACAAGAATTCCTGATGTGAAGGCACAGCAATAACTCAACATGGTTGGGAAGATGCCAGGAACACAGACAACCAAGTGAACCTGAGATAAATTCACGTTTGCTCCCAGCAGCTGCTGCACTCAGCATGCATCTCTTTTAAATTCTCTTCCCAGCTGTGGCTAATGAAGGGAATCAGGGCCCTTTCCTTCCCTGTCAAACCATGCAATCCATGTTGCTCCCTTCTCCATTCCTCCCTGTGGTGCCCTAGGATGAAGAGGCGGTGGGCCTGGGTCTTCCTCTGAACTCCCTCTCCCTTGTTCTACCTCTCCCTTGTTCTACCACTCCCCTGCTCTGCCCAGCTGGACTTTGCCCTTCCCCAGTTTCCTCCACAGCCAATGGAGCCGCACTCCCACTCCCTGTCAGCTGTTCATCTTTCTTCTCAGATTCAGACTCCGACAGGGACATGACAGTATCGTGATTCAAATGGATTGTAGATTCTCCTCCAGGGGTGGGATTCAATTTTTTTTTTTACTACCGGTTCTGTGGGCGTGGCTTGGTGGGTGTGGCAGGGGAAGGATACTGTAAAATCTCCAGTCAGAGGTGGTATTTGCCGATTCTCCGAACTACTCAAAATTTCCACTACCGGTTCTCCAGAACTGATCCGAACCTGCTGAATACCACCTCTGTTCTCCTCTTAATGTAAGTATGTGGCTATTTCGATCAGGAGATGGCAGCATATACTCACTCACACGTTGAAAATAAGAACAGTGGAGCACAATTTAGGTGTGGTAAAAAGATGTTTCAGGCAGATATAAGTCAAGCTCCTGACAGCTGTATTTCTCTTGGGAGAGAATCTTTTGCAGTAAAAAATTGTTTGGAACAAGCTGCATTAATATACCTTCACTTCTTTTCTCTGAAACATAAGAGATCTCCTATTAAAATGTCACTCTGCTATATTCCTGCTAGGTTTCCCCACTACAGGTCACCCTCAACTTACAACCAGCATTTCTGTTGCTAAGTGAGACCTTTATGGAGTTTTGCCCCCATTCACGGCCTTTCTGTGCCAACTCGGAAAACTCAAACTGCCCAAGCAGCTGCTGATCCAGTTCTACAGAGGAATCATTGAATCTGTCATCTGCACCTCTATAATTGTCTGGTTTGGCTCTGCAACCCAACAAGACAGACACAGACTTCAGAGGATAATTAGGACTGCCGAAAAAACAATTGCTACCAACCTGCCTTCCATCGAGGGCCTGTATACTGCACGAGTCAAAAAGAGGGCTGTGAAAATATTTACAGACCCCTCACATCCTGGACATGAATTGTTTCAACTCCTTCCCTCAAAACGATGCTATAGAGCCCTGCACACCAGAACAACTAGACACAAGGACAGTTTTTCCTGAACACCATCACTCTGCTAAACAAATAAATTCCTCAACACTGTCCAACTATTTATAAAGTCTGCACTACTATTACTGTTAATCTTCTCATCACTCCTTATCACCCGTACCCTCCCACTTGTGACTGTATGACTGTAACTTTGTCGCTTGTATCCTTACGATTTATATGGGCTGTCTCCTAGTATGATTTGATTGCTTGTTGTACCTATGACTATTATCATAGGTTATCATTATCATATTATCATATGACTATTATCAAGTGTTGTATCTGATGATTCTTGACTCTTGACGAATGTATCTTTTCTTTTATGTACACTGAGAGGACTTGCACCAAAGACAAATTCCTTGTGTGTCCAACCACACTTGGCCAATAAAGAATTCTATTCTGTTCTATTCTATTCTATTCTATCCTTTCTCGCTACAGTGGTTAAGGGAATCACTGCAGCTGTTAAGTTAGTAATACGGTTCTTAAATGAACCTGGCTTCCCCATCGACTTTGCCCGTCAGAAGTTTGCAAAAACGACCCCGAGAGATACTGCAACTGTCATAAATATGAGTCAGTTGCCAAGGGTCAGAAATCTTGATCATGTAGCCTTGGGGATGCTGCAGAAGCCTTAAGTCTGAAAAACGGTCATGAGTCACTTTTTTCCCTGCTGTTGTAACGTCAAATGGTCACCAAATAAGTAAAGTTGAAGCCGACCTGAATTCTACCTAATGGTAGAATGGAATCAAACAGGACCAGCCATATTTGTTCTGACCCAGGCTTCATCAAACTTAATGAAACACAAACTTATTTTAAAAGTAAAACATTTTAATGCGACACTGGGAATTACTTGCATTCCCAGCCAAAACTCATTATACACAGTTCCTCCAGACAAGAGCATGCTTTTCAATGCTGTGGAATGCTGCAAAAAAACCAGGTCCAATTAATTTTAACATAAACTAACCCAACAACCCAGAAAAAAAATGACCAGTTTACAGAACTTCAAGAAGGATTCAGAAATGACTGAACTGCTTTGCTTCCTGCAAAGCTTTTCGTCATTGAGGTCTGACTTTTATCCCTTAAGAGAGGGGCAACCACCTCCCAGCCTTACTCCTGAGTTTCCCCTTCTGCTTCAGCTGCTCTCGCCTTCCAGCAGCTCTGCACATACGTGCACTGGGAACAGGCTCCCCTTGTTCCTCTTCCTCGCTGCTGCCAGATTCTGAAGGCTCCGGAGTCAGGACCCCACTCTCAGATGGTCCTGGCCCCATCTCTGCATCGGATGCAGGACCCTCATCTGAGTCCTCTCCAGACTCCCTGACTGGTCCCCTTTCTTCCTCACTATCCAAATCTGCTACTGTCCGCAGCGGCAACCGGTGAACCACAACAATACCATATTATGCCACCTCCTTTCTTCCTCTAGTCACTTTCTGGGATAATCCAAGACAAGAAGACAGTATTGATGTCTTTTTATGAGGAGAGAGAGAGAGAGAGAGAGAGAGAGAGAGGGAGAGACAGAGAGAGAGACAGAGAGACAGAGAGAGAGAAGTCAGAAAGATGCAGTATTTCCCCTTATTAGTTATCACCAGCTCACTGAAAATTCCGCCGAATAGTTCCTCATTTCCAGCTTGCTGTTGTTCCGTAAAGCCACCGTAATCGTCCCTTCGTTATTTCCAAGGCCGATTTTCCCTTCAGATCGTAAGACGGTGTCCCCCTGGTTTAGCTGGAGTTTGCCAGAGAGACCAATTGCCTAGAAGAGAGGAAGCAAATAGGGTCAGGGATGGTCAGTTTTCAGAAAGAAAAAAAAATGGAGAACAGGAAAGCTCCCGTTGGAACAAAAAAGTTCCAACAGGAAGTTGGAACCCAGAATATACTCAGAAGTACCCCAAAAGGACAATATTTGTAGCTCAGAGTTGAAATGGGGGGGCGGCTCTGTGCTTTCTGAGCTTTATTGTTTTCTTGCAGACGTTTCATTACCCAACTAGGGAACATCATCAATGCTAGAAGAGAATGGGAGTTGGCAGAGAGGAGGAGGAGGAGGAGGAGGAGGACTGTGGGGTCCTTGGTGCTCTCTGAGCTTGATTGTTTTCTTGCAGACGTTTCATTACCAAACTAGGGAACATCATCAGAGTTGGTAAGGGATTAGGGGGGTTACTCGTAATGAGATGTCTCCAAGAAAACAACCCAGCTTAGGGAGCACTAAGGATCCCACACATTCAGAAGTTACTAAAAATAGTTTCTGTTTGAAAGCCTTCCAAATCATCCCTCACATTTGGAAGGTCGCACATCCCGAGTCTCATGCTGTAATTCAGCCAAGCTGCATAATCTGTTTCGACTTCTCCCAGAATACGCTGATGGGAACAGGAGGCCAAGAGATTCTTTAAAGTAGCTTCTACCAGTATTTTGTCCCGATGCAACACTCGGCTTTTCTGTGTTAAAAGATAAGGAGGAGGCAGAAATATAATTGTGGCACATACTGAGAAAACAAAAAGGACCTACATTGTTATGTGTGTGCGTTTTTTTTTTCTTTCCAGAAATGTTTAATACGATAATTAAAATTATCAGAACGGCGGCCCAGAATCACATCCTAGCAGAATCCACATACATTTGTTCTGTTTCACTCCGTTATTGTTCCTCTGTCCTTTAAAATTCAAAGCATTGAACCTGGAAAGTCTATGTTTCTTTCTTCATTGTACTTAACTACAATAACTTAGTAAATTTGAGTTAAGACTTATCTGGAAGAGTCCCAAAGACACACAACGAGCTCCATGTTTGAATGGGAACTTAATTGAATTAATTATCTCAGAGAAACATTAGGTAGAGAGATAATCTCTCCTGGCACACTTGTGAAAACACTGTAATCCAATCTTAATTTCACATAATAAAAAAGCCCAGCTGTTAGGTTGACAGTGTCTTGGGTGAAGGTGCCTTTTCTTGTGTTGGCAAGTTGGAAGCCGCAGGTCCCATGATACGCACTCCTCAAATCTATACATGTCAGCAAAACATGGCATGAAAAATACACCAAGATTCAAATTTGGGATTCAAATTTTTTTTACTACCGGTTCTGTGGGCATGGCTTGGTGGGGGTGGCAGGGAAATGATACTGTAAAATCGCCAGTCAGAGGTGGTATTTGCTGGCGCTCTGAACTACTCAAAATTTCCGCTACCGGTTCTCCAGAACTGCAACCCTAACCCTAACCATTTGTCTGAAAGTGGAGAGTTGGACTAGAACAGTGGCCCCCAACCTTTTTTGAACCAGGGACCGGTTTCACGATTATTTATTCTTCCACGGACCGGTACCTGAGTAATGCGAGACTCTACCGCCATCGGGACGGCTCTTCATTCGAAGCCTCTTCGATGAAACTAAGGCACAAGCACCCAAACGCCGCTTTCCAACTGAAAACCCAGAAGCAACCGAAAACCCGGAAGCACCGTCGAAACAAGATGGCAGCGCCCAAGCTTTGTGGCCCAGTAAAAAATGATCCACGGACCAGTACCAGTCTGGGGACCGGTGGTTGGGGACCCCTGGACTAGAGGACATCTAAAGATCTCTTCCAACTCTATCATTCTATTATTCCATCTTCTTGATTTGAGATTTTACAGAAATCTTGCAATTTTGAGTGGAGTTCTGGGGATTTGAGGGTGCACTAATATACCTATACAATATACATAAAGATTGTATAATGACTGTAGTTAGAGGCAATATGGATTCCTGATCTCTGTTTTATATCTGGAGGTGATTCTTTTTCAAGCATTATTATGCCAGTTTTCTTTAGCAAGATTTGTTGAGATGAAAAGAACGATGTTACATGAATCCTACCAAGCGAACTATTTTCCACTTAAGAACAATATATCCTGATGTATATTTGCTAATTTAACAGAATAACAGAGTTGGAAGGGGATTTGGGGGTTTTCTAGTCCCCCTGATCAAGCAGGAAATCCTATACTACTTTAGACAAATGGTTGTCCAATTTCTTCTTAAAAACCTCCAGTGTTGGAGCACATACAACTTCTGAAGGCAGGCTGTTCCACTGGTTAATTGTTCTCTCTGTCAGGAAGTTTCTCCTGAGTTCTTGGTTGCTTCTCTCCTTGATTAATTTCCATCCATTGCTTCTTATCCTGTCTTCAAGTGTTTTGGAGAATAAGTTGACTTCCCTCTTCTTTGTGGCAGCTTCTCAAACATTGGAACACTGCTATCATGTCACCCCTACTTTTTCTTTTCACTAGACTAGATTATTCAGTGGACTTTTCCTAATTGCTTTTTTACAGCTGTCTATTTACATCTCTGAATCTTGGTCAGAGACCTACCATCAAACATTTTGTGTTCAAAGAAGTGCAAAACCCTGCTCTTTTGTCATTTGTCTGATGACAAAAGCAGCTTTCCTTTACCTCATATGTCAGATGTTGTACAACGGTCTTGTCGTCCCATGTCAGATCTAGGTGCTGATTCAACAGAGCTGCTGTCTGCTTAAGGGAGCCACAGGCCCGAAGACTTGCAATTGTTAGGATGTTTTTAAGCTGCCAAAAAAAAAAAAGGAATATAAAACATTATTTACTCTGAGAACTCCAGTTCCAGAGGTTGGAGACCACCCCTTGGCTCACTGGCATTGGAGAAAAATTGAACCAATTCTTTTTGGCATGAAAGAATTCTATTTCTCAAGAGTTCTTCTACCTTCTAGGAGTTCCAGGAGAAAAGGACCATTCTTGAAGTCCACCATAAAGTGAAACCAATTTAAATCCCTTCTCCATTCTGATGGAGCACTCTTTGAATTATGTCCTCTAATTTTAAGATATCAAACTTAAAGATGTGAGCCATAGCGGCACAGTAGTTATAATGCAGGTTGATACTGGCCACTGCCAAGAGTTTGATCCTGACTGGCTCAAAGTTGACTCAGCCTTCCACCCTTCCAAGTCGGAAAAATAAGGACCCAGATTGTTGAGGGCAAGAGGCTGACTCTGTAAACCGGTGAGAGAGGGCTGTGAAGTTTATGTCTGTTATTGTTAGTGCTATCAAACTCAAAGATATACTTAATGCCACATCTGGTTTGGCTCCAAAAATTACATTACTTTCCCCCCACTGTTTATATCTTTTTGTGTCTCTGGTGAAGACGAATAGCTCGCTCAACTGCGCAACCCTGAAATCCTTTCTTGCTGAAAACCAACATTCATACCTGTCCAGAAGAAGCTGTGATACAAGCATCCCAACATGTGTTCCTCACTCTAGACTTGTCTCCAAAAGTGAAGTTCATCCAGGCTGGCTGGCCATGGTTCCAAGCAAGCTGCATCTAAAACCCAGAAGAGATATTTCTCCTGAAAGCTCAAGGTGACAACAATGTCCCCACAATTGGGCTGCAAGAGAGGGATGCTTCAAAGTCATCTGAGACAAACTTCACAACTTATGCATAGACCTGTTAAGGTCTTGGGATTTAAGAGCCGACCAGCAGTGAAGCTGATGCAATATTAGGCGGATGCAATGAAGACGAATCAGCACTGCTCCTTTAAGACTTGGGATGGGCTCTATCACTTTAAGAGGTATTTATAAAAAGGCAGCCATTAGAGGGAATGTTTTCTCTCCTTGTGTCCGGTATTCATTGCAGAGTTCTCCATGTAGAGTTAAGAAGACAGATTGCTTGTAAGGTATTTTGCCTACCATGTATATTTCTGTATATAACTACTGTGTATAAACCACTGTTAAATGTCTAAGTCTCTGTGTGATGTGTTTTGCTCCTGGGTTGTCTCATAATGGTAGTCACACTGCAAACACTCTGGTAGTCACACTGCAAACACTCAAACAGATGTCTCTCTGGTCCCAACTCAAACTCAACCATGACATCGTGTTGGTTGTTGAGCACTGGCTATCATGGAACCTTGTTTCCTGATACAGGTGCTCCTCAGCTTATGACCACAATTGATCCCAAAAGTTCTGTTGTTAAGTGAGACATTTATGAAGTGGGCTTTGCCCCATTTTACGATCTTTCTTGCCTCAGTTGTTAAGTGAATCACTGCAGCTGATAAGTTAGTCACCTGGTTGTTAAGTGAATCTGGCTTTCTCATTGACTTTGCTTGTTCAGAAAGTCGCAAAGAAGCGAACCCATGACCTCTGGACCCAGCAACGGTCATAAGTATGAACCAGTTGCCCAGCATCCGAATTTTGATCACGGGACCATGAGGATGCTGCAAAGGTCGTAAGTGTGAAAAACGGTCATAACAAGTCACTTTTTTTCAGCGCCATTGTAACTTTGAACAGCCACTAAATGGACTGTTGTAAGTCAAGGACTTCCTGTACTGCTCCAGAAAGGCCATCAGCTGCTGTTACTGCATTTCTCAAATCAACCACGCTTTGAAGCATTTTCACCCTTATTTATGGAGAGTTCACTCCATTCAGGACCAAATAATTATCTGGTCAAATTTAAGTGGATCAAGGTTTATAATATTTCATTCCTTGGAAGTAGGAATGGTTCAACTTAATAGGATACATTAATTTTTGGACAAACGAACGCACCGTAGAACACTCGGGAGGTAAGTCTCTGTAATTACCTGTTGTGCGTGTGCTCCTTTGCGGCTTTGGGTCAGGGAGCTGAACTCCACATGTTTCATCGCAAAGTTAAAAGGCTGTGCGACAGTGGCAGAATAAGCCACGCCGGTTCTCCTACGCTTGAGAGAAGACGACGCCAAAACCTGTTGTTATCAGCAGAAAGAGACGTCATAAAACGGAGTAATGGAGCCTTCACTCTTGGCAAACAGGCTAGGAAAGGATTTTGTCCTTTCCATAAATTTTTTACCACCGGTTCTGTGGGTGTGGCTTGGTGGGTGTGGTGTGGCTTGGTGGGCGTGGCAGGGGAATAACTGTAAAATCCCCATTCTTGGGGGAAGGATACTGCAAAATTGCCATTTCCACTAACCTGCTTTCCAGCTCCATTCTCCTGTGCAGGGCAACCCAAGAAGACCCAGCCGATCAGCTGGGACTCGGGAGGCGGAGAATAGATGGGGTTGGTGGGGCCAGTCTGAGGTGGTATTTGCCGGTTCTCCAAACTACTCAAAATTTCTGCTACTGGTTCTCCAGAACTGGTCAGAATCGGCTGAACAACCACCTCTGCTTTTCATGCAGGGTTGGATAACAACAGCTGGATTTTTACCAGAAATGTAAGTTTGGGGGAAACAAGAGTTACTCAAAAGACTAACCTTTATTTTAGATTAAGAGATGAAGGTTGGGAAGTTTTGCTTTTTTTTTTTGTTTACAGAGAAGTCGCCATCTTTCTCACAATTTTACAAGAACGGAACCACCATGACAAGAACACAATCTTGATTTTCCTAGCATAAGTTGGGAGGGTTTTTTTGGGTTTGGTTCTTCATAAGAACTCTAAAATTGATCTAAGGAACAATTAGGCCATTGGTCATCAGGTTATCTTTGACATCCAAGCAACCAACCACGTCCTGCTTAAAAGAAGCCTTGTTTACGCCATTGTCTAATCTAGTGAAAAGAATGGCCGTGTTCCAATATTTGAGGGGCTGCCACAAAGAAGAGAGGGGGGCAATTTATTCTCCAAAGCAGCAGAAGGCAAAAGAAATAATGGATGGAAACCAATCAAAGAGAGAAGCATCTTAGAACTAAGAAGAGATTTCCTAACAGTGAGGACAAATAACCAGTGGAATGGCTTTGCCTCTGGAAGTTGTGGGGGCTCCATCACTGGAGGTTTTTAAGAAGAGACCGGACAGCCATTTTGTCTGAAGTGGTATAGAGTCTCCTGCTCAAGCAGGGTTGGACTAGAAGACCTCCAAGGCCCCTTCCAACTCTGTTATTCTGTGTTTCTAGGTTTGTTCTTTGGAAAATGTTACTATATACATTTTTTATATACTAACTAAAATGTATATACATTTTTTATGCATAATATACATTTTTTCCCCCTAACCCTTGGGGTTCACCTGCGACGGAGGCTGCCGAGTCATGCAAACTAAAACCCGGATCAAAGAAAGTGTGTTTTACCTGCTGGCCATCCACCTTGAACTGAAGCAGCCTTTCACAAAGGGTACGACTCTTTTCTGAAATTAAATCCACTTCTGCCCTTGCAGGAATGTCAGACTTAATGGCCCCTTTGATGTGTTGTTCCAGGAGCGCATGAAATTCTCGCCTGGTCTGCAGGAAGGAGGATCAAAGAAAATCAAGAGTGCCGGGGAACAGAAACTGGACTTACACCAGTTCATTGAAGTTACGGTGGCAGTGAAAAAAGGGACTTATGTCTGTTTTTCACACCCTTGTAACTTCGAACAGTCGCTAAATGAATGATCATAAGGTGAGGACTACCTTTTTGTGTGTGTGGGGGGGTCTTTTAATGACCCTGTAATCCCTTCCATCGGAGTGGAGTCAGAGCAACAGAATGGAGAGACGCCCTTCCTGGCCAGACGCCCTTACTGTCACCAATGCAAAGTTCGCAGCAAATATTTTCATATTGTGCCCAGAGAAATATCTGCCTCTACCTAGGATCGAACTCATAGCCTCCTGATTGTGAGGAGAGAACTCCACTTCTAGGCCACTGCACCACTCAAGGTGAGGATTACCTACAGCGGTGGTGGCTAACCTTTTTGGGCTTCTGTGGAAAAAATTGTGCATGCGCTGGCACTCGCGGTCTCACATGCCAGCACCCAGAAGGGAATGCCCTCCCCCATGTCTCCTGCATATGCTCGCACAATCCCCCGCATGCCACCCCTTACCTGCACTGTGCCTCACAGCTGATTTTCGGCCAGTTTAAGGCTTTTTCAGCCTCCCAGAGGCTTGAAAAAAAACCTCTGCAGGCTTTTTAGGATGAATAATAGGCCTGTTTTGTCACTTCCGGTTACAGGAAGTGATGAAACGGGCCTATTATTCAGCCTAAAAACCTGCAGAGGTTTTTTCAAGCCTCGGGGGTGGGGAACAAAAATCAGCTGTGAGGTGCATGCATGCGCAGTGAGGTAAATTTGCTTGCGGCTCACATGCCAGCACTAATAGCTCTGCGTGCCACCATAGGTTTGTCATCACGGACCTACAGTATAGCAGAGCTGAAAAGATTTATTTGGAGAAATCAATCTGCGGTGAAAGGCTGGCGAGAAAAATTAGATATTTTTCCTTTCATCTTTTACTGAGAATAGGGTCGCTCATTAGGTTACAGATTATTGTTGTTGTTAATCATCGCACAGTCAGCCAGATGTTCAGACTGGATTTGGCATTTTTGTCTACCTCTCAAGTCCTTTCCAAAGACTAAGGATAGGCAGATCTGGATTATTATATCTCTGTTGTTTTGCATTTACACTTCTATACCAAGGACAAATTCCTTGGGTGTCTAACTTCCTTGGTCAAATAAAATATATATATTAGCATGTTAGCATTACATAAGGCTATCCAGCTCACTGAAAGCTTTGATTTTCTCTAGCAAATAAAAAATGACAATTGAAACAATAGCCCAACACTCCATGTTCAAAAGTCATTCGGTGTGGCCAATTACTTACAGCGGTGCTTTTTAAAAGGAGGAATGCCGAGACCGTGTTTTCACCAACAGCAAGCACCACTTGAGAATCAAGGTTGATCTTATCTTTTAACACATGCCCCGATCCATTCATTTTTGTTGGAATTCCAAGATCCTGAAATTTAAATGAAATATTCAACACGGCAGCACCTAAGCATGGCTATGATTTAACAGTAGCTAAATGTGCTCCCACGAATGAAGACGAATATAAGTGTCCCCGGATAATGCTGCAGAGTCAAATCTGGGTCGGTCACCGGTCCCAGAAGTTTTGTCTTCCGAGCTTTGGGACTCATGCAGGAGCCCATTTTCAGGAAACTAAGACTACTAAGATTGTTGGACGAGTGGGTACAAAAACAGCCAGGGAAGCAGAGGTGGTATTCAGCAGGTTCGGACCAGTTCTGGAGAACCGGTAGCAGAAATTTTGAGTAGTTCAGAGAACTGGCCAAGACCACCTCTGACTGGTCCCGATCCTAACCCCATCTCTTCTCTGCCTCCTGAGTCTCAGCTGATCGGCTGGGTCTCCTTTGGTTGCTCTGCATAGGAGAAGGGAGCTGGAAATCAGGTTAGTGGGGTGGGGAGAGAATGGGGATTTTGCAGTATCCTTCCCCTGGATACGCCCACTAAGCCACGCCCACCAAGTCACACCATGCCCACCAAGCCACACCCACAGAACCATTAGTAAAAAGTTTTTGAATCCCACCGCTGATTTACATGCTTGGCAGGAGCTGGGGCAAGAATGGGGGTTCACCCTGTCACCCTGTACTTGGGTCTTGAATTGCCAACCTTCTGGTCAACAAACCCAGCCTCTTAACCAGTAGGCCACTGTGCCCCCTTTAAACAAAGGAGACATCAAAGTAGATGTTTGACACCAAGTCCTTTCCCATGGTGGGATGTCTGCCCCACGTAATAGACCAGGATGATTAAAGCTGTTGTTGTCCCTCTGGCCTCGACGACACCACCTGTATCGCTCTGTCAAGGTCACCTTCCTTGCTCTGTACGCTGGCCAGGTTTATACCTGTATCATTTTGCAAGAGTTCTCCATCGCTGCTTGCCACTGGCATCGGTTTCCTGCTTCCATCTCCAAGTTGGCTCGAAGTTGGCAAAGGCCAGATTTCACTTCCAAGTTTATAGCACGCTCGGGTCGTTTCCCACAATGGACAATCAGCTTATTTTCTTGGGGGATCCTGTTGAAGAATGAAAACCCATGCCTCAACTCCATTTCTAAAATAAACTTTGGCTGGCACTTAGCGCTTACTGCGAAGGAGGCCTCTTGATCTTCCACCTGGAGGCTATTAAAGAATTCTAGCTGATCACCATCCTTCAGAAGGGATCCATTTAATTGTGCGTGGTTTGGGAAGCCTCGATCCTACCATGAGACACAAAACATAAACAAGCATGAAGGCAATCCATTTCTAAACTTGGTGCTGGATGAGATAGAATACAGAATAACAGAGTTGGAAGGGACCTTGGAGGTCTTCTAGTCCAACCCCCTGCCTAGGCAGGAAACCCTACACCACTTCAGACAATTTGTTGTCCAACATCTTCTTAAAAACCTCCAGTGTTGGAGCATGCACAGCTTCTGGAGGCAAGCAGTTCCACTGGTTAATTGTTCTAATACTCAGGAAATTTCTCCTTAGTTCTAGGTTGGTTTTCTCTTGATTAGTTTTCATCCGTTGCTTCTTGTCCTGCCTTCAGGTGCTTTGGAGAATAGCCTGACTCCCTCTTCTTTGGGGCAGCCCCTGAGTTATTGGAACACTCTTATCATATCATCCATTGTCCTTCTTTTCAATAGACTAGACATACACAATTCTTTGGCCTGAACTGCATCCTCAAGTCATAACTAAATCCCCACCCTCAAATTTCTTATAGACTTCTGCCAAGCAGCTATGGTAAGACCAGATCACCGATAGCCAGGAATTCTAGAATCTGTGACTCCAGCACACCTAGAACATACAAAGCCGGGGAAGACTGATTTCAAGAATTAAGGAGGAAGAAGCAAAAATTACCTGCAAAGCTTTACAGGCCACCTCCATCTCCAGGGTCCATTCCATGTTGGCTTTGGGTTGGATTTCTCCTTGTATCTCCAGCTTGCAACTGTCCACATGGAGCACCAGAAGTCCTTCCACACCAGCATTACCCGTCATGATGAGGAGAATCACGTTTTTGCGAGGCAGTCCCAGATCTTGGAGATAGGGCAGGGAGTGGTCCAGAATCCCTCGCACAACATACTTGTCTTTTTCCAATTTCATATCAGCTGCTGTGCCATTCCATTGGAGGAACATTGTTAAATTTGCTTGGTGAGTCTTGCTGAAAAACGATCCTCCAGAAACAAAATTCTGGGGTAATGCTGGGTTCTAGTAGATCCAAGAGGGAAAAAAAAAAGATATTTTCTTTTTAGTGAATCATTACTTCATATGATTTTATCAATATATTCATAAAAGCCCATCATCGGCCTTTTCCAATCTAACACATGCCAAATAAGTTCCAGTCTTAATATTAAGAAATTATATATAAGTGTTGTAATATTGCAAGGTGGTCTTGGTGATGCTGGCTTTTAGCTCATTGCTTTTATTATTGACATGGTTGTAATTCTTACTGATGATATTTTATAGTATGGGTTGAGATAATGCGATTGGCCCCAAGTCACCCAGCTGTCTTGCATGCCTAAGGTGGGACTAGAACTCCTGCTTGGATGGTGGGTTTGACTAGATGACCTACAAGATCCCTTCCAACTCTGATTATCTGTAATCTGAACTCACCATCTCCTGACGATTGGCCCAAAGTCACCCGGCTGGCTTGCATGGCTAAGGCGGGAATAGAACTCAGGATCTCCCAGTTTCTAACTCGGTGCCTTAATCACTGGACCAAAATGCCTATAATTATAATTTATTAATAAATACCCAATTTATACCGTTAGATTTGCTACCATATTGCTTTCTCACGGACTGTGTGAGACCTCTCTCATCTAGCCTCCTGAGTTTGAGAAACTCTTAGAAGAAACTCTTGCACAATCACCTCCAAAGCGCCAGGTTTGTTCAGAAAAGTCACCCTCCAGTCTGCAGTTGTCCCTCCAGCCTCATCACTCAGTTCCCCGTGGCCCGTCCACTTGCCATTTCCCAGGGAGATTTCTAGAAAGACTCTGTGTGGATCACCTCTCGTGATGGCCATTTTCACCCTATTCTCTTGGGCGAGGCCCAGAGATGTAAGATAAGGCCAAGCGTGACTGAAGCTGGTTTCCAGAACGTACTCCAAGTTGCACGCTGTGCGGATACCCGGTGGAGCAAAACTGCTATTCGAAAAGATTTCCCTTATTACACCAGGTCCAGAGTTGTTAGCCACATCTGGTCCACAGAGCAATGTTCCTAGTGATGCCTACAAGAGAAAGGGATCAAAATGTCACCTTCGTTTTTTTCCAGTCTAAACAAATACAAAAATTGCATGTGGGAGCCAGTTAGTCTATTATCTATCTCTGAGCCTAAGTGAGACTATTTTCATGGTCAGTAAGTAACCCTCCATTCATACGGTCGTTGTCCAAACTTGGAGAAATAAATCTTGTACCGCTAAAGAATGATTTGCCAACTGGGTTTGAAGGGCTTCTGGATGCAACTTCTCAACTCCAAATAGGACACTAATCTTCTGGTTGCCCCCTTGAAGATTCACAGTTACTCCCTGGTAAGTATCATTGTGACCATATATGGTCTTGAGGCTACTTTCTGTGGGAAGTCCTAGAGAAGACAATGGAAAAGGAGACAGTTTAGTGGAGAGCTCAGCTTCCTGGCATGAAGGTTTTTCTGAACCAACACACAAAAGGTCAAGCATCCTTGTGGATAAGAACGGAGCAAAAAGTCCAATCCTGATGGATTAATCTTTAAATTCTAGGTAGTATGAATTCAAGTGACTTTCCCAAAGATTCTAAAACAAAGGAGCAAACCATTCAATCTTCCTTACCTATTGCATAGAAGTTGCTGAGGTTGTGTGTGAGAGCGCCTGTGAATCCAACCTTGCTGTGAAGGAAAATGTTTGCAAGGTCAACACAAGGACTTCTTGTGTTCTTCAGGGCCTGGGCTTCATCTCTTTGGATTATTCGTTTTAGTTCCAGGGAGCCTTTCAGTTTTCCCTGAGCTAAGAAGATTTCGCGGCCATCCTGGGCCACGGCCACCATCACGCTATGGAAGCTTTCATTCCCACATAGACATTCACTTCGGACATGAATGGAAAAAACAGATCCATTTACTGCAACGGTCACAAGGCCTGTTAGACAGAAGTAAGGAAATCGGGGCTGAATCCGGATTGTGTGAATCAAGATTAGAGCTCTGCCAAAGTGGCCAGAGAAATTATAAGTCTTTGCTGATACTCTTTGGATTACAACCATTCATTTAGCAAACATATAAAGGACAGTTGCTGGAATTCAGTATGTCTAGTTTGATGAAAAGAAAGACTAGGGAGCGTCACGATAGCCGTGTTCCAATATCTTAGGGGCTGCCACAAAGAAGACAGGATCAATCTATTCTCCAAAGCACCTGAAGGCAGGAGAAGAAGCAATGGGTGGAAACTAACCAAGGAGAGAAGCAACCTAGAACTAAGGAGATTTTTCCTGACAGCGAGAACAGTTAACCAGTGGAACTGCTTGCCTCCAGAAGCTGTGAATGCTCCAACACTGGAAGCTTTTAAGAAGATGTTGGATAACAAATTGTCTGAAGTGGTGTAGGGTTTCCTGCCTAGGCAGGGGGTTGGACTAGAAGACCTCCAAGGTCACTTCCAACTCTATTATTCTATTCTATTCTATTCTATTCTATTCTATTCTATTCTATTCTATTCTATTCTATTCTATTCTATTCTATTCCATTCCATTCCATTCCATTCTATATTCTATTCTATTCTATTCTATTCTATTCTATTCTATTCTATTCTATTCTATTCTATTCTATTCTATTCTATTCCATTCCATTCCATTCCATTCTATATTCTATTCTATTCTATTCTATTCTATTCTATTCTATTCTATTCTATATTCTATTCTATTCTATTCTATTCTATATTCTATTCTGTTCCTTATTCTATTCTGTTCTGTTCCATTCCATTCTATATTTTATTTTATCTATTCCTTGTTCTGTTCAATTCTATATTCTATATTATAAAATAATATACTATATTGTTTTCTATTCTATATATTTTCTATTCCTATTCCTATTCAAATCCTACTCTACTCATTCAAAATTACGACCACACTGAAAAAGTGACCTACTATTGGTCCTTGCACTTACAACTGTAGCAGCATCCCCATGGTCACGTGACCAGAATTTGGGCATTTGGTAAGCGGCATATATTTAGGATCTTTGCAGCATTCTAGGGTTATGTGGCCACCATTTACAACCTAATTGCAGTGAGGCTTTGTGATGAAGATGTCAACATTTGTTTTCTCCAAAGCAGCAGAAGCTGAAAAATCCCAGATCTACCTGGCGGCAATAAAATATGACCCCGATGGTCTGATTGTCCAAAAGAATGGAGATGGCTGTACCTTCCTTAAAATTGATTCGGTGCTTCAGAGAAATATTCAGGGAAAGATCCTGAGGTTTCAAGGTTTCAAGGTTGTGTTGCACGTGGACACGGAGGGTCACCACACCGGCTTTCTGTTCCTTGGATCCTGAAATGCCCACCTGGAAGGAATGCTGGTTCAATTTTACTGATGATGTCAACAACAACCTGTTGTAAGAAAGAAACAAGTGAAAATCAACATTAACAGATTTCTGAAAAGGCTAAGCAAGCAGCCAATACAATTTGATAGTAAAGGAGCTTTCTATAATGTTTGCAATTTTGCGGGACTGCAGAAAAATCACCAAGAGATGCCAAAATACTTCAGCGGGTGAAAAAAATTGGGCAATTTTGGTCTTTGAAGCTAAATAGGGTCAAACTAGGTCACTACTTCAGTGGAAGGCTACCAGAAACAACAGAGCTATAGGCTATGCTGGAAGTCAACAAGCAACTCAGAAAAAGACAGTGGAAGAAAGTCCATGGATTGTGTCCATGAAATCATCAAAAGTTGAGCTGGAAGTAAAGGAGACCTGACCTTATCTTTCAATGTATCCTTGTTGTCATTTAGAAAACAAACAGGCCAATTTAAGACCAATGCAATCCTCATACTTTATTTGGTCCCGGTATTTCCTTTCCCAATATAATAACATAGCTTTCTGTGGTTGATGATTATTGTTTTCTACTTCTTTTATTGTTTTAGTATGAGGACATAGAATAGAATAGAACAGAAGAGAATAAAGAAGAGAATAGAATAGACTATAGAATAGAAAACAGAATAGAATTGAATAGAATTCTTTATTGTCCAAGTGTGATTGGACATACAAGGAATTTGTCTTAGTGCAAATGCTCTCAGTGTACATAAAAGAAAAGATACATTTGTCAAGAGTCAAGAATCATAAGGTACAACATTTAACAATAGTCATAGGGTACAATAAGGAATCAAATTATACTAGGAAACAGTCAATAAAAATTGTTAGGATAGAAGCAAAAAGATTACAATCATATAGTCATACGCAGGAGGAGATGGGTGAAAGGAAGGATGCCTCCCTATTAATAGTAATAGTAATGCAGACTTAGTAAATAGTTTGACAGTGTTGAGTGAATTATTTGTTTAGCAGAGTAATGGTGTTCAGGGAAAACTGTCCTTGTGTCTAGTTGTTCTGGTGTGCAGCGTCTGTAGCGTCATTTTGAGGGTAGAAGTTGAAACAGTTTGTGTCCAGGATGTGACACAAAGAGGCAGTACTCTAGTCCTGCCCACATTCACAACTCACAAATCCGTTGGGCTAACAGAAATGAATCAAACCACAAGAATTGGTGAAATGACCGCAAAGCGATTTACACCACGCAGAAACAAGCAACCCTCTTTGCCATTTCAGTAAGTGAAGATGTTCTGCTTTTATCTTTCCTCAGATTACAGGTAACAGTATAAAGTTTCTTTAAAGCCAACTCTGGATTATCACTTACCCAACACTTTATTTACCTTGATGGCGTCTCCTTACTCAGGAACTGCAGCTCCACATATTTAAACTGATCTAGAATGTCTTGCTTTAGGGCAGCGCTCACACGAAAGGCTCGGGTGTTTCTTTTCAACTCATTGTCAAAATTGGCCTCCAGGAACATTAGATTCCGTGTACTGGTGTGGAGGTCAAAAGATCCATTGACGCCATTTTGGCCATGATAGTTTAGACTGGCCTGGGCCTAAAGCATCAGGAAAACAGAGTCAAAAGATCACGCTCAAGTCCTTGGTTGGCCGACAATCCAAAATCCATGGCCCCAGATGTCAAAAGAAGAAGGAGGAGAATGGGAGGAGAACGTATATAAAGGCACTACTCTCAAACGATGGGTGCATTTTGTAAATCACTGATCCTGCCAATAGAAGAAGAATGTTTGTAACTCAGGGTTGAATTGTGGGATCCTTGGTGCTCACTGAGCTTGGGTGGTTTTCTTGCAGATGTTTCCTTACCCAATTAGGTAACACCATCAGTGCTATAAAGGAGTGGGGCTTGCAGACAGGAGAAAGAGGGGGAGGATGGGGGTTTGGACTAGATGATCTAAAAGGTCCCTTCCAACTCTGTTAATCTGTGTAATCTTGGAGAAGGTGGAGGTGGAGGATGGGGGGTTGGACTAGATGATCTAAAAGGTCCCTTCCAACTCTGTTAATCTGTGTAATCTTGGAGAAGGTGGAGGTGGAGGTGGAGGTGGAGGAGGAAGAGGAGGAGGAGGAGGAGGAGGAGGAGGAGGAGGAGGAGGAGGAGGAGGAGGAGGAGGAGGAGGAGAAGAAGAAGAAGAAGAAGAAGAAGAAGAAGAAGAAGAAGAAGAAGAAGAAGAAGAAGAAGAAGAAGAAGAAGAAGAAGAAGAAGAAGAAGAAGAAGAAGAAAGTAAGTGAACGGTGAGGTCCTTGCTGCTTTCTGAGCTTGGTTGTTTTCTTGTACATGTTTTATTACCCAACAATTTAATATCATCAGTGTAACTAGCAACAATGAGCACAAAGTCAGCTGTTTGACTCTTGTTTTGACTGCACTATGGTGCTGATTCAGTGTTTTGGTTTAGTGTATTGATAGAATTGGGGAACACAAATGAAGAAGAGTCAACATAAATGATTACAGATGACGGTGGAAAATATATTTTCCAGTACCTGAATAGTTTGTGGAAAATGTGACCAATTCTGTTGAAGAAATTGAGGATAGAGTTCAAATCCAGAGTCTGGTCCATTAAGCCAAATGTTGAACTGCTGGATTACCTGTTTTTAAAAAGGAGTTAAAAGAAGCTTAACTCTGGTTTATGACACAGATCAGCTATTCCCAAACCCTCTGGAGATACTAGATTCCTACACCTAGTTTGGCATTTATTTTCCTTGATGCTGACATACTTCCAAATCCAGCTTCTTTTTTTTTCCCCTTTGGGATTGATTCCGTTTTAATTCTAAATTGTTAATATGGATATATGTACCTGGAATGAAGGGGTGAAATCCAGCTGTATCAGATGGTGGGATTGGCCCATGCTAGATTTATTGTGGTATTTTCCCAGGATGCTTAGTACTTCTTCTTGACTGACTTTCAGTTTCACTTCAAGCTCTTGATTAGCCTGTAGGGTTTGATAGTTTCATGGTTTCAAACTGCTGGGTCAGCAAAGAAACTCCTAAATTTGGAATCTCAGAGACTATGTGAAACTTAAGTATTAAGGTCAGAATAACTCCAACAGGCAAACAGTCCATCATTTGGAGATCATTTGGCCAATATTCCTCTAGAATCTGAACTAATACTGTGGCAAAGAAAACACAAGCTGTTTTCTTTTTCATTAGGAGAACTCCAACAGACACAGGGTCCATAATTTGGAGGTCATTTGGCCAAGATTCCTCTAGAATCTGAATTATTATTGTGGGTAAGAAAATAAGCTTGGGGCCATCGACTGGAAGAACTCCAACAGGCACAGAGCTCGTACTTTACATTTGGCAAAATTGTTCCCTTCTTTTCTGCCTCCAACTTACCTGAGTGAGATTCCTCACCATGATGCACATTTCTGTATTTTGAAGGAAAATGCCACTGTTATATGGATGAGTCAATCTTGCACATACCTAGAGATGGAAGGAAGATAATCCCATAGCTCTTGAGAATGGCAAGGGTGACTCCTTCCCCCGCTTTCTGTCCATGCTCATCACTTACGTGTGGATTTTTAGTGGGATAGCCCAAGGTAAGTGCTAGAATGGAGTCTTCCTGCTCGTCAATCACCAGTCTGGTTTCCAAAGCGTAGTGCTTCTCCTTCTTGTTCACCGTGAACGTTTCCTGGAGAAGGAGACTTCGTGGAATGGGGAGACTTAGCGGATGCCTAGGATGCAAAGGAAGAGATGCAGGGGATGGAGATAGGGGCTGCTGAGGGAGGGGTCTTCTTAGGAGATGGAGAAGACTTGGAGCAGGACTGCCGCCACCCTTGGCAGGATGGCTAACAGTTTTAGGAGTTAAAAATGAATGAAAAATAAAGATAGCAGAACCACTGTCTGGTCTAGGAAGGTAAGGAAGGAGATGGAAGAGGGAAGTACTTGAGGAAATGTCATCAGCTTCATTTAAGGAAAGGTATGTTCATTGTTCCTTATTATATTCAATAGGATAGGATAGGATAGGATAGGATAGGATAGGATAGGATAGGATAGGATAGGATCGGGTAGGGTAGGGTAGGGTAGAGTAGAGTAGAGTAGAGTAGAGTAGGATAGGATAGGATAGGATAGGATAGGATAGGATAGGATAACAGAATTGGAAGGGACCTTGGAGGTCTTCTAGTCCAACCCCCTGCCTAGGCAGGAAACCCTATACCATTTCAGACAAATGGCTATCCAATCTCTTCTAAAAAACTTCCAGTGTTGGAGCATTTACAACTTGTGGAGGCAAGTTGTTCCAGTGATTAATTGTTCTTTTTTTAAAAAAAATACTTTTCATTCAGTTTTTTCACCTTTAGCAACAAACCATATATACAATTTTTGCAGTAAGTTGTGGCACGTTTACATTTATCGATTAATTGTTCTGTCAGGAAATTTCTCCTTGGTTCTAGATTGCTTCTCCCCTTGGTTAGTTTCCACCCATTGCTTCTTGTCCTGCCTTCAGATGCTTTGGAGAATAGCTTGACTCCCTCTTCTTTGGGGCAGCCCCTGAGATATCGGAACACTGCTATCCTGTCATCCCTAGTCCTTCTTTTCATCAAACTAGACCTACCCAGTTTCAGCAATATGTTTTAGCCTCCAGTTCCCTAATAATCTTTGTTGCTCTTCTCTGCATTCTTTCTAGAGTCTCAACATCTTTTTTACATTGTGGCAACCAACACCAGGTGCACTATGGAAATTTTCAATTAAATCAGGACCTTTTGGTCTGAATTAAGCAATAATTCAAGTCCCTGCCGACTTCTTGGCAAGTTTTTTTTTTTTCCAGAAATGGTAGGCCATTGCTTCCTTCCTAGAGCTGAGAGAAAGTGACTGGCTCAAGATCACCTAGCTGGCTTTGTGCCTAACTATGGAATCAGAACCCACCTTCTGATGCTTTAACCTCTCCACCTAACCGGCTCACCCAGGTAGCCCATCCGTGCTATAAATTCTAATGGATACGAGAAGGGAACCAAGATACCTCAAGAGAAGAGTTCCACGTTTCTGATAAAACATTTTTTCTTTCTTCACTTCTTCTAGCTGTGCCTCGAACTGTAGGACAAGAGGTGGGTTCTTGTGGTCTATCCACACAACAGACGTAGAAATGTTTGATTTTCTAGGCTGAAAACAAGAAGCCCTCAATAAGCTATCTAAGGGGGAAAAAAAATCATTATACAATGAAAAGCAAACGATGCTAATTCACGAACACAAAGCTGAAAGGCTAGAGCAGGGCTCTCCAAACTTGGCAACTTGGAGACTTCAATTCAGGGGTGGAATTCTACCGGTTCAGACCGGTTCATGTGAACCGGTTGTTAAATTTGCATCTGGTTTGCCGAACTGGTATTTGAACCGACCGGCTGGCCCTGCCCACTCTTCGCCTCCCTTCCACTCCCAGGAGTCTCCACACAGCCCATTTTCTATGCAGGTAAGGGCAGGGTCAACGTGGAGACTCTTGGAGGGGGAAAAAATGGCCGTCCCAGAAGTACCGGAAATGGGCCTGCTTCTGGCTTCCACCATTTTCGCCCTCCGAGAGGCCTGAACCCTTGGGAAGGTGAAAAACAGCCTTCCCGGAAGTTCTGGTAGGCTATGCCCACCATGGCCACAGTCACCCAACAACTGGGCAGCAAACCGGTTGCTGGGATTTTTGAATCCCACCCCTGGTTCAACTCCCAGAATTCCCCAGCCAGCACGTGCCTGTTCATAGATCCCATTTCTCCTGTTCTTTGCCAAAAAAGGAGATATCATTTTACCGCTTCCAAGTGGCAATAAGATGCCGTCAGATTAAATTCCTTCTTTGCAGATGTCAGTCTAAAATGAAGAAATTTGGTGTGTTGATTGTTTTCCAGGAGGACTTCGTGCTTTATTAGTTGGCTCCACGATGACATTATTTCATTCTGGCTGTGCAGGAAACCTTCCGTAAAACGATTGATTGTGGATGCCTAATAAGTCAAAAGAAGATATTCTCAATTCTGTCATTTTTGGAAATAAAGAGAATTCTAGAAGCGATGCCTTTTCTTTGTAACACATTGTCTCCTTATTATTTAATTGTGACGCCTGTTCATAACTTAATAACTTCATGTGGTTGAGCTTGTTAACTAGTAACAATTTGCTTATTTTCTAAGTTCTGTAACAGAGTGTAACCTTTGTTTAATGGATCCTCATTTACTGGACTCTGAATACAACAAGCTAAATTTCTGCCTGGTCGCCATCCAGAAATAACAGACAAGTCCATTTAATCTGAAGTAGTCCACAACTTGAATGTGTGAAACTATCTTGAGACTGACAGAAGAGAAAAGAGAGGGAGTTGTCTTTAGTAGATTGCAGAGGTTATTCCTGGCTTTTTGGAGGAATGGGTTCATTGCCCATGATGCTAGTGTCAACTGGTAAAACATTCCTGGCCTACTCCAGAGTTGCCATAGGTGGGGGAAAACTGATGGAGCAACATGGTAGCCACAACCAGAAGCACATGCCATGCATACCTTCTTCCGGGCTGGTATCCCAGGCTACCAGGACCAACCGAAGAGGCGTGATCCCTACAGCCCATGAAAGTGCTCCGTTGGAGAATGTGATTTATGACACACCTTGGGGGGAGGGCAGAAACAGGGTCATAGGTGGGCCGTAAATTACGTGAGGCAGAGCTGACTTCATTTGGGTATGTACCGAACATGTTGTTCCTAATAAATAACTGGATTTCTTTTTAAACTTGGCACTAGGCTCATGGTTTAATTAGGGCATCCGTCGGAATCCTGACAGCTAGCCCTTTGAGAGACTAGATTCAATCCCTTCAAGGAGATCCCATCTTCATGAACTGTTTGCTACAAATGGGCTAGAAGTTTCCTAACTCCGTTCTCAAGGTTTGTTACTCTATGCTTCCTTCTTGGTACTAAAACTAACTAAAGGAAGTCCATATGAACCTGGCTTCTAGGAGGAGAAATGGCAACTGCCGCAGAATGAAGAAACATCGAGTAGACAGGCTCTTCCAAATTCTTCTCTGGACTAGGAGATGACTTGAGGTCATCCCCAAATGCTCCAGACAGCTGTTCCTTGCAAGGAAACTACAATATAGCAGTCTTCAGTAGATTTACAGTTCTGGGAGAGGAAGGAATAACCACCTTGCTCAAACTGTGACTGGCATCTTTGAATTGGCACTAAGTTCAAATGCTTCCTTTCTAAGCGTTTTTGGAAACGGCTCACTAATTGCTCTGCAATTAAAGCATTTCACCCAATATGTGTATATTCAGAATATTGTCACAGTGGCTACTTGGCAACGCTCCAGCCTACAATTGCAACGGGAAGAGAGGGAATCAACCAAGGCAGCCAAGAGGAAGAAACTAACTCTCAGATAGGTAGTTGTCGATGTGCGGAGCTCAATTCTGCCTTCCTTCTCAATGTCGTGGTCTTTACAATAGAGCTCCAGGATTAAGCCCTTGACAACAAAAGCTTTACCGACGGTCAATTCAACAGTGGTGAAGAAAGCCGACTGCTGGAACTGGTGGAATTTGTGAGTGACATACAGATACAGCCAAGGTGTGTCCATGTTGAATGTACCTGTAAAGAAGAGAACACTTTGTTTCTGAAAGCTGCCCTTTAGGTATACTTATTTTCTAATAACTCCAATTGGTTCTTTATACGCATCATTTAAATTTTTCCCATGCAAAGGGAACCACAATGCACAATCTTTCACATTCTTGTGAAAATAAGGAGTTTGAAGGGTCTTTTGAAAATAAATGTGCTTTAACTCGTTTAGATTTTTTTGTTTCTCTCTCTCTCTCTCTCTCTCTCTCTCTCTCTCTCTCATCTATCATTCTCTCTCTCTTTCCATCCATCCATCCATCCATCCATCCATCCATCCATCCATCCATTTTATTCAATTTCTATAGCCGCCCATCTGAAATACGTGTTTTTGTAAAGTTTTTTCTTGGTTTAATTCTCACATATATGTTGGTAAAGCAAAATTACATAAATATAAACAATTATGATGTTTTTTTTTCTTGACCAACCTCTGAGGTTGATCCTTTATTATTTTTTTCCAGTAAAACATCACCACCACCAGGACGAGACTTTCAGGCCATGCGTGCGATTGGAATCTTACCTTCCCATTTCTTCAGCAAACGGCCAGAAACATTTTTCCACTGCAGGTCAGCTATAAAAAGGATGCGGTTGTTATAATGCACCTTGAAACTGGTGTTGCTTTCTAGAGAAGGGTGGAAAGATCTGGAATGCTGCAGCCGAGTCCTGTAATCCAGATTCTTTTCAGGCACTTGGATCATGAACTAGAAGGAAAAATCAGTTGTGCCCAAGTTATAGGAAAAGGAAGTCTTTGGATGCAAAGGATCAGTGGCTACAGGTAGCCCTTGATTTATGACCAAAATCAGAGCCAGAGTTTCCATCTCTAACCAAGGTGAGTCATGCCTGAGTTTACAACCATCTTTGCCACAGTTATGTAGCAAAGCCCTTCAGCTGTTAAATGAATCATATGTGTCAACTCATAAAATAGTTCTATGGTCTTTTTAGAGTTGCCAACAGAAAGGGAGGAGGGAGCAGTGCAGCGGCTTGCAAAACCGAAACTGCATTTCCATCAATGTTTTCAAAGATAGTAACTAGGTGACTGAAGTTTCTGCCGTGCAAAATTCTAACTGGAGAGTATGGTTGATGACTCTTGGCTATGGATGTGTCTCATTGGAGAATACAAATTATGATACACCCAGGGGGTGGGGGGAAACCAGATCAAGGGTGACAGTGAATTATGTGTCTCAGAGTCGGCTACACCCAGGCAGTGCCAGACGGTTTAATTCCCAATAAATCCTTCTGAAGTTCTGGAAGTTTGGCTCGAGATTCATGATTTAAATAGGGGTAACTAACTGCCAGAATCCTGACAACATGGTTGTTAAGTGAATTCAGCTTTCCCCATGGACTTTGAGCACGAACAAGAGTATCAGTATCTGTACCACTAAGCAATTGGGGTAGCAGCAAGTGTTGCAATAAATGTATGGCATTAATGCCAGCAATTCTTAATCAACAAATAACAAAACAATACTATCTGCTTGACAACTGCAGTAGGGATGATTTGGAGGATTTTAAAAAAAGACAACTTGAAGACCTGCTTTGAAGGGAATTTGCTTCCTGGAGGCCAGTTGGGAAGGTCTCAAATGGCAAACACATCAGTGGTGGGATTAAAATTTTTTTTACTACTGGTTTAATGGGCGTGGCTTGGTGGGCGTCACAGGGGAATAATACTGCAGAATCCCTATTCCCTCCCCACTTCTGGGGACAGGTTGTTGCATTTGCTCCCAACCCCCCTAACCTGCTTTCCAGCTCCGTTCTTCTGTGCAGGGCAACCAAAGAAGACCCAACCGATCAGCTGGGACTCAATGGGAGGCAGAGAATAGATGGGGTTGGTGGGGCCAGTCAGAAGCAGTATTTGCCGGTTCTCCGAACTACTCAATATTTCCGCTACCGGTTCTCCAGAACTGATTAGAACCTGCTGAATACCACCTCTGGAACACATGACCCAGGATGCTGCAATCATCATGGCAGGAAGCTCAAAACAAATGGTGCTTGATAGGACTTTTGTGAAGGAGGCTGGATTGATACAGCCAAAGCCTTCGCTATGGGGGTCTCTTCTCACTTTATCATTGCCATGACTTTGCAAAGTAGGTTGGGGGCTGACAGTCAAATGGAGATTGGAGACTGTCTAACTCGCCTACTCGCCTTCCAACACCAGACAAACCCATTCAAAAATGTGACACATTTAGTCCTTCTAAGTCAAGGGTCAGCCACCTGTGGCTCCGGAGCCGCAGGTGGCTCTTTCATCCCTCTGCTGTGGCTCCCTGTCACTGGTCGGCTCCCCAATTGATAGGGCTTTTGGTTAGGACAGGTAGAGGAAAAAGGAGGCCATGCTAGGTGGAGACTCTAATGCAGGGGTGAGTTTCTACCAGTTTTGTCCAACTCTGTAGAACCGGTAGCTCTGAAGAGCAGCAGACATAGAACCGGTTCTATGTCTGCTGATGTTTTTGTCCACCTGCCCACCCCGGGTCTTATCTGATCTTTATTTCCTGATTTTTTTTCAACTTCAGCTGCTGAACGAGGCACAGCTGCAGTTAAAAAAGCAGGAAAACAGGTCTGTTTCAAAGGCTGCATCTCTGCACACAGCCTGCTGATGAGGATTTACAGGCGTGTGGCTCACAGCGTGCAGGGAAGCTCGTAAATCCCGAACTGGTAGTTAACCCTGTCACATTCCACCCCCTGCTCTAATGGTAGCGGAAATGGACTTCCGGTTGGCAGAGGAAAAAGGACGCCACACTAGGAGGAGGCTCTATGGTGGGGGGAACTGAATTTCCGATTGGCTCCAGAATTGAACAAGGGACTTCTGGTTAGGACCTTTGTGGCTCTTTGTGTTTAAGGTTACCAACCCCTGTGCTAAGCCTACCTCCATGAAGTAGCTCCTCAGAGTGGCCTGCGAATGATTTTTGAACATCTGGCTGATGATCAGCTTCCTCATATTGTTGGCTTCATCCCAGTGTTTCCCGTAGTTAGCCTCCAAGCGGGAGTGCAGCTGAGTTGCAGTGTCTTCATGCTGCAAATGGACCTGGAGAAAGGTTACAGGTTTCGAGCGTTTAGCCTCTTCCTTCCTAGCAACTGCTCTTCCAAGAAGAAACATTTGGGAGACAGTCCTGGATTGTGGAATTTGTGCCAGGTCCTAGTCACCCATTGTAGAGAATAACTACATGAACCATGGTGGCGCAGTGGTGAGAGTGCAGTACTGCAGGCTGCTTCTGCTGGCTGCTGGCTGGCTGCAATTTGGCAGTTCGAATCTCACCAGGTTCAAGGTTGACTCAGCCTTCCGTCCTTCCGAGGTGGGTAAAATGAGGGCCCAGATTGTTGGGGGCTGACTCTGTAAAGTGCTTAGAGAGGTCTGTAAAAGCACTGTAAAGCAGTATATAAGTCTAAGAGTGCTATTGCTTACTGGGGTTTGCACCTTTTTGGAACCAATGCATCTCTTTACCTTGTGATTGTAAGTTAGACTCCGAGTACAGTGAAATTTGTGCTCCAAATCCAGTCTGTAAACATCTGGCCAGCTGTTCTCCAGCTTTAACTTCTGAGTCATGTTGCATTCATGCTGGAGCTTCTTGGCATCTCCTTCTCCGATGAAGCACGCATGCAGGGGTGGAGAAATGTTTTCATTACAAATTGGAATGTTTTTTGACAGCCTTCTCTGTCTTTCCTGATCAGGTGTTTCCCCAAGATTTAGATCAATTCCCAACATCACTAATGATCATGGAACCTGATCCCATAGATCTCCAGATTTCATGCTACTGACTAATATTCTACTCAGATTTGGAAACGAGTAGCCTGATCAAATTTTCCATAAATCCTTTTAAGCATCTATATCGATTTTCCCATTTTTCTTAAGAAAATGCATTAACTGGGCCAGCCACCTGGCTTGACTCGATTTTAAAACCATTTAATGCTGTTGTTAGTGAATCGCTACAGTTGTGAATCCAATGACAGGATCATTAAGTGAACTACATGGTCATTAAGTGAATCCATTCTCCAGAATGGCTGTTTTTTTTAAAAAAATACCACCCATAGAGATGAGAAGGGAATTTATCTATACATATATAAAAGCGAAATACAACTCATGCATCATCACAAAATCTCCAGAACCATAAAGCCTACAAACTTGACATTTGGCACCTATGTTCCTCTTGGCTTCTAGGGGCTCACTAAGAAAGGATTTTTCAAAATGACTATCAGAGCATTAGTATTTCCTATATTATTATTATTAACATGCGCTGATGCTAAGGAGTTCTACTCCCCCTCCCCACCTGAAAAGAAATCTGTTCCAAATGCAAAACACAAGTGGAAAAGTTTCAGTTTCACAGCAGCAAGCAGCTTTAGTACAGGACAGTTGAGCTAAGCCACACCCAGGCTCCTTGCTGTCTCCTTCTTGTTCATACAGCAAATACTGTTTCAGTTTCCATACAGCCCTCAACTCTCTCACACACTGACAGGAATACCGATGGATGCTGGTAGGCAGAGGCAGAATTTTCCCCCTTTATTTTTCTCCCCCAAAACTAAGCCTGACCACATAGTTTTAAAACACTAGTACAGTACCAAACAATCCATATTTAATTCTCAGGATGTCGGACCAGACGTGTCCTCGTTTTTGCAGGAGGAAAATGATGCGAGATCCAAAAACGCCGGGAATGTGGGTTTCTCCTTCCAGGGAATAGTGCCTTAGCTCATTATTTGCCTTTTTCTCAAAACACACTAAGGAACAAACACAAAGGCTATCAAAATCAGAAATGCCCGACTTATGAACAGGAATACAGGTCGTTCACAACTTACGATGGTCTGTCTCCAGTTTTACCCAGGTGGTCTCTCTGAGGCTGCAGTGTCCTTACCTGCAAAGGATGCAGCATCCTTCAACAGGTTAATCAAGGATACTGAAAACGCCACCTTCTGCCCTGCCAGTCTCGTGAGATTTCCTGCAAGAACAACAGGACTTCCGTGTCTTAGCAATTTGGCTTCCAGACGGATTGCAAAGCTCGGTTCTCCAGCCACGGATTGCAAATCGGTCCTGCCCTACAGAAATCAGACGTATCTCGTTGGTTTTGGTGGATTAAAGCATCTGGTCAGAGACCCACAAGAGGCGCTTCGTTTGTTTATGTTTGTTTATTGAGAATTAAGAATGTTGGATGAGAACATATGAAATTGTAAATAAGACAGGTGAAAGTATAAGTTCAATGAATAAAATCGAATAGAAGTAAAGGGAAAAATAGTGAGAAGTTGGAAAAAGAGTAATAAGATATGAAGTTGAATACGTAAGATGCATATTAAATTGTGTTTGTAATGGAAATGTGATAATTTGGAACTATGCTGTACTTAAACAAGATGTTTTATTTGTTTTGTTAAAACTTAATAAGCAGTTTTTAGAAAAGATGTTTTATGTTCTTGCGTTTTATGTTTTGTTTGTTTGTGTATTGTCTTTGAAAATTAATAAAATTTGTTTAAAAAAAAAAAAGAGGCACTTCCTCAGTAGAAGATACATTGACTGGGTCTTTGGTTCCAAACAGGTGAGATACCTACCTTGATGTAATAAATGGTGTTATCATTGACTATCAGTTCCAAATGCCCAACACGAGAGTATTTTGAGATTTCAATTTGGCCTGGTAAAGGCAGAAAAAAAAAGAATAAATTAATTCCCGCTTCTGTTTTCCCATGGATAGACAGCCTAATTGCAAATGGAAGGCAACTTTAAGACGGGTAGACTTCAACTCCCAGAATTCCTCAGCCAGCCAAAGCTTCCGTTCACAAGATCTTTTCACAAAAGATCCTTTTCCTAACTCCTTCTTAGCTTTCCTCCAGTAGCCTAATATAGGGATTGAAATTTGTTATTTTTAAAAATAAATAATTGTGAATTGCCCATTCTTTTGTCAATCTCTCAAAACTTCTTCCAGAGATCTTCAGCTGACTTCTCTCTCTTTTTGGTTTCCAGTTCTTGGAGACTTGAGGGTTTCAAACTACTTCTTTGCCATGGAATTCTGGGCAGCTTTGATCATCTAATTCAAGAGTTTTTAAAGCTCATGTTTTCAAATTTTGAAGGAGATGATGATGACATGATGATGATGACAAGATGATGATGATGGTGGTGGTGGGAAAGAGAAAGAGAAGGTGAAAGAGGAGAAGGAGGAGGAGGAGGAGGAGGAGGAGGAGGAAGAAGGAGAAGGAGAAGAAGACAACTAAATAAATATGCTACATGGTGTTCAAGAAGAAATTTTGGAAGCTCTACTGTTATATGCTTCCTGTATGATGATGACTTAGATCTCCCAACGGATGGACACCAAGAAGTTCCAACTGGTCCTCAGTTCTCACCATTCAGTAACATTTTGGCCTTTGGCTCAGTGTATTCAATTCTGATTTTTCTCTGAGGGATGTTCCAGTGGAAGTCAAAAGCCACATTTCTCTTCAGCTCTGATTCCGGACTCCCCATAAAGAAATGGAGCCTGGCTTCATTTGGAATCCAAGAACCTTTCTGGAGAAGAAGAAAGATACATCGTAAGACCAAATAAAATCTCAAAATGTGAATTTCAAAACCGGCTACACATTACAAAATATAGAAGTGGTCCTTGACTTACAACCATTTGCTTAGCAAACATTTGACATTACAATGGCACTACATAAGTGACTAAAAACCAGCTTTCGCATTTACGACTGTTGTACAATCCTCATGGTCCACATGATCAAAATTTGACATATGTTTAAAATGGTTGCAGCATCCTGAGGTCATCTGATCCTCATTTGCAACCTTGCCAACTGCCTTCTAACAAGCAAAGTCAATGGGGGCAGCCAGATTTACTTAATGACCGCATGATTCACTTAATAACTGAAGTGATTTGCTTAACGATCACGTCGAAAAGTTGCAAAATCCGGTGGTGATACCCTTAACAACCGCCTGGCTTAGCAACTGAAATTTTGATTCCAATTATGGTTGCAAGTCAAGGACCACAAAAATGAATCTTAGCACTATAGGTGTCATTTCTGTCTGTCTGTCTGTCTCTATACCAGACAGAAGTTAAGAACTGGACCATCCTATTATCCTATGTGGTGGACATGTCCAAAGGCAAAAAAAAATTGGACAAAAATACACAGAGAAAAGATGAAAGCAACATATAGATTTAAAGCCAGAAATATTTTTGTTAGGTATACTACCAGAAAAAATATGAGAAAGGGAATATATATTTAATATTAATATCTTGACAGCAGCAAGAATTGTATTTTCACAACACTGGAAGAATGAGGAAATTCCTACAGATGAAAATATAATTAAAAGAATATTAGAAAGTGCAGAAATGGATAGGTTAAGCCTAAAGATAAAAGACAAAGAAGATACAGAATATGTTTTAACATGGGATTTGTTCTATCAATGGTTAGATAATAGAGGTAGAAGTTAGAAGTTGAAAGATTATTAATATGTATAAATAAACAATATTACTATTACTATGTATAAAGTAAATTGACCCAGACAATATACTGTTTACCAAGCACTAATGTATGCTAAAGAAAAACGAATAAATAAAATTTATTTTATTGTGTACGCTGCCACATTTGAGCCTGAGAAAGTGGGAGGGGGGGATTTCTCAGAGTATATGTAGTTAGACATAATAACATTCTTTTTCTGATTCAAGGTCATGTTATTTTGTGCATAAGTGAGAGAAAGTCTCAAGCTGGGATGGATGGTTATTGGGCCATGTGATGTGATGATGGGTGCAGGCGATGGATTTGTAGTTTTTACTTATTGCAAGGAAGCCCGAAACTTTCAGATTCAGGATTCCCCAGATGTGCCAGTTATTATCCAAATAAAAAGGAACTGTCTCAGAGTTATTGGGCAGAATGGAGGGTTGCTGGAATACTGACAAATATATATAAAAAAAGAAGTTAAGAATCAGACCTGAGCAACATAATTATATGCTGCTTTTATTAAATACTGCTGTAGGTTTCTGTCCTGTTTTCTTAGCATAACGGTGACTTTCGCAGGTCCAGGGAACGGAAGAAGGAAGCTACTAGTCTTATCATCAGGGAGAAAAACCTCTGAACACAGCTGCCAGCCAAATGTTTTCGATACTGCAGTTAAAACCAAAAAGGAGAAAACCATTTTTAAAAGTGAAGGTGTCATTCTTTGGTGTCACCCATCCAGGGAAATATTCTTACTGTCTATCAGCCATATCTTGTTCTAAGATGAACATGCATCGTGCAAAATGCTTTGTGATGAGCCCATTTCTTCTAGATTACGTGGAGTTTCTACCTGCGGCTTTATGTTTCAAATGACTTTAAAATAGGGAGCGGTTTAAAAGGATCTGTTACCTTCCTCACTGGTGCACAGTTCAGTTTGGCCTGGAAAACCGTCAATGGTTTTCATTTTCTCCCTTGCAGTAATGTAGAGTTTAGAGCTATAAAAGAAGGAGAGAATCAGAATTCCTATAAGGCAGCTCACTGAGCAGTTTTGATACACAGGAATCACAAAAACTGTTTTGTGTGGCTATTTGGCACATAATTATCCTACTAAAATAGCAAAGTGTCTCACATAATCCCCTCAATACAATTGTTTACAAAGTCTGCACTACTATTACTATTAATCTTCTCATCATTCTTATCATCCATCACCTCCCACTTGTGACTGTATGACTGTAACTTTGTCGCTTGTATCCTTATGATTTATATTGACTGTTTCCTAGTATGATTTGATTGCTTATTGTACCCTATGACTATTATTAAGCATTGTACCTTATGATTCTTGACTCTTGACAAATGTATCTTTTCTTTTATGTACACTGAGAGCATTTGCACCAAGACAAATTCCCTATGTGTCCAATCACACTTGGCCAATAAAGAATTCTATTCTATTCTATTCTATTCTATTCTATTCTATTCTATTCTATTCTATTCTATTCTATTCTATTCTATTCTATTCTATTCTATTCATGTACGTGGAGAGCATTTGCACCAAGACAAATTCCTTGTGTGTCCAATCACACTTGGCCAATAAAGAATTCTAACTCTAGTGTCTCATCACGCTTGATCATCATTTCAGTTTCTGTTGATGCAGTTCATTTTATGCAATGCATGGGTCGATTCCTGGAAAGCTGAATGTTTTATTTTAAGCACAACTCCCATCACTGCAAAACTCCCTGCGTTGGCTGGGGATGAGCTGAGGTTCCAGAAACATTTGACTGACCCCCCCAGTTCTGTGTATTTTGTGTCTGTTTTACCTGAAATGTAGAAGTTCCATAGTGTCTTCGGGAGTGTTCCAAAAAAATTTAAATTCTTTCCCTTTTTTCACCTGGATTCCTCCATCAAGGTTGGCCGAGGATCTCAAGATGGTTGACCATTTCAAGCCAGTGTTCCCAAGAACTCCTATAGTTCCCATCTGGGCAGAAATCTGTAGGATAACACTGCCAAAATATATAGAGAAGAAGAGATTGCATTGTTAAGAGTTTGATACAGTATTTTAACGTCTTTTTTTAAAAAAAATATTTTTACATGGCTGATGGAATCTCAAGTCTTTGAGATAATTTCTCTTCCAACCCTTCTCACTACCTTGGCTTGAGGTAGCCATTGATGAAAAAATGGTTGTGTTTCTTGAAGTTTGTGTCTCCTCTGGCAGTCAGGTTGACGGATATCGAAGCATTAAAGCCCAGGAAGGCAGGAAACCCTGCGATGGTTGGAAACAACACTTCTTCTGTTGCCAGGCTCAATCTTTTATTCCACTGGACTTCTTGGCCCTGTTGGGAAATTAGTAAAAATGATGATAAGTCAACTGACCTGTGGGAGGGGCTCATGAGTTGGCATGAAGCAATAAAATACTAATTTTTAACACGACTCTGAGCTATTTTTTCTACCACAGACAGGTACGGATGCTGGACGTGGGGAAGCAGAGTAGAAGGAACCTTCTCAAGAAGTTTGGTGGTTGTCCTACTTGAAATTGCTGAAATGGGCCAGAGATCAACATTTGGAAATGATTGCACTGATCACAGTTCTCTTACCTTCAACACTTTTATCATTAGCTCTGCCAGGTTCAAATAGTAATGTTTTGCTTGGTTTCTGAAATCGCCACAGTCGAAAATCGACAGCTCATTTCCAAAGATTTTGAGATTAACTTTGCATTTGGGCTTCTTCTTTTTCCCCATTTTTTGGGTGAACTGAAATATAAGCAGAAAGAAAGAAAGAGGAGCTACGCCAACATGGGAACCCTTCCAAGACAATCCTTGTGCAGGTGTAAGTGATCCTGAATTGAACAAATGAATACCTATGGATAACACATTAATGTACCTTTTTCACAAAATCATTAACCTTATGGTATTGTCCATGTGGACAATCGCTTTCTGTTCTCAGTGTGGTTTTATTTCCTTTAGGTAGGTGACTTTTCAAATTGAATTGCTTGGATGATGGCTTATTTTGAGGAATCTTGTTCACCATCTCCATGGGAGATTCTGGCTTAACATGCCTTCCTTTGGTGTCTTGAAAGTCAAAAAATGTCCGGACAACATTTTCCATATTCTCCAATCTGACTCCAATCTAAAAAACAGAACAGAATAGAATTCTTTATTGGTCAAGTGTCATTGGACAGACAAGGAATTTGCCTTCGGTGCATAAGCTCTCAGTGTACATAAAGATGCATAAATGATAATAAATCATGATCATCATCATCATAATACATTCATCGTGAATCATAAAATACAACACTTAGTGATAGTCATGGGATTATATTTAGAAGGCCACAGGCTCAGACATTCTGCTGCCTTAACTGAAGGACCATGTTGGCTCCCATCTTAAAACCCTAAATGCTTGGTAGACTAATTTACCTGTTTGCTTGCTTCCATATTTTGCCACTGAGGTTCTATAACCTTTCCTCGCTGATCCCATCCAATGAGAAGGACCATCAATGGAAGGGTTTATTCAATAGTTATGTGACATTGGTTGAATGCTTTTCTTTCAGCACTAAAGGAGGATCTTTTTTTATTTTCTCAGGCATTTTAGGAAACCTTTAGAACGATTGGAAAACAATTTCGGAAGCTTTTATAGTTAATCTGACTTTATGCTTCGTGTTCATTATTATCACCAGTACACATTACTATAATCTCATTTGTCTTTTGGTGCTATGATTATCGCTTTATATTGGCTAGTATGATCTTTTATATGAAAGCGTTGACTGATAATTGTTCAGAAGACAGCTGCATAAATAAACACTTGCCATAACCCATTATTGACAAGAACAACTCTCTCTTTCCCTGATCACAGAAGAGCTGTGAACAATAAATTAGGAAAAATTCTGCTTTACGTATAAATCAGTGCCAGCGGGGAGAAGTTTAGTTGCTGAAATTCTTGCAAACTATCAATTCATCTTGTTCGGAAGACTCTGTTATGAGTCTAGGCTAGAGAAAAAAAAATTACTCTTGACCTGAATTCATGGACTTTATTTAGTTATGAAAATTTATATGGCTGCTCACTTACGCTCCGTAACTCTGGGTGGCTTACAATATATTTTCAATGCATCCATATGTAGTCAGAAACTAATTTTCCAGCTTTCGGAAATCAGCAACAAAGCACAACATAGATTCAAACTGAAATGGTGAATTCTAATTCCACGTATGTAAGATGGACCTGGTTGATGGAAACTTGCTTCAGTATTGAAAATAAGGCAGACTTTTTTACACTCTCTGAAGAAAGGAAGGTAGCTACGATTGTGGAGGGCAAAGCTTTTGATGTCTGCAGGGTAGGAGCCAATTGACTGCTGTTGATTCCTACTTATCTAGAGGGACATCAGCCTGGGGATTCTGGTCATGGCTGGATCAATCATGACCTGACTTGGGAGGAAGAAGTTTCATCTGTTCCTAAGAATACAAATCTGGATTCCTGTGCGTGACAAATTTATGCAGCATTATGCCTAATAATTGGTTCATGTGTCTTTCAGGTCACTTGCCTCTAAGAGGTTGATAGCCCGTCCCAGCAGATGGAGGGTGAAATTGGTCAGGATCGAACGTGGGATAAAAGAAGCGGGTGAGAAGATGACCTGAGCCTCAGCATTTCCACTGGCCATCGCTGGAATGGAAAGAGTTCCCAAAAATACTTCAGTTAGAAGAAAAACTTGTCTTGTTGAAGTGTCCAGTTGTGTATACAACACAGCTATATATATATATATATACCTGCCTTTAGTGTCCTGATCAGTGCAAGACACATGACAGACCAGAACATCATGGCAGTGAGACAGAACACAGTTAATGTTGCTAGTTTCTGGGCAAGATTTGTTTCACTTGCACATATTTTAACCTTTATTTTATATTTTAAATTTGATGTTGCACAGTATGCCCTATTTTAATTGTGATGCTTCTGGCACAAATGAACAAACTGTGCATCTTGATTATACAGGCTCACATTTCAGATATGTGATTGTTAAGTGACCGTATTTTTTACACAGGTAGAAAATACCTGTATTTAAAAAGGCTCTAAACAAGAAGAATTAACATTCAGATTCTATAGATATGATGACCACATTTTTTTAATAAACTGAAAAAAACTCTACAGAAAATTTCGGATGTCTGAAGAAATGCAATTCAAGGCAGAGCTCAAACAGCCAATTATTGATCATTGTGTATTGCCCAAAGTTTAAGACTTAATGCATAAAAACCCAAGGACTTAATATTCATTCATTCGTTCATTCATTCATTCATTCATTCATTCGTTCATTCATTCATAATGCATTCAGCTACCTGAGTGGAAGGTAACATCTGTGTAGGAAGAAAATTTCCATGTTTCCCAATCAAATTCCTTGAGAAGGATGTCTTCAGGAAGAGAGTTCCTAAGATCCTGTTTTAGTGGGTCTTCTGTTCTTAAGAGCTCAGAAAGATGACTCCAGACAAAAGACCCCACTCAAAAAATATATACAGACACACACACACAAACAACAACAAAACAGTTCAATTATTGGAAAACAGAAGCTAAACCTAATGCGGAATACAGCAAAATTGCTTCTAACTTGATGACTTCAGAGATGCTGGATTACTACAATTACTTTCATCCTGCAAAAACCTAAAATGTTATGACAAGATTTTTACATTATGTACTTTGATTATTTGAGGCTGAATATTCGGGGCAAACTTAGGCACTATTCTTTATCAATCATAGCGTTCTAATTAAAGCCAACAAATTGCAGATTATTCAATCAACTGTTTAATCAAGATGAGGTTTAACAAAGATAGGTGAACATGCCTATAACCTCTCTGCAGATGTTTTGTACATTATAGTTCTTTCTAAGCATGTCTTTCTAGAAGTAATGTCTCACTGAGTTCAGTCGCATTTTTTCCCAAATAAATATGGATATGTTTGCAGCTTAACTAATGCAATCATGTATTTATTCATAAATAAGTCCCTTACAATTCAGTGAAACTTGTAACCAAATTCTTGCACTTAGGATAATAGCCAATTCTTCCAGAGATGGGGAATATCTAAGGAAAGACCCCCTCTTACCTTGGCTGGATCGCTCCTCCTGCAAAGTCCATTTAATGTGATTAAATAAATCTTTGCTAGGACATTTCATGGCCATAAGATACGAAGCAATTCTGATCTCAACATTCTCATCATAGGTTTGAAACAGCTGGACCAATACAGCACGCTAACATGAAAGAATATAGGGTAAAGAATGTTTATCAAATGTTGGCCACATCCATTCATATCTCATTTCAATGTCCCAAGAACCTCATTAACAATAGATTAGCCTTAGTGCAAGATTTTGCTAAGGTTTAATGTTCAAATGGGAACGGTTTTTATTTTCTGCAGAAGAAACTAACCACTAGGTGTTGGGCAAGCAGCCATTTTGAACTCCTTATTTCATAACATGCATACAGGTTATGTTAACTATTGTCTGAAAAATCAACCGTGCCTTTGTAAGAGATTTGGGGAAGGAAGGAAATCCTAGGTTTTAAATTATGGCTTGCAAATTTAAAATTTCAAGTAAAGTATTTAAAGTAAAGTAGGAAAATGATGGTAAGGTAAGGTAAAGGAAGGCAAGGCAATATGAGGAAAAAGAAGAGGAGAAGAGGAGTTAACCAATATATATAGTGCAATTACACTTAGAATATTGCACTCAGTTCTGCTCACATCAAAACAGTGTTAGAGAATTGGAAAAGATTAAGAAAGGATTATACTGATGCAAAGCTAGAATCCACTTTCTCGCTGAGGAAAGTTTATAATAACTTGGTTTACCTTTCAGCTAAGCTCTAAGGATTTGGGCTTTCATTGTGGAAACCCAAACACTGGGGTCTGAAAATCATGGCTTATGTCTATGCCCAATTTGAGTCTTTATTATCTAACAATCAAACCATGAATGGCTTCTTAAAGAACCGTGATTAAGATCATCATTGTTACCAATGTAGCATTTTAGCTCAGATTGAAAGCTAGTGAAGAAAATACAGCAATACAGTAGGAACTCGCTTTAGTAATACTAATACTAGATCCCAGGATCATCCAATGAATAGGAAGAGAGTTGGATCTTGTGGCTATATATTCAGATCCAGCAATCATGTCTTTAACACTTAATTTGCTCTTTTTTTCTCTACCAGACTGATGGTGTATTTTATTTAAAATGGGATGGCCAATCCACTCTACATCACCTACGTTGGCTGCACAAGGGATGCGCCGGAAAGCTTCAATGGCTGCCAGCCGGATTTCATTAGGGTTGTTTTTCAGCACCGCACAGGAACTCAGGAGTGTTGTCAAAGACGTTGCAGCCAGCCCTGCATTTCCAATCGCATTTAAGATCAGTTCCATCTGAGAAGCCCAAGTGAAGTTGAGTGAGACATCCCACAAATAAATCTGGAAGGACAACAACCCTCAAAACAAAAAGAGACTCGGTGTTCTTCATCTTTAACCAAACAGAAGACTCTACCTGAGCAGTTCCCTTCAATCTGGACCCAGAGCATTTCCTCCCTAGGCGTCTTCCCAGAATTTTCATAATTCTCAATACCGCTGGTACTTGGTCACAGTTGGTTCTTGTGGAGCAGAAGTGATGCAGCAAAGACGTTAAGGCTAAGAACGCTATTTGCCGTTCTTTGGGTAACTCCAACAGAGGCTGAACAAGAGAGATAGAAAAGTAAGAACATTATGTTATATGATATAATTGGGGGGATCAAGTTAGATTAAGATAGATCTGGAGATAAATGTAATGAAGAACCTCGAGAGGGAATCTGGACAGCATGGCAGAAGATCAAATACTGGGTTGTATTGGGCCAATGGTGGGACCTAAAGGAAGGCATTTGATGCCAGACTTAATCAATTATAAAGATTTGGGGGAACTCAGGAGCTGAACTGTAGTCTCTCTATTTTTTTTACCTCCTTTCCTTAAGTTTGAGCACTTTTGACATACGAGCTAAAATTCTGATTCTCAAATTGATTCTCTCTTTATATATTTATTTTTCAGATGTACACCTGCACACTCCTGACAAAGCTAGTTGGTAGTGGTTCACAACATTAGACAACCAGGAAACAACATTAAAACAACAAACCTATCAATAATCAACAAAAAAACCAATCACATCACAGTTAAAAATAGCCATGTGTTCAAATATGTGAGTTTTATGCAGGAAATGAATGCCAACTTATAAACACAAGTGTACAATGATAAAAACTGACATCCAAAATATCTACAGGACATTGTATTGCTTGTTCCTTGTATGAATAATCATATACATTCTATACTGTACCCATGATTAGGTTTTCAGAAAAATTAAACCATATGTCCTGTTTAAGATACACAGTGTACCAGGTCAATCATTCAGCATACCCCAACCAAGAGACAGCTGGCCAGCCAGCCAACCAACTAACCAACTGATTGACTGACCATCCAACCATCCATCCATCCAACCAACTAACCAACCATCTAATCAACTGACTAACCAACTTTATTGTGGATTTAAACGGTCATCTGGTTCATGCAACAACCTCTAATTTTCTTGATGATTCTGATTTACCCATTTTGGTTTCTAGACTCTGTTTTTTTTAGATTAGCCTTTTATGTGAATACAGCTGATACATCTCAACAAGCAGCCACAATCAAGCCATCCGTTATCCTGCTTACAGCTAAAGCATCGATCATGCCTGCAGTGGGCTCTGGAATGAAGGTGAGGGACCTCAGGAAATGGTCAATGCGGTCCTCTTCTACTTCTTGCAAAATAATCAGCTTTTTCATCAGGATGACGCAGGGTTCAGTTGCACAAAAGGGAAGAGCATCCAAGAGAGGCCGCCTGAAAGAAATGCAAGAATGGTAACAAAATTGAGATATGTAAAGAACGGACAGTTTGCTAGGTTGCTTGTTTGATGGAGACCGATAGATTGATAGGGCTATCAAGTTGACACTGATAAACTCATACATTGAGACTGAAAAACTCATATATTGAGATTCATAAGATGGTTGATATAGGTTGAGATTAGTTGAGACCAATAAACTGATACATTGAGATTTATAAGGTGATTGATAGGTTGAGATTCACAGAGCTGGAATGTTTTTGTTGTAAATTGCCCAGAGTCACTTAGGTGAGATGGGCGGTATAGAAATTTAATATATAAAAATAAAAAATAGGAATAACCTCAGCCCTAAGCTAGGCAGATGGCTAATCTAGACAGGTTAGCCTTGTAAGAAGGCAAAGGGTATTTTTTTCCCCACCCATGAATTCTACATTGTTGATTAGCCCCAGCTGGATTCTTACAACTAAGAAAACTGAATTCCCACAGGGGCTCATTCGATTTATTAAAAGGAAAATGGTGTTAACGGAAACTGAATATGTATATACAGGTATATTGGCCACCATCTATCATGAGGTAAAGTTTGAGCTTCTCTGATACTCCTGAACCTCTTTTTGACTCTTTCTTGACTTCAAGAAGAATCACAGCTACTCATTTAGAAAAGATAAATCCATACCAATCTTTTGCAAGCATCCTTTTTTGTTTTCAGAAATCCATTCCACCGAGGCTGAAAGGTTTGATATAACAGAAATAATTCAGCTATCTTTTCCTTGGGCTTAGGAGGTGTTTTTTTTCCCCATGAAATTCCACTAAATAGATCTCTCAGTAAGACATAACCAAATTCAACACAACCACCTACTGCTTAGGAGGAAAACTAGCTCTGAGCACTAGGCTTGGCATAAAGAGCTCAAAAGGACCTGTCTAAGTCTCTCAGTCTATGTCTCTGAACATATCTGGAGGTGTTCTTGACATGGAATTAGTTGAATCTCTTCTGCATCTTACTCAAAGGTAGAGTACCTATTGCTGTAAGTGTAAACTCCCATCTATGTGGAGGAGAGTGAGAGATCTTGGGATTGTCCGATAAATCTTAATTAAATGTTCCACATTGCCTTCTGAGCTACTTCTGGGACTATTTTTAGCCACCTTACCAGTTATCTTGACATTTGGAAGAAGGACTCTGCCACAGATCCATCAAGACATCAGCGGAGACCTGTCGAAGTGCAAACACCAAATTCAGGAAGAGATCTGTAGGCTGAGGAGAAAAAGAAGATCCGGATCAGTGTTTATACATTTAAAAATCAATAGTGTGGAAAATGTCTCCCAGTATCAAATTGGATGCAATGCAAAGCATCATAACCATGGGTTGGGAAAGATGTATTCTCAAGGGATTGGAAAAACTGCTGGAAAGAAAAATGAAGTCTTCAAAGCGGACTTAATTTCTGGTAACTCCATCTCATTACAGTTTTCTTGATAGCGATGATGGTATGTGAGAAAGACCTTGAGAGAAGGAGCAAAAAATGTGGTCTACGGAATGGTCAAAGCATAGCCTGCAACTGAATAATGGGCCAGGTAAGAAGTTTGGGAGGGACTTCCTTAGTTTCTCAGACTGTAAAAATGATGATGGTAGATCTGTACTTTCAGACTTGCAAGATTGATGTCAAGTACTGTAGATCAGACAGGAAATACAACCAGAGGAGCTAATTCTATTTTATTTTAAAACTACATTAACAGAATCTTCCAAAACCTAACTGTCTTGAAATTTATAACATTGGGAAAGGTAGAAGGGAAGAGAAGAGAATGAGTAGAAACAAGGTGAATGGATTCCATTATAATGTTGATGGTACACTGGTAGAACATCAAAAGAACCAGGCTGGGGACGTTCCATTCTGGAGAAGAGAAGAGTAGCTGGTTTCGGTCAACAATGACTTGATGTGAGCACACAAGATTACGTCCACATGTGAAGGCTCAATTAAACTGATTTATTTATAAAAACCTGTGCGCATGAACCTTCTCCACTAATTGTTGGCACCTGCTTAGAGTTAAGTAAGGGTCAGCAGCATTCAAGGGAAGTGGGCGTTGGATTTAGTTCACTTGTGGCTATGTAGGGATTCTAGGCGGATCCCTCTTTTAACCCCCACCCAGTGGTGAGAGTCAACATTTTTTACTACCGGTTCTGTGGGTGTGGCTTGGTGGGCATGGCATGGTTTGGTGGGCGTGGCTTGGTGGGTTAGGGAATACCACCTCTGTCCTGCTCTGTCAGGTGCAAGAAATAGGGAATTGGGGTTAGATCCAAAATGAGAACATATTTATTCCATGCTTCCTTTAAACAAGAATGGGAACTGCTTAGGGTCAAAGCGAATCGGTGGTAGATAAGAGTCAACAGAATCCAAGATAGGCTGGACATATATCTCTTGGGGGCACGGCATGCTTGACTCCTCCTTTGGGCTCAGCTTGGTCATCTCCTTCAGGCCTCCACGTTTTGCCACTCTTCTCCCACATTGGATGCAGAGGTGGTATCCAGAAGGTTCTGACCAGTTCTGGAGAACCGGTAGTGGAAATTTTGAGTAGTTTGGAGAACTGGCAAATACCACCTCGGACTGGCCCTGCCAACCCCATCTATTCTTTGCCTCCCGAGTCCCAGCTGATCGGCTGGGTCTTCTTTGGTTGCCCTGCACAGAAGAATGGAGCTGGAAAGCAGGTTAGGGGGGTGGGGAGGGAAGGGGGATTTTGCAGTATCCTTCCCCTGCCACGCCCACCAAGCCCTGCCACATCCACCAACCATATCCACAGAACCATAGTAAAAAATTTTGAATTCCACCACTGACTTTATGATAAAAGCCCATTAAAAGGCTACTTAAGAGGACACCAGGGAACAGATGCAAGCTTTATGGATCCTTGTCTTGAAGCTATGTGCCACGGATGCTTCTCTAAGCATCAGCAATTAAAGAAGAAGAAGAAGTGAACCAAAAATCTTGTCCCCTAACCCACAGGGAGTTCCCATCCCCCAAGCCAACTCTTTCTTTCTTTCTTTCTTTCTTTCTTTCTTTCTTTCTTTCTTTCTTTCTTTCTTTCTTTCTTTCTTTCTTTCTTTCCTATCTCCCTTTCTATAGCTTCCTCTTTCTCCCTGTCTGGCTCCAGGCCTTTGGCTCAATTCACAGCCCATTATTTAATCAGCATTTACATTCCATCTGATGCCACAATGGGTGGGCAGCGACTCTATAGAGGCTCCCCTGTGAGTGACAAGCATTTCCTCCTCTGCTTTCAATGGGGAACGAGGGAGATTCCTCCCCAGGCTTCTTTCATTCTTGTTTTGCTTGCCTGAATGGCGTGTATAATCTCACCCCATTTGGAAGCACAAAAAAATAATAATAGCCGGGAGCAAGAGAGGCTATGCCTGGCTGGTAAAGACGGGGTTTCCAAGGCAATCTTGTGGACAATTCCCATAAGCCTCTTCCTACACAAGAGGGTGTGTTTTTTTTTAAAAAAGATGCAGATTTGGAGATTAGGAGAGTCAATTGGAGCACAGAATATAACACAAGATGGCTAGGCCTACAAGATGTGGTCAACACAGGACATAGGGAAAATAGAGGTAGTCCTGAACTTACAAGAGTTTGCTTAGAGACCATTCAAAGTTACAACAGCGGCGAAAAAAGATATTTTTTCACACTTAGAACCATAGCCACATTCCCGTGATCCCACCTAATCAAAATGGAGATGCTTGGCAAATGACTTTCACACTTCAAACATCACGAGATCTTGCATATGGATGCATTTTTTTGTAAGAGTTTGGCATTCTTGGCAAAGACCTGGTGATCTGAGATTGCCTACTAAATTGTGGACATATCGTGCAGTGGAGAGGACTTCTACCCAACCTATTTTATTTGGAACAGAATGAAGGCAATCTTGAAGGTGTGACAAGTGCTCTAGAGTTGCTCTGTCACGATAATTCAATAAGCTACCTCAGTCTCCATGGAAGATTTCATGCAGAGCTTCTGAAGAACATTAGCTACTTCTTTCATTTCCTCCTCTTTGGACAGTGGTGCCATTTTCTCTTTTTCATAGAGCAGGCTGCTTTCATAGATGTCACTAGTGGGTACTAGAGAAATGAAACCAGCATTATATTGTAGATATAGGAAATACACAGAAAGCATCATTCAAAGATGTTTGTTCCCTAACATGGGACAATAAGTTCCATTCTTCTTCCTTGGCAAATGGAAGCACTGAACCTATTTTATTTTGGGATCCAAGGAGAAGCAACATCTGGTAATCACTGTCCAGAAACAGTGAACTAAAGCAGTAACAAATCACTGTTCTTTGGCTCTACCCAACAGTAGGGTTGGCCATGCAACAGTCATCCTATTAATTCGTTCTTGCTTGGAGGCATTAACCAACCTTTTTCCTGGGATACACTATGAGTTTCAGTTCGGAAGAGCTTCAAGTCTGTCCGAGTTTGCATCTTCACTCCACTGCCCTTCCTTGCAGGAGGTGTAACAAGATGGGACTCCATACATTTGAGTTCTGCAAGGATTCCTTTCTCCTCAAATCTCTGGACACATTCAAGTTTGGAAGACAGAAGCTGCTCCTGGGAGTGAACAGACACACGCGATCTAGTATAGTGGTCGCCAACCAGTAGGCTGGGGACCACTGGTGGTCTATGAGAAAATTTTGTTGATCCGCAGAGAAATGTCACCCACAGAGCACCCCCTAATTCAGGCTGTGCGGGAACACAAGTCCCGCAGGAACACAAGGCTGCGCCGCTTGCATTGCGAGCAACACGAGGTAGTGAGGGGAAGGGGGAAAGGGCAGAGGGGAGAACTTGCCCCATTCGCCCCATGCACCTTGCCTGGCCACTGGGCTGCTTCTTTCCGCTTCTTTCGCCTTCTGTTTTTAGCTGGATGCAAGGAAACCAGCAAAGGTCTTTCTTTCTCTCCCCCAAACTCCGCCAGAAATGAGTCTTTGGGACCCTGTAAAGCCTCCTGCTCCAAAGGGGCTGCGCCGGCAAAGACTCATTTCTCGCAGAGTTTGGGGGAGAGAAAGAAAGACTTCTGCTGCTTCTGCTGCTTTCTTTGCATGAAGCCAAAAGTCTCTCTCTCTCTCTCTCCCTGAGAATGGAGCTGGAGACAATATCCTATGATCCCAAATAAAGAATGATCGATCAGTAGGAAAACAGGGTGGGAAATTTTCCTGCAGACTTTTGGGGGATTTTTCCAGGGTCTCTGGTCCATGGGATTAAAATTATTATTTTGTATCTATCTATCTATCTATCTATCTATCTATCTATCTATCTATCTATCTATCTATCTATCTATTTGTCAATTGCTTACAAGATAATAGGTATAAGTAAAAAACATAGTTGTGAATACATGGATACATATAAGAAAAATAAAAGAAATAAAAGAAACAATAGGACAGGGACGGTAGGCACATTGGTGCGCTTATGAGTTTGGTGGTCCCTGAGGTCCAAAAGATTGGCAACCTCTGATCTAGTGGATGAGTCATGAACATCTAATCAATGCCATTTTAGTCACAATAAAATGGAGGCCAATTATTTTTCATTTAAATTATTATTCTTTTATTTAAATGCTATTTCTAACTGGCACCGTAATTGCTAAAAACCACCCCAAAGCAGGACACTGTTAAAGAAAAAAAAAATATCACAAGTTACCGATGCATCGGGAAGAGCCACCGATCTCAGAGAAGTAAATCCCGAAAAATGGTGAGAACACAAGTTGAAATCTTTCATCTTCAGAAGGACCGTACCTTTCTGCTGGTAGTGAGTGGGACATTTCCCTGAAATATCCACCTGAATTAACAATAGGTAAGAATAAAAAGAATAGAATAGAGCTGTAAGGGACCTTGGAGGTCATCTAGTCCACCCCCCTGCTCAAGCAGAAACCAAGCAGACAAGTAACTGTCCAGTATTGTTTTCTTTTTCAAGGAAAACAAAGTCAGGATTACTGTCCTTAGTTACCTAAAATTCTAACCCATAGCTTAACAGAAATAAAGGAGATAGGTGAGAAATGGCACTAAAAATGGTAGGTCAGGAATGAGACACTTGTGGGCCATGGACCTCATCCAGTTTGATAGGCTGACTAATCTGAGTTATCTTTCACTGTCCTGGCTGTCTCCCATCAGACTTACATGTGTCACACTTGCTGACATTTAAATTGGGACGTTGCATTGATTTGTTCTCTCGGTGCCCTCCCTTTTCTAAAAAATTTTTAGCAGCTGAGATATAAACAGTGACAACAATGGGACATAGGAGTATGGGGGTTACCAAACTCGCAGCCTTACGAATGGGCTAAACTCAGCACTGTGGTCTAAAGAGCTTCACCTCTTCCACACTGCTGTTGGGAGCCACAGATGATGTCTGCAGAGCGCTCAAGATACCCCGTTTGATGTTGAGGGCCCAAGTGGACTCATTCTTCTGGGGAAAGATCTTCAGAACTTTCCCCTTATGAAAACAAAACCAGAGTGGGTATTGCTCCAAAATTTCCCTAGAAGACAATAAGAAGGAGATTTTGTAAGCTAAGGAAATGTGGGTATACTGAAAAAACGTGAAGACCTAACCCCCTGGAGAAGTCTACAATGCTGGAGAAGGAAAGAGAAGAAAAGGATGGCCAACAAGGGGAAGGACTCAATTACAGTGTGAAGAACCAGTTCATGGGCAGATGGTCATGGAGAAAAATCTATCCACGTGGCCTTTAAGAGTTGACATTAATTTGATAGTACATAATCAATCAATCAAATCAATCAATCAATCAATACAAAGGGGTAGTTTTCTGCAGAAGGCTGAAATACTGAGAAAGGAGGAAAGAAAGAGAAGGAGAAGTCAATTAACAGAAAGATGGGTGGATTTAATTATAATGGTGATGGGGAAACCACAGGAAGGTTGGACCTAGAGTTGTTTTACCTTAAACCGTCATTCTCATTCATCAACTTCGCCTCGGATTCAAAGATGGTTTTGATCTGTACTCCTTGCAACTAGGAACAAGAACAGATGTCAACACAATACAGTTTTCAAATGGCTGAAAATGGATGGATGGATGGATGGATGGATGGATGGAAGAGAGAGAAGAGAGAGATAAAGACAACTTAGGATGAAGGAATGGATGGATGGATCGGTGGGTTGGTGGTAGATAGACAAATAGACAGATAGACAGACTGAATATGAGGAAAACAGCCCATAGATAATTTCTGAGTCAAACTTGAATCCAAAGAAGTTCTGCACTTATTGTATGATGATTTTAGGGTTTTTAATATGCACATGCGCTTGCCCTGTCCCCATTGCTTATATTTCCAGGGAAGAAAACTAATGCACCGTTGAATGATCCAACCCTCTAGAATGTCCTACTCACTTTTAAAATTTGATGACAATTTGCCAATACTTCAATCACGACTTTACTTTCTAGGGTGATGCCACTTCTTTGGTAGGCCCTTCCTTGAAGGAATGTAGTGGTAGATGTTGAGTAGCTATAGCTGAACCTGGATCCCACGGGAACAGCTGGTGTGCTAAAACCTGTGAAAGAAAAGAAAGGTTCTGAGACAGTGCCTTGATGGTACCCAGTTGTTTAAAGCAGCTTTGGAGGAAATCCTTTAGGTGGATGCAATAAATTAGTCCAAAATGGAATTCATTGTTGGAATCAATGGTGGGATTCAAAATGTTTTACTACTGGTTCTGTGGGCGTGGCAGGGGAAGGATACTATAAAATCTCCAGTCAGAGGTGGTATTGGCCGGTTCTCTGAGCTACTCAAAATTTCCACTACCAGTTCTCCAGAACTGGTCAGAACCGGCTGAACAACCACCTCTGATTGGAATGTATTTCTATGCAACAACTACAGTAGTATTCAGTCAGTAGATGGCAGTATTTAGATCTATAATATATACTCCATGCTCTTTTGTTCTAATTCCTGTTTCCTGTTACAGTAAAACAGTTAAGCAGTAAAGCACATGGTGACTGTACTCTTTGTTTGCTCTGTAGTGCTATATATAAACAGAATTTATAACACTATGTGATCAGGCATTAGAGAATATTAGATAGAGAGCTTTTGGAACTTTTCCTAAGTGTTCCCAGGTTATGATCAAAACAGTGAAGATAGCAACCATGAAAATGCAGTCAAAGCTCAATCCATTTTTATTGTACTGCTAATGTCTAAATATTTCAATAATAATTTTTAAAATGGGGCACTAGAATGGACTGCCTTGGGAGTGCAAACACCAATAGAAATATGATGGTCTCATCATTTGGAGACAGAGGAGGCATCCTACATTCCTGGGATCTCATTTTATGAAGTCCTTAGCTATCAACTCAGAAGAAGAAAACAGACAGGGTGCCCACCAAAGGTTTGCATTGGTCCCCTCCATTTCTTTCTTCAAACCAACCCATCACAGTTAAAACCCATCATCCTTCAAAGTGTCAATATGTCTAATGCTTCTACATTTCAATTAAAGGTTTAGTTCTTAAACAGACAGCCCAAATTCAGATGGCGGGACATTTGGATTAACCAGTGAATAGACATGGAAAGGGGTAACCAGTGAATAGGCATGGAATGGGGTAATATCTCTTATATTTGGGCGTTTTCTTACTAAGAATTCATTTCGTCATCTTACCTGCACACTGAGACAAACAAGAGTATTTGTGCCTGAAATTTTCTGGGTCTCCTGCAATGACAAACCAACAGCCACTGTTGGCAAAGCATTTGCAAGAAAGCCAGGGTGGTTCTGACGTGACTGTTTATTTCTCGTAGGTCTAGGAAAACATTCAAGGAACAACATAACATTTGCAGAAAGTCATGTCGGTCGTCTTGGAAACCACCATGTTTACGCAAGGATGGGATGAATGGATTTAGCAGCGGGCGAAACAGCTCAGTTTTGAGAACAAGTGTCTGTTGTAGCAGGACTGGCTCCCAGCTCCAGGGCCAGAAGGATTAAGGCATCAACCACTTGTCTGATTAACCTTGGATGAGATCCAAGGCCTCACCTCCACTCTAAATATATCATCAGCTGGAGGGCTTCACATCAGAAAACTACAGTCTACGCCAGTGGTGGTTAACCTTTTCAGCACTGAGCGCTAAAACGGGAGCACGTGCATGCCGAAAAGGAACCCAGTGCTAAAACGCACATGCCGAAAAACGGAAGAGCAGCTCCCAATGCGCACATGCGCACTGGCCACCTGGTCTTTTGTCTTCTAACGTGCATGTGTGCACGGAAACCAACTGGCTGGCTGGTTTCTAACACGCATGTTGGCCAGCTGGTCTTCACGTGTGCATGCATATTAGAAACTGGAAGACCAGCTGGCCTGGGTGCACTGGATCCCTGGAAGAGCAACGGGCGATGGCTGACATGCCTGGAAAGATGTCTCTGTATGCTATTTCCGGCATCCGTGCCATAGGTTTGCCATCACGGGCCTATGTGAATATTAGGCAGTCCACGTGAACATTGTTGGTGGAACTTGAATGATTATGGAGGCATAGATGTATAAGTGAAAATTAGGCACTAAACGTGAACACGGTTGGTGGAACTTAAATCATAATGGAGGCATAGATGTCTCCGAACCCAATGAATTCAATTTATCCCAAGCTACATTTTTAATCTACTAATCCACCTAAATGCTACTGTTTCCCATTAAGTGTTGAAAACGCAGAAGTAACGTTTGTCCATAAACAGGAATATTTGCTGAATTGGGAGGTGAGGAGAATCACTTTTTATTCAAAAGACCAGCCAGTTTTCTCAGCCGATCTAAGAATAAACACCCCTCTGATTTTTTTAGGGTGTACTTTACGATTAGGTTCTAGAACAAGTGCTTCTAACCACAGCAACTTCAAGGCACGGTGCAATTCCGTTCCCAGGATTCTCCAGTCAACATGCATACATGATGGCTGGGAAATTCTGGGAGTTGAAGTCCCTAACATGCCGTTTGGAGTTGATACAGCTGAGAAACATTACTATATGACTTTTGAAATAAAACTTTAAGAGATCATATCAAATTTCTAAGGAGAAATTTTCTGACAGTGAGAGCAACGAAGCAATGGAACAGCCTGCCCCCTGGAGTTGTTTTGTTTCTACCTATTTGGAGAAAAAGATCTCTGTGTAACTCAATAAAATAAGAGAGCCAGGGTGGATTGTAAAATCATGGCAGAAACCTTCTAACTAAAGACAAGAAGCAATGGGTGGAAACTAATCAAGGAGAGAAGCAACTTAAAATTAAGGGGAAATTTTCTGACAGTGAGAAAAATTAATCAGTAGGACAACTTGGCTCCAGAAGTTGTGGGTGCTCCAAAAACTGGAAGTTTTTAAAAAGATGTTGGAAAACCATTTGTCTGAAGTGGTGTAGGGTTTCCTGACTAGGCAGGGGGTTGGACTAGAAGACCTCCAAAGTCCCTTCCAACTCTGTTATTCTATTCTATCTTTTGTTCTGATCCAGATGTTCTCCTGATTCCACTCCATTTCTGCATTCCAACAAGCCTCTTATTACCTAGCCCAAAATATAAATTCTCTCTGGATGATAAAGGAGGAGTTTCACAAGTGGTGAAAATTGTTTTGTGCAAAATTCAGAGGGAAAAAAAAAAAGCCCATCTGGGGGAAAAGCTAAACTCTACTCTGTGTGTTCCTCCAGGAGACACAATTAAGAGCCTTTTCAACTGCCAGTTTGGGAAAATCCAGTTCTGCGTTGACAAAACAATTTATTCAAGTCAGATTCTCTCCTGGTTTTTTTAACTTATTTCCTCAGCTTGATGAATGTATTTTATTTTTTTCTTTATGTACACTGAGAGCATCTGCAACAAAGACAAATTCCTTGTGTGTCCAATCACACTTGGCCAATAAAGAATTCTATTCTATTCTTAAATTCAGCTTGTCCTGTTTGCTGTATCAGATCGAATTTTCCTTTAGTGCTCGGGTGAGACCTTTAAAAGTTTTTCCCTAAAAGTTCATACGAAAATAAGCATGCACACACTCTGGCTAATACACATTTCCTTCAATGCTTCTTTGCACACAAATATACAGTGTTTGCACCCTCTTAAATACCCTAAATTTTGAGCAAACCTTCCTAATGCACATGTTTAAGAAAACTCTTTTCTATGCAAATTTTGTACTTCTTTTTGTTTTATATTTTTATTAGACTTTTTGGTTACAATAAACGTAGGCAAAAAAAAAAGGAATGAAAAGAAAACACATAATAATGTCTTTTGCTGTTTTATGGAGTAATTATCATCTCATTTCCCCTCCGATCCGCTTTGGCCCTTTTTAACCCCAAAATTATCAGTTCAGTCTTCTCTTCTTTCATCAAAGAAAGTCCATGTAAGATTTCCAGTTAGTCAAAAAAAAAAAAAAGTCTTTGGATTCCCCCGCTTCCCTTGACCAGGTAAGTGGTCTTCGGTTTTGACTGGGGACCACTACCAGAATAGCGAGAGAAACATAAACTGCAAAGTGGGCTATGTAGCATCTTAGTAAGATTCAGAAAGCATGGAAAATTTACAAAACGGGTATTCAAAGCAAATGAAATCCTCTTTCTTTTTGAGATACCAACCACCTGGCTGGCTTTTGAATCCTTGAAGTTTCCAGAAGTTGTGACTTAACTCAACTTTGGCCAATCTTGGTAGCTTATGGCCAGATCCCTCCCATATTAAATACGGCAAAAGTCCCTTGTTAAAATAGCACGGCTGAATAAAATCAGATTAAATCACTGGCCAAAGGCTCTGAGAAGCATGCATGTACACACACACACACACAGAGTGAGTTTCCACAGTTCCTTCTACTTACATTTTGAGATGCCAACCACAAACATAGAAAGTAGAGTCACCACTTGCTGTAGCTCCATGATTTTGGAAACCAGCTGAGCCTGAGCAAAACCACATCAGGCCTCTCCTTTCAGAGGCAACTCTGAGGCAGGAGGGCAGTGAAAGCAGATCCCCACTTTACAAAGAAGGGCTTGAGTATTCCAGCTTTTTTTTGCAAGCTGGAGGAGGGGCTGAGAAGGGGTGAGACAGAGAGGGACAGAGAAAGAAAGAGAGAGAGAAAGAGAGAGAGAGACGGAGAATTGACAATGAGAAGGCATCTCAACTGCCATGCGCTAGTTGGCTTTTTGCTTCAATAGATGATTGCCATCAAGGTTAGATCAAGGTGTGTTGGGCACCCATCACCCAGAGCCTCCGTGGGAATATGAGGTGGGGGCAATAGCATCTTCTGGAAGGCTGAGATCTATTTGAGTTTGCAATGTGTACAAAAATATACCAAAAAAGGGATGTTGAGACTCTAGAAAGAGTGAAGAGAAGAGCAACAAAGATGATTAGGGGGCTAAAGTGTATGATGAATGGTTGCAGGAATTGGAAATGCCTAATCCAAAGGTCTTCAAACCTGGCAACTTTTAGATTTGTGGACTTCAACTCCCAGAATTCCTGAACTAACATGACTGGAGGAGGAATTCTCGGAGTTGAAATCCACAAGTCTTAAAAACTGTCAAGTTTGAAGACCCCTGCCCTAATCTAATGAAAAGAAGGATTAGGAGTGACATGATAGCAGTGTTCCAATATCTCAGGGGCTGCCCCAAAGAAAAGGGAGTCAAGCTATTCTCCAAAGCAGCTGAAGGCAGGACAAGAAGCAACGGGTGGAAAGCTAATCAAGGAGAGAAGCAATTGAGAACTAAGGAGAAATTTCCTGACAGTTAGAACCATTAACCAGTGGAATCACTTTTCTCCAGAAGTTGGGGGTGTTCCATCACTGGAGATTTTTAAGAAGACACTGGACTTCCATTTGGACTAGAAGTGGGTTGGACTAGAAGACCTCCAAGGTTCCCTTCCAACTCTGTCATTCTGATGTTCGGATATTTCAACCAGTCTCCAGCAAGATACAAATAATTGGCTTTGCGTATCAGTTTAGCAAGTACCATTTCTGCAATTGCGTTGCTTTACACTGGGGACGAAAGCAGCGGGAGCAGCGAAAGAGATTATGAGTAAATGGGCGACATCTTTGACACGATCACACCAAAATACAGGCTGTTGCAATGCGTCCTGGCAACCATCTGTGCAGTGTTTTCGGCTGGCAGGGACAACATCTGCTCGAGCTAGGTGTGGTGCAGCTCGCAGCACGGATCATGGTTCATGCATGCTGGCTTCAGCGCTGCGGTACAGCAAAGTATCATGCTGAAATTAAGCCGGGAAGATTTGGGCTTCTATTCTCCATCTGCTCCTCACTTGCACAGCAAGAGAAAGCATCAGCCGTTTCCCAAGCCAAGCATTGAGCTCTCCCTGCTCACAGCCAGAAAATTAAGAAAAGGTCCTTTTTCAAACAAAGCAGCCAGGCGGTCTGTTTCTTCTTCCAACTCGGTCACCTCACCAGCCCTGAGTCTGCCGCCATTTTGTAGAATAGTCCCTTCTGGACCGTCAGGGCTTCTGGGGTATCAAATTCGGCCACTTGTCCATTTTCCATCACTAAAATTCTGCAAATATTAGAAACAAGCAAGTTTAGTCTACAAGGCCAGTGGATGAAAGCTACCATGGTGACTGTTCTGACCCACGCCCTTTTCCAACAGATCAAACCCAATCCAAAGAGAACAGAAACCTCGTAATGCTTCTGCAAAATAATTAGCTGTGGTAAGCACAAGCCTTGCCAAACTGTGCGAGATTTGCCAAAAGATAACAGACAAGAAATAATTTGCAATACAAGAATCTTCAAATATAAACTCAGGATACTGGAATGTCCACGAGGCTGGAGTTTCAAAATGTCTTTGCCTTCTGCAAAGTATGTTCATTTCACAGCTGGCTTTTATCTTCTTCAAAGAGGAGCCATTACCTTGCAACCTTACTCCCGAGTTGCCTGTGCTGTTGTAACTGCTCTTTCCTCCGAGCAATCCCTCGTGCAGGCGCACTTGGCACAGGCTCCTCGGGAACCTCCTCATCACTGCTGCCAGCCCCTACAATCTCTGAAGGCAGCAGTCCACTCCCTAATGGTCCTGGCCCCTTATTTGAGTCCTCGCTCTCCTCAGCCATCTGCACCTGGTGCTGGCTAACCACAACAGTGACTCCGCTTCCTTAAGCAATGGCATTCAAGCTTGCTAAGAGGTGAGCTTATTACAGGTAGACATGAGCTTATTACAGGTAGACGTATGGCCACAATTCAGCCCAACATTTCTGTAGTTAAGTGAGACAGTTGGTGAGTTTTACCCCATTTTACAGCCTTTCTTGCCACGGTTGTTAAGCAAATCACTGCAGCTGTTAAGTCAGTAACATGGTTGTTCTATGAATCCCCATTGACTCTGCTCATCAGAAGCTGGCTGGGATGGTTGCAAATGGGAATCGCATGCTTTGAAATGTGGCAACTGTCATAATACATGCCAATTTCCAACCACCTGAATTTTGATCATGTGACTATGGGAATTTTACAATGGCCATAAATTCAAGTAACTTTTTTTCAGTGCTGTTGCAAATTGAAATAGTCACTAAACAAATGATTAGAACTCAAGGGCTACCTGTGCTAGGTAGTAATAGAAAGATGAAGGTGTCTATTGATATTGCCTTCTGACTTGAGTTGAGGATGACCTTATATTCTTACTTTCCTCCTTTCTGTACTGCATCTTGCTTTCTATTTTTTGGCTCTTCGACAAATCTATATTCTTCTTTTCCAAAAATAGGTTCCAAAGGTGTCTCCTGCTATTTTTATTTTTCTGCTCCGATTTCAAATAATATCACCACATCTCCTTCTGTTTCATCAGGCCATTTTATCTATTTTTTTCTATTTCTATGTTATGTTAAGGTATTGAAATTTAAGAGCTGACCAGTTGCTGAAAGGCTGATGCAATGTAAGGCTGATGCAATGTAAAGCTGATGCAATAAAGATGAATCAGCATAGCATGGGTATTGCCCTTTTAAGACGAAGAATGGATCCACAGAAGTTTTACCTCTTTAAGAGGTGTCTATATAAAGGCAGCCATTAGAGGGCGTGTTCTCTCTCCTTGTGTCTGGTATCCATTGCAGAGTTCTCTGTGTAGAGTTAAGGAGATGGATTGCTTGTCAGGTATTTGCCTACCATGTATATTTCTGTATATGTCTTGTATATAAACCACTGTTAAATGTCTAAGCCTCTGTGTGCTGTGTTTTGCTCCTGGGTTGCCTCATAATAGTCGTCATGCTGCGAACACTCTAACAAGTTATTTGTCTTGGAAATCTTCTTCAAAGCCATCTCTTACCGATCAAATTCCATCATAGCATTTAGTCGATGGGCGATGGTCAGAACTGTGCACTCCTTGAAGTGACTCCTTATGGTAGCCTGAATCTGCAGGTCTGTTTCAAGGTCCACAGCTGCAGTGGCCTCATCCAGAATCAGGATTTTGGTTTTCTGAAGTAAACCCCGAGCCAGGCAGATGAGTTGCCGTTGACCAACACTGGAAGATGAATGATGGGACAATTAAAACCTGAGATCGTCCCTATGTGGTGACTTGGGGTGAAGAATCGGTTTGACCCAATACTTCTGTCTATGTTCTGACCCAGGCTTCGTCAAACGTAATTAAACACAAAACCTATTTTATTGCAACGCTGGGAATTACTTTCATTTCCAGCCAGAATTTATCTTAAACAGTTCCTCAAATAAGCACACACCTGTCAGCGCTGTGGAATGCTGCCAAAAACTGAAGTATCCAATTTAATTATAACAGAAACCCACCAAAGTACCTGAGATCTCCACCGCCTTCGAAGCACTCATAGGCCATCTGACCGGGCAAATCTGAAACAAAGGTCTTGAGTTGGGTCTGCTCCAAAGCAGACCAGATGTCCTCATCTGAGCGTTGATTCAAGGGATCAAGGTTCTCTCTCAAAGAACCCCCAAACAAGACTGGGTCCTGAGCACAGAGGGAAAAGAAATGCAAGCTGTGGATGTCTATTTTCCATAGGACAAGAGCTAAGATATCCTTGGGGATCCAATTGATGAAGAAAGGTGAACACACTGACTAAACAAGGTTGCTAAACCTCTCCGGAGATTCTCAGTCATCCAGGTCAGGGGTTGCCAACTTTTTGGACCTCAGGGACCACCAAACTCATAATTTTAAATCCCACAGACCACTTATGTGAATTTTGCCCAGCGATGGCTTGCTGACATTGATGGAAAAGTCGGTCCCCTATTCCAGAGCTGCAGTAGTCACAAGACTGGCCCTTTGGTCATCCTGGAGCAGCTGCTCCTCCACCCGGGTGCACTGGCCTGCCATGGACAGGAGGAGCTGCTCTGGGATGACCGAAGGGCCAGTCCTGTGACTACTGCAGCTCTGGAATATGGGACCGACTTTCCTACGAATGTCAGTAAGCCACCCCGGGGCGGATTTCCCTCCCCTTCTGTTGGTCTTACCTTCCAGTTCCAGCTCCCATGGCTCTACTCAAGGTAAGGTTTGCGCTCGGCTGAAGGGTGGGGGACAGCGGGTGGGCAGGCCATGTGGGCGGCGCAGCCTTGTGTTCCTGCGCAGCCTGGATTAATTGCTTTGGGGGGGGACATTTCTCTGCGGACCACCAAAATTTTCTCGTGGACCACCAGTGGTTCCCAGCCCACCGATTGGTGACCACTGATCCAGGTCATGGTTGTCCCAAAGGTGCTTTTTCAAGAGGCAAGTGGACTCTTTCTTTTTTGTTTTTGAGGACATCTGTGCTTCCCATAAGAACTGAAGACGGTTCTTGGATGAGAAGCGAAATGTCTTCAAAGAAAAACAAAACAAGTCCAGTTGTCTTTTGAAAAAGCACCTTTGGGAGAAGGTTGCTAAAGTATACAGGTATGAGAAGATGCAATCAAAGATGCGTATTTGACATTGACTCTGTGAGGTATTGAAAGAAAAAGTATTGGAGAACTGATTTAAGAGGAATATGTGCCCCTGTGTAAATATTTAATTGCAATTCTTTTTTTGCCTTCTTACATTGATTTGTGTAGAGAATGAGGAGGCTGAGCCTGAGGGTGGGGTTAAATGTGCCATCAGTTTGGAATTGCTCCACGGCCACAAGAGACCCACCTCCAGTGGTGGGATTCAGCCGGTTCAACAACCGGTTGTTAACTTTCTGAGAAGATTGGTGAACTGATTGTTGGAAGAAATCATTAGGGCCGAGAACTGGTTGTTAAATTATTTGAATCCCACCACTGATCCACATCCACCCAACCCCCGCCCCCCATGTATTCCGTTGACCCTCATCTAGTGCCAATTTGGCTTCACCATTAATAGACCAGATTCTTATATATGGATAGCCTGTAAATGTAATAAATGTTTTGTGCTTTGAACTCAACTCAAGTTACTTGCACCTGACAGCTTGAGTGGACATGGGACACTCAGACAACATCCTACAAGATGACGACCTTGGATCCCAACTGATGAGATGGAACGCAAACGACCTTGGATCCCAACTGAATATCATAGTGAAAGACTGATTGAAACGTCGGCGTCTGTGGAAGATATGGCTCGGGATATCAACATTATTGGGGTGAATAGAACAATAAGTGAAAGACGTCCTACCTGTGGGACAATTGTAATCTTGCTTCTCAGGTTGTGCAAGCCCATTTGGGCAATGTTGATTCCATCGATCACAATCTCTCCATCAGCAGCTTCCACAAGTCTCAGAAGGCCCATGGCAAGGGACGATTTCCCAGCCCCTGTTCTTCCAACAATGCCCACCTACCAGAGAAAAAAAACAGAGGTTGGAGAAGGAAGGACCACCTGATGGGAAATGTGATGACCTGGGGCGTGGCGCAAAGGCAACACAGTCCAATAAGTAAGAAGAGTCCCTTTAGTATGTTCAAGTTACCTTCGGCTGGAGAAAAAAACGCCTCCAAGAACAGTCTTTGAGGGGAGGAAATTCAGTCCGAAAACAAAGTACATACAAACTGTAAATAAAAATCCATGCAAACCACGGTGCAGCAATTAACTTGAACAGGGCAGGAGAAGGAATTGCAGACTTGAAAGGCCAGCAAAACACACACAGTTGGGAAGATGCCAGGAACCCAGCTAAGCCTCGACAATACCTGATAACTCATGAGTTTCTTCCGACAAGTTGCTGTGCGCAACCTCCCTTTTTAAACACTGTGTTCCCAGCTGCAGCTAATTAAGGGAATCAGGGCCCTTTCCTCCCCATAACCCATGCAACTCACATTGCTCCCTTCTCTGTTCCTCCCTGCGTGCCCTAGGATGAAGAGGGGGTGAGCCTGGGTTTTCCTCCGAATTCCCTCTGCCTTGCTCTACCTCTCTCCCCTGCTCTGCCCAGCCGGACTTTGCCCTTCCCCAGCTTCTTCCACAGCCAATGGAGCCACATTCCCATTCCCTGTCAGCTGCTCAGCCTCCCCCTCAGAATCAGGTTCCAACAGGGGCATGACAGGGAGACAAGGAGAGAGAATTACTCTTCCCTATCCTGCTTTCTCGAATATATAGGAGTCTCTCCTTATTATGTTCTCACCACAACCATCCCGTGAACTCTGCTTAATAAAATAAAATAAAACCGGTTCAAATACACTTGTGGATTCACTGGTCCAGTAAGGATGTCCATCTGTATCTCATAGGTCCAAATCCAACAGCTTAATCCCTACTGCATGTTGGATGTTTTAAGGGACCAAACTTTCTAGTGCAAGGGAGACAACTTTGGACTAGATCAGGGGTCCCCTAACTCGGTAACTTTAAGTCTGGTGGACTTCAACTCCCAGAACCCTCCCCATGCTGAGGAATTCTGGGAGTTGAAGTCCATAAATCTTAAAATTGCCAAGTTTGAAGACCTCTGGAGATTTTTCATGATGTCTGGGGAATTCTGGGAGTTAAAGCCAAGACCTCTTTGTTGTCCAGGATGACAAACGCTGTTCTATTATGTCTGACCTTCTCTTGTGGTTTGATCTTTAGGTTGATGTTCTTCAGAGCTAGACTTAATTCTGGCCTGTATCGCAAGCTATAGCCTCTGAATTCAATTGCTCCTTCAGTGGGCCAACTGGCACCTTGGAAATGATTCTCCAAACTCCACGGAGCCTGAAAGAGATGCAACAACATTGCGAGCTCATATTAGCAACCCCCAAGAGAAGCTCAAAGAGGCAAAACTACCCAAAAAAACCCCACCAAGATTTGAGTGCAACAATAAACACTTAAAACTACTTGGGTTGGCTTTGAGTTGGCTTGAGTGTCAATGGTAGACTTGCTTCCAACTCCAAGACTGGGATACATACTACACTGCAATGAACCATAGTATCACCTTTTCATTTTGAGGTGATATGATACATGAACGGAATTATTCTGATTTGCCAACTAGGCAGTGTCCAGTCATATGCATGACCTTGAGGGATGAATGGAAAAGATAGCAATAACACTTAGACTTATATACCACTTCACAGTGCTTTACCGTGTTCTCTAAATGGTTTACAGAATCAGCCTCTTGACCCCAACAATCCAGGTCCTCATTTTACCCACCTTGGAAGGATGGAAGGCTGAGTCCAAACTTGAGCCAGTCAGGATTGAACTGCTAGCAGTCGGCAGAATTCACCTGCAATACTGCATTCTAACACTGTGCACCATGGAAAGAAGGAAAGGAAAGGAAGGGAAGGGAAGGGAAGGGAGGGAAGGGAAGGGAAGGGAAGGGAAGGAGGAAGGAAGGAAGGGAGGGAGGGAGGGAGGGAGGGAGGGAGGGAGGGAGGGAGAAGGAAGACCAATAGCAATAGACTTATACACTGCTTCACAGAGCTTTGCAGCCCTCTCTAAGCAATTTACAGAATCAGCCTCTTGCCCCCAACAATCTGGGTCCTCATTTTACCATTCTTGGAAGGATGGATGGCTGAGTCAACCTCGAGCTTATCAGAATCGAACTCGACTGTGGGCAGAGGTAGCCTGCAATGCTGCATTCTAACCACTGTGCTGCCAGGTCTCATATAAGTTATTCCATAGAGAATGATCAGATAAAAGGGATAGGAGACCATAACTGCTTAACGGGCAAAAAAAGAAACTTAAGTAAGATCCATCTAATGTTTTGGACTGTTAAAAGTGACAGAGTGAGATTGGCATTTTTAGACTTGCAAGATTCTGTTAATGCAGCCTTACAATAAAGTAGAATGAGATCATTTAGTGTCGTTCATGCATCATGCTGCACCAAAAGGTGATATGTCATTCAAAAAGGAACCGTGGTGATGCAGTAGTTAGAATGCAGTATTGCAGGCAAACTCTGCCCATTGCCAGCAGTTCGATCCTGACCAGCTCATGGTTAACTCAGCCTTCCATCCTTCTGAGGTTGGTAAAAGGAAGACCCATATTGTTGGGGGCAATATGCTGACTCTGTAAACCACTTAGAGAGGGCTGTAAAGCACTATGAGGTGGCATATCATTCTAAGTGCTATTGTTATTTATTACTAGTTTAGGGCGGACAGAAAGACAGGTAAATAGGTAGACAGACAGACAGGAGATTCGGGGTTAACTAAGGAAGTGAGCTGGGCTATTTTGTGATTGAAGAGAAGGAAGGCTTACCTCTTTGGGGGTCTGTGAATAATCTCTCACTCTTTCCACAGACATGATGTGGTTATCAAGTTCCGCTGAGGCACGCACCATCCAATTCAAAACGCCAGTGATCTGGCAAAGAAGAAGGGGAATCTATGACCCCAGGCCACTGAAAGATCCTACCACGCCCCAGAAGTTAAATGCATTGCCTAAAGTTCTACTACACTGCATACCCTCTGTCCATTGACCTCAAACTTTATTTTAAAGCTGGATCATCCCTTATTTCACAACTCCTTTCCAACAGGGAGTTGTACAACTTTAAATCACCAACGAAACAGACCAAGGCACCAAACAGGAAGTCAATAGTAAAGGACCAGCTGTGTCCACAAATGTCTTCTACAGTTGGATCACCCCGTCTATGTTGCTGAAAAAGGGATGTCCTGGTGGTTGTGCATTATACTTGCACAGCTATTTTAAAAACTTGGGATTTTGGTGCCCATCTGGCCCTGCCCTGCCAGAATTCTCAGTGGAAAGGATTATGGGAGATGGAATCCAAAACTTCTGGAGAGGACACAGATGCCTTCCTTCTACCTGGCCTTTTAACTGGAGCTACAGAATGTGGAGCCAAATAAAGATATTTTGCCAGGCTAAAGATAAGCCTCCGATCCTTCCAAGCCAAATAGGGGCTCTCCAGCCTTGACTTGTAGACTTCAACTCCCAGAATTCCTCATCTAGACATGCTGGCTGAGGATTTCTTGGCGTTGAAGTCCACAATTCTTCAATTCTGGGAGTTGAAGTCCACAACTCTTAAAGATGCCAAGGTTGGAGATCCCTGCAGTAGAAGACACACAGCTCCAATAATTGAGAATCAGGGTGACAGTGAAAAAGGGGGAGGAATTTACAGCTGGTCCTCATCTTACGACCCCAATGGGGGACAGGATTTTCCATTGCTGAGCAAAGCAGTTGCTAAATGAATCGAGCCCAATTTTATGATCCTTTTTCCATAGTTAAACAAATCACTGAGGTTGTTAATTGAAATATGTGGTCATTAAAGGAATCTGACTCCCCCAGATTGACGCTGCTTGTTGGAAGCCACCTGGAAAGGTTGCAAATGGCGATCACATGACCCGTCACATTCTGAGCTTACCTGAAGAGCCCAGGAGATGGAAAAGCCCACCATGCCGGGACTGAGATGGGCTTTGTATACCACGGCGAGTAAAGCTGCAAAGAGAACAATGGTGTTCCCCAGAATCTCAATGTTAGTGGCAAGCCACCTGGAATGGGAAAAGGGGGAGGGGAGGAAGGGAAGGAAAAATGGAGGGGGAAGGGAAGGAAGAAAAGGAGGGAAGGGAAGGAGGAAGATGGAGAATGGATGGGGAAGGGAAGGGAAGGGAGGGAAGGGAGGGGAGGGAAGGAGAAAGATGGAAAATGGATGGGGAAGGGAAGGGAAGGGAGGGAAGGAGGATGATGGAGAATGGATGGGGAAGGGAAGGGAGGGAAGGGAAGGAGGAAGATGGAGAATGGATGGGGAAGGGAAGGGAAGGGAGGGAAGGAAGGGAAGGGAGGGAAGGAAGGGAAGGAAGGGAAGGAGGAAGATGGAGAATGGATGGGGAAGGGAAGAAAAGGGAGGGAAGGGAGGGAAGGGAAGGAGAAAGATGGAAAATGGATGGGGAAGGGAAGGGAAGGGAGGGAAGGAAGGGAAGGGAAGGAAGGAGGAAGATGGAGAATGGATGGGGAAGGGAAGGGAAGGGAAGGAAGGGAAAGAAGGGAAGAGAGGGAAGGAGGAAGATGGAAAATGGATGGGGAAGGGAAGGGAAGGAAAAGAAGGAAGAGAAGGGAGGGAAGGAAGAAAGGGAAGGAAAGGAAAGGGAAGGAGGAAGGGAAGATGGAGAATCAATGGGGAAGGGAAGAGAAGGGAAGGTGGAGATAAAAGAAGAAGAGAAGGAAAACATCGTTCCAAGTCCAATTAGGCCAAGAGAGCTGCCATTGTCACCTTCAAACGAGATGCCTCTGAATGTGGTGCTTCCTCCCTTCCAGCCACAGAAAAATCTTTATACCTGTCAGCGACCACTGAAGGGAAGGACACCTTGTGGTTTTCGTCTACATTGACATCGTTCTGGACAATAAAACGCTGCTGGGCTCCGAATGCACGAATGAGGCTGCTCCCCTCAAAGGTTTCCGAGATGTTGGAGTAGATGGGTGAGCGGCTTCCGGCTTCCAAGCGTTTCAGTTGGCAGGAGGTGGTGACAAAAAAGACCTGCCCAGAGAAGGGGAGAAAGAAGAGCCCACATTTACTGGGACTTCTTGAGTTTGGCTTGGTGGGAGCTCAGGTTTACCTGGGTGGCACAAGGGAGGTGGGAGAGCTTGATGCTGTGCGACGCAAGGGCTTCTCCTACATTCACCTACATTTGGGAGAAGACTGGGTACTTCAGCACATTATTTGTAGGGAAAATGCCCTCCAAGGAGAAGGAAGAGGAAAATGAGGAGGACTTTTTCTTCCTTGCATAAATTTTACTTTTTGGTTGAAAATGTTTGCATGGTAGGTTCCAAAGCCTCCATCATGGAAACCTACATTCTCTCTCTCCCTCCCTCCCTCCCTCCCTCCCTTCCTCTTTGTGTGTGTGTGTGGGTGTCTATCTATCTATCTATCTATCTATCTATCTATCTATCTATTTATCTGGATAATAAAATGCTGCTATTTATCTCCTTCCTTCCTTCCTTCCTTCCTTCCTTCCTTCCTTCCTTCCTTCCTTCTTTCCATCCATCCAGATCTCTCTCTCTCTCCCTCTCTCTCTCTCTCTCTCTCTCTCCATCCATCAGTCCATCCATCTAGATTATCTATCTATCCGTTCATCTATCTGGATCTAAAATCTATCTGTACACACACACACACACACACACACACACACACACACACACACACACACAGAAATCTCTCTGAAAAAAATGGGTGCTTTAGAAATAGGAAATATAAATATGCACACATGCACACAAACACATAAGAAATTCTTGACTTGTGACTGTCATGGAGCCTGTCCATCATATTCATAAGTCATGACAGTCATAAATCAGGTGAGACACATAGTTCGCCTGTAAGCCCACGAATGGCTAAAAAGCACCTCCTTTTTCTCATGATTATAATAATTTATTCTGAAGATGCTACACACCTGAAAAGCAACGTATAAAGCTGACAGAGGCAAAATAGCCGCCAAAACCATCGGTGTGGCCACCATAATCACAACGTAGATCTCCAGAAGGTTAAACAGGAAGCCCAGCAAAGATTTCAGCTTATCTGGGATGATGGAATCAATTGCGTCCATCTCCTTGGAGAAACGGTTGAGTAGGTTACCGCTGGGAGTCTGCTCGAAGAATATCATTGGAGAGTGGAGAACATCCAACAGGAGGTGCTGGAAGAGCTTACGGGAAGCCACGACCCCAGCCAAAAACACCGCAGCAACCGATCCAAATTTCCCAAGGGCTGCAACAGGAGATGAAAGAGTCCAGCTGTTTCAGGCAGTAGATGTCGTTTTCTTATCAGGATTATCATCCCGTAAAAGTGAGGTGGGCAGCTATATACATTGATTGATTCATTGATTGTGTCAGGATGGCTGTGTTTGTGGTGTATGTTCTGGAATAACTCTGGAATGCCTCAAGCAATTCCAGCCAAACCCTGCTACACAAATACTGTGGGGGTAAGACACCCCTAACACCTCTTGGGGTGTGTGTTCTGTTAAAATACAACCTGTTGTGTCTTCAAATGGCTTCTACCGTACTGCCTTAAAATGGCGTCTACTGTACAGGGCTGTGGAGTTGCCATGGTAATGGCTTCACAGGAGGCTCTCTCTGCTAAGGGGGAAGATCCAACATTAGAAATTATGTTTGTTCTGGGTCACCAAAATCAGGGCTTTTCCTGTCTAATACAGGATTAGGATAAATAAATACTCGGGCAATGCCGGGTTATCGGCTAGTAAGTAAATAAATATTTCTTTGTTTACTTGTACATGGGAATGGGCCAAACCTTGCGTGACTCCTAGGAGAAAAAAGATGCCCACGCGGAGCTGGGTATGAGGTTGTGTCCCATTGGAAACAGGGTCATTGGCCCACAGGCTGAGCCAGTAGCCACGGCAGAATGAGAAAACTTGCTGGCAGGCAAACAGCAGTACAATATAAACCCAGAAGAGCGACCCTGCTGTTCTCAGGTAAGTCAGGAATGCTGAAATCTTTACCTAAATCAAAGGAATAAAATAAGAATAAGAACTGGCATTGACAAAAACACTATGAGTCAATTGCAGAAGGCAGCTGTACGGGGAACAGCTTCCATCCTGCAATGATATCCGTAACACGATCAAACCTCCACAACTGGAACTGGGTAGGTCTAGTTTGATGAAAAGAAGGATTAGGGGCGACATGATAGCAGTGTTCCAATATCTCAGGGGGCTGCCCCAAAGAAGAGGGAGTCAAGCTATTCTGCAAAGCACCTGCGGGCAGGACAAGAAGCAATGAGTGGAAACTAATCAAGGAGAAGAGCAATCTGGAACTTGGGAGAAAATTTCCTGACAGTGAGAACAAATAATCAATGGAACTACTTGCCTGCAGAAGTTGTAAATGCTCCAACATTGGAAGTTTTAAAGAAGAGATTGGACAATCATTTGTCTGAAGTGGTGTAGAGTTTCCTACCTAGGCAGGGGGTTGGACTAGAAGATCTCCAAGGTCCCTTCCAACTCTGCTTTTCCATTCCATTCCATTCCATTCCATTCCATCCTAATCTAATCTAATCTAATCTAATCTAATCTAATCTAATCTAATCTAATCTAATCTCCAAAGGATAAAAGCCTAAACAGCCTGAAAGCGAAAAGGGCCTCCACTGAATAAAATTGTGAGGTTCATCCTCACAGCAAGTTCCATAACTTCTAACAAAAAGAGGAGCAACCCCGCCAGAGAACTGAATAAGATCTTTAAATTACCTGTCCAGGCTTCTGCTTCTTGTCTTCTGCCATCAGTCTTTCTCCTTCTTCCTGGGTTGGCTTGTAATTGTCTGTCTTGGCCAAGGGCTCCCTGTTCGAAGACAAGAAAGGTGCATCAGTTGCACACGTTTAAGAAAAGAACTCACCGTCTTCCATCTAGCCTGATGCCTTGACCACTACACCAAATTGGCTCTTTATTGGTCACCTCACTATACCTCACCATGAACTTGAAAGCAAAGAGCAAACTGTATTTCAGAAATTGGAAAAACCTATTTTTGTAGTATCTGTAGCCTTTTTCAACTGCTTCTCTGGGCTTCATTAGAACAACCCCAATTGTTGGAGAGAGGTGAGTTTGCCCAGTTACTACTTAGAATAATATGTGTGTGTGTGTGTGTGTGTGTGTGTGTGTGTGTGTGTGTGTGTGTGTGTAAAGAGCCACGGGGATATGGGTTCTGCCACGAGAACCAATTTGGTCTAGTAAAGTGGAAGACTGTGAGTTCAAATCTTGTTTTAGGCATGAAAACTAATTGGGTGACTTTGGGCCAATCACTAGGAGACAGTGAGTTCTAGTCCTGCATTAGGCATGAAAGCTAACTGGGTGACTGTGAGCCAATCATTAGGAGATTGGGAGTTCTAGTCCCAGCCATGAAATCAAGCTGGGTGATTTTGGGTCAATGACTAGAAGACTGTGAGTTCTAGTTCCTGTTTAATCAAAAAAAAAAAGGCAACTGGGTGACTTTGGGCCAATCACTAGGTGACTGAGTTCTAGTCCTGCCTTAGGCATGAAAGCCAGCTGGGTGACTTTGAGCCAGTCCTTCTCTCTCTCTTCAGCTGACCTCACAGGGTTGTTGTTGTGGGGAAACAGGAAGAGGAAAGTGCGTTGGATATGTTCTCTGCCTTGATTTATTTGAAAAAGATAACAAAATTGGGATACAAATAAAGAAACAAACCACTTACTTTCCAGGGATTTCAACGGGAGTTATGGAGATCCTCTTCGTGTTTTCTTCATCTGTGAAGTCAAGAGAAATCAAAGTCTCAAAAGAGACATGATAGAGAAAGAGACAATAGAAGAATAGCCCACAGACGCTGAGAAAATGCACCGACTTGGGGAGCTGCAAATAGTAAATCATACAAGATTTCTATGCAGCTTGCAAAGTCCTCTGGCTCCAACCTGTCACGCAAGACCATCCAATCCAAGAAATATGGAATTGCGATCATACACAGGCAGCCCTTGACTTACAACAGGAGGGTCTTCAAACTTGGCAAGTTTAAGACTTGTGGACATCCACTCCCAGAATTCCTCCTCCAGTCCTATTAGCTCAGGAATTCTGGGAGTTGAAGTCCACAAGTCTTAAACTTGCCAAGTTTGAAGATCCTTGATATAGATAAATGAGAGAGATGAGAGATGGATGGATGGATAGATGGACAAACAGAGGGATGGATGCTTTGGTGCTCAGCCTTCCTTAGGGTCCAACTTTCACAGTCATACATTGCAACTGGGAAAACCTATAAGACTAAGGTGGGATTATAGGACTATAAGGTAGTCCTATAAAATAACCCATAGTCCATAAGGTACTAATTTCACAAGATTATCAACATGATGTAGTCATGGCCATCCAGGGAAGGGAGAAATTTATATCAAAAAGTGACTCAAATTACACATTATTTGCGCACTGATGTCATTTTGTTCTGTTCTATCCTATCTGGAACTACCTTCTACCAATCTCAGCTTCCAGATGACTTTTGCTATGGATCAACAGCCCTTTGAAGAATACGGGAATAAATTGTGTGAAGGGTTTTCTCAGAATCCCCCAAGAATGCAAGAAGTGGCTCCAATTCTAACGAGTCTATTCATGGATAATAATACTCAAGTATAGATGACCTTTGGGATGACCAGCAGTCATTTGCAAATCCTGCTCTTCTTTTTCTTCAGGGTTCTGGGACCTCAAGAAGTCTGCGAATGCCCCTTGCTTTCGTATCAGTTCTTGCCAAGAGCCCCTCTCGGAGATTTCTCCATTCACCATCACAATGATGTTGTCCACCATGGGTAGAACGTGGATGGTGTTGGTCACCAGGATGCGAGTCTGGAAAGCAAGAGGACAATTCCTGAGGTGTTGACCAATAGCTTTGAGGTGTCCGTTAGGAGAAGAGGGCGGATAACACCATACATTACAGAACTTTTCGTCGTAGATTCCCTCCATTGTCCATGATGCTTAATGCTCCCTTATGGCCGTAAGTTGAGGGCTACCTATAATCTCCACTTGACCTAACCCTAACCCTATACTGTGATCAAAATTCAGGGGCGTGGCAATGGACTCCTATTTACGATGGTTGCAGTAGGGTCACCTGATGCCCGTTTGTGACCTTCTGACAAGTAAAGTCAATGAGGGAAGTCACACTTAACAACCGTGTGACCAATTGAACCACTGCAGTGATTCACATAACGATTGTGGCAAGAAAGGTCATAAAATGGAGATGGGGGGGGAAACTCACATCTGTCTTGCTTAGCAACAGAAAGGTTGGGCTCCATTGTGGTCATAAGTCGGAGACTATCTGTACTGCCTTAGATCCTGTTCTGATACTATAGGACAGTTTGGAACACCAAGTACCTTTTCCTTCAACAAGCCGTTGGGTCCAAGAACATGATTGAAAATGTGCCATCCAACGGGAGCGTCCACAGCAGAGAGGGGATCATCCAAGAGGTAAACTGAGGCCTTCATATAAACTGCACGAGCCAGGCTGAGCCTCTGCTTCTGCCCTCCAGAAAGATTGATGCCCTATGGCAGCATGAAAACAGTCCTCAATAGACCTGCCAGTATCCCTCTCGCTATAGATCAAGAGGTCTTCAAACCTGGCAAGTTAAGACTTATAGACTTCAACTCCCAGAATTCCTGAGTTAACATGACTGGAAGAGGAGGAATTCTGGGTGTTGAAGTCCACAAGCCTTAAAGATGTCAAGTTTTTGAAGGCCCCTGCTATAGATCATGGTAGCTAAAGTTTCTGGGGACAGAATTAGCAACCTTTGGAGGGTCCCAGGTCCTCTTCCCCAAACTACAATGATTGGGAAGAGATCTCAAAGGTTTGTTTAAAATAAACGGCAGTTTTGATTGTCCTGTGAAGAACCTGGAATTCTTTTGGTTGCAAAACAGAAGCTCTAGCAGTGACAACTCCACCGTTAGGTGAGTTCCTTTATTTCACTGGGGGGGAAGGAGGAGGAGGAGGAGGAGGAGGAGGAGGAGGAAGAAAAGGAGGGAGACGACAACAACCAACACTACCACCATCTACCCAACCAAATGTACATTCCTTATTCCTTTTAGCTAGATAAATAATATAGCAATGATCCAAGAACCTTCTCTCCAATTTCTGTCCGGCTTCCTGCTGGAAAACCGTCTATGTCAGGCTGCAGGGCGCAGGCTTTGACCACCTGGTTGTACCACGTCCTCTCCATTTTTCTCCCAAATACGACATTGTCTTCCACGGAAGCATTTTGTATCCAGGACGTCTGGGGAACGAACGCTGTGGTGCCCTGTGAAAAGAAATGCAGTGATGCTCACCCAATGGTCAGCAGAACCAGAAAGAGGATTTTGGTAAGGAGAGAGAGAGAGAGAAAGAGAGATGGAGGTAAACTTCCATCTGCTGAAGCCAAAGCTTCTCCATTTCCCAAAAAGAGGTCCTACCAAGCCATTCTTGAGTTCCAACAGAGATCACAACTTCTCAAGGCCCAGTTTTGAAAGTGGTGGATTCCCCAATGGAAAGCCCGCCACTGAAGTGACTCAAACTACTAAAACCATGACATGAAACACTAGAACAGCAATCGGCAACCTGCGGCTCTGGAGCCGCATGTGGCCCTTTCATCCCTCTGCTGTGTCTCCCGGTCCCCGTTTGGCACCACAATTTTGAGAGGAGCTTCCAGTTAGTTGGGGGGGGGAGCACGGCATGGCAGGAGGAGACTCTATGGCAATGGGCAGGTTTTCTGGTTGGCTCCACAAGTGATAGAGCTTTTGGTCATCCAGGCCCAAAATGGGGGGCCCCCATGTCCTGTTTTGGCCAACAGTGCTGCAGGAGGCGGTCCAGGCCTTGAGCTTTACAACCCCTGGTATAGGGGTTGGACTAGAAGACCTCCAGGGTCCCTTCCAACTCTGTTATTCTGTTGTTGTTTTTTCCTCAAAAATTACCCTTGTGCTGCAATACTTTGGTTAGGACAGGTAGAGAAAAAAGGATGCTACACTAGGAGGGGACTCTATGGTGGGGGGAACCAGGCTTCCGGTCAGCTCCAGAATTGAATGGGCGGCTTCCAATTAGGACCTTTGTGGCTCTGTGACAGAGGTGGGTATTCAGCAGGTTCTGACCAGTTCTGGAGAGCCGGAAGCAGAAATTTTGAGTAGTTCAGAGAACCGGCCAATCCCACCTCTGACTGGCCCTGCCAACCCCATCGATTCTCTGCCTCCCAAGTCCCAGCTGATTGGCTGGGTCTCCTTTGGTTGCCCTGCACAGGAGAACAGAGCTGGAAAGCAGGTTAGTGGGGTGGGGCAGGGAATGGGGATTTTGCAATAACCCTCCCCTGTCATGCCCACCAAGCTACACCCACCAAGCCACAGCCACCAAGCTATGCCCACAGCACCGGTAGTAAAAAATTTTGAATCCCACCACTACTCTGTGAGTGTTTAAGGTTGCTGACCCCCACACTAGAATTACAACACACACACACACACACACACACACACACACACACACACACACAAATAAACCAAACCCTAAACCGGATTTCCCCCGTCTGGTTGACCTTCCAAAGTGGTCCACAGTTCCCAGAGTTCCCGAGCCAATGAGTCCATTGCTGAGAATTCTGGGAGTTGAAGTCCACCTATTCAGATAGCGCTTGGGTTGGGGAAGGCTGACCACACCTTGAATAAATTCTGTTTTAAAGTGCTTTTACCTTTATTACTACAGAGCCTTCAATCCTCTGCAGTTCGCCAAGTAATGCTGAGAGCAGGGAGGATTTCCCAGCTCCCACTTGCCCCACCACGGCACACAGACTGCCCTGAGGTACAGTAAGATTCATCCTATAAAGGTAAAACAGGTACATCTTAGTTGTTTTCAAGCCATGTTGTGGGTGGAAAGATCCTGTCATGCCCTTGGTAGAATTGGACTCCGAGGGAGAGGAGGAACAGCCGACAGGGAGTGGAGGTGTGGCTTCGGAGGTTGTGGAGGAGGCTGGGGAAGGGCAGGAATGGAGAAGGAAACAACTTGGCTTAGGAGAGAGGAAGCGGCCATGATCCTCCTCATCGGTTGCAGCTGGGGAGACTAGTATATAAGAGAGTCGATTACAAAACAGCATTGCCAGAAGCAAAGCATGTGTTATTTTGGGCTGGAGTTATCTTGGTTGGCGTCCTTCCAACAGACTATGCCTTGTTATCTCCTTGAAGTTGGTAATTACTTATCCTGGCCCATTATGGAAATTCCTTTATTGTAGTTTGTTTCGGGTTTTTTTATTTCACCTCTATCTGCTCATTAAGTTCGGACTGTATTGCTTTCTTTTGAAGACTATTTTTGAATAAGTTTTATCTCCAACTGAGAATTATTGAACAGTGGGGCCAAGTTGGAGGCATTAAAGGACATTTATTTACATTTTGGATTTTGTTACGTTTGTGTTACACTCCGGGTCACCACAGATCTTGGCACCAGCCAGACTAAATTCAAGATGGAGATCTGGAGGTATAGAAAGCGAATGGAGAATTTTTACAGTATATTTCCCCTGCCATGCCCACCAAGCTACGTCCACAGAACCGGTAGTAAAAAAAACTTCCAATCCCAATACTTGATCAGATGGCATCTTCCCTAGTTTTTTCGGCTGTAAAGGAGGAGGAGAGAACTGTACTTCCATTGAACACCCAAATTTTACCTTTTCAGGCAAGGGTCGCTTTCTCTACACCAGCTGAAAGTTCCATTCGTGACAATGATGCAATTTGGACCTAACAGGAAAAAATGCGTGAATCAGCACATATTTGGGGGTGATGGTTTTTTAACTTTCTACATTAGTCGGAAAAGAACAGGTTTGTTATGGCATAACCAGTGATGAGGCCGCTGCCGTATCCCCATAGACGTTTTAGTAGATAATTATGTACATCTGCTTAATTCTCTTTTGTCATGTCCTCATCATATACTCAACAATAGTACTGTCAGCTCTTGACTTAAGAGCCCTCCTTCCATGAGTGTGCAAAGTTAGGGTGATGCTGAAAAAAGTCCGCACCTGCTGCCAGCTAACCACAACATAGCCCTTGAAGGTTTACAGTGGCTAATCTGATCCCACCCAATTTGCATGACGTATACACGGGCAGGCTTCAATTCTCAGAATAATCAATCGTGTTCACACTGATTGGAAATTCTAGACCATCCATGGAGAGGATACACAAAGCCAATACTTACTGCGGTCTGAAGACTCAATGCCCACCTGAGCTTGATCTAATTCTTCAAGAGATAGAAAGGTAGCCAAACGACGGATGGAAATTTTTGCCTAGAACAAAAGACACGTTGACACCATGCAGTTAAGGAAAGGTTTGGAGTGATTCCCCATAGTGATCAATATGGAACCCCCCCCCAGGGGTCAATGAGACCATCAAAGCGGTCAATAAAAAGCTGGAGGTCAAAAAGGAGCCAGTAAATGTCTAGGAGGTCAGTCGGTGGTCTACACCCGATATAAAGGATAAAAGGTCAACTGGGGTCAATTAAGTTCTTAGGGTTTCTGGAGAGCTCCAACCCAGTTTGTAGACCTGAAGATGAGATCATTAGTGTTGAGATAGTATTATTCAAAGTTGGATGGTCAACTGCCAACAAGAGTGACCTTTAGTTGTCTCTATCAGCCACGTGATGTTACTGGTCTTGTTTATTTATTATGTTACTGCTGTTTGTAGTACTGTCAGTTAAAGTAGTATTTATTAAACGATTTTCAAAATAAATGCTTGAGGAAGAGGTCTATGTACAATTTGAAAGTTCATGAAGGAATCAATGATCTGAAGAATTTGGTAATTTCTGATCTAGAAAAAAACCAAGGTTCCCTCAAGCTTTTAGATCATTTTTGGATGGTGGTTCTAGATCCTCCTTCCTTTGCCCTGGGATCTCCAGGCCAATCATCGGGAAGAAGAACAAGGAGAAAGAGCAAGATGATTTCTTTGGAGGTGACAACATGCTTGAAGCAACTGCCTAACAGGAAGACCACTTGGAGATGCAGACCTGGAGTGCCTGGAATGATGACCCACCACAGAAACTGATGCCATGTAGCCAAAACAACTCACCTGGACAACAGCATTAATGGAAAATGGAAGGAAGGAATGGGCAGTATTGAGAATGTTGACCAAGCTAAGAGAAACAAAAGCTTTCTTAGCATCCAAGACATTTGTCTTATCTGACAACGTGTAGACCGCAAAGATGATGAATGAAATCTGTAGAGAAGCAACCAGAGAAGAGGTGAAACCCTCTCAAAACCCTATCATATGCCATTTGGGGAAGGTCAATCTGCACAGCTCACCAGAAAAGTAGATGACTGGAAAGAAGCAAGAGAAGCTGAGAAGAGGAACTGGGACGTCTTGAGAGCTTGAAGTTCTTGAGTTCGGATGCCCAGCACTTTGCTCATCAACTTCTTCTCCCAGCCATGAAGTTTGAGGACCTTCATGTCACTGAGGATGGTGCTGGTAAGCCTTGCACGGCTGTCCTTGTACTTTATCTGCGTTTCCTGAAAGATGGAATTCAAGTTTGTAGCACCAACAGGAGAAATGGAACACGACAATAAGCACAGTAATACGTCTAATCATTCACAACATTACGCATAGAAACAAACACACATGGAGCTCTGCTCATTCCTGGCTCTTTCTGCATTTCACAAGTTCTGAAGATCAACTTATCCAAACATGGGTTTGACCTTGGTTGGTTAGAAGATCCATCTTAAAGGATTCGTATTTGTCTTATTTTATTCGGTTATATTACTTCTTGCAGATCTTTTTGCTTTGCTTTACATTGTCCCAACAGGCATGACTGAAGTGGTTTACAACATTGTAATATACAGCATATAAGGAAAAAATACAAAACACCAGCAGAGAGTCATAGCTGGACAGAAGTTGTCTACCTGAAACATTGAAATTCCCATTGGGGCACAAATTTGGTCAATTTCAGGCTCAAACTTTTTGTTAGAATCCAAAGCAAAATTCCATATCTACTAACAAATGATATGAAATTAAAGACGTGTGTCCAGCAAAGGAAGAAGAAGATTTAACTAAATTGGACTAAGGTAATAATAGAATTAAGTATGCATATATGAATGTATAATTGCTGTCATATTTGTATGTAAAGGTGATGACCCGGAAATATGTTGTCCACTAAAAAGAGATTTTTGTTTTTATGTGAAAAACTGAATAAAATTTGTTAATAAAAAAAAAGATGTGTGTCCAGCAATTACTTATTTCAGTAGCTCCTGATTCTCCTCTGTTCACAGGTAACAATGAAACAAACAATGTTCTGGGGTGGGAATTATGGTTTTTGTCAACATTCCCCATCTGGAAGTCCTTCAGATCTTGGGACTACAAGTCCCAAGATGCCCAACTAGCATGGGTTTTAGTTGCCATTTGTGAGAATTCTTAGCCAACATTTTTGGAAATCACCTGGTGATACAAAGACAGGCTAAGGGAGGGGAATTAGATTTACTTATTTTCCAGAAAACAAAAGTGTTTTGGGACCCATACCTGGAGCTGGCTTCTCTTCTTGCTGATCCCAAAATTCAGAGGTAAGAGAACTAAAAATATGATAACAGCAGACAAGGCAGGGGGTCCGAGGAGCTAATAGATACAGAAACCAGAATGTAAATAAAAAGAACGCAGACTATTTTTGTACATCTCTTTCTACTGAACCGTAAGAAAATGGCATCAGCATTGAAATATTCATGAGAAAGTTGATTAACAACCCAAATCTGTTCCCTTGGCAGAGCTTTTCACCATTTTTAATGAGCCAATGGAGACATCTAGTGGCCAGGTGAACCCAGGAGTGAATCAATTATTTGAATATCAATATAAGAGCCATGGTGGCACAGTAGTTAGTACTACAGGCTATTTTTGCTGCCTGCCAGCTGCCTGCAGTTTGACAGTTTGATTCTCGCCGACTCAAGGTTGACTTAGCCTTCATCCTTCTGAGGTGGGTAAAATAAGGACCCAGATTGTTGAGGCAATATGCTGACTCTGTAAACTGCTTAGAGAGGGCTGTCAAGCAATATATAAGTCTGAGTACTATCTTCCTTCCTTCCTTCCTTCCTTCCTTCCTTCCTTCCTTCCTTGGTCCACAGTGATGAGAAAGTAGTATTGCAGGCTAACTCTGCCCACTGCCAGCAGTTTGATCCTGACCAGCTCAAGGTTGACTCAGCCTTCCATCCTTCTGAGGTGGGTAAAATAAGAACCCAGATTGTTGGGGGCAAGAGGCTGACTCTGTAAACCACTTAGAGAGGGCTGTACAAGCATTGTGAAGTGGTATATAAGTGTGCTATTGCTATTTCGACATCTGAAGGAGGAAAACCCTTCCAGATCTGTGAATAATATATACAAAATGGCTTTATATATGGAGGATACTAAGATATGGCTTATGAAAGGATGATTTGGCTTCACACCGTGTGTGGACCGCATCGTGATGAATTAAGAAGGCATTTGGGAGAGCGATGTTCAAAACCAAGACCTTTCGCTTCTCATCCAAGAAGCTTTTTCAGCTCAGACCTAAGGGTGGGGAATGGAAGGATCCAGTCAGAGCTGAAGAAGCTTCTTGGATGAGAAGTGAAATATCTTCCAAGAAAAACAGGGAGTCCAATTGCCTCATGAAAAAGCACCTTTAGGACAACCATGACCTGGATGACTGAGAATCTCCACAGACAGAGTTGTGTTGTTTTTTTTACCTGCCAAAGGAAGACAAAGCAGATGACAATCCGGATAGGAGCAAGCCAGGTCCCATTAAAATAAATGATTAAGTCCATCAGCTTCTGCACGTCAACAGATACCAGGTTGACAATCTCGCCTACAGATGTCGAATTTTTTGCTGCATTGGACAGGACCAAGATCTACAGAACAAAAGCCAAAACTTCTTTTTAATTGGAATCTCTTCTCCTATTACAGCCACTTAGACAAGTAGTCCTGTCATAGAACTGAGGTCTTAGTTGGGTCTACGTAGATGTTCTGACCCAAAGCTTCCTGAGACCGTAATTAAGCACATGCTTAGTCCAAACAACTCTTGTTTTATTTCAATGCTGGGAATTATGTTCATTCCTAGCCATAATGAGTCCCAAACAGTCCCTCGAGATAAGCACCCACCTTTCTCTCCTTAGAGTTGCTGCCAGCAACTAAAGTGCCAAATGAACTGAAAAAAACCAACTGAAGTACAAAGTCCACACAGAGCTTCAAGGTTTAATCTGAACAGAGCAAACGACTTTGCTTCCTGCAAAGGTTTCTCTAACTTTGCACCTCCTTTATATCTTATGGGAAGGGCAACCACCTCCCAGCCTTACTCCCGAGTCACCCCTTTTGTCTTAGCTGTTCTTGCCTTCTGGCAGCTCTGTGCACACGCGCACTGGGAACAGGCTCCCCTTGTTCCTCTGCCTCGCTGCTGCCAGATTCTGGAGGCTCCATAGTCAGCACATAACTCCCAAATGGACCTGGCCCATCTCTGCATCAGACACAGGACCCTCGTCCGAGTCCTCCCCAGACTCCTGGACTGGTCCCCGTAATGTATATTGCCAAGTGAGACATTTATTCAATGAATTTTCCCCCCATTTTATTACCTTTCTTGCCAAAGTGGTTAAATGAATCATTGCGGTGGTTAAGGGAGTCATACGGTTGTTAAGTGAATCTGGCTTTCCCCATGGACTTTGCTTGTCAGAAGGTCTCAAAGGAGGGAATCAGGTGACTTTGGGACACTGCAACCATTGTAACTACGAACCAGTTGCCAAGTGTGTGAATTTTGATCTTGTGATCATGGGGAGGCTGCAACGGTTGTAAGTGTGAAAAATGGTGATAAGTCACTTTTTTCAGTGTCACTGTAACTTTGAACAATCATTAAAAAAAAACCTGTTGTAAGTCAAGGATGACCTGTATATAATCACTGTCCTTTGCAACTTCACTACTCTAATTCTCTTCCACTTTTCAATCAGTGGTGGGATTCAAAATTTCTTACTACCGGTTCTGTGGGCGTGGCTTGGTGGGCATGGCTTGGCTTGGTGGGTGTGGCTTGGTGGGCATGGCAGGGGAAGGATATACTGCAAAATCCCCATTCCCTCCCCATCCCACTAACCTGCTTTCCAGCTCCATTTTCCTGTGCAGGGCAACCAAAGAAGACCCAGCCAATCAGCTGGGACTTGGGAGGCAAAGAAGAGATGGGGGAGGGGCCAGTCGGAGGTGGGATTTGCTGGTTCTCCGAACGACTCAAAATTTCCCGCTACCAGTTTTCCAGAACCGGTCAGAACCTGCTGAATACCACTTCTGACTTGAATTCCTTTGGAACTGAACCCTTCAGAAAGACCGAGATGTACTTCCCAGGAGCACCACAGTGTAAAAAAAAAAAAGCTCAACAAAGAGCAAGGTTTACCTTCCGATAAACAAGGCCGGTGATGGCTGTTTTTAACCTCATGCCAAGCACGAAACACATATACATGTACCGCTGCTCAAACAGCGTCTGCAGACAAGCCAAAAGGAACATTGCGGCAGCATAGAAGTAACCTATCCAAAGAGGAGCTTCTTGGTCATTGATAAAATCTAGGAAAAGACTACAAGAAGAATCAAAGCAATTCTACTGTCCTGGAATGAGAGCCGCAACCACCCATAAAAACCTTTTAAGCCAATGGTGCGCCATTAGGTTCGGGGCGGGATTCATTTTTTTAAACAACTGGTTCTGTGGGCGTGGCTAGGTGGGCGTGGCTAGGTGGGCATGGCCCATGTGACTGGGTGGGTGTGGCTTCTTCTTTTCTTTTTTTTTTGCAGCAACCCCTCCTGTTTTGGGGGCCTTCTGGGCTTCAGGGGGGCTGTTTTTGCTCCCTGGTTCAGGAAGGCAAAAAACAGAGCCGGGGGGCGGGGTGGGGGGTGGATTGCTGTCCCCCCCTCCATTTTTTGCCTTCAGGGGCCTCAGGGAAGCCTCCTGGGCAAAGCAGGAAGACAGCGAGGGGAATTCCAGCACATCTGATCATAGGAACGGCTAATCATTGGGAGGGAAAAAAAACAAAAGAAATACTGTAAGGAGCGGACAGGGAAGAACGCAGCCAGCAATGTTGGGCATGCGTGCAATGTTGCGTATGTGCAGTAAGGACTGACTGGGCAGAGAGGGTAGAGAGGGGTGGGGCCAGCCAGGGGCACACTGGTTCTCCGAACTGCACAGAATCATAACAACCAGTTCTATAGAACCGGTCCAAACCGGTAGAATCCCGACCCTGGTTAGGATCTTAAAAAGTTCTCTCCTTCCAAGTTATATTATGCTGTACTTGATTTGACTGGTGAAATATGACCTAACAGCGGCATCTACTTGTGAAGTTACAAAACGTGGCACATTTCATCTGGATTCGTTTGGAAATTTGTGTATAGTTCAATGAATGGTCAAAGCCAAGGAAATGGGTTAAATTAACCACCAGGTTAATTGTGTTAGGTGAATGTAATTTATTTTTAGCTCATAACACAGGCCAGGGATATTTAAATATAGAAAAAGAGCAAGTAGAAGTGGTGGGCAGAGTTAAGTGAGTCATTAGCGTAGAATCATAATGTTCCCACAAAATCCAAGTCCAGCCCATATTGAATTCTGCTGAGTCTCATCTAGCACCAATTTAGTGATGATTATTAGTTGAGTAGAATGTTCTGTATTGGTTTGAGCAATAAACCTTCTTAACTGACACTTGACGTATAGTCCTGATTCTTCATGCCTGCCCCTAAAATCCCAAATGGAGACTTATGTTTTCCAACCTTCATTACTCAATCCTTTCAACTGAAGACATCATGATCCTATTTGCCAAGATGTGTCTGGTGCGGTGCTGGGAATCAAATTGTTTTACTACTGGTTCTGTGGGCATGGCTTGGTGGCTTGGTGGGCGTGGCAGGGGAAGGATACTGCAAAATCCCCCTTCCCTTCCCACCCCACTAACCTGCTTTCCAGCTCCGTTCTCATGTGCAGGGCAACCAAAGAAGACCCAGCCGATCAGCTGGGACTCGATGGGAGGCAGAGAAGAGATGGAGGCGGGGCCAGGCAGAGGTGGGATTTGCCGGTTCTCCGAACTACTCAAAATTTCCCCTACCAGTTCTCCAGAACTGGTCAGAACCGGCTGAATACCACCTCTGGCCTGGTGCATGATTATTGTCTCCTCCAATATTAGTTACTCTGATAGCAGCTACTTTCCTGGATTAAACTGTGGATCAGACAGATGACCTTCAAAGAACCTTATTAATCCCCCTTTGAAAACAAAGTTTAAGGTTCACATACCTCAGTGTCTTTGGAACCAAAAACAAGAAGACATCACAGGTGACCAAACAGAGGGTTGCCAGAAGAAAATAAGTTCCAAACACGGTCCAGAAAGTTTTTAGAAGTTCTTTGCTCTTGATAGCTTCCGGTTGGAGCAATATGCTAGTCTCATCCGCATTTTCTCTCTGGGTTAGCCTTCTTTTAAATCTCGCAAATTTGGTCATTCTGCAGGAAACACATAACAAGCGAGCATCTTTGAGTGTCGTTTTCAGCATTTTGCCAATGATTAAGTCTCTCCACGCGAGAGAAATCCAATTAAAAGAGGAATAGGAAGAAACCGAGTGCTTAAAAAGCTGTCCGGAGTCACCTTATAGGAGAGAGTGGTAGCATAAAAATTTGAATAACTAAACAAAAATAAATAAATACAATTTAAAAATCGGGGGGGGGGGGATCATGAATACAGCATGAAAAACCACTGGATTCCTTGCTGGTTTTTTTGCATATTTGTCACTGGGTTTTAAACTGCTGGTTGCCAAGAATCCTAATTTTGTTGGCTGTGGAGATGCTGCAACGGTTGTAAGAGCGAGGGCTGGTCGTAAGTCACTTGTTTCAGTGCTGTTGCAATTTCAAATGGTCGCTCTACAAATAATTGTAAGTTGAGGATTACTTGTAGGTTTTCTAAATAAATAGGGCAGCAAGAAAAATGGACACAAACTCGAGGAACTTACTGTTCACTTTTTGGACAACCTTTATCCCAAGCATCTTTGACCTTGTCCATGATTTCTTCAGAAGAGTTCTCTTTTGCTAGTGACCACAGCATGTCTGGCTGTAATGGAATCCAGTAGCCTTTCCAGATCAGCCTGCAGAAAGCAAAAAGATCAAGCCACAAGAGAGGAAAAATGCTATGCATCAGATTAATCTGTTATTGTGTTTGGATTACCAATAAAGGATGGTTCATAGCAGTAGCACTTAGACTTATATACCACGTCCCAGTGTTTTACAGCCCTCTCTAAGTGGTTTACAGAGTCAGCCTCTTATCCCCAACAATCTGGGTCCTCATTTTACCCACCTTGGAAGGATGGAAGGCTGACTCAACCTTAAGCCTGGTGAGATTCGAACTGCCAAACTGCAGGCAGCTGGCAGTCAGCAGAAGTAGCCTGCAGTACTGCACTCTAACCACTGTACCACTGTGGCTCACTTATTTATTGTATTTATCTGTCAATAGCTTACAAGATAATAAACATAAGTTTAAACATACAGGAAACGGGTACGAATAATTGGGGACAATACGACAGGGATGGTAGGCACAATTGTGCACTTATGCACGCCCCTTACATACCTCTTAGGAAGCGGGGAGGTCAATAGTGGTTAGTTTGAGGGAAAAGGAGTGTGTGTGCGTTTGGGGATGTGACAACCGAATGAAGTAGTGAGTTCCAGGCATTGACCACTCTGTTGCTGAAGTCGTACTTTCTGCAATCGGAGCGGTTTACATTAAGTTTATACCTATTGTGTGCTCTTGGATTGTTGCAGTTGAAGGTGCAAAAGTCATTGATTGGTAGTACGTTAAAGCAGATTATTCTTACCGAGCAAACCACCAGAATGTGATTTTGGAAACAAAAGAGGCTCCGGATTCAGGACAAGGATTCTGCAAATGTTTTTAAGAAAAAGACAACCGTCAAATCTGCACACATCAATGCAATGAACATGGCTATAGACGGTGGGAGAAAGCAAATTCTTGGAATGTTAGGCCAATGGTCACCAACCAGTGGGCCAGGGACCACTGGTGGTCCGTGAGAAAATTGTGGTGGTCCGCAGAGAAATGTCACCTCCAAAGCAATTAATCCAGGCTGTGCAGGAACACAAGGCTTGTGTCGCATTGTGAACATGAGGTAGTAAGGGGAGGGAGGAAAGGACAGAGGAGGGGAACTTGCCCCTTTCACCCCAAGTGCCTCATGTGGCCACTGGGCTGCTTCTTTCCACTTCTTTCTTCTTCTGCTTTTGGCTGCACGCAAGGAAAGCAGCAAAAGTCTTCCTTTCTCTCCCCCAAATTCCGCCAGAAATGAGTCTTTGGGACCCTGCAAGGCATCCTGCTCCAAGAGGCTGCGCCAGAGTGAGAAATTTCACAAAGACTCATTTCTGGTGGAGTTTCTGCTCAACTAGGAGACTCTTATTATTTCAGACAAGTGACTGTCCAGTCTCTTCTTAAAAACCTCCACTCACAACATCTGGAGGCGAGCTGTTCCACTGGTTAATTGTTCTCACTGTTAGGAGTTTTTCCTTAATTTGAGGTTGCTTTTCTCTTTGATAAGCGGCAGCAGCGGCGGGAACCGTGGAAGTTACGAGAAGCGGCTGAAATGCTTCCACGGTTCCCGCCGCTGCTGCCGCTGTTATTGGAGACGACGCCGGCGAGAGAGGGACAGCTGCAGCTCAGCCTGGGTGCTTGGAATGCAGGAACGGGCTGCGCACCGGGACTTTTGCAAACTTGCAGAGCCCGAGGCTGGAGAACCAAGGGTAGCAGCAGCAAAGACGTTCACTCGGCTCTTTTCACGCCCACCCAACCGCTCGGGATTAAACCAAAACGCAGTGTGTGGCGCTCCCAGGTACCCCAAAGTGTCTTTTTTTTCCCTGTTGTTACGGGGACGGGGGAAAAGCAGGAGCGACTCAGACGCTGTTGTTGGAGATGGCGCTGGTGCATGGTGGGGGGAGGGAGAAATTAATTCACCCCTGAAAAGACGTCCTAGCTGTTTTTTCGGGGCTCAAAAAATAAGGCCCGACCTTATTTTGTGAGAAACATGGTATTTTGTAATGTGGAGAGATTCAACATAACTTTGAACATATTCAATGAATTGCTAGGAGGGTACATTCAAGATAATCCTCGATCTGAGTGGAATTTCCAAACCACCCTGGGCTATGCATTTACTCCAGTATAATTTTTACACATTTTTGTTGTAAAAGGAATGCATGTTCACATGATGAGCTTAGGAAATCCTGAAAATGACCACAAATGAAAACTTTTAAAATCTATTCTGAGAGGGGGGGGGAGGGAGAGAGGAAGAGAGGGAGAGGGAGGGAGAAAGGGAGCAGGAGGGAGAGGCAGAGAGGGAAGGAGAGAGAGGGAGAGAGAAAGGGAGAGGGAGGGAGAGAGGGAAAGAGGGAGGGAGAGAGGGAGGGAGGGAGAGGGAAAGAGAAAGGAGAGGGAAGAAGGGAGAGGGAGAGAGGGAGACGGAGAGAGAGAAGGAGGGAGGGCTCGGAAAGAGCCCACCAGCCCTTCTGTTATAACTGCTAAGGTCTAGAAACTTTAAAACGCACCAACAAGACTGTCTAAAATATATTCCAAGCTCTATAAAGGAACAATCCAAAGTTCAGCTACTTACTGAGTCGTTGCTAATTTTGGAAAAGAAAGGTGCGGGGTCTGTAAAACAGCACAACACCAGTTCCGATAAAATCAGAGCAAAGCAAATGTATGAAGACAGATGTTGGAAAGGCTGTTCCTGGAATCCCTGTTTTAAAAAAAAATGTTTAAATTGAAAGTCGGCCACCGTTCTTATTAAACCAGCAACTGCCTACATCTCCGTTAACAGCCCTGTAGTGATCTATGGCCGTGACTTTGGGGAGACAGGTGGAAGAGCTGCAGACTGGGCAATGGTCAGATAAGAGGCAGCTGAGCCCTCAGGGGGGTATGGCAAATAACAAGAGCACTTAGACTTATATACTGCTTTACAGTGCTTTACAGCCCTTTCTAAGTGGTTTACAAAGTCAGCATATTGCCCCCGCAACAGTCTGGGTCCTCATTTTTACCCCCCTCGGAAGGAAGGAAGGATGGTGAGATTTGAACTGCCAAACTGCAGGCAGCTGGCAGTTCAGCAGAAGTAGCCTGCAGTACTGCACTCCAACCACTGCGCCACTGCGGTTCAAACGTCTCGGAAGAGACCCTGTCTAGCTTCTTGGGTGGAAAATGGAGAGGGGAGAGACGTACAGATAGTCCTTGACTTACAACAATTCGTTTAGTGACCGCTCAAAGTTACAACGGCACTGAAAGTGTGACTTGCAAACATTTTTCACATTTACGACCGTTGCAGCATCCGTATGGCCACGTGGTCAAAATTCAGATGCTTGGCCACTGGTTCATATTTATGACGATTGAAATGTCCTGGGGTCATGTGAACAGTTTTTGGGACCTTTTGACAATCAAAGTCAATGAGAAAACCAGATTCACTGAACAGCCGTGTTACTGACTTAACAAGTGCAATGACTTGCTTAGCAACTGTGGCAAGTAAGGTCGTAAAATGGGGCAAAACTCACTTAACAAAGGCCTCACTTAACAGCTTAAAACAAGGCTCTTCAAACTTAGCAAGTTCAAGACTTGTGGACTTCAGCTCCCAGAATTCCTGAGCTAACAGGACTGGAGGAGGAATTCTGGGAGTTGTAGTCCACAAGTCTTGAAGCTATCAAGTTTGAAGACCCCTGGCTTAAATTTTGGGCTCGACTGTGGTTATAAATCGAGGACCGCCTGTTCTTTCAAACTTATAAGATTTTTTTTTGTTACGGTCAACTTAGGCACCGCTCGTTTAACAACCACTTCGCTTAAGAATGGAAACTCTGGCCTCAATTCTGCTCGTAAGTTGAGGACCACCCTGTGCTGTTTCGCTTCTTTCTGGACTACCTCGCAAGGCTGACCGAGGCAGACTTACTCCTTCCATCGCTTGGTGCAATTTGAAGCCAGAGGAGACACTAGAAGAAAGAAGAGACAGCAGCCAAAAGACCATCAAAACACCTGAGGACTGGACCCCTTTCATCCGTTCCATCTGGGTGAGAAAAACCACCAGGACCTAAAATGGAGGAGAAATGCCAAAGTGTTATGTCCCACCTTCCAAAATAAACAGATAAGGCTGAAAGCAGCAGTCCTTGCAAATAAAGGCAGCAAACAGGAATCTTCACAGATAACAGCTGTAAATAGCCTCCACAAGATAGTTCAAGTTAATAGTTCCAACGAAATAAATCCAAGTCCCAACAAGATATTTCAGGTTTAAATCCTCCAAGCCAAAATCTTCGGTTCTCCTTGCAAACAAACACTTTGTTCCGGACCAAGGGCAAAGTCATCTCTCTCCCTTTATAGAGCAGCAGCTAATTAGTCTAATTACTGATCTGCCCTCCTCCTGTGCTCCCGTTGGTTTCTTCTCGTAAGGAGACGCCTGCTTCTGACATCCACCCAGCAATCATCTAAATTATTATCTTCACCTGAAGTCTCTATAAGTTCCTCATTGTCAGCCATTCCCGGCTGATAACCTGATTGAGAAGCAGAGGAGGTTGAAGGTTCAGGCCGGTCCTGCAAATCAAATGTGTCCTCCCTTGTAACATTCGTCTCCTCCTCTTCATTGAAATCACTAAAACTTGCTGATTCATACAAGTCCTCCTCGCTGGAGCTTTCATTCAAAAAACCTGTAGCTGATGACGGAGTCACAACACCAAAGTATTTATATCTAGTATTTGTATTTATATTTATATAGGCTCTTACTAAATTTAAGAGCCTTGGTGGCGCAGTGGCCAGACTGCAGTACTGCAGGGCTACTTCTGCTGACTGCCGTCTGCATGTCATTTGGCAGATCGAATCTCACCAGGCTCAAGGTTGACTCAGCCTTCCGTCCTTCCAAGGTTGGTAAAAGGAAGACCCAGATTGTTCGGGGCGAGAGGCTGACTCCGTAAAGTGCTTAGAGAGAGAGAGAGAGCTGTAAACAGGGATGGACTGTTACCGATTCGCCCTGGTTTGGGTGAACTGGTACCGAACTGGTAGCTAATTTTACGGCCGGTTCAGCGAACTGGCAAATCCCATCCCTGGCTGGCCCTGTCCAGCCCCTCCTCTCCCAGGAGTCACCATGCGGCCCCGTTCTGGATCCCAGGTAAGTACGGGGCCCGTTTCCAGCCTTCCAGAACTTCTGGGAGTCCCAGGGAGGCTTTTTTTGCCCTCCTGGAAGCTCAAGGAAAGCTTCCAGAACCCAGGGTGGGTGAAAACACCCCCCGCCCCCGGCATGCTGTAGGAGGCTGACTGATAAGAGCCAGTTCAGACCCGCTAAAGACAAGGACTATACAGAGGATTGAACTGCCAAATCCTTACGCCTCATTATAATGTAAAAAAACCTCCTGAATATGAGGATGAGCGTCAACAAGATCGAACTACAAACACACACACACATTTGCAGGGCAGAGTTGGGGAAACTGAATGGAGCCGAGTGTTTACTGGCTGGATGCCCTTCCTCTTGCCAATGCAGAGTTTGCAGCAGATCATTTGTGCTCAGAGAGGGAAATATCGGCCGCTACCTAGGATTGAACTCACAGCGTCCTGACCTTCAGGTGAGAGCTCCACCTCTAGGCCAGTGCACCACACCCAAAACCACGGATATTATGGGATGCTATTAAATGTTACATGTTACATGGGTAACATCAGCAAAGAGTCCTATGAAGCTAACGAATGAAAGAACTTGTTCCGAACCCAATGTGTTTGAACTGGATATCAAGGGATTCCCTGAATTTTTTAAGGGGTGGGGGGCTCTTCTCACTTATTAATCACGCCTCTCCTTGTTTGTGCAAAAATAAAGAGATATTCAACCACTTTTCAGGCTCGGATTCTAATTGGGCAAGGCGCACAGATCTTGCCAGCATTATGGCTAATAATATCCTAAGTTCCAAAGCAAAGAAGCATGTGTGAAAAATAGAGACAACCAACCATGGTGACCAGTTGAATTGTAGGGCTAATTATGAGCTCGGGTGCTGGTGAAACCCCTTGGCTAGCTTTCCAAAGGAGGTAGGAGATGGTGGAGAAACACAGCAAGAACAAGGCAAAGCCAAGAATCTAAAGAAACGGAAAAGAACACAATTAGAAAAAATTGAGATCCATTTTACAGGGAGTCCTTAACTTACAGTCATTCGGTGAGCAACTGTTGGAAACCACAATGGCACTGGGAAAAGTGACTTACAACCAGTCCTCACACTTAACAACCATTGTAGCCATTGTAGCGGGTGGGCTTCAAATTTTTTAGCAAGGGGCTCTCTGCCCTAATGACTGCCTGGCTGGGCGTGACTGGGTGGTCATATGACTGGGTGTGGATGTAGCCAACTCCAGCAAATCGAGGTTGCTTCTTTGCCCTAATTACCTAAAAAGGATAATATACCAAAAAGTTGTTTATTATTTCATGCATTTAATCCTTAAATAAAAGACTGGGTGAACCAGGCTTAATAGCAGTGACTGTGAGAGGGATCTTGGAGTCTTAGTGGAATTTTTGATGACTTACGCGATTCTTATTATTTGAGGATTAATCCCCTCGGAGGCGAGTGGCTATGTTCTCTGATTTTCTCAATGGCTCTCCCTCGCAAGCACTGAGTGGATTGTTTATCTAGCTTGCAACACTTTTATCAGGTGTGAAATGCTCTTGGCTGAATGCCCAGAAGTTCAATTACGCCTATTCAGAGCTTTCTCTTGCTGCTTCTCTTTCTGAGGTTATTGGGGGCTCTCTGAGCCCTGCAGAGTCTTCGCTAGCGGCTCTCCTGAGCCACCTCTGATTATGGCCAATCCCAATGGCCACGTAATCAAAATTCATGTGTTTGGGCACCATCCTGTATTTATAATGGTTTTAGGATCTTGGGGGGTCATGCAATTTCCATTTGTGACTTTCTATCTTGCTTCCAACAAGCGAGGGAATCCAGATTCATTTAATTACCACATGATTCACTTAGCAATGGCAGTGATTCGCTTAATGACCGCGGCCCAAAGGTTGTAAAGTCAGACGTGACTCACTGAACAACTGCCTTGCTTAGGCAATGGAAAATTTGGTCTACCCGTATTTTAAACTGTATTTCTACCACTTCATCATTCTTATTTGTGCTTGAACACTCTAGGTGGAAAGAGAACAGCATAATGATAATAACCACCACTGTATTGATTGGATGTTTAACCACAATTATATTGAATTGGATGTTTTTACCGGTTTTACTGTTTTTGTTTTAAAGGTGTGTTTTTTATATTTTTAATTGTAATATCTTTTATGAATGGTAAGCCATCCAGACTCATTGACTGAAATGGGCAGCCACTGAAATTGAACAAAAGAACAAAGAATCCCACAAAAGAACAAAGAATCCGACATGTTTATGGATGGCTGGAATCAGTGGTGGGATTCAAATAATTTAACAACCGGTTCTCTGCTCTAATGATTTCTCCCAACAACCAGTTCACCAAACTGGTCAGAAAGTTAACAAGCGGTTCTCTCAAACTGGTACGAACTGGCTGAATCCCACCACTGGTTGGAATCCTTCTCCCGGGTTTGAACCTTACCATTTTTGCTTTGAAGACAGCCGACATCCTGATATACCCCCTGCGGTTTTTCTGAAGGTAAAGATAATAGAAGGGGAAAGAAATCCATAGATAGATGCAAGGGATCCAAACTGCAACAGTGTTTTGAAAACAGGCGGCAAAGCTTGGGAGATCCATCCACCATGTCTGGCTCTGGTTCTACGAAAACACAAGATTCACAAAATGCAAAATCACAACCGCTGAATTCAAAACATGGACTCTGTAACTGTCTAGCTTCCATCCAGAAAGGCTATTAATAAAGCAGTCCAACCGGTTCAACCAATTTCAAACACCAACTGACTTAAAACCCAAAGCCACCCAGTAATGATACTTCAAAAGCAGTGCGGGAAAATTACATGTTTTTTCAGATAAGACCTACGCAGTACATTTAAATGGTCAAGTGCCCAGGTTTTTTTTCTCCCTTTTTTCTACGCTAAGGAACTGTTAGGTCTTCTAGGGTTGCAGTTTCCATCTGTTCCCTGGTTTTGATCACCGCTATAATCCTTCTGAGTTCTGTCTCTCTTGATAATGTGCTCCAACTCCTCCTCTTTCTCAGTCTTAGCCAGAAAGCATTTTGAAGAATGTCCAGAAGTCCAAAGTTTCATTATTATTACTATTTTCCTCCTCTCTTGCATCCAGTCTAAAAGGCAGAGTTTTATGGTTCCCCAGATCGGTTTTCTGTCCTGTTACTTGCCTCCAAATCTGACTTGAGGAAGGAATTAGGAAATATGAATTGATGGGGGTGGGGAAAAACTTTAACAAGAAAGAAAACAGATAGATATCTGATATTAACACAGTTGAGAAAGTCCAGAAATATTTCACAAGAAGAGTTCTCCGCTCCTCTACTCGTTGCAGAATACCTTATGCCACCAGACTTGAAATTCTAGACCGAGAAAACGTAGAACTATGCCGCCTTCGGTCCGATCTAAGTATAGTATATAAAATCATACATTGCAATGTCCTACCAGTCAATAAATACTTCAGCTTCAACCATAACAACACAAGAGCAAACAACAGATAAAAACTCAAGGTTAATCGCACCAAACTTGATTGCAGGAAATATGACTTCAGCAACAGAATGGTCAATGTCTGGAATACTCTACCTGACTCTGTGGTTTCTTCCACAAACCCCAAAAACTTTAATCTTAGACTGTCTACTATTGACCTCACCCTTTTCCTAAGAGGTCTGTAAGGGGTGTGCATAAGTGCACCAACGTGCCTACCATCCCTGTCCTATTGATTTTTTTATTTTTCTTATATGTATCCATTTCATGTATCCATAACTATGTTTATACTTATACCTGTTATCTTATAATTACTTGACAAGTAAATAAATGAAATAATAATAAAAAAATAGATGGACAGAATCTCTTACCGGTGAGTGGGCGTGCATAAATTTGTACATGGAAAATGATCAGGGCAGAATGCTCATTGCCCTTCGCTTGGACATGCCTGATTCAGTGTCTATGCATATTAAATTTACCTGCAGTCAAAGCCATATATCAATCAATAGTCAGCAAGAACTGTTTTCTGCTCACCCCCAGTCCAGCTGTTGCATTCTGCTGAGAACTACATAACCCAGGGACCCTGGTCATCATAGCCGTGGAGGAGGCTTCTGTCTTGTACAGATCTGATTGCTGCCTGCTGTCATTCTGCAATATTTATCTTCTCTGGTTCTGTGTGTTCTACCCCTTCCAGAGGGGTGGGGATTTAGAACATAGAATAATAGAGTTGGAAGGGACCTTGGAGGTCTTCTAGCCCAACCGCTTGCTTAGGCAGGAAATAGATAACCATTTCAGACAAATGGTTATCTAATCTCTTCTTAAACATTTCCAGTGTTGAAGCATTTCCAACTTCTGGAGGCGAGTTGTTCCACTGATTAACTGTTCTCACTGTCAGTAAATTTCTCCTTAGTTCTAGGTTGCTTCTCTCCTTGATTGGTTTCTACCAGTTGCTTCTTGTCCTGCCTTCAGGTACTTTGGAGAATAGCTTGACTCCCTCTTCTTTGTGGCAGCTCCTGAGATACTGGAACACTGTTGTCATATCACACCTAGTCCTTCTTTTCATAAGACTAGACATACTCAATTCCAGCAACCATTCTTCATGTTTTAGCCTCCAGTCCCCTAATCATCTCTGTTGCTCTTCTCTGCACCTTAGACGGATTCTCACACTGTATGGAGCCGCAATTTCTCTAATCATGTTTTGTTAAATAAGCCACAATGGTTCAGTTCTAAATCTTGGTTTACAATATATGGTGAGGTGAGGGGGAGGGTGTTATTGAAACCAGACATGCAAAATAAACCACCATGAAGTCATTCCTGAGGATGAGCTGTTTTAAACAGAGCGCTTTGGGTATGTAGTAGTAAAGTCCACTGAAGATTAGATGCCTGGCTTGGTGTAAACTAATCAATAATCCAGACTGGTAAATGATTCTCTTAAATTGAAAAGCAGTCTAGGATTGATGCCACGGCTTAGATTCCTGTTTTAGTTGATAAATCAACCATATGCGCTGAGAATGTAAATCCTGCTAGTCAGCATCTGGCTGAGACATAGGAAGGTCTGAAAAAGGACGACAAGGTTCCCCATCTTTCTTTGTAGATATTACTGATCTTCTTTGAAGATCAGTAAGAAATGGTGGTTGAACCAAAACTGTGGCAGGAAAACCCAGATTCAAATAAGTTTGTGCTAGTAAATCTCTCTCAGCCACTTAAGTGGCTATGAAGAACCAGTTTGGTCTCGTGTTGAAGGCATTAGACTAGAAATCAGGAGATGGTGAGTTCTAGTACCACCTTAACCATGCAAGCCAGCTGGGTGACTTTGGGCCAATCACTAGGAGACTGTGAGTTCTAGTCCCACCTTAGGCATGCAAGCCAGTTGGGTGACTTTGGGTCAATCACTAGGAGACTGTGAGTTCTAGTCCCACCTTAGGCATGAGAGCCAGCTGAGTGACTTTGGGCTAGTCCCTCTCTTTCAGCCAAATTCACCTCACAGGGTTGTTGTTGTGAGGAAAATAGGAGAAGGAGTATCAGATATGTTCACGGCCTTGAGTTATTTATATCAATAATAAAGGTGCATAAGGTTTTTTTTTGTGGTCCCTAGTGTTGCGAATTCCAGCCAATAAAGGGGCGTAGATGGTTAAATAACACAACCATGTAGATGTCATAACAAATACGGGTTACCGAATAAATTTGCAATAGATGCAAGGACTCCAGAACCACACTGCAACCTTTGTGGCATAACATCATGAAGCTTCACATCATCCTACGGGCCAGTTTGTTGCAATGCCAACACAACTCGTTCGATTACAACATCCCTGTCCTGAAAACAACCCATTTGATTACCATAGTTCACCGCACTCTGCAAATTCACAAAATGGGTTGCTTGTATGAACCCAGCCGACTTGCACACTGCAGTCTTTTAGTAACCTCACGTTCAGAAATCCTTCTGCATTTGGATGAGTATTTTCCCACAAACTCTGTCCTTATTACCGGTTCCTGTACATCCACCTATTAATCTGCCCTGACCATTGATTCTCTTCAGGAAGAGCTGGAAGTGAGCTATGCTCACCTCACAACGCAGCTGAATGCTCTGCAATTTCATTCCTCAGCAGTGATTTTAACAGTAAGCCATGATTAAACAAACAATGACTCGATATTAGGCGGAGGGAAGCAACTGTATAAATTTCAGTATAAATTTGAACGTGTAAACCCAGGGAAGGTGTGAACAAAGCTGGAAACCACCAAAACTGTGGCTCTTCCTTTTGCTCATTTAACTTTTTCATAACTCAAGTTTGTTTGTTGTTAACTCTTTATGAGTTAAATTTAACTCATAAATTAAAACACAGAATAAAAAGCATACATTAAATTTATTTTAATGTATGCTTTTTATTGTTTTTTTATTATGGGCAATGAAATTTCATTTCAATATATGCCGATTAGTACATTCAAAGTCACAATAAAGGTGTTCTTAGTCTGTAAAATCCCCAGAGTTGCTCAGATATGATGGGAGGTGTAGAAACATAATAAATAAGCAAATAATCAGATAAACAAACAAATAAATTGCAAAAGCCCAACGCTTTGTAGAAATATAATAAACACACACAAATAAATTGCAAAAGTCCAACACCTTGTAGAAATATAATAAACAAATAAACAGATACACAAATTGCAAAAGCCCAACGCTTTGTAGAAATATAATAAACGGATACACAAATAAATTGCAAAAGCCCAACGCTTTGTAGAAATATAATAAACAAATAAACAGATACACAAGTAAATTGCAAAAGCCCAACGTTTTGTAGAAATATAATAAACAAATAAACAGATACACAACTTGCAAAAGCCCAACGCTTTGTAGAAATATAATAAACAGATACACAAATAAATTGCAAAAGCCCAACGCTTTGTAGAAATATAATAAACAAATAAACAGATACACAAATAAATTGCAAAAGCCCAACTTTTGTAGAAATATAATAAACAAATAAACAGATACACAAATAAATTGCAAAAGCCCAACTTTTGTAGAAATATAATAAACAAATAAACAGACACAAATTGCAAAAGCTCAACGTTTTGTAGAAATGTAATAAAGAAATAAACAGACACACAAATTGCAAAAATTTGTAGAAATATAATAAAGAAATAAACATACACACAAACTGCAAAAGCTCAACGTTTTGTAGAAATATAATAAAGAAATAAACAGACACACAAATAAACAAATTGCAGAACTCCAATGCTTTCCCCTTTCTAAAAGTTTCTTTTTTTTCTAAGCGTCCTTCTCTTGAAGCCTCCGAAGCAACCGAGACAAAAACACTTCCCGCCTAGCACGGCCTGAAAAAGTAAACTTCCGTTTTCCTGGTCCACTCTGCCCCTCTGCGAAGAAACCACCGAGCACGTTGGCGGGCGCATGCGCCCCCTTCTCTTCCTGAGTCAGCGCTGGCCGGCGTGTTACGACGGTCGGCTCGGCGATGCTGGGGCGATGCGGGTCGCCGGCGAGGGGTTGTTGCTGGTGGTGGGCGCTGTGCGGAGCCCTCTGGGCCGGGGCCGGGGGCTCCGAGGACATCGTGGTGGGCTGCGGGGGCTTCGTCAGGTCCGACGTCGAGATCAACTACTCCCTGATCGAGGTGAGCGCTCGCCCTGGTAGGTAGGACGGGGTGGGGGGCTTGGACGGAGGGAGGAAGGAAAAGAGGAAGGTATTTAAAAAAAATCCGTTAATTAATATTAAAAGTTAAATTAGAAGTGACTTTTTATAATGAAAAGACCAGCGGGTCTCTCCAACCGTAGCTCTTTATTTTATTTTATTTATTTTATTTTGTCAATTGCTTACAAGATAATAGGTGTAAGTAAAAACATAGTTATGAATACATGGATACATATAAGAAAAATAAAAAAATATATAAAAGAAACAATAGGACAGGGACGGTAGGTACGTTGGTGCAAATCCCCCCTCTGTTTGTCTGTCTGTCTGTCTATATCTCTTATTTCTCTATAATACCTATCCATCTATATAATATCTATCTCTATCTCTATAACTGTATAATATCTATCTCTACTTACCTACCTATCTATATCATCTATCTTCATGTCTATCTATCTTCATTTGTCTGTCTGTCATCTATCTAGATCTCTTTAATACCTATCTCTATCTCTGTAATATCTATATATCAATCATCTATCTTCATGTCTATCTATCTTCATTTATCTGTCTATCATCTATCTAGATCTCTTTAATACCTATCTCTATATAATATCTATATATCAATCATCTATCTTCATGTCTATCTTCATCTGTCTGTCTGTCTGTCTGTCTGTCTGTCTCTCTCTCTCTCTCTCTCTCTCTCTATCTATCTATCTATCTATCTATCTATCTCTGTCTATGAAATATCATTCACGCATCATCACAAAATCTCCAGAACCGTAAAGTCTACAAATTTGAAATTTGGCATGTATGTTCCTCTTGACTTCTAGGTGCTCACTAAGAAAGGGTTTTTTCGAAATGATCATCAGAGCATTAGTATTTCCAATATTGTTGTTGTTGTTGTTATTGTTATTATTAACATGCTCTGATGTTCTACTCCCCCTCCCCACCTGAAAAGAAATCTGTTCCAAATGCAAAACACAAGCAGAGGAGACGACTTTCAGAGGGTTAAACCCTGTTGTTGGTTGTTGTTTTTCAAACCACAGGGGCTGGTTTTCACAAGAGTTCAAATGCAACAGGACTTGCACAACCCAAGACCTCTTCCATTTATGGCAAAAGAAACCAGTGGCCTCCTTTGAGATGAGAGCCTCCGATTAATTGGAGAGGAATAGCTTTTAAGACATTTTGGGATGAGTTTCAAATTGTAGAAGATTACTGTACACTGGCAAGATCCTGTCAATTGGCCTTGGCCAAGAGTTGGGTTCGATGGCAGCAGGACTTAAGTGTCATAAATCAACAGCTTTTCCAGAATAATAAACCATTTTTTCCCCTCCCTTTTCAATGTTTCTTCTGCAGATTAAATTGTACACCAAGCACGGCACTTTGAAGTACCAAACTGACTGCGCTCCAAATAATGGTTACTTTATGATTCCTCTGTATGATAAGGTGGGAGACTTCTCTAATAATTTCAAATAGGTGGCGTTGCCTTTCAGGTCTGCGTTTAAACAAAATCCTACTGAAACTGGTTTTTTCAATTTCATATTTGCCATTCTGCTGGCTGTGGATAATGGATGAGTACCTGGAGCTGTTGAAAAACCCACCGAGAAATTCATGAAATGTGTGTGTGTGTAATTATATTTAAGCAAAGGTTTCTAAAGGTAAATAATAAGATTTCAAAATGGATTGAAATGTAAGGTTTATGATTGGAGGTAGGTCAATGACTGAGCAGAAATTCCTCTGGGACTTTTCTTTGTCCCTGTCCAAAATCTTAACCACAATATTCCTTGTCAGTATTTATGATAAAGGATTGAATCGCAGTACAGTATAACTACATTTTTTTTTCTGTTTTCCTTTTTTAGGGGGATTTTGTCCTTAAAATTGAGCCTCCCCTAGGGTGGAGCTTTGGTAAGTTGCTATTTTTATAGAACACATTCCCAGATGATTTGAAGCTTATTACAGTTGTATATTTGTTTATAAACTATGTTATAATAAACTTAGTTGTTCATTACAGTTGTTTATTGAAGCCCGTCCCAAGTTGACTTTCTGATCTGCCCAATATCTGAAGTCTTGACCATTGAGAATCTTTAATTTTCCAAGGGCTGTGATTGTGTATTCATTCTTATTGAAAGAAATCCAGTTGTGGGTTGTTGTTTTTTTATGTACTTCCCTCTTACCATTTCTGAATCTCTGCAACTCAAGGTTGCACTCTGTAATTCTTAGTGTTTTGCTTGCAGATGTTTCGTTTACAGATTTATCAATATTTATAGACATTTCATTTACGGACCCTCCCGCACACTGATGATGTTACCTAGTTGGTTAATGAAACGTCTGCAAGCAAGCAGCCAAGCTCAGAGAGCACCAAAGCCTGAACTGATTAGAAGTGTTTATGCTCAGAACAATTACCAAATCTGCTTTCTATGCTTATTTGCTTCCATTGAAATCACTCAGAGGGCATTCTAGTGCCTTTTTACCAGTTGATAAGCTAGTGAGGGTTACTTTGCGTAGACATGGATTGGATTGTGCTTTAGGTCAGTCTTTGCACTTGGTGGCCGGATGGGTGTGGGTGAGGGAAACTGGGCCACGTGAATGGCGGCCTGGCAGGCACATGTGCATGCGCATCTCAAGTGTGCATGCATATGCGCATGCTGTTCTGGCCCAACCGGGTTCCCAAAGAGCAAACACAGACAAAGGCAGCAGCCCCCACCTTTTAAAGTTTAATAACAAATTCTGTTCTGAAGGCTGCTTTCCCCTAATTAGCTCCGACAAGAAAGACCCTCGCCAAGGTGTTTGTCAAGGCTGCCAAAAACCCAGAGATAAGAACTAATTTATTTATACGAACTAAGGTGTCCACCAGTTGAGCTTCAGAGCTTCTTTGCTTTCTGCAAAGAACGCTTTTCCAAACCTGGCTTTTATCCTCTTGAGGGAGGGGGCATTACCTTGCAGCCTTACTCCCAAGTCGCCTGTGCTGCTGTAATTGTTCTTTCCTCTGAGCAATCCTTTGTGCACATGCACTTGGCACAGGCTCCTTGGGAACCTCCTCATCACTGCTGCCAGCCCCCACAATCTCTGAAGGCAGCAGTCCACTCCCTGATGGTCCTGGCCCTTCATCAGATTCATCGCTCTCCTCAGCCATTGGAGCTACTCCTTAGAAGGGAAGAATCCCGTTTGAGGGTTTTGATCTTCCTTTCCAGAGCCAACGAGTGTGGACATCCATGTTGACGGCATCAACGACATTTGCAGTAAAGGAGGTGACATCAATTTTATTTTCACTGGCTTCTCAGTCAATGGGAAGGTGAGCGTTCCTCTTTTTAATTTTAATTGTTTTGGACAGTTGCCTGTGTTACGTTGTCTGTGCAGACCTGCTTGGTCCTCAAGACTGTTTTGTAAGTGGTGCTTGAAGACTCATTAAGGCTGCATGTTTTGGGGGGGCGTCTTCCTCTTGGGTGATAACACATTTTGCTATTAAATTTAAACATGCGCCAACTCAGAAAGCTCAAACTGCCCAAGGAGCTGCTGATCCAGCTCTGCAGTGAAATTATGGAGTCTGTCATCTGCACCTCTATAACTGTGTGGTTCGGTTCTGCAACCCAACAAGACAGACACAGACTTCAGAGGATAACTAGGACTCCAGAAAAAAAAAAAACAATTACTAACAATCAGCTTTCAAGAAGGACTTGTATACTGCATGAGTCAAAAAGAGGGCTGTGAAAATATCTACAGACCCCTCACATCCCGGACATAAACTGTTTCAACTCCTTCCCTCAAAACAATGATATAAAGCACTGCATGCCAGAACAACTAGACACAAGGACTTTTTTTCCCCAAACACCATCACTGTGCTAAACAAATAATTCCCTCAACACTGTCCAACTATTTACAGAGTCTGCATTACTAGAACTATTAATCTTCTCATCCTTCCTTTCACCCATCTCTTCCCACTTGGGACTGTAGGACTGTAACTTTGTGGCTTGTATCCTTATGATTTATATTGACTGTTTCCTAGTATGATTTGATTGCTTATTGTACCCCATGACTATTATTAAGTGTGGTACCTGATGATTCTTGAAGTATCTTTTCTTTTATGTACACTGAGAGCATTTGCACCAAGACAAATTCCTTGTGTGTCTAATCACACTTGGCCAATAAAGAATTCTATTCTAGTCTAAACCTTGTTGAACATCATGGCTTTTTCTTTTAAAGCTGAAAGGCGGTTTTATTCATTCCTTGCAGGTTCTTAGCAAAGGGCAGGCTTTGGGTCCTGCCGGCGTCCTTGTTGCACTCAGACATCCCAGCACAGGAGTGACCTTACAGAGCACAACCACTCAGCCTGGAGGAAAGTGAGTGTGAATTTGATTGAGATCTCACAACACTTTGCAGTAAAACCCATTTCCAAAGAATTGAACAGTATCGGCAAGGTTAGGACAGGGGTGTCAAACTCAAGGCCCCGGGGGCTGGATCCAGCCCGCAAGATGCTTAGATCTGGCTCATGGGACCTCTTGTGGTTCACTGGCAGCCTGTGCAGACAGCAGCGGAATCAGTGGGGAAGAACGGGGACCAATCCGGGAGTCTGGGGAGAACTCAGACGAGGGTCCTGCATCCGATGCAGAGATGGGGCCAGGACCATCTGGGAGTGGGGTGCTGACTCCGGAGCCTTCAAAGTCTGGCAGCAGCGAGGCAGAGGAACAAGGGGAGCCTGTTCCCAGTGCGCATATGCGCAGAGCTGCTAGAAGGCGAGAACAGCTGAAACAAAAGGGGCGACTCGGGAGTAAGGCTGGGAGGTGATTGTCCCTCCCATAATGGATAAAGGACAGGCAAAGGTGAAGAAACCTTTGTAGGAAGCAAAGTAGTTCACTCTGTTTGGATCAATTCTTGAAGCTCTGTGTGGACTTTGTACTTCGGCTGGTGTTTTATAGTTCATTTGGCACTCTAGTTGTTGGCTATTCAAAGGAGAGAAAGGTGAGTGCTTATCTCGAGGGACTGTTTGGGACTCATTACCGGCTGGGAATGAAAGTAACTACCAGCATTGAAATAAAACAAGTGTTGTTTTAATTAAGCGCGTGCTTAATTACGGTCTCAGGAAGCCTTGGTCAGAACAGGACCACCCTGGAAATAGTGAAGGACCGCCCCGTGGTGCCTCTGCCAGCGACAGGTGTAGCAATAATCATTCTGGTAGGAATGCCTGGGTGGTAATTTTGAGGACTTCTGGAGAATATCCAACCGGGGACATGGATTTTATTGTCCTGTTGGTCCCCAAAACTGGAGGGGGAAGTGAATTTTATCCATTGAATTTTATTTCAATGGATAGAAATGTTCCATATGGACTATTTTGGTGTCTTTTTCTTCTCTCAGATATGCCTTCTTAAAAGTGCTTCCTGGAGAATATGAAGTCTTTGCTTCTCATCCCACCTGGACTCTGAAAGAGGTAATAAACAGGACTGTTGGCCTCTTTAGTCGATTCCCAAAGGGAAAGTGATTCTTTCCCAGCTCAGTTCTCCCAAGTTATCTTTAGCGTGATTTATTGAAATGAAAGCAGCCGCGTCACAAGAATTCCCGCAACCGAAACTCCTTTGCGTATCGAGCCAGTTTATCCCGGTGACTTGTCAAGGTGGAGATTTTTCAGTTTTGAACTAGTGCAGCGCTGGATCTCTGCCCCGATAATGGAAGAGATCCACCCCTGTTTACATGAACAGTTTCCTGGAGCCAATCATTACACTCTGAAGTGGATGGGTTAAGGAGACGCTGTCCGTATCTTGATTATATATATATTTTTTTTTAAAAAAATCATAGACCTTTCCGCCATTCATATTTTCTTTGAGAGGGCAAATAGCAATAGCATTGAGACTTAACGTGCCACTTCCTAATACTTTACAGCCCTCTCAAAGTGGTTTGCAGAGTCAGCCTATCGCCCTCCAACAATTTGGGTCCTCATTTTGCCGACTTTGGAAGGATGGAAGGCTGAGTCACACTTAAGACCCGTCAGGATTGAACTCCTGGCAGTGGGCAGAGTTTGCCTGCGGCACTGCATTCCAACTACAGCACCATCAGGGCTTATACACATAAGTAACTTTCCCAAGATGAGTTGAGGTTCCCAGTCACACCAAGTCATCTCTTTGTATATTGTTTTAATCCAGCAAGCGGTGTACGTAAATCATAGTTTTTTGCCTTACAATAGGACTTAGACTTACACACCGCTTCATAGTTTCTCTACAGGTTCCGTGGAGGCAAAGAAACGCTGATAATAAGTTTCCCAGTCCTCAGCAGAGATTGGTATATTCAATGCAAATCTCCGTTCCTTTAGGACACCTGCTACAGAGTGCCAAAATATTACGGAGTTATGACTTTTGGCAGCCAGCTCAAGTTCTGACCAGATTGAAGCGGCAAAACTTGTTTTCTTTAATTTTATAATTTTTGTACATTCTCTTCTTGTGTGCAACATCTCAGCTTGAATATGAGCAGTAGGATTCCTTTGGGCGAGCCTCATGGCTGCCTTCAATTTCTTTTTCAGCCGCTGGCATTCAGGATCAAACCAATGGGGCCATAGTGCTTTACAGCCCTTTCTAAATGGTTTACAAAGTCAGCCTATTGCACCCCTCCCCCAAACAACCTGGGTCCTCATTTTACCGACCTTGGAAGGATAGAAGGCTGAATCAACTTCGAGCTGGTCAGGATCGAACTGCTAGCAGTCGGCAGAGTTTGCCTGCAATGCTGCATTCTAACCACTGCGCCGCTAGGATTTGATACAGCGATATTGTCAGGATTCCGGCAGTTGCCCTAATTAAATCATGAGCCTTGAGCCAAGCTTCAAAAACTTCAAAGAATTTATTAGGAGCGAACAGGTTGGCATGACCTCTGTGAAGCCGATTCTGAGACACGTAATTCATTGTCACCCTTTTGACCCCGGTTTCTCCCCATCCCTCTGGGTGTATCATAATTCATATTCTCCAACGGAACACTTCCATAGCCAAGAGTCATCAATCACATTCTCCAATTAGAGATTTGCATGGCAGACATTCCGGTAGCGTAGTTACAATCTTTGCAAGATAAGAATGGAATGCACTTTCAGTTCCAAACTGCTGCGCTGCTCTTTCAAATTTCTCTCCCCTCCCCCCACCCCTTTCTGTTAAAACAGGCATAGAAATGTTTTATGAGTTGACATATATATCTTGCATCACCTGTTGCTCTTGGTATTTCAGGCCACCACTACTGTCCGAGTCACCAGCTCCAATGCTTACGCTTCCAGCCCACTTATCGTGGCTGGGTACAATGTCTCTGGGTCTGTCCGAAGTGATGGTGAGCCGATGAAAGGGGTCATGTTTCTCCTTTTCTCCTCTTCGGTGTCAAAGGAGGTCAGTCAAGATGCTATGAACCAAAACTATTGGTATCAATTAGCTCCTCCATCGATTGGTTCCCTTCTCCGCCTTGTGCCACGTGTAGTACTTGATGATGGCAATTCCATGTAGGAAGTCTCGTCAGGCTGAGTCTGTTCTGGAACCAATTAATCATTGGCTCCTGTTGTGGGTGGCAGAATGGACCGTACCATTCTGTGTCTGTAGGGACTAATGTCGTAACTGGAGGACCATCTGTAGAGATTAAGTTGATGGAAGTCTACCTGTAGGGATGGCCATAACTTGAGGACTACCTATAGGGTTTAATGCCATAACTCAAGGATCACTTGTGGCGATTCATCTTGTAACTCAAGGACCACCTGTACGGATTAATGTCATAACTCGAGGATCACCTTTGGGATTAATGTCATAGCTTGAGGACTACTAGTAGCAATCAATGCCATAGCTCAAGAACCACCTGCAGAGATTAATGTTGTAACTTGAAGCTTATCTGTAGGGCAAGGGTCTTCAAACTTGGCAAGTTTAAGACTTGGCAAGTTTTAAGATTTGTTCAACTCCCAGAGTTCCTGACCTAACATGACTGGAGGAGGAATTCTGGGAGTTGAAATCCACAAGTCTTAAAGCTGTCAAGTTTGAAGACCCCTTTTGCAAGGATTCACGTTGTAACATGAGGACTACCTGTAGGGATTAATGTAACTGGAGGACTACTTATAGGGATTAAAGCCGTAACTCGAGGCCTATCTGTAAGGTTTAATGTCATAACATGAGGACCACCTGTACGATTGAATGTTTTAACTCAACGATGGTAATATAGGGATTAATGCTGTAACTTGAGGACTACCTGTAAAGATTAATGTCATAACCTGAGGACTATCTGTAATGATTATTGTACCTCAGGGACCAACTGTATGTCGTAATTCAAGACCCCCTGTAAGGATCAGTATTATAACTCAAGGACCGCCTGTAGGATGAACGTCATAACTAGAGGCCTACCTGTAGGGATTAATGTCATAACTCGAAGATCAGCTTTGGGACTAGTGCCATAACTCGATCACCTGTAGGGATTAATATTATCTCTCTGCACAGGACATTATGGGCTGCAATTCTTCTCCGGTTGATGGTTTTCCCGCATGGGACGATTCTCTTGCCTACCTTTGCAACGTCATTTCTAAAGAGGACGGCACCTTCACCTTCCAGTCTCTGCCGAGTGGCAAATATGCCGTGGTGAGTAAACTGCCAGAAGATTTTCCTCAATAGCGCAGTGGCTTCAGAGGTGGTATTCAGCTGGTTCGGGCCGGTACTGGTGGCAAAAACGTTGACCAGTTTGGAGAACTGGCAAATACCACCTCTGACTGGCTCCGCCCCTGCCACCGCCCTTTCCCATCCTATATTTCATTGATTTTTACCTCAGCTGATTTGCGCGCCTCAGCTGAGGTAAAAAAACAGCTCACCTCACTGAGAGCGATGTTTGAGTGCTATACATGTGCGTGAAGCGATTTTTGAGTGATGCGCGCGTGCAGGATGTGATTTTTTAAAAATAATTTTATTGAAAATAGACATTTAAAAAGTCTTGAACATGATGGACTTTCTTTGACGTACATTTCAGTCTTTATATTTTATACTAGAAAAAAAACATTAAGCAATATAAGCATTTAAAGATGTCCGATCCGTGTATCTGTCATTTCTTCAGTGGAAGAAGAAAAGGGCGGGGGAGGCTGATAAAGAAATCCTTTCTTGATGTAACCTGAATATATTTAATCTTATATCGAATTTGTATAACCCACACATGATACAATGGAGGGAGAAAAGCCAGATGGCCACAACTATCACCTCTGAGAGGCACAGCCAGGAGATGAGAAGATCATAAAAATTCCACAGTGAGATGTGTCCTGGGAATCTCTGGAAAAGTTCGTTCTAAAAAGCGGGTGGGGAAACTGGGAAACTGGGAAACTGTGAAAAAGATCATTCCTTACAAAATTAACACACTGGCTTTTGTTTCACTAAATACACATCGAGATAAGGGGAGGGGTTCTAAACTCCCTTATGTATCCCTGTATGCCTGAGAGACCTCAGACTCTGCTTTGAACTCCTACAGGAATTGTCTCATCTCAATAAAGGATTCCTTTTTGATACGTTTTGAGAAGTGCATTCTAGTTGAGTGAATGGGAAAAGTTCTGTAGCCTGACATAATACATGTATACATCCATATACATATTTACATTTAGTCTTTGTGTCATTTTATATCTTATTCATTGTACTGCATTTCAATTATGTTGTAAATTTAATTTACATTTTATAGACTTCCTTTCATATCCCTCCATATATAAGAGTTGTTCCATACTTTATAATATTCTGATATGTCTTGTTCTTTCCAGTCTAATGTCAAACTGTCTAGTTCAGCGCATTGAAAAATCTTACCTATTGTTGCTTCGTCAATTTGGAATCTTCTTTTGACTTCCAAGTTTAGGCAAGCAATAATCTTGCTGTTGTAATTACATGATTAATTAGGTAAATATCTGCTTTACTAAAATTCTCTAGTTATTCCTAATAGGAACATCTCTGGTATAAAGTTAATTTTTAAGCCTGACGTGGTCTTTTGAGCTTGCACACACGCGAAGTGATCTGTGACTACTGCGCTTGCGGGGGAAGTGATCTTAAGAGTGCAGAGTGTGTGCGCAAAGTGCGCAGAACCAGTGGCGTGCAATTTGGAATGCCCGCCACTGGTGGCTCCTGACTGCGTGCGTTCTGCTCTAAATCCTGCCTTGTACAGGGAAAGCATCGATCGATGCTCTTCAGAATTAGCGGAGGGTTTAGAAACTTAATTTGGAGAGGATTTGTTTTCTCCCCCGGCAGGACTCATCTGACTTGCAATATCAATAATAATGCAAGCATTGATGAAATTAAATGGAATAATCTGCTGATCGGGGTGTGTGTGTGTGCCAGGCCTCAGGCGCATGATTTCCGCCTAAGAAATTCATGTCTGCATTAATGTAGTCGTGACGAGCTCAGCAAGAAATCTGTTAGCCGTGTTTATAGTTATTCAACCTGATTGAATGTTTTCGGCTGGGTTTCACCTCGCCTTCTAGTTTTGGACGCCACTCAGAATCCGCTGGAGTTGGGAGGTTAATAAATTTTGAATAATAAACTGGCGATTGGTCCCAGTGGTTATATATATAAAAAAATTCTGAGCCGCATTTGTGCTGATATCCTCAGATTTTAATCATTCTTAGGTCTTGGTTAGGACGGTTAGGGCTTGAATTATTTAGTTTCCATCAGTCTATGAATCTGATTATAATACATTAGTGAGAAAGGACATTTGGCTTTTCTCCCCTTCGATAGTAAATTTTACTCCGTGTGGAACTAATCCATTCTCTCCAGACTGATTCACTCAGAAAGCTGGAGTGTTGACAGCACACTAAACTAATTTTATTGCTGATAGTCAATGGACCCCAAAAAACCCCAAAACAAACAAACCGCCCAACCCTAAAATCTAGATTTTCTAGCCCAGGTGCTAACCATGCATAGGAAAGGATTCTGGCTTGGCCATATATTATAGATATATCCAATAGGATGGGGAGAATCTCGGCTGGATCTGAACATTAAAAGACATTTTAAACTCTGGGTTGCTGTCTCCTTCCAGATACCCTTTTACAGGGGGGAGAGAATTACGTTCGACGTCGCCCCTTCCAAATTGGACTTTGTCGTGGAGCACGATAGTCTCAAAATTGAGGTAGGTTCTGGCGGAAGGCTGTATTGGCGCCCTTTCATAAATTCCGTTGGAAGGGCCATCTTTTGAGACAATGGACGCTTGGAACACTTTGGAACTGTTTCAGAAAGGGGAGAGACGATAAAAGTGCAACAGAGTTCAAATTCTGTCCCATCCTTTTCAGCCGGTCTTCCACGTCATGGGCTTCTCGGTCACGGGTAGGATTTTGAACAGCCCCGAGGGTGAAGGGGTGCCAGACGCCACCGTGATCCTGAATAGCCAGATTAAAGGTGGGTGCCAGTTTTGATATTGACCTGGATCAGGGATGTTCAACTCTGGCAACTTTAAGACTTGTGGACTTGAATAGAATAGAACTGGAAGGGACCTTGGAGGTCTTCTAGTCCAGCCCTCTGCTCAAGCAGGAGAACCTATAGTCCTATACTATTTCAGGTAAGCATGTGCTGGATGGGGATTTCTGGGAGTTGAAGTCCACAAGCCTTCAAGTCGCCAAGGTTGGACATCCCCTGAAAGATTTTGTATAGCAGCGACAGTCGTATAAAAGGCAATGCTGTGTTGTTGCAAAGACTTAGAAGAAATTTGGGGGTGGGGTGGGGTTTAAAGGCTTGAAGAGGTGCTGAGATTACTATTTGGGCGGGGAATTCCTGATCTGTAGCCAGGAAGTCAGTAGGGATTCTGAAAGTTTTAAGTCCCAGTTTCTTTGGCAATGGATAGATTACCTTTTATTTTTCTCACGGTTGTGTTGTGGTTCGCTGGCAGCCGGTGCAGATGGCAGCAGAATCGGACAGTGGGGAAGAACGGGGACCAGTCAGGGAGTCTGGAGAGGACTCAGACGAGGGTCCTGCATCCGATACAGGGATGGGGCCAGGACCATCTGGGAGTGGAGTGCTGACTCCGGAGCCTTCGGAGTCTGGCAGCAGCAAGGCAGAGGACCCAGGGGATCCTGCTCCCAGTGTGCATGTGCATGGAGCTGCTAGAAAGCTAGAGCAGCTGAAACAAAAGGGGCGACTCGGGAGTAAGGTTGGGAGGTGATTGCCCCTCCCATAAGGTATAAAGGTCAGGCCAAGATGACAAAACCTTTGCAGGAAGCAAAGTCGTTCGATTGGTTCATTCTTGAAGCTCTTTGTACTTCGGTTGGTTTCTTTTCTGGTTCATTTGATACTTCTGTTTTTGGCAGCACTTCACAGGAAAGAAAGGTGGGTGCTTATCTCGGGGGACTGCTTGAGATTAATTCTGGCTGGGAATGAAAATTCCCAGTGTTGCAATAAACTAAGTCTTGTTTTTAAAATAACCGTGTGCGTAATTATGGTTTAGGAACCTGGGTCAGAACGGGTTGTTCCTTTTTTTTTTTCTGATTCCAGTTACTACCCGGTCAGATGGTTCTTTCCGTCTTGAAAACATCACCACCGGCACATACACCATTCAGGCTCACAAAGACCACCTCTTCTTCGATACCATGACGGTGAAGATTGCTCCCAACACCCCACAGCTAGCTGATATCATAGTAACGGAGTGAGTGTGCCCTTCTTAAGAGTGTCCCTGCCTAAATTGAACTGGCCGTTTTTCAGGCCGCTGTGTGAATCGTGGCATTTGTTTCTCCTTTGTTTAAACCAACCAACCAACTACAGATTCAGCGTCTGTGGGCAGATCTCCGTGACCCGCTTCCCCGATTCGATCAAGCAGATCACCAAGTACAAAGTGAACATGTGGCCTCAGGAGAAGGAAAAGGCTGTGCTGCTGACTACCGAAACAGATGCTCGTGGTGGGTTTTGTTTCAAGGCGAGACCAGGGTTATATGTTCTCCAGGTATTTAGAATCTCTGTTCTTTTCTTTGTTTCCCATTGCTTTTCTGGTTTTTTTTTTCCTGTTAGAAACACATTTGCTCTTGTTTCCTTGGGATTTTTATACTAGAAACAGGAAAACTTTTTTTAAAAAAATCAGGTTAAGAATTGCTTATTTCTACTTTGCAAATGGACATTTTTGCTGTCTGTCTTTTATTGTTTCAATGATCAGTTTCTCCGTTGTAATTTTACCACTCTAAATACAATTAACATCTTATCTTATCTTATCTTGCCTGCCTGCCTGCCTGCCTGCCTGCCTGCCTGCCTGCCTGCCTGCCTGCCTATCTATCTATCTATCTATCTATCTATCTATCTATCTATCTATCTATCTATCTATCTATCTATCTATGTATCTATTTATCATCTATCTATTTATCATCTATCTATCTATCTATCTATCTATCTATCTATCTATCTATCTATCTATCTATCTATATTAAACTAAAAAAAAAACAACACAGGGAAACGGGGGCTTTTAATCTTTTAGACCATGTCCCCTTCTTCATTTCATCTAGATTTTATTGCTATTATTCAATTTGTTTTTGCACCATTGGCAGTAAAAATGTCTTCATTTTTCAGCTGCAGAGGGGAAAAAGGGGTAATTATGCAATCTTGCATCTTTTGGATTGCAGTTCCCACAATCTCTTAGTAGAGTCCGGGGCTAAAAAGGATTCAGGTTTGGACGGCCCCTCGGGATGTATTATGCCTCCTTCCTGATTAGTTTACCGGCTTTTTCTGAGTATAGAAACCAATGGGCTGCATGCAATTTATTAAGCCAGGATTCCTCGTGTATCATACGTGAGGATCTGCTATGTCGCAGTGCCCGGGAGCCTTGATACCTGCTACTTGCATTGATTGCAGTAACAGAACAGGGAAAATCCTCTGTGGTTCTAAGACGACAGGTTAAAAAAGTAAAAGAAAGATTGCAAAAGTCGTGGCAAACATCATCAAAAAGGGCCATGGGCTGACAGGAAAGGCCTAGAAGTTTTATTTTTTTTTAATCGGGTGTTTGGTTTTTTTCCAGTATCTATCCTGAATTCCAGAATTGCTTTCCTGCAGGTCATTGTTCCCGACGCGGAAGTGAGAGCAGGACTTGCTTTAAAGCCCAAAGTGTTTCCTGTTACCGTGGCTTCCAAGCCTGTGCTGGATGTGATTTTCTCTCAGTTCTTGGCTTCTGTTTCTGGGAAGACCACTTGTTTGGGTAAGCTATTTTTTCCCTCCAGGTCCACGAAAAGCACAGAGTTTGACCTGTCCTGCCCTATCTTGGCTTCTTTTGCGTTGGGCATCACCTTCTGATGGTCCGTGAAGTTGGACTCCCAAGGGAGCCAGAGAAAAGTGACTCAATTCACCTTGCCAACTTTTTTATGGCTCATCTGTCCTCATTCCTGGCTTTCTCGCAGATGCTTGCGGGGAATTGATGGTGATACTTCAATCCATCCTTCGGCCTGGAGAAAAACGAAGCCTCCAACTTACAGCCAAGTCAACTTCCTTGGCTTTTACCTTTGAAAATGTCCTGCCGGGCAAATACAAAAGTAAGAATCTTGCACGTCCTCACATCTTTTTAGAATTGTGCTTATATCAGGTTCCCTTTCTGCTTCTTTCCATCTTGAGATTTGGCTGAGGACCAGTTTGGTACAGCAGTTGAAAGGGTTCAGCAGTACAGCTTCTCTCTGTTGCTCATTAAAGCAGTTGCATCGTTTGGCAGGTTGCTATTTGAATGTGAAAAATACGTGCGTGAATGAACCTAAAGCAGTCGCCTTATTAATATGTCATTTTAAATAAATAACAGTTGGACTCATATGGATGGAGGTAAGCCCAGTAGTTAGAATGTAGTATTGCAAGCTAACTCTGCCCGTATACCAGGAGTTTGATTCTCACCAGCTCAAGGTTGACTCAGCCTTCCATCCTTCCGAAGTGGGTAAAAAGAGGACCCAGATTTTGGGGGGGTAACATGCTGACTTTGTAAACCGCTTAGAGAGGGCTGAAAAGCACTATAAAGCAGTATATAAGTCTAAGTGCTATAGTTTTGCAGGGAGTCCTCAACTTACAACAGTTCGTTTAGCAGCAGTTCATTTTAAGAAAAGTCCTAAAATGGCGCAAAGCTCGCTTAACAAATATTTCCACTTAGCAACATAAATTTTGGGCTCAATTGCGGGTCACAAGTTGAGGACTACCTTTGTGAGCTAAATGGACTCCGTTTTAAAGCATGCCCTAGCCTAGAAGAATATATCAGCTTTTTTCAGTATTACTCGGTTTAAATTGGCTGATCTTTGGGTGTGCATGCTTGGGCAGTGTTGGTTATTTAGAAACCAAGTTGATTAGTGAGGCTTCTCTTTCCATGAGCCATTTTTCCCCCCCTTAATTTAAAGTGAGCATCATCCAAGAAGACTGGTGTTGGAAGAATAAATCCTTGGAGATAGAAGTTGTGGAGGAGGATGTATCGGGCATCGAATTCCGCCAGACAGGTTACATGCTGCGATGTTCTCTTTCCCATGCCATTACTTTGGTAGGTAACCAACTCAAATGCATTAAACTTTTTGCAACCGTTCCTCTCCCTTACAGAGAGAGAGAGAGAGACTTATGGTGTTGAATAAGTCAAAAATATGAAAGCATAAAAACAGCATATAAAATATGCAATTTAAAAGGGCAAGGAGGAATTAAAAATTCATATTAAAACTTAATTAAAATAGGAGGGGATTTGAGGTAATCAGCCCTACAGCTATTTGCTTTTCCATGCTCCCCCAAACAAGGTGTCACGTTCCTGTTAGAATCTGACTCCGAGGGAGAGGAGGAACAGCCAACAGGGAGGGGGAGTGTGGCCCTGGAGGTTGCGGGGGAAGCTGCCCACTGCAGCTTCCCCATGGTCGTGTGATCAAAATTCAGACGCTTAGCAACTGACTCATGACGATTTCGGTGTCCCGGGATCATGTAATCGCCTTTTGCAACCTTCTGACCAGCAAAGCCAACGGGGGAAAGCCAAATTTACTTAAGAATCATGTAATGAACTTCATGATTTCAACGATTCGTTTAACTCCGTGGCACAAGAGATTGTAAAATGGGACAAAATTCACTTAATAAATGTTTTCATTTAGCCAACGGAAATGTTGGGCTCGATTGTAAGTCAGGCATTGCCTCTCCATGAATGTCTTCTGGCTTAAGCCTTCAGCTTATTTCTCTCTCCATATTTTGACTGGGATATTAATGCTCTTTAGGAATTTTACCAAGATGGAAACGGACCGGAAAATGTTGGTGTTTACAACCTGTCCAAAGGTGTGAACAGGTTCTGCCTCTCCAAGCCAGGTAGGAATCCTTAGGGGACAAGTTGGAAACGAAAGAAGTTTCTTTGCAGTGCATTTTTGGAGATAAAGATGGACAGGAGACGATACTTTTGGAGGTAAACCATGTCAAGGGATGGTCAGAAAAATGAGAGGCACACATTTTGTGCTGCTGAAGCACAGGTTGGTTTGTGACATTTTGACTTTGTGTGTGTGTGTGTGTTGTGAGGGACGTCCATTTCTGATTAATTCAGCAGATACTCTGGCGTAGGTGAGACCTGAACTAGATCAGAGAAAAAGCGAGTTGATGTGTACATGGTTGAAGTTGACTTGATGATAAGTTGACTTGATGTTTAAGATGACAGTTGGAGTGAAGGTCAAGAAAGGAGTGAAAGGTCAAGAAAGGAGTGAAAGGTCAAGAAGAAGAAAAGGCAGAAGACCTGTTTTTCTTAACTTCAAGGAAATAGGAACTTTTTGCACGTTTCCAGGCAAACCTAGATTCGATTAACTATAGTTTGATCCAATAACTGGATGAACAAGGCATATTTCATAATTAGAAAACAGCGGGAGAACCTGTGGGTTGAAATAATTTGGAAATGTTGGTCTGGACTGTCTTTGGGTAGCTGACAAAACTAAAAAAACCGTGTGGATTTTTAAAAAGGTTAAAGTAAAAATATAAACCTTGAAAGCTGAAAAAAAAGAAAAAGAAATTCCCAGCAGACTTTTAACAGCACGCCAGTTTAAGGCAGAGTCTCTGAAGAATTTCCTTCCCACGGCCTCTACCTGTGCTGCATTTTTTAAAAAAACAAGTCCAACTCCATTGCCAGCTTCTCACAGGCTTGAACGATTTTGAAACATGAGGGCGGTGTTTTGTTCATCCTCTCCAGGTGTGTATGAAGTAACACCCCGCTCCTGCCACCGATTTGAACATGAATATTACACCTATGACACGTAAGCATGGTTGATGGGGAAATGTTTTGGACGGCGTCTGTCAGGAGTCCTCCAAAGAGCGGTTCAAGGGTTGCTTGTGAAGATGTGGGACAATTGCTTCTTTGTGGGTTCCAAAATGTTTCAACTTCAGAAGTTGGGAGAGGCCATCTTTCCTTGTGGGGAAATGGGCCCCCTTTGTGGGTAGCTATGTTCCCCTTGACCACAATTTTGTGAATAACGTAGCTGATGTTTTATGGATAAGCAGGAACCTCTCTATAGTAGCCATTTGATGAGAGTTCCCATAACCTCATCAATCTTCAAATGTTCCTTTGGGGTAGACAAGGTGACCCAAATAGTTTCCTTTACTGTAAAATAAGTTTGATAAGCTGTACCAGTCTCTTTCCATAGTTTTAGACTTGAAACCCAACTGTAGAGAAATATATTTTCCTTTCTAAATTTCTGTAGGCGTTGTTGTGACCCACTTAGGCTGCAGAGATTTCGAAAGATTTCCTGCCAATAAGGTCATGGCTTCTTGTATCTTGTGTCTGATGTGAGCCAACTTTGAGTAAGTTTTCCTTGTAATTCCACTTTTTGATTATTGATTATTGATCCAGGTCTGCTCCAAGTATCTTGACCTTGACTGCAATTCGTCACCATGTGCTTGGAACAATTACCACGGACAAACTGATGGATGTGATGGTTACCATTCGGTAAGAGTCTGATGGACTTCAGAAGGCTGTCCTTGAAGTGTTTTTCAACTTTGGCCCAGGGTTGGTTGTTCTTGAATAGACCAGGATGGAGGGATTGAGATAAATTCTTGTATCTTTACCTCTCTAGATTTCAAGTCTATTTTCTTCATTTAGTAGAAGTTAATAGAACGTAGGAATGTCAGATGTTCTCCAGATGTTGCTGAACTGGGACCAACAACATTTGGCCAGCATGGTCTATAATGATAGGCTCTGGGGAATGTGTTGCAGTACTATTTGAAAGACTACAAAGTCCTTACTCCAGCCCAAACGTATGGTGTATTATAACATCCCCTAGTCCAGACTGCCCCGTATTTGATCTGATGACCATACTCAACGTTAGCCAGGGAGCTCCTTAATTGCAGTAATTCAGGGATGGTTCATTGGCTTTGAATGCAGGAATAATGAGTTCTTTAGACAAGGAGTTCAGGTAGTAGAAGACCAGAAGAGAACATTAAAAGTGTTGTGGATGTTCTTCCTTGTTGACATGGGGATGGAGGTCTCCAATACATCTTTTGCAAGCTGGGTTGGGGACGATTGTTCCGTTTAGTCCTCGATGCATCAGATTAAATAGTTGAGTTCAAGGATTGAAGAAGCCGCAGTGGCTTTCACGAGGCAACATTTCCCGCTCTTAGGTCTTCAATCGACAGTGAACCTGATTTGGTGCTTGGGCCATTGAAATCCCAACAAGAGCTACGCCAGGAGCAGCAACGGGCTGAAATAGAGGCTCGACGGCAGGAGAGGGAGAAAAAAGGACCGGATGAAGAGGGATCTAAGCCACCAGTGCAGGAAGTGGTGGAGGAGCTCTTGGGGCCATTCTACTATGACTTTTCCTATTGGGCAAGGTATGTGGACCTTGTATTGGAAGAAAATCCAGTGTGGGTGGGTGTGAATAGAATAGAACAGAAGAGAAGAGAAGAGAAGAGAATAGAATTCTTTATTGACCAAGGGTGATTGGACACACAAGGAATTTTATCTTGGTGCAGATGCTCTCAGTGTACATAAAAGAAAAGAGACATTTGTCAAGAGTCAAGAATCATCTGGTACAACACTTAATAATAGTCACAGGGTACAATCAGCAATCAAATCCTACTAGGAAACAGTCAATATAAATCGTAAGGATACAAGCAACAAGGTTACAGTCACACAGTCACAAGTGGAAGGTGAGGGGTGATAAGGAGTGACGAGAAGATTAATAGTAATGCAGACTTTGTGAATAGTTGGATAGTGTTGAGGGAATTATTTGTTTAGCAGAGTAATGACGTATCCTACCTTTATTATTATTATTATAACTCAATATACTGAACATATCCAGCACATTTTCCTCCTATTTTCCCCACCACAATGACTTTGAGATGAGTTGGGGTGAGAAAAAGGGACTGGTCCAAAGTCAGACTGGTCCAGCTGGCTTTCATGGCTAAGGTGGGACTAGAACTCATGGTGTCTTACATACACAGTGTCTTGATTGTGAAGGAGCTTCCCTGGAAGAGTTGACTAAGGTGGAATGACACTTTAGACTAGACCGAGGTATCAGTCTCCAGATGCTGTTGCCATTTAAATTTCTTTGGACTTTGTAATTTAAAATGTAATAAATAAACTCATGTTCACTAGCTATGAATCTAGAACCACTAGGAGTTGCATAGCAAGTCATTGGAAATTTTGGACTAAATAGTCTTGAGGTCCAACCCTCTTATTCTGTGATTTGTAGATCTGGCGAGAAAATCACAGTGACGCCATCATCTAAAGAACTTCTCTTCTACCCTCCTTCCATCGAAACGGTGGTCAGTGGTGGTAAGTCTTGGCAGTCATTCCGCAGTATTTGCAAAGCATCTCCAAGTGGGACAACAGAGAATCGGGGAAAATATAATTTCTCCTGCTAGAAATCTGAAAGAATGATCACTACTTGAAATGGACACTGTCATTCCCCCAAACCCAAGAAAGACAAAGAGTTACTTCTAAACAGCTTCCTTTATTGTTCCTTCCTTTATTGCCAAACTAAACGAACTGTTTGCACCTTTAAAAACATACTCCAAGAACTTCTAAGGAAGAGCTGTCTTAACCTTTCTTCCTTCCAACCAGACTTCACTGTCTCTTGTTCCTCTGGTATGCAGCTCCTCCTTCCTGGAGATCCAGGCTACATTCCACCTACACCTGCAACTACAGCTCCCAGCACCCCTCCACTTCGCCCAAGCTGTCCGTAAGACAACTGGAACTGTAGTTCAATGATTGTAGGGGAAGAGCAGGCACAGCCTAGAGGTGGAGTCAAACGAGTAATCAGCTGAGAATCCTTACATTCCCACAAACAGTCTTAAGAGTCTTCCAACCCTTCGTTGAATTCCGCTGACTCTTACCTGGCCCCAATTTAATGCTGACCGTTAGTCAAATAGACTTTTACGTACAGGCATAAGCAATAAATCAGCAACTGGAACTTAGTGAGTGGTCCCAATTCTTCATGCCAGCAATAGCAAGGAGCACTTAGAGAGTGCTGGAAAAAGCACTGGAAAGCAGTATATCAGTCTAAGTGGTTTATAGAGTCAACCTCTTGCCCCCAACAATCTGGGTCCTCATTTGATCCACCTCGGAAGGATGGAAGGCTGAGTCAACAGCGAGACTCGAACTGTCAAATTGCAGGCAGCCAGCAGGCAGAAGTAGTAGCCTGCAGTACTGTAACCATTGCGCCACCGTGGCTCATAACTGGAGAGGTGGTTTTCCTACAATAGGGGCAATGTCCTGCAATCTAGCTTGTTCCTCCACTTGTTCCCTCAGATACATACCTGCGTCTAAAATGGGAGAGAGCATCGTCATCCAGCCAGGTTGTCTCAACCCGTCTCTTGTTGCTTTCTCCTCTCACTGGATAACGTGTGTACTGTCCATGAACCGCTCTATAAAGGATCTCTCCTCTCACTTCCTTCCTTCTGTAGCCTTGAAAGGCAAATCAGAACATCCTGGATTGTTGAGTAAGAGCCACATGTGGGGGAGTAAGTTGTCCATCGTCACTTGCCAGACGATTCAGATTTATCTCTGTGGATGAGTCACAGTATAATTTGAATGGACGTTCATTTGTAACAAGCACCCTTCTCCCCCCCAATTAATTTTCACTGTTTCACTGAAACACACAGTGTGTTTCAATAGTAGTGAAGCTTGCAGGGTTGCTGGTAATTCCTATTAACACTCCTGTTAGCACCTAAGTTTTTGCAACTCCTTCACCGTCCTTCTGCCTGCCTTTGAATAGAATAGGATAGGATAGAATAGGATAGAATTCTTTATTGGCCAAGTGTGCTTGGACACACAAGGAATTTGTCTGGGTGAAAATGCTCTCAGTGTACATAAAAAAGAAAAGATACATTCGTCAAGAGTCAAGAATCATAAAGTACAACGCTTAATGATAGTCATGGGGTACAAGAAGCAATCAAATCATACTCAGAAACAGTCAATATAAATCATAAGGATACAAGCGACAAAGTTACAGTCATACAGTCACAAGGGAAGGGATGGGTAATAAGGAGTGATGGGAGGATTAATAGTAATAGTAGTGCAGACTTTGTAAATAGTTGAACAGTGTTGAGGGAATTATTTGTTCAGCTGAGTGATGGCATTTGGGGAAAAACTGTCCTTGTGCCTAGTTGTTTAGGTGTGCACTGCCTTATAGTGTCGTTTTTGAGGGTAGGAGTTGAAACAGTTTATGTCCGGGATGTGAGGGGTCTGTAAATATTTTCACAGCCCTCTTTTTGACTCGTGCAGTATATACAGGTCCTCAACAGAAGGCAGGTTGGTAGCCATTGTTTTTTTTTGTTTCAGAGAGCTGCCCTGGGAAGCTGATCGAGATATACGGCAAAGCAGGCCTCTTCCTGGAAGGACAGATTCACCCTGAATTGGAAGGAGTTGAGATCATAATTTCTGAAAAAGGAGCGCCTTCTCCCTTGATCACGGTTTTCACAGATGACAAAGGATCCTACAGGTAAATTCTAGTCTAGAGGGTTCGACTAGAAGACCTTCAAGGTCCCTTCCAACCCAATTATTCTGTGTTTGTAGTTGGTAGTAGTTGATATTCCTTCCCCTTCAACCATTACCAAATGCCTCCTTTAGACCAGGAGTCCCCAATCTCAGCGTCCTTTAGATCAGGGGTCTACGAACTGCAACTGGTCCCCAGCATGCCAGAAACCAGGCCGTGGAAAATATTGGACTGTGCAGAGATGGATGGATTGACATTGAAAATAAAAGATAGAGGAGATACGGGGTATTATTTAACGTGGAATAGGTTTTATCAACATTTTGAGATAAGAGGTAGAAATGAGATGAAGAAAGGGCGTTATGTGTAAGTAAAATATCAATGTTGTTTATAGGTATGCTACTATAATGAATAGGATCATAAATAAGTTAATACAATTCTAAATACGGTTAGAATCATGAGGTGTATTATTATTATTACTATCAGTATATCTGTTACTTTTTCTTTTTTCCTTCTGTAAAATGAAACGCCCAGACAATACACTGTATTCAAAATAAGGTGAAGGCAAAGGTTCCCCTCGCACATCTTTGCTAGTCATTTCCGGCTCTACGGCTCATTTCTGTTACAAAGCCAAAGAGCCAGCCCTGTCCGAAGACGTCTCCGTGGTCATATGGCCGGCAGGACTAAACACCAAAGGCGCATGGAGGAACGCTGTTCCCTTCCCACCAAAGGGGTCCCTATTTTTCTACTTGCATTTTTTACGTGCTTTCGAACAGCTCGGTTGGAAGAAGCTGGGACAAGGAACGGGAGCTCACTCCGTGACGCGGCGCTAGGGATTCGAACCGCCGAACTGCCGACCTTTCTGATCGACAAGCTCAGGGTCTTAGCCACTGAGCCACGGCGTCCCTTTGTGTTCAAATTACTTATTATATAAATAAAAAAGATTATGAGGGATTGATCTCATCTGGAGACTTTGGGGGGAAATGGTGTTGCCTGCTTCACGATGGGTTTTGGGGGTTCCTCCCCTGTCAATTAAGATTCTCTGCTTTGTTTTCCTCCTCCCTCGCCCCCCAAAAAAGTGTGGGACCGCTTCACAGCGATCTGGAATACACCGTAACTGCTCAGAAAGAAGGGTTCGTTTTGAGTGGCGTGGAGGAGACCATCGGAGACTTCAAGGCTTTTGCTCTTGCTGGGGTCACTTTTGAGGTAAACCTTCTCCAGATCTTCTGGAAAAATCTTGCTTCCTCTCCCCCACTGCTTCTTTATAGACAATTTGGGTTCTGTCTAGAGGTGGTATATTCAGCCGGTTCTGACCAGTTCTGGAGAAAGGTAGCGGACATTTTGAGTTGTTCGGAGAACCGGCCAATCCCACCTCTGACAGGCTCCACCCCCATCTATTCTCCGCCTCCCGAGTCCCAGCTGATTGGCTGGGTCTTCCTTGGTTTCCCTCCACAGGAAAACGGAGCTGGAAAGCAGGTTAGTGGAGTGGGGACAGAATGGGGATTTTTTTTACAGTATCCTTCCCCCAGGAGTGGGGAGGGAATGGGGGCCGTGCCATGTTCACCAAGCCACGCCCACAGAACCAGTAGTAGTTGTTTTTAAATAATATTTTTATTTTAAATACAAATAATGCAAACATAGTACATATACATCTAAATACAAAAAAAGGGGGGGGGGAAATACAAATATTACAGTGCACTCCACTCCCAGAGACCATTTTTTTCTTATAATTCTTCTATAACAATTAAAAAGTTTACTCTATATTCCAATTGTGCCCTTATCCCTTCTAAAACGACATATACTCTTGAGTAGGTTTATTCCCTTTGCCTTCCACCAACACTGATTTTATAAAATCCACCCCATATCTCATAAAAAAATTGTTTGCTTTAATCATCCCTTTTTAAAAAAATTTAATTTCCACAGAACCAGTAGTGAAAAAATTTTTTTGGGGGGGAATCCCACCACTGGGTCGGTCTTCGGGGCAGAGAAAGATAACGGACATGCTATCTGAGGCTGCAGTAAAGGCGTAGTCCTTGGTTTATGACCCCGATTGGGATCGGGTCACAATTTTAGTGTCAAGCAGATGTTTGGGGCCAAATAGTTTCCGTTTCAGACTTCTTAAATCTAGTTAGTACGATTTTCTTCCAGTCTAAATCTACAGCAGTTTATATTTCGCTTTCTACCTTGACCTACCTACTTTGGATTTTGGTTGACCTGAGTCCGGGGACGGTTGAGTGCCCCGGTTGTAGGCTATTTGTGGGGTCCTTGGCGCTCTTTGAGATGGTGGACTTCTTGCAGGGGTTTCATTACCAAAGTAGGTAATATCATCAATGCTAGGAGTGGGTGGGGTTTGAGAGCAAGTCCGCTCACTCCCTTACTAGCACTGATGATGTTACTTAGTTGGGTTATGAAAGATCTGCAAGGAAACAACCAAGCTCAAGAGTGTGCCAAGGATCCCACAGTTCAACCCTGACCTACAGATATTCTGAAGGACATTTCTTCCTAATAATCTTTATATACATACAAGAGGCGTGATGACCCGGGGCGTGACACAAAAATAACACAGTCACAGAAGTAGAATAAATTCCCTTTAATGCTTCCAACTTGGGCCCCAACGTCCAATTATCCTTGGCTTGATATCAAACTCTTCCAAAAACAGTCTACAAAGAGAGTAAAGGCCATCCAAACCAAAAGTAAAGATAATTAGAAATTTTAAAAAACCCAACACAAACCACACTGGAGTCATTAACACGGCAGGCCAGGATGATAAATTGCAGGCTTCCACAAGATAACGCAGCAACCACAGTTGGGAAGATGCCAAAGCCCAGATAAGCCTCGACCAAGATAAAGCACGCTTTGCTTCCAACAAAGAGCTATTTAAAACGGCCCACTTATATCCTGTTCTCCCAGCTGCAACTAATGAAAGGGATCAGGGCCTTTTCCTCTCCTGTAAGACAGGTTGCTCCCTTCTCTGTTCCTCCCTGCGTGCCCTAGGATGATGAGAGGATGGCCCTGGGTCTTCCTCTTAATGCCCAGCCGGTCCGTGCCCTTCCCCCGTTTCTTCCACAGCCACTGGAGCCACGCTCCCACTCCCTGTCAGCTGCTCAATCTCCCCCTGAGAATCCGACTCCAACAAGGGGCATTTGGACTTTCTGGTTTGGGACAGCCATGACCTGGATGACTGAGAATCTCCATAGCCATTTCTTCCTTGGCTTTTCCTTGCCAGAAACGGAGAAGTTGGTCCTATTTGAACATCTCCAAAACAAGAGCCCACCATTCCAAGGAATTATTATGATCATTTATGGTAGAAGATCTGTTGGGTAGACCCTTGTTCAGCTTCAAGACCTGTGGTTACTGAAGTTCTTCCCTTCCCTCTCCTGTCAAAAAGTCCAATTCATCCTTTAATCCGGACCACGGAGGCTGCACTGAGACAACTCGGTAGCACGTTGCTTGCATTTTTTTGTTTGGACAGATTAAATCGGAAGATGGCCACCCCCTTGCAGGAGTGCTCCTGTCGCTCAGTGGTGGTACCTTTCGCTCCAACCTCCTGACTCAGGACAACGGCATGCTGACGTTCGCCAACTTGGTATGGCTTATTTATTTATATTTACAGTTTTTGGCCCGATCACCAAAGGGGAAAACATCCACCCAGTTTGCCTCTCCTTCAGAGAGTGGTCATCCCCTCCAGCCAGTTAGACCTTTGGGTTAGGGGATGGTGAGAACTATAGCACTTAGAGTCAGCCTCTTGCCCCCAACAATCTGGGTCCTCATTTTACCCACGTCAGAAGGATGGTAGGACAAGTCAACCTTGAGCCTGGTGAGATTTGAACTGCCAAATTGCAGGCAGCCAGCAGTCAGCAGAAGTGACCCACAGAGCAATAGCACTTAGACTTATTTACTGCTTCACAGGCCTTTACAGCCCTCTCTAAGCGATTTTTATAGAGTCAGCCTATTATCCTCAACAGTCTGGGTCCTCATTTTACCCACCTCAGAAGGATGGAAAGATAGGTAGATAGATAGAATTCTTTATTGGCCAAGTGTGATTGAACACACAAGGAATTGGTCTTGGTGCAGATGCTCTCGGTGTACATAAAAGAAAAGATACATTTGTCAAGAGTCAAGAATCATCAGGTACAACCCTTAATAATAGTCATAGGCAATCAAATCATACTAGGAAACAGTCTGAGTCAATCTTGAGACTGGTGAGATTAGACCTGCCAAATTGCAGGCAGCTGGCAGGCAGCTGGCAAGCAGCCGAAGTAGCCTGAAGTACTGCACTCTAACAACTGCGCCACTGTGACTAGTCCAATTTGGATGGCCCCAAGTTCACGTTGGCTGGAGTAGAGCTTGAGTGACTCTTTATTACAATAAAGGTAGTCCTTGACTTAGCAACCACACTTGGAACCAGAATTTTCATTGAATTGTAGCATTTATTTTTAGCTCTGGGGTGTGTAAATAGGTCAGGGCAGGGGGGTCTTCAATCTTGACAGCTTTATGACTTGTGGACTTCAGCTCCCAGAATTCCTCCTCCAGTCATGTTAGCTCAGGCATTCTGGGAGTTGAAGTCCACAGGTCTTAAACTTGCCACGTTTAAGGACCCTTGGGTTTGGGGGAATAATAGTAAACGAGTGGGTCTCCTTTTGCAGAGTCCTGGGCAGTACTACTTCAAACCAATGATGAAAGAATTTCGCTTTGAACCCTCCTCTCAAATGATTGAAGTTCAGGAGGGCCAGAATCTTAAAATCGCCATCGTTGGTTACCGTACGGCTTACAGGTCAGTAAATCTGAGTTCAGGCTCAGGGCTGGAAAATTGGGGCTGAATTTGATGGAATTATCTGAACCAGAGAGGAGGAATATAGAGAACCTGAACAAGCAAGGGATAGGAAGATGGTAGACGTAAGAGGTCCAGGTCTTCGTTTCTGAGAGGAGGACGGTGTTGAAAGAGAAGGCGAAGGAGCCGAGATCTGCCTGAATATAAATTCTGAAGTACCATGCTTTGCTTTGAAACTCAGTTACCTCACCCATCTATTTTCCTTCCAAAATAAAGGACACTTATGGTCTGGTTTGTCTTTGAGAGTGAACATATCTAATATTCTGCCTTTTCTTTTCCCTCAACAACAACCCTGTCTGATGCGTTGGGATCAGAGAGAGTGATTGGCCAAGGTCGCCCGCTTGACTCTCATGCTTAAAACAGGACTAGAACTCCCAGTCTCCTGGTGATCGGCCAAAAGTCATCCAGCTGGCTTCGTATCTAAGAATTCACTGTCTTCTGGTGATTGGCTCACAGTCACCAGGCTTTCATGATTAAGGCAGGACTAGAACTCACTGTCTCTTGGTGATTGGCCCAAAGTCTCCAGGCTTTCATGCGTAAGGCGGGAGTAGAACTCACCATCTCCTGGTGATTGGCTCAGTCACCAGGCTTTCATGCCTAAGGTGGGACTAGAATTCACAGTCTCCTGGAGATTGGTCCAAAGTCACCTGGCTTTCATGCCTTAAGGTGGGATGTCCTGGTGATTGGCACAAAGTCGCCCAGTTGGTTTTTCATGCCTAAGGCTGAACTAGAATTCTCCGTCTCCTGATTCCTAGGCCAGCGCCTTACACACCGCGCCAAGTTTTAATTCAAGGGTGTTACCTGAGTCTTACCTTCTTCCTCCTTTTCTCCAGCTGTTACGGCACCGTCTCTTCTCTGAATGGGGAACCTGAGCAAGGGGTTGCAGTGGAAGCGGTAGGACAGGGGGAGTGTGCCATCTACGGAGAAGACACCGTCACAGATGAAGAGGGGAGATTCCGGCTACGGGGTCTGCTGGTGAGTGTCTTAAAACATGGCAGAATTGGGCGCAAACTCCTGTTGGGTTTGAGTTAAGCCACTGGCAGTTTTTAAGGGGAGGGTTGTAGCTCCAAAGCCTGAATTTACTCATAATACTAAGACATAATATGCTGGGTAAACTCTGTTCTTTTCATCAGAAAATGTGGATTTGTGGGTTAGCGTCCAGTGAATCCAGCTACTTAACATCATCTTCAACAAGTTGTGATTCAGTTAAGTCACGGCTGGTGCAAAAACAGTGGCACATGTCGTAATGACAATGCTTAACCTCAGGAATATTAATGCGCGTCTTTTTTTCTTAATTGTATACATAAAAAGCCGTCATGCCTGTATCACATTCAACTGAAAGCCGAAGGCAATGACCACATTGAAAGAGCTCTTCCACAGTATTCTGCTATCCAGGTATTCTGTTCTTGTTATAAATTGGATGGATGGATGGATGGATGGATGGATGGATGGATGGACGGACGAATGAACAAATGGATTTAGGAAATCATCACTGTTCAAAAGAATGTTCCAGAAGTACAGCACAGAATAGTTACAGGTAGTCCTCAACTCATAGTTGGTTACTTAATAATCATTCAAATTACCGCAGGCCTTCCAAAACAGATTTACATTTATTTCCAATTTTGGGGTAGTGGGCTAAAACGCCCCATGGCAATCAATGGATTTGTCAGACCTGCCCAAGTCTGATCTCCTAGGAAAGTAAAACTCTCAACTCCCATCGAAGTGAAAAAAGCACTTTTATTAAGAGATTGCAATGGAGTCAGGTGAAATCTAAAGTTCCCATGAGAACTAACCTCTTGGTCCCCTCAGACCTTCCCCCACTATTGTCCGATCATGTCCAGCCAACCCAACACTGCCGAGATATTTTGAGAGATGCTGAGGTGTTCGGACTGGTAACCGTCCACTCTCAGGGTAACCGGCCTCGAAGATGCCAGCATGAACTGGATTCTAAAACGTTGAATCCAACTCATAAAATATTTCTATGGACTTTTTAGAGTTGCCAACAGAAAGGGAGGGGGGAAACAGTGCGGCAGCTTGCATTCCACAAATGTTTTCAAAGATAGTTTCCAGGTGATTGAAGTTTCTGCCGCGCAAAATTCTAACTGGAATGTATGATTGATGACTCTTGGCTAGGCATGTGTCCCATTGGAGAATATGAATTATGATACACCCAGGGGATGGGGGGAAACCAGGGTCAAAGGTGACAGTGAATTAGGTGTCTCAGAGTCAACTACACGCAGGCAGTGCCACATCTTCTTACTCCCAATAAATCTTGTTGGAGTTTGGCTCGAGATTCGTGATTTAAATAGAGGTAGCTGCCAGAGCCCCGACACTGGTTTTTCTCACCTGTCAATCTCCCCCTCCCAATTTCCCATCAAAAAGGTATACAGCTTTATTGCTGAGGTGCTCCCCTCTTCCCTCCTCAGATTGATGGCAGGACATCAAGGAGCCAAGCAGGGTCTGACAGGGTTTGCTTAATGAACGTCAGCATTCTTCTAATGATTGTTTATGGTTTACTTTACTTTTACTTCATTGTCATTGCACCTCGTACAATGAAATCAAACGCCATCTTCAGTGCACATCATGACCATGAAAATGAAACACAAACACACATCCTTCACGCTCCACACATTGAACCGAAACCCCCGACACCACACCAACACTGCACTAAACAGTAGAATTCAACAGAGCTCCTGCCCTGGAATAGAAGCTGTTTTTCAGCCTATTTGCCCTTGTTTTTATTATCCTGTACCGTCTGCCAGATGGTAATAGTTCAAAAAAAAGGGTGCCCAGGATGAGATGGATCTTTGAGGATGTTTTGAACTTTCTTAAGGCAGCGGGAGCTATAAAGCTCTTCCAAAGAGGGGAGAGGACAACCCATGGTCTTCTGGGCAATGACATTAACCCTCTGGAGCGCTGTCCTATCTGCCCCTGTGCAATTGGCAAACCATACAGAGATGCAGTAAGTTAAAATAGGGATTCAATTAACTGGCGCATAGGAAAATTGTAAAGATTGGGCTAGCCTGGACGTGACGACCCACTTAGCAAACATCATGGCTTGACAACCATAACCGGCAGACTCGCATTACAGTTGTAAGTTGAGGAACTAACAATAACTGGAATTTTTCATACAGGAAATTAGTTCCGAAATAGCGACTCTCCTTCGGGAGGTTGGAGAGAGGAAGCTATGGAGAAGCTAACCCAGTTTTGTTTTAAATGAGGTGATTATCTTCAGCTGAGTGTGTGTGTGTGGGCTCCCCGGTTTCAAATTTTGAAATTGAATCCTTTGGGACACCGGAACTCTGAAGTTTTTACCTCGAGAGTATTGCACGCGTCACTTTCTTCCCCGCCCACCAAGGAGTGGAAATGTTCTTTCGGATTGCAAACCTGGTGAGACGGTTGACCCGAGAGAAGGCGGTTCCTGTTTTCGACCCATCATCCTTTTTCCTCCCCCAAATTGTAGGTCGGTAGCGATGATGTCGACAATGTGAACATCGTGGCTTTCCGCCAAATCAACCAGTTTGATCTGAGCGGAAACGTGATCACCCCTTCCGAGTACCTCCCTACCTTATGGGTGAGTTAAGTACGGGTGGAATTGTCCAGATTATTTTATTATTTTTTTTCCCAGGGTGCAGAAAAGCGGGGAGGGGAAACGGCAGTAAACTGGGAATAAAAATATTCGGCTATTTGCTGCTTCTGGTCCAGCACGGGAGCAACCACCGAACCTGCTAATTGCTACTAGCAGCTCATCCCTGCCTCTCATTTAACAATAACCACTTTGTGTGTGTGTGTGTGTGTTTTCTCCCCAGGTGAAACTTTACAAAAGCGAAAACTTGGACAATCCGGTTCACACAGTCTCGCTCGGCCAATCTTTATTCTTTCATTTCCCACCTCTGCTCCGGGACGGAGAGGTAATCATCTTCAAATGTAAAGAAGTAAAGAAAATCTGTATGAAGACATTTTTTATTGAGCATCTTTGCAGAGGGGGAGCAGGAATCATTTTCTTCTGTTTTCACTCAGTTATCTTGTAAAATATCTTCAGTGGAAGATGAGTTCTTAGTACTGTGTGTTCCCTGAAAAATAAGACCGGGTCTTATATTCATTTTTGCTCCAAAAGACGGATTCGTGCTTCTTTTCCAGTTAGGTCTTATTTTGGGGAAAATACAGTATTAAATGTGTTCGCTGATGATCTTAACTGGGGCTTATTGGAGCGGGGGTAGGGCTTATATTACAAGCATCCTGAAAAATCATGCTAGGACTTTTTTTTTCCGATTGGGTCTTATTTTCGGGGAAACACTGTATAGACCTGGATGGGTTTCTCCCCATAGGAGAGACCGCAGAAAATCTAGACTTGGTGGGAGTTTTCTCCTTCAGCTGCAGATAAGATAGAGTTTTTCTTTGCTGTCCATTGCAATTCTGACTTTTGGAAAGAAATAGAAGTGAGAGACAGTTTGGTCTGGTGGTTTAAGGCACTGGGCTAGAAAGCAAGAGACTATGAATTCAATCTTAGCCACAAAAGCCGGCTAGGCGACTTCAGAATAAACACGGAGAATTCTAGTCCTGCCTTAGGCATGAAAGTCGGCTGGGTGACTTTGGAATAAATACCAAGAGATTGAGAGTTCTAGTCCCGCCTTAGGCCTGAAAGCTGGTTGGGTGACTTTGGAATAAACACCAAGAGACTGAGAGTTCTAGTCCTGCCTTAGATGTGAAAGCCAGCTGGGTGTCTTTGGAATAAATACCAGGAGACTGAGAGTTCTAGTCCCACCTTAGGCATGAAAACCAGCTGGGTGACTGTGGGCCAATCCCTCCCTCTCTCAGCCCACCTCATAGGACTGTTTTGGGAAAAATAGGAGGAAGAAGGTGTATTGAATACGTTTCCTGCCCGGAGTTATTTGTAAAAATTAATAAAGGCAGGATATAAACAAACTAGCTTACCGACCTGTCGAAATGATGTAAAATCAGCTGGGGTGTTGTAGTAAATGCCTACCTAGAAGAACACCTGAATATGATTCAGATTCTGTTGTCTTCCTTTCTTTTTTTTTGTTAAGCCGATTTTATTGTGTTTATTTTTCTTTTCTCCGTTCCCTCTCTTGTTTTTTTTTTTCTGCTAGAATTACATGGTGCTTTTAGATTCCACCCTGTCCAAGTCCCAGTATGACTACACTCTACCTCAAATCTCATTCACCACCATCGGATACCACAAGCACATCACCTTGGTTTTTAATCCTACGGTAAGGTGCTGCAAATTTCTGGAGGAAGGGAGGGAGGAAGGGAAGGGAGAGGGAGAAAGAGAGAGAGAAGAGTGGGCGTCAGCCCCAGCATAGTGCCACGGTGAGCTCGCTGGTGGGTTAGCAGCCATGATTTGTGGCTTGCTGTGGTAGATGAACCCAGCTAATGGAGATTTATTCACAACAAACCATGGTGTATCCAGGCAAAGGAAGTCAATAAGCTATTGCAGGAGGAGGATAGGCAGAGCTGGGAGGGGTGGAGTTAAGCTTGTCATCAGCCGAGAATCATTGCGTTCCCACAGATGATACAAGTCTAACCCTCTCCTGAATTCCATTGACGCTTATCTGGTGCTACTTTAGTATTGAACTTTAGCTGAATAGATTCTTGTATATAGACTTAAGCAATAAACCTGGATTTCACCTTAACTGATAGTCCTGATTGGCAGATGTGATGCCTTTGATGATTTCTAAGGGATGACGTAACACCACTTTGGGGATTTTTCTGGGCCCTTAACTGCCAAAAGTATTCAAAGACTCTTGTAACTCTTATTGTCATCCCCCTGGTGGAGACTGACTCTGAGGAAGAGGAGGAACAGGGAGTGGAAGTGTGGCTCCGGAGGTGGTGGAGGAGGCTGGGGAAGGGCAGAGGCCGGCTGAGCAGTCAGGGGAAGACCCAGGCCCATCCCCTCTCCATCCTAGGGCACGCAGGGAGGAGAGGATCAGGGTAAAACGTGGTCTACTCGGGAGGAGAGGGCCATGATCCTCTTCATGGGCTGCAGGTGTGAGATCTGCATAAGAGTTTGGACCTGCGTGCTAACAGACGCTGGAGACAAATTAGTGTTTTATTCCTAAAGAAGGTTTATCTTGGTTGGCGTTCTTCCAACGGACTGTCCCTGATTATCTTCCTGAAGTTGGCCATTATCTATCCTGGTCTGTCGAGGAACTTTATTCAGTGCGGTTTGTTTTTGGTTTTTGCTTCGTTATCGTCTCTTCGAACATGAACTGTGTTTCTTGCCTTTGAAATGTTATTTCGAAAATAGTTTTACTCCTCCACTGTGAACAATGAATCGGCGAAGCCAGGCTGAAGGCATTAAAGGACTTTCAGTTACGTTTTCGGTTTTTGTTATATTTCTGAGATACTCTGGGTCATCACGCTTGTCTTCCTTTTCAGAGAAAACTGCCAGAGCAGGATATCGCTCAAGGATCCTACATCGCCCTTCCGTTGACTCTGCTGCTTTTGTTAGCCGGCTATAACCATGACAAGGTAATAGAGAAATTGTTTTGTAGTGATGGTCCGTCTGGTTGTGGCTGTTCTTTGGGTTGAGTTGCTTCCCTTTCTTGGGTACCCAGTGAACATCATCCTGGCTAGGATGGCTTCCCTTGGGTTTTGCACCAAGCTACAAGCGTTTTGATGCTGGGGTTGAGGTTTGGATGGATGAACTGTGTGGTTGGGTTCATTGTCTTTCGTGGGTTTGGCCAAGCAGAGGCACCAGCCAATGCTCAGAGTGCGCAATGCGACTTCATTCCCGGTGCTTTTAAGTGCATGTGTTCGTTTTGCCAAGCTTACGATACATCCTGGAGAAGAAGAGCTGTTTTGAAAGTTGCTGAAATCTGTATTTCTCAACCTCCACAACTTCCCGCTCCATTTTTGCCTTCCTGGGCCCCAGGGAAACCTTTTAGGAGCAAAAATGCCCCCCCAGGAGGCTCCCCTGAGGCCGAGAAGGCGCCAAAATGGGGCGCAGGGTGGGTGGGTGTTACGTCCGCCCCGGCTCCCTTTTTTCCTTTCCTGGGCTGCAAAAAATAGCTATGCCCACCGAGTCACATGGCCATGCCCACCCAGCCATGCCCACAGAACTGGTGGTTAAAAAATTCGAATCTCACCCCTGATTGCCTATTTAGGGTAGTGGGATTACTGAACTAGGGGGACAGATAGATTGAACCATCAACTACATCTTAATGCACCCGTAGAAGGGAATAGTTGCAGCTTGGGGTTGAACTATGGAATCCTTGGTGCTCTCTGAGCTTGGTGGTTTTCTCACAGGCCTTTCATGAGCCGGCTAGGTAACATCCTCAGTGCTAGAAGAGAGAGGAGTTTGTTCTGTTTCTTATCCCTTCTTGCACTGAGGATGTTATCTAGCTGGGCTATGAAACGCGTGCAAGAAAACAGTCCAGCTCAGAGATCAAGGGCTTCACATTCTAACGCACGCCTGGAGCTTCTCGCTGCTTTGTAATGTGGGGTTGATGACTTGTACAATGGTATCCTGTTGGTCTTTGGGGAAGAATTCTCCCTTCCCTGGGCCAAAACGTAGCCTATTTTCTGTTCCTCCAGTTGATTCCCTTGCTGCTTCAGTTAACCAGCCATCTCCAAGGGGTGTGTGCTCTGGGGCAGGCGGGGGCTGACGCAGGAGGCCTCGAGGATATCAAAAGGCAGGCCAAGAAACAGAAGACAAGACGGACGTGAGAATGGCTGTCTGATTCCGATGCGTTGGTTTTACTTACTCCTCCTCCTCCTCCTCTTTTCGCCTGGCTGCTAAAGTGAGACACTCTGGGTTACAGCAAAGAAATTCCTTGCACTGGACATCTTGACTCCGAGTTGGTTTGTCACGGGTATGATTTTTTTACATGGAGTATCTTGAATGTCACAGAAGCCCTTTTAAAGAGAAAGCCTCTGTCCTAAAAGACAGTGTTGGGGTCATAAATTATGATCAGGTTTGGAAGAACAACGACCAATTAAATTTGTTTTCACACCCACCTTTGTCTGAGTTGAGTCTTAATTCTCAGGCATTCTTGTTGTTTGTTCCTGATTTGCTTCATTTCTTATTTATATTTTACTTTCCAAGCACTGATCTTTTTGCAAGTAGCCTTCCTGGAATGTACACACAGGAAGGGACCTTGGCAATCCTCTGGTCAGATTCTATGCTCAGTGCAGGGATCTGGTTGTATAGCATTTTAGCCCACTATGACCATTTCAGTCCAAACTTCTGCAAGCTGGCCAACCATCCAGATATGGGGATTCTCTCTCCCGTAATTCTCCAACTAGTATGGCTGTTACCAAAGGTTCTGAAAGTTGGAATCCACACATGTAGATTCACTTCTAGATTCTCTAACCCACCTTCTTCAACTTAATGGAGTCCATGAATGCTGGTTTCACCTCCCATTGGTTCCACTAACCTTGATGTTCAGTGACCCCTCTCCGTATTGGTTGTCCAACAAATCTGGAGGACTTAGGGAAGGCTGCCCTATGTCTTACAGTATGGCCAGCAGTAGGTCCTTGACATGTACTGTAGGTGGTTTGGATGATACCAAAAGATTCTGGGATAAGAATGAAGGGACCCATAGAAACATGGAATTAATATCTATGGAGATTCTCAGTCATCCAGGTCACAGTTGTTCCAAAGGTGCTTTTTCAAGAGGCAACTGGATTTTCTTTGTTTTTCCTTGAAGGCATTTCACTTCTCATCCAAAAACTGAACTGAAGGACTTTGAACTGTCACTAAAAGAATGGTTGCAATTCGAGAATACTTGTACTGTACAGGTTTCGACTAGGTGGATAATGTAATATGAGAAAGTAGCCTCTAGGTGGCGTAAGACTTGGTTGCCTAGAGTGGATGAAGCGGAGAATGTCTTGGTGGAGAGAAAGCTAGAATAAAGCTTGGCATTTTGACTCGCCCTTACAATCTTCTAAGGATTAACGCAAACGCCGTTTTTAACCAGTCTGATTCCAAGAGGATTTGGGGTGGGGTGGAGTGGGGAGAGATTTGAACAACCCGAATTGCACAATGCCACAAAGAGTTGATCATGTATCAAGAATAAGTTCTGATGAGAATGGAATTGGAAGATCAGCATGTCTTCTAGCTCTCATGATGTCGCTTTAGTTCATATCCCTGCTTTAATTGCAAAGATGTTTCTTCTTTTACGGAAAAATGGGCTCATGTGAATTGAACGTGGAAGAGATGGAGTGCATGAGTCATCCTCTACCATTAAATGGAAGGTTTAATGACATCTCCTTAGCCAAACCACTTCAGGGTTCAGCAGGTCCATATAAGTGGAGGAAAGCTGTATTTTGCGCCTCAATAGGGAGGGGAAAAATAATTGGCACGAAAAGCAAACACTTATTATGACTTTATTTTCAAATCCCTATTTGTGCCAGTTCTTTTTTTTCTTTCTCTTAAAGTCTTGTTTAAATTTGCATTCATCCTGTGTTGCTTCTTTTGATGAGAATCGGCCACAGGAGTTGAGCGCAATTATTTGTCTCGAAGGTCTGTGAAGAGATGGGCGAGCATACCTCCAGGACACCAATGCTAAAGGGTAGAACAGCCTAGAGGGCTAGGTTGTAGGCAGAGAATCTTCTATCATTATTGATAATAGCTAGGAATTCTGGGAACTGTAGTCAAATCTATCTAGCCAGTGCTGGGTCAGAAAAGATGCGCCATGCAAAGCCAACATTTCTAGGTTGGATTCAGATTTAGACCTGGTACACAAACAGGCCAAAATAAACATGGACGCATCCATCTTTCTTTACTCAACTAGGAGTTGGCACCTAGAACAATTAGAAATTTGCTAATAGTTCCCTTTTGTCAGTTTCTGCATGTCGAGAGACCTCAATATTTAATGAAGTAAAGTAGTGAACCTAGTTTGATCTAGTGGTTAAGGCACCAAGCTACAAACCGGGAGAAGGTGAATTCTAGTCCTAAATTAGCTTTGAAAGGCGGCTGGTAACTGAGCTAATTGCCAGGAAATAAGTGAGTTCTAGTCCCACCTTAGGCATGAGAGCTGACTGGATGACTATGAGCCAGTCACTGGGAGATGCTGAGTTCTAGTCTTGCTTTAGGGATGAAAGCTGGCTGGGTGACTTTGGGCCAGCTCCTCTCTCAGTCCAACCCACCTCACAGGGTGGTTGTGAAGAAAATAGGAAGGAAGGAGAATAACGTATGTTCACCATCTTGCGTTATTTATAAAAAAAACAATAAAGGCAAGATAATAAATAAAATATCTTTGTTTCTATCTTCCACCCAATCTTTTTGCAACATGTTCCGATTTAAAAAAAAAAATGAGATCGTATATAAAGTGCCCGCACTTTGTGTCTTTCCTTTTTCTAATCTACACAAAATATTTTCACCCTTCCTCTAGATATTTCCCCTTCTGGAAATAACTTCATCGAAGAACCACGGAAAAAGGTCAAGCATTCTCTGTCTGCAAATACTGTCAGCAGAGAGTCTTTGTGAGCAGAGGTGGTATTCAGCCAGTTCGTACCGGTTGTGGCGTACTGGTAGCGGAAATTTAGAGTAGTTCGGAGAACTGGCAAATACCACCTCTGGCCGGCTCCACACACCTGCCCCTACCCTTTCCCATCCTTGGTTTTTTAGCTCAGCTGATTCCTGTGGCAGAGCAAATTGCCGCGCCTCAGCTGAGCTAAAAAGCAGTTCACCTCACCCGCGCTGACACAGAGGGCGGTCTTTGAGTGCTGCGAAGCGCTCTCTCATAGAACCAGTAGGAAAAAATGTGAAATCCCACCACTGTTTGTTACTGCTTATATTGCCAGTGAAATGCGTCCATCATATTCCTCTTAAGTTGCAGTTTTGCAGAGGTTATTTTTAAAAAGAAAATAGATTTAATCACCCCAGCCGAGGGTGGGCAGAAGATTTTTACATCCATAATGGAACAATTCGGAAGTTGTTATTAATTTCCTTTTGAAGATAGTGACAATTATTTTGCCATCTATTGGGGATGACGTTGCCCCCACATCTGTCAAAACAAAAACGCCAATCCAGAGAAGAAACATTAGTTTAAAATTTTGCATGATTCTCTCGTCCAGTGGCTGTTTGAAAACTTGGATGACACAGGTTGAGATCGTTCAAACAATAGACTCGGCAAACTGGAAGGAGGCCTCTTGGTCTTTTGTCACAACTACAATGGGCAGAATGAGCTTTACACGCTTGGAACCGATTTGCAAAATTAGGGTGAACTGAAATGTGACAGCTGTCTTGGGAGGTTCAAGACAGGGCCTTTGTTTTCGAAGCCATTATGAGTTTTATTCTTCGGGACCGTTCAAGTTGGCTGCAGCAATTTTTTGGTTGATGTGACACGATGAGCTCAACACTGCTGCCAAGGACAGGTTGTGTGGATATATTCAAATGCAGAGAGCAACATTTTGGATCTAGGTTGTGTTTTATGGTTTTTTAATCTGGGGAGCTTCTGATAACAAATGAGAGAGCTCCTGTTTTTCTCCTTTATGTTTGTTTGGGTTGAAAGCGTGACAGGAACAAGTCACCCAATTCTAGTCCAACATAACCATTGTACTCAAAAAGAGTTTTCCTATATAATTCATCAAACCCAGAGATAATAAATCTGTTTGCCTCTTTTCTGGATTGGAGGTGTAGGGCTGACCCAAGATGTTTAAGGAAAAGGATTGGAGAATACGGGTAGTGTGATGACCCGGGGCGTGGCACAAAGCCAACCTAGTCAGATAATCAATAAGACTCACTTTATTAACTCCAACTTTGCCCCCAATGTCCCGGTTACCTTCTGGCTAGAGAAAAACTCTCCCAGGAACAGCCTTTGGCTGCATAGAATCAAGTCCATAACATGGTCAACACCAACTGTAACGATAAACCCAATAAAGCCAAACTGAGGTAATTAGTTTGGCAGGGCAGGAGCAAGAATTCCAGACGTGAAGGCACGGCAAAACTCAACACGGTTGGAAAGACGCCGGGAACACAGATAACTAAAGTCAACACAAGATAAATTCACGTTTGCTCTCAGTAGCTGTCACAGTCAGCATTTAGTTCTTTTAAACTTTCATTCCCAGGTATGGCTAATGAAGGGAATCAGGGCCCTTTCCTCCCCCATAAGCCACGCAACTCACGTTGCTCCCTTCTCTGTTCCTCCCTGCGTGCCCTAGGATGAAGAGGGGGTGGGCCTGGGTCTTCCTCTGAACTCCCTCTCGTTCTCTCTCTCCCCTGCTCTGCTCAACCGGACTTTGCTCTTCCCCAGCCTCCTTCACAGCCAACGGAGCCACACTCCCGCTCCCTGTAAGCTCCTTCGTCTTCCTCCTCAGATTCAGACTCTTGACAGGGGCATGACAGGTAGTCCTCGACTTACGACCACAACGGAGCCCCAAATTTTTCTTGCTAGTGAGACATTTATTGAGTTTTGCCCCATTTTACGACTTTGTGCCACAGCTGTTAAATGAATCACTGCAGGTGTTGAGTTAGTAACACAGTTGTTAAGTGAGTTTGGTTTCCCCATTGACGTCGTTTGTCGCAAACAAGGATCATGTAGCCCTGGGACACTTGAACCGTCATAAACATGAGTCAGTCGTCAAGCGTCTTAATTTAGATCCCGTGACGATGGGGATGTTGCAAACGTGATAAAATTGTCGTAAGTCCCTTTTTGCAGTGCCATTCTAACTTTAGAGCAGTCACTAAATGAACTGTTGTAAGTCGGGGACTACTGTATAGCCTCTCTTTCTATATAAAAAGCCACCTATGGAATTATTATTCACCACATGCAATAGATAAAATGATCTTAGGAAGTACCTCACTCTTTGTAATCATAGTAGGATTTCAAGATCTACAATAACGATGTCTAGGTAGTCTTCAACATACGACCACAATTCAGCCGAAAATTTCAGTGGCTAAGCAAGACAGTTGTTAAGTGAGTTTTGCCTCATTGTATGACCCTTCTTGCCCCAAGTTGTTAAGTGAATCACTGCAGTTGTTAAATTAGCAACACAGTTGTTCAACTTCCCCATTGATTTTTGATTGTCAGAAGGTCGGAAAACATGACCCCGAGACACTGCGACCATCATAAACACGAGCCAGTTGCCAAGCATCTGAATTTTGATCACACGACCATGGGGATGCTGCTACGGTTGTGTGAAAAATGGCCATAAGCTACTTTTTTTCCAGTGCTGTTGTAACTTTGGTTCCTTGATGAACTGTTGTATGATGAGGACTACTTGTGACTGAAGGACGATTTCTGGATTTGAATTATTTCAGTGGTCCTCTCAAGATTGGACTGCTTTGGAAATGTTTAGGTCTTATCGCTCTTCAACTTGCCAACGAACTGTGGGAAAAGAAAGGGAGAAAGCATGCAGGCGCACCAGAGACAGACCATGAGAGCCAAGGACCCATTAAGGCAGGTGTCTGACCGAAAAGGGAACAGTTCTCAAAACAAAAGGACGATTCATAATTAGACTATGTGGACCAACCAAGGATGGGGAGAAAGTGAAGCTATTGTTTGTGAGCCAGGGTGGTGCGGTGGTTAGAATGCAGTACTGCAGGCTACTTTTGCTGACTGCCGGCTGCCTGCAATTTGGCAGTTTGAATCCCACCAGGCTCAAAGTTGACTCGGCCTTCCATCCTTCCGAGATCGGTAAAATGAGGACCCAAATTATTGGGGGCAAGAGATTGACTCTGTAAACCACTTAGAGAGGGCTGGAAAGCACTGTGAAGCGGTATACAAGTCTAAGTGCTATTGCTATTAACTATACATGCATTGCGCGGGAAAAACCAGAGTTGGTTTTTGATACCTTCTCAGCCCGATGAGGTCTATCTGAGCAAGTTAACTATCTCTTTTCAAAGCTATTTTGTCAAATCAGAGCATCCATCTCTCCTGCTCTTCCCACCCTCGTTTTTTTCCCATTTATTCAGTTTGCAAATTAATCTTTCTCCTTTGACATCACTTTCCTGCTGTCTGGCTTTAATGAAAACAAATGAATTCACAGATCCATTTTAGTTTGCAGCCTCGTGTGGATTTTAAGCAGTGGTAATCGTATCGCCTTTTAATGCGAGCACTCGTTCCAAACAAACAAATCGGGGTTTGCTCCTGGGAAGGAAGCAATATGCAAAATATTAGGGATAAAAGGATTAGAAATAAAGAGGGAAGATGGGTTTGAAAAAGCGGCCCCCCTTGGTTTCTACTGCATTGGAGGTTTGATAACTACAAGTGGTGATAATTGCTGTTTCAATTTCTCAGAATATCTGGGAGGAGGAACAGGGAAGACCGACAAACTGGAAGTCCCAACATTCCTAAACCCCAAGACTAGGAGTTGAAGTATCTCATAAAATGTTAAACTTGGTTAGCTTAGTTGTGTACACGTAGTCCTTGAGTTACGACTACAACTGGGACAGGAACTTCCATCGCTAACCAATGAGGTCGTTATGGGAGTTGCACCCAATTTTACACCCATTGTGCTGTGGCTGTTAAGCGAATCTTGGTTAAGAGAACCCAACTTCCTCTGTTGACTTTGCTTGTTGGAAAGTTGCAAATGGTGGATCATGTGACCCTGAGATACAGCAAGCTTCATAAATGCTTGCCGGTTGCTAAGTGCCTGAATTTTGATCAGGCAAACTGGGGACGCTGACAAGCAGAAGGGCAAGAACTCACTAAGTCACTTTTGTTTAGTGCCGTCAAAACTTCCAACCATCATTAAACCAATGCTTGTAACTCAAGGACTACCTAATAATGCTATACCAGTTGGTTGGGTTGGTCGTAGTTCTATTGGAGCTTCACCTAATCAATAGTCTGGGTTTGCGTGATGACATTGAACCGACAATCATATCAATGGTTACCTGGGTTGGCAGAATATCATAAATGTCAACTAAAAGAAATATTCCTTTGGTCGTTTTAGTTGCCATCAGAAAGGGAGTTGGGGAAAGCAGTACATTCCTTAAATGCCTTAGATAATCGCCTTGGCAGCCCAAAGCTGTCGGTGCGCAAGATTATTACTGGAGAGCATGATTGATGACTCTTGGCTATGGATGTGTCCCATTGGAGAATATACATCCAGGGTGAGGGGTGGGGGGAAGACCAGGGTCACGGGAGAAATGGATGATGTATTTTAGTGTCGGCTGCACCCAGCTAACGCCAACATGGCTGTTCCTAATAAAACATTTTTTTTTTACTCAGCTAGAGACTTATGATTTGAATGGGGGTGGATCTGTTGGAGCCCTGACAGCCAGCCGACACTAAAATACCACCAGGTTGACAACGCTACCTGACAGTAAGCCATAAAAGCATACAAGCTTGATGAAAGCTAAAAACTCATCTTAAGGGTGAGGGGTCCTGATCAGCTGACCTGATTGAGCAGTTGGTGTGTATCCTGCAACCCTTCAAAACATATGTAACTGAGCGGGAACATCCAAATTTGGGACTCTTGCAAAGAATGGAAGATGTCTGTAGTTGGGTTTTGATGGTGGGCATCCATGCAGAAGGGCAACGCAGTGGAATCTAATGATCCCATCCAATTGAGAAAACAAAGAACAAGGTGGGTGCTGTCCTTCACCACCCAGAGAATGAATAGCTTCGTGGTCACTGTCAACTCCAACTCCTAACCAGCTTAGAATCAGAATAGAGATGGAAAGGACCTTGGACATCTTCTAGTCCAAACCCCTGCTCAAGCAGGAGACCCTATACCAGTGGTGGCTGACCTTTTTGGGCTCCTGTATCAAAAACTGTGTGCACGCTTGCATGTTCGCGCTCGCCTGCCAGCACTCAGAAGGCAATGTCCCATGCCCCCTAGGCATGCGCGCGCAATCCACTCACACCCACCCACTCACCCATCCCCGCCGCCCTCTTACCTGCACTGCACCTCACAGCTGATTTTCGGCCTCCCAGAGGCTTGAGGAAGGCTTCTGCAGGCTTTGCAGGCCGAAAACTATCCCCATTTCGTCACTTCTGGTATTTCCGGAAAAACAGGAAGTGATGAAACGGGGCTAGTTTTTGGCCTGCAAAGCCTGCAGAAGCCTTTCTCAACCCTTTGGGAGTCCGAAAAAGGCACGCGCATGTGCAGTGAGGTAAGTTTGCCTGCAGCTCACGTGCTGGCACAAATGGCTCTGGGTGCAACCTGTGGCACGTGTGCCATAGGTTCGCCATCAGGGCCCTATACCATTTCAGAGAAGTGACTGTCTATGGTCTTCTTAAAAACCTTCAGTGATGAAGCACCTACAACTTCTGGAGGCGAACTGTTCCACTGGTTGATTATCCTCAGTCTTAGGAAGTTTCTCCTTGATCCCAGGTTGCTTCTCTCTTTGATCAGTTTTCATCCATTATTTCTTGTCCTGCCTGCTGCCCTTTGGTGCTTTTGGAGAATAATTTGACCTCTTCTTTGTGTCAGCTCCTCAAATACCAGAAGACTGCTCTCATGTCACTCCTACTCTGTCTTTTCTCTAGACTGGCCATATCCCAAATCCAGCAACCGTTCTTCAAACGTGTTAGCTTCCAGACCCTTAATCACCTGAGTTGCTCCCCAAAGACATACGTATAGGTGGAATCTATTAGGAGATTTGAAAGCTGTTTTCCCCTGTTATTTACCTCGACTTGTAAAATAATTCATGATCAAAGCGAAGGGTAAGAATAAATTTAAACGGTTCCATGAAGGACTGAAGAGTTAACAGGGAAGATAGAAAGTGGATTTGCTGTGTGCATGGACTGCAGTGGGCTTTTCCACTCCGAATAATTTTAGCCAGCTTCATCGTATTAGAAAGTGATTTCATTGATGGTCTTTACATGAACACGGGGTAGTCTATGCTAACGACAGTGATTCATAGCCAGAAGTGGAGCTCAAGATAATGCCAGCTTCTGAGCCCTTCCTGGTATTAAATTATGTTTTCAAATGAGGCCAGCTCCCTTTGCAAAGCCGGGAGAAGGATGAATGAAGTCCCTTGCCAATTGTTTTATTTTGGAATGCAGTTTTGATAATGACATGATGACCTTGTAGGAGCTGAAGCAGAGGCAGAAAAGGGAGTAATTTATACCTGCAAAAGAAACACGCAATATACAAATCAGTCCTGTGTGTGTGTGTGTGTGTGTGTGTGTGTGTGTGTGTGTGTGTGTGTATGGGTGCCAGGAATATCATCAGTCTGGCTACTTTATCATGTGCTGATGCTTGCATTCAAATCGTGCGCAGGCTTAAGCCACTCCAGCAGGAGGGTGGAGGGGAAATGAATTTTCGAGCGAGGAGCGGTTGTGTTTTAAATTCATAGGAAACAGAATGTTCCTTGCAGCTGTGAAATCTTTCCCCCAGCAAGCTAAAGCAGTATTCCTACAACATGCTACGCTACAGTCGAAACTTGGGGAGTCCATCCCTCCATCCCTCCAGCTGCCTAATTGGGGAGCGCATGCAAAGAAGTGGACTTTTAAAAAGCAGATTATTATGATTTAATTTAACACAAACATATTTTCAAAGTAGATAATAGCTATAGATGAGCACCTGGCTGTGAGGCTTGTACCACTGATGCTCAGCATAATATTAATATGAGTTTTTAATGCCAAGAAGAAGGGATAATGAGCCACGGTGGCGCGGTGGTTAGAATGCAGTACTGCAGGCTATTTCTGTTGACTGCCTGCAGTTTGGCAGTTCGAATCTCACCGGGCTCAAGGTTGACTCAGCCTTCCATCCTTCCAAGATGGGTAAAAATGAGGACCCAGATTGTTTGGGGGCAATAGGCTGACTTTGTAAACTGCTTAGAGAAGGCTAAAGCGGTATATAAGCCTAAGTGCTACTGCTATTGCTATAACGTACAGAATCTTGGCAACCAAATTAGGAACCCCACAAGTCTTCATTTACTGGACACTGCAACCGTCATACGTACATGCCGGTTGCCAAGCGTCTGAATTTTGATCATGTGATTATGGAGATGTTGCAACGGTTGCATGAAAACCTGCCAGAAGCCATTTTTCCCCCAGTGTCATCATAACTTTGATTAATTAAATACTTAAGTAGGAACCTTACACTTCCTCTGCTAAACTTTTGTTAGCAGTTTCCATTTTTTATTTGATTTGATTTAGGTAATATATATGGCACTCGCTTTTACTGACTCTGGATGGCTTTTTAAAAAAAAAACGATTTAGTGAATGTTACCTTGGATGCTGGAAGGATCCCACCGATATCTTAATTGTTGCATTTGACTGATAGATCCTAGCACATCTGAGATATTTTCTTGTGTCAATTATCCCCAGTCTAAATCTTTCTGGGTTTCTAAGTATGACAAATACTGCATGATACACTTTGTTTTAATCCCAGAAGATTAAAATACCCCACCTCCTTCCAGTTCTGAGCTCATTTTCATATTCCTCAATGCTCAGGAGTGTTTACTTTTCAACACTATCTAATTGGTAATATTTGCATTGTCTTGTTTATCTTTGAAATGCAGAATTAGCAGGGAGACGCTAATCCCTATCTTGCCTTTATCGGTTATTTGCAAAATGGCTAATTTAGCATCCCCACGCTCAGTTCACGTTTTATCAAGCAAGCAAGCAAAACCTACAGCAGCTAGGCGAAAACAATACATTGAATGCCAGCGCTGTGGTTTCCCAGTTCTCGCCTTCCTGTTTGCAAATATTTTGTACACAGAGTCATTCAAGTCATGAGAGCCGGGGGAAAAAAAATGATAAGGGAGGAAAAGTAACATTTGGTTCTCAAGTGGGTCATTAGCATATCTCAGCTGAAATGTGCCGCTTGGCCCCTGCGCGCATAGCATCGGGCTGCACTTCTAACGATGTGCCTGAATTACTTGGTAATGAAAACAAAATGCACCAAGATTAATCCCTTCTGTTTTGAGGATGCTGGAGTACCCAGGGAGCTCAGTTTTCCTCGTCAGAGTTTGTGGTGTGCTTTGCAATTGGCACCCTCTTCTGGGTTTGCAATTGGCACCCTCTTCTTGGTTTGCAATTGACACCCTCTTATGGGTTTGCAATTGACACAAGGTGAATCTTGGAGGATTCATCTCCTGTTTCTTAAACTAACAGATCAACAGAGTTGGGAGGGACCTTGTAGGTCATCTAGTCCAACCCCCTGCCCAAGCAGGAGACCCTACACCATTTCTGACAGATGGAAGTCAAATTCCTTCTTGAAAGCCTCCAATGACGAGGCTCCCTCAATTTCTGAAGGCAACTTCTGTTCCATGGGTTGATTGTTCTCACTGTCAGTAAATTTCTCCTTGTTTCCAGGTTGAATCTCTCCTTGTTCAGTTTCCATCCATTGTTCCTTGTCTGGCCTTTGGGGGCCTTGGAGAGTAGCTTGACCCCTTCCTCTCTGTGGCAGCCCCTCAAATATTGGAACACTGCTATCATGTCATCCCTGGTCCTTCTCTTCCCTAGACTAGCCAGGCCCAGTTCCTGTAATTGTTCTTCATATGTCTCCAGTCCCCTAATCATCCTGGTTGCTCTTCTCTGCACTCTTTCTAGAGTCTCAACATCTGTTTTATAGTGTTGTGACCAAAACTGGATGCAGCATTCTAGGTGTGGTCTTACTAAGGCTTTATAGAGTGGTTTTACTTGATCTTGATTATATCTCTCTGTTAATGCAATTTAGGATGGCATTGCATTGGCTTTTTTGGCTGGTGCCACACACGGCTGGCTCATATTTAACTGGTTGTCCACCAAGATTCCAAGATCCCTCTCATCTTCTTCCCCAACTGAAGGGCCAAAAGCAATGAGGTTGGGAATATGGTCAAATTGTCTGAGCGGGAAAGGTCCATCATGTGAGATCTTTTCTTATTTTGTGGACTTTTGAATGGGCAAATAGGGTTTTTAAACTGTTTCCCCCATTCTTTTGAAAGAATTGCCAAATCGGGCCTGCTAAACTTTTTATGACCACCAGAGGGCAGCAAAGCAATGCAGAAATCTCTACCTCTTTGCTGTCCTTTAGTGGCCATTTAGATCTAGGCAGGCCTAAACTCTAAACTCTACTTTCAAACCCCTCCAATAGCAAGCTTCACCCCTAAATTACCCCAAAGTTGAAACAAAAATTGGATCCTGATTTTTCAGCCTCTTCTACCCCAGGAAGGCTGAGTAGGTTACAAATGGGGTTGAAGGGCCTTGTTTGGTGCCTATCACTGCTCTCGAACCATCAACTCCTTAACTGTCTTCAAGACATGGAAATCCTATCAAACTCAGCATCCATCTATTGAGCTGGGTGTAAAGTCTCTCTTTATATATATATATATATTTCCTTTTTTTCTAAACTGAAAATGCCTCTTAGGACAGTGGTTGCCAACCAGTGGGCAGGGGACCACTGGTGGTCCGTGAGAAAATTTTGGTGGTCCACAGAGAAATGTCACCTCCAAAGCAATTAATCCAGGCTGTGCGGGAACACAAGGCTGCGCCACCCACATGGCCCGCGGGAACACAAGGCTTGCGTCGCTTGCATTGCAAACAACACGAGGTAGTGAGGGGAGAGGGGGGGAAAGGGCGGAGGAGGGGAATTTGCCCCACTCGCCCCACACGCCTGGCCTGGCCACAGGGCTGCTTCTTCCCGCTTCTTCTGCTTTTGGCTGCATGCAAGGAAAGCAGCCAAAGTCTTCCTTTCTCTCCCCCCAAACTCCGCCAGAAATGAGTCTTTGGGACTCTGCAAGACCTCCTGCTCCAAGAGGCTGCGCTGGCATGACAAGTCTCACAAAGATTCATTTCTGGCAGAGTTTGGGGGAGAGAAAGAAAGACTTCTGCTGCTTCTGCTGCTTTCCTTGCACGAAGCCAAAAGTCTCTCCCTCTTTCCCCCCTGAGAACGGAGCTGGAGGCAGTATCCTGCGATCCCAAATAAAGAATGATCGATCGGTAGGAAAATGGAGTGGGGCATTTCCCTGCAGACTTTTTAAGGGATTTTCCCAGGGTCTCTGCTGCTTTCTGCAGAGACCCTGGGAAAACATCAGCAAGCCACCGTCAGTCAAAATTCATATTAGTGGTCCGTGGGATTTAAAATTATGAGTTTGGTGGTCCCTGAGATCCAAAAGGTTGGCGACCCTTGTCTTAGAACACCAGAGGATATAAATGCCTCTTAATACACCTGAGGAAAGGATTCAGTGTTGATTATATGGAGCACTCCAGGAGCTGCAGAATATTGAGTAGTGGTGCAGATAGAAATCATAATAAAGCCCAACTCTGATTTTCGAAGGCGGCAGCCAGCATTGGCGGCTTTTGACAGAAGTGGGAAGCGAGGAAACTGCTGAGTGAAGAGTGAAAATCAACAGAGAGCTAAAAAATAAATAAATCACCGTTCAGAAGCACACAAGTTATCTGATGAAGAGGCATAGATGGGGAGCCACCTACCTAACAGTTGGCACAATTTTTATTCCTCTTTCCACTGGACAAGATCGCTGTCGGTTAAAACCTTTCTTCCGTTCCTGGCTAAGGTATTAGAAGAGACCAACAGATTGGTGCTTGTTTTGATTTCCGTCAAGGTCTTGGTGTTATCCAGTTTTGGAAATGCAGCAGGCAATTAAAATAGCAGCTCAATTCAGCCACGCTTACAACTTTGTGCCCAAATGTTGGATTCTATCAGGGAATCACATCCTAGCAGTCCAAAGGCATGTAAACACCTGGTGTAGGTGCTAAATTCCATTTATTTGATTAAGGATCGAAGAAGTTAGGCTTTGGGGAATGCTGTATGTATGTATTGTTTATTTGTTAAGTTTATTTGCTGCCTCTCTCGCCGGAGATCTATTCCAGGCGGCGAAATGTATTGGTAGGCCTCGACTTAATGACCAATTGCTTAGTGACAGTTTGAAGTTCTGATGGATCCTCCCAAAAATATTTACGCCCCAATTCTGAAATTCTGTCAGGCATCCTCCCCTAATGGGTCATGTCACCGCATTTTGGGCGCTCGGCAATTTGCCTGTACTTATAGTCATTTCTAGGGACGCGGTGGCTCAGTGGCTAAGACGCTGAGCTTGTCAATCAGAAAGGTCAACAGTTTGAAGGCGGTTCGAATCCCTAGCGCCACGGAATGGAGTGAGCTCCTGTTACTTGTCCCAGCTTCTGCCAATCTAGCAGTTCGAAAGCACATTAAAAATGCAAGTAGAAAAATAGGGACCCCTTTGGTGGGAAGGTAACAGCATTCCCTGTGCCTTTGGTGTTTAGTCATGCCGGCCACATGACCACAGAGACGTCTTCGGACAGCGCTGGCTCTTCGGCTTTGTAACGGAGTTGAGCACCGCCCCCTAAAGCTGGAAACAACTAGCATGGATATGCGGGGGGAGCCTTTACCTTTGACCCCCCCATTTTTGCCAAAAAGTAGCATTTGCTTCCAGTTTCTAGCAAAAATGCCACCATAGTGAACAATGGATTCGCTTAATGACTTCTGCAGTAGCTTAATGACCACTGCAAAAAAAAAAAAGGTCATAAAACGGGGCCGGTTGTGTGATGATCTGCTTTGTGACTATCACAGGCTCAATGTCGGTCATAAGTTGAGGATCACTTGTACACTTTTATAGTTTTTATAGCTTTATTTGTTTTGGGGCAGAGTTGTTCTAATGAACCAGCTATTTATTTATTTTTTAAAAAGAAACACATTTGCATTGCTGAATGTTCTTAATGTTATCGACTTAATGTTCTTAATCTAATGTTATTAAAGAGGCCACTACTCTCCAACAACTGTTAACAACCCCTAAAACTAAAAAAACAACAACAACAAACCCTCAACTACAGGTAGGAGCCTTGTATATTGTGCCTGCTATCTTGAACTATGGGGCAAAATGAAACATAATAGAAATATCAATAAACAATTTTAATGAGGTCTGACAGTGGGTTGTCACTGAAACAAAATTAGCCTAATGACTTTCCAAGAGCAATAAATAACCAATATTTTCTTTACTTAAGTCAAAAATGTGGTTTGACATTTTCCGCACCCATTAACATTATATTTTTCCCTCCCTCGGGCACGTCTTGATCATATCGTAAATAGATTTAGCGTTGTGTCAAGGCTCTTTCCTGCCTAATTTGATGGCTTGCCAATGGCTCTGATGACTTATTGATGCTTGATCGATACTTTCTGATGGTTAGTAGATGTTTCTTTCAGGAGCGTTGATGGATGGTTGGAAAACAACTTCCTCTTTCTCCCTCCCAATCCCCTTTCAAAGTTGGAGCCAAAGCAGAGAGAACGTTGGAAGGGGGGAAAAAAACGGGCTTGTACAAAGGTAGATTTTGTGACAGTCCAGGTGGTGGTTTGATCAGGTTCCTATGTCTGATGTGACCAATAGCTAAAATCCAGATAAATAGAGGGGAGAGGAATTCAATCGAATGAAGTTTAAGACGATTGGGTGGTAATGAATGATTTGGGGCAATACTGTGGTTTTTAATAGGTATCACAAAGGGGTTCTAGAGGCTATTATGTTTGTGTGAGGTGTTCCTTTGTGTGCCGCATTTTAGATTTTAGAAGTGAATCTTTGTAACTTAGGGTTGAACGATGGGGTCCTTGGTGCTCTCTGAGCTTGGTGGCTTTCTTGTAGATGTTTCATGGTCCAACTATGTAACATTATCAGTGCAAGAAGGGATTGGACTGTGTGGAAGGGAGGAGGAGGAGGAGGAGGAGGAGGAGGAGGAGGAGGAGGAGGAGGAGGAGGAGAAGAAGAAGAGGAAGAGGAAGAGGAAGAGGAAGAAGAAGAAGAAGAAGAAGAAGAAGAAGAAGAAGAAGAAGAAGAAGAAGAAGAAGAAGAAGAAGAAGAAGAAGAAGAAGAAGAAGAAGAAGAAGAAGAAGAAGAAGAAGAAGAAGAAGAAGAAGAAGAAGAAGAAGAAGAAGAATAATAATGTAGGATCCGTGGTGCTGTCTGAGCTTGATAAATTTTCTTGCAGATGTTCCATGACCCAAGTAGGTAACATCATCAGTCTTGGAAGAGAGTGGGCTTTGGGTGTGGGGGAAGGGGGGAGGGGGAGGAGGACTGTAGGATCCTTGGGCGTCTAGGAGTTTGCTGGAGGTTTTTGCAGACATTTCAGTACCAATGGATAAAAGAGCTGGATCCAGTAACAGTTCCTGTGTTCTCAAGAAAGATCTGTAAGCTTGTCAGTGGGCGGTAAAGCCACATGCCTTGAATTCAGGTGGTTTTGAGTTCAACCTGAAGTTTCTCCAGGTGAAACTCAAATATGCCATCTCAGAAAAGTCACTGCTGAGAAAAATGTTTCCTCTGCCCAACTCTAGCGGGTGTCCAACTCTAGTAGGTGTTACTCATCTCTGCTTCTTAGCTGAGGGAGCCAACGTTGCCCGAAGATACTTCTGGTGTCATGTGGCCAGCATGGCTATACGCCCATGGAATGCTGTTACCTTCCCACCGAAGTGGTACCAATTCATCTACTCGTGTTCCCATGCTCTTGACCTGCTTGGTGGGCAGGAGCTGGAGCGAGGAACAGGAGCTCGCCCCATTGTGCTGTGTTTGGGTCTCAAATGCTGGAAAGTTGACAAGCTCGGCGTCTTTAACCATTGAGCCATTGCGCCCCAAAGAAACACAAAGAGTTGTACTTCTGACAAACGTAGACTCCACTTTTGAACTGCTAGGTGGGTAGGAGCTGGAGCAAGGAATGGGAGTTCACCCCATTGTGTAGTGTTTGGGTCTCAAACACTGGAAAGCTGACAAGCTCAGCGTCTTTAGCCACCATTGGGCCCCAAAGAAACACGAGAGTTGTACTTCTGACCAGCGTAAACTCGCCTTTTTTCTGGAATTGCCCATGGAGTGGTTAACCCAAGAAAAGTTTTAGCTGTGCCCGAAAATAGAACCCACGAACGTAGGAAGAGAGAGAGAGGTCGAAAAAGAAGGAGCGTAAGACCACTAAGTATAGCAGATGTTCCTGTGAGGTGGGCGTCTTGGCAGTCCAGCAGGCAGGTTCTTATATATATTTGGTTCCACGATGGATTTTAATAACTCCGCAAGCAAATTTTGATAGATGGCCAGCCACACATTGTCAAAACAGAGGAATGGGTTGTTTTTTTTTAAAAAAAAAAAGTGTTTTATTTATAGTGAGTTAATAAGGGAGCAGCGTGGGCTACGCACGAAATGCCAGCCCAGAAATAAAATTTGGAAAATTGTACTTGAAAAGAACCGCTTTGAACGCAGCTCCCTTGCTTGGGCTCATGTTAAATGGCTTGTCCACTTTCAGCCATATCTCTGAGAAGGAGCCTTTTTAAAATTTAAGCCGGTCGGTGCCGCCTATGCCTTCAAATGTTAATTCTTCCAAGTTTATACAGGTAGCCCTCAACTTGCAACAGTTCATTTAGTGACCATTCAAAGTTGCAACGGCACTGAAAAAAGGGACTTGGGAATAGCAACAGCCCTTAGACTTATATATCGCTTTATAGTGCTTTACAGCCCTCTCTAAGCGGTTTACAGAGTCAGCATATTGCCCCCAACAATCTGGGTCCTCATTTTACCAACTGAGCAGGGGGCTGGACTAGATGACCTCCAAGGTCCCTTCCAACTCTGTTACTCTGTAGTAACAGAGGTTTTTTTAAATGAATTCCTACAAAAGAAAGCTCTTGACCGTGACTCACAGCACAACACTCAGGCAGACAGCACAAATAACCTGGTATGCTGTTGGCGCCTTCCTCCTTAACCGTGTACTTTTCACTCTCCCAGAATTCCTTCTTTTTATTATGATGATGGTGATTATTTACAGCTTTCCCAATTACAAAGACAAGATGAATTTGCTACCACTAAAGGCCATGACGAATTGACATTAAGCTCTCTGTAATCCATGAGTAATATGGAGTGAAATTTATGTTAAGGATGAGGCACATATATACCCTCTATCTTCAGCAACCTTTCAGCGGTAAAAAAGGGGAAAAAAAATATGGCAACCCCCCGTCTGCTTCACCAAGGCAATATCACAAAGCAGAACCATCTCCATCAGTGGTGGGGGTCAAGTTTTTTTTTAAATACTGGTTCTGTGGGTGTGGCTTGGTGGATGTGGCATGGCTTGGTGGGCATGGCAGGGGATCCATTCCCTCCCCATCCCATTAACCTGCTTTCCAGCTCCGTTCTCCTGTGCAGGGCAACCAAAGAAGACCCAGCCCATCAGCTGGGACTCACTGGGAGGCAGAGAAGAGATGGGGTTGGTGGGGCCAGTCAGAGGTGGGATTGGCCGGTTCTCCGAACGACTCAAAATTTCCACCACCGGGTTTCCAGAACTGGTCAGAACCGGCTGAATCCCACCTCGGATTCCATTCTATTCCATTCCTGACTATGTAAAGACTCTAAACCGATTCCTTGCTTGACTCTTCCCACTGGCTCAGACAGTCTCTTCCCTACCCCACACCCTCTTGATCACACAATGTCATCTTTTGGGATCTAGGAAATGTTACTTCTTTGTTCCAGCACTCGCTTTCTGGAATGAGGTTCCCCTTGAGATCATGACATCCTATGCTGATCGAGGCCCATAAAAAAAAGATTGGATTTGGTATGTGTGTGTGTGTGTGTGTGTGTGTGTGTTTAACCAGATGATCTCTCGGCTCAGCTCCGAACACCAGGATAACCAATCTGTGAATGGACAAATATATTATTGACTGCAGCAGTCCAGGGATTCTACCAGCTTAATGGTAGAAAGGAAAGAAATCCAATTTGTTCCTGCTCTTGTAAAACCTCTGGGGATCAAAAGCCGTTCTTGATCTCTGCTACAGACATCTTTTCCCCACACCCCGAATGAGGCTAAGCTTATTTTACAGTCTTGGCCAGAGCTGTTGCTGTTCCCTGACTCACCACGGCAGTGAACTTGCTGGCTTGATTTGTTTATTTATCCAATTTATAAATTTTATTGATTGATTGATTTGATTTGGTTTGTCAATCGCTTACAAGATAATAGATATAAGTATAAACATGAGTATGAATACAGGAAATAGGTACGAATAAATGGGGACAATAGGACAGGGATGGGAGGCACGATGGTGCACTTATGCACGCCCCTTGCAGACCTCTTAGGGAATGGGGTGAGGTCAATAGTGGTTAGTTTGAGGTTAAAGGCAAGGGGGTTAGAGGATGTAACAACAGAGTCAGGTAGTGCATTCCAGGCATTGACCACTTGGTTGCTGAAGTCGTACTTTCTGAAATCGGGTTTGGAGCAGTTAACATTGAGTTTGTATCTGTTGTGTGCTCGTGTATTGTTGTGGTTGAAGCTGAAGTGGTCATTGACTGGTAGGACATTGTAGCAGAATTTGTGTACTATGCTTAAGTCCAACCATAGACATATATTTATATATGTGTGTGTTTGTGTTTATCTATCTGTCTGTCTATCTATCTATCTATCTATCTATCTATCTATCTATCATCTATCTATCTATCTATCTATCTATCTATCTATCTATTCATCTATCTCTGCAGAACGATTAAAAATCAAACTTGAAGAACCAGTAAACCATACAGTCATAAATAACATAAATGACCCTTGACTTATGGCCACAATTGAGCCCAAAATGTCCGTTGCTAAGAGAGGCAGGGAGTTTAAGGGAGTTTTTGCCCCTTTTTACGACCTCTTGTCTCCTTTGTTAAGTGAATCACTGGTAATTGAGTACTCCAGTTTCCCCATTGATTTTGCTCGGCAAATGATGGTCACATGACCCTGGAGACTGCAACTGTCATAAGTACATGTGTTGTGTCCTGTCAGCTGCCGGCCCTTCCAGCAGCTAAATCAGAGGAGGAGGAGGAGGAGGCATGGGAGTAGGGTCAGCATCAAGGCAACCTGAGATCTCTGAGAGGAAGGAGGGAATGGAGCTGGCACAGAGAGAGAGAGAGACAGACAGACAGACAGAGACAGAGACAGAGAGAGGCAGAACCTGGGCCATCCTCAGATGGAGAGTCAACAGCGCCCAGGTCTGGAGGTGGCTGATGAGGAAGAGGAGGAACAGCTGGGTCCAGTGCCTGACGTGCAGATGTGCAGAATAGAATAGAATTCTTTATTGGCCAAGTGTGATAGGACACACAAGGAATTTGTCTTGGTGTAAATGGACTCAATGTACATAAAAAAGAAAAGATACATTCATCAAGAGTCAAGAATCATCAGGTACAACACTTAATAGTCATGGGGTACAATCAGCAATCAAATCATACTAGGAAACAGTCAATATAAATCGTAAGGATACAAGCAACAGAGTTACAGTCCTACAGTCCCAAGTGAAAGGGGAGGGGTATAAGGAGTGATGAGAAGATTAATAGTAATAGCAGTGCAGACTTTGTAAATAGTTGGACAAGGCTGAGAGAATTATTTGTTTAGCAGAGTGATGGCATTTGGGAAAAAACGGCCCATGTGTCTAGTTGTTCTGGTGTGCAGGGCTCTATAGCGTCGTTTTGAAGGTAGGAGTTGACACAATTTATGTCCAGGATGTGAGGGGTCTGTAGGTATTTTCACAGCCCTCTTTTTGGCTCCTGCAGTATACAGGTCCTTGATGGAAGGCAGGTTGGTAGTAATAGTTTTTTCTGCAGTCCTAATTATCCTCTGAAGTCCGTGTCTGTCCTGTTGGGCTGCAGAGCCAAACCAGACAGTTATAGAGGTGCACATGACAGACTCAATAATTCCTCTGTAGAACTGGATCAGCAGCTCCTTGGACAGTTTGAGCTTTCTGAGTTGGCACAGAAAAAAACATTCTTTCTGCACCAACTCAGGCAGAGGAGAGGAGAGCAGTGGAAATCTATGGGCCGGTCCTTGGGATGAAAGAGCCACCTCCGCTAGCAAAGCCCCACCCTAGCTCTGGGGCTTAAAGGCTGGGGGCAGAGATGAATAGATGTGGCAGGCAACTATCCATCTCCCTGCCAGACAGACTCGTTAGCTTGTGTTGAGAGAGAAACTTTCGGACAAGGCTGCTGGTGTTCTTAATAAAAGAATCACTGATTTAATTACAGGGGGTTTGTCATATTTGGGGAGCCGGCTCAGAACACCAAGCACCTGAATTTTGATCATGTGATCATGGGGATGTTGCAATGATCATTCTGATCAGAGACTTTCTGAATAAGAGTTTTGGGATAATGGAACAAATGTTCGAAGTGCTGGCTTTGCAGATAGTTGGATATCGCGAAAGGGATGGATTGGTGTTTAGAACCATTGCAGTTTGGATTTTTTTTATATATATAAAAAAACATTTTTTCACCTTTAACATGGACTAGAAGACTTCCCAACTCTGTTATTCTGTTTGCATAAAAATAAAAAATCTACAGTCTATCCCGATGCCATGCCACCGAGACTAGATTTAATACCATGTCTACATTCTGCAAACGATTTTTTTTTTTTTAAAAAATTAATCGTTCTCTGAAGCTCTCTTCCCCAAGATGTGAAATTCCAGTCTTGGATTATTTTCCTGGAGGCTGAAAGATGAATTATGGAACAGAGCTTTCCGTGTGTCAGATATGTGGGCATTGAGTAACACCTGGGACATTCTCTGCATTTTTAAATCTTCTTCTTTCGATTTGGCTGTGCCTTCCTCTGTGGAGCCAAAAGAAAAAAAAATAGAATGGAGCTGTTTTTCTCACCAAGAAATGGAAATTTTAAATGCAATGTCCAGTTTTCAGCAAATTCCGGCTTCTTGGCCAGATTTCATTATCATTTGAGAACATGAAGCATATTGTTTTCTTTAACAGACATTTGGGAGTACAGCTTTTCTGAAAATGAAAATTGTAATCAGATAGAGTACAGGTAGTCTTCCACTTATGACCACAAGTAAGCCCCAAAATTTATGTTGCTAAGCGAGACATTCGTTAAGTGAGTCTCACTCATTTTTCTTACCCCCACTGGTTAAGTGAATCACTGGCGTGGTTAAGAAAGTAACCTGGTCATTAAATGAATCTGGCCTCCCCAATTGATTTTGCTTGTCAGAAGGTCGCCAAAGGGGATCACGTGACCCAGGGACGCTGCAACCGTCATAAATGTGAGTCAGTTGCCAAACATCTGAATTTTGATCACGTCATCACCGACGTGAATTTTGATCATGTGACCATGTTGGTGCAAACACTCTCAGTGAACATAAAAGAAAAGATATATTTGTCAAGAGTCAAGAATCATCAGGTACAACACTTAATAATCGTCATAGGGGTTACTAATAAACAATCAAATATACTAGGAAACAAATAAAACAATGTAAATTGTAAAGATACAAGCAACACAGTTATAGTCATAAGTGGGAGGAGATAGGCAGTAGGGAGGATGAGAAGCATAATAGTAATACAGTCTTAGTAAATAAGTTGACAGTGTTGTGGGAATTAGTTGTTTAGCAGAGTGATGCCTTCGGGGAAAAAAGCGGTGCTTCTCAGAGGTGGTTTTCAGCAGGTTCTGACCAGTTCTGGAGAACTGGTAGCAGAAATTGTGAGTAGTTTGGAGAATTGCTAGTGGAAATTTTGAGTAGTTCAGAATCCCACCTCTGACTGTCCCTGTCCTATCTCTTCTCTGCCTCTTGAGTCCCAGTTGATCGGCCGAGTCTTCTTTTGTTGCCCTGCACAGGAGAATGGATCTGGAAAGCAGGTTAGTGGGATGGGGAGGGAATAGGATTTTGCAGTAACCTTCCCCTGCCATGCCCACCAAGCCATGCCCACCAAGCCCCGTCCTGCCCGCCAAGCTACGCCCACAGAACTGATAGTAAAAATATTGAATGCCACCACTGGTCCTTGTGTCTAGTTGTTCCAGTGTGCAATGCCCTATAGCATCGTTTTTAGGGTAGAAGTTGAAACCATTTATGTCCAGGACATGAGGCATCTGTAGATATTTTCACAACCCTCTTTTTGGGTCCTGCAGTATACAAGTCCTCCATGGAAGGCAGGTTGGTAGCAATTATAAAACAACATGTAACGTTGTGCTGTCTGTCAGGAGGAACACAATCTATATCCCATCTTTGGCTGCTATAGAACTTCCACTACAACGAGACTCGGTTTATGTTCCCTTATTCTGTGAGAATCAAAACAGCCGAAACTGTTCAGAATGGGTAGTGGTGGTGGAGGAAGGTTTCCAGGTTGCCTCATTAATAACCCCTGAAGGTAATAAATAAATAAATAAATATTACGCATTGCAAAAGGGGGAGATTACTAGCTCGTGTTAAATGTCCTAGCCATAAATGTGCCACTCGCTATTGATTTTGATTGGATGTATGCCTAGATAAAATATAATGAGGGCGCTAATTTTAGTTAAACCTGCCATTTCAGATTCTGCCCTTTCTTCATTTAGTTACAGGGATTGAGCTGGATTCTCTGGGTGATGCTAAAAATGTGAGTTGGTTGGCAGAGCGTTATTAAATGATTCATCCGGAGTCTAAAATAAACATATAAGGGGCGACCCTAGCAGTCAGCTGGGAGAGGGAGAGGTGGGCTGGTGGCAGACATCGCACTGAAAGCTGAAATAACTGCTAAACCTGAATTGGATGGCCTGCTAAAAGTGCAGGGAAGACAGGAAGTCTTCTGTCATCCATCTTTTCCTTCCTTCCTTCCTTCCTTCCTTCCTTCCTTCCTTCCTTCCTTCCTTCCTTCCTTCCTTCCTTCCTTCCTTCCTTCCTTCCTTCCTATCTATCTATCTATCTATCTATCTATCTATCTATCTATCTATCTATCTATCTATCTATCTATCTATCTATCTATCTATCTATCTCTCCCTGCCTGCCTACCTGCCTGCCTGCCTGCCTGCCTGCCTGCCTATCTATCTATCTATCTATCTATCTATTGATAGATCTGTAATCTATCTTCATGTATACCTGTCTGTCTTTCTGTCTGCCCATCCATCCATCCATCCATCCATCCATCCATCATCTGTCTATCATCTATCTATCTAAAGATTTACTGCCTGCCTATCTTAACTACAGGGTAACTTTGGGCACCTTACAGTCCACAAAAAATGAATTTATATATGCACATAAATAAATAAATAAAATAAAAATAAGTAAAATAAATAAACAAAACATTAAAACATCTAAGGACACGTGGGCAGGGCACGTCCAGAGGATGGTAGAGGACAGGAAGTCTTGGACGAATGTTGTCCATGGGGTTGCGATGGGTCAGACATGGCTTCGCAACTAACAACAACAACACACTGAAGATGGCATTTAATTTCGTTGTACGGGGTGCAATGACAATAAAGCTAACTAACTAACGGTAGCTTTCGGATGGTATTCAAGGGTAGCCCCATGTAGAGATCATTACAATAGTCCAACCATGAGATGAACAGGGACTGAACGACTGAGCACAGCGAATCCTGATCCATAAAGAGTCTGTTCTGCTGATGAGGGCCTTCCATGGTGAGCTTTTTCCATCTCTTACTTGCATGGGGTGCCACTCTGCTCCAGATTGTATCTTGGCAAAGTGAGTTTTTTGGGCGTGGGGGACAGAGCAATGAATGATTAACCCCGCTGTGTATTTTTTTTATTGGCTCTGGAAATGAGTAGATGCATCCATCCAACTGTACTGGCAATTCAACAGAACCTCACACTGGGGAAATATTAAAAGCTTTAAGTTGGCTGCAGAGAAGTGAGACCATCCAATTTTGAAAGCAGAGCGTTTGTCTTCTAAATGGAAGAAGAACTTCAACAGAGATAAATTCTTCTAGCTAAGTTTGTTGCTGTCCCCAAATCTTTGGCTATTAATCCTGGCTTGGCTTTGACACTACTGGGGATTTGGCTGAATCAGATCAATTTATGCCATTGTTGCGTTGCCAAAAAAAAAAAAATTCATTCCGTTCAATGTGCGGGTATTGGCTTATGATCTCCGCTGTTTGCTGGAGGAGGAAAAACATTACATTGATTTATGATCTCGGCTGGTCATGGAGATGGTGTGACACAACTCTGCTCTCAAGGAAGGCGATCTGTTCTGAGAGATTCGTAATTTAAGGTGTGCGTGTTAAATACGGAACCTTTCGGTACTGAATCTTGGAAGGAGAAGAAATGAGGAATTGGTTACATGCTGGGAACTGTAACCCAGAATCAGCTGAAGATGATAGTTAACAACAACACAAAAGCACTAACTGATTTCTCATGATATATTAGAGCATTGCAGGAACCCAGAGATAATAATTTAGCTGAGTGGTCACCAATCGGTGGGCCGAGAATCACTGGTGGGCCACGAGAAAATTTTGGTGGTCCAGAGAGAAATGTCCCCCCCCCAAAGCAATTAATCCAGGCTGCACAGGAACACAAGGCTGTGCCGCCCACATGGCCCGTCCACCCACTGGCCTCCAACCTTTGGCCGAGCGCAAACCTTACCTTGAGTAGAGCCACGCGAGCTGGAACTAGAAGGTAAGACCAACAGCAGGGGAGGGAAATCCGCCCCGGGGTGGCTTGCTGACGTTGGTGGGAAAGTCGGTCCCATATTCCAGAGCTGCAATAGTCACAGGACTGGCCCTTTGGTCATCCCGGAGCAGCTCCTCCAGTCCATGGCAGGCCGGTGCACCTGAGTGGAGGAGCGGCTGCTCCGGGGCGACCAAAGGACCAGTCCTGTGACTACTACAGCTCTGGAATAGGGGACTGATTTTCCCACCAACATCAGCAAGCCACCGACAGTCAAAATTCATATTGGTGGAACGCGGGATTTAAAATTATGAGTTTGGTGGTCCCTGAGGTCCAAAAGGTTGGCGACCTCCTCTGGTTTAGCTTATAGTTTACAGTTCAGCATGTGCTGTTATTAAGAATTCTTAAGAATCAGCTGGATTCTATCTTTGATCTTGAGTGGATCTTCTGGAAGTTTTTAGTGCAGGTTGTCTTACCTGCTGCATCCAAACTTGCATTTGACTTCCAGCCTTGCTTACTCTAGAGTGTGAATGTTGGGCTGCTCTTCAGCTTCTTGGTTTAGTTTGATGGTGTTATTTAGAAATTGAATTTGAGTTAAGCAACAGCATTTGGGCCGTTAAGTCCCCATGGCTTGGTTCATTAACTGATCATGCTGTTGATGTATTATGTATAGAATTGTAGCTTAAGGAACTCGTAGTGGTCCACAAGGGAAGAGGAGAGGTCTCCGTGTTAATCCCAAAATAACAACTCTGCAAAGTAGAGTGGCTGGTTAAATTAGAATGGCTGATTTTGAGCTTGGAAGTTGAACCCGAGCTGGTGTCAGGTTTCCAAGTGATGAAATCCATTTAAAAAGAAAAGTGCAAAGTCCATCTTCCAAAACAATTTCTTTTATTTAGGAAAGCATCAAATTGGCAAAGTCTGTTGTAATTCCGGATCTGACACAACCCAGAATTACACCACATAATACTGGAAGTTAGAAACATCCCCCAAAAGTCACATTCCCCAATAGAAGTAAATCACTGTTTCCTGATGTCATCAATCTCCACCTCCAGGTCTCAGCATGGTCAGCTTTTGTTCCCACGGGAAGAAGAACCACCTAGCCTAAACAACTCTCTCTATCTCCACTCCTCCCACCTTAGGAATGTGACAAGCCTGAAACCTTTCCCCTCATAACCAGCAAAGAGAAAGAAAGAAAAGATATAATAAAGCTAAATAAAATGGCTACACATACGTCAATTTTGGGGTTGACAGCTGGGCTCATTGCAGCTTTAGTCCAACAAATGAACCTTTGCATCATATTGGTTCTCCAATTTATTCAACCATGATGTACTTGGGGGGATAAAAATACAGGAACTGGTTGAGTTCATGTCACACATTAAATCATGATTAGCTTCCAGAATAATTCCACCCATACTAGTTGGTCATTGGCTCCTAACGCTTGAAGGGTTATCACAGAGAACAGGATGTGGATTATTTTCCTGCAGCTCCCAAGGGTAGGACAAGAATCATTGGGTGGAAAGTTTACAGACACAGATCCAAACTTGTAATAAGGAGAAATTTTCTGGCCAGGGGAGGAATGAAGCAATGGAACAGTTTAGTTCCTAGAATTATGAGTGCCCCATCACTGGAGACTTCCAAGCAAAGGTTGGGTAACATTTGAGTGGGATAGTTTGAAGATTCCTGAATAAACACAGTTAGACCAGAAGATTTCCAAGATCTTTTCTAATGCTCTTGATTCCATGATCGTAAGTATCAAGGACTAACTTTCTCTTCGAAGCTGGGAGACTTTCAAGCAAAGATTGGATAACATTTGAGTGTGGTGGTCTGAGGATTGCTGAATTAATACAGATAGACTAGAAGACATCCAAAATCTTTTTCTAATGCTTTCATCCCATGATGGTAAGTAGCACAAACTTTCTCTTCAAGCTGGGAGGTTGCCGGCACAACATTTTTTTCGGTGGCTTATCCATGACACAGATTTACAACAGAATCCCCTTACAAGACCTAAACAGCCTTCTAGATATTTTGGCCTGCAGTTCAAATCAAAGCTGGTGATCAAAGGACTATGGGAGCTGTAGTCTAAACATCTGGAGGGCATCGGGTCTCTTATTTTCACTCTAAACAGACATGGCTGTCAAAGACAAGGATGAATAAGAAACACTTGCCTTGTGGGTGAGATTATCTGGTAATTAAAAAGTCAACCAATTTGAGTTAAGGGTGTGGATTAATTAGCTCGATCGCCAGCAAAACCAATTTGCCTCATAATTGCTTTTAATCCAGGCTGTGCAGATTTTATTGTTTCTCTAAAGCTTGTCTGAATGAAATCCCCGTTAATTATCCTCCGATTTCTCTGCTCTCCTTGTTATGATTTATCTTATTTGTAAACAAATTAATGTCTTTTTTTTTTGCAGTCCAAGAAGCTGCAGGGTTAGAATATTTGCGAGTCTGAAACAAAACAAAAAAAGGCCTAGAAAGACAAATTACACCCTATTTCTGAGATTGCCTTTATTTGGGGGTGAGACTACTTCTTCCTAAATAATGGTTGGCGGACTTGAATCCGTGCAAAGGTTTAACCATGGAGATTTATTTTTTTGCAGCTCTCCACCCCGAGAGCTGAAATCAATGTCAATACCAATTGATGGGTATGGAATGAAAGAAGTACGGACAGTGAAATGATTTTATCTGCTTTGAGTTTCATCCGCTCTTCTCTGCCCTTGAAAAAAATAGTAATTGCCATCCCACCACTGTGATTTAATTTGCATTCAGTTGTTGTAAATTGGCCAGGCTTAAAGTGGCATCTTAATTCTGATGCATCCTTTAGGGAATCAATTAGTGTTGACATTTTGGGGGGTGGGGTCCGAGGAAATGGGGGGAGGGGAGAAGGGAGAAATGATAGCAGTGTTGCAATATCTAAGGGGCTGCCACAAGGAAGAGGGGGTGTCAATCTATTCTTCCTAAAAGCACCAGAAGGCAGGACAAGAAGCAACAGATGGAAACTAATCAAGGAGAGTTTTAACCAAGAACCTAGAATCTAACTTTATATGCCGCTTCACAAGGCTTCACAGCCCTCTCTAAGCAGTTTACAGAGTCAGCCCCCAAGAATCTGGGTCCTCATTTTACCCACCTCGGAAGGATGGAAGGCTGAGTCAACCTTGAGCCTGGTGGGATTTGAACTGCTGGCTGTTGGCAAAATTATCCTGCAATACTGTATTCTAACCACTGTGCACTATCTATGGATGGATGGATGGATGGATGGATGGATGGATGGATGGATGGATGGATGGATGGGTGGAAGGAAGGAAGGAAGGAAGGAAGGAAGGAAGGAAGGAAGGAAGGAAGGAAGGAAGGAAGGGCAATAGCAATAGCCCTTAGACTTATATACTGCTTCACAGTGCTTCACAGCCCTCTCTAAGCAGTTTACAGAGTCAGCCTCTTGGCCCCTGACAATCTGGGTCCTCATTTTACCCACCTCGGAAGGATGGAAGGCTGAGTCAACCTTGAACCGGTCAGGACTGAACTGCTGGCACCCAGCAGTCAACAGAAGTAGCCTGCAATACTGCATTCTAACCACTGCACAACCATAACTCCTTCCAATGCTAATGAAATTATTCCTATGAAACATTTTAGTTTATCATCATCATCATAATTATCATCATCATCATCAATCATTTTTATCATCCTCTTTTCTTTGTTCCTTTTCTTTCTTCTCAGAATGCTTTGGATGCATCATGAACTGAATTATCTATCAGCCCTTATGGTTTCCCTGGGCAAAAAAATCTTTTCCGGATTGCTTCTTTGAATAAACAAATAAATTTTCAAACTGCTCTCTGCTGAAAGGAGACTTCCATCTCTCAAGGCTTAAGCAACATAAGCTAAAAAAAAAAAAAAGTTGGCTTTATGAGAGACTTTGAATTCCATGCCAACGATCCGAAACGACGTTTTGAGCTTCCATCCAAAACCGCGTCTTTTTTTTTTTTTCCTAATGTTTGGATTGAGGCTTAAAATTCAGATGCGATGCTATTTGTTCATGCTAAAATATAGATGAGATGCGAACCGACATGTGCTGGATTGGTGTGTTGAATCGTGAAACGCTTCGAGAAAACGGACAGCCGTGAATATTAACAAAGAGAGACGATTGCTATAAATATCGAATCGTGGCGGTGGGTCAGAGGGTTATGATACTTGGCAAGGGTGAACAATAAACAAATCCTTCTCCTCAACTGCCTTTTTAATAACCCGGTTGTTGCTTGAAATGAAGTGCTTGAGCTATTTAAAAAAAAAAAAAGATGAAGTGCCACTTATTGTAAAGGATCCATTAGAATAGTACTTTCTGGTTTTCTTTATACATTTGAAGGGTTGGTGAGTTTCTCCACCCAACCAAATTTGATGTTTTGGTATCTGCTTAATATGGAATGTAGTGCCACCTGTTAGTGCCACTTTATAATGCCTTGGTACGACCACACTTGGAGTATTGCATCCGGTTTGGTTTGCCACAATACAAAAAAAAGATGTTGAGACTCTAGAAAGAGTGCAGAGAAGAGCAACAAAGAGGATTAGGGGACTGGAGGCTAACTGGGGAACATTATCGGTGGGGTTATTGATCATTGGGGTTGCTCCCTTCAAGTACTGATGATGTTGTCTAGTTGGGTAATGAAATATCTGCAAGAAAACAACCAAGTTCAGAGAGCATTGAGAACCCCACATTCTTCTTCTTCTTCTTCTTCTTCTTCTTCTTCTTCTTCTTCTTCTTCTTCTTCTTCTTCTTCTTCTTCTTCTTCTTCTTCTTCTTCTTCTTCTTCTTCTTCTTCCTCCTCCTCCTCCTCCTCCTCCTCCTCCTCCTCCTCCATATCCCACTCCCTTCTAGCGCTGATGAAGCTACCTAGTTGGGGGTAATGAAAGGTCTGCAAGAAAACAACAAGTTGTAAGAAGACTGTGTCAGAGAATCGGCTACACAATGGAAAGCCCTGGGTTGTGTGCAGATCATATGGCAAATGGGGTTGTTGCGGGCAGTCATGTGACTTCAAAGAGGAGCAGCTGCTTTATGAGAAGGTTGGCAATAAAACTGCAAGTATCCCATTTGATGTAATTTATTCCATTTCATATGCTCTTTATCCCGTTTGCCATATGCCACGGGATATAAATGTCCTGTGTACATTCCGTGTGTTTTCCTCAGTTGACAATGTGCTGATCTCACATACATGCAATAAAATAAATTAAAATCAAGTCCTAGCATTGATGGGGATATTTATAACAGAGCTAGTCAGCCTTGAAGATCTTTCTCTTTTTTAGTGGCTCCAGTATTTCTTCTCAATTCTCATGGCTTGAAAATCAGATTGGCGTTTTCCCATCGTGTTTGAGTCAGGAGACGCATGCACATACACAGAAAAAATTGTGTTTGCCCCCAAATATGCTGAATGGTGTAAAACAACATAAATAAAAACTTCAAACTCCCACCAAAATCCCAGGAAGCAAACAAGCAGAAAATAGTATCCCCCCACCCACGAGTGATATACTCTTAAACACTCTGCCTCTTTGCCACACTCATCACAGCTCCTGTCTAACAAATGGTTGTGCATCTCCGAACCTTTACGTTTGAAGCCAAACATTGCTGAGACGAGAGAACGTTGCTTTCTGAGAACAAAGGAAACCCATACCTGGTACTCCAGAATGAAAATAAAATTCCTGCAACCATTCATCGTATGATTTAGTCTCCAGTCCCCTAATCGTCTTGGTTGCTCTTCTCTGCACTTTTTCTAGAGTCTCAACCTCTTTTTTATAATGTGGGGACCAAAACTGGATGCAGTATTCCAAGTGTGGTCTTACTAAGGCTTTATAGAGTGGTATTAGTACCTCACTTGATCTCGATTGTATCCCTCTGTTAATGGGATACACACTCCTATTTAAAATAATAGCAACTCTTTACTGGTGGCAATGTACACCTGCTCTTTCTCGTTTCTGCACACACATACCCACACACAGACGCACACAGTCCCATGCAGGGGTGGGTTTCCAAATTTTTTCCTAGCGGTTCTATGCATGCGTGCTTCACACAGACCTCAAAGACTGTCTTCTGTCCGAACGCTGGCGAGCTGAGCTGTTTTTTTAATCTCAGCTGAGGCGCGGCAATCCGCTCTGCCATGCGAATCAGCTGAGCTAAAAGAAACAAGGGGATATGTCAGGGCTCCGGCAGCTACCCCCATCCAAATCATGAGTCTCGAGCCAACTTCCAACACTATGAGAAGATTTATTAGGAGTAAACATGCTGGCACTGCCTGGGTGTAAGCCGACTCTGAGACACATCATTCATTGTCACCCTTGACCCTGGTTTTTCCCCCACCCCCTGGGTGTATCGCAACTCATATTCTCCAATGGGACACATCCATAGCCAAGAGTCATCAATCATGCTCTTATTAGAATTTTGCATGGCAGAAACTTCAGTCACCTAGTTACTATCTTTGAAAACATTGATGGAATGCAGATTCGTTTTTTAAAAAAATTCTTTAAAACTTTTAAACTTCTTCTGACTAGGAATCCGCGTTGCAAAGTTGTTTTTAATTGAAGGGTTGATGGATCCTCTGATTGTTTCAATCTGCTGTTTTCCTGTTGGCTGTTTTTCATCACTATATGCTTTTTATTGATGATACATTGTTGTTTTGACAAGAACAGCTATGAGATTTAGCCAGGCTTTTAAATGTTAACAGTTTTATTATTAACAGGTTTTTTTAAGTGCCTTGTTTATATCTTTCGTTTTACAAGGTGTTTGCTAAAATATTGTTGCACGTTCAACTGAGCAATTGGCCTCAAGAGAGTCGCCCTTCTAACATTATTTTAACAGGCCCATCATATCATCTATGGATTCATTTGAGAGTCTGATTAATGAATACAAATCTAATTAATTTGATATTTCTCATTTGTGTCTCGTATATTGGAGAAAGGCAGGAGAAAATTATAGTCTCCGAAATGAACTGAGCGGAAGTTAGAAATGCAAGCATCTTTCATCCAAGTCCTGAATCATTTGTAGAAAAGCAAAGAGTAAAACGATGAGCTCAGGAAAGAGGGGAAAAATACCCCTAAGAAATTAAGGAACAAAATGTGAAATAGGAAAGAACAAAGCTTCACAGTTAAATTAAATATCCAATTAAGCTATCTGCTTGGCTGCAAAATATCTTTTTGACAGATGATGAGTTCTAGGCAAGTCAAAACAGTTCCGTGATACATCCGCGTAAGGCAATTAAAGGAAGTAATTTATATTCTCTGCATGGAAAGTTGGGTATGTGCTGGAAAGTTTTATGGATGGTTCGTTCATTCAGATGAAACTGGCTACCTGATCGCCCCATGAACCACTTGGATGAAGTCAGTTGACTTTTCTTAATGGTCTAAAATTAACTTGGGAAGCTTTTTCCAGATTCTCAGCCTTTAAATGAAATCTGTAGGAGAAAGACAGACAGAGTCTGGGGGTGGAGTCAAGAGAGGGATCAGCCTGGCATCGTTACGTTCCCACAAGCAGTCTTAAGTCCAACCCCTCTTGAATTCCGTTGACTCTTAATCAGCGCCAATTTAGTGCTCACCCTTAGTTGACTAGGTTCTTCTTGCATGAGCAATACATCAGCTTAATGGAGGTCTTGATTCCTTATGCCTGACAAAATCTAAAGCATGAAATCAAAATTTAATTTTATTCAAACTTAATTGACCTGAAACCATCATGGGTTCAGCATGGTGATTCTAAATATGTTGAAGGACGTTTCGTCATCCTCCATGCTAAAAATTAAAATTTGACCACATGGCTGGGGTGACCAGTTGTGGAAACCATACTTTATGGGTGCTTGGGAAGGGGGAAAGGCACAGGTACTCCTAAATCTCTTGTAAACCATTGGCCTAGGTCTATCATCCCCAACCTGGTGTTGTCCAGATGCATCATCCCTGCAGAGATACGGTTGGCCAACACCTTGATTCTTTCCAAAAGTCCTGAAGACATTGTTTTGCCAGTGGGCTTGGGAACTCCAGGGTGATTTGGAGTCCATCAGGTGGTTTGTTTGATTGTTATCACCAAGGGGCTGGGAATCATTGGATTTTGTACTGGGGGTTTTGCTTCTGTAAGTTGCCTGCAGTCACTGTGAGTGAATGCAGACATCCTTGTATTCTCTTTCTCTCTCTCTCCCCCTCTCCCCTGCCTCTTCCTCCACCTCCCTCTCCCTCCTTCCCTCTCCCTCTCCTTCTCCCTTCCTCTCTCCCTTCCCCTCCCTCTCTTTCTCTCCCCTCTCCCCTCCCTCCCTTTCCCTCTCCATTCCTCCCTCTCCCCTCTCCCTCCCTCTCTCTCCCCCCTCTCCCTCCCTCCCTCTCCCTCTCCTCCCTTCCTCTCTCTCTCCCCTCCCTCTCCCTCTCCATTCCTCCCTCTCCCCTCTCCCTCCCTCTCTCTCCCCCTCTCCCTCTCTCCCCTCTCCCTCCCTCCCTTTCCCTCTCCCTCCCTCTCTCCTCTCCCTCCCCTTCTCTCCCTCTCCTTCTCCCTTCCTCTCTCCCCCTCTCCCTCCCTCCCTTTCCCTCTCCATTCCTCCCTTTTCCCCCTCTCCCTCCCTCTCTCTCCCCCCTCTCCCTCCCTCTCCCTCCCCCTCTCCCTCCCTCCCTCTCCCGCTCCTTCTCCCTTCCTCTCTCTCTCCCCTCCCTCCCTTTCCCTCTCCATTCCCTCTCTCCCCCTCTCCCTCTCCTTCTCCCTCCCTCTCTCTCCCCTCTCTTTCCCTCCTCTCCCTCCCTCTCTTTCCCTCACCCCCTCTGTACACAGCACCATGTTCTGCCTGCAAAAGCTGCTGGTTAAGGTTTATGCACACGTTGATTGAAAACAGCACTGATTGCAAAAGCCCTACCCTACCCCAACAAAAAAAATGAATATATTATTCATGAGCAAGTATTGACTTGTAGACAACTGCTGATGTGTTTTGCCTTCAATTTTGAGAGCTTTCATTTATCTTCCTCACACCTTGACATTTTAAAAGTCTCTCTGGGCCCCGCAGCTCACACTTTGCTTCCTCTCATTGGAATTCCAGGTATGTTTGACCTTGCCCAGTAAGGCTGCCTGCTTTTATCAGTTGGAATCAGCCAGAAAGTGGCAATCACTAAATGTTATTCTTTGCTGACTAATGTCCCAGCAGGCAGGAGCACTTCAGGGACTTCGTTGAGGCTTAGAAGCTAAGCAGGGTCAAGTCTGGTTAGTGCTTGGATGGGAGACTTGTCTGGGAACACCAGGGCCAGACGTCAGGCTGGGAAGTCCAAACGGGATTGTGGAAGAAGATCATGTTCATATTGTTGTGAAGAAGATAAACTCAACAAGAGACAACGTCAACTTGAAGAAGACACCATTACCTTAGAGAAGAACATGGACATAGCGTGGTAGAGTGCAGAGGTGTTATTCAGCAGGTTCTGACCAGTTCTGGAGAACTGGTAGTGGAAATTTTTAGCAGTTCAGAGAACTGGCAAATCCCACCCCTGGCTGGAGATTTTACAGTCTCCTTCCCCTGCCACGCCTACCAAGCCACGCTCACAGAACCGGTAGTAAAAAAAAAATGAATACCACCATTGATTGATTGCTTGGCCATCTTGATGTGTTCTATGGGCCAACAGAGAAGCTTGCCTGCTCTTTGAGTGGAAGGATAGGTGGTGAGGAGTTGATTCTACAGGTGCCCGAAAAGATGGGAAGTCTTTACTCAAGGAGGACCAAAGATTGTCCAGCTCTGTTACGTTTTGCTTCCGCTAAAGAGTTCACACTCTCACAAGCTCGGATCAGCAGATCTCATTCGGAACCTGTTTTGGAATGCGTTTGAATTTGACACACCGCAGTGATGTAAGAAATGACAATGGGAAATATTTTTGCAAAGGGCTTCCCACCCCACCCTACTAACCTCCTTTTCAGCTCCGTTTTCCCGTGCAGGGCAACCAAAGAAGACCCAGCTGGGTGTGGCTTGATGGGCATGGTGTTCTGTGGGTGTGGCTTGGTGGCTTGGTGTGTGTGGCATGGCTTGGTGGGCGTAGCTTGGTGGGCGTGGCAGGGGAAGGTTACTGCAAAATCTTCATTCCTTCCCCACCCCACTATCCTGCTTTCCAGATCCGTTCTCCTGTGCAGGGCAACCAAAGAAGACCCAGCCAATCAGTTGGGACTCGGGAGGCGGAGAATAGAGCGGGCGGGGCCAGTCAGAGGTGGGATTGGCCGGTTCTCCGAACTACTCAAAATTTCCGCTACTGGTTCTCCAGAGCGGTCAGAACTGACTGAATACCCACCTCTGCAATTAATACGATGGAAATCAAATATCTGGCTCGAATCTGGAGGCCTCATAAGAAGCCGTCTCACCTTCTGGATTCCTGGAGAGTCCAAAGGAGACCTGATGGGTTGAGAAGAGTAAATATCCCCTTTGACTGTTGGATGGGCCAGCCACTTTGTTTTCCTAGCCCCTTGACCCACCTCCCTTGCCCCACAACTCACCCTTCCCAAAGCCCCCCAAAACAGGAGGTCAGGATGATCTATGGAGGCAGTTTTATGCAAACCTGGTTTCCCATTTGTATTCTGCTGCCACCCGGCTGGTAACGTTTCCCGGAGACTTATCAAGACCATTTAAAAACGGTGCAAACTGCTGTTGGCTTTGATGAGAAGCTGAAGGGGAGGTGAATTAAAACAGGGGTTGGGGTGGGGTGGGGTGGGGTGTGGAGGTGGGGAGAAGCACTCCTGAATAATTCAGAACTCCGCATTGGAAACAGCTCCGATGCATTTCATTTTTCATTCCAGTGTTTTGAAGGGAGCTTTTGAGTTTAACACCCACCTCTTAGAAGCTGATCTTTCTGCAGTGACGGACAGCTCTTTCCCGGAGTGTGACAGTCCCCTTGTGAAGCCAATTGCATTGCCCTGGGGCCAAAAAAGTCACCCTGCAGGGAGGAGTGTTTCCAAAATAATTGGCCTGGATCGAGTTTATTAATACGTTTATTATTATGACGGCGGAGGACGCATGCAGGAGAATTGACAGCGGCTAAAGCCGAAAGCTTAAAATCTCTTTCCAGATTTTTTTTTTTTTTCAAGAAATGTATGGCTAACATAACACAGGTAATCCTTGACTTACAATCATTTTGTCAGGGCTCTGGTAGTTACTCCCATTTAAATCGTTAGTCTCTAGCTGGATTTTCAAAACTTAAAGAAGATTTATCCGGAGTAAACATGTCGTCACTGTCTGGGTGTAGCTGACTCTGAGACACATCATTCATTGTCACCCTTGACTCTGTTTTCTCCCCACCCACTGGGTGTATCGTAATCCATATTCTCCAATGGGACACATCCATAGCCAGGAGTCATCAATCATGTTCTCCAGTTAGAATTTTGTACAGCAGAAACTTTGGTCACCTGCATTAGCTTTTTTGCTATTGCATTAGCTTTTTGGGCTGCTGCTGCACACTGCTGGCTCATATTTAGCTGGTTGTTCACTAATACTCCAAGATCCCTCTCACAGTTTGTTAGTGTTTGGGGATAAACCCCTGAGCTGAGTGCACAGCAGCAGTCAAGCCAGGCAGCCAAATGAGAGAGAGGCTGGGCCCAGGAGTATACACACACTTGAGACAAATACACTGTTTGTGGTTTAAATAGGTATTTAATTCATACAGAGATTAAGAATAGTCATTCAGTCCATATGTCAGTATCCAGTTTATCAATCCAGTTATCAAGTCCATTTACAGTAAATACAATGTCCTTATCTGCTTGTAATCTTCTCTCTATGATACCTTTCTCACCAAGACAATGCTGAATCCTCAGCTCACTAGGCAAACAGTCCTTGTGTTCAGGTGAAATGGTATCTGGCACAGTAGCCTCCAAGAGTAAGCAGATAGACGTTCCAGCACACAGCAGACCAGGAACAGTAACCAGGTGCATCCAGAAGCCGGACTCAGACAGTTGCATCCAGAAGCCAGACTCAGACAGTTGCATCCAGAAGCCGGGGCTATTACGTTTCCCCTCTACCTATATGGCTGCCTGCAACCGCACCCACAATGACATTGCAGTTTATGTGCTTAAAGCTACATAGCACTTAATCCTAGGTTCATATATTTATTCAACCCAAACCAGTTGGAGTATCCATATACCCAACACAGTTACTGAAACCAGGCTCAATAGCAGTAACTGTGGAGTCTTAGTGGACAACCAGCTACATAGGAGCCAGCAGTGTGCAGCAGCAGCAGCCCAAAAAGCGAATGCAATCCTAAATTGTATTAACAGAGGGATACAATCAAGATCAAGGGAGATACTAATACCACTCTATAAAGCCTTAGTAAGGCCACACCTAGAGTACTGCATCCAGTTTTGTTCACCACATTATTAAAAAGATGTTGAGACTCTAGGAAAAGTACAGAGGAGAGCAACCAGGATGATTAAGGGACTGGAGACTAAAACATATGAAGAATGGTTACAGGAACTGGGCTTGGCTAGTCTAGTAAAGAGAAGGACACATGATAGCAGTCTGCCAATATTTGAGGGGCTGCCACAGAGAGGAGAAAAGAGTCAAGCTATTTTCCAAAGCACCCGAAGGCCAGACAAGGAATAATAGATGGAAACTGAACAAGGAGAGATTCAACTTGGAAATAAGGAGAAACTTTCTGACAGTGAGAACAATCAACCAATGGAACAGAAGTTGCCCTCAGAAGTTGTGGGAGCGCCATCACTTGAGACTTTCAAGAAGAGATTGGACTGCCATTTGTCAGAAATGGTGTAGGGTCTCCTGCTCGGGCAGGGAGGGTTGGACTAGATGACCTACAAGGTCCCTTCCAACTCTTACAAATCATTGTTTAATATGCAAGATCTCCAGGGATTCGGGTATGATTAACTAACAAACATTCCATTTTATTATCCTTCAGTGTCACCTAATGAAGGCCGGCTGTGTTTGGGTGGGGCCAGAAGCCGCTGAATTTTGAAGAACAAGTATGGCTTGGTGTGGTTGCCAGAATCACCCTGTTAGGAGAAGTTGTTTTGTTGTTTAACATGAAGTTACAAGATTCCTTGCAACTTCTGGTGAGTCTTCCTGTCTGCATTTACGATATTTGGTTGGGTTTTACAACTTAATCCTGGTGTATTTGCTTGCTCCTTGAAGCTAGATAAATTCAGCTGATGGTAAAGCCCGTACAAAAACCCCACTTGGGAGAATGTGTGTTGTTTGATGATGGTTTATTGAAGGAAACACAATTCGTGTGGGTTCTCAAACTGGGCTTTGCCTTGTCACGGTTAGATTACAGCGACGAGTTCGCTGTTGGATTGCTTTTGAAAGGTGCCTCAGGAGCTTCCTTCAAATTCAAAGTAGAGGTTTGCTCCCTGGGAGCTGCAGATTTAGCCGTTTCTGGATCCAATTCAAAGAGTTGGTTTTTGGTTTTTTGTTTTCCATCTCCTTGGCTCAGCTTCCAGGTATCTTCCAGGAGCACCAGTCCCACCCATATGCAGCCCTGTTCTATGTGGACTTTGAAAGAAGAAATACAAAGGATTCCTACCCTGGAAGAGATAGAACTCAACCAAACATCATCCCGTCCCACCCTGCCAGGCAAGCAGGCGGGCATGTTGTAGATCCCATCAATTAAAGAATTTTGATGGCAGGATCCAGGAAGATAACCCCCCACCCCCCCTCTGCCATACTCCCCCCTTTGGCACACACCTTACCCCTAGAGGTAAGGTGGGCCCCATCTTCCGGCCTTCAAAAAGAGTATTTTTCACTTGGCTCTGTTACCATCAGGGAGACATTATAGATGTCTTAAAATGAGGACTAGTAGACTGAGAAACAGTTTCTTTTCCAAGGCAATAATTGTCTTGAATCAACAGCGCATTTGTGATCTAGTCTTGTGTATATAGTGGCATTTTTAAACTATTTAACTTACTAAATGTTTTAGATAGGTTTTGGATTATTATTATTATTATTATTATTATTATTATTATTAAATACTTGTGGTGTGATTGTGATGTGGTATTTGGGGCACTGTGCTGGAGTAGCTTTCAAATTTCATTGCATTCGTGGAATGCAATGACAATAAAGGTAATTTCAAAGTTCACATTCAAAATTCCAATTGGTGTGTGTGTCAAAGAGTCATATGCAATCTTGGGGTTGGTTACAGAGGTGGATATTCAGCAGGTTCTGACCAGTTCTGGAGGACCGGTAGTTGAAATTTTCAGTAGTTCAGAGAATCGGCAAATTACAATTTTATTTATTTATTTATTTATTTATTTTATTTGTCAATCGAGAGAGAGGGATAATAGGTATAAGAATAAACATGAGTATGAATACAGGAAATAGGTACGAATAAATGGGGACAATAGGACAGGGACGGTAGGCACAATGGTGCACTTATGCACGCCCCTTACAGACCTCTTAGGGATGGGGTCAATAGTGGTTAGTTTGAGGTTAAAGGAGTGGGGGTTAGAGGATGTAACAACAGAGTCAGGTAGTGCATTCCAGGCATTGATCACTCTGTTGCTGAAGTCGTACTTTCTGCAATCCAGTTTGAAACAGTTTACACTGAGTTTGTATCTGTTGTGTGCTCTTGTATTGTTGTGGTTGAAGCTGAAGTAGTCATTGACTGGTAGGACATCGTAGTAGGTAATTTTGTGTGCTATGCTTAAGTCTAACCATAGGCAGTGTAGTTCAAGGTTGTCCAAGCCCAAAATCTCAACCCTGGTGGTGTAGGGTATTCTGTTGCGAGCAGAGGGGTGTAGTACTCTTCTCGTGAAATACTTTTGGACTTGCTCGATTGTATCAATGTCTGATATGCAGTGCAAATTCCAGACTGATGAGCTGTATTCAAGTATAGGTCTGGCAAAAGTTTTCTATGCTCTAGTTAGTAATTTGATATTTCCGGAGAAGAAATTTTAGTTCTACAACTTAGCACCTTTCATGGACCATCCCGATGAAAGGCCAACCACACAACCCATCTGCTGTCTCCCTTAGCAACAGAAATGTTGGTCTCAATCGTTGTCATAAGTTGAGGACTACCAGCATCGCAAGTTAGGTTTAACTGTCTCTTGCCGTTGGCTTAGATGTGAGTATTTAACTATAGGCATAGGGCTGTGTTGCTGGAATCGTTTCAAACCGAGCAGTACGTAATTCCTGTTTTCCCCACTTCTTTCTGCCTCTTGGATTAAAAAAAAACAAAGGCCACAAGAGATGATTTTTATAAGTTCAACTGGATTTTTAAGCACAACAACAATCAACATTTGTTCCCACTGAGGCATTGTATTGGAAGAGGGGGAAAAATTCATTCTTTGCTTTGCATCTCAGTTAAATATGATTCTGTTTGTTTGACTCCTCCGTAATCACCCATCCTTGAAATGAATATGAGTTTTGACAGGCTAACCAGCATATTGGTTTTGCAATGAGTAAAATGCTTCTCCTATGGATGTTTTTTTGTTTTGTTTTGTTCTACTGAAGTAATTTGATGCTCCTTGTCTGGCAGGAGTGGAGATCTCCATCTTTCTTTTTGTCTCCCCCACCCAGTATCTTGGGCAAGAAGATGACTTTTAATCTAGCTACAAGATGACCCTATTTGGCTTCAGAAGCTAAGCAGGGTCTGCTCTGGTTAAGATTTGGATGGGTGGCCTCTGGAGAATATGAGAGGCATAGTGTCTCTGGAGATTCTCAGTCAACCAGGCCGTGGTTGTCCCAAAGGTGCATTTTCAAGAGGCAATCCACCACCTTCATCCCGTAACTAGAGCATACAAAACGTTGAATACAGCCCATCAGTCTGGAAACCACATTACGTATCTGATATTAACACAGTTGAGAAAGCCCAGAAATATTTCACAAGAAGAGCTCTCCACTCCTCTACTCATTGCAGAATACCTTATGCCACCAGACTCAAAATTCTAGACCTGGAAAACCTAGAACTACGCCGCCTTCGGTCTGATCTAAGTATAGTATATAAAATTATCTATCGCAATGTCCTACCCATCAATGACTGCTTCAGCTTCAACCATAACAGTACAAGAGCGCACAATAGATACAAACGTGCCAAAATTTCAAGTTTGTAGGCTTTACGGTTCTGGAGATTTTGTGATGATGTGTGAGTGGTATTTCGCTTTTATAGAGAGAGATGATCCCTAACCCTTCATCAAAAGGATACTTACCTTAAAAGCACCAGAACAGCATATCATTGTCACTTTGGTCCAGATTGAAAAAGTGTCTTTGTCATTTATTTCTGTAGGAAGGAGTAAGAAGCTTGGGAGACAGCCGTCTTTGAGGCGTTAACGCAAAGCATTGAAGAGTACCGGTTCAATCTCTGAAGCTAAGGTGTTGCCTGAAATTGGGTCACTGCAGTAGAAATGACTGAGAAGACAGATCCAGGTAGATCTCAACTCATGTATCCATGGGGTCTGCTTTGGTGTCATCTCTCTATAGAAAATAAATATGGCTTGTTTCTCTGGAGAGCCAATTTCTTCACTGTGGTCAACCCGGCCATAATCATTGTTCTACAATCATCAAAGCTGACCTTTAATTGGTCCCACCCAATATCTGGGTACAAGTGAGACTAATTTGGACTTGGTTCCATGGGACGTGACTTCCCTGGATGTCCTGCTAAGGGGAGTTAAATAGAAGTTGAGAGATAAGCACCTTAACCACAATTTGTGGAAGGTTGATGCTGAACATGGTTCTTCATGTTCTCAAAACGTTGGGGATGATTAGCTTTCCCTTAACTGTACAGATATTGAGATGGGAGCAGGAACAATTTCAAAAAATGGAACCCTTCCAATCAAGTGGCCTTAAGAAGCTGTAGGTGATCCAACATGGAGGTTTTTAAGAAGAGATTGGACAACCATTGGTCTGAAGTAGTACAGGGTTTCCTGCCTGAGCAGGGCGTTGGACTAGAAGACCTCCAAGGTCCCTTCCAACTCTTATTCTGTTATTCTGTTACTACTATCACCTCACCCCTAGACTAGATATACCCTCAATTGTTCATCAATTGAGTTCCCTCAATTGTTCATCATACAATTTAGCCTCCAGTCTCTTAATCATCTTTGTTGCTCTTCTCTGCACTCAACATCATGGTGACCAAAACTGGATGCAGTATTCTAAGTGTAATTTTACCAAGGTTTTTAGTAAGATCACACTTTAGTGCTTTGTAAAGCAGTACTAATATTTCACGTGATCTTGTTTCTGTCCCTCTATGAATGCAACCTAGGATTGCATTTACAGGATTTAATCCAGCGGTGGGATTCTACCAGTTCACACCTATTCGCTAGAATCGGTTGTTAATATTCTGAGCAGTTCAGAGAACCGGTTGTTAGAAGAAATTCCTGGCCTAATCCTGTAAGGAAGGCAGGAAGGAAACATTCTGGTGTTGCTTACAGAAACTGCCTCTCCATTAACCCTGATTACATTCTTGGCAGGACTAGACTTCCTGTCTCAGGACCCTCTCTGGAGTTTTTTTTTTCCTCTCTTGCCGGTACTTTGCTTGTGTGGAGTGACCATTCAAAGTTACCATGGCACTGAAAAAGTGACTTATGACTATTTTTCACACTTACGACTGTTGCAGCATCCCCACAGTCATGAGAGGCCAGGCGAGGAGATGCCTGCCTCGATGTGAATGATATTGAGTTGGCCACATCCAGCCAATAACATGACCACCAAGCCATGTCCACCCAATCACATGACCACCAAGCCGCGCCCACCACCTAAGCCACGCCCACAGAACCATTTGTTAAAACATTTGAATCCCACCCTGATTTAATCTACTAGCGTAGGTTAGCGAATAGAGACAGCTTTAAGAAATAACATAGGCATTTCCTTGTTCGTGTGGATAGCAAAGTGATGTTTTAGATACTCTCATAACAAATGAAGGTGTTATTAATTTTATCCCTGGCTTTTCTGATTATATGAGTCCTCAAGATGATTTACCCCCATACCAAATGCAAAGTACGAATATGCAAAAGAAAAAAAGAATGGCATTTTTAAATAGAACTTGAAGTCCAGCTAGTTTTTACTTGGATTATGACTGATGGTTCTTATATAAATTAGCATAGCTTTACATTCTCATCATGTTTTATGAACCTTTGTTCTACTCCTAATCCTATCTTAATTCTCTGTAGTATTCAGCCTATAGATTGAATTCAACAAAATTGAACTATAATTGTATAAGGTAGGACTCCTAATTCCTGTGCTTTGTGATTTTTCCTTAAATAATTTTAATTCTACCCTATTTGATTCGGTCAATGTGATTTTTTTTTTTTAACATCTATTTTAGGATGACATGTGATTAGTTTTATGCTGGTCCGTGACCGAAATCAGCTAAACTGTATAAGGCAGGATTGTGCCTCTTTTCTTGAACTAAGTCAGTTTTGATTTTTTGGAGTCAAGCTCAGGAATTCATTTTGATTTAACTGGAATTGATGCCAGTTCAGTCAATTACATACAGTTCAGCTGTTCATTCCCCGTGCATGTAGCCATTTTTCTCTTCTGCCACGTGAAAAATTATAGTTTAGAGGCAGCAAGTTCCAAGATGCAAAAGCAATGAAGAAAGTTCTATTTTTTTGGTTTTAAAATAAGCTTGTGGTTGTAACTACCTTTCATTTAACTCAAGAATTAATCAAGATATGAGAAGTCCTTGACTTACCACAGTTCATTTACAGTTACAACGGCACTGAAAAAAGGGACTTGGGACAATTTTTCACAACTGACTCATATTTACGACAGTTGCAGTCCTACAATACAAATCGTGGCTTCCATTGCGGGACGCAACTGGCAATGTAATTATTGTCACACGATGCGTCTTGGTCTTCCTCGATTAAAAAAAAAAATGATTTTTTTTTTATGCCTTGGAGTCAAGTCAGCTTGGGGCGAAGGCTTGGACTAAGTTCTGCAGTTTTCTTGACAAGGTTTTTCAAAAATGATTTGTCTGCTTCTGAGGATCGGGAGAGATTGACTGGCCCAAGATCACTCACCTGGCTTCATGCCTCAGGTGGGACTAGAACTCCCAGTGTCTAGGCTGGTGCCTTTAATTACTCTTAGGTGGGACTAGAACTCCCAGTCTCAGATGGGACTAGAACTCCCAGTCTCTAGGCTGGTGCCTTTAACCATTCTCAGGTGGGACTAGAACTCCCAGTCTCAGATGGGACTAGAACTCCCAGTGTCTAGGCTGGTGCCTTTAATTACTCTTAGGTGGGACTAGAACTCCCAGTCTCAGATGGGACTAGAACTCCCAGTGTCTAGGCTGGTGCCTTTAATTACTCTTAGGTGGGACTAGAACTCCCAGTCTCAGATGGGACTAGAACTCCCAGTGTCTAGGCTGGTGCCTTTAATTACTCCTAGGTGGGACTAGAACTCCCAGTCTCTAGGCTGGTGCCTTTAACCATTCTCAGGTGGGACTAGAACTCCCAGTCTCAGATGGGACTAGAACTCCCAGTGTCTAGGCTGGTGCCTTTAATTACTCTTAGGTGGGACTAGAACTCCCAGTCTCAGATGGGACTAGAACTCCCAGTGTCTAGGCTGGTGCCTTTAATTACTCTTAGGTGGGACTAGAACTCCCAGTCTCAGATGGGACTAGAACTCCCAGTGTCTAGGCTGGTGCCTTTAATTACTCCTAGGTGGGACTAGAACTCCCAGTCTCAGATGGGACTAGAACTCCCAGTCTCAGGTGAGATTAGAACTCCCAATCTCTAGGGTGCCTTTAACCACTATACCGAACTGGTTCTCCATCAACTCCTGAATCAGAAAAAAAGGGTTTCTATTCTCCGTGTGACTTCTATTTCCTTCCTCGATTATACCTGAGCAATTCTTATGAAAAAAAAACCAACAACTAGAGAATGAAATTTTGCTCTCTGTTGTCCAATCTTCTTATCCATCAATCCACAGAAATCCAATACTTGAGCAAAAGCTCTTCTGAGGTTGTTTTTTCTTTCTTTTCAATACCATTTGATCCGAAAGTCAAGAATTCTTTGAGTCCAGTTGTCACACGATGCGTGTTAAAGCACAGGTGAGGTTTTGGTTGCACAGACAAGGCTGCCATCTTGGTGTTTGTGATTTCCCTCTTCAACACTCATGATTTTTTTTTTAAACGGACACGAGTATTTATGGACACGGCTGAAAGCTGCTGAAGTGGCAGCATCCACTTGGTCAAATGTTGTCCATCTCTTCCCATTGGAAATCCTTGCTGGATTTCTTTCACAGTACTTCCTTAGGTTTCTGTGCAGGAAACAGGTGAGAGAGTTGAGTAAGAACATAGATCATTTCTACCCGGGCTTCCAGAAGACTGCGGTATAAATGAACAATTTAGGCTCTGTAGATCTATAAAGTAAGTCATTCAAGACTAAATTGTGCAAATACTTGCAGCCTCAACGAATTTTAATTGCTTTAACTCCCATATGACCCAACCCTCCTGAGTCAACCAAGAAGGAAATTGCTCATGATCTCCAAGTAACTTGATTAGTACCTGCCATGATGCATTTTTCTTAGTTGTATACATCAGATCCACCCATTGCCCAATGTAGGGGAAATGGATGCTTAAATACTTAGATTAACAGAGTTGGAAGGGACCTTGTAGGTCAACTAGTCCAACCCACTGCCCAAACAGGAGACCCTACACCATTTCTGACAGGTGGCAGTCCAGTCTTTTCTTGAAAGCTTCCAGGGATGAAGCTCCCACAACTTCCAAAGGCAACTTCAGTTCCATGGGTGGATTGTTCTCACTGTCAGAAAATTTCTCCTTCTTTCTAGGTTGAATCTCTCCTTGATCGGTTTCCACCCATTATTCCTTGCAATCCCAAAGAGTTTTTTAGGGATCTATGGTAGGGCATGTTGGACAACATGGATGGATCCATGACATGTATAACTGAGTCCATGAACAGCGTTAAGAGCAGTGGTTAGAATGCAGTACTGCAGGTTGCTTCTACTGATTGCTGGTAGCCAGCAGTTCAGCAATTCAAATCTCATCAGACTCAAGGTTGACTCAGCCTTCCGTCCTTCTGAGGTTGGTAAAATGAGGACCCAGATTGTTGGGGGGCAACAGGCTGACTCTGTAAACCACTTAGAGAGGGCTGTAAAAGCACTGTGAGGCAGTATATAAATAGTCTAAGGGCTATTGCTACTGCTACTGCTTCAGATGGAATGTCGCAGAGGATATAGAAACCGAATTCGTTTATTTAAAGAAAAGCAAATAAGCTTACAAATCCATCTTGTAAGGGAGGAAAATTACCCTGCTTCTTTTCCGTGTTTAGAGAATGGGTTTTTTTTCTCTTCAGTTTAAGGTGCAGAGGATAGTCTCTCTGCATATTATACGCCCAGGGCAAAGCAAAGCAGTTGAGTTCTAGGCCTCTCTAAATGAAAATTCAGCTCTACCCAAAGCTTCCCAGCCCAGCGTGCGCTCTGTAAAATCCCCGTCTGCATTCCGCAGGGCTATTGTGCAGCCGTAGGAGGCTTTTCCCCCACAGTAATGGGATGTCAGGAAGACAGAGTTAAACTCCGCCATAGAAAATAGCAAGAGCAGAAAACAGACCCTGACAGATTCGCCGCGTAATCAAAACCAACATCAATTCTGCTCAAGCGGACAATTTTGATTTAGAGGCCTATCTGCCGGTGGTTTGCTTCTCCCCCACCCCACCCCCCCTCACTAGTTGTCAGTCAAGGGAAGCCAAGGGCTCTGGAGAACTTGCTTCAGTACATTAGATCTCACCTTTTCGACTGACAGCTCTGTCTGTTCCGTTTGCTTTGGTCTCTCTTGGAAAGCCCTGCGAAAGCTTTCAGGAAACGTTGCAATCTTCCTCAAGGAGAAGAATAAGCCACCTTGCCTGGCAACAAGACTCGATGTGCAGGATATCGGAGTCTCAATCTAGAAAGGCTGGGAGAAAAGAGACGGTTGGCCCAATCTTTGTGCATTAAAACCTGGGATCTTTGGGACATGAATGGACGCCCGTGACTGTAATCTGCTGTCTAAGATTCGTCTTAGGTTAGTTCCCTTTCATTCTGGATGACCATCAGTTTCAAGGGCAAACTCAAGACCACAGGAAGGATTTTTTAAAATTAGTTTATCAAAATATAAAATAGAGAAGTACAAAGAAAAACGAAAATAAGGGAGAAATAAGAAAAAGAGAAGAGTGAAAAATGTAGGGGAAAGGGAAAAAAGGAGGGAAAAAGCATTCACTTCCCACTCCTTTTGATGCAGTAGAATAAAGTAATAACACAAAACTTCACGTTTTTATTTTTATATGATAATATATACTAGCTATTTCTACAGCAACAAGCCTACCTGAAAAGCAAAAACCCCAAATCAAAGTTTCAGGTTTTTTTCCACCTCAAGCACGAAGTCCAAAAGTGATTTCCAAGGAGAACCAAAATTGTGCTTTTTTCTTTAATCAAAGCAGTCAATTTAGCCATCCCTGTTAACTTTATCAACTTTTGCAGCCATTCATCCTTTGTGGGAATCAACGCATCCTTCCTTTTTTGTGCATAAAGTATTCTTGCTGCTGTCAACATATATAACTTCAAAGTTTCAATTTTCCTCCCAAGTTCTTGATCCATTAAAAGTCTCTGGTTAGCAAGGTTAAATCCTTGGTATAGGAAAAGAACAGGCAGAGCTATGGGAGCAGAGTTAACTACATCATTAGCTTAGAGTTGTTTTGTTGCCACAAATGGCCTATGTCCAACCTCTATTGAATTCTCTTGACTTTTATCTGGCCCCAGTTCAGTGCTGAACGTTAGCTGACTCAATTCTTGGGTTTGGGCTTGAATAATGAATCTGAACTGCAATTTCACTTACGATCTTAATGTTTTGCATCTGACACTTGAAGTCTGAAGTTCTTCCTCTTTCTCTTGATAGTTTTTATTAAACCCGATAAAAGAATTTCCTCTAGAATTGTATTTCAAAGGAGAAGAGAATTTGGGGCTGTGTGGAACTTATCTTGGGTGGTCATGGAGCATTGTTCAACTTGATGTTGAAATTATTTAACGTCACATTTCCTCCGCCCCTCCCAGGACTCCTGTTACCATAGAGGTGGATTTCTGCCTTTGGGAAATGGTTTGAGAATGCACGCTTTCTGCTGAGAAATTGGGCAGATAATTCCCCATTTTCCTTCTACATAAATTGGGTGGATAATTTTGATAGGTTATTTGGAGCCAAGATGAAATGGGGCTTAAGGAGGTACTTCAATGTACTGTCAGGCACAATGAATCAGGACCATGCATTAAGTTACAGTAAGTAGATTTATTGTGAAAACCTAAACACAAGAATCTACTCAACATTCACTATGAAATTGGCACCAGATAAAGGTCAACAACATTCAACAGGGGTTGGACTTAGACTGTTTGTGGGAACTTCATGACTCTAAACTGATGACTTGCTTAACTCCATCCCCAGGCTCTGCCTGTTCTCCTCCTCCATAGGGCCTCCTGCTTGAACAGGGGGTTAGACTAGAAGACCTCCAAGGTCCTTTCCAAACCTGTTATTCTATGTTTGCAAAATGGACATTTCAACAAATGAAGATGAATGCGCTTTTCTAAGCCTCATTTTTTTTTCTATCTCAAGAGCCTCTTATTGTTTTTCACTGGAAATGACCTAGTTGCTGGAGAACTGTAGTTTTCCAGAATATTTAATCAACCATGGTTATCTGATTTGGTGTGGGCAGTTCTTTTCAATACGGATATTGTTTAAAGACGAGAAGGCCCCTCTTTGACTACTGTTGCCAAGGATGAGCATATCCTTTGTCCAGTTGGGTCTTCTCAAAGAGCATGTTTAACTTTGATTGAGATTTAAATCTTGGTTTCCTGTGCTAGGATTTACAAAAGAGACTTGTGGAAGCAACAGTGAATATGGGGCATAAAACTTGTTTCACGAGGGAGTCCTACCAAACTTTGAGGCTGGACCTGTGATGAATGCCGCATAATTCAGAAGCTTGCTAAGCATCAAGCCAAAGACAAATTGTTCTAAGAAAAGCAATGGCTTCTAACGCGATTCTGAAGTGTAATTTTAGTCATGCCAAAATAATGCGTTTATTTTCGTCCTGTCTCTTCCAACTCTGCTGGCAGATTCGTGTCTAATATCGGGAGCTTGAAAATCAGGCGGGGAAGTTTTTATTTTGTTTTAGCAATTTTCACTCATTGCTGCAATTTTTTTTTCTTCCTTTCGCATTACGTGCTGCCTTCAAAGTTGAATCGTCTGTTTGTTAAATGAGTTTCAGGGCTCACTCATCTTCAGCTCGCTCATCTCTCCCTTTTCTAAATTAGAGTCCGGGTAAAATAAACTACAATATAAAAGTCATGGTGGCCTGGTCCACTGGCAGCATACAGAGTTAGCATCTCTCTTTTCCTTCTCTGGGCTGGGTAAGCCTCGATTGCAATTTCCCAGGTATTGGAGGAAAAGAGAAGGCAGAGCTGGGTGGTGGAGTTAAGCTTGTCATCAACTTAGAGTTGTTACGTTGCCACAAATAGTCGAAGTCCAACTCTGAATTCTGTCGACCTTTACCTAATGTCAGTTTAATATTGAACCTTAGTTGACTAGATTGTTGTGACTAGGTTTGAGCAGCACATTTTCTGAACTGGTCTTGATTCTGTGTGTCTGATGGGTATCTGTCATACTTCCTGTTCTCCTAGATATCTTTTGAACACCTACATGGGAATCCTCTGTCTTTTTGCCTTCTCATAAGGGTTGATCTTAAATAGGAAGACCAATTTTGGAAAGGTTGAATGTCAACGCTCTGATGGAGTTAGATTAACAAGAATAACGTTTCGTTTTCAGGTGCAGTATATGTTTTCTAACACTCTTTCCCTTAAAAATCTTCATTACTCAATACTTTTGATCTTGGGTTTATGTTGAAGATTTATGCGGCACTAGTCAGGTCACACTTGAAATACTAGGTGCAGTTCTGGTCACCCTGATACAAAAATATGCTTACACCATCCTTGTCAAATGTGCAGAGAAGAAGAGCAATAAAGACGATAAGGAGTCTGGAGGCTAAATTGTATGAAGAACAGTTAAGGGAACTAGGTGTCAGATCTGTGTATCTGCCATTCTTCAGTGGAAGAAGAAGTGGGGGGAGTTGGTACAAGTAATCCTTTTTGATGTAACCTGAATATCTTAAGTATTTAATCTGTATAACTTGCACGTGATATACAACTGGTGACTGGAGCCCAGATGTCTGGAAACTTGTCACCTCTTCGAGGGATAGCAAGAGGAGGAGAAGGGACCATAAAAATTCCAGCTCTGAAAGAAACTTCCTGGGAAACTTTTCTCAACTACGTTCCCAGAAAAAAAAAGGGCGGGAATTAACATGTTGCTTCTTTGTATTGATGAAATCCACATCAGAATAAGGGAGGGGTTCTAACTCCCTTTATCTATGCTGTAAGTCTGGAGGCATATTAGATCCTGCTTTGACTAGCACCTGGATAACTTCCTTTTCACAATAAAGAATTCCTTTTGAAATATCCAACTTTCAGAAGTTCATTCTTATTGTTTGAAGGGGAGAGAGTCTGGGCCTCGCACTAGATATATCTACCCTAGTTCACTCCTTATCACGCATCCCCTCTCATTTGTGACTGTAGGACTGTAACTTTGTCGCTTGTATCCTTACAATTTATATTGACTGTTTCCTAGTATGATTTGATTGCTTATTGTACCCTGTGACTATTATTAAGTGTACCTGATGATTCTTGACGAATGTATCTGTTATGTCCTGAGGACTCAAGGAGTTCTCACTCAGGTCCACTCACTTTGTGTGGGCGTTATTCCCCCATTCCCATTGGTCAGTTCTCCCCAGCAGCCAGCTATAAAAGCAGGCTGCGGGGTCCAACTGGCTGCTGATTGCTGCGAGCCAGTTCCAGGCTTGGCAAGCACGGTCAGCCCTTTATTTGTAAAATAAAGTACTGTTGCACTCATGCTCTGGTTCAGCCTCTCATTGCTCAAACTTAACCCTGGCGACGAAGGTGGGATGGCTACCAGAAGCACCTTGCAACCGCTGAGTCACTAGCCACCGATCTACAGCCCAGAGAGAGCGATCGGCTGGCAACAAGGGAAACGCTGATCCGCAGCCAGAGAGAGCGGTCAGCTAGCGAAACGAGCGATCAAAAAGAGCAAACGCAGATCCGCAGCCAGAGAAAGCGGTCTGAGTCAAATAGTTAGAAGCGTCTGTAGCCGCTTGTTAGCCTCGCTACGGGGAAAGTGAAGCGCTGCGAGCCGCAGCCGCTCTGCATTTGGCGCGAAATTCAAACGGGTGTCATTTGAATTTCGAGCCAGTAGGAATCACAGCACAGCGCTGTAGAGAGTCACTAACGCCCACTTTTTTTTTGGCGCGAATCAAGACACCTCCAACGGCTAGCAGCCAATGTGGTAACCCAGAGAGAGAGAGAGAGAGGGTAGCAAAAAACCTCTCCAGAGCTGATATCACTAGTAACTCACGAGCGTTCGTAGTCCCAGAGAGATTTCTCCCGCAGGTAGCCCAGCCGTTCCAGCACCATGAGTTCCAATCCAGTATTCCCGGCGTTTAAACCAGACGAAGAGAAGTGGGAATCGTATAAGAACCGTTTCAATCATTACATCGATGCGGTCGGCCTGTCGGATGCGGGAGAGCATCGGAAAAAATCCTATTTCCTAATTTACTGCGGAGCCACCGTTTACAATACCGCTGCAGCACTCGTGGCGCCGAGAGAATTAAAAAACGTTCCGTGGTCCGAGTTGCTTGAGATCCTCACAAACCACTACGCTCCCAGGCCTTCACAAATCGCCAGGAGGTTCACGTTCCGAATGAGGAAGCAATCAAGTAAGGAGACCATCAACCAATATATGGCCGCCCTCAGAACAGCAGCCCTGCACTGCGGGTTTGGAACATACCTGGAGGACATGCTCCTCGATCAGTTGGTTTGTGGGGTCAAGGATCTCAACCTACAGAGGCGACTGCTAGCTAAAAAGACCTCAACCTCGCGCAAGCGGTAGAGGAGGCCCTAGCAGCCGAGCTAGCAACGAACTCAGCTACCGAAATTCAGGGCCCAAGCACCAAGCTAGCAGCGTTCCCAGTCCATTCCGAAGAGGTGGAAGCGGAGGAAGGCCACAACGATGAGAACGATGTCCATCGCCTCACCAATGACAGACGGTCGCAGGTAGGGGCCAAACAAGAATACACCGGTCCACCCAAGCACATCACCCTGTGCCTAGCCTGTGGGGATCACATCAAAGGGCCACCTGCAAGTTTAAAGGAGCCGTTTGCAACAACTGCCATAAGAGGGGCACATTGCGAGAGTCTGCCAAGCCCCCAAAGTGCTGCACAAAGACCCCGTCCTCGCACTCGGGACCACAGAGGCAAGTATTAAACTGTCGCACGCACCGCCTTGCCAGGCGTACTTGCCACTCTGTTAGTAAAATTTCTCTCTCCGTTTCCCTAGAAGGTAAACCGTGCCACATGGAGGTTGACACAGGGTCAGCGCTCTCAATAATCTCGTGGAACACCCTCAAGAGACTCCACCCCAGCCTATCTACTACCCGGCTTCAGAGATGCCAGTTCGGTCTGAAGGACTACCAGGGAAGGCCATTCCCGTGATCGGCAGAGGCAAGTTCTTTGTCAGTTTTAGAGCTTTTAAAGGCCACCTACCTCTAGTGGTAGTTAACGGCAATCTACCCACCTTATTGGGGCTCGATTGGTTTCCCCACCTCGGCCTAGGGTTAACAGGAGTCCATGCTGTCTCAACCTCAGACACTGACTCCTTATTCGCTGACTACGCAGATGTGTTCAGCGAGGAGCTGGGGTGTTATAATGGAACCCCATCTCGTTCACCGTTGACCCCCAGGCAGTCCCAATCAGATTAAAACCACGTAGAGTTCCATTTGCTATTCGACCAAAACTAGACGCTGAATTGGATAAACTACTAAAACAAGGGGTCATTGAGCCAACAGATTTCGCCAAGTGGGAGACGCCCATTGTCACACCCTCAAAAAGATGGTAGCCTGAGAATTTGCTCGGACTACAAGACAACAATCAATAAATATTTACAAGTTAGCGCCTACCCGTGCCCGTCATTCAGCACTTATTGCACACATTCGAACCGGGCAGTATTTTTGCTAAATTGGACATGTCTCAAGCATATCAACAGTTCCCTGTTGATAACCAAACAGCGGAACTTCAGACCATCGTCACTCACAGGGTGCCTTCCGATGCAAGCGTCTCCAATTTGGCGTAAGTGTTGCCCGGGTATTTTTCAATCCCTCATGGAGCGGATTTTACAGGGCCTCCCTGGTGTAGTACCCTACTTGACGACATCTTGGTCTCGGCCAGGGACAGACCCCAACTCTTCCAGAGAGTGCGAGCAGTGTTAGAGAGGTTCAGACAGCATGGCCTCAAGTTAAAAAAAGAAAAATGCGCCATTGCCACTAGACAGGTGGACTTTCTGGGTTATAAAATTGACGCCTCTGGCATTCACCCCTGGAGTCCAAGGTCAGGGCGATCCACGAAGCTCCCACACCGACCTCCAAAACGGAGCTACAAGCTTTCTTGGGGCTCCTAAACTTTTATGCATCCTTTTTGCCCCATAAAGCCTCAGTAGCCGAACCCCTACACAGATTACTAGACAAAAAGTCACCGTGGCACTGGGGGCACAAAGAAGACCAGGCGTTTAACGCCGTCAAATCACTACTTACGTCAGAGGCAGTGCTCATCCAATTCGACCCCAACCTTCCTTTAGTACTGGCAGCAGACGCATCCCCTTTTGGAATTGGGGCGGTCCTTAGTCACCGACTCGCCAATGGCGCCGAGGCCCCATCGCTTTTTCTCCAGGACGCTCTCGGCCACGGAGCGAAATTACAGCCAAATAGACAAGGAAGCCCTAGCAGCTGTTGCAGCCGTGAAAAGTTTCACGAATTCCTTTTGGCCACTTCTTGAACTGGTCACCGACCATAAGCCCCTCCTGGGCCTACTGGCGGCGACAAACAGACACCTCAAGTCCTCTCCCCTCGGATGACAAGGTGGACGCTTTTCCTAGCGGCCTACTCATACAAACTTATCCACCGCCCGGGCAAAACTCTATCCCACGCTGACGCACTCAGTCACTGCCCCTTACCCGCTCCGGCTGAAGACCCAGCTCCTGTCAATGCCATTTTTGAAATCACCCAGTTGGACCTGCCCATCACCGCCCTTGACATCGCCGCCAAAACCAAGGCAGACCAAACGCTCGCCCAGGTGCTCGACTGGGTGAGGAGGGGGTGGCCGGGAGGCAATGTTGATAACAAATTCGCACCCTTTAAGACTCGCATGCAGGAGCTGTCCAGTTTGCAGGGTTGTCTACTGTGGGGCACTCGAGTGGTCATCCCGACCTCGCTGCGTACCCGAGTCCTGGAAGCGTTGCACGAGGGACACCCCGGCATTGTGAGAATGAAGGCGTTGGCACGCAGCTACGTGTGGTGGCCGGGTCTAGACGAGGACATTGTCAATTGGGTAAGTTCCTGCAGCATTTGCCAGGAATCCCGTCCTGCTCCCCCCATCGCCACCCCTACCAGATGGGAGAGCGCCAGCGCCCCTTGGTCTAGAATCCATATCGATCTGGCCGGCCCCGTGCATGGAAAGATGTTCCTAGTGGTCGTGGACGCTTATTCCAAGTGGATAGACGTGGCGCAGCTATCCACGACCACCACACTAGCAATCACCAACGTGTTAACGCGCCTGTTTGTTACCCATGGACTACCCGACTTCTTGGTCTCCGATAATGGCCCACAGTTCGCATCAGTAGAATTCAGCCGTTTTGCAGCCAACCTAGGCATTCGCCACATTTTCACAGCCCCATTTCACCCTGCGAGTAATGGGTTGGCTGAAAGGGCCGTCAGGACCACCAAAGAGGCCCTCGCTAGGTTTGGCAGAGATGACTGGCACCACAAACTCTCACGGTTCCTGATGAGCCAGCACTCAACCCCCTGTGCAGTCACCAATAAGTCCCCAGCGGAACTTCTGATGGGCCGGCGCCTGAGGACTGTATTAGATAGACTGCACCCACAATACTGCCCTGACTCTCCCCTCGCTTCCACTTCGGGGTTAGACATTTTATGTTACAGGAGCCGATATTCGCAAGGAATTTCGCTGGGGACCCACTTTGGATTCCGGCGAGGTCATCGCCGTCACCGGGCCGAGATCATATAGAGTCAGGCTGGAGGATGGTCGCGTCTGGAGGAGACACATAGACCAACTCAGAAGGCGCCTCAGCAACCTCGCAAACAAGAATCCAGAGTCTCCAGTCGAAGGGGAACCGTCCCATCCGCCACCCAGCCACACCGCACCCAGTGAACAGTCTGCGCCAGCGGTCGCTCCAGTCAGCCCAAACTCGGACAACAGCGCCCAGAGAGTTGATCAACCGGATCCAACCCACGAGAGTTTGACTCCAGAAACCAACCCGGTGGTTTCCGAGGATGCCCAGTCCAGAGAGAGTGTTGGCGACACTATGCCAGCTCAACCGTCACAGACTGATACCGAACAGTCAGACAATGTTCCCGAGTTGCGCCGCTCCGGCGCCAACACAAACCCCCATCTACCTCAAGGACTATGCGTGTTCGCATCTGGGGGAAGGGGTGTTATGTCCTGAGGACTCAAGGAGTTATCACTCAGGTCCACTCACTTTGTGTGGGCGTTATTCCCCATTCCCATTGGTCAGTTCTCCCCAGCAGCCAGCTATAAAAGCAGGCTGCGGGGTCCAACTGGCTGCTGATTGCTGCGAGCCAGTTCCAGGCTTGGCAAGCACGGTCAGCCCTTTATTTGTAAAATAAAGTACTGTTGCACTCATGCTCTGGTTCAGCCTCTCATTGCTCAAACTTAACAGTATCTTTTCTTTTATGTACACTGAAAGCATTTGCACCGAGACAAATTCCTTGTGTGTTCAATCACACTTGGCCAATCAAGAATTCTATTCTATTCTATTCTATTCTATTCTATTCTATTCTATTCTATTCTATTCTATTCTATTCTACTCTTATTGTACCCTAGGACTATCATTAAGCATTGTACCTGATGATTCTTGACTCTTGACAAATGAATCTTTTCTTTTTATGTACACTGAGAGCATTTGCACCAAGACAAATTCCTTGTGTGTCCAATCACACTCGGCCAATAAAGAATTCTATTCTATTCTATTCTATTCTATTCTATTCTATTCTATTCTATTCTATTCTATTCCATTCCATTCCATTCCATTCTATTCTATCAAAGAAAAAAACAGGGAATATGACAACTCTCTTCCAGTACTTGAGGGCTGTCATAGGGAAGAGAGGATTGACACATTCTTCATAGCACCTAAGAGTAGGACAAGAAGCAATGGATGGAAGCTTATTAAAGAGAGCTCCAACCTAGAATTAAGGATAGATTTTCTGACAGTGAAAACAGTTAATCAGTGAAATAGTTTGCTTTCTTGAGTTGTAAGTGCTCCATCACTAGAGGTTTTCAAAAATAGACTGAACAACCATTTGACCAGGATGGTATAAGGCTCTTGCCTTGAGCAGGGGGGTGGACTAGAAGACCTCCGAGGTCCCTTCCAGCCCTGTTGTCTATGTTCTGTGTTCTATATACAGCTTGTATATGGTGGCATGGTGGTTAGAATGCAGTATTGCAGGCAAATTCTGCCCACAGCCAACAGTTTGATCCTGACTGGCTCAAGGTTGACTCAGCCTTCCGTCCTCCCAAGGTGGGTAAAATGAGGATCCAGATTGTTGGGGGCAAGAGGCTGACTCTATAAACCACTTACGGCTGTAAATCACTAAGTGGTATACAGTCTAAGTGCTGTTGCTATAAGTTCGCATTTTCTTGTCACTTCTTTGCTGGCATAAAACTGTGACTGCAACCATTCCATCAAGACCTTCTGTATTTTGTTTCATTACAAGGTATACTTCATCACATTGGACACTATCGCCCAGCGAATGAAATTTTTACCCCCGGAGAGCTTGATGTCTAAGATTAGGCTGAGCAAATTATAGGATATTTATCAAGAAAGCTAAGTGGGACAAGCTGAATGAGGAGAGGCAGTCTGTAGTTCTCTTGTTCTATTTTTTTTAAAAAAGTATAATTTTATTAAAGATGTTTTGAAAAGATATAAACTAATATAAAGTGAAGAAAAGAAAAATAAGTTGAAGAGAAATCGGTAAGTGCAAGAAAGGAAGAAAGTAAAAGAAAAATAGGAAAGAAAGAAAAAAGATTCAAAGGTGTATCTTTTAATCCTTCCTCCCTTCCTTCTTTCCTTCCAGCTAAATTCTTTCCTTCCTTGAATACATATAAGTACATATAAGAAGGAAGGAAGGAAGGAAGGAAGGAAGGAAGGAAGGAAGGAAGGAAGGAAGGAAGGAAGGAAGGAAGGAAAGAAAGAAAGAAAGAAAGAGAAAGAAGAAAGGAAGGAAGGAAGGAAGGAAGGAAGGAAGGAAGGAAGGAAGGAAGGAAGGAAGGAAGGAAGGAAAGAAAGAAAGTAAGTCTCGCCACCACTTGTAATGCAGTAGAGTTCCAGACAGTCTCGCTATATTACATTCTATCGCTCCCTCGAGTATGTTAGAAAGTACAGCCGGCCTGAAGCCTCCAGAGAATGTTGTGCTGATACAAGCTGTTGCATGTGTTTAATTTAAAAGATGAGAGAAGAGAGAGAGGATGAGGAAAAAAAAACCCTTCAAAACTGCTAGCTGCCTCCTAAAGTTAAGCCAGGCATAGCCTTCTTTCATATCTAAGCATTTCACAAGTATATTTACCCCCCAAACCCACCTCCAAATTCTCCTAGCTTGAGAAATCAGATCCTGTATGCATGAATTGATGAGACAGCAGTAGCAGTAGCATGTAGACTTATATACTGCTTCACAATGCTCCTACAGCCCTCTCTAAGCGGTTTACAGAGTCAGTATATTGCCCACAACAATCTGGTTCCTCTTTTTACCGACCTTGGAAGGTAGGAAGGCGGAGTAAATGGAAATAGCAATTGCCCTCAGACTTCTATACCGCTTCACAGTGCCTTTCCAGCTCTCTCTAAGTGCTTTACAGAGTCAGCCTCTTGCCCCCAATAATCCAGGTCCTCATTTTACCCCCCCTCAGAAGGACAGAAGGCTGAGTCGGTCAGGATCGAACTACTGGCAGTGGGCAGCGAGTTAGTCTGCAATCCTGCATTCTAACCATTGTGCTACTACCTTAGTCCAGCTAGTCCTCATTTAGCAACCAATATTTTTGACCAGCAATTTGGTTGTTAAGTGAAGTGGTCGCTAAATAGCACTAGCACTAGCCCTTAAGACTATATTATTCTTGGGCAGCCTATGTGTATATTAAGCAAACATCCTATTGTAGAAACTCAAAGGAACAGTGTCCTGAGGGAGTTTCCCCCTTTATCTTATACATACATAAGCGAAATACCACTCACATATCGTCACAAAATCTCCCGAACCATAAAGCCTACAAAACTTGAAATTTGGCACGTCTGTTCCTCTTGGCATCAGAGCATTAGCATTTCCTATATTATTATTAACACGCTCTGATGCTCAGGAGTTCTACTCCCCCTCCCCACCTGAAAAGAAATCTCTTCCAAATGCAAAACACAAGCAGAGGAGAGGAGTTTCAGTTTTAGTTTCACAGCACCAAGCAGCTTTAGTACAGAACAGTTGAGCTAAGCCACGCCCAGGCTCCTTGCTGTCTCCTCCTTGCTCAAACAGTGAATACTGTTTCAGTTTCCAAACAGCTCTCGACTCTCACACACTGAGAAGGTGAATACCGATGGATGCTGGTAGGCAGAGGCAGAATTTCCTCCCCCCCTCCCCTTATTTCTCTCCCCCAAAATTAAGCCTGATCACATAGTTTCGTAGCAAAGCATGTTGGAATATAAAAAGAGAGAATCAGAACTTATTTGTACTAATTTGCCTTCATATAGGTTTCTCATTTGAAAATCTGGTCCTTGGTGAGAGCATTGTGTTATTCCTTTATGTGTATTCTTAATCATTCTTATTAAGCAATGGGAGAGAATTTTTATTAGAATTAACCACTTCCAATCCAGACTGGTCTAACAACAGACCTATGGTGACAACTGGATTAAGAAAAGCCATATTTACACATCACCACATTTTTAGCTTGACACAACCTCTTTTTGCTGTTGTTATTGTTGCTTCACAAAATAGCTTTGGTCATAAACTGCTCAACAGGGTAGATCTGCCCAGTGCTCACAGCCACAATATCTAACCAGATTGACTCTAATGAAACTTAGCAGGGTTGTGAAACGCAACTGCAGACTAAGCTGAGAATGTTAGGCTCCAAAATATACTCCCGAAATTGGGTTTGGCTTATCCGTGAGTATATACGGTAGTATCTTTTGACTTGTGCATAAGCTGAATTGAATCACTGTGAAAAACGCGCCACCCGTGGATAGCCAACTGTAAAAAAATCTAAAATGGAATCTGTTCTGGAAAACTACATTCATTGATATAAAATAGGAAAACAAATGAAGCCCTTCGAAATATATTGGGGGAGGGGAATTGTGGGTTGGCTTATCTGCAAATGGACACCCATAAATATATACAGCCGACCAAGGCCGCCATATGAATCTCAAAAGTTCTCAGCTCTACCATAACAACAATCTAACATTCTGGTTGAGGAATCCTTTATGGTGTCCACAGTGCCAACTGCTCTGTTTGGGATCACCTGGTTTGTCCTGGGACAGGAGGGCTCAAATGGTCATCTTCCCTGATGGTCAACTGTCCCATGGAATGGGGGACAGCTTGTTGCAGCCAACTCACCGTGGCCATTTCACTGCGGCCAACTCATCTGAGCCAACTGATAGTGGGTCTCCATGGCCAATTCGCCACGGGATAACTCCCAATTCAACAATTCATGTTGATAACTTTGATTTTTGTCATTCGGATTTCATTTTGTCCCTCCTTGGGCATCCTTTCTTTAATGATTCTATTGCACTTTTTTTTATATATATTAGTGTAATTCTTCTCCTGTGGCAAATTGGTCCTGGAAAGTTGGCTGCGGTGAGTTGTCGTAGAATTTGTAGCACACTTGATGATATCGTCACTCAGATGCATGACGCAGGTCCATGTCAGATGCCCAGGAAAAGGTCTAAGCCGGTTATCTGGAAACAGTTCAATCCTGTTGGACCTGATGAAGTGGACAAGCTTCTCTTGTTGCCAGTGCAACCACTGATTAATTAAATCAGGGATCTCCAAACTTGTCAACTTTAAGACTTGTGGACTTCCAATTCCCAGAATTTCTCAGCTATGAAAATTGAAGTTCACAAGTCTTAAAGCTGACAGGTTTGGAGATCCCTGAATTAGATCTTCGTTCCTCCTGGTTGGTGAAAACCTCCATCACGGTGACAATCAGGTGGTTTCAAGGAAGTAATAAATTCTTTATTTCATGAGGAAGACATTTCTGGGACCTTTTAAGGAAGCCCTAGTTAGCCCCCTCTTTTTTTAAAAAAAACCCATCTCTTGATCCCATCTGTCTTGACAATGCTCAAGATAACATTTCAGGTAAAGAATAACTTCTAATTTCATTTTATTTCAGAAGTTTATTGTTTGTTTTAATTGGGAAGGACACTGTCAAGCAATCAAACTGTCCACCAACTTTCTTTAATTAAGATGGGGCTGGTGGAAATCCAATTACCTCTCCTAAATATAAGTTTAAAAAGTCCCTAAATGCTATCCATCAGTCTTCATGGTTTGGTACGGGTGACATTTATTTGCATAGGCCATCTGTACAGCGATGGGTTCATTAAAATGACTTATCAGCCTATGTTATAGCTTGGTGAAGATGCCGCTTGTATGCCTATAAAAAGCTAACAGCCCAACAGTAAATAATACACGCACTAGAGACAATGTAAGTTTCCTTTCACTACTGCCACACACTACTCATGCTCATTCTAATCGCAAGTAGATCGGTGCAAAAACTATCAAAGAATGGTCATGCCTGGACAAAATGGATCAATTCAAGACAAGCTGTAGCGTGTAGGATTTGACCCCCAAAAATAACAGAATAACAGAGTTGGAAGGGACCTTGGAGGTCATCTAGTCCGACTACCTGCTCAAGCAGGAAATCCTATGCCATTGGACTATTGGTTGTCCAATCTCTTCTTGAAAACCTCCAGCGTTGGACCACTGATTAATTGTTCTCACTGTCAGGAAGTGCTCTTGCTATTTTCCTTCCTTCCTTCCTTCCTTCCTTCCTTCCTTCCTTCCTTCCTTCCTTCCTTCCTTCCTTCCTTCCTTCCTTCCTTCCTTCCATGGTGTGCAGTGGGTAGAATTTAGCATTGCAGACTAAGTCTGCCCCACTGCCAGGAGCTCGATCCTAACCGGCTCAGGACTGACTCAGCCTTCCATCTTTTTGAATCCGGTAAAATGACCCAGATTGTTGTGGGGCAAGAGGCTGACTCTGTAAACTGCTTAGAGCGGGCTGGAAAGCACTGTGAAGCGGTATACAAGTCTAAGTGCCAATCTAGAGCAATCTATTTGGATTGCTTCCCTTAGCGCTACCACAATGTAAATTCCTTCATCATCTGAAGTTCCCCCCGCCCCCGCAAAGCGGCCACTTGCCACTGAAGAAGATAGACTTTTTGGGCTGTTGTCATGGAAACTGTCAAGCAAAAGCCTCCTCAGAATAGCCCCGTTGCTTCGGCCCGAGAATTCCGGTGTCTTCGTCGTCTTTGTTATTTTTCCCCGTCCGGGGTTGTTAAATATAGAAAGGATGGAGGAAGGTGGGAACCATATGCTAGGAGGAAAAAAAAACATTTTAAAAAATCAGAATGAGCTGGTTTTATCTTCCCTGGAGGGGAAGGAAAATTATGGGGTGGTTTCTTGGAGGAAACTTCAAATCTCCGAGGGCCTGTCAGGTAGACAATAGAAAAGAGCACTTTTCCCGGATGTTCCCAAAGAACTAATGAATGAAAAATAGAAGGGATAACAGAATAGTCTTCCACGTATGACCATTTAGAGGCAGTTCTTGATTTACAATCATTCACTTAACGACCGTTCGAAGTTACAACGGCGCTTCAAAATAGGACTTATGACCGATTTTCACGCAGATTTTGCGGCCTTGTCACGCGTTCCAAATTCAGCTCTTTGGCGACTGATTCCTATTTATGACGGTTGCACTCCCCCCGGGACCTCTCCCCCTTTTGGCGCCTTCTGAACAAGCAAAGTCAATGGGGATGCCAGATTCACTGAACGACCGTGTTACTAATTTACCAACCAGAGTGGTTCGCTTAACAACCGTAGCAAGGAAGTTCGCTATAAATGGGGCCAAATTCACCTCACCAACATCTCCCTTTGCCAGAGAAATTTGGGGCTCAATTGATTGAATGAATTAATGAAGAGAATAGAACAGAATATAGAATATAGAATATAGAATAGAATAGAGAATAGAGAATAGAGAATAGAGAATAGAGAATAGAGAATAGAGAATGGAATGGAATGGAATGGAATGGAGAATACAATAGAGAATAGAGAATAGAGAATAGAGAACAGAATAGAATAGAATAGAATAGAATAGAATAGAATAGAATAGAATAGAATAGAATAGAATAGAATTCAATTCTTTATTGGCCAAGTGTGATTTGACACACAAGAAATTTGTCTTGATGCAAATGATGTCAGTGTACATAAAAGAAAAGATACAGCTGCCAATCAGCAAATTGTCCGACAACGCCTAAAGTTGTGGCAATGCGCTTGGATTGATGTTAGGATTATGCCTATTTTGTTCCTGAGCATAAAACCTGCCTCCCGTTGCATCTTCTTTAGCCCCTTCCTCTGTGTGTGTGTCTCTGCCTTCACATCACTTCCTCCATACCTTGAACTATAATTTAATAATCTCCCTCGCACATGGGAAATGTGAACAGCTGCACATGGCACAATGTTTTGCCAAGTTAATCTCCTCTGATTTACTGCCTACGCCTAATCTGTTTGGAGGCGGCTATGAATACTCAAATGTCGTTTGGAAGGAACTGATCAGAGTTATGAGCAACTAGTGAGAGCAGCTCCCTGCTGTTTGAGAATAGCACACCTGCCTGGGAAGTAGAAAGCTGACATGGTGGGTGCATTTATCTTACAAAAAAAAAAAATACAATCTCACTGCAATTTTGTTTTCAGGAATACAAAGAAAACAAAATGCCAGTGATTCCCCCCACCACCACCAAAAAATATGCAGTATTTATACCGCCGCGTGGTTTCTCCTTTTGCTGAAGGAAGCTGTCAGAGGAGACTGTGTAAATGTCACGGGTGAAAAATTAAGGCTGTCAGGAGAGCAAGACAGGTTGGGCATTAAAACAAAACCTTCTGAGTGAGGTTTTAATAACGGAGTGGAAGGATCAGGAGAGGGCTGTGCAGCAAAGCAATCTTGCCATCCCTCCATTTTCGGTAGCATTCCGTTGCCATTTCCAATAATGGAGCGTCGAGAGAAATTAAAAAGGAATTTTCAAACTCCCCGAGGATGGGTAGAAAAAATGCACACGGGTTTCTTACTGAGGGGAAGACATTGCAATTTTGAGAAATCGCAATTTTGACTCAGATTTAATTGTACTGATAAGTGTAGATGATCTCCAAACTCGGCCACTTTAAGACTTGTGGAGTTCAACCCTCAGAATCTCTTGTGGTAAGATGGATGGCATGTAAACTTTATAAACAAACAAATAAATAAAAACATTTAAGATGAGTGGACCACAACTCCCAGAATCCCCCAACCAGCAATTTTCTAAAGTTGAGAAACACTGAGATTGGTGCTACTTAGGATCAAGCTGGCAGATGGGCATTTGTGTACTTCAAGACCCCAATTGTCAAACAAGATTGAATGATTCTGGGGAACCATTTCATTTTTTTTTTAAATAGTATTTTTATTGAGCATTACAATTAAAAAAATATAACAATGAGTAGAAACTAAACAAAAGAAAAATTGAAATTGCAGAAAATAGATTATGTATGTATACGTGTATGCATATATCCTATCCTAACAATTTTAGTAACTTATAACTTCTCTTAAAAATGATAAATAAATGAATAAAATAATCTCTTCTTCCCATATCTCGCCTCTTATCTATCAACAAATATTTAAAACCTCATCCTTCAGTCTGAGTCAGCAAAAGTTCATTGTGGGTTGCCAGAGATGACAACGTATCTATTTTAGTCAAGATCAAATAAAATGATTTTATATTCCTTCCTTTTACTTTTAACAATCTCAATTCTTTCAGTCCTTTTAAGTAAAATCCTGGAATTCTTTTCATTATTTTTTGGGGGGCCTTCTTGTAAATTTTTTCACAACATTAATAGGTAAATCCAGTATGTTTGTGGTTCATTATAAAATTTATTGGCTGCCCATCTTACTACAGGGTAACTTATAACCAGGTATAAGAAAGTTATCCAGGTCCCTCTTTTATTAAAATATCATCTTATTTCAGTGGTACGTTCACTATAGCATCGCCTACATTTTCATGGCCTGTCATTTCTAGATTCTCTTTTCAAAACAGATTCAGTCAGACCTGGTAAAATTTGTTCCTTTCCTATCTCGTTTTCCAAACAAAGTCTGTTTATAATGTCAGACATTTTAAAAATTAACTTCTGAGCCATCTCAGATGAATAAATTACCTTAAAAAAAATGATGGTCTTTTGGCCAAGGCATGCAGATTTTGAGATAAGGAATAATTATACAACTGCCATGATGGCTTTGGAAAATGAAGAAGCCCAGCTTAATCTCCATAGCAACCGAGTGTTTTGTGCTTCTGCATCCAAGTTGCAGGGAAGACTTGCCAAAATGTTAAACTCAATCCTGGTAGACAGTTAAGAAACAAAGAAGAATTATGCCTTGAAGAGATGGGTTCAAGGATGTAGTTAACCAGGCCTTTGTTGAATATTATTTTTTATGCTACTATTTTTGCAGGTGAGAATGTAAACAAAACCCATCAATTGGTTTGTTCTTGATGATCTGGGCTTCAGCTCTAAAAAAATACAAGAGAAGAAATCATTTGGTAGTTAAGATTCGATTTTCATTTATGACATGTCTTCCACCACCAAAAATCAGTTAATTCTTGTTCTCTGAAGATTTTGTTTCGAAAGGTACCTTCTAGGTTGTCCTTCCGCAAAATGCTGTGTTTTATGTTCTGCTTGGCCTCTATCATTTTCAATAATAAAGTAAAACTCATGCACCTCTTTCAAAATCTTACTTTCTTCCAGAGAGAGGGTATGCTCATTCCCAGGATTTGAGTTTTGGTGTCCTCTGCCATCAAAAGGTGAAGACTGGACTTTGCAATCTTCACCTTTCGTCAGTCAGAGGGGTGACCTCACGAGTGAGGGAATTGTGTGAGGAAATCTATCGTTGGAATGAAGAACTTGTAATATTTTGAGGGATTTTTTTTTTATTTTAGCTGATGACTTTTGCCTATTTTATCTGTCAAGATGTGCTTTGTCAGGTTCAAGGTTGATTCAGCTTTCCATCCTTCCGAGGTGAGAAAAATGAGGACCCAAATTGTTGGGGCCAACATGCTGACTCTGTAAACTGCTTAGAAAGGGCTGCAAAGCACTGTGAAGCTGTGTATAAGTCTAAGTGCTATTGCTATTGCTATTCAGCCTAGGTATCAAATTGGGCCTTCAATTCTATTGTCCTAGAGTAGAGGCCTCCAAACTTGTGGACTTCAACTCCCAGAATTCTTACAAGGTTGAGAATTCTCCATCCAGAAATAGTTCACTGGTGAATTCTGGGAGTTGAGGTCCACAAGTCTTCAAGTTGTCAAGTTTGGTGACCTACATCTCTTTCTCGCCTTATTTAATCTGGTGCTTCTCAACCTTGACAAGTTTAAGAGATGTGTGGTCTTCAACTCCTAGAATTCTGGGAGTTGAAGTCCCTACCTCTTCAAGTTGCCAAGGTTGAGAAACATTGATCTATCCAATTAAGCAAGTCAGTCAATTAATTTAATTACTGGCCAATGCTCTGGAACAAATTCAAGGCAAAGTTTGGAGATTGCCCCCAAAGGATTATTTTTCAGTATAGTTAGGTAACCTATGGTGAATGTCAGTTTCTCAGAATGGTTAAGAGCAGATCTATCGTTGTTCCTCTGCTGGATTTAATGGCACCTCGTTAAACGTATTTTAGGAGTTTAAAGTGCAGCTCCTTCAGCAACACCAAGGGTGAAAATTGCAGGTACTCTTGTGATTTCATCCTGATTGCCTCCTCCAAATTTTTTTATTGTTTCCTTTAAATGAAAAGGGGGAGAAAATCATTCTGAAAGATTTAAGTGGAGGAAATGGGCCCTCTTAGTAAACAAGTCTCATCTCCATCGCTGCTTCCATTAATTTGTCCCGTTTTTATTTATGTACAGTGAAAGTTCTAAGTTTAAGGAGAGGATGTTTTATCAACGGCACTTCTTCCAATTTATCTAATCCTTATTTAAGCCATCGGTGCCTGCCAAGGAGACATTTAAAATTTCCCCAGCAGTCATTGCTTTCCTGCAAGTGGTCAATTTAAGTTTATGGATCAGGAGATGGGGGGGAAATTGGTTCTTACTTTGGCCTCCCCAGCCTAAATCCACAAGATTCAATGCAAGTTGTGATTGGCAGCTCTTCCTTTTTTTTTTTTTTTCAAATGCAGAGCAGCAGCAGAAGTCCAAGAATCAGTCTAGAACAGGGGTTTTTATCTGTTTTTGTGTGTGAAGGTCTTCTCTTCTGTTGTAATGATGAGGCAGTCGAGTTGTTTGATCATGAACAACTGAGTCATGATGATCTTTATTGGAGTCTAGTCTTGCATTTATACACATTTTTAGTTATCCTCCATCACTGGTTAACTTTGGTTACTGCCTAACTTTTGTTATTGTTTAGCACAGTAATCCATACAATTAATTATCTCTAGTTAATGTCTAACATATGTTTACTTCCTCTCTCTAATCCTCCTTTAGATTAGTGACTTTGTTTACCTGAGTTGTATTTGCTTGGAAACATTCTTTATCTGAGGTTTGCCATCCGAGATTGGAACATTCCTGCAATTACAACTCTACGCTCTTCCTCTCTGGAGCAGCACCTTGATTTGATGACATTATCATGACAGAAACATATATTTGTTAAAATTCCACCCATCTATTCGATGCGAAGAACTGGGACCATGAATTAAGTTTTAGTTAAGCTGATTTATTGCTCGTGTTTACACACAGAAATCTAGTCAACAGTCAGCACTAAATTGGTGCTAGAGAAGAGTCAACAGAATTCAAGAAGGGTTGGACTCATGTTCCCATTTGTGGGAATGTAATGACTCCAGGCTAATGACTCACTTAACTCCACCCCCAGCTCTGCTTGTTCTGCTTCCTACCTACCTACCTACCTGTTGTGGCCCACCAGCAGCCAGTGGAGCTGGTGGCAGACTCGGACAGTGAGGAGGTTGGGGAGGAGCATGGGACAGTCCTGGAGTCTGGGGAAGGCTCTGACGAGGGCTCTGTGTCGGAGGCAGAGATGGGGCCAGGACCATCTGACAGTTATCAGTTGCCTTCGGAGTCGGAGATCAGTGGGGCAGAAGAGCAGCTGGAGCCTGTTCCTGATGTGTGCATGCACAGAGCTGCCAGGAGAAGGGAACAGCTAAGGAACAAGAGTTGACTCGGGAGTAAGGGCACAGGTGGACGGTGAATGGTCCCTCCCATAGGGAATAAAGAGGAGCAAAAGGGGAGTGGTGTTTGCAAGAGACAATTAGTTCAATTCATTAAGGTGAAGATCTGTTCCTGACTTCTTGCCAAGTAATTTCTGCTACAGTGTGGCATTTGGAAGATATCAGCCTGGCAACTCTCCAAGCCCAATAAAGGTCTGTAGGTGTGAAATCTCATGAAAGACTGTTGGCCAGGACTTTTCTGGAGAGGAACTCCCTTTAACCTAAATAAAAGGGGTTTTATCGGAATGAGGAATTGGCTTCGTGATCTTTGGAAGCCTAGGTCACAACACTACCTACCTACCTACCTACCCATCTAGATTTGGCTAGTTTGTGGGAACAGAACAACTCCACGCTGATTACTCATTTGACTCCTCCCTCAGGCTTTGCCTGATCTTCGACACCCATCTTTTTTTCCCCAGAAGTACACAGCAGTGGCATAACACTACTCTAGTCATTTAACTTTATCCTCCCAATAACACGTTTGGGTAGGCTGGGCTGGAGATTTCAAGAAGAAACTGGACTGTCACTTGTCTTGAAATGGTGTTAGGTCTCCTGCTTGAGCAGGGGGTTGGACTAGAGGACCTCCAAGGTCCCTTCCAGCTTTATTCCGATGGATTGAGAATGAAAGCTGGGTTTCTTCAAGAAGCTGAACTGTGATTGTTTAGTTTGCAGCTCCAAGATTGCAGGCCTAGATTTGTGGTTGTTTGCTGATTTGGTGCATCGTGCAAACTCAGGCTATTAGATGAATTAAGAAAACCATCATTAATGAAGCATTTATTGTCCCACTAACATAGTCCTCTAGCTACTCTCAGGAAAAACGTCTTGCTGAAACATGTGTTAAAAGCAGGGTCGCTTATCATCTTAGTCCTGTGATGGTGAACCTCTGGCACGCATGCCAGAGGTGGCATGAAGAGCCATCTCAGTGGGCACACGCACCATCGCCAGTTGCTCTTCTGGTTTCTGGTTTCAGCCAAAAACAGGCCATTTGGGGGGCTTTTTCAAGCCATTTTGGGGCCAAAAAATGGCCTTAAAACCACCCAGAAAATGGCCTGAAAACAACCCCCCAAAATGCCCCCAAAGCCCAACCAAAAACAGGCTATTTTCAGGCAGTTTCTCGGCCATTTTCTGGAGTGTTTTCTGGTCGTTTTTGGTCCAAAAACGGCCTTTAAAGCCACCTGGAAAATGGCCTGAAAACGGCCCCAAAACATCCTGAAAATGACCAAAAACGGGCCCCAAAACAGCAAAAAAACAGGCATGTGCACACTGGGCCAGCTGGTCTTTGGTTTTCTGGCGTTCCGGCATGCGCGCATGCACACACATTATGGTTTGGACACTCAGTGCTGAAAAGGTTCACCATCAGTGTCCTAGTCTAACATTTTGAAATGAGGTTGGTTGTAAATTTGAGAAGGAGCAATGCAATGGTTTAAAAACTCAAATCACAGATCTTTACCCACCTTAGTCACAGAGCTACCCCACCTACACAAAGCAAGCTATAAATCTGCTAAAACATTAAAGGGCTTTCCCTCCCTCTCAAGTACTTTTCATAATGTCTGGTAACTCCTTCTTGCTTTTAAATAAATCTCTTCTGGGCACTCAGGATTATTTATGACACTTTTCCTTGCCTTTTGCAAAACTGGCAATCATTTAGAAACAATTCACCAAGCTGGGAGCATCAGTGCAATATAACTATTCATTTAGTTTGATTTCAATGTCTGGAGCTAGATTTGGAAATGAGAAAGCAGGCTGTTCTTCTTCTTCTTTCTTTTTTTACAGCTGAGGTCAACAGAGCTCAGATAGCGCCAATCAAATATAATCCTGTTTGATCATCAGATGCTTAATGTACAATTATGTGCTCTCAGAAAATTCCCTCTTCCCCAAATAAAACCAAAAAACAACAATTGAGAAATGAATCTCAGCGTGGTCTCTTCTATCTCCCTCTCTTCCTCCTTCCCTTCCTTTTTTCCTCCCTCCCTCCTCTCTCCTTCCCTCCCTCCATCTCCCCCTCTTCTTCTCTCTCTCCCTCCATCCATCTTTCCCTCCCTCTCCCCCTCTTTCTCTTCTTCTCTCTCTCCCTCCATCCTTCCCCCTCTCCCTCCCCTCTCTCCCTCTCTCCCTCTCTTCTTCTCTCTCCCTCTCTCTTCTTTTCTCTCCCTCTCCCTCTTCTTCTCTCTTTCTCCATCCCTCCCTCCCTCCCTCTTCCCCTCTCTCCCTCTCCTACTCATATAACAGATAATCAGAGTTGGAAGGGACCTTGTAGGTCATCTAGTCCAACCCCTTGACCAACGGCAGTCCAGTCTCTTCTTGAAAACCTCCAGGGATGAAGCTCCCACAACTTCTGAAGGCAACTTCTGTTCCATGGGTTGATTGTTCTCACTGTCTCCTTATTTCCAGGTTGAATCTCTCTCCTTGTCCAGTTTCCATCCATTATTCCTTGTCTGGCCTTCAGGTGCTTTGGAAAATAGCTTGACCCCTTCCTCCTCGCTGTGGCAGCCCCTCAAATATTGGAAGACTGCTATCCTGTCTCTGCTTTGATGCTTAACAATATTGGTGTTGGCCATGAAGAACCAGGACGACATATTGAGTTCCAGTTAACATGATTTATTGATTCCTCCTATTCACAAGAATCTAGTCAACTAAGGTGAAAAGGTAAAGATTTTACTCTGCTAGTTGCTGCCGACTATACATAACTAGCCAGCTAGCTAGCTGGATGAGAGATAGATAGATAGATGGATGGATCGATGGATAGATAGATGGAAAAAAGTTAGAGATAGAGATACACATACATACAGTACGCACACACGTGCCTGTATGTATTCTTTTTTCTCTGCAATTTTTTTATTTTTTACTTTTCATATTCTCCTTAATTTGTATTAGCTTTTGTATCCTTTTATTGGTCAACTTTAATAAAAATTATTATTAAAAGAAAAAAGACTGGGTAGCTGTTGGTTGATAAAAAGTGATGAATTCCAGCTTTATTTTATTTTATTTTTGTACTCAGGAAAACCTTTGGGGACAAAGACCAGTTGGGTTAGTGCAGAAGAAACAATTCGATGACATTTCTGGTGTGCTGAGCAGAACAGAGCGAAAGTTCTTTTGTGACCGTCGTTCAAAATGGGAGTCGGGCAGCTGCTTGCCAGCCACAGCAGGGGTGATGATGTCCTATTGTCACCAGAGGCGGTGGGCTTGGGGACTTAATTTCCCCTGCAAAATATCTAAGCGAATTAAACCAATGGGACTTCATTCTGCAGTTTTCTTTACTCCCTAAGCAAAAATCGATGGGAAAAAAACACAGTGTCCCAGTTTTGATGTTGCGTTGAATTTCGGTGTTGAGTTGGTGCTGGGATTCCCTCCACACATTTTTAATATGTTTAAATTGTAGAATAGAATAGAGCTGGAAAGGATTTTGGGGGTCTTGTAGTCCAGCTCAGGCAGGAGACCCTGCGCCATTTCAGACAAGTGACGGTCCGGTCTCTTCTTAAAAACCTCCACCCACAACTTCTGGTGGCAAGCTGTTCCACTGGTTAATTGTCCTCACCGCTAGGAAGTTTCTCCTTAACTCCAGGTTGCTTCTCTCTTGGATTAGTTTCCATCAGGAGTGGGCTTCAAAACTTTTAACAAATGGGATCTCTGGTGGTTGCTGGGTGGGCATGGCCATGGTGGGTATGGCCTAGTTGGCCTCTCGCACCACGGTGAAAACGGCCTCCCTGGGCTCTGGAGGACAGAAACGGGCAAGTTTCCAGCCTTCCCGACCTTCTTAGAGATCTGTTTTTCACCCTCCTTGAGCCTCCACGTGCACTTATCTGCATCCAAAACAGGCTGTGTGGGGCTGTGGGGGGGCTGGGTGGGGAGAGGTGGGTGGGGCCAGCCATAAGTGGGATTTGGGGGGTTCTCCAAACTGCACAGAATCTTAGCTAGGGGCTCTCCTGCAGGATAATTCTGCTGACTGCCAGCAGTTCGATCCTGACCAGCTCAAGGTTGACCCTATCCTTCTGAGGTGGATAAAATGAGGACCCAGATTGTTGTGGGGCAAAGAGGCTGACTCTGTAAACTGCTTAGAGAGGGCTGGGAAGCAGCATGAAGTGGTATATAAGTCCAAGGGCTATTGCTGATTCTTTGCGGCTGACAGTGGCATAGTCATACCCCCACAATTCCACCCCAAAATACCAGAATTTCCATACTTCTATTTTTGCTTAAGCAAGATGACAAGGGGGTGGGGTGGGGGTTTGGGAAGGGGGGAAATGTGGTTGCATGCTGGCTGGGTTGGGGCTCGTTAATTTTTAATCAACCTTTATTTGCCATGGCTTTGGAAATGGACTGTTACTAATGGCTAGTCATATGCCAGTCTAATGAATGGGATACAGATTTGCATTAAAATAATAAAATTAGTTTGTTGGGAGATCCGTTACATTGCCATGGCACAGGGCCTGAGTAATTAACGGGCATTGCCTTTGCTTGCTTGTCTGACCGCTGTTAAAACCCGCCCCTCTCCTGGGAAAATGAAATATTTTAGGATATACTAAAAAAAGCAGAATATTTCGCCTAAAAAGAAAAACTCAGAGAGGCAGAAACTCAGCCCACCCACCCACCTTTGCTAATTACTCTGGCCAAGGCTAGTCTATTTTACGTAACAAAGATCTACTCTCCAGATAGAGCCATAATACGAATTGCCCAAAGCCCTTTCATGACATCATCATCCAGCAAGGCTCAACCAAGCCTGGGATTCAGGACAGCCTACAGAGTTGCTGCCGCATGGCCCCATGGGAGCCTGACAACCAATCAGAACCCAAGCTCAGATTCAAATCTCAAATGAGGGCATAAAACCCAGGGACCCTCAGCATTTCTGCCCTTTTTTTTTCACCCAGGAGCTCCAAGTCATGTGGTTCTGTCCACCATTAAACCATCTTTCCTAGCAGTCCCCATGTTTCCGGTGTCTTTCTTCCCCACTTGGAACCGAACCCCAAAGGCTATTTCTTCCAACAATTTTTTAAAAGTATTTAAGGGAAAGGAGGTCCAGGAGTGGGGCTCAAATAACCAGGGACAGGAGTTTAGAGTTTGAAGCACGAAGGATTTATTCTTGCCACCTATACAGGCACACACACACACACACAACAGTCATCACAAGACCCTCACTTGACACACCCACACAACAGCCGTCACAAGACCCTCGCTTGACACACCCACACAACAGCCATCACAATTCTGTCATTTGACACACCAACACAACAGCCATCACAATTCCCTCATTTGACACACCCACACAACAGCCATCACAATTCCGTCATTTGACACACCCACACAACAGCCATCACAATTCCCTCATTTGGCACACCCACACAACAGCCATCACAAGACCCTCGCTTGACACACTCACACAACAGCCATCACAATTCTGTCATTTGACACACCAACACAACAGCCATCACAATTCCCTCATTTGACACACCCACACAACAGCCATCACAATTCCGTCATTTGACACACCCACACAACAGCCATCACAATTCCCTCATTTGGCACACCCACACAACAGCCATCACAAGACCCTCGCTTGACACACTCACACAACAGCCATCACAATTCCATCATTTGACACACCCACACAACAGCCATCACAATTCCCTCATTTGACACACCCACACAACAGTCATCACCTGACTCATCACGACTTTCACTTGACACACTGACACCCATCACAAGATCCATCATGACCACCCCAAGACCTACTGACCACACGAAGCCCTTATCAACAGAAGAACACTGACACTGACAACCCCTAAACTCTACTGAAGATGTTGCGTAGCCTGGTAATGAAATGTTTGGAAATCAACCCACAATGCTGATTTGTGTACAGAAGCGCACAATCGTGCCTCCCGTCCCTGTCCTATTGTCCCCAATTATTCATACCAATTTCCTGCCTTTATACTAATGTTTATCATCTTGTAAGCTATCGATGAATAAATAAACAAACTCAGATCACGAGCCTTCACTCTCCAAAAGACTGACACACATCTGCCGCAAGCCGCTTTATAAACAGCCTTTCTCCACGTCTCCCTTGTACGCAAGATAATCCTTCTTCTAAGGTGGAATTTGAGATCTTAAATTTTTCCAGGGACTCTTCCGCCTCCCTCAAGCACAGCCTGTTACAATCTTGCGGATTAATCAATCACAAGAGCATCTCCACTTGTTTTTCTTAAACCAGGATTTAGCAAAGAAACGTGTGTGTGTGTGTGTGTGTGTGTGTGTGTGTGTGTGTGTGTGTGTGTGGAATCTGGCCATCTTTGAAACCCATCCAGTTAGTTTGTTTAATTAGAAAGGGCAGTTGAGCCATGCACTGTGGCAGGTGTTGCTCTGTGTAATGTAATAAATATATGTCTTTATGGGACCTGGTAGGCTTGCTGAGCTTTCCGTTTAGCAGATGGCAAAATATTAAAGTGACAGGGAGATAATTTAGTTGATGGAGTCCTATGGACCTTGACTAGGTAGCATGGAAAGATGGATCATGGTTGGCCTTAGAAAGTAGCAGGTGGCTTCTGGATTTTGCTGGTTGCGCTTTCTTAAATACCGCTCCAAGAAAGCACCGAACCTCTTGCTAGTGGATCGGGAGGGTGAGATCTTCTGAACCCTGAGAAGGAAATTCTTGGGAGAAGTTTAGTTGTCCTTCTTCCTGCTCTCCTCTTTCCCTTGTACGATCATTCTTCTTGGAATGATCATTCTTCTCAGGAAGCCCTTTGAATGTTCTCAGATCCTATAGAACAGGGGTCTCCAACAGTCTTGGGATTCAATTTTGTTTTTACTACCGGTTCTGTGGATGTGGCTTGGTGGGCGTGGCAGGGGAAGGATACTGCAAAATCCCATTCCTTCCCCAGCCCACTAGCCTGCTTTCCAGCTCTGTTCTCCTGTGCAGGGCAACCAAAGAAGATCCAGCCGATCAACTGGGACTCAGGAGGCAGATAATAGATGGCGGCGGGGCCAGTCGGGTTCTCCCAACTACTCAAAATTTCCGCGACAGGTTTTCCAAAACGACCTCCTCTGCCTCCAACCTTTCTGGCTTTGCGGATGGGGTGGAGGAAGGCGTGGTTCATACAAGCAGTGTATGTGTGTCTGTCTGTGTTGGTATGTTTGTCTGTCTGTGGCCTCCCCTTGCACAGACGGAGTTTCCTGCACGAGCAGCCCAGTTCTAAATAGTCTGCAGCCCAACACCGGGCCACAGCCTGGGGGGTTGGAGATCCCTTACTATAGAGAGTGAAATATTTCCTGGATGTGGTGTGGAACGTAGTCTGGATTCCCAGGTGGGAGGGGCTGCATTCCAGAGAAGCATAAGACAGCGAGCTTAGGTAGCTTAGATGGGAAGAAGAGGGTTAAGACTTGCTCTCCCTTACAAATTACCAGAGGATGCGTTTAATGGTACAAGTGGTCTGCTTTCACTTGGCAAGAATTCTGGGTATAGGGGATGTAGAATAAAGCGAACTACTTAGAACAGGAGGGCCCAATCTTGGCAACTTTTAACTTTGGAGAAAATTAAAATGGAAGCCCAGCAGAAGAGACTGAAGCTTCCTGAATTGGACGAGCATGAATGTCAGCGAGATGATAAAGTAAGAGGAAAACATCAGGCTGATGGATCACACTGGGGTTTCGCCTGCCTTCCAAATATCACAGCTGCTGTGCCTACAAATTCAACTTCATAAATAAAAGATGTGTGTCTGTGTGTGTGTCTGTGTGTGTTTACAAAGTACTCTTTGCTCCTTTTTTGGGGGGCACTTCTGAGGCAAGTCCAGCTTTTCTTCTCTAATGCTACGGTCTACTTTTCACTATCTGCACCAGTGTTTTTCAACCTTAGCAACTTTAAGATGGGTGGTCTTACTTCAGGTCCCAGAATTCCCCAGCCAGAGAAGAGAGGAGGGGAGGGGAAGGGAGGAGAGGAGAGAGGAGGGGAGGGGAGCAGGAGAGGAGAGGAGGGGAGAAGAGAGGAGAGGAGAGGAGCAGGAGGGGAGGGGAGGAGGGGAGGGAAGAAGAGGAGAGGAGGGGAGGGGAGGAGGAGAGGAGAGAGGAGAGGAAGGAAGGAAAGGAGAGAGGAGAGGAGGGAGGAGAGAAGGGGATGAGAGGAGGAGAGAGAGGAGAGAGGAGGAGAGGGGAGAGAAGAAGAGGAAAGCAGAGGAAAAGAGTGCTAAAATATACATTTAAACTTCTGCTAGGATTAAAGAAGCTGGGGCAAAACATAGATTTTCTCGTGGAGTCCTTGGTGCTCTCTGAGCTTGGTTGTTTACGTGCAGATTCTTCATTACCCAACTAGATAACACTATCAATGTGAATGTGGAGTTTTCCCTGTTTATGTACAATTGCTTGGCCTCCTAGTCCCTTAATTAAGGTCCCGTTGTCTGCTTGATCATTTGTCTGGTGTTAATCCCTGCTTATCTGGGCAGAGGGAAAACATTCTGGTCTTTTTCTGACACTGAATATGTTATCTGGTCTGTCAGTGGAACCTCTGCAAGCAAACCATTAAGTTCAGAGAGCACCAAGGACTCCGCAATCCAGCCCCAAGTTATATATATATATATATTTTCCCTTCTGTGGATATATCTTTTTTTTTTCAACACAGCTATTTGTTTTCTGCAGAGCTAGAGTGGACAACAGATTGGGGAGAAGTGTTTCGGTGGAATGTAGCTGAAGCTTTCCAATGACGAACAAAGAAAAGCAAGGGAGCTTTTAGTTCATTTTAGAGATGAGCCTTTTTTGTCTGATCCACTTTTGGATTGCTCAGGGTGGCTATTCGAAGTTTGGTTACACCTGAATCCTGGTCTTCACGTAAGATGCTGTTTGGAAGGGAAAAAAAATGGACAAGGCCGCAAGAACGGTAGTAGATAGTGAGCATGGCATATCTTGCAGAAACTGCGAGTTCAGATTTTAGCATGAGCGTGGGAAACTGTCTTGCATGGCTCTCTACGCTCATTTCTCGTGCCTTCAAGATCTGACATTGTTTTGGCAAAGAGCTTGACGCAATTATCAGCCTCGATTTCAATTGCAAAAAGGGGAACTAGGAGAAACCTGTCAGGGCTTCAAGTCTCAAGTGATGGATGAATTATCCAGGCCGTATGGATTTTGATCTTCCTTCCTTTCCCCATAATAACAGGGATGAGCTTACCTCTGGTGTTCAGTTTTTTGCTCTGCGGGCTTGCTGTTTTAATCCTTCTTCTGAAATCTCGGTTGACTAGAAAAATGTCTCCTTCAATAGATCTGCCTTACATTGAGTCAAGAGTTGGTCCTTCTGGTGGTTAGCTTCAGAGGTGGTATACAGCAGGTTCTGATCAGTTCTGGAGAACCGGTATCAGAAAGTTTGAGTACTTTGGAGAACCGGCAAATCCCACCTCTGACTGGCCCCACCCCTCTCCATTCTCTGCCTCCCAAGTCCTAGCTGATGGGCTGGGTCTTCTTTTGTTGCCCTGCACAGGAGAATGGAGCTGGAAAGCAGGTTAGTAGGTTGGGGAGGGAATGGGGATTTTGCAGTAAATTTCCCCCAGGAGCGGGGAGGGAATGGGGATTTTGCAGTCTCCTTCCCCTGCCACGTCCACCAATCCACACCCACAGAACCAGTAGTAAACATTTTTAATCCCATCCCTGGTTAGCTTCCTATGTTGAAGAAGACTTTGCTTTGGGGTTTGGAGCGTTATATGTCAGATGCAAGCAACCAGAACCATTCACGACAAGCCCAAGCAGTATAGATCGTCCTCAACTTTATAATTAATTTGACACTTTCATTGTTGGTAACAATTCAACGTAGAGAAAGGTGGGTGCTTATCTCAAGGGACTGTTTGGGACTCATTACAGGCTGGGAATGCACGTAATTCCCAGCGTTGAAATAAAACAGGAGTTGTTTTAACTAAGCGTGTGCTTAATTATGGTCTTGGGAAGCCTTGGTCAGAACATAACCATTTGTTTAGTGACCATTCAAAAAAGTGACCTATGGCCGATGCAGCGTTCCCAGAGTCATGTGCTCAGAATTCAGACATTTGGCAACAGTCTCATATTCATGATGGAATAAACTGAAATATCTCTTTACTCCCCGTACAGGGCTGCCATCCCTTCAGATGTTGGCTCCACCACATTTCACTCCTTGAGCAAGCTCTTTCCTTCCCCAGTTCCTTTTTTGCTGACTTGGCCAATGTATTGTTGGTTTCTCTCTTGGTTAGTTTGAAGACTAACTGTGTGAAATAGCCTTGCCAGAAGGCTTGCCAGAGTTGGAAGGGACCTTGGAGGACTTCTAGCCCAACCCCCCTGCCTAGGCAGGAAACCCTACACCCCTTCAGACAAATGGTTATCCAACATCTTTTTAAAAAAAATTCCAGTGTTGGAGCTTTCACAACTTCTGCAGGCAAATTGTTCCACTGGTTAATTGTTCTGTCAGGAAATTTCTCCTTAGTTTCAAGTTATTTCTCTCCTTGATTAGTTTCCATCCATTGCTTCTTGTCCTGCCTTCAGGGGCTTTGGAAAATAGCTTGACTCCCTCTTCTTTGGGGCAGCCCCTGAGATATTAGAACACCATTATCATGTCTCCCCTAGTCCTTGTTTTCATGAAACTAGACGTACCCAATAAACAAGGGAAAATAAAAGCGATAGAGGATGATGGTGATGATTATTATTTTGCAGGGCAGTTTCATTGTGTGCATGTGTGTCCTTAGAGTGGAATATTAAGGCACAGCTGGCTGGTGTCCCATAGCTTCATCCACAGATGCCCTTTGAGCATCTCGCCAATGAGAAATACGTCTTTGTTATTATTTTTGTGTTTCCCGTAGGAGTGTCAGACAGTTTGCATCACAGTGCATTCTTCTAAATGTTCTAAACTTTCACAGCAGTTCAAATATGATGAAGTGCTCCCTTCCTGGGAGATGATTTTGGTCCTCTTGGCTGGCATCCACCCCGCAATCTCTTGTTTTATTTCTGGTTGAGAGCAACCGTCTTGCCATCATCCCCCTCCTAGGAGATTTTGAGGAACAGGGGTTCATTGCAACCCAGGTCAACAAAGATAGTTTGAAAGAAAATTGGAGCAACTCAAATGCCTGTAGGCTTATTGAAAAAGCCTCACTGATTCCAGGGATACCCACTCCCTTCAAGGGTGCAAAGGGCTTGCAGTATTACATTGACAAGTGGTTGCTACTTATTTATGAGCTCCCATTAGTGCTGTCACTCAAAGAGAGAAGTAGATCCTGTTTTGCACAGTGAGGTCTTCTTCTGGACCTTATGTTGATACGGCGAGGAGGAAGGAAATGCTGAGAATGTTCTCGCTTTGATCTTGACGTCACCCTAATCTCCTTGAAACACCCCCACACACCCCCAATTTCTTCTTCTGAAATCCCAACAAAGGCAGAGAAGTTGCAGAAAACTGAGAGATGACAGTTGAGAGAAATAAAAGTTTGCTTTTATGCCCAAACTGGGAAGTGCATTCCTTTGCATTTATTCCCCAAGGGAGGAGGAAATTTTATTATATTTTATTAATAGCTACCCTGAACATTCTTGGCAGATGGAAAAGTGAAATAGAAATAATAATAAGACTCAAGGGAAGGAAGGTATGAATTAAAAGTCATGCGTCATGCCAAGCCTTAAATTTATTTTTTGGAAGAGAATATTTGCAGCTAAGGCTTGAATTGTGGTCTTTGGGGTTTTGTTTTCTTGCAGACATTTCATTATGCAGCTAGGTAACATCAACAGTGCTAGTAGAGGAGAGGGGTTTGCAGAATGGAGGAGAAGGCGGAGAACTGTGGGGTCCTGGGTGCTCTCTGAACTTGGTCGTTTTCTTGTAGACATTACCAAACTAGGTAGTATCATCAGTGCTAGTAAGAGAGTAGGTTTTGCTCTATTCTTATATACAAGTTCTATTCTATTCTATTCTATTCTATTCTATTCTATTCTATTCTATTCTATTCTATTCTATTCTATTCTATTCTATTCTATTCTATTCTGTTTCTATTCTATTCTATTCTATTCTATTCTATTCTGTTCCTATTCTGTTCTATTCTGTTATATTCTGTTCTATTCTGTTCCTATTCTATTCTATTCTACTCTACTCTATTCTACTCTACTCTACTCTACTCTACTCTACTCTACTCTACTCTACTCTACTCCATTCCATTCCATTCCATTCCATTCCATTATGTTTCTGTTTCTATTCTATTCTATTCTATTCTATTCTATTCTATTCTATTCTATTCTATTCTATTCTATTCTATTCTATTCTATTCTTTACTATTCTGTTCTGTTCTGTTCTATTCTGTTCCTATTCTGTTCTATTCTGTTCCTATTCTACTCTACTCTACTCTACTCTACTCTACTCTACTCTACTCTACTCTACTCTACTCTACTCTACTCTACTCTACTCTACTCTACTCTATTCCATTCCATTCCATTCCATTCTATTATGTTTCTGTTTCTATTCTATTCTATTCTATTCTATTCTATTCTATTCTTTACTATCACAATGACTCTCCTTGTCCAGGCAAATTCTTACCCCTGGAGCTGTCCAAGGTGCTGTTTTTCCCTCTAACAATTAGCTTGGTTAATTTCCTTTCTATAACAGCAGGATGTATTTTTTGATGAAGTCAAATGTCTAATACAATGCACAATAGATCCTACTTTGTTTTGGTTTAATGCAAACATTTTGCCCTTGCCCTTGCTATGAGCTTTACAAGTGTCAAAAGTCTATAATCCTGGCCCTAAAAATGAATGCCTTAAAAATCATTATGTGACACGGAATTTATGTAATTCTTCCAACCTCTGGTAAATCCAGAAGAGGAAGGGAAGAGAAACATTACCTGACTAGGCTGGAGAAGAAGGCTTAGGTTAAAAGCAAGGTGCTACTTGATGGAATTTGTCATTTCTATATAAATGCGGAACGCCGGAGTCACAAATAGTCTCCAGTCAAGTTTTTTGCACAATGCTAATGAAAGTTGATGGTTAGAATTAAATATTTAGACTCTCCCAATGCTCAGATAGATATTATTCCAGGCCCCTCATCAGCTGGTTTGATATGTCAGCGTTATTAAATGACCAATCTCGGGGAGAAGATTACATAGTTGAATAGCCTGGAATTCCTAATGGGAGACTTACACGCATGAAAAAGGAAATCTTCTGATTGCTAAAAGGCAACTTTGTAAAACTATAATAATTTTATTAAGCATGAGAATTAAAAGATACAAATAAGAAAAGAATGGAAAATAGAAAAGAAAGAAAAAAAATAAGAATATAGTAAAGAAAAAGAATATCAACCAATCCTCCCTCTCTCTCTCTCTCTCTCTCTCTCTCTCTCTATCTATCTATCTATCTATCTATCTATCTATCTATCTATCTATCTATCTATCTATCTATCTATCTATCTATCTATCTATCTATCTATCTATCTATCTATCTATCTATCTATCTATATCTTATTTAATATTTTTTCTGCTTTCTTCCAAGTTAGTCAATTCTTCATTTTTCAGGGTGTTCAGTTGTCTTATATAGAAAAATTCTTAAATGAGATCCAAGATTCCTTTCCTTTCCTTTTTCCTTTCCTTTTTCCTTTCCTTTTTCCTTTCCTTTTTCCTTTCCTTTTTCCTTTCCTTTTCCTTTCCTTTCCTTTTTCCTTTCCTTTCCCTTTCCCTTTCCCTTTCATTTCCTCTCTTCTCTCCCCTCACCCTTCTGCCTCCTCCTCTCCCTCTCCCTTTCCCTTCTCAAAATGCTCTTCCCTCCCACTCATTAGATGGCTTTCACCATTGTTATGAAATTAAGTTGAAAGCTGACAGAAGCTGGGCCAAAGGCTCGTGTACCCCCAAGGCTCCCGTTTAAAAAACGATGCTTTGAGTGATGGAAAAGGGCCTGTTTTGTTTTTTTTGTTTGAAATCCTGAATACGTACTGCTGGCTGGATAAAAGGCCTTTTTATAAAATACACAGCCCGCTTCTTTACAGTTCCTGTTACTGCTTGGAAAGTTCTCCGCTGCCTCTTCCGTCCTCTCCACACATTGGTGCCTTTCACCCTTTTCCAATCACAGCTCTGCAAAATGCGGTGTTGTGTCACACATTTCCCTTCTCCATCCTATGCTTTAGAAAGAGTTAAATCAACCCCACTGCAAGCTTGGCATAATTAGGAGTTAATAGCTAGAGACCAGGTTTCCGCGCTGCAAATGGTTTCTCTATTGATCTGAGTTTGCGTCGTCAGCAATCTGGAAAGGCTGAACTTTGAAATGCTTAATTCAGCCGTATTCCGCCGATAATTTTGTTTTTATTCTCCCAAACACAAATGCCCTGCCTCGCTCTATTTTCCTGCAAGTAATAAAATCAATTAAAACTATCTTCCTTTCCACCCCGCCCCCGCCCCCCTTTTCCAACCACCCGTAATCTAGATGTAGCCTTTTCTTTTGGGAGGAATTTGCAAATATCAGCATGTTCCAAATCTTTTTGGGGGGGGGGAGAAGGGGAGAGAGTTTTGATGTTTGAAATACAATGCCCTGGCTTGCATTGGAAAAAAAAAACAGGTAGGAACCAGGGAAATTGGAAGGACAATCTGAAGTTAAGGTGGGAGAGAACGTTAACAAATCTATTGTGACCGTTTCCAGCCCTCCTTCCTCCCAGTTTTGGAATTGGCTTGTAATAAATTTAAATAGCACTGGACACCTACGGAAGCAGTCAGATCTGATGTTAACAATGAATAATTTACTTAGTAGAAGTCACTTCAATGGTTACAAGCTTTTTGGTGGCCCAGTGTCAAGATAGCCTTCTACTTATGGAGGGGAGGGAGAAACTTAAATGCTTGCATCATAATGAAGTACAAGAGAGAGGGTTTTTTTTTAAATAAATGCCCTGCAGACTTTTTTTTTTAGCTAATACAGTGGGTTTCCATTTCAAAACAACCCTTGTGTTTCAACGATGGATTAAAATCCCTGGGATAAGTGGTCCTCTCTTAATCATACTACGGTTGTTAAAGGATAAAATAAAGATTTTTCTTGAGATATGGAGAGAAAAATCCCACAGCTGCCTGTCCATTAAAATCTATTCAGTTAAAGTATTTTTTTTAAATACAGCTCCACATCTGTTTCGTGAAAAGAGGCTCCTACCAGCTTTTTATTATTCTGGTAAGTTTCTAATAGATATGGACTTCCTGTGAATCATGAGGAAAACTTTTGAAAGGGTTGCTTTATAGCAAAAGCAACTTGAAAGCAACTTCTAGAATGAGGGACAGTCAAAACAGATCCAATCTGTTTAATATAAAGGCCTCTTTGAGTTGCATTCAGTATTATCACTTCACTGATGTAGGATGGGTGGGTGGGTGGATGGATAGATAGATAGATACAGAAGGAAGGAAGGGAGGAAGGAAGAGAGAGAGAAAGAGAGAGAGAAAGAAAAAAGAAAGAAAAAAGAAAAGAAAAGAAAGCAAGCAGAACCAGGGTGGAGTTAAGTGAGTCATTAGCCTGGAGTCAGTATGTTCCCCAAGCGGTTCAAGTCCAATTCCTCTTGAATTCCGCTGGACTCTTATCTAGCACCAACATAGCACTGGACGTTAGTTGACTAGATTCTTGTGTTTAGGCATGAATAAATCAGCTTAGCTGGAACTTAATGTGTGATCCTGATCCTTCACACCTGATAGTGTTTGCTATTGCTCTCGTACAGATTATGGTTTCTGATTTCCCAAGGTAATCCATAGATTTCAGGATTCTTTGAGGGTTTCCCATCCAGGTAGCAACCAGGTCTGATTTTCCTGAGCTTTCCTGATCAGGCAAAGCACCCAGAAGTAATTTGGTATTTTTTTTTTTTTTTTGTGATAGTCATATCACCCTTTTAATTACTTTGGAGCTGAAATGAATGGTTATTATAAGCAAAGAAGACTGAATAAAATTCCATGCAGTCTAAAATGAACCGAGCTAATTATAAATTAAGTACAGAATATTGATACAATGATAGAAAGAATGAAGTGTCTAATTTATTGATCTTCAATGCCTCGCGTCCTTTATTAGTCATCTTCATTTGAGAGGGTTTTCCACCACCCGCCTCCAAAGTTTGATCTCCTTGGTAATTATATTATTGGCTAAATTTGGATTAAGTCTGCTTGAGTCCATGCTGCACAGTGCTTTTCTCACACAAGGGGCAAGAGTCACTTAATCTGATTGCTGAGTTAATCTATTTTCTGAGTTTGCACAATGCTCAGAGAAAGCAAAGAGACTGAACAGGACACCATCCCGATAAAACAAACACAACCCAACTAACCAACTTTAGCATTTGAGAATGTAGCTGTCAAGACTTTCATTGATCTTAACATAGTGTATGAATATACTTGTTAATGTATATATATATTTAGGGTTTACAAATGTAAATATCAAGCACAGTGCAACCATCATGGCATTCCTCTGCCGTACTTAGTAGGATATTTCTAAACAATTAACATTCATATTATTTGTACAATATTGGTTTTGTTACAGCTGTTTTGACCATCCTACTCAATTAAATCCTGTATTGCTGTGGTGGCTAATCTTTTTGGGCTCCTGTGCCAAAAATTGTGCGCCTGCTTGTGCGTGTGTGCTCACATGCCAGCACCCAGAAGGCAATGCGATCGGGCCCTCCATGCATCCTGTGCACGCATGCGGAGTCGTCCCTCCCCCCACTGCCCCCTTACCTGCACTGCACTTCCCAGCTGATTTTCGGCCTGTTTCCTTGCATGAAGCCAAAAGTCTCTCTCTCTCTCTCTCCCCCTGAGAATGGAGCTGGAGATGGTAAGGAATGATCGATGGTAGGAAAACGGGGTGGGGAATTTTCCTGCAGACTTTTTGGGGGATTTTCCCAGGATCTCTGCTGTTTCTTCTTTATCCTTCCCCAGTTTCCTCCACAGCCAACAGAGCCACATCCTCGCTCCCTGTCAGCTGTTCGTCTTCCTCCTCGGATTCAGACTCCAACAGGGGCATGACCTAAGTATGAACATAACATGTAAACATATAAGTATAAACTGATATAAGTTTTCTTAAGTTTTCGTGGGTACTTACATGTATGGCATTCGGCTTTGCTCGGGTATTTTCCCACGTCATAGTAGTTGTGCTTTTAAAGTTGTAGCGACGTTTCAGCAGAATCTCATCTGCCATCATCATAATACATGAGTATGAATACGTGGGAACCGTAGGACAGGGATAGTAGGCACACTGGAGATCCACGGTAGTTTAAGTTTAAAGTTTTGGGGGTTTGAGGATGTAACAACAGAGTCAGGTAGTGAGTTCCAGGCACCGGTTTCTTACAATGGGCTGCATATTTCCTGTCCTGTGCCAGAGAGACGAATAGACCAATCAGGGGATAAGGGAACATCTCCTAAACCAGCCATCTACATTTTAATTTTATTTATTAAACCCACCCCAACATAGTCTTTTGCGATGAACACCTCGGAGCCTGGAAAAGTGGATAGAGGTTTGTAAAAGATTTGCGTATCGGGGAAGAAAGTAAAAAAAAACCCTTTTTGCTCCTTGAAGCAGCCGTCGGCAAGAAGAAAGCTTTCCATTTAATGAGCTTATTGATAAATGCGGTGCTAAAGGAGACCCACATCCAGTTTTCAAGACCTCTGGTTTTTCTCGCTTTCAGTAAATCTGATTAATAAGACCCTGGAAGAATCAAGCCAGCTTGGTAGGGAACAGTGTTAGTGTTTCCCAGGTAAACCAGACAGGAAATAGGGCCAGTGGCGGTGTTCAATTTTTCTTACTACCAGTTCTGTGGGTGTGTTTTGGTGGGCATGGCTTGGTGGGCGTGGTGTGGTGTGGTGGGTGTGGCTTGGTGGGCGTGGCAGGGGAAGGATACTGCAAAATCTCCTTTTCCTCTCCACTCCAGGGGGAAGGTTACTGCAAAATCCCCCTTCCCTTCCTACCCCACTAACCTGCTTTCCAGCTCCATTCTCCTATGCAGGGCAACCAAAGAAGACCCAGCCGACCCAGCTGGGACTCAATGGGAGGCAGAGAAGAGATGGGGGTGTGGCTAGTCAGCGGTGGGATTTGCCGGTTCTCTAAAGACTCAAAATTTCTGCTACCGGTTCTCGAGAACCGGTCAGAACCGGCTGAATACCACCTCTGAAATAGGCTCATTCTACTACAGGTAATTCTCATCTTATAACCAAAATTTATGCTGCTAAGCAAGACATTTTTTAAGTGACTTTTGCACATTTTATGATCTTTCTTGCCACCGTTGTGAAGGGAATCACTGCAGGGATTAGGTTAATCACATCTCTATTAATTGAATCTGGCTCCTCCATTGATTTTGCTTGTCAGACAGTCCCAATGGTGATCCGATGACCCTGGGAAAGTGTCCTGGTGGGACACCAAAGCGGTCATAAATATGAGTTAGTTGCCCAGCGGCCGAATTTTGGTCACGTGACGATGGGGATGATGATGCAATGGCCATAAGTGTGAAAAAGTCATAAGTCACTTTTTTTCCAGGGCTGTTTGTCAGTGTTCCAGCTAACCAACTCCAAACTGATAAACTCTTGAGACAAGCAGTTCCTCAAAGTTCCATTTTATGAGAGTTGTCATATTGGCACATCTGGGAAAACCTGAATCAGAGAGTTCCAGGTTCTCCCTTCCCAAAGGAGAAATCAAAGCTCCATCCCCTGCACCCATCAATCCATCACATGAACCAATCAAATCTTTGTCCCAGCTGGAGACATCCTGCCCCCAGTCACTCCCCTCCAGGTGCAGGGCAACATGTCCTTGACTCTCTGAGAAAGGAATGTTGTTGAGTCTAATCTTCTACCTCTCTGTGAAATCCCCCCTCCCAAATTTCTAGGCACTGAATGTGGCAACCTTGAAGCTTCCAAGTTAAAAATGGCTTCCAGGGCTGTCATTGTTGTAACTTCGGATGGTCTCTAAACAAACCGTTGTATGTTGAGGACTACCTGTTTATTGTAAGGCTATGTTAACAGAACCTTGCAAGTCTGCAAGTAGAAATCTCTTGCCGTCTCCTTTACAGCCTGAGAAACTAGGGAGGTCACCTCTGAGGACCTTCTCCCATTAGGCAGGCTGAGGGCTGTGTCGTCTCTTATCTAATTGTTTGCATCCCTTTGCTCCTTCCGTCAAGGTCTTTCTCACAGACCATTACAAGTGGCTGTTAAGGGCTCTAGTTTGTTCGCACCCATTTGGGCTGCACTTAGACACACACACCCCACACACTCCCCTTAGACAGTAACTGTGGTGAAATGCAGTCTGGATTCCCAGGAGGGAAGGACTGCTTTCCAGAAAGCAAAGAGGCAGTGAGGCTTAGATAGTTTGGTTGGGAGGAAGAGAGTTAAGAGATTCTCAGAGTATATCTACAGTGATAAAAATAGTTCCTTGAGTTTGGCAAGATTTCTCCCTGTAGGTGAGGAACGATTAAGGAAAGTGCTCAGAAGTAATTCCACCTGTCTTTCTTGGTTCCTGGGGGCCTGACAAGAAATACTCTAAAAGAGTTTCAAGTTTGAAATCAGACTTCGGCTAATTCTTATGGCTGCTATGTTTTTCCCCCCTAGTTTTTGATATTAGTGTCTTCCATTCCATGGTTTATAACATGCATATTCTTGGTTTGCCTCAACTCACTCTAGCTTAGATCTGGCAGCTACTAGTAGCAAGAAAGAAGGTAAATTCAATAAATAAATTCAATAAATAAATTCAATAAATAAATAAATCCTCCACAATTGCCAACGCCATCATTGCAGGGAGAAGAAAGAGTGGGAGAGGAGAGAGAGAGAAGGAAGGAAGGAAGGAAGGAAGGAAGGAAGGAAGGAAGGGAGGGAGGGAGGGAGGGAGGGAGGGAGGGAGGGAGGGAGGAAGGAAGGAAGGAAGGAAGGAAGGAAGGAAGGAAGGAAAGAGAAAGGGAGGGAGAGAAGAAAGGATAGAGGGAGGGAAGGGACGAGGAGGAAGGGAAGGAAGGAAAGAAGGAAAGAAAGAAGGGGAGAGAGAGGAGGGAGAGGGAAGGAAGACCCCTGGGAAAGTGCATTTAATTCCCCAACAACTTTTTAAATCAATCAGAGAGACACCTCTAGAAGAATGTTTGACTGTATAATAAATATAGAATTGGGGTGGTGATACCCAAGCTATTGCTGAAATCTACAATCCAATCCATTCCCATCAAGGTGGTAACAAGGTTGTAAATTTGAAATGGAACGGAAAGGCCTGATAATTGGATCAATGAACTGCTAATGATGGGATCGAATAGCTCCTCCTCTGTTTGATGAGCGATCCGATAGAAATGGTCATAGTAATGTATGAGCTCTGTAGCTGCCAAGAGGGTAAGAGTCTATTTCGTGCAAGGATGAGTGAAATATTGGGCAGGCCAAAAAGAGAATGAGAGCGAATTAAAGGTCTCCTTGCTTTTCCTTTGCATAATATCTGATTCTTTTTTTCTGCCGGTAAGTACTTCATTTTCCCACGGGCAATTGATCTGCCTGAAACTATAGATGGGAGGACTAGGATAAAGGACAATGACTCTCAGTACAGCCAGTCAAGAAAAATCTTACAAAACAGCAATTCAGTTGGTCAATATGGATTAAAATCTTTTGGCACACTCACCTTCAGGATTCAACAGGGTTTTGAAGGAGGTATCCTGCTCGGGGGGAAAGCAATATTGCCCAAAATATTCTACCAAGAATCTATGTCCTTAATTGGGAACGATTGATCAATTTTGACAGCCAACTCAACGAAGATGAAGAGGTTGGCCTAAAAACCAAACGACAGTGAGTTCTAGTCCCACCTTAGGCATGAAAGTTGGATGGGTAAGCTTGGGCCAGTCTCACTCTCTAAACCCATCCTACCTCACAAGGTTGTTGTTGGGAAAATAGGAGGAGGAAGGAGTATTGGGTATGTTAACCACCCTGGTTGTAATTGAATGGGAGACTACCTAGAACAGGGTTTTCTCGTTTATTTTTAACTTTAAGATGTGTGGACTTCAACTCCCAGAGACATGGGAGCTGAAGTCCACCCATCAGGGAGTTGAAGTCCACCCAACTGGGAGTTGAAGTCTACCCATCTTCCAACTTTTGCTTAGTTTGAAACACTACCCTAGAATATTCTCAGGTTTTTTTTCAATGTCCTTTTGTAGGCCCTGTGCTCAAGTCCTCGTATCATCTTCTCTGTCTTCCTCCAAACCTTTTCTAATCTGTTAAAAACTTTCTGAATGGATAAAATCAGATTAGGCAGGTTCTGACCAGTTCTGGAGAATCGGTAGTGGAAATTTTGAGTAGTTCGGAGAACCGGCAAATCCCACTTCTGACTGGCCCCACCTCCATCTATTCTCTATCTCCCATTGAGTCCCAGCTGATTGGCTGGGTCTCCTTTAGTTGCCCTACACAGGAGAACGGAGCTGGAAAGCAGGTTAGCGGGGTGGGAAGGGAATGGGGATTTTGCAGTATCCTTCCCCTGCCACGCCCACCAAGCCACACCTGCAGAACCAGTAGTAAAATTTTTTGAATCCCACCACTGGATAAAACCATGTATAATCCTGGTTATGTCTATATTGAAGACCGTGTCAAACAGTGTTTCTCAACCTTTGCTGTTTTAAGATGTGTGGATTTCAGCTCCCAGAATTCCCCAACCAGCTTATGCTGGCTGGAGAATTCTGGGAGTTGAAGTCCACACATTTTAAAAAGCGGCCAAGACTGAGAACCACTAAAAAAATCACCAGACCAGGAAGTTGAAAAGCATCCTGAAGCACGAAGACAAATCACTTCCGTCCTGTTGTATCCTTACCTTTTTTTCCCCTTAGTACCAGCAATGCGGCACCCAACGTTTCCTCCTTAATATCGTATATGTGAGCTGTTTTCATTCGGTCAAGAACAGTGATGTGAACCGCACGGGAAAACGTGATGTGTGAACCAGCCTGCTTTGGTTACAAACATTTGGCTCACTTAAAGCGCGTTTAGAAATTCCACCGCTCCCGCCATGAAAATTCTCCATTATTTTTTATCCTTCGGAGGAGGGGAAGTCAACAATTTGCAGAAGAATTTTTCTAGATGACTTTCATTCCTAAGCAAAAGAGAGAGAGAGAAAAAATAGCTGGCTGAGTAGCTATTACAGATGCAATTCCTTTTTGAGGGTGAACGTTTAGACTCTCCTCCTAATTGCCAATGCCATGTGAATTTGCAGCTCTCCAGCAGACTCCTGCAGTAAAGGGTTAGGGAGATAATTATGCTTGGAGAAAAAAAAAAGGTTGCTGTATTCTCAAGACCATTTACTCTTTGGAAATATGTGTCAGCAAAGGGATTCTTCTTGTGCGTTTCGATATAGTAAACCCAGAGAACTATTTTGCATTTCCTCTACCCGGGAGGGGGTGGTGGTGGAGGTAGTCTTCCTCCTTTTTCCCCTACAGGAAGTCCTCGGCTGCAATGGAGCCTGCTCGTTATGGTTGTAAGTCGTCACATTCGTAAAATGGGGTGGTCACAAGGCCAAGCAACAGGGCAGTCGTGAGCATGAACATCATGGTCATTAAGTGAATCCTTTGTTTGCTATGGCCCAGTTTTGCCAAAAACGGGAAGTAAGTTCTCTTCTTTTTCCATTCATCCACTCCCTTCCTCCCTCTCATTTTCTTTTCCTCTCCTCTTCTTTTCCACTTCTCTTCTCTTCTCTCCTCTCTTTTTCTATTCACTCTCCCCTTCCCTCCCTTCACCTTGTTTCCTTTCCTTCCCTTCCCTCTTCTCTTTCCTTTTCCCTTCCCTTCCCTCTCCTCTCCCCTCTCCTTTCTCCTCTTTCCTTTCTTTTCCTTTCCTTCCCTCTCCTTTCTCCTCTTTCTTTTTCTTTTCTTTTCCTTCCCTTCCCTCTCCTCTCTACTCTTTCCTTTTCCCTCTCCTCTCCTCTTCTCTTCTCCCCTCCCCTCCCCTCTCCTCTCCTCTTTCCTTTTCTTTCCTTTTCCTTTCCTTCCCTCTCATCTCATCTCCTCTCTACTCTTTCCTTTTCCCTCCCCTCCCCTCCTCTCTCCTCTTTCCTTTTCCTTTCCTTCCCTCTCCTCTCTCCTCTTTCCTTTTCCCTTTCCTTTCCTTCCCTTCCCACTCCTTCCTCCTCTCTCTTTTTCTTTTCCTTTCCTTCCCTCTCATCTCCTCTCTACTCTTTCCTTTTCCCTCTCAAGTGGCAGATTTGCCTGGGAAAGACCAGATAAGGTTCAAAAGCCTTGGGGGTGGGGTAAGACCTTGACCTCTTGTGTTTATGTCATGACTCTACGCTAATTCCCCATTTTAACCCCTCCTCCCAATTGGAGACAATTGATCTTCAACAGGTGGAGAGTTAGTGACTGACCCACAGTCATCCATGACAGTTGTGGAGTGAGGAACCCGACTGAATCCCCTTCCCACACGCGCTTTCATTAGCCACCAGTGTAACAAATAAACACTAGACCCACGGCTGTTATTAGTACAAAGGGGGTTACCCCCTATCTTGTTGCATTGGGGGGTTCTTCCCAAGGACTATTGTTCCAGACACCTCTGCATTAGAAGTAAAATTGGCTCGGAATGAGCAGCTGCTCCTAGATGTAAGTCATTTTTATGTCAAAACCTTGGCAAGTAATTGCTTTAAAAGCCTACTTTATTGCAGGCTCATGGTTTAATCTAGCCGTCGACGTGAGCCACATTGGAAATGAAGGCAGAGAATATCCAACAAGCCGTAAAGCTGGATTCTCTCTGGTTTACCTGTATTTAACTTTGCTTCCCAAGAAACGAATCCTCACTCCAGTTTCCCTACATCAGTCAGCAACACAATATATCGGAGCCTCTTCTTCTTCTTCTGCCCTGTGTTTCTTTTTTATTCATCCTCCTGCCCCACCTCAATTTCCCGCAGATCATTAATTCATACTGTCACTTAAATGAAGGGAAACCGTATCTGTGCATTTTATGCATACAGACATAATCACAGGCATACACGATGCATTCATTGTTTGCTCCAATGACAATCAGCATCCCAGATGCTACACTGAAGGTTTTGGTTGTTGTTGTTGTTTTGAACCGTGCAACACATCTGGAATATAAATGTGGCTTGACTGATGGGGGAAAAAAACACCTGCCTAAATTGATGTTTGCAGTGTTCCTGCTGGAAAACACCGACTTTTACAGGAAGATAAATGCCTTATAAATTCTACAGGAAGTTCTATTGCAGAAGGACGAGGATTATAGATAGCATCAGCTACAGCTTGTCATCACTCCCTAATTACAAGGGGTTGGTTAGTGAATGTCGGATGGGCTTGCATGAAATTAAATTTTTGATTTACTAAACTGCATTTATTTCCCATTTGCCCAGTGTTTTGACTCTTATAAAACAGTTGCGGGGGAGGAGGAGGAGGAGGAGGAGGAGGAGGAGGAGGAGGAGGAGGAGGAGGAGGAGGAGGAGGAGGAGGAGGAGAACTATGGGGTCCTTGGTGCTCTCTGAGTTTGGTTATTTTCTTGCAGACATTTCCTGACCTATCTTGGTAACATCATCAGTACTAGAAGGGAGTGGCATTTGTGGAGAAGAGGAGGAGGATTGTGGGGTTCTTGGTACTCTCTGAGCTTGGGTTGTTTTCTTGCAGATGTTTCATGACCCAACTAGGGAACATCGTCAGTGCTAGAAGGGAGTGGAGTTTGCTTTCTTGTCTATATACAAGTGGCTGTCTTTGTCAGTATTGGTGGAAGTGTTTTTTGGTGGTTCCTTGATGAGGATGTTGTTTACTGTTAGCTTGTTTGTTTCAACTGGTAGTTTCTTGATTGGAGCATCTGCAGCTTGTTGATTGGGTTGGTCTTAATCCCGGTGTTAATCTTTGCTTATCTGGGTGTGGCTTGTTAGCTGGGAGGTTGTTTTGGTCTTTTTCTTTCCTTTTACCTTTTGGATTTAAGGACTCCCAACTGCCCAACAGCCTTAAAAAATGAAATCCTTCAAACACTGTCAAGAGCAAGCAGTACTTGAAAAGCCATAGAGTAGTAGAAACATCACAACTATCCACACTCACTGGTGAATTGGGAATAATTAGCTTGTCAAAAGTCACCTGAATGGCTAGCAGAGAGGAAACGATGCCCAGTCCGAAAAGTCACACCTGAGTTGTCTCAGAAGACATTTCTGTGACCTAGAACTGGATTCTGAGCATTCCCCTCTGTCCATGGTCCTGATGAACAAAAGAGTAGAGTAGAATAGAATCTATTAAGAACGGAATAGAATAGAATAGAATAGAATAGAATAGAATAGAATAGAATAGAATAGAATCTATTAAGAATAGAATAGAATAGAATAGAATAGAATAGAATAGAATAGAATCTATTAAGAATAGAATAGAATAGAATAGAATAGAATAGAATAGAATAGAATAGAATAGAATAGAATCTATTAAGAGTAGAGTAGAGTAGAGTAGAGTAGAGTAGAGTAGAGTAGAGTAGAGTAGAGTAGAGTAGAGTAGAGTAGAGCTGAGCTTAAATGGACTCTGGAGGATGGTAGAGGACAGGAAGGCCTGGGGGAACGTTGTCCATGGGGTTGTGAAGGGTCAGACACGACTTTGCAACTAACAACAACAACAACAACAACAACAACAACAGAACAGAACAGAACAGAACAGAATAGAATAGAATAGAATAGAATAGGAGCTGGAAGGGACCTTGGAGGTCTTCTAGTCCAGCCCCCTGCTGAAGCAGGAGAACCTATACCATCCCAGACAAGTGACTGTCCAGTCTCTTCTTAAAACCCCCCAGTGATGGAGCACCCATGATTTCTGGTGGCAAGCTGTTCCACTGGTTAATTGTCCTCACTGTTCGGAAGTTTCTCCTTAATTCCAGGTTGCTTCTCTCTTTGATTAGTTTCCCCCCATTGTTTCTTGTCTTTCCCTCTGGTGCTTTTGGAGAATAGCTTGACTCCCTCTTCTTTGGGGCAGCCCCTCAAATACTGGAATACTGCTGTCATGTCACCCCTACTGGGGACCCCTGATTTACGTCACTAAATCTAACTGACCTTTATGGAGCTTTATAAAAACAGCAAGATCAGGCCTGAATAGGACTAAATCGGAGATTCCTCAGCCAACCTTAATTTTGTAAGTTAGACGAGAAACTTGAATTAATATCTGAAATCCATATTGTCACCAAGGCAACTACCTGGATGTTCCTAGAAAGCCATCAGGGTCTGACTTTATTCCTGTCCTTTGGGTCCTGTTCCATTTGCCCAGTTTGCATGGCTGGGGAATTCTAGGAGCCGACATTAAAGCAACAGGGGGGGACAGTGGCTGAACTGACCATGTTGAACAGACCATTGTTTTTTACTTTCCTTTTTGGCAAATAAAATTAGGGAAATTTCTCTATTTCCAAGCAATCTGATGCAAATAAGAGAAGCAGCAACTAAATGTTTGAAGTCCCCCGTTGTTGTTGTTTTTGCAAATTGACACAGAAACTACAACTGCTGCCTTTAAGACTTAAAAAGACTTCTGCACCCGGTTGGAGAAATTTAAAAGAAAAAAAAGGGGGCGGGGATGTTGACAATAAAAGGTTATTTATTAAAGGTTATTCTTCACCAGGACTTTTGCTGTCCATCTTTATAGCCTTAGCTGATCAGCGATGACCCACAATCACCTTGTCTCTATAGCAGCCACTGCTTTATATGGTCTCACGAGATGAAATTCTACAGATTCTTTTTTGAATTTTAAAAAATGCATCCCCCTTTAAGCCTTGAAATCTGCTGATTTGAGGGGAGGCAGGAGGGGTGGTAAAAAGGAAAAGAGATGCTGTTTTTCACCCTGCTTAATCCTTTCCCCTTTCTCTTGTTTTGGGACAGAAGAAAGAACAGACAAAGGGGAAAAAAGGGCGCCTCCATAGAGCGCCCACAAAACCAAGATAGTCTGTCATGGTGTTGCAATTTGCCGGCAGCAAGTGTGGGTGGCTGAGTTCTTGGAGAACGAGGACTCGGATGAGGGGTCTGTGATGCAGAAATGGGCCCAGGACCATCAGGGAGTGGAGTGCTGCCTTCGGAGTTTGTGGAGGCTGGCAGCAGTGAGGAAGAGGTCCCTGAGGAGCCTGTGCCCAGTGTGTATGTGCGCGCAGGGCTCCTCGAAGGAAAGAGCAGCTGCAACAGCATGGGTAACTCGGGAGTAAGGCTGCAAGGTAATGGCCCCTCCCTTAAGGGATAAAAGCCAGCTGAGAAACCGGAGTTCTTTGCAGGAAGCAAAGAAGTTTTTGTACTCAAGCCTTGTGGATGTTCAGCCTATCTTAGTTTGTGTCTGGATACTCTTTGTGTTTGAAATATTTCTTAGTAACTTTATCTAGTATTCTTAGCAGCCTTGCACAACCTTGGCAAGGCTTGTTCTTATCAGAGACAATTAGTTTGAAGCAGCCTTTTAACTGTGAAGAAAGAATCATTAAAAGGTTTTGCTGTTACCTGTTTCGTGTTTGTTTCCTTGGAACAAGGTTTGAATGAGAACATATGGTAATGATTTAAGAGCTGACCAGCGGCTATGATGATGTAATGCTGGGAATGAGTCAGTCAAGGTTTTTTGGCTGATATCACTTTAAGAGCCTGTAATAAGAAGAGGCCCTGTTGGGGTGTATCTCTCTCTCCATGTGTGCTTCCGTGCTGTCATTGTTGATTGCTGTTTGTTTGAGGTCTGGCTAAAGTATGTGTATGTATATATTCTTTGTAGATAAAACCACTATTTAAATACTAATCTCTGTTTACTGTATTCGCTCCTGGGTTGTATTTGCTCCTGGGTTGTGTGCACTGTGACATAGTGGCCTTAACCGGGTAGTCACAATCCTGGCCCTTTTTAATCTGTGTTGTGGAGGCAGGTACCCAGGTAAACATGGATGATGAGGTTTGATCATGCAGTTGTGTCTGTTACCTTGTGCCCTGCCTTGTTGCCACTTGCCACTTGCCCTCTTTAGCTATGGAAATCCTGGTCTCCAATTCTCTCACGACTAGCTGTAGTCTGATCCCAACGCCAGAAACTTTCGAAAAATGTCTTACCGATTCAAAATGGACTCCAAACGTGTTCTTTCTCTTTAAACTTGCTCTTCATCTTTCTCTCTCTCTCTCTCTCTCTCTCTCTCTCTCTCTCTTTCTGCTTCAGGTTTCCTGAGAGATTCAGTACATTCCACCCACGCAGCTAATAACCAGAGATATAATTCTTAAAAGAATTCTTTTAAGCAGATAGCATCTTTTTTGATTTAAGTGGATCAAAGCGCAGAGCTGTTTCTAACCTTTTTTTCAAAGAAAGTTTAGCAGTTAATTGCTTTGAAACCTTTCTGGCGGTGGAGTTTGAGAGTAAATCTCTCAGGTGGGATCCTTAATTATCTTTATTAAAAGGTTTCCCCCTTATTAATGGATTTCTCCCACCCTAGTCTGCCTGAATATCTTTTGACCCTTTGATACAATCAGGCTGGTAATTGTGAAAAATGTACTGAACATTACGTAGGGTTCCAAGTTGTGCACTGCTCTGGAAGGAAGTTTGACATTCTGTAGGGATGAAAATTGTGGGGAATGATAGCGACCTGTTTGAATGGCAGAGAATTCTGGTTTAATTCTATATGCCCAGAGAACCTAAGCAGGGTGTCAAACTTGTATCGTCACGGTGGCGTCACATGATGTATCACAACTTTTTGCCCCCTTCATTAAACCGGGCATGGGCGTGGCCAGTGCATGATGCATCTGGCCTGCAGGCTGCGAATTTGACACCCCTGCCCTAGAGGCTTTTGAAAAGAGACTGGACAATCATTGTCTGAAATGGTATAGGGTCTCCTGCTGAAGCAGGGAGCTGGGGGATTCTGGGAGTTGAAATCCGCCCATTTTGAAGTGACTAAGTTTGAAAACTGCTATTGAGTCCAGGTGAAACCAGGTTCAATAGCAGTAACTGTGAAAGGGATCTTGGAGTCTTAGTGGACACCAGCTAAATATGAACCGGCTGTGTGCAGCAGTAGCCAAAAAAGCTAATGCAATCCTAAGTTGCATTAACAGAGGGATACAATCGAGATCAAGCGAGATACTAATACCACTCTATAAAGCCTTAGTAAGGCCACACCTGGAGTACTGCATCCAGTTTTGGTCACCACACTATAAAAAGATGTTGAGACTCTAGAAAGAGTGCAGAGAAGAGCAACCAGGAGGATTAGGGGACTGGAGACGAAAACATATGAAGAACGGTTGCAGGAACTGGGCATGGCTAGTCTAGGAAAGAGAATGACCAAGGGAGACAGGATAGCAGCCTTCCAATATTTGAGGGGCTGCCACAGAGAGGAGGGGATCAAGCTATTTTCTAAAGCACCCAAAGGCCAGATGAGGAATAATGGATGGAAACTGAACAAGGAGAGATTCAACCTGGAAATAAGGATAATTTTTCTGACAGTGAGAACAGTCAACCAATGCATCAGAAGTTGCCCTCGGAAGTTGTGGGAGCGCCATCACTTGAGACTTTCAAGAAGAGATTGGACTGCCATTTGTCAAAAATGGTGTAGGGTTTCCCACTTGGGCGGCGGGTTGGACGAGATGACCTAGAAGGTCCCTTCCAACTCTGATTATCTGTTATCTATTAAAATCTCTCCTCCGGGATAAAACAAGATCTGATTCATTTACAGTTGTGTTGCGGTTACCTTACAGTACAGGGAGAGCATAATTCGGTACGATTCGACTCAGCATCGTTACATCAACTCCGGGTCGGCGTGTTCTGCGAACACAGGCACGTTTTCACCTTGAAGGAAGCCTTCCTCGTCTCCCTTTGCACATGCATATGTAACAGACAGGAGTGTTTGCCATCTTCTCCTTGGGGCCAATTTCTGTACTAAAAATAAAGACTGCAACATTTCATCAATTAATCAGCCAGGAACGTCTTTCAACAGATCTGAAACGCAAGGGGAATTTTCTCACAGCAAGGGTAAAAGGCCTTTCATGCCACACACGCACACACACTCACACACGCTCACACAGACAGCTGGCTAAAACCCAGAAACAGCTGGTAAGGTATTTTTTTTAAAAAAAAAATTAAATACACCAAGCTTGTTCTCTTAAAATCCTCCCCCTGCCCCGATAAATTCTCGGGAAGTATTTTCCTACAGGCGCTAATGGATTCTCCCCATAAACATGCCTGTTCTTGTAGCAACCAACTGCATTCTAGGAGCTCACCCTGAAAAAAAATTAAAAAAAAAATTGTGCCTCCAGGTATCTTGGCTGAGGAGAGATTAAAGTGTGTCAGCTGTGGAGTTATTTGGATTTTCAAAGCAACAAAAGCGGCCATAGGCAGAAGGAGGAGGAGGAGGAGGAGGAGGAGGTTACAATCCTGCCTTAAGGCAAAATTAATTAATCTAAAAATATCCTGTACTTTGTAGGTGCTTCACAGAGGTGCCTAAACATGTGAATGGATGAGGAAAAGAGGAGATCGCCTCCTTCGGCATAGTCTGTAGAGATTCTCAGGCCTCCAGGTCATGGTTGTCTCAAAGGTCCTTGGTTTAGGTGGCAACTGGACTTTTCGCTTTCCTTCCAAGAAGCTTCTTCAGCTCTGACTAGATGGTGGGGAAGGGAAGGATTGATATTCCTTGCAGACAGCTGGTCATTTGCATCCTTTTAGAGGGTCATTGAGACCACTTGGAGGTTTATCTGCATCCTCAGGGTCAGGTCAGTGCCCCCGGTTCCTGCAGTCTGCCATTTTTATTCTAGAAATCCATTCCTATTCATCCATTCCAGAAGGAAAATTGCAGACTGCAGGAACCAGGAGTACTACTCATCTGACCCTGAAATGTGGGGGTTTAATTGGGAGTAGCGAATGTTACCCTCTTTGTACACAACCTGTCCTGAAAAACAAAGCAGTTTCCCTTGGAGCCCAAAGCACTTTAATCAGGGGAAGAAAAGTTGGTCTGCAAGACGTGGCCGTCAGCAGGAGACCTTAACGCCATGCCAATTTAATTTAAATTAAGTTGCTAGGATCGCAAATTATGGTGTGTGCATGTGTGTGTGTGTGTGTTTGTGTTTTTAACAAGGCTTTTTCCAGGAAGGCTTGACATGGGGGTGGATGCAAGATATTAAAAAAATAATTATATCAAGCTGGCCTTCTGAACTTAAAGGAGATTTTGCAGGTTCAAATGCTCCGTGTGTTAATTTAAGATAAATGGAAAGAAGAAGAAAACCTGTTTGTGGGTTGGAGGAAGTATACCCAGCTTTTCCTGGGTGTGTGTATTAAATGTGTGCTTTGCACTGAGAGGTTCAGGTATGTAGTGTTCGACTTACGACCGCAATTGGGGGCCATGTGTTTCCATTACTAAGCAAGGCAGTGATTAAAATCCTGCCTGATGTTGTGACCTTTTTGTCATGGTTGTTAAGCAGATCATGGCACTCGTTAAGTGAATGACATGGCCATTAAGCAAAACTGGCTTGCCCCAGTGACTTTGCTTGCTGGAAGCCAGCTGGGAAGGTTGGCAAGGGGCGTGTCAACTAGTGGCGGGTTTCCAGATTGTTTCCTATCATTGCATGCGCGTGCATGACTCAAAGACCGATCTCTGTCAATGCTGGTAAGCTGAACTGCTTTTTTTTTTTAGCTCAGCTGAGGTGCTGTCAGGATTCCCGCAGCTACCTCCATTTAAATCATGAGTCTTGAGCCAAACTTCCAAAACTTCAAAAGGATTTATTGGGAATTAACATGCCGGCACTGCTTGGGTTTAGCCGACTCTGAGACACATCATTCATTGAAATCCTTGACCCCGGTTTTCCCCCCACCCCCTGGGTGTATCATAATTAATATTCTCCAATGGGACACCTCCCTAGCCAAGAGTCATCCATCATGCTCTCCAGTTAAAATTTTTGCATAGCGGAAAACTTTGGTTACCTAGTTACTCTCTTTGAAAACATTTATGGAATGCAGTTTTGCAAGCCGCTGCACTGTCCTTTTTGTTGGCAACTCTAAAAGGATCAGAGAAATATTTTATGAGTTGACAGGCACGGCAACCCGCTCTGCCACGTGAATCAGTTGAGCTAAAAAACAAGGGGATATAGGAGAGTAACAATGGGAGCCTCCTGGAGTCCGACAAGCAGAGTCAACGCCGAGTTTCACTTAAAAACTGCGTTACTAAGTTAACAATGCAGTGATTCACTTAACAATTGTGTCAAGAAAGGTCATAAAGAAAGAGCAAAATCCACGTAAGAACTGTCTCGCTTGGCAACTTAAATTTTGGACTCCATTGTGGTTGGAAATCCAGGGCTGCCTGTAATTTTGTTTTATCCTTGGGAAACCACTTCTGGACTTTCTGCTTGGGGTGGCGGGGTGGGGGGAAAACGAAACTTTGATTTTGGCTTTTGCTGATTAGATAGGTTTCTAGTTATAGAAATGACCTCTGGTTTCTTATTCCTGGTTAAATGGTTTGGAATTAAAGCTGTCACCATTCTTTCCTTGCCTTATTTTCTTCTTCTCGAATAGGGTTTTTTTTCTTTTCTTCAGAAGTTGAAGATGTTTTGCTGCTTGAAGCACAAGACGACCTCTGGATTCCCTCCACGGCCCACAGAAAGAAACAACCTGAATTAAAAAACAGAGATGGGAGTCTGCTTTGATAGAAGCTGGTTGTAGACCAGCACATTACACCAAATGATGTGACCCCCTTTGCTTCCAAGCTGAAGCTGAGAGGCTGAGTTGCTGTGAAGGCCTCATTCAACAGTTGCCGTAGCTTCTGGGCATGTAGCGAAACTGCCTTTTTTTGGCTTGCTGATAGCTTGTCAGAGTGGGGAGAATGCATCTGGAAAGAACTTAAAGTTTGGAGTCTCCTTTTTCCAACAGAGTACTCTTGAGGCCACAGCTATCATGGAAGGAAGAGCAAAGATAAGCCTCGTGTAATATGGTGATACACGGAACACCAGAATTATTGAAGTTGTAGCTAAGAGCCTGGAGCATCCTTTTCTTCCATTATGGAGAGAGTGAATGAGTCACGTAAGTGCATGAAATGTACACAGGTCAAAGATAGACAACAAAGAGGATTGCCTTGAGAGGAGAAGAACATGATGAAAACCCTTCAAATCTCTCTCTGTCTATACAGTATATATCAATTAGGAGGAGTGTTACATAAAGACTCGGGAAGTCTTTTAGATGAGGAATGGAGATTCCAACGTTTCTAATGGCTGGTATTATCTAAGGAGGCTTGGAGGCAGAGCTGTTATCCAGCTGGTTCATCTGATCCAGTTGTTAAATTCTTTTGCCTCTCCCTGGGCTATTTCTTGAGGAACATTGTGGATGAACTTGGCCTTGAGCCTGTAGACTTCCTCCAAGCAATGATGCGCTTTCTCACCTGCTAGTCCATCTCATGTGTAGGTAGGTACCCATGCCCGTCTCATTGGTGTTATAGCTGTTTGGCAGTCAAGAAGAATTATCATCAAAATTACCAGTTACCTTATTGACTTAATAATAGCCCTGCCTTCAAATAACATGAAGGACTTTAGAAAAGCTGAACAGCCGAGTCAAGTCATCTCACAAGTCTGCTTGAATTTGAATTTTCCGCCGGGGCCAAGCAGGGAAGCATCTGAGAGGAGAACAAATAGTCTTGGGAGATGCAGGACTGTTCATGTGGCCTCAGCATCTAAGTATAGTATATAAAATCATACATTGCAATGTCCTACCTGTCAATGAATACTTTGGCTTCCACCATAACAACAAAAGAGCAAACAATAGATACAAACTCAAGGTTAACCGCACCAAACTTGATTGCAGGAAATACGACTTCAGCAACAGAGTGGTCAATGTCTGGAATACTCTACCTGACTCTGTGTTTTTTTTCTCCAAACCCCAAAAACTTTAACCTTAGACTGTCTACTATTGACCTCACCCCTTTCCTAAGAGGTCTGTAGCGGGCATGCATAAACGCACCAATTGTGCCTACCATCCCTGTCCTATTGTTTCTTTTTATTTTTCTTATATGTATCCATTTCATGTATTCATAACTATGTTTATCCTTATGCCTATTATCTTGTAAGCAATTGACAAATCAAACAAACAAACCAACAAACAAACCCCCAATCCTTTGGATCTTCGGGTGGATACTTCACCTCATCTAATATGTTCTCCTTCCAGTGGTGATCTGGGAAGAAGCTGGTAGACCTAAATGGAGCCATGTCAGGCTGGCGGTGGCTCCGAAGCCCAAGAAATTCAGAAATCCAGGCAGTTCAAATGAATATAAAGGCTTGTTAATGCAAGCTTAAGCTCTCTACAGGAATTGCTAAGAGACCAGGCAAATTGGTGGTAGATAAGAGGGATGCGGTGGCTCAGTGGCTAAGACGCTGAGCTTGTTGATCAGAAAGGTCAGCAGCTTGGCAGTTCGAATCCCTAACGGAGTGAGCTCCCATTACATGTCCCAGCTTCTGCCAACCTAGCAGTTCAAAAGCATGTAAAAATGCAAATAGAAAAACAGGGACCCCTTTGGTGGGAAGGGAACAGCATTCTGTGTGCCTTCAGCATTTAGTCATGCCAGCCACATGACCATGGAGACGTCTTTGGACAGCGCTAGCTCTTCGGCTTGTAATGGAGATGAGCACCGCCCCCTAGAGCCGGAAATGACTAGTGAGGGGAACCTTTGCCTTTACTAAGAGCCAATGGAATTCAAGGTGGGCTGGACTTAGATCTCTTGTGGGTGCAAAGGGACTCGAGACTGCTGACATGTTTGACTCCTCCTTCCAGCTCAGCCTGGTCATCTCCTACAATGGCTTCATACTGCTGGTCACCTGACCAATTCATTGAGGCATTTCCAAGTTATAGCTTTCATTCATTTATCTCTCCTTTTTTGTGACCAGTCCCCTCTTCGCTTCTGCAGACAGTTTGCATGGGTTGATTAATTTCTGACACCGCTCATCCTGTAAGAACAAACCCAGGGGTAAAGCAAATTAGTGGCTCTTTAATGTGTCAGAACGGTTGGCATAAAAGATGTCCTCAAATGCTATTGAGGTCTCTTGTGGAAAGCGACAATGAATTTAGCAAATTAATCAGAATACCTAACATATTATATCCAGGGAGTTATGGCTTGACTTGTCAAGATTGCAGGTTTATACTTGGGGTGGGAGTGAGGGAATGGAATGAATCTGGCTTGCTCCACTTCAACCAGCTACCTTGTTTTAAGTGGATCAACTCTGTGAGCATACAAAGTAGCCCCCTTTTCTGGAGTAAAGTGCTAGTAAAGGGTCAGCTTCTCTTTGTTGGAATCCCTTGTTGGAAAGGCTTCATTTATGCAAAGTCTCCTGTGAAGCTATACCCAATTAGCAATAACACCTAGACTTATGTACTACCCCATAGCCTTTACAGCCCTCTCTAAGCAGTTTACAGAGTCAGCCTGTTGCCCCCCAACAATCTGGGTCCTCATTTTAGTGACCTCAGAAGGATGGGTTAACCTTGAGCCGATCAGGATCGAACTTCTGGCAGTGGGCAGAGTCAGCCTGCAATACTGCCTTCTCACCACTGTGCCTCCAATCCACATAGCTGTGGTCACACAATACCCTTACTTGAATTGACCACTCTTCTACATAATGGTCAGTTATGTTAAAATGTCAGGAGAAGGTGGGTCCCCAGGAGAAAGGAAATGCAGTCTAGAAGAGTAAGGGACAACTCAGCTGGATGTTACGTGTGAGAGAAAGAAGGTGTCAGTGTTCCAGAAAACCTCAACTCCAATAAATAACTCCGAGACAGACGTTTTCTCAAAGTTTCCTTTCATTCGAGTAGTTACTAACACATCTGGGAAAACTCGAATCTGAAAGTTCTGGGTTTTCCTCCAATAAGTAAAAAAAATTACAAATCCACCCCCTGCACCTATTGTTCCATCACATGCCCCAATCACCATCCATTCCAACTTGAGATATCCGCTCTACTCCTCCTCAGCCAGGTGCAGGAATAACATGACCTTGGTTTTAAAGAAGAATGCTGTTATGTCTAACTACATGCGCTTCACGTCACATAGTCCAACCCACTGCCCAAGCAGGAGACCCTACACCATTTCTGACAAATGGCAGTCCAGTCTCTTCTTGAAAGCCTCCAGGGATGAAGCTCCCACAACTTCCAAAAGCAACTTCTGTTCCATCATCTCTGTAAACTGCTTAGAGAGGGCTGTAAAGCGCTGTAAAGCAGTATATAAGTCTAAATGCTATCTCTGTGTAGGCCTTGTATTTTGGACCTTCCCTTTTCCCTCCCCTATTTTTCCTGTTAGTTTGCAAAAATGCTTTTGCATTTTTGTAGTTTACATTATAAACCAATACAAAGAAAATTGAGAGTATTTTAGACCTACCCATTTTTTTCTCCCTTCTTCCGTTTTCTCTCTCTCTGATGGCACAGAGTCTGAGAAATTGGACACCTTCTTACCAGCCTTCCCTTTGTGTGTGTGTGTGTGTGTGTGTGTGTGTGTGTGTGTTAAGCAAAACTTGATCTGCTAATTAATGAGCTGTCATTCTGGTTTTGACCAATGCTTCTGGCTGTAGCGGGGACAATTAATTGAGCATTTCTCTTCCTTCTTAGGGAGGAGGAGTTGGGAAAGGATGATGGGAAAACACTCACCTAAAACCAGCCACTAGCTACCAAGGGTCACTTCTTTGCAGAGAAAATAGAACGTCAATATTTTTCCCCACGCATTGATCTATGAAAAAAAAAAAAAAAAGTGCTTTGACAGAGGCAATGCCGATGCTATCATTTCTCCTTAAAAAGGTTGACTATCCCAAAGAGTAAATAAAACTAAAGGTATTAAAAACAGCCTTTGGATCAAAAGAAAACAGTATCCTGATCTTTTGTTGGTATATGTTCTTGACACCAACCAAAATGGACAAGCCCTTGCTCCTCAAAATAGCCTCCAGATTAGCTGGACTATGGGACACAGTGGCTCCGTGGCTAAGATACTGAGCTTGTCAATCAGAAAGGTCGGCAGTTCGGCGGTTCGAATCCCTAGCACCGCGTCACGGAGTGAGCTCCCGTTCCTTGTCCCAGCTTCTGCCAACCTAGCAGTTCGAAAGCACGTAAAAAATGCAAGTAGAAAAATAGGGATCCCTTTGGTGGGAAGGGAACAGCGTTCTATGCACCTTCGGTGCTTAGTCCTGCCGGCCACGTGACCACGGAGATGTCTTCGGACAGCGCTGGCTCTTCGATTTTGTCACGGAGATGAGCAACGCCCCCCTAGAGCCGGAAACGACTAGCACAGGTGTGCGAGGGGAACCTTTACCTTTACCTTAGCTGGATTAGCCTGCCACTTTACGAACCTTTTGTTGAACCCCTTTCAACACCTAAACCAAATGGTCATTTACCTTCCGTTCATAAGTCAAGGACTACCTGTAATGAAAAGGACACTAAGCAAGAAGAACCTCAAGAGAACCAAGTCCTTCCTACCGCACATTATTCCCAGTAAAACCTGGACTGTATTTCCTTTCATATTCGGGATCTGGAGCCTGCCCGGTCACACCTCCTTCCTAACTAGGTGGTGCCTGCTTGCTATTTACAACCTCACCTTTTTGCAAGGGAGCATATTAGCCTCCTCCCCTTTGTTATTTCAACAGGGTAGTGATTTAATAATTGCAAATGAGAGCATGGACCTGGCAGCCCGGGTGGCAGGAAAATGGATGGCCTGTTTTTTTTTATATATATAAGGAGGAAATAACGAGTAAATAAAGAGCAGCATTAGCATATTTCTTGTAGGAAATGGAGTGTGATACTAAAGTTGCAACACTGCTTTGTTCTCTGCTTGTCATTGTTAAGGTAAGATATGCTTGGGGTGGAGGCACCTTCCCTGGCACCCCTGCACCTGTCTTTGTGTATGATTTATTTTCACCGGGGCTTTAACCTTTTGACATAGAACAGCATCACAGGTGTGCATTCAAACTCAGGGGCACCGAGGTTAGGAGGGAGGGCTTAGGAGGGAGGGGGATCCCCTTGGGGTGTTTTATGCCACCAACTGAAGCTGGTGTCACTTCACAGCAAAGCTCTCTGGGTCACCTTTCCTTCTCTTCTAGCCCACTAATTGCCGACTTGAAGTACCTATGTGTCAGCTTTGCGGGGTAGTCCAGGCGTGAAGCCATTAGCTCTGCAGTATCTTTACTGATGAAGGAGAATATTTGTAGTTGAAATGAGGGGGGGTCCTCGGTGCTCTCTGAGCTCGATGGTTTTCCTTGCAGATGTTTCATGACCCAACTAGGGAACATCATCAATGGTAGAAGGAAGTGAAGGCAGTTTGTGGAATGGAGAAGAAGGGAGGGAGGGAGGAGCAGGAAGAAGAAGAAGAAGAAGAAGAAGAAGAAGAAGAAGAAGAAGAAGAAGAGAAGGAGAAGGAGAAGGAGAAGGAGAAGGAGAAGGAGAAGGAGAAGGAGAAGGAGAAGGAGAAGGAGAAGGAGAAGGAGAAGGAGAAGAAGAAGAAGAAGAAGAAGAAGAAGAAGAAGAAGAAGAAGAAGAAGAAGAAGAAGAAGAAGAAGAAGAAGAAGAAGAAGAAGAAGAAGAAGAAGAAGAAGAAGAAGAAGAGAGGAGGAGGAGGAAAGGGAAGAAGAAGGAGAAGAAGGAGAAGAGGACAAAGGAGAAGGGTCCTTGGTGCTCTCTGAGCTTGGTAATTTTCTTGCAGATGTTTCATTACCCAAACTAGATAACATCATCAGTGCTAGTAAGGAACAGGATTTGCTCTCAAAAGATTCAAAACTGACTCTTATTCCCAGCTAGTTTTTTTTTCTAATTAATCTGTAGCTTAGTAGAGTATGATAATCTAGTCAGTTGCAGGTACTGTACTTAGACCACGAACTGCTTTAGGCTTGCAGTCCTAAACACATTTCCAGAGAAGAAAGTTTGGTTAAATCCCTTCAATTTATTTACATCTAAAGGTGGCTATGCCTAGCAAAAAGGGGGGAAAAAAACACCATTTTTTTTCTTCCAGCAAGTTGCCCTTTATAATTGCGAGCATTTTTAACATTCTTCCCAGCTCACCAAACAAGCTCCTTTGCATTAAGATTCCATCCAGCTTTGTCTCTTCTGTGAGGGGGCAAACAAGGCTGTTGTATCATAATGAGAGGGCCAAGTTATCTTCCTCCAGAGATAATTACTTGGAAGATAATTAAATCAAAAAATAAAAATAAAGAAGCTAGTTGAAACTCCTGTGACTTATTTCTTGCTGTTGTGTTTCTCTGGCTTGTTCTTTAAATATGCATCTTGTAAAACTCCTTCACATCTTTGAATCATACAATCAGTTGGAAGAAAGACGGAGAGAGGGAGAGGGAGAGAGAGAGAAAGCAAGAGAGAGTGCGAGAAAGAGAGAGGGGGAGAGAAGGAGAGAGAGAAAGAGAGAAAGAAAGAAAGAGGGAGAGAGAAAGAAAGAGAAAGAAATAGAGAGGGAGAGAGAGGGAGGGAGAAAGAGAGAAAGAAAGAGAGGGAGAGAAGGAGAGAGGGAGAGAGAAAAAGAAAGAGAGGGAGAGAGAGGGAAAGAGAGAGAGAAAGAAAGAGAGAGGGGCAGAGAGAAGGAGAGAGGGAGAGAGAAAAAGAAAGAGAGGGAGAGAGAGGGAAAGAGAGAGAGAAAGAAATAGAAAGAGAGAGAGAAAGAAAGAGATGGAGACAGAGAGAAAGAAAGAGAGAGAGAGAGGGAGGGAGGGAGAATTGTCACTTTATATGCAGCTCGGAGTTTCCTCTTGACCTGCCGATTGTCATCTCTGTCATTCGGCACTTTCTGTTTTCAGGAAGTCCTTCAAGGGTCCTTTGAAGGAAAAGCTGATTTCTTCTCCTTCCTCTGGGCCAACTCGATTGCACTTCAGACATGCAGGGTATCTCATCAAGAAAACCCAGCCTGAATTGGTTGCCAATGAAAAGTTTCACCATTATTGAACAAAGCATCCTGTCGCGGAAGGATGGGATTCTGGAATGAGAAGTTTGGAGGCCTCCAAAATCAGAAACTTGAAAAATGTAAGATGAGTCCATGTTATTGATTTATTTTGCATGGCGTAGCAGGAAAACCAAATTTCTTCAGTATTCATGCTTTTGCCGCTTGCTGGAAAGACTCTTGTGAGGTCCAACAGCTGAAATGTATGGGTTATTTAACCACGACAAAGTCATGATGCCCAGGGTGCACCATGCTAGTCTATGTTGTGGTCCGTATTGAAATGAGATAACATTTGACATTCATCGGCTCTCCTGGGTAGACGAGACAGGAAACACAACCAGATGAGCAAAGTATTTTAAGGCTACAGTAACAGAACCTTGCAAGTCTGAAAGTACAAATTTCCCACTGTTGCTTTTTAAAGCCTGATCACTTTAGAGTGGATCCTTTCCTAAGTTTCTTCTCCTGACCATTAAGGTACTGGGGACTCTTTGGTCTCTTCTCTTGTCCTGCCCTTTGTCGTTTGCTAAGATATTTTCTCTTCTCTTCCTCTTTTCTTGCTCTCTTCTCTTCTGTCTCCCCTCTCCTTTCCTCTCCTCCCCCTTCTCCTTCTTTAACTTTCCCTTCCCTTCTCTTCCCTTAACAACATGTCTTCCCCTCGTGTCCCAAGCAGGGGTGGGATGCTACCGCTTTGGCCTGGTTCTATAGAACTAGTAGTTCCTAAGAGCAGCTGATACCGAACCAGTTCGCCCAACTGCCCGGGCTCTTGGCTGTCCTTTATTTCCTGGTTTTTTTAACCACAGCTGCTTTGTGCGGCACAGCTGAGGTTGAAAAAGCAGGAAAGAAGGGGATTTTCAAACACTGCACATCCGCTCCTCCCCGCCCCGCCCACTCACTCCTTACCTGGCAAACTTGCCTGCTAAGTTGCTATTTTGCCTTTTTTTTTTTCTTCCCGACCATCAGCTGTTCTGCTGTGCCGGGAGATTTAGATTAGCTACATCGTTGCATTTCTTGCTTTCTAGCTAATCTAAAATCAGAGCTGAACCTTCCTTAGGACTGAAGCTTCTATATTTCAGTGCAGACTCAGGTAGTAGATTGCAAAATCATAGATTTTGATCTGTGATTGATCAAGTGAATCTGTGATTCTGTGAGCAACTCAATCTACCTGCCTGATTTGCCTGATTTGGGGTAAAAGTTGCTGATTTTTAAAATAGAAATTTCAAATATTGACATGCATGGTGTGTTGTGAGTTAATTTTGTGAGCTTGCTTGCTAGCAAATTTTATGTGACAGACTCAGGCAATAGATTGCAGAAAGGTAGATCTGTAATTGAATCTGTGATTCTGTGAGCAACTCAATCTGCCTGCCTGCTTTGCCTGGTTTTGGGTAAAAGTTGCTCTTTTTTTAAATAAAAAAATCAATATTTACATAAATATTTACAATATGTACATACAAGCCATGCCCGGCCAGTCACATGACCATCAACCCACACCCACAAATTAGTCTATGCCCACAGAACTGGTTGTTAAGACATGTGAATCCCACCCCTGGTCCCAAGGTCCTTCTCACATATCATTACAGAATTGTTGCTTTTAGAATTGGTCCACCCTTTGAGAAAGCGTTTTATGCAATTCCGCATAATTCAGTTCGTAGACTCCATGAGGTGTGGTGTCTATTATGTGTATGAAGCCAGATTTCCTCTTCCCAGGGATGAATCAGGTGACATTTTTTCTTACAATAGCTGCTAAATGTAATCATTGTTACAGGTGATCATTTAAATTGAACTGCCTTGATTAATAGCTATCAAAAAGCTTTTTTTAAAGATATCTAGATTCTCAGAAAGGGTTCTATAAAACAATAGATATGATGGGATCCACACTCCAATCAAGATGGTTTCCTGTGGCAAATATTTTAATTGAGGCATCTATGTGTTATAAAACTGTAGGAAATGAAGGAAAAAGAGAGAGAGAGAGAGAGAGATGCATGGGAGTACAACTGAAGAAAGTGAAAACTATGTGAAGCTGTTGTGGTTAGCCAGCAGCAAGTGCAGACGGCTGAGGAGAGCGAGGACTCAGATGAGGGGCCAGGACCATTAGGGAGTGGACTGCTGCCTTCAGAGATTGTGGGGGCTGGCAGCAGTGATGAGGAGGTTCCTGAGGAGCCTGTGCCAAGTGCATTTTGTGCAATTGCATAAAATGCAAGATTGCTCACAGGAAAGAGCATCTGCAACAACACGGGCGACTCAGGAGTAAGGCTGCAAGGTAATGGTCCCTCCTTCAAGAAGATAAAAGCCAGCTGTGAAACAAATGTTCTTTGCAGGAAGCAAAGATGTTTTGAAACTCGGCCTCGTGGACATTACAGGATTTTAAGTTGGTATTTGAAGACTCTTTTGTTGTGAAATATTTCTTATCTGTGATTTTTGGCAGTCTCATACAGTTTTGACAAGGCTTGTGCTTTTCAAAGTTAATTAGTTTGCAGCAGCCTTTTAACCAGGGATTAGTAAGACTCATTAAAGGGTTTCTGTTCCCTTTGGTTATTGTTTGTCTTAATGGAAAAGTTTGGGTCAGTAGCGAAGGGTTCAATTTCCTAAAATAGTTCCATAAATGTTCCTAACTTCACCGGGGGTTGAGCAAAAGACAGAGAGGGTGATGGAGGATAAATACAACTTCTCACTTAACGTGAGAGAGATATAGGCAGTTCTCGACTTATTACCGCAAATGGAATTTCCATTGCTCAGCACAGAGATTGTTAGGTGAGTCGCTCCTGATTTTAAAACTTTTTTTTGGTCATGGTTGTTAAGTGAATCACTATAGTTCTTTAAGTGAACCATGCATCTGTTAAGCAAATCCGGCTTTCCCCATTGACTTTGCTTGTTGGAAGGTTGAAAAGTATGATCACACAACTTCGAGACACTGCATCCGTTGTAAATACATGGCAGTTGCCAAGCACCCAAATTTTGATCCCATGGCTCTGGGGATGCTGTGATGGGTGTAAGTGCAAAGACTGGTTGTAAGTCCTTTTTTTCAGTGATGTTGTAACTTTGAACAGTTGCTAAATGGATGGCAGTAAGTCAAGGACAACCTGTAAACTCTGAATTAAAATGAGGGAAGAAGTTTGCAGGGCTTCATTTCAAAGGAGTTTTTCTTTTTAAGAGGGAATTTATCAGCATAAGCCATTATCCCACTGGGTAAAAATAAGGAAAAACACACAATTTTTCCTCTTCTCTTTTAACCATTTGTCTCTCTTTGCCCTTCTCTCTCTCTCTCTCTGTCTATCTCTCTGTGTCTGTCTGTCTCTCTCTCTCTGTGTGTGTCTCTTTGTCTCTGTCTCTGTCTCTCTCTCTGTCTCCATCTCTCTCTCTGTCTCTCTGTCTCTCTGTCTCTCTCTCTCTCTCTCTCTCTCTCTCTCTCTCTCTCTCTGTCTGTCTCTGTTTCTCTGTTTCTGTCTCTGTCTGTCTCTGTCTCTCTGTCTCCATCTCTCTCTCTCTCTCTCTCTGTCTCCCTCTCTCTCTGTCTCTGTCTCTCTGTTTCTGTCTCTGTCTCTCTCTGTCTCTCTGTCTCCATCTCTCTCTCTCTCTCCCTCTCTCTCTGTCTCTGTCTCTCTGTTTCTGTCTCTGTCTCTCTCTGTCGCTGTGTCCCTTTGTCTCTCAGTCTCTCTCTCTCTCTCTGTGTATATGTGTATTTCTCTCTCTCTCTCTCCCCTTTTGTCTCTCTCTCTCTCTCTCTTTCTCTCTTCTCTCCCTCTCTCCGTCTCAGAATTGTCCACAGGATATGGTTTTTAAAAATCCATATATTGGGCATAATATCACCATCAAAGCTCTGTCGGGTTATTTTTGTGATGCCTCAAGGCCGCCATCTTGAATCTGTTGTCTACCATCTTTTCTCTCCACCATTTTTTTTTCTTTTCTCCAAAGAGAGGTTTCTCACCTGAGCAAATTGTCAGGGGACAAAAAAAAACCATCCAGCATCCAAAGTGATCATTTGCCCAAGACGCTTCAAATCCGGTGAAGAGTTTTGGATTGTCCATTCTGATTAGGAAGTTAGCAGATATCTAAATATGCCCCAGGCTCTTTCCCACATGACGGAAAACCTGCAATCAGGATGGCAAAAATTCCACCCCCTCTCCAGCTTCCTCTTTTACTCCAAAGAAAACGCCAAGCGATCAGAGATTTGACATTAATGAAACTCATCAAGGCGCCAGATTTGGGGCAGCTGATTATCTGTGTTCATTAGAAGAGCCTCATTGAGCTTTGAATAAGAAGGCAACAATGCAAAATCTGGAAATGGATGAGCTCTTCTTGACTGCCTTTCCAGTTCCATAGATGTGGTGGTCAGGAGGCATGAGACAAAAAGACGGTGAAAGAATTAAATAATGAGCCATATTTTTCCCCCAGTTACACAGACAAAGTCATAAGTGTTAAATCGCTTCTCCTTGTTGTTGAAAGCAGCTGTAAACCTGACTTAATCCTCCCGCATCAGAAAATCCTGTCTTGTCTTGCCGGCTTTTATTTCTGAATTCCAGATCATTGGAGAAAAATAACAGAGGTAGTTATTTCCAATGGGGCTTGTCCCCTTGGATGATTTTTAATAGAGTGTCTGAATCCTCTCGTCAAATTAATCAACCCTGGACTTTATTGGGTCCAGTTAATGGTCCTTTGGAATCAGCTGGTCTATCCCATCTGTTTGGGAGGCGTCTGAGGCAAAAGGCCGTGCACGAAACACTGCGGTCTTTCGGAGAGATGTAGACAGTGGTGGGACTCAAATGTTTTTACCACCGGTTCTGTGGGTGTGGTTTGGTGGGCATGGCATGGCTTCTGAGTGTGGCTTGGTAGGCGTGGCAAGGGAAGGATACTGCAACATCCCCATTCTCTCCCCACACCACTAACCTGCTTTCCAGCTCTGTTCTCCTGTGCAGGGCAACCAAAGAAGACCCAGCCAATCAGCTGGGACTCGGGAGGCGGAGAATAGATGGGAGCAGGCCAGTCAGAGGCGGGATTTGCCAGTTCTCCAAACTACTCAAAATTTCCGCTACCGGTTCTCCAGAACTGGTCCATACCTGCTGAATGCCACCTCTTGACATAGACATAATATGGAAACACGGGAACTCCTCGACTTATGACCACAATGGAGCCCAGAATTGCTGTTGCTAAGTGAGATGGTGGTTAAGTGAGTTTGGCCCCGTTTCCCCATTTTCCTTGACACTGTTGTTAAGTGAAGCGCTGCCGTTGTTAAGTTAGTAACACGGTTGTTAAGCGAATCTGGCTTCCCCGTGGATTTTGCTCAGCAGAAGGTCGCAAAAGGGAATCACGTGTCCCTGGGACACTGCAACCATCATGATTACATGCCAAGTTGCCAGGTGTCCAAATTTTGATCCCGTGACATGGCAAGCGTGGTAAGTGTGAAAAACAATCATAAATTACTTTTTCCCGTGCTTTTGGTAACTTGGAACGGTCGCTAAACAAACTATTAGTAAATCAAGGACTACCCGTACAGCAGCAAAGATTTAGAAAGGGTGATCCAAAAAAGTCACGTTTCAAATGCTTTACTCAAGGGAACTACTTCCCAAATGCAGTAGCGGTTTTCCACTGCATTTTTCCAGGACTTTTTTTCTTTTTTTGAAATTTTCCAATCTCTGCTTATGGCTCTGAAATTTTCCAACAATCTCCTAGCCAAGATCTAACCAGGACCATCCTAATGATAAACCATACACATTGGTGCAAAATCATTGCCTTGCACAAATAGCTATAGCACGTAGACTTATGTGCCGCTTTACAGAGCTTTACAGCCCTCTCTAAGTGGTTTAGAGAGTCAACCTCTTGCCCCCAACAATCTGGGTCCTCCTTTGACCCACCTTGGAAGGATGGAAGGCTGAGTCAACAACCTTGAGCCTGGTGAGATTTGAACTGCCAAATTGCAGGCAGCCAGTAGGCAGCAGAAGTAGCCTGCAGTACTGCACTCTAACCATTGTACAACCATGGCTCCAGAGGTGGTATTCAGTAGGTTCTGACCAGTTCTGGAGAACCAGTAGTGGAAATTATGAGTAGTTTGGAGAATCCATAGCCAAGAGTCATCAATCATGCTCTCCAGTAATAATCTTGCGCGCCAACAGCTTCGGCTGCCTAGCAATTATCCAAAGCATTTAAGGAATGCCCTACTTTTCCCACTCCCTTTCTGCTGCAACTAAAAAGACCAAAGAAGTATTTTTTTTTTAAGTTGACAATGCCCACAGAATAGGTAGTAAAAATGTTTGAATCCCACCGCTGCTCTATAGCATTTGTATAAATTAATAGCAATAGCACATAGACTTACATACTGCCCTCTAGGTATTACAACACACTCTGGCGATTTACAAGTGTCAGCCTCTTGCCCCCAACAACCTGGGTCCTCATTTTGCCAACCTCAGAAAGAGGGAAGGCTGAGTCAACCTTGAGCCAGTCAGGATCAAACTCCTGGCAGCGAGCAGAGTCAGCTCGCAATATTGCATTCTAACCACTGCGCCACCACAGCTTTTACATATTATTATTTGTGTCTATTTGAGTAGTGATTTCACGTCGATCCCATTTATATGATAATGCAAAAAAAATAATAATAATGAAGGAATTCCTTGGAAGAATTGCACCTAAAGTTTCTTGTACTGAGGTCCAATAAGTTGAGGCTTCATCCTAATTAGACAGTGTACATTTCTTTTCGGTTGCCAAACAGTTTTTTGAAAAACAAAAACAAAAAATTTAACCAAGTTTTATCAGTAATCTTCCCATTATTTTTTTTTTTTTGCCAGACTCATCCTAGTTAAAGTAGCTCATCCCGTAATCAGGCTACTATTTCAAAGTGGACATCATGGGCTTATTTGGTTAACTTAATTAACACCGCATTTATTAGAGGATTTTATTGACTTTTAAGTACACTCTGCAAAGCTTCACCACAACATTTAATAGTCACAATTAGCTTTCTTTTCTTTTCTTTTTTTCTTTGCTTACTATTAGCTATGGATGCACAACCACTCATTTTAGCTCAGCATGTCGAAATAACTTATCCTACCTAGTTAGTGAACAGTTCAACGTATTCCAGGAAATAGTATTCCAGGAAAGCTGTATGCAAACAGCCAATGTGAACAAGGGTTGGCAACAGCATGCATTATTGTGTGTTTGCTAAGAAATCAACTTAGCAAGTCCTCTCAGCTCTAATCAAGGTGTGAGGTCAGAAGGAAATAATGCAGAAGAGAGCAACAAAGATGATTATGGGACTGGAGGCTAAAACATATGAAGAACGGTTGCAGGAATTAGGTATTTCTCGTTTATGGAAATGAAGGGCTGGGGTGACATGATAGCAGTCTTCCAATATTTGAGGGGCTGCCACAAAGAAGAGGGAGTCAAGCTATTCTCCAAAGCACCAGAAGGCAGGACAAGAAGCAATGGGTGGAAACTTATCAAGGAGAGAACCAGGGGTGGGATTCTACCAGTTCACACCTATTCGCTAGAACCGGCTGTTAACATTCTAAGCAGTTCGGCGAACCGGTTGTTAGAAGAAATTACTGGCCTAATCCTGTAAGGAAAGCAGGAAGGAAACGTTCTGGTGTTGCTTACAGAAGCTGCCTCTCCGTTAACCCTTATTACATTCTTGGCAGGACTAGACTTTCTGTCTCAGGAACTTCTCTGGAGTTTTTTTTCCTCTTTTGCTGGTACTTTGCTTGTGTGGAGGGACCATTCAAAGTTACAATGGCACTGAAAAAAGTGACTTATGACCATTTTTCACACTTACAACTGTTGCAGCATCCCCACAGTCATGAGAGGCCAGGCGAGGAGATGCGTGCCTCAATGTGAGTGATATTGAGTTGGCCACATCCAGCCAATAACATGACCACCAAGCCATGCCCACCAACTAAGCCACACCCACAGAACTGATTGTTAAAAAATTTGAATCCCACCCCTAGAAGCAACCTAGAACTTAAGGAGAAATTTCCTTGACAATTAATCAGTGGAACAACTTGCCCTCCAGAAGTTGTGAATGCTCCAACTCAAAATTTCCACTACCGCTCAGGGGTGGGATTCAAAAATTTTAACAACCGGTTCTGTGAGCGTGGCTTAGTCGGTGGGCGTGGCTTGGTGGACATGTTACTGGCTGGGTGTGGCCAACTCAACATCACTCGCGCATCTCCTCTCCTGGCCTCTCGTGACTGTGTGGGGATGCTGCAACAGTCGTAAGTGTGAAAAACAGTCATAAGTCACTTTTTTCAATGTTTCACTCCACACAAGCAAAGTACCAGCAAAGGAGGGAAAAAAAAAAAAAAACTCCAGAGAAGTTCCAGAGACAGGAAGGTATGAACTGGTAAAATCCCACCCCTCCTACCAGTTCTCCAGAACTGGTCAGAACCGTCTGAATACCACCTCTGCTCTGATCGCTAAACCATTCTTCTCTTCTCTTTAGGAAGACATGTGCTCCCAACATTCCCCCAAGACATGCACAGATTCCATTATAACTGTATCCCTTTAGGGTCTAAAATTCCCATAATGCTTGGGACATAAATCACCTGGGTGGACACCAAGGCCCCTATCCCCAGCCTGAGGACATAATCCTCCCCAACACATATTTTTAAGACCTCCTAAGGAACTAGATTCTCTCGGGCAGATTGCGAGTTGCGGGTGGGGAATTACAGAGGGAAAGATGTCATTAGTATATATCACAGAAATAATACTGAACCCGGGACGACAAGCTACAATAATATGACACATTATTCCCTTACTGCCTGAGGTTTATATATGCTACTGTCACTTTTATATGTTCTCCACCACCAGTAATTTTCTCTCAATCTAATTTTTATTTCCCCAAGGGTTTGCCAAGGTTAAAGTGCTAGAAAACCAATGACTGTTCACTTGCCAACGGGTGATAAATTAAGTTAACCGTCGTTGGGTGGCTAGCTTCTGGCTGGTCAGGGCTATTTATATGTAAATAAGCGTAAGGATGCTGATAGGCATGTATGTAAATTTTAACAGCCTGTATCTCCAGCATAAGACAGTTCAAAGCTGGGTGTTTGGAATTTTCTGTGAATTTCCTAAACACAACCTGCTTCGTTCAGCCAACTTTTAAGATTCTTTGTTTTACTTCTGGTTTAATATCATCACTGCTAAAATCTAAATCTCATTAGCCATTCCTTTATTATGCCTGTATGAGTAATCGCTTTGGAAATCTTATTCAAAGGCCTTTTGATCCATCAATTTCCAATTTCTGAGGTAACACATAGAATTGAATTGGATGCCAACAAATTGATTTGGCTCTGATTTGGAGACTCAGTGGACATTTGCTCAAACCTAGTTTTTCTGAACAGAATTGATTAGAAATCCCAGATCAAATTGATTTCCTGCCTCAGGATGGAAATTCTGACAGAACTGAATTTTTGCCTCAGGATGGAAATTGTGACAGAACTGAAATTTTGGATGGGACCTCGGAAACATCATTTACCCTTCGTATTTTTATTCAGTTAGGATCTTTCAGCTTAAAAGCCATAAAGACAACCCCCCAAAAATCTGAGAAGGATTCATATATATTCTTGCGTGCTCCCTGTTGTGTAACGTTTTCTGAATGATCATGCCACTATTCCCCCATCCTCAGCCCTGTCTCTGTAGGAATCATTTTGAGGTAGTCTTGAAAATACGGCATATTGTTTAGTGTAGCCAGTTTGATATGGTGGGTAAGTGCTGGCCTAAAAACCAGGAGCCTGAGAATTTTAGTCCAACCTTAAGCATGAAAACCATCTGGGTGACTTTGGGCCAATCTCTCGGAGATGGTGAGTTCTAGTCCTGTCTTTAGCATGAAAGCCATTTATATGACTTTGGACCAAACACCAGGAGATGGCGAGATCTAGTGTTCTCTTATGTGTGGAAGCCATCTGGGTGACTTTGGCCCAAGCACCAGGAGATTATGAATTCTAGTCCCACTTTAAAGCCAGCTGGGTGACTTTCAGGCCAAGCATCAGGAGACTGTGAGTTGTAGTTCTGCTTTAGGCATGAAAGCTCAGTTGACCTGTTATCTGACTTTTTTTTTTTTAAAAGACAAGCCTGTTTTAGGAGTCGAACTACAGTTTTCATTTTATTCCCAGGTTCAGAAAAACACCACATCTTATTTATGACAATTCTGGATCAAAGGAGTTCTAGAAAGCACAAACAAACAACACACAAATGTGACATGGGCAGAACTCTACTGGCTCTGCTACAGCAACCCATTTTCTATCTTTTCCCTCCTTCGACGAAACTGGCTGTACAAAAAAAAATAAAAAATCAGAATAATAAAGTTAAGTCTCATTCGTATTCTATTGCCTTTCCCTCTGTCGCATGTGCTTATTTTGATGTGTGCTTAATCACAATTAAGCCATTGGTGCAACATTTCAATAAGTTCTACATGAATTTTGCCCTAAGCTTGCATAACAAGATATTTTCTTTTCTTTTTTTCTTTTTCCCTGCTGATTCACAGATAAAGCAAAGTGAAGGCTTTTTAATCCCAGGCATATTTTTTTTTTATAACCCTGATTAGGAAGACCAAAATAATGCCTCAAATTGCCTTTGTCGGAGTTCCCTTTTTCCAAGCGAATGCTTGTAATTGAATGGTGCATTTTAAGTAATATGTAAACAATTTTTGGAGACATTGGTGCCTCCGAGAGTTTCTTGCAGGTCTTCCTGAATCCTCGGCGAGAAAGCAAGGAGAAAGAGAAATGTTTTTCTCAAACTAAGCCGACTGACTTTTAGCAGGTTTCGACAGTTTTGATAAGAGTTATGGAATCTTCCCTGAGGGCTGGATAGAGACAACAATTCTGCAAATGTGAAGTTGACTTATAGAGGAGGCACTTCATCGTGCAAGGAATTCAGCTGAAGGATGATCGTTCTTCCCTTCATTTCTTTCGAAGAACGATATGGAGGGTGACAGGAAGAGGAAGACATGCATAAAAGGAATCTGGGCTGACAAGGATCAATTTGGCCTAGGATCTTGGATTTTTGATAGCTAGCTTGAATGAAAATGGTCAAGGCACAATGCAGGCACTGTTTGAGAAATAAATTCCCTTCTGGGGGAAAAAGAATAGAATTACGTATTCTGTTTTCATCAAGGTTTAGCGTGGCCCTACAGGTAGCCCTTAACTTAGGACCTAATTTGATTAACAAGGGTTTTTTTTTTTCCTTCCTAATCATGGGGAGTTTTTAAAGAGAGTATATTAAGATTGTCCAACTTGGTATTTTGCCTTAAGTCTACATCTCCTGGTGGGATAATAGTTGGCTGAGGAGAGCAGGTGACTTTTCCATTAAAATCCACCTTGTAGCAGCCATACTAATATCCCAAATCAACCCCTGTAGCATCAACTACCTTGTTTCCCTGAAAATACAACCTACCCTGAAAGTAAGTCCTAGCTTGATTTTTACACATGTGCCCGATATAAACCCTACCCTCAAAATAAGCCCTAAATAAGATCCCACCCACTCCAGAGTACATGAGGAAAAAAATAAGCTAGGGTGGGAATTGGGGGTGGAGTTGCCCTACTACTCACCTTTGGACAGTTGTAGCCAGGCCTTGCACACCCCAACACCTGCCTTGCCAGCCCATTTCTTCTGCAGCCAGCAAGGCTGGCCAGGATTTCCTGAAGGCCTCTGGAGCTGAGAACAAAGCTCTGGATCGATCCAGAGCTCTTTTTATCAGCTGCAGTGGCCTTCAGAAAAGCTTTGCTGGCTGCAGAAGAAGAAGTTCTTGAAGGCCTCTGACAGTAAAAAGGAGGCCAGGGATGATGCGCGCAAGTGAGATTAGTCAGTGGATGACATCTCCCCAAAATAAGACCCGGTGCCTTTTTTGATGGCAAAAAAAATAAATAAGATGGTTTTATTTTCAGGGAAACATGGTATATGGCACATAGTTCTTCATTTGATGAAAGAGTGGAGTTTTAACAAAGCAATGATGCAATTTCTTGTCCCAAAGGTGGTTTTTTTAAGAGGCAACTGGACTTTCTTCGTTTTTCCTTAAAGATGTTTCACTTCTCATCCAAGAAGCTTTTTCAGTTCTACCTGATTGGATGGATTTATATGACTGCAATAATTCAGTCAGAACTGAAGAAGCTTCTTGGATAAGAAACAAAATGTCTTCAAGGAAAAACAAAGCCTCTTGAAAAAGACAACCCTTCGGGACAACCATGACCTGGAGGACTGAGAACCTCCATAGATGATACACTTCCTTCCTAACAGCCTTCTCATGAAATACAAGGAGTTGTGGTCCCTTGCTAAGTCATGATCCCTCTTCCAAAGTCATCTTCTCCTTCGTGGAGATCATCTCCTTCTTGCTTTGAATCCAGCGACAGGGAAGAAATTCATATGAGTTGCATTTCAGTGGCATCTGATCCACAGGATAGAAAGTGGAACTTCCAAGTTGATATTCATTGCTGCTGTTTTCTGAGGCGTCGAGAAGCAATTTGCTATCTCACCCAATGCATACAAATTTGAATATATTAAGAAAGAGAGGGTGTCAAAGTGCTGTGTTAGCAGAAATGGCTGAGAAGATACCCCATTGGTTAAGGGGAAAACATTTCAGATGAGATCTCCTTCTCTGCTTCTAAATACTTGATCTCGACGTTTCATGCTCTTTTTATTTTATTTTATTTTATCCAGGGGGGAGGATTTTAATCAAACTCTAGATGTTTCCTGGTTGGTTATACTGTGTAAGCTCTTAGATCACAGCAGGATCTAATATTCAATCAGTGAATAATTTTGAATTGGCCTCGGAGCAGACGTCGGGATTGAGACTGATTTGATTGCTCCCACAAAGGGAAATGTGATTTTGTTGTTAGTTTTCTTGGTTTTTGCTGCCTTCGTCCCCTTTTGGATTTGGGGAAGATGAGATCTTGCCTTCCACGGGATTTCTATCCCTCACTTAAACAGATTTCAGATTTTACTTGCTTCTTGAAAGAGGTGATGTAATATGCTGTCATTCAGGATCCTGTTCTTCCTGACCTGTTCAATACAGGTAGTCCTTGGCTTACAACAGTTCGTTGAGTGACCACTCAAAGTTCCAATGACTTCTGTTCTGGCCATTTTTCACAGTTACAACCATTGCAGCATCCTCACGATCATTATTTAGATGTTTGCCAACCGACTCGTATTTATGATGGCGTCAACTGATAAAATATTTCTATTTTTAGAGTTGCCAACAGAAAGGGAAGGGGGAAAGGGGTTTGAAAGAGCAGGATGGCAGCTTGGAAATCAAAAGTGCATTCCATACATAATTTTCAAAGATAGTAACCAGATGACTGAAGTTTCTTCCACACAAAATTCTAACAGGAGAGCATAACTGATGACTCTTGGCTATGGATGTGTCCCATTGGAGAATATGAATTACAATACACCCAGGGGGTGGGCGGAAAAACCAGGGTGAAGGGTGACAATGAATTATGTGTCTCAGAGTCAGCTACACCCAGGCAATGCCGGCATGTTTACTCCCAATAAATCTTCTTTTAAGTTTTTGAAGTTTGGCTCGAGACTCATGATTTAATTGGGGTGACTGCCGGAATCCTGACAGATGGTTGGAATTCTGACAGAATCCTGACAGACATTTGCCCTGTCCTGGGGTCATGTGATTCTCTTTGCCACCTTCTGAAAAGCCAAGTCCATGAAGAAGCCAGATTCACTTAACAACCGTGTCGATAACTTAACAACCAAAAACCATCTCCTTGTTTTCAAAAGACTATTGCGAAATGTGTTGAAAAATCGGAACCCATTTTGAAGACTTAGCTTCTAGCTGAAGAAAAATAGAAATCTAACAAGTAAAGCATCAACTACCAAATGATGCCTTTTTGCAAACAGCTTACCTCATAAATGCATAGGAGTTTTTCAGAAAGAGAAAACAAGGAATGTGGCGTGTACGCAGAAGGGACTAATGCCTCCATCCCTAAGTGAAAAGATTTAATTAAATTTCCAACAAAATAATTAATGTGCTTATCTCAAAAGGCTGCCTCCAATCAATGCAGTCTGGGGGATGGAATGAGAGTTCACTCTGTCATCGAAGATCAAAGTTATGAAAGATGGAAAAAACGAGGTCGAGAAATGAAACTTCTGTCAACTGTTGGGAAAAGCCAATGGAAGCTTTGGTGATTTTTCTGCCTTGTGGACCCCGTCTACCAATGGATTTGACACCGAAAAGCTCCCAGGGGAGGTTTTAAAGCAGTAACTTTACATTCTCATTAATATCCTAGCATAGGGAAAAGGAGAAGAAAGGAGAAACAAAACTGGAATCTTTGGTGGTTCATTTAAGCCTTGACATAACGTCACTCTCTATACATATCTGACTCTCTTTCTTCTTGTCTTTGATTGAAGCAGAGTCGAAGGCAAGACTTCTACAATTTTTGCCCAAACCTAATTCTGTGCAAGTGTTGAAATAGGGCAGGACTTGTTGAGATGAAGAAAGGACAGGTGAAAAGGGAGAAGAGGAAAATGTTTATAGTTCACATGGATAAAAGGAAATATATTTTTAAGGGATGGCAGGTCAGGTGTTTTCTTCTGGTGAAGTGTTTGTCTACAGGGCAAAACAGGAGAAAACCCTAGCTTGCACAAATGTTTTTTAATTATTTAACACCATTTAATTATTCCATTTTTAATTGTACCCAAAGACTGCGTGGTGAGCTTTACACCCCAGGGGTTTACAGAGTTGTTTGTATGCATGGATTTCTACACACAATGCACTAACTAGAATGGGGTAACTAGAATGACTAGAATGGGGTGGGGTAGTTTATGGTTCAGCCCACTGTGGAAATCTAGGCTTCAGGTTAGCAGTGGGTCATGTGAAACAAGCCAACAACCAGCCATGACTCAATACCGAAGGCGCACAGAGGAACGCTGTTACCTTCCCACCAAAGTGGTCCTATTTTTCTACTTGCATTTTTTACATGCTTTCCAACTGCTAGGTTGGCAGAAGCTGGGACAAGTAATGGGAGCTCACTCTGTTACGCGGTGCTAGGGATTCGAACCGCCAAACTGCCAACCTTTCTGATTGACAAGCTCGGCTCTTAGCCACTGAGCCACCACATCCCTTTGGTTTGCTTAATGAGTACTGAAAAGGTCATAAAATTGGGCCAATCATTTGACTGACCTGCTTTACAACGGTAATCATTGACAACCAGGATGGACAGGCTCCGTTATGGTCATGACTTGACCTGTATGTATGAATTGAGAAGGCAGAACAAAACAGAAGTCTAGCCCAAGGATCTCCAAACTTGGCAACTTTAAGACTTGTGGACTTCAACTCCCAGAATTCTTCAGCCAGACTGGCTGAGGAATTCTGGGAGTTGAAGTCCTCAAGTCTTAAAGTTGCCAAATATGGAGACCCCCTGCTCTGTTCAAACTAGTTCACTCCTGTCTTTCACCTTCCTCCCCTTTTGATTGCAATTAGCATCCCGAACATATAGAGTGTTATTCTGAAGAGCAAAGGCAATTCTACAGAAGGAGGGAGGGCCGGGGATGGGTTGGCTTTTTGCTTCCCAGATCGTGTTAGCAGATACATAAATATGTGCTATTTTGCATATCTATAAATTGCAACACTTGTTAAGTGTCTTCTGGGCTCTGGTTCAAACTGTTTCCTTGAGCAATCAGCCAGAGAGTGGAGACAACTGTGAATTATTACTCTCCAAGGACAAAAGAAAGGGCTTGAGCCAAAGTGAGAAGCTGGATTGGCACGAAGGAAGCTTCCATTACACAAGTCACTCACTTCTGCATTCACACGGCACAGGGGATCATGAATTCATTCCAATGTTTCTCCTTTTCCTCCCTTCTCCCTTTTTTGGACACCACTGCCACTCGCAGAGGTCCTAGTTTCCACACTAAGAGGAGAACTAACCCAGTTCTTAACGAAGAATGGTTGCAGGAACTGGGCACGGCTAGTCCATGGAAGAAAAGGACCAGGGGAGATAGGATAGCAGCCTTCCAATATTTAAGGGTCTGCCACAGACAGGAGCAGAGGGGTCAAGATATTCTCCAAAGCACCTGAAGGCCAGACAAGGCATAATGGATGGAAACTGATGAAGGTGAGATTCAACCTGGAAATAAGGAGAAACTTTCTGACAGAACAATCAACCAATGGAACAGCTTGTCCTCAGAAGTTATGGGAGCGTCATCACTTGAGGCTTCAAGAAGAGTTGGACTGCCATTTGTCAGAAATGTGTAGGTAGGGTCTCCTGCTTAGGCCGGCGGGAGGGTTGGACTAGATGACATACGAGGTCCCTCCCAACTCTGTTTATCTGTAGAATAATCATTCCCTGAGTTCACACAATTGATTGAACCACAGTTGAACCGGCCGGTTGAGTTTGCCCAACGTGCCAGCCACTGAACGTCAGACTGGGAGTGTGAACCCAGTTTTGTATGATGTGCTGCTAGGTCTCACACTCAGTTGTGCACCAGCCAGAGGGGGAAATGTGTGTCAGAGAGAATGATAATGAATCAAGTTATTATAAAAGAAGGGCTAAGACACGGGAGCCCCAAATATTCAGACCAATTGTTTCCAGGAAACTGCCAAGAAAAATAAACTTTTTTGTAAAATAGAGAGTCCGCAATTCAGCAATGAAAGGAGAAGCGCCTCTCCTTTGGCTGAGCAGCAAAGATTTGAACAATTAAATTAATTAAGGAAATTATGCCAATGCTCTGTGTCAAAGTAACCCCAGGAAATGGCAAATGGAAGAAAAAAAATTCTCACCTTCCCCTCTTCGGTCCTAAAGATTATGCCTTTGTTTGCATTTCTTTAATTCGCGGAGTCAAGCCATAAGGCTGTCACAGTCTCTTTCTTCTTTATTTACTCTTATTTGCAGCAGTAATTGTTTGGAAGTCTCATTAAAAATTGAATCCAAATGCTCTTGAAAGTAGGAAGAGCTTAAGTGCTTGATTTCTACACAGCCCGCAGTCTATGCTGTTGTGTTTTGTGTTTCTGTTTAATTCTGCTTCTTTGGGCTGCGATCTTCAGGGGATAAAAGAGCCCTTGTTAAATTGTGATTTGTTGAAAGGGGGTTTATTGAGCAGAGGTAGACCTGCCTGGGTTCTACATGGCACGCTAACCATAGAGTTGGAAGGGACCCTAGGGGTCTTCTAGTCCAACCCCCTGCATACCAGAGTAGAAGTTTGAGAGTTCCTCCCACACAAGCAAGGTGAAAAAGATATCCACGTATTCATAACTATGTTTTTACTTATACCTATGATCTTGTAAGCCATTGACAAACCAAATAAAATAAATAAAGGGTACCTGCAGAATATTTGTGGCTCAAGGTCGAACTATGGGATCCTTAGTGCTCTCTGAGGACCAAGGACCTCATAGTACTAAAACTGAGCCTATTAACCCTAATCATCCTTTGTTAATGAACCCATAATCCCTTGCAGGGTGGAGTTTGAATGGAGCTGAGTGTTTACTGGCCGGATGCCCTTCCTGTTGCCAATGCGGAGGTTTTTTTTTTCCCCCAGCAGATATATATTCCAGCTGATTGTGAGGTGAGACCTTCACCTCTAGGCCACCGCACCACTCGCCCCAATACTCACCCTAATTCAATGGTGATGGGACTCACCATTGCACTCCGTTCTCCTGTGCAGGGCAGCCAAAGAAGACCCAGCCAATCAGCTTGGACTCGATGGGAGGCGGAGAATAGGTGGGGGCGGGGCCAGTCAGAGGTGGGATTGGCCGGTTCTCCGAACTACTCAAAATTTCCGCTCCCGGTTCTCCAGAACGGGTCAGAACCTGCTGAATCCCCACCTCTGATCGGGCGATTCCTCCCCGATTCCAGCCACAGAGACCGCGAATGAATCAAACACAGACTTTCCGAACCGCCTGTTTATTTGTAATAACTTCACCCGCGGCTGGGTTTTCACCGGGTCTAGAAGCGCGGGCTTCTCACAAACATGGTTTATTTATGAGAGCAGTGTTTGTTTTCCTTTTTATTTTATTATTATTATTATTATTTTTTAAGGGTGAGGCAAAAATTGCACCGAATGCACAAAAGAAAACAAACAAATGAAAACAAACGAAAGCCAAGAAGGCATTAATTCGGTGCTTGACATGAGCCTGTTTGTCTTCACAAAGGCTCATTTCTTTGATTCAGTCTAGAGGGAGACTGAAGGGGAGGGGGGAGTCAAGAGAGGCCCAGGTAAGAATTCGTTAGTGTAGTTTCCCCTCGGCTCTTCTAGCGGGAGCAGCGCAGGTGGTTGCGGCACCTGAACGGAAGATGCTTTCCGACATCACTGGAGGAGAAACGCCGGAAGGCAAAGACATGTTTGACAAAGAATCGCTTCTGGCTAAGTCCTTGCTCTTCTTACCTTTCCTTTCCATTTTTGGAACCCCCCCCCACACCTCGTTTCAGATTGTTGTTGTTTTTTTCCCCCATCGTTGTTGCTGTGTAACATGTAGGCGAGGTTTTGATTGGAGGTGGCTCAGCAGAGGAACATGAGGGGGAGTAGAAGAGGGCAAGAAGGATCCGTGGGAAGCTGCTCTTTGCTAACCCCTCCTCTCCTCTCCCCTCCCCTCTTTCCCTCCCCGTCCCCGTCCCCTCCCCTCTCTTTTTTCCATTCATTCTCTCCTCTCCCCTCCCTTCTTGTCTCCTCTCTCCTCTCTTCTCTTCTTTTCCATTCATTCTTTCCTCTCCCCTCTCTTCCCCTCCCCTCTTCTCTCTTCTTTTCCATTCATTCTCTCCTCTCCCCTCCCCTTTCCTCTCTTCTTTTCCATTCATCTCCTTTCCCTTTCCTTCTTGTCTCCTCTCCTCTCCCCTCCCCTCCTTTTTCATTCACTCTCCCCTCCCCTCTTCTCTCTTCTTTTCCATTCATTCTCTCCTCTCCCCTCTCTTCCCCTCCCCCTTCTCTCTTCTTTTCCATTCATTCTCTCCTCTCCCCTTTCCTCTCTTCTTTTCCATTCATCCCCTCTCCCTGTCCTTCTCCTCTCCTCTCCTCTCCCCTCTTTTTTCATTCACTCTCCCCTCCCCTCTTTCCTTCTTTTCCATTTATTCTCTCCTCTCCTCCCCTCCCTTCTTTTCCATTCTCCCTTCTCCCCTCCTGTTTCCTCTCCTTTTCCATTCTCTCTCTCCTCTTCCCTCCCTTCCTCATAGTAAACGAGAACTGCAGCAAAAAAAACACAAAAAACTTGTGAATATATTTTTAAAGCAAATCCTCTTCTAAACACGTTGAACCAGAACTAGTTAGATGGAAGTTGGTGGACCACTTCTCTACCTGGGCTTGAAAGCTTCTTCCCTGGGATAACTTGCAAGGTTTGGGCTCCTAGGAGATTCCCTAATTTGTACAATGATGGCTACCCATGCTGGGATGGAGGGAAAGAAGAATCCTTGCTAAGGGTCAGCCAAAAAAATTTTCAGTCACCGTGGTAACCTGCTTTTCTCCTCCACACTTTAGTTTGCATTTGTTCCGAAAGGCAAGAGAGTGTATGAAAATTTCTAACAAGGTCCAAGGGAGATATGCAAATCAATATCTGCCAGGCTGATAACATTGCTATTAATTATCCTGAAGGTCTGGTCTGGCTTTGGTGAATGAGCAGCAAAAAGGATCCTTGCCCCCTTGGGAGTCTGACTCATGCGCTAAGGCTCTTAATAAAATTAACTGGAATTAATTTAGCGGTTCCACTGTCACTCTGTAAATTGTAATCCCGTATCATAAAAGCATCAGACTGAGTTTGCAATACAAGCTGTTCGCGGGAGAAACCCTGGTTCTAAATTCATATGTAACCCAAGCTCCCTTCTGTCCTGTCCAGGCTTGATTAAATCATTATTAATAAATTGCAGGCCTCCTCTTTGACCCATCCTAAGGGCTGTAAATCAAAGATGGAAATTTTCACGAGGACATTACAGAGGTTTTCTCCTTGGCATTGCTAACAGGGCTGGTAAAGCGCGCTTTATGAGCCTCTCAAGAGTTCTTCAAGGATTAAGCTAAGCATTCTGTGGTTTGTTGGGTTTGGCATGGCATAGAATAGAATAACAGAGTTGGAAGGGACCTTGGAGGTCTTCTAGTCCAACCCCCTGCCTAGGCAGGAAACCACTTTAGACCAATCTTCTTAAAAACTTCCAGCATTGGAGCATTTACAACTTGTGGAGGGCAAGTTGTTCCACTGATTAATTGTTCTGACTGTCAGGAAATGTCTACTTAGTTCTAGGTTGCTTCTCTCCTTGTTTAGTTTCGACCCGTTGCTTCTTGTCCTGCCTTCAGGTTCTTTGCAGAATAGCTTGACTCCCTCTTCTTTGGGGAAGCCCCTGAGATACTTCAATGCTGCTATCCGGTCTCCCCTAGTCCTTCTTTTCATCAAACTAGACATATCCAGCAACTGTTCTTCATACGTTTTAGTCTTCAGTCCCCTAATCATCCTGGTTGCTCTTCTCTGCACTCTTTCTAGAGACTCAACGTCTTTTTTACATCGTGGCAACCAAGACTGAATGCAGAATTCCAAGTGTGGCCTTACCAAGGCCTTATAAACTGGTACTAACATTTCACGTGATCTTGATTCTATCCCTCTGTTTATGCAGCCTGGAACTTTGTGTTCTTTCTTTTACCCAATTTGCAAAATTCCAAGATGGAGGTTTAATTTGGAAAAGCGAATGTTACACTCTTTGTGTGCCATTGGAACCACCACTAAACAGCTGTAAGTCGAGGACATTCTGTCAGACTGTGCTGTTGTGCTGTTGCTAAAAATCATCTCTCTCTGGAGAAGTTCATGACTGGCCTATCACATTCAAGTTCCATATTTAAAGTAAAGTAGGTTACATCCTGGGTGCTAGTTCTGTTTTCCCTTTCTGCTGGGTTCACATGCAAACTTTTCACTGAAAAAAAAGGAGAATCCAGCTACTCCACCAATAACGAGTGGCAGTCAGATGAATGGAGAAATGATATTGTTGTGAATGTCAAATGCTACCTGTGGACTATAAGCTCCTTCTCCTTCAGTGAACAGAAGCATGGATTTTACTAGCTATGGGAAATGAAACATTGAAAGCAGCTCAGTATCTCTTTATTAAGTTATCGCCCTGCCCATCTCACTCTCAATGGAAGTTGAAGAAGAATTTTTATTGTGCTGCGCATGGAAGCAGTCAGCTGTGTATGCTTGGCCTGCCTCAGCTGGTGAGCTATTGATGTTTTGCTGCATTTAATTATGATCAATGAACTCATGCGCAAACAAAGAATCTGAAACAGTCAAGCATTGAGGCAATACACTTGGGGTGGCAAATGGGAAGAGTAGGGCTGAAGAACAAATTGATTGTAGTTTTAATACACATTCAACCAAAACAGGTCAAGGCGTAGTAGGCACATTCCCAGAAGATGTTAAACATGGCTAACATTGATCCTGGTAAGGTTTCAGAAAAGCTTACGCTACGTTTCCCATCTTCTTTTAGAGTGAGAGCTGTTGTCAAGCATTAATTTGAGATAATCAAGCATGGCTGCTATGAAGGATGGCTTTTCCTATGTTATGGAGTGTGCTTCAACCATAAATGGAGCCTGAAAACATCAGAGCTTTGGGGAACTCAGGAAGGAGAAGGAGAAGGAGAAGGAAAAGGAGAAGGAGGAGGAGAAGGAGAAGGAGAAGGTATGTTGGATATGTTCACTGCCTTGAATTATTTGTAAAAAATAAAAGGATACAACAGCAATCAATCAATCAATCAATCAATCAAAATTGTGATGAATCCCCTAGATTTGAACTTCTAATCAATGGAAGAACATTTTTACATTCCGAATTGGCAGGGGACCAGGCTTGGTGCTACGATTTGGGAGAGAAGAAGACTTCTCCCCCTCCTTCTTATGGCAACTCAGAAACAGGCATAGGAATGATTTATGAGTTGACATGCAGCTCCCCTCACTTCTTGAAAGCAACCTGTGCAAAGCAAAAACAAGTTGAATGCAGGTATAGAATTTAAGGTTGCAACACACCCACCCCAGGCTTGGTTGGATTCTCTGCATGGAATCTTGCTATAAGGAGATCAGCCTGGACGTTCCTACTCTTTACCCAAGATGCCTCTGATAAGGGTTAGCCCTTCCACTTGATTAAGTGTTGGAGTTGTCTCCTGAGCCACCTCAAATTGAGGATTCACTGCACCTCATAATGGGTTTGGCCTCCTATGAACATGGGATCTGGGGTCTCACAAGGTAGAGGCCTCTGGGTCAATCCGACCATGGGTAGACCCATGGGATTATGGTGGCCCCATTGAATCACATTCCTTGACTAGATTTCACACAGGGTCATACGTTGAGGGCTACCATGTAGAGAGATTGAGGTGATTGTATATACCTGTGGGTCTTCCCTCTGCTATTCGGCAAGACCGGATCAAGACAAGCGTCTTGAGGAACGCCAAAAAAGAGGGGAGCTTCTCCCACCCACCCCTGCCCCTCATGCAAGGGGCCCTTGCCAATCAACGTGACCTTGTCATTCCATCCTGGACGTCAACCTGCCAGCAAGGAGGGAGACATGACGGATGGAAATCAAACGGCTGTCGATACAGCTCTTTCCCCTTCATCGCCTGATTGTTTGGGGAATTGGGAGAGTCATAAATAAAGGTCAGAGATTAAATTTCTCCGAGTGGAGACAAATGAGTTCTTTTAGCAACCTCCTGAAGTGAGAAATGGCAAGGTGGCCAGGCGGTGAGGCTGGTGGTAATTGGAGGGCGGAGAAGTAGCTCAGGTGATGAACTGCTGTAAGGTAGACAAGTCCTTAAAGAGAGTTACTCTTCAAAAGAATCACTGGAAGAAACCCAGAAGAGCAGTTATTTATCTGTGTGCTGTTTTGCATTTTCCCCTGTGCTGCTCTCTCCAGGCACTTTACCAAGAAAATCCAATCCTTAATGAAATCCTTGGGAAAGGAGGCTCAAATCCTTGAAGAAAAACACTCAAGTAGGAATAAAACAACCCCTGAAAGCTTGGCCCCTGATTTTTTTCCCCCACTTTACAATTATTTTATCAGGGAAGAATAACAGATAAAGAACAAGAGGGTTTGAGGGTGGTGGGGTTGAAATAGTTTTAACTTCTAGAACTGATGGAGTTATGGAGTTATTTTACTGTGGGATCTTCAGTTCTGATATTTGGGATCCTTGAAAACAGAGTTTCACTTTCTCAGCCACTCCTATGCCATTCTGGACTTTCTTGATGGAGCACGTATATGTGATTATAGGGAGAATAATAGAATAACAGAACAAAATAATAGAGTTGGAAGGGATGCCAAAGGTCCTTATATATATAGTATACTGTATTTAAATAAAAATCATATCTATCTCTCTCCCATCCATCATCTACCTACCTACCTATCATCTATCATCTATCTAGATCTATTTATCTCTCTATCATCTCTCTTTATCCATCTATCATCTATCTATCATCTATATCTATCATCTATCATATATATATATATATATATATATGTATGTATGTATATATATATATATATATATATATATATATATATATATATATATATATATCTATATCTATCCATCTATCATCTCTCTCTCTCTCTGCGTCTAAATCTCTATCTCTTTATTTCTCTATTTCTGTTTCTCTCTATCTGTATCATCTCTATCTCTCTATGTGCAACTGTATCACTCTCTCTCTCTTTCTCTCTCTCTCTCTGTCTCTCTCTTTCACCAATATATATTCTTATTTCTATCTATATCTATCTATTTATCTAATCATTCATCGATATCTATCATCTCTCTCTATGTATTCTATCTCTCTATCATCTATCTATATCTATTTATCTCTCTATCATCTCTCTATATCTATTTATCTCTCTATCATCTCTCTATATCTATCTATCTATCACCTCTTCCTCCCTCTCTCTTTCTCTCCAAAATTCTAGAAGCTGGCCACCTCCAGCATCCACGTACTTGTTTTTTTAATCTGTTGTCATTTCAAAAACTTCAGCAAAACTTTGTTTGCTTCCTCAAGTCATCTTTGTTTTTTCTGTTTTTTTTATCCTTTTGGAAGCTTCTTCCACCACTTGCTGAGCGCTTTTCTGGCAGCAGCTGAACCACGAAGGAAGCCAACCCCTGCCTCGGCCTTGAAGAACTCTTGACGCCTCCAAATTACGGCTTCCTAAAGCGCCCCACACCCAACCATTTCTAAAGGCAGCTTGCCTTCCTGGGGCCTTGATGGCACCTTATCCCCTGACACTGCCAGGCAACTGTCAGCTTTCCCACTGGGCTGTTACTTTCCAAAGGTGGTGGGGCTGCCAGTTCTGGTTGTCACTCAGTCCCCAAGAACAGCAGGGATCGCCTCTGATGAGCAGAAAAACAGATGAGCAATTTAATCTCTTAATATACTTATTGGGGGGGCTGTCTCTTTAACCGCTGGAGAACTGCAAGAGGGCAACAACGCTAACCCTTGGAATGGTTGCAGCTAATAGTTGTGTTCAAATCTGCTCTTTAAAAGAAAGAGGGGGTGTTTCTTCCCTTCCATCCTTGATGGGGAAGGGGGGAAAAAAGTTTGTTTTTATTTATTTATCGAATTTATGTAGCTGTTGCCATTTCACGCTTGCAACTCTGGGCACTGCACCCAATTAAAACGCAAAGCTAAACCATCCTCCTAATTAAAACCAAGCCATTAAAATACAGTAAAAACAGTTTTGAAAACTATAATTGCAAGAAGAAGAAAAAGACGGGGTGAGGGCGTGCTAAATGTACATATCAGGCAACTCTTCGACTGTTGAGAGAATAACTTTTGCTGTTTTTCCAAAATTCTGCTCAGGATGCATTAGATTTCTGCATTTTTTTTCGGAGGGGAACAAGGTTTTTGGAGCAGGGTTTTTTTTTGGGGGGGGTGTTTAAATTTTTCTTATTATAGCCCCAAAGCTGGAGAGGCTATTTTTTTAAGTTGGTCTTACTATCTTGTCTGAAAAAAATAAAAAAAATAAAAGGTCAGGGAAAATTTTCCCTTTGGAGAAATCATCCTACATATTTTCATAAGGGGAATATTCAAATCCAGCAAAGAAACATGAAAAGTTCACTCCTGAAATACCACAATGTACAAAATCTTGTAAGGTTGGCCTTTGTATCATCCCCATAGCAACCTCTCTAGACAGATGTTAGTTACATGCCTCTTTTTAAAATAATAATAATAATAATAATAGCATTCCTCCCTTCTCTCACAACACAACACAATGAAGGGCTTTTCCTGAATTTCAAGTGATTTTGGAAATAACTTTCCAAGGGTTGGCTCTAAATTAGCCTATACATCATGCTATTGGCAGCTTCTCCCATGGTCTTCACCGGATCGATTTGGGTGCAGCGTGTTGGAAATGTTTTGTAGCTAATTAGTCAGAACAAGCTTAGGTGGATAAGAGAAAATGTGGAAACAAAGGCTGAAAAAGCCCGCAGAAGTATTCTGCTATAAATGGCTACATGGGATCACAACTCCTATCATTCCCTGCTGGCATGAGCTGTAGCAAGCAGATGATGGATGTGATGTGCAACTACCCAGGTGGTTAACAGTACCCATCCTTCTCTGACACCTTGTCCAGAGACCGAAGAGGAAGCTTGGACATTTTGTGAGGAAAAAGAAGCTATTCTGAGAAATATGGATTATTCCTATTGTGTTTATTATGAATATGGATAATTGTACTTGAATGGTTAAATCCTTGTTGGGAGTTCTTAATTTATTGTTAGGTAATGAGACTAGGAAAAGCTGCCATTCTGGGAATGGAATGTTCTGGAGGTGGTTGGAATGTTCCAGAAGAAGAAACAGAATGTTCTGGAATATTCCAGCATGTTCCGTTTCTCCTTCTTGGGACAGTCCAATGCTTTTCTATAAATTAAGTTTTCCAGGCCAGTTGTAGTTTGTGATCTTCAGGCTATTCTATCCTTCCTTACTCAAACTTGTAATTGCTTGTGTTTTTGACTGCACGGGACATCCTCAACTTATAATCAGTAACTTAATGACCATTCAAAGCTACAACAGACTTCCCAACCCAGTTCTGTATCGGTGGAAGTGTTTTTGGTGGTTCCTTGATTAGGCTGTTGTCTAATACTTGATTGTGAGGGGTCCTTGAGGGGTCCTTGAGCTTGCTTGGTTTTTTTGCAGGCATTTCATTATCCTAACCAGGTAATATCATCAGTGCTAGTCAATGTTTGACTATTCATCTGAATTGGTAGTTTATCGATTGGGGTATATTTTATTTCTTGAAAGGATTTCTTGCTGTCAGACTTGGAAGCCATATTTTACTTGGAAGCTTTGAGGCCACATTTAGTGCCTGGGAATTTGGGAGGGGGGATTTCACAGAGAGGTGGAAGATTAGACTCAACATACATTCTTTCTTAGAAAGTCAAGGACATGTTGCCCTGCACCTGGAGAGGAGTGTCTGGAGAGAGTCTCCAGTTGGGATGAAGGTTTGATTGAGCCATGTGATGGGCTGATGGATGCAGGGGGTGGACCTTTTATTTCTCTTTTGGAACAGGAAAATCCAGAACTCTGAGATTCGGGTTTTACCAATATGACAACTCTAATAAAATGGATCTTTGAGAAGATGTTTGTCTCGGAGTTGGTTGGTTTGGAGTTTGTTCGTTGGAACGCTGACATCTGCATTTAGTTTACATAATGGGATGCGGGAAGCTGCCTTTCCCCCCAACTTTTGCGAGACAAGAGCTAGTTTAGAAAAAAGGAAGGAGTGGATGGCAACCTTCAGACATGTTAATCCTTTTCACAAGTCTCCTTCTGTCACAGCAGCTCAATGAGAGGACACCTCTGAATGAAAAGCCCATCAAAAGGTGGGAGCAGATGTGCTCAACTTGACAAGGTGCCTGACGCCTTTCCCAGATCCAAGAAGCTGTCACTCTTTCTTTGTCAGAAGCCTGTCATGATCCAGAAGGAGACACACTTTTGACAAGTCCTTTTGCATCTCTGGGGAGAATAGTGTATAAGAGAGATGGTCAAAAAACACAGCGTTGCCAGAAGCAAAGTGTGTATTTTGGGGGGCTGAAGTTATCTTGGTTGGCGTCCTTCCAACAGACTGTGCCTTGTTATCTCCTTGAAGTTGGTAATTATTTATCCTGGTCCATTGTGGAAATTCCTTCATTGTAGTTTGTTTTAGTTTTTTATTTCACCTCTTATCTGCTCATTAAGTTCGGGCTGCATTGCTTTCTTTTGAAGACTATTTTTGAATACGTTTTATCTCCAACTGAGAATTATTAAACAGTGGGGCCAAGTTGGAGGCATTAAAGGACATTCATTTATGTTTTGGATTTTGTTATGTTTGTGTTACACTCTGGGTCATCCCAGAATAACAGAGTTGGAAGGGACACATAAACTGTAACTTAAAATCCAAACAAACCAAACTGAAGTAATTAGTTTGGCAGGGCAGGAGCAGGAATTTCAAACTTGAAAGCACAGCAAAACTCACAGTTGGGAAGATGCCAGGAACACAGACAAGCCATGATGATACAAGATAAAGTCATCTTTCCTCCCAACAGCTTGCTGCACGCAGCTTGCCTTTTTTATATGCTGTGTTCCCAGCTGCAGCTAATGAAGGGCATCAGGGCCCTTTCCTCCCTTGTAAGCCACACAACCCACATTGCTCCCTTCTCCTTTCCTCCCTGTGTACCATAGAATGAAGAGGGGGTGGCCTGGGTCTTCCTCTGAACTCCTTCTCCCTTGTTCTACCTCTTCCCTGCTCTGCCCTGTTGCCCTTTGCCCTTCCCCAGTTTCTTCCACAGCCAGTGGAGCCACACTTCCACTCCCTGTCAGCTGTTCGTCTTCCTCCTCTGAGTCAGATTCCGACAGGGGCACGACAGGGCATTTGCATATTTTTGGCTGCATTTGTGTGTGTCTGTATGTGTCAACAACAACAACAAACCCATATCACTGTCCCAAATGACAGGACCAGCCGCAATGGGTGAGTTGACCACAATCTCACCTAATCCATAGCTGTCTTTAAAAAATGAGAAAGCCTTCGTTCCACATAGGCAGTCCTGAACTTACAGCGGTTCATTTAGTGGCCATTCAAAGCTACAGCAGCACTGAAAAAAGTGTCTTATGACCGCTTTTCACACTTACGGCCATTGCAACATCCCCAAGGTCAGGTGATCAAAATTCGAAAGGCTTGGCCGTTGACTCACATTATTGTGGTTAGCCGGCAGCGGGTGCGGATGGCTGAGGAGAGCGAGGACTCAGATGCGGGGCCAGGACCATTAGGGAGTAGACTGCTGCCTTCAGAGATTGTGGGGGGCTGGCAGCAGCAATGAGGAGGTTCCCGAGGAGCCTGTGCCAAGTGCGCGTGCACGCAGGATTGCTTGCAGGAAAGAGCAGCTGCAACAGCACGGGCAACTTGGGAGTTTTACAGGCAATTGTAAAATGGGGCATAGCTTGCTTAATAGCCGTCTCACTTAGCAAGGGAAATTTTGGGTTCTACTGTGCTCGTACATCAAGGGCTAACGATATTCTCAATTCACTCCATTATTCAAAGTTAAATAGTCACCGTTCCTCATACATTATTTCCCCCGTCCATTATTTCAGGAGGAGGGGGGGGGGAATGCTAAATGGTGAATTGAAATCCATATCTGGTATAAAAAATTAATGTCAGAGAAAAGGATGAGCTCCATAGACACTAAAGAGATGTGATTGCCCTGCATTAGGGGGGTTATAAATCTTCACATATTATACCACCTTTCAAATCACAGATAAGAATCCCAAATTATGCAATTAATATCCACATAAATATTACATTTTTCATTCGCCGGCTAAAACGTCGCAGGATTTGCTTGCTGAGGTGTAAGAATAAAAGAGAGAAATGGGTGGAGATGAGAGGTGGGTTAGCTTGGTGTTAAAATGGGCTTTTTAGAAGCTTGGGGAAGAAAGGATTTTCAAGGAGAAAGTGTGTGTGTGTGTGTGTGTGTGATGCTCCTGTTGGAGACTGACTCTGGGGGAGAGGAGGAAGTGTGGAAGTGTGGCTCTGGAGGTTGGGGAGGAGGCTGGGGAAGGGCAGAGGCCGGCTGGGCAGTCAGAGGAAGACCCAGGCCCATCCCCTCTCCATCCCATCCCCTCTCCATCCTAAGGCATGCAAGGAGGAGAGGATAAGGGAGAAATGTGAATGGCGTGGTCTACGGGGGAGGAAAGGGCCTCGATCCCCTTCATGGGCTGCAGCTGTGACAACTGGATAAGAGGATGGACATGCGTACGGGCGAGTGCTGGAAACAAAGCGTGGAAATATCTTTAGTTTATTGTTCCTCTCTGAGTTTGGCGTCCTTCCCAAGGTGCGTTCTGATATCTGTGGATGTCTTCAAGCCCTTATCTTGCCTGGTTTGTGTTGTTTTGTACTCTTTATAATTTATAGGCATTTTTAGTTTAAAAGGCATTTCCTCCTTCTTGTAACTGTTCATGTGGGAGGTTTTTTTTGTCTCCAGTCAAGGATATTTGAAGCTTGGAGGCAAATGGAAGGAATAAAAGAGGATTTACCTGTTTTTTATGACTGTGTTATTTTGTATCCCGCCCTGGGTCATCACAGAGGGAGAGGTCAAATGCATCATCAGTCTCGAGTCTCTTTGCCCCACAAAAGATCTACATTGAGTCCACCTTGAATTCCTTTGACACTTATCTACTACCACTTTACTTTGGCCATTAGTAGTTCAGATTCTTGTAGAACAGTTACAGAAATTGGGTATGTCTAGTTTAATGAAAATAATGGCTGGGGTGACATGATAGCCGTCTTCCAGTTTCTGAGGAGCTGCCCCAAAGAAGAGGGGGTCCACCTATTCTCCAAAGCCCCAGAAGCAGGACAAGAAGCAATGGATGGAAACTATTCCAGAAGAGAAGCAACCTACAACTAAGGAGAAATTTCCTAACAATGAGTACAATTAACCAGTGGAACAAGTTGCCTCCAGAAGTTGTGGTTGCTCCATCACTGGAGGTTTGTAAGAAGAGATTAGTCAACCATTTGTCTGAAATGGTATTTCAAGGTCTCCTGCCTGAGCAAGGGGGTTGGACTAGAAGACCTCCAAGGTCTCTTCCAACTCTCTTATTCTCTTAGAAAGCATATGCTTGCAATAAATCTCATTTGAACTACCTGGATCTTTCGATTTCCCTGGGGCTTGACACCATGATTGAGATGAGATCTCAACCCAAACTGAATGTGAGAAGGATGCCACCAGATGCAACAAGCGACACCATGTTGCTCTTTTTGCAGAATTTCTGTTCAGCTGGCATGTGGTTGTGATTTGCTTCAACTTTTTAGAATGCCGACTCTCTGTGTTTCTTAGGGGTTTACAGTAAAAATATAAACCCAGAGCTTTTGAAATAGCCATTAAATATTAAAACAATTATATATTGAAATCCTCAATAATTAAAACCCTGTTCAAGAAAGATGGATTATGAATGCCTTGTACGGAGCAGTTGACTCCTGGATATGCCACAGAGAAGAATGCAGCATCATCGCACAGCCTTGTGGTCTTCATTCAAAGGTCTTAGAGGTCTACCTGGATTTCTAGATGAACAAATTAAAATCCTATAAGCAGAAAGATGTAGTAAAAGAGCAGGCAGAGTTTGGGTGGGTGGAGTCAAGCAAGTAATCAGCCTAGAATTCCCGTAAGCAATCCAAGTCCACCTCATCTTGAATTCTGTGGACTCTTGTCTAGCATCAATTTAGTGCTAACCATTAGTTGACTAGATCCTGATGTTTAGGCATTAGTAATAAATCAGATTAACTGTAATTTAACTTGTGGTCCTGACCAGTGGTGGGATTCATTTTTTTTTTAATTTCTGTAAAAAAAAATTGAATTTCCAGTTCTGTGGGCATAGCTTGGTGGGCGTGGCAGAGGAAGGATACTATAAAATCTCCAGCCAGAGGTCGTATTGGCCGGTTCTCTGAACTACTCAAAATTTCCTCTACCAGTTCTCCAGAACTGGTCACAACCTGCTGAATACCACCTCTGGTCCTGACTCTTCACACCTGACAAAAGCTTGAATTAGAAAACTTGATTCGGGCCACAAGTCCAACCACTCGATTCATGCAGGAATCCAAATTAAAATATCAGATAACAGATAATCAGAGTTGGAACGGACCTTATAGGTCATCTAATCCAACTCCTCGCCCAAGCGGCAGGCCCTACACCATATCCTAGTCAGAAGGCTGTCTAGTCTCCAAATGGATATATTCTGGGAGGAGACCACCTCTAGATCCTTGTTTCCATGGCTCCCTACAAGTTTGAAACCATGAGTTTTGCTTGGAGAAGAAATCTTGATCCTTCATTTCAAATATTTGAAAAATGCTCTCATAGTCTTCCCAACCCTTTCTGCTCAAGGCTAACCATGATCCTTCATCAGCTCCAACAGTTCTCTGATTCTCCTGAATCTTTCTTAAAAGTATACTGTCTTGGATTTGAGGTGATCCCATCTGCCCGATTCGACCAAAACCTAGATGGCATCAAGTTTTGTAAAGTATCAAAATAAACAATCCGCTGAGTTTTTGAACTATATTTCAGAAACAGTCACTTTCATTTTAGTAACCCTACCATGGATGATTTGAGTATCCTTGGAGAAGTTGGGAACACTGACCTACAGCAGTAGACCATTCTTGCTGTGTTTTGTTTTGTTTTGATTTAAATCAGGTAACTAATTGTTGATGATAAATTGGTGTCCTCTGCACTACTCTGAAGTTAGGGAAGCTTCTATAGTTCTAATTGTCAAGGTTCCGGCGATTGCCCTAATTAAATCATGAGCCTTGAGCCAAGCTTTAAAAAAATTCAAAATATTTATTAGGAGCAACATGACCAGCACTAACCCACATGAAACCAATTCTGGCATATGTAATTTACCTGTGACCCTCTTTCCCCCCTCCCCACTGAATGTATCATAAATCAGATTCTCCAACAAAGCACGTTCACGGGCTGGGTGTCATCAATCACATTATCCAATGAAAGATTTTGGGGGGCAGAAGATCCGGTAGCCTAGCTACAATCTTTTTAAGATAAGGGTGGAATGTCCTTCTGGTTTTAAACGGCTGTACTGCTCCTTCAGGTCCCTATCCTCATTGTTTATGGCAACTTGAAAACAGGTGTAGGAATGTTTTATGAGTTGACATTAATGGAGAACTTTGGAGAAGATCCTGAATTCAGTTCTTAGATCCTCCTGGTAACCGATTCTCATCTGATTACCACATCAGTTGAATTCTCATTTAGATGATCAACTGAAGCTCAGGAAATTTTAAGAGCAACAAATCAATAAATCAAAGGGCTTAATAATGGACACATCTGGAAGGTTGAATGTCTGTTATCGGTTCTTTCACAAAATGGCTACAACGGAAGATCATAGACCCGGTCAATAGGCTAACCAGCCAATCAAGAACCTCAAATCTGAGAAACTATAGGATAATTGCTCCTCTTCGGAAAACATGGATGAAACATTCCGTTCTGCCCTTTTTTAATAACTGTTTTATTCAAGTCAACGTACTGAAGCTGCGAGGAGCAGGACGATCAGACAGAAAAGGAGAGCCAGGAAGGAAATGGATGCAGGTGAAATTCCTAAGAGATCAGCTCTTCTTTGAATCCTAACCAGGCAGTTCGCCTCTCCAGAATCTAGAAGAAGACATCTGGAAATCTCCCTTACCCCTTGAGGCAAAGGGGGGGTGGGGGTGGGGAGCGCTGAAGCGGAAAGCTTGATTGTTTAACTAGCAAACTAATGAAGTTCAAAGTCATTGATTGACTTTGCCAGACTCTTTATGAATACCGGCCACACGCTTCCTGTAGGCGTGATGGGCATTGAAATCAATCTTTAGAGAATTGGGTTTTTGTGTGTGTGTGTGTGTGTGTTTGTGTGTGTGTGTGTGTGTGTTTTGTTTAAGGCCCAATGTAATCTTTGCTTCAGGTTCTCCTTGCTGCTTGGAAGCTATGCAAACTCAGGGCGTGAATGACATTGTGTGCAGCTGTTCTCTCACTGTCCTCCTCTCTCCATCTTGAAAGGACTTCCAATAGAAAGAGAAGACTCTTGTTAATTCTAACTCTTGTTAGAAGACTCTTGTTAAACTTGTTAATAAACTTCCTCCTTGAAAGGTTACTAAGTATATGGTTTGTTAAGTATATGATATACTGTAAAGCGGAGGTGGTATATTCCGCAGGTTCTGACCCGTTCCGGAGAACCAGTAGCGGAAATTCTGAACAGTTCGGAGAACCGGCAAATCCCACCTCTGACTGGCCCCGCCGACCCCATCTATTCTCCGCTTCCCATTGAGTCCCAGCTGATTGGCTGGGTCTCCTTTGGTTGCCCTGCACAGAACAGAGCTGGAAAGCAGGTTAGTGGGGTGGAGAGGGAATGGGGACTTTGCAGTATCCTTCCCCTGCCACGCCCACCAAGCCACGCCCACAGAACCGGTAGTAAAAAAATTTGAATCCCACCACTGCTTACAACCATTCATTTTGTTACATACAGCTCTCAAAGTGCCTGCAATGTACACCACATAAACAAGACGAAATAAATAAACAAATAAATACAAAAAATTATGCATATACCCATGTATATTATATGATGCAGAGAAGCAGCACGGTCTAGTTCGGGTGTATACATGTCCATGCTGAGAAAAACTAATATTGCGCATTTACCAGATGGATGGCCTATAGCCATGATGGTGAACCTATGGCACCAATACCAGAAGTGGCACGCAGAGCCATCTTCGCCAGCACGTGAGCCCTTGCCCCAAAGCAGGTCCACTGAGCATGTGTGCGTGCCGCCTGCCCACCAGCTGAGCATTGGGTAGCTGCCGTCCATGTGCGGGGGATGGGGGGACAATGCGGGAGATGTACACGCAAAAAGTCACGGGGCATGCAGGGAGGGTCGTGTACGCATGCGGAGGGAACGTGGGGCCCCGTGTGCATTGCCTTATGGGTGTTGGTGCCTGTGCGTGCGCACACGCACTTTTGGCACGCGTGGACGGAAAAGTTAGCCATCACTGGCGTCTTATTTTGCTTTCCATTATTGGGCCATTTTTGCAGGGCTCCTGGCAATGGTGGGATTCCACATTTTTTTTTCCTACTGGTTCTATGTGAGAGCATTTTGCACACACGAGCAACACTCAAATACTGTCCTCTGTGTCAGCGTTAGTGAGGTGAGCTGTTTGTTTAGCTCATCTGAGGCACGGCAATCCACTCTCAATGCAAATCCACTCTGCCATGCGAATCAGCTGATCTTAAAAAAAAGCACAAGGGAATATAGAACAGGAAAGGGCGGGAGCAGGTGGGCGGGGCCAGTCAGAGGTGGCCGGTTCTCCAAACTACTCAAAATTTCTGCTACCGGTACGCTCGAACCGGTGCGAACCAGCTGAATACCGCCTTTGGCTCCTTGTGTAATAAACAAGCCTTTGAGGATGGTACGAGTGGCTAAGGGGTATGGTTGGGTGGGGCCATCACCCAACTGATTTGTATCTCTTGAGTTTGACTACTTTGCAAACTTTCCGGCGAAAAGCACAGAGCCAGAAGGCCGCAGGTCAACAAAAGCCATCTCTTGCAAATGGAAAACATTGGGCAGGGAGAGGAATGAAATTCAATGGGAGCTCAGGAAAAAAAAAATGTATGAAAAGGCAATTGTGGTCATCCCTGGGAGGACTTAGCTGTGATATTGCATTGCCCCTTCCTCACTCCTCCTTCATGACAGCCAAAGCTATTTTCATTTATTTTAAACATGTTCATTTTCTTTGGCTGTTTCAATTTCCCTTTTTTGTCGATGACAAGGAAGGTCCGTTTATTCTCTGCTTGGAAAGGCAGATTTGCCTTGGGGAAAAAAAAAATAAGATAAAAGTTGAATAGGTGGGGAGGAAGGCTTCGAATCCGGCCAACCAATTTCTTGGTTGTTGTTGTTGTTAGTTTCAAAGTCATGACCAATCCATCGCGACCCCAAGGACAACGTTCCTCCAGGCCTTCCTGTCCTCTACCATCCTCCGGAGTCCAGTCCAAGCTCACACCGACTGCTTCAGGGACTCCATCCAGCCCCCTCCTTCTCGCAGTCCCCTTCTTCTTCTTTTGCCTTCCATGGTTCCCAGCATTCGGCTCTTCTCCAGTGAGTCCTTCCTTCTTATGAGGTGGCCAAAGTATCTGAGTTTCCTCTTCAGCATCTGGCCTTCTAAAATTAAAAATATGAAAAATAATGAAATAAATTCATTATTCAATTTCTTGGTACAAATCCCCAAACGTTTTTTAATCTGCCACCTCCCCAGTCCCGCCCAGATCTAGGTTGTCTACATTTATCCAGGTTTACACAAGCAGCCCTCTATATAAAATGTGAATTGAATCTAGTGGGACTCAAATAGCTTAAATAGATATGTGAAAGTAGCTCAGGACCGATACGGGCCGTGGGGATGAGCTAGTTTCCTTTGAAGCTGGAGATGGAGGGCCGGAGAGCACTGCCACCACACAGCATTGTGGGACTTAAACTTGGACGTTTTGTTTTTAAACCACAAGGGCATTTCCCGTGGCTTTTGCACCCTCTGCAAATTGGCCAGCGCTCCAAAAGTAGAAGAGGGAGGTTTGCGGTGAATCTTTCTATTCCGGTGGGATTTGAGTTGATTCGGAAGGGCTTCCTGAGGCCACCATCTTAATCTGGAACAACGATTGCTTTACAATTCCTTAAGACTGCCCTGGTCTTTTATTGATGGAAAGTATCTGGCAGTAAAGTACTACATCGCAGAACTTCGTAGGAGTACGTTCTTACTTAACAGAGTGCTTCCCCAGAGTCCACCCATTGATTATGCGTCTCGTCTTTCAGGGGCTCTTTTTTTAATAAAAAAACCTGCTGTCATCCGTACTTTGACAGTGCTTGCCATAAATTTGTGAGAGGTAATGGAGTTCTCCAGAAGCTTGCTAGAAGCAGCTTTTTCCCCCCCAGTTTTCAAGAGTCTGGATTCCAGTTGGAATCAGGTCATTCAAGAACTGGAACAGATAAGGCCTTGGGTGCCTTCGTCACCTCTTGGTCTGTGTTCATCTTCTAGAAGGAGGAGAAGGAGAAGGGGAAGGGGAAAGGGAAGGAGGACAAGAGGGGGACAAAGAGAAGGAATTGGAGAGGCAGAAGGAAGAAAGGGAGGAGGAGAGGGAGGAGGAGGACAAGGAAAAGGAGAAGAAAGACAGGGAGAAGAGAGGGAGAAGGAGAAGAAGCGGAGAAAGGAGAGAGAGAAGGAGGAGGAGAGGGAGAGGGAGAAGGAAGACAGGGAGAAGGAGAGGGAGAAGGAGAAGGAGAGGGATAAGGAGAAGTAGAAGCAGGGGTGGGATTCTACCAGTTCGCACCTATTCGCCAAAACCGGTTGTTAACATTCTAAGCAGTTCGGAGAACCGGATGTTAGAAGAAATTCCTGGCCTAATCCTGTAAGGAAGGCAGGAAGGAAACATTCTGGTGTTGCTTACAGAAACTGCCTCTCCGTTAACCCTTATTGCATTCTTGGCAGGACTAGACTTCCTGTCTGTGGAACTTCTCTGGAATTTTTTCCCCTCCTTTGCTGGTACTTTGCTTGTGTGGAGGGACCATTCAAAGTTACAATGGCACTGAAAAAAGTGACTTATGACCATTTTTCACACTTACGACTGTTGCAGCATCCCCACAGTCATGAGAGGCCAGACGAGGTGATGCCTGCCTCGATATGATATTGAGTTGGCCACATCCAGTGAATAACATGACCACCAAGGCATGTCCACCTAGTCACATGACCACTAAGCCACGCCCACCACCTAAGTCATGCCCACAGAACCGGTTGTTAAAAATTTTGAATCCCACCTCTGAGTAGAAGGGAAAGGAGAGGGAGAAGGAGAAGAGAGGGAGAAGGAGAAGGGAAAGGAGAGGGAGAAGGAGAAGAGAGGGAGAAGGAGAAGGAGAAGGGAAAGGAGAGGGAGAAGGAGAAGAGAGGGAGAAAGAGAAGGAGAAAGGAGGGAGAAGGAGAAGAGAGGGAGAAGGAGAAGAAGGGAAAGGAGAGGGAGAGGGAGAAGAGAGGGAGAAGGAGGAGAAGGGAAAGGAGAGGGGGAAGGAGAAGAGAGGGAGAAGGAGGACAAAGAGAGGGAGAAGGAAAGGGAGAAGGAGAAGGGAGAGGGAGAAGAAGGAAAAGAAGAGGGAGAAGGAGGAGAAAGAGATTCCTTCCCCTGATGTATCCCCGCTGTCTCACACTGCCTTCTTCATCCTACCCAGGCTTTCTTGGAAAGTCTCCCACTAATGTATGTTTGATTCTGGTTTGCATTTCCACCACCCAGGCCCCCTCCGTTTTATGAGACGCAGTAGCATCGGCTGGCACTTGATCTTCTCCTTCTGCCCTTTAAGCTGCCCCAAGCCCGTCAGATCTTTACAGTGTCATCACATTGTCATCCTATGATCTAATCATCCTATTTCCCCGTCCCCGCTTTCTTATAGCTTCGTCTAGACACAAATGACAAAATAACAGTGATTTGCAGAGATGGGCAACAGTGCCTCCAAACAGCAGAGGAAGAGAGACCGAGACGGAGAGAGGGAGGGAGAGGGAAGGGAAGAGGGAAGCGCTGAAAATCCCTATGAACCAGCAAAGCTCATTATCGGCTTTGGTCAATTAAGGAGAAAGCAACCGACACTTTTCTGTCTTCCGGCAAAGGCTCCAGATAAGAAACCTTGGAGAAAGTGATTTGTGGGGTGAGAGTGCTGTAGGGCAGTCACACGTGAGCAGAAAAAGAGAAAAAACTGGAGGCAATAAGAACAAAGTCTGTCCATCAAAGCTGGAGAGGAGGCCGCTGGTAAATCGGGATTCTTGTGATGGTTTCTTGAGTGCATGAGCTGTTAGAACAGATGCTTCGGAAGACGGCCCTCCCCTTTCGAACCGTTCTGGGGTGGTTCTTTTTCTCAATTCTTCCCCTTCCACCAAAAACCCTTCCCTCCCTCCCTCCCTCCCTCGTTCCTTCCTTCCTTCCCTCCTTCCTTCCTTCCCTCCCTCCTTCCTTCCTTCCCTCCCTCTGTCCTTCCTTCCTTCCCTCCATCCCTCCGTCCTTCCTTCCTTCCTTCCTTCCTTCTTCCCTTCCCTCCCTCCCTCCATTCTTCCCTCCGTCCTTCCTTCCTTCCCTCCCTTCTTCCTTCTCTCCCTCCCTCCTTCCTCCCTCCCTCCTTCCTTCCTTCCCCTCCCTCCCTCTGTCCTCCTCCCTCCCTCCTTCCCTCCCTCCCTCCTTCCTTCCTTCCCTCCCTTCTTCCCTCCTTCCCCCTTCCTTCCTTCCTTCCCTCCTTCCTCCCTCCCTCCCTCCTTCTTTCCTTCCCTTCTTCCTTCCCTCCTCCCACCCTCGCTCCCTCCCTCCTTCCTTTTCCCCCTCTCCTTCTTATGGGTTTTTTCCCCAAATCTCTCTCCACCCCCACCCCCATTGTCCTTTTCCTGTGCTGATCTGGAATGATGGGGGTGCATTCGCACTACAAAAGCTGGATATGTTTAGAATTCAGATAATTCTGCCTGTTGGGAAAGAGGAATGATGTCAGATGGTCTTCAAATGTTGCTCGATCTTCCTGGTTTCTTACTGACAATATTTCCAGAAGATGCTCCTAAACGATCCGTCTTCTCCTCACCTAAATATTTATTTATTTTATTTTATTTCTTTGTCAAACATGTACAAGATAACAAGTATGGGTATTAACATAAGCATGAACGAAGGGAGTAAATACAGATAAATGGGGACAACAGGACCGGGATGGTAGGCACACTGGTGTGCGTATGCACGCCCCCTTTAAGGACCTCTTAGGAACGGCATGAGGTCCACAGTAGACAGTTTGAGGTTGAAGCTGTGAAGGTTTGAGGCTGTAACGATGGAGTTGGCTAGGGCGTTTCCAGGCATTGACCACTCTGTTGCTGAAGTCGTATTTTCTGCAATCGAGTTTGAAGCAGTTTACTTTGAGTTTGCCTTGATTGTCTGCCCGTGTATTATTGTAGTTGAAGCTGAAGAAGTTGTGTGTGTGTGTGTGTGTGCATGTGTGTGAGAGAGAGAGATTCTAGGGCACAGTGCTCATCTGTTTGTTGGCTGAAGGAGCCAGTGTTGTCTGAAGACATTTTCCATAGTCATCATGTGGCTAGCATGGCTATATGCTGAGGTGTACGGAATTCGGTTAGCTTTCCACCAAAGTGGTACCTATTTATCTACTTGCACTTGCATGCTTTCGAACTGCTAGGTGGGCAGGAGCTGGAGCAAGGGACGGGAGCTTACCCTGGCATGAGGCACTGGGGTCTCACTCTTTCCAGCTGACAAGCTAAGCCTCTTTAACCCTTGAGCCATCGTGTCTCCTTAAAAATAAAACACCCCAAGCAAAAATCAGGATTTGAACAAGGCACAGAAATGTAGGATTCTCTATAACCTTTTGGAGCTTCGAAGCAAAGGATCCAAAGGATTGCGTCCTGAACTAAACAATTTTATCCAGGAGGATTTTGTGGTAAGTTCAGTTTGGGCAAACTGCCAGTGTGCTAGGTTTTCAAAGGCATTTGTGTGTATGTGTGATAGGACACACGAATATCTGGCATCCGGTGCAACCGACTTAAATATCTCTTGGGTACATCCACATCCTCGAGGATGGCTGGAAATGTATTTGGACACCAGCCTGAGAATACAAAAGCTACATCTCTAAAGCCAACACAATGTGAATTCTTATCTCATTATGCACCAAATTCTGTTACTTCTCTAGTTCCAGCAAAAAGAAAAAAGGAAGGACAGCATCGGTTGCTTAGAAACCAACAGTCATGGTTTTTTTTCCAGCTGTATCTTGTATCATTCTGATATACTATTCTTTGTCTGTGTTTCAGTCAATCAGAATAGAGTTGGAAGGGACCTTGGAGATCTTCTAGTCCAATCCCTGCTCAAGGAGGAGACCCTATACCAGGGGTCACCAACCTTTTGGATCTCAGGGACCACCAAACTCATAATTTTAAATCCCGCGGACCAGAGACCCTGGGAAAATCTCCCAAAAAGTCTGCAGGAAAACTCCCCACCCCGTTTTCCTACCGATCGATCATTTATTTGGGATCGCAGGATACCATCTCCAGCTTTGTTCTCAGAGGGAGAGAGAGAGAGAGAGAGACTTTTGGCTTCGTGCAAGGAAAGCAGCAGAAGCAGCAGAAGTCTTTCTTTCTCTTCCCCAAACTCCACCAGAAATGAGTCTCTGAGAGACTTGTCGTGCCGGCGCAGCCTCTTGGAGCAGGAGGCCTTGCAGGGCCCCAAAGGCTCATTTCTGGCAGAATTCAGGGGAGAGACAGAAAGACTTTGGCTGCTTTCCTTGCGTGCAGCCAAAAGCAGAAGAAGAAAGAAGCGGAAGGAAGCAGCCCGGTGGCCAGGCCAGGTGTGTGGGGTGAGGGCAAGTTCCCCCCTCTTCGCCCTTTCCCTCCTCCCCTCACTACCTTGTGGTGTTCGCAATGCCAGCGACACAAGCCTTGTGTTCCCACAGGGCATGTGGGCAGCGCAGCCTTGTGTTCCTGCGCAGCCTGAATTAATTGCTTTCAGGGATGCTTTGGGGGGGTGACATTTCTCTGCAGACCACCAAAATTTTCTCATGGACCATCAGTGGTCCCCAGCACACTGGTTGGCGACCACTGCCCTATACCATTCGGGAGAAATGGCTGTCCAGTCTCTTCTTGAAAACCTCTAGTGTTGGAGCACCCATAGCTTTTGGGGGCAAGTTGTTCCACTTATTAATTATTCTTACGGTCAGGAAATGTCTCCTTAGTTCTAGGTTGCTTCTCTCCTTGATTAGTTTCCATCCATTTCTTCTTGTCCTGCTTTCATGGGGCTTTGGAGAATAGCTTGACTCCCTCTTCTTTGGGGAAGCCCCTGAGATATTGGAAAGCTGGTATCATATCATCGCTAGTCCTTCTTTTCATTCAACTGGACATACTAGTTCCCTCAATCCTTCATTGTACAGTTTAGCCTATAGTCTCCTGGTCATCTTTGTTGCTCTTCTCTACACTCTTTCCAGAGATTTAGAAATTAAACATCTAAGAAATCGTATAAAAAAAGAAATACACAAATTGGGAGAAGCTGCCGTCTCCTTTGTTCCTTTGCATTTTTTCCCCAACATCCCCCAAAATCCTTTAACCAATGATGAGGAAGGATTTGAAGATTGCCTTGACTGTCGTTGACTGCCTCTCTGTCAGGCCTATCTGTTCCTAGGTGACAACACACAGACACACACAGAAAAACCTTTTGTGATTAATCGACAAACATTTCTTTAGATAGTTTGGAAACTCAGCTGAGATAAATGAAAAAAAAAAAAAGCTGTTTTCAGCACAGTGAAGGAATGATGGATAATCGCCAAGAGAAAAAAAAAGGCACAGTTCTTGTTTGCAGTGATGACCTGGTGCATGAGGATATCTAAGATAAGGAGCCCATTGAAGCTCAACAGAGTCCGTTCCTCCTAATTGCACAGATTAGAAACCTTGTGAGTGATTTTGCTCACAGGAAAGCTGAACGCTTTGGCCTGAAAACAATCCATAAAAGGAACTTTTTCCATAGGTGGGAAAGAAAGCTGGAAGGTTTGAAAGTTACAGTTGACAATCCAGATGGAATTTGGAGATGAATTAAAGGATTGGATTGCGTCATGCAGATATCCAAATACCAGATGTTTTTCCAGTCAGAGATTCACACTGCAAATAGGCCACGTGTCAGGGTTCCAGAAAAACCCAACTCCCATTAAAAACTCTTGAGACAGGCATTTTCTCAAAGTTTCCTTTTATTAGAGTACTTATACTGGCCACATCTGGGAAAACCTAAATCGGAGAGTCCCTGGTTTGCCCTTCGTAATTCAAAAGTCAAAACCCAACCCTTACACCCATCAATCCATCACATGGTCCAATCACCAACCATCCCAACTTGAGACATCCCTTCAACCACTCGTCCTCCAGGTGCAGGAATAACATGACCTTGACCAAAGAGAAGAATGCTATTATATCTAACAACCAACACTCCAAAAATCCTCCCCTCCTATTGTCCCAGGCACAGGAATGTAGCAGCGTGGAAGCTTCTGGTACTAATATAGCTTCTAAAAGCTGACACCAGGATGAGATTGGGGGAAAAAATGAAGTGGACGGGGGGGTGTGGCCGGGGGTGGGCGTGGCCAGCTTGATGTCACTCATCAAGGCTCTGTTTTCGGCCGTGATGGCCTCCTGCAGCCATCGGTCAGCGAAAATGGAGCCTGGGCAGGCCAAGCTCTGTTTTTGCTGGCAGAGGCACCATGGGTCAGTTCTTCACGGTTTCCACAGAGGCCTCACAGGCCCAATTCAGAGGTGGTACTCAGCAGGTTCTGACCAATTCTGGAGAACCAGTAGCAGAAATTTTAAGTGGTTCAGAAAACCAGCAAATCCCACCTCTGACTGGCCCCGCCAACCCCATCTATTCTCCTCCTCCTGAGTCCCAGCTGATTGGCTGGCTCTTCTTTGGTTGTCCTGCACAGGAGAACGGAGCTGGAAAGCAGGTTAGTGGGGTGGGGAGGGAATGGAGATTTTGCAGTATCCTTCCCCTGCCACGCCCACCAAGCCACGCACACAGAACCGGTAGTAAAAAAAAAATTGAATCCCACCACTGGCCAGATCTAAGCATCCTACAGGCTGGCCCCAGCCCACGGGCCTTGATTTTTGACACCCCTGCTATAAAGGATAACAGTGGGGTGACCATGGCAGATTTGAAGGAAGCCGTGTGAGAAAGAGGGGCATGGAGAGTAATGATCCATAGAGTGGCCGAGAGTTGGACAGGACTCAAGATAATGACAACAATGATTTCTGGAAACCACACTCAAAGCTTTCCAAGGAAAAGGCGGTGAATATTGAGCATAGAGGATAATCAACCATTTCAATCGCTTCAGGAAGAGGAATTCTCTTCACTGTGGAGTTTACAGTTTACATGACATACTCAACCCAAGCTAACCCACTCACAAATTGCTTTGGGAAGAAGTGGATAGATCAGGTTGGAAAAAGGAGGAATTCTAACTCAAAATGGCATCTTGCACCAAGAGAAACACTTTAAAAGAATTTCATGCCTGGAATTAAAGCCTCTTAATAGGTCCCTACGCTTTTATTATAAAGCAAACTGTGTTTTTTTTTAAAATGAACTTATTACATAATGACTTGTAATTGCTAGTTTTCAGCTGGCCTTTAATGGTTTTTTAAAAAGAAACATCCAATTAAAAGCCGGTAAGTAATAGTTAACTACGTATTGCTTGGAATCTGTAATTAAGTATTTTTAATATTCCCTGTCATATGAATAGTTTTCAAAAATTGGATCAAAGAGGCAAAGAGATGAGGCTACACAACTATCCTAAATAGGAAAGAGTGTCAAGGGATGACACACACATCTTGACAAAGTCAAGCAAATATTATGACTGACATACCTGTGTCAGGTCTCATAATATCCTTGTTTTTAGTGCATTCTTTGTTTCTTGATACCTAAACAGTCATTTTGATGTCATGGTGGTTTGAAAGATATACCTATACTTGGATTTCAGGGAACATATTAATTGTAATAGATGCAATAATCATATCCTGCCCTAGCAGTTTGAAAGCACGACGATGTAAATAGATAAATAGGTACCACTTAGATGGGAAGGTAATAGAGTTCTGTGTTTCGTTGTAGGCTCTGTGGTGTGGCATGATGTCATGCCGGCCACATGACCCTGGAAATATCTTCTGATAATGCTGGCTCCCTCAGAAACAGAGATAAGCATCATCCCCTAAAGTTGGGGCGCGACTGGATAGAGGAAATTTTACCTTTACCTTTAATTACAATATAGCTCTAAAAATCTATGCCTCCAAAGATCAGAATCATGCAAGCCATGGTATTCCCTATGACGCTCCATGAAAGTGGAAGTTGGGCTGTTGAAAGAAGCAGGATGGGAAAAGTATGATGTCTTTGAACTTTTCTGTTGGAGAAGAAGACTCCTTAGTAGAAGGTGGACAACCAAGAAAACAAATCGATGGATCATGGAGCATGATAACTCTGAGTTCACACTAGTCCCTGTGATGTTTCTGGCCAGATTTTGGAAGTGGTTTGCTGTCGCCTGCTTCCTAGGGTTGAGGGACACTGACTGGCCCAAGGTTACCCACCTGGCTTTCATGCCTAAGGCAAGACTAGAACTCACAGTTTCCCGATGATTGGCCCAAAGTCACCCAGTCGGCTTTCGTGCTCACCATCTCCTAGCCTGTTGACTCAACCGCTACACCGAACTGTTTCTCAAGCCCTTGCCTGTTTCAGCAAAAAATGGAAGACCAACAGGTGTGAAAGAGAGCCTTAATCTATTTCCCTTGCTGGCCTCGCTGAATAGGTTTAACAGACATCCCTGGTTTGGTTTCTGATGCCAACAGATGTTCATATACATCTCCGCTCATTATTCACAATATACTTGCAGCTGTACGGAAGATCATACGGCCCTTGGAAATCTTGCTTGCAACACAAATTTCTTTGGAAATGCTAGTGTTTATTTCCACTACTATTTTTTTTTTCCAGTCTAGCTTTAATTCATCTTGGCTATTGTCTCCACGCCATGGATTCCATTGGAGACTACTGTAATGTCCCAATTAAAGCTCAGAGACATAAGAAGAATTCCTCATTCATAAGAGCTGGCTCAGCCTACCGAGGCTGGAAAGTAAGAGAGGTCCAAACTAAAGCCATGGTTAAGGTTAGATGGGTCCCTGGCAGCTTTGTTGGTTTGGTTCCTACAGTTAAGCCCGTTACAGTGCAAATTCTTCTCCAAGATGTTAAGGTATCCCAATGGTATTCCTTTTCCTTTAAAATAATTTGTCTCTGAGATTAGGAAGGTCACAAAACGATATTTTGCTTTCCTTTTGGAGAAATTGTCGGGAATGTCACCTAATCAGAAGTAGCCAGAGTTCGTGAAGTAGAACCAGATTAAAGTTTTGGTTTTGGGATGAAGGTTTTGATAAGTTTTGGGGGGGAAGTTTTATAGATTTAAAGTCAATATAAGCAAGTGGTGTACAAATGATATCAGTCAATCCACACAAATGGTTGACTGTAAAAGTCTTCAAGAGATGGAAGGAGAGGGCATTAAAGGTGGTTTCATATCTACTAGATTGAGAAGTGTTGAGTGTGAAGATGATGTTCTTCTTCCTCCTCCTCCTCCTCCTCCTCCTCCTCCTCCTCCTCCTCCTCCTCCTCCTCCTCCTCCTCCTCCTCCTCCTCCTCCTCCTCCTCCTCCTCCTCTTCTTCTTCTTCTTCTTCTTCTTCTTCTTCTTCTTCTTCTTCTTCTTCTTCTTCTTCTTCTTCTTCTTCTTCTTCTTCTTCTTCTTCTTCTTCTTCTTCTTCTTCTCTTCCTCTTTTACCGTACTAGGTTCTTGACACAGTTATAGCATGTCTTTGATGTTGTCTCTCCATCTTCTTCTGGGTCTGCCCCATGTTCTTTGACCATCTCCTCTTTTTGTGTATGCCTCACATGGTATGGAATCCCACAACATCCTCTCCAGGTGAGCAAATCACTTTATTTGCTGTTTTTGTGTGATTAATTTAAAATTAGTTCTGTGCCAATACTTTCTCGTATGGTGTCTTTACTGATTTTGTCTCTTCTGGTCACTCCAGCAGCTTTGTTCGAACATTTCCTTTCCATGGTCACTAACCTTTGTTTAGGTTTTGCTGTAAGTGGCCATGGTCACAGAGGGTGGAGATGGATATGCTTTGGGTGAGATGCCTCATATAAACATTGTATGAGACTTCTCATACAACAGCACATGAGATGTCTCCTGTGGACAAGAAGATAGCTGCTGAGGAAAATCAGGCAGGATCTACAGCAATCCATGGAAAGGAAAGGAAGTCATATGTGGGAATGGACATCAAAATGCAAATATATGATAGTATCATGATCTGTGCGATGTCATTTGGGGTTCTGTCTGTTATTGTTTGGGGTCCCTGCCAACAGAAGGGGCTTCTTCTCATCCTTTTCTGTTTCTTAAGCCATTTTTAGAACATCTTAGTGCAACCGCTTTATATAATCAGGCCTGTTAGCTATAAATTATCTCAACTGCACTTTGTCTTCTGTGTGTTCATTGCCTGATTGAATCCAGGAACCTGTCTCATTAATTCTGGCACTACACCGTTTTTGGCCAAAATTGTCATATATATTTAAGACCAGGGTATTTGATAGATAGCACTCAGCTATGTAAACCTGCCTACACGTTGAGAGTTTAACTGCATTTTTGATCAATTGTATCTTTCCTCCATTAATCTTCATAGAACCAACCCAAAGAAAGCCATATAATTAATTTTGGGGGGAGGAAGGGGGGATATATTACTCTTCCAAGCTACAAAGTTTTCTTGGTATAACAAAAAAAATCTTCAAACCAAAGCTCATTGGTGGAGATACAGATGAATGTGTTCAATTCCACTTATTTGTACTAAGGTGAATTCTTGAGGAAGCAGAATGACTTCAAGTGAACAGCTTCACCTGCCATTTATGAAGGGAAATTGAGACAGGCAACAAAAAAGTACTGGGGTGGAAGCCTCCATGTTCAAATGTCATTTAAAAATGAACTTCAAGGGAGAAAGGCTTCTGAACTATGAAAAGATGCCAGTATCAGCATCCAACCTTGTTCCCAGGGAGCTGCTCATGTTGTTGAATTCTGTTGATGGCATTCAATTGATTCTTGGTCTTTGAAAAGCTGTGTTAAGCTATGTTATAGGTCATTCCCCTTGTCTGGATATCTTCCTGCAAGTGGACATTGAATGGCTCTATAGCTCAGGACTCTCAATATTTTCATTTATGCACTCTATGATTTCAAAATTGAGAATTTCCCAAAACTGTTACGTAGAGCAGTCATTGGCAATAAGGTGTTTTGGTCACTGTGATATGTATGTCTTGCACTCCAAACGGCACCTGCAATATTAATAATTTTTATGTCCAAGTTTCATAAGAATGCTAATGTAAGAGAAGAACAGGCAAGAACTGGAGGGCAGAGTTAAACAAGTCATAGGCTTAGAGTTGTTATGTTGCCACAACTGATCTAAGTTCAACCCCTCTTGAATTCCATTGACCCTTCTCTGGTGCCAATCTAATGCTGACTGTCAATTGACTAGATTCTTGTTATACAGGTTTGAGCAGCACTCTCCTGAACTACAACTCAATGCATGGTCCTGATTCTTTGCACCTGACAGCCAGTGATTTGGCATCCTTGAGAAATTCTGGTTGAGAGTACCAACATCTTGTGCAATAGTCTAAACCCAGTGCAGTTTGGACAAAGCAATCAGCAAATTTAAGTCTCAGAGCTCCTGACAGATGAGATTGCTTGGCAAATCATAAATCAACTTCTGTCTTCAGTTGTAGATGACACAGCTGATCATGTATTGGTTGGAGCTGGCAACCCACAAACTGCCCAGGTTTATGGGGCAACACAACCAGCCAGCATAGGATAAAACATTAACAATTAGGAGCCTGTGATTCAAGCCCATCTCCATTGGGTAAGGCAACATGTGATTCACACCCTACCAACCTCCCCAAAACTAGCTATTTTCTAGCAAACATGTGTGCTCCAAGAGTTGGGAAAATAGAAGTGGGGAGGAACATGCCATATGTCACACGTTGCCAATTCATTCTATCCATCAGGGGTGTCCTACCTTGACAATTTTAAGACTTGTGGATTTCTACTCTTAGAATTCTCCAGCCAACATGGCTTGGAGTTGAAGTTAAAGTTGCCAAGGTTGGCCACCCCTGATCTACAGATGCTGTTAGACAACAGCTCCTATTATTTATCAGCGTTGGTCATGCTTAGAGCTTGTAGGAGCTGGAGTTAGGATCTAGAGGGCTACATATGGTATTGCCCATTGTTATACCATCATATTAATTATCTCTTGATTCACACAGATTTGTCCTTGCCAGACTGGATTCTATGCAGGGAAAGTGGGAAAAATTTGCTACAACAATTTACCTTGAATTTTCAGATGGTCTACTTAATCAGGCTTTAATACAGTAGATCCAGTGGGATACATTTGTCTTGTTGGGTTCCAAACTTCCTTTCTCTTCTTTGCAACCTTTTATAATCAACGTATGAAATGCAAACTTCCTTTCGGATTTCAGAGAATGGAAATAATTGGTTACAATAGCAAGGTCATTGTTCACTCCACTCTTAGCATTTGTTCCAAGAATCCTGCCTTGTAAACAGCAGCTTGACAGGATGACAAAGGAAAAAAATTAATGCACCTCTGCTCCTTCAAACTGGCTCAGAGAAGGCAATCAATTATAAAATCAATGCAAGTTGCCGAAATCACAGGGGGATAACCTGAATGTAGCCTTGTGGATCTTCACTGGAATCAGGACACCCTCAACATCTTGATTTCTATTCTAAGAAATAGAATATTGGAATTCTAAGAAAGAATAGAATAGAATACAATGGAATGGAATGGAATGGAATGGAATGGAATAGAATAGAATAGAATAGAATAGAATAGAATAGAATAGAATAGAATAGAATAGAATAATTTATTGGGCAAGTATGTTTAGTTTAGTTTAGTTTATTGTCACTGTACTTCATACAACGAAATCAAACTCCATCTTCAGTGCACGTCATGATCATGAAAATAAACACAAACACATATCCTGTGATGACCCAGGGTGGAATACAAAAGAACCACAGTCACAAAAAACAGGTAAGGCCCCTTTTATTCCTTCACTTTGCTTCCAAGCTCCAAATATCCTTGACTGGAGTCAAAAAAAATCTCCCATACGAGCAGTTGCAAGAAGGAGGAAATGCCTTTTAAACTAAAAATGCCTATAAATTATAAAGAGTAAAAAACAACACAAACCAGGCAAGATAAGGGCTTGAAGATGTCCACAGATATCAGAACACACACTGGGAAGGACATCAAACTCAGAGAGGAACAATAAACAAGAAGTATTTCCATGCTTTGTTTCCAGCACTTGCCCATACACACGTCCATCCTCTTATCCAGTTGTCACAGCTGCAGCCCATGAAGAGGATCAAGACCCTCTCCTCCCAAGTAGACCACATCTCTCCCTTATCCTCTCCTCCCTGCATCCCCTAGGATGGAGAGGGGATGGGCCTGGGTCCTCCTCTGACTGCCCAGCCAGTCTCTGCCCTTCCCCAGCCTTCTCCACAACCTCTGGAGCCACACTTCCACTCCCTGTTGGCTGTTCCTCCTCTCCCTCAGTCTCCACCAGGGTCATGATACATCCTTCACTCTCCACACATTGAATCAAAAAACCCCAACACCACACCAACACTGCCTTGGGATAGAAGCTGTTTTTCAGCTTCTATGATTGGACACACAAGGAATTTGTCTTGCAAATGCTCTCAGTATACATAAAAGAAAAGATACATTCATCAAGAATCAAGAATCATCAGGTACAACCCTTAATAAAAGTCATAGGGTACAATAAGCAATCAAATCAAACTAGGAAACAGTCAATATAAATAAGGATACAAGCAACAAAGTTATAGTCATACAGTCACAAGTGGGAGGGGAGGGGAGATAAGGAGTGATGAAATAGAATACCTCAAATATTGGAATAGTGCTATCATGTCTTCCTTAGTCCTCTAGCAATTTACTTAACAACTGTGGCAAGATCAGTGGTGAAATGCTACTTGGTTCAGCCCAGTTCAGTGGCAAAAAAAGCTCCGATGACCAACTGGAAGAAGAAAGAAGAAAAAAGCGCAGGAGGGTCCCTCCCACCCACCCCTGAGCTTTTCTCTTCTGTATCCTCTCCTCTGATTGGCGCAGCAAAGCCTCCGCTGGAAAGCTTCACATGCACTTGTTAGGTGTGCATGCGCATGGGTGAAGTGCGCGATCACCGAACCAGTAGGGAAACAGGTAGAACCCCACCACTGGGCAAGATAAGTCGTAAAATGGGGGAAATTTCACTGAACAATCATCTCACCCAGGAGCAGAAACGTTGGGCTACAAATGTTGGGGTTGCAAGGCGAGGACCACCCTTCCTGAACCAAAATATTCAGTATCTAGACTATCTGGTAAGCCCAATCATAATTAATGTGGCTTGGAGAACATATTGTTGATATTCTTGGCGAGCCCCACTCTAGGATCCCTCTGAGTTCAGACTGAGCCAGCTTTAACTCCTCATGTTTTGTGGCCTTTGAAACTCTTCCAAAATAAGTGCTGCTGGGTTTTTTTTTCCTGTGATTTCTAATATACTTTTGATCCACAAATGTTCAGCCCAACCTCTGCCTTGTGATTAATTAAGAAGGAAGATATTTATGGAGAAAGGCATGAAGCATGCTGTTCTTGAGTAGTCCACCATGGTTGAAATTTCACACCCAGTAAATCACTAATGAAAATGTCATTCCCCTGCTGAGTTTACCTGAACCTCTATTAATCTTGCCGTTTCCATTAGAAACAGAATTACTGTCAGATTTTACAACAATAGAGGAAAAAAGCGGCGTGCATGTATACTTAAATAATTATATCGTAAGGCAAAGAAACTTTGTATATGTTTGTTGGGCTCCTTTGTGCTCGCGAGGCTTGGTTGTTTTCTTGCAGACATTTTATTACCTGACTAAGTAACATCATCAGGGTGAGAAGGGAGTGGGGAAAAAGCACTTCGGATTGGCAAAAGATGGGACACACCCAGTGGTAGGATTCCACATTGTTTCCTATCAGTTCTATGAGAGAGAGCGTGCAGCACTCAAAAAACGCCCTCAGCGTTAGTGAGGTGAGCTGGTTTTTAGCTCAGCTGAGGCGCGGCAATCCTCTCTGTCACACAAATGAGCCGAGCTAAAAAAGAAAACAAGGGAATATAGGACCGAAAACGGGAGCAGGGGGTGGGCAGGGCCATCCAGAGGTAGCATTTGCCGGTTCTCCAAACTACTCAAAATTTCCGCTGCTGATACACCAGAACCAGTCCGAACCAGCTGAATACCACCTCTGGACACCCCGTTGTAGACTATTGGGAAGGAAAAGCAGACCCTGAGGTCAGCTAGGCTTTTGAGAAGGGTGAACAAGGACTTTGGGAGGTGACTCCGGATAGCTGGGATATCTCTAATAAAGAGCTAGATTAGGTTCATGGCGGTAGGTCTGATTATAGCTGAACCGGGAAGATAGGGAACTACTGGCACATGTATTTGATGCATCCTCTCACTCCAAACTCATTGTGGTATCTCCATACTCTCAAGAACAAATGTGCTCATGGCTCAAGATCAGCCATCAACAAGCACATAGAGATAAACAACATTTACGTACCATTCAAAAGAGACCACCCAAAAGCCCTAAAGCCCAAAACATCTCCCCATCGATCATCAACAAAACACAACAGCAGATATTTACACCGAGATCAATATTAGACCAACAGTCAACAAGGAAACAATACCCCAATCAAGTTACTACAAGTAAACAACAACAACCTAATCAAGGAACCACCCAAAACATACTACCAATGCTGACAGGGTGAACTAATAGTATATAAAAAGAGAGGAAACCTCACTTCCTTATAGCACTGATAATGTTACCTAGCAAGGTAATGAAACGTCTGCAAGAAAACAAGTTCAGAGAGCACCACAGACTCCAGAAAACATGTTATTATAATAGAGCCTCGGTGGCGCAGTGGTTAGAGTGAAGTACTGCAGGCTACTTCTGCTGACTGCCGGCTGTCTGCAATTTAGCAGTTCAAATTTCACCAAGCTCAAGGTTGACTCATCCTTCTATCCTTCCAGGGTGGGTAAAATGAGGACCTAGATTGTTGAGGGTGATAGGCTGACTCTGTAAATCGCTTAGAGAAGCGCTATAAAAGCACTGTGAAGCGGTACATAAGTCTAAGCGCTCTTGCTGTTGCTATTATTATGCTCAATAGGAGGCCTGTAGCATCTCAGATACCTGTGAGTCATACTTTTAAGGAGAAAACCTATTCCAGATCATAACTGAAATAAGAATCCATGTAGAAATGCGATGGGATCTTTGCCTATCAAACTGTTGACCTGGTCAACAGATCAGCCATTGCTAAAACAAAAATCTTTACTGGCAATGCTCCTTTATTAACCTGGACATCTCTCCTTGATCTACAGAGCTTTCCTAAAGGTCAAAACTTTGGGCTCAGCCTACTTGGATGGTTAAAAAATGAGGGCAGAGGCTAGATAATGTCTGAGACATTTTTGTGCGCCTAAGTCTATTTTCGGATGCTAGCCACCGAGGGGTTAAGGGGAAGGAGACAACAAGAGGTGTAGAAACGTGATTTGAAATTAAGGGTTGTTAGCTACAAAAGAACGGAACAGCCTGTTTTCTGTTTGTACTGACATGGGTCACTTCCCTGAAATGCCAATCATCTTGTTTTCGGTTCCCACCAAATGTCCCCGAATCAGGTTGGCTAACCCGTTGATGGTGTTGCTATGGAAGCAATTATAGGAAGATAGATTATAGTCTTTAGACGCATAATAAATTTCCTTCACCTGATTTATAGGCTGCATCCTTTCTTCCTGCCGCGCTCTCTCTCTTTTTCTTCTTCTTCTTCTTCCCTGATTATACAATTTATAATGTTGCCATCTGGCTACCTCAAACATAAGGAGCAAGGGAAAAAACAAGATTTTTACCAAACTCAGTGCTTTTTCCCTGGCAACTACAGAGTGTCAAAAAAAGATTTCCCCTCCCCTTTTCTCGAATCTTAGCAATATTGATGTATGTGGACTTCAACTCCCAGAATTCCCCAGCCAGAGGTGGTGTTCAGCAGGTTCTGACTGGCTCTGGAGAACCGGTAGTGGAAATTTTGAGTCATTTGGAGGACCGGCCAATCCCACCTCTGACTGGCCCGGCCAACCCCATCTCTCCTCTGCCTCCCATCGAGTCCCAGCTGATCGGCTGGGTCTCCTTTGGTTGCCCTGCACAGGAGAACTGTGATGATATTATATATTGGTCTTGAGAAAGTCATAGAGGGTAACAATACACAGGGCAACATAAAATAGGGGGTAAGCTGAAAATGGAAATAATAGGGGGATAAAGAATTGAAAATACAGGTGAGGATGAAACGATTTTGATATTGAATTAATGAATTGAAATATGAAAGGGAAATTTATCTAAAGATTAGTTGAATGGATAATAATTTGAAGTGATACTAATTAAGAAAGTTGAAAGTGTAACTATGACGATGTATAAATATTGTAATCTGGAATCATGTTGCCCACATGAAGAGATGTGTAAAAAATAAAAAAACCTTGGAATAAATAAATAAATAAATAAATAAATAAATAAATATGAGCCAATTGCCAAGCTTCTAAATTTTGATCACATGACCCATAGGGATGCTACAACAGTCATACAGTAAGTGTGACTGAAATTACAAGTGCCTTTGTCACTTTGTCATTAAATGAAGGATTGTAAATTGAGGACTATCTATTCTATTCTGTTTCTATTTTTGGTTTGTCAATTGCTTATAAGATAGTAGGTATAAGTAAAAACATAGATGGATGCATATAAGAAAAATTAAAAAATAAAAGAAACAATAGGACAGGGACTGACTGGGGGTTAGACTAGAAGACCTCCAAGTTCCCTTCCCACTCTGTGGATGCTGCCACAGTCATAAGGGTGAAAAACGTTCCTAGGTCACTTCTTCCAGCACCGTTATAACTTTGAACGGTCATTAAATGAACTGTTGTAAGTGAAGGACTGCCTGTGCTTTGTTGACATCCTTTTGATCTGAGACTTTTCCATTGAGTTCTTCTTTTTTTTTTCCCCCCTCTCTTTCCTGGTAATTTGAATGCTGCTCGATCAATTTTTATCCGTTTTTCAGATGTGGGTATTCCCTTTTGTGTCTATGCATCGCCTCTCCATGGGCGCCCGTATTCACCTGCGGTGATTTTGTATTCCTGACCTTTCTGGAATACAACATTTGAATGGCTGCTTTTTCTTTTGTTATGTTGCTCAGATGCGATGCTCTCTTAAAAGGACTTTGTGTTGCACTCCAAGACACAAAACTGGATGGGGCTATTAACTGGATGGGCCTGCCAGACCAAACTTGGCCCCTTCAGGCACAAACTCCAACGAAGCCAAAAAAGAACATTCAGACACAAGTGATGCGCATAGGTAGCAGTGGTGGGATTCAAAAAAACTTCGGTGGGTGTGGCTTGGTGGGCGTGATGTGGCTTGGTGGGTGTGGCTTGATGGGCGTGGCAGGGGAAGGATACTGCAAAATATCGTTCCCTCCCCACTCCTGGGGGAAGGTTACTGCAAAATCCCCTTCCCTCTCCACCCGACTAACCTGCATTCCAGCTCCGTTCTCCTGTGCAGGGCAACCAAAGAAGACCCAGCCAATCAGCTGGGATCCAATGGGAAGGATACTGCAAAATCTCCATTCCCTTCCTCCCTTGGTGGGCGTGACCAGTATCCTTGCTACCCCCCCCCCACCAAGCCACACTCACAAAACCAGTAGTGGAAAAATTTTGAATCCAGCCACTGGACTCTATGTGATATTTCTCCTTGTTTGCTCACTGTTTCTTCACGATACTCTCCCGCTTGGGGGACATGTCGCATCTCTGATTCTTCTAGGCTAGTAATTGTAACATGAGGTTGAAGAAACCCAGTTTTTATAAGCAGGTTAAACTAAAAGAAAAAAGAAAAAGGGGCGGGGGGAGTATTTGGTCCCAAAACTGACACCTTTCAGGAATTCAATGTGAATTGTTGGATGGAGGTGAAAGAAAAGAGGAGGCATTGTTTTAATTAAAATGGAAATGGATCTCCTCCGTAAGAAGGACTAAAAAGAAATGATATGAATGGATTTAATCAGATGGAGAAGAAGAGAAATACTAGTAATGTCGGGCTGGTCAAACTGACTTAGCTAATCCTAGCTAAAGGCGATCCAGAATTATATATATATATGTTTCTGGAGTGGGGGAAATGCTCTCAGCATTTTAATTTTGCTTCTTGGGGGGGGCGGGGGTCCTTGAAGCCTGGATGATTTTAACAAGAAGAAGGTTAATGTATACTGTTGTAGGATTTGGGACTTGGGTGTGACTTCTTAATACGACTCAATTCCAGGCCTCATCTAAAAATGGTAGTTAAAAGGGGTGAAGAATCTTGGATGGAGGGCTCTGATTTCCAAAGATTTTGTTATGAACAGACGTTGGATGGACAGCTGAGTATTTACTGCCATTCCCAGTTTTGCTTTCTGATTTATGTATAGGTAGTCCTTGACTTACAATCATTAGAATAGAGTAGAGTAGAATAGAATAGAATAGAATAGAATAGAATAGAATAGAATAGAATAGAATAGAATAGAATAGAATAGAATAGAATCTATTAGGAATAGAGTAGAGTAGAATGGAGTCTATTAAGAATAGAGTAGAGTAGAGTAGAGTAGAGTACAATGGAGTCTATTAAGAATAGAGTAGAGTAGAGTAGAGTAGAGTAGAGTAGAGTAGAGTAGAGTAGAGTAGAGTAGAGTAGAGTAGACTAGGATCTATTAAGAATAGAATAGAGTAGAATAGAATAGAATCTATTAAGAATAGAATAGAGTAGAGTAAAGTAGAATAAATCTATAGAGAAAAGAAGAGAAGAGAAGAGAAGAGAAGAGAAGAGAAGAGAAGAGAAGAGAAGAGAAGAGAAGAGAAGAGAATAACAGAATTGGAGGTCTTCTAGTCCAACCCCCTGCTTAGGCAGGAAACGCAAAGTTACAATGGCACTGAACAACTGACTTATGACTGTTTTCCACACTTACCGCTGTTGCAGTTTCCCCCTGATCACGTGTTCAAAATTCTTGGCCACTGGCTCATATTTATGACCGTCGAAGTGTCCTATGGTCACGCGATCCCCTTTTGCGACCTCCAGACCAGCAAGATTCATTTAATGGGGAAGCCAGATTCATTTAATGACCGTGTTGCTAACTTAATAGCTGCAGCGACTCATGGCACAAATGTGGCCAGGAAAGTCATAAAATGGGGGCAAAGTTCACTGAACAGCTGTCTTGCTTAGCAATGGAAATTTTGGGCTCTGTTCTGGTCATAAATTGATGACTACTTGTATTTTATTTTTTTTGTAATAATCCTGCAATAGATGGGATAATTATGTGGGAGGTTTTTTCCTAAATGAGTAGCATTACAAAGCTTGTAATCTCGCCTAGCATTTGAATTTCATTTAGAAATATCAAGAGTGTATGGTCTGTTTGATTTCCGGTGTCAATCCTTTTTTAAAAGAGCAGAGGAAGACATAAAGATTTTCAATTAAAAAGGAAGCCAAGCGTCGATAGATCTGGCATAGATACCTGCCACTGCCCTCTGCTGATAATAGAGAGGCTTCGAGATAATGTATTGAAGATGTGTATGCATACGCCCACCTTAAAGCCTGCACATGTTTCTTCCACTTAAGACATCCTTTGACATTATAGAAAAACCAAACCTGTAAGTGAATTTCGTTCCCTTGGTTACCTACCAAGTAGTAGTAGGTAACCAAGAGTAATTAAGACTGTAGAAAAAAAAACAATGGCTACCAACCTGCCTTCCATCGAGGGCCTGTATACCGCACGAGTCAAAAAGAGGGCTGTGAAAATATTTACAGACCCCTCACGTCCTGGACATAAACTGTTTCAACTCCTTCCCTCAAAACGACGTGATAGAGCCCTGAACACCAGAACAACTAGACACAAGGACAGTTTTTTCCCGAAAGCCATCCCTCTGCTAAACAAATAATTCCCTCAACACTGTTCAACTATTTACAAAGTCTGCACTATTATTACTATTAATCTTCTCATCCCTCCTTATCGCTCATCCCCTCCCACTTGTGACTGAATGACTGTAACTTTGTCACTTTTATCCTTACGATTTATATTGACAGTTTCCTAGTATGGTTTGATTGCTTATTGTACCCCATGACTATCATTAAGTGTTGTACCTGATGATTCTTGACTCTTGACAAATATATCTTTTCTTTTATGTACACTGAGAGCATTTGCACCAAGACAAATTCCTTGTGTGTCCAATCGCACTTGGCCAATAAAGAATTCTATTCTATTCCACCACACAGGACTCTCAAGTTACTTCCTTGTGTGGTTGGCAGAAATTTTGCTTCTACCTGGACCTCCTGGTGATGTGAAGGCCATAAGAAGAGTCTATATGGAGATTCTCAATCATCCAGGTCATGGTTGTCCCAAAGGTGCTTTTCGAAAGGCAGCTGGACTTTCTTATTTATTTATTTTCCTTGAAAACATTTCGCTTCTGAAGTGAAGAAGCTTGGGTGAGAAGTGAAATGTTTTCAAGGAAAATAAAACAAAACAAAAGAATTTGCCTTTTGAAAAACACCTTTAGGGCCACAAGAACAGGAGGATAGGATAGGATAGGATAGATAGGATAGGATAGGATAGGATAGGATAGGAAAGGATAGGATAGGAAAGGGTAGGGTAGGGTAGGGTAGGGTAGGGTAGGGTAGGGTAGAATCTATTAAGAATAGAATAGAGTAAAACAGAATCTGTTTAGAACAGAACAGAACAGAAGAGTTGGAAGGGACTTTGGAGGTCTTCTAGTCCAACCTCCTGCTTCGGCAGGATACCCTACACCCAATTCAGACAAATGGTTGTCCAATCTCTTCTTGAGAACTTCCAGTGTTGGAGCATTCACAACTTCTGGAAGCAAGTTGTTCTACTGGTTAATTGTTCTGGATCTGTGGATATTTGATTTCGAATTTCCGATTAAACTCACGCAGGCTAGACAGTAAGAGCCCGTGGGCCAGATGTGGCCTGGAGTCTGTCAAATGCCTAGGTCTGCCTTAAAACTTTGCATGGTTTGAATAAGCAAGAACAGTTAACGGGCTTGCTAAATGTTTCCTGCTGACTATCTGTGTTCATTTTAAAAAGAGAGAGAGAGAGAGACTGGAGCTTACTTACATAAGACGAGAGAATGCTGTGTTTCCTGTCTTTAAATATTGGGCTTGATGGAAAACAATGGGCTTCTCTTTTCTGGTGCCAGAATGGATATAATGATTGTGTAATTCACAAAATATATGAGCCATTAAAATCCCGTGACATCCCTTCTCTGTGCTAAAGACTGTAAGCGGATTAATGGGCCCAATAAATCTATTCCCATAAGGAAGACTGTAACAAACACACACACACACACACACACACACAAAATAAAAAATGGGAGGAAATCACTTCGTAGGTTGACAGCAGGGGTGTTTAACATTGGCAATTTTAAGACCCGTGGACTTCAACTCCCAGAATTCCCTAGCCAGCTTTGTGCCTAAGGAAGGACTAGAACTCACGGCCTCCCTGTTTCTAACTTGGTGCCTTAATCATTATCCCGTTTCCCATTGGCTCTTCATTATTATAATTATTATTCCTGGAATTGTTCCTGGCAAAATTTTCAGTAACAGTTGGTCCTTTTCCTTCTTCTTCCTAGGGGTGAGAAAGTGACTGGCCCAAAGTCACCCAGCTGGCTTTTGTGCCCAAGGCAGGACTAGAACTTTCTCACCTGGTGCCTAAAACATTACATGGAAGTCTAATGGCTCTCTTTTTTTTTTTAAGTGTAGTCCAAAGTAAAAACAGAATAGAACTAGAATGAAAAAAAAAATATGTGAACTGGATACATTTCTGTATACTTTATAGATGGCAAACAATAGAACCCTATATTACATACAAAGAAAGTCACTCCACTCACCTTTTAAACATATCATTAAATCCCAGCTACACAAAAGAATATTGATTAACCTTTATAGTGCAATAGTAGAGAACCAGCTCATAAACAGAAAGTGAGCTCATCATTGATCCGAGATTGGATTTTTTTTTTCTTTTGGATTTTGGGGTGGATTTTTTTTTAAAGCTTTTTCTCTTTTTTCCTGCCTCCTCCCTGTTTTTAAAATATTAATGCTCTTTAAAAAAAATAAAAAGGGGAGACAAACCAGAGTCGTGTTTAATCTAATCAGACGGACGCTGTCTGGCAAGAATTGAGAAAACTGCTTAGCTCAATGTGATGTACACAATCTTAGCCTTGGAATTGTTTTGTGGGGAGGGAAAACATCCCTTTGGATCTGGCACACAATCAAACCCACAATATTGAGGGCTGGTTTGGCTGCCAGTTATTGATCACCGAAAAAAGAAATTCTAGTCATTATTGACATGCTATTGACTCCCTGGTTTTGTACATACTTGAATTAGACATTCTGATGTGTGTGTGGTTTTTTTTTTTACTGTTTTAATGCTTGTTATTATTTTTAAATTATTTTTAAATGTTTTTAGAATTTTAATTGTAACATCTGCTTTAGATTTTGAGCCTCCCAGAGTTGCTTGCCGAGATGGGGGCAGGAGAGAAATCCAATACATAAATAATGAGATGGATTGTTTTATAGATCCCTCTTTCTTTGTTCATTTTTGCCAATCTTTAACAGAATAAGAGAGTAGGAAGAGTTGGAGGTCTTCAAATCCAACCTGCTCAGGCAGGAAATCCTATACCATTCCAGACAAATGGTTTTCCAAACTCTTCTTTAAAACTTCCAGGGTTGGAGCACCCCACAGCTGGGTGCACCCACAAGTTGTCCCGCTGATTAATTGTTCTGTCAAGAAATTTTCCCTTAATTCTAGGTTAGTTTCCATCCATTGCTTCTTGATTCGGGTGCTTTGGAGAATAGCTTGACTGCCTCTTCGTTGGGGCAGCCCATCAAATATTGGATCACTCCTACTGTATCATCCATAGTCCTTGTTTCCAATAGACTAGACATACCCAATCCTCCAACCGTTCTTCATATGTTTTAGCCTCCAATGCCCATATACCGTATAGTATAGTACGATGACTATTGATAATATTGTGATTGATAAATGACTTTTTTTGGCATGGTTGTTAAGCAAATCATTGTTGCTTAAGGGAAGGAAGATAGCAATAGCCTTTAGACTTATATACCCCTTCACAGAGCTTTCCAGCCCTCTCTAAGCAGATTACAGGGTCAGCCTCTTGCCCCCAACAATCTGGGTCCTCATTTTACCAACCTCGGAAGGATGGAAGGATGAGTCAACCTTGAAATCCCCCCTTCCAAATTTCCAGGCACTAAATGTGGCAGCCTAGAAGCTTCCAAGTAATATGACTTCCAAGGCTGACAGCCCATTCTTTCTGGTAATGTTTAAGCATCCTTGCTAGCATGGATGCATTTCAGTGCTCAGTTCTATACACTTTTATTACGTGTTCAATCAATAAGGTGAGGCGAGGCACCTCTTCCTCTTTGAAAAGGAGAGCTTCTAGCGTTATAGAGGAAAAGTGAGGAGGAGGCAGATCTTAATGGAGATCAAATATCGCCCATTCCGTTCTATCGCAAGCCTGCTTGAAAAAGTTCAGGACCTTGGTCAGCTCCCTTGGCAGCAAATGGGTTGCAGAGAACGAGGCGAAGAGGATTTCAAGCGCGTTGCAAGGAAATTCGACAATCGTGGCCGTTGGAGAACTCAGAATGAAGACACGGGTAGTCCTCAACTTACCGACCTCAACTGAGGCCAAAATTTCTGTGGCTGAGCAAAACATTTGTAAAGTGAGCTTGGCATCATCATCGTTATCATTATCAGATATCAGGACTTGAGAATTGAACCTGCAGAGACTCTGGCGTAAATCAGTGCAGGTGGTTCCAGTGGTACTTCGCACACTGGGTGCTGTGCCTAAAGACCTAGGCAAGCACTTGGAAACAATTGGCGCTGACAAGATCACCCTTGGTCAGCTGCAGAAGGCCACCTTACTGGGATCTGCTTGCATAATCCACCGATACATCACGCAGTATTAAACACTTGGGAAGTGTTTGACTAGTGATTTGTGATACGAAACCCAGCATGGTTATCTCGCTTGCTGTGTACATTGTCATTTTTGTGTGCAACAACAACAACAATAATAATAATAATTGGAAAGAATCCAGAAGTTTTGCAAGAGTTTGCTTCTTTATTTGCAATACAGGAGGTTTTTCGCTTAGTAAATGCCAATTGGGACCAGCAGCACAATATATTGAGATGCACTTTCAATAACTAGCATTTGAATTGAATTCCTAAGTTTCAGGCTCACCTTGGGGAAATTTTTCAATTTTTCCTACCCTGACAGCTTCCAAAACCAAACTGCATTTCCACAAGGTAGCTTTCATATTATTTTTCTTTTTTTTAAAGAATGGAATACAAGAAAATGTGACATTAATCTAAGCCACCGCCAGTATCCCAAATGTGCAAATCCCAAGCTGAACGTCCTTAAATCCAAAAAATTGTGACCAGAAAAACGTTCTTCCCCTTCTGTGCACCTTACTTCATTTAGATAAACAATAGCAATTAAGCGGTACCCAAAAAAAGCCCCAGTCCTTTTTCTCCTAATTAAGGTGATTAATCAGCTAATTAAGAAACAGCTTAAAGGGCTAATTCATTAAAAAAAATTACATTGGCAGTATAAGCGGTCTTCACAGATTCCCATTGCCCCAAATCCTGTTGATTACATATGTGGTATAGGAATAAAGAATGATAACTCACATGTGTGAGGACAAAGAGATCAGAAAAGGACCAAGAGCAAAACTGAATTCAGGCACAATGGACTCCGTTACTTGTGGTTAAGGTTGGTGTGATTTCAGGCACACAAGACAAACTTCACAGATGTCCTGCTTGGGTGGGGCAGGGTTGGACTAGATGACCTACAAGGTCCCTTCCAACTCTTAATCTGTAAGTAAGTAAAACAGCTTCTGGACTTTGTGCTTGAGGTGAAGGGTGGGAAATGAAACTTTGACTTTGGTTTTTGCTCGTGAGATAGGTTTGTTGTGACAGAAATGGCTAGTATATACTATTATGTGATTATTTTAGGGGATTATCTTTTTTCTACTGCACTAAAAAGTCAAAAGTAATGCTTTTTTCCCCAATGTTTTTTCCCCTTCCCTTTTTTTCCTCCCTTACTTTTCTCTTGCTTTTATTTTTCTTTGTGTTTTATATTTTGATTGTCTGTAGAGATTCTCAGTTCTCCATGGTTGTCTCAAAGGTGATTTTTTCAAGAGGCAAATGGACTTTCTCCGTTTCTTTTGAAGACGTTTCACTTCTCGTTCAAGAAGCTTCTTCAGCTCTGACTGGATGGTGGGGAATGGAAGGATTTATATTCCTTGCAGACAGCTGGTCATTTGCACCCTTTGAGAGGGTTGTTGAAGCACTTGGAGGTTTATCCTCAGGGTCATCTTTATATAGACTGGGTGAAACCAGGCTCAATAGCAGTAACTGTGAGAGGGATCTTGGAGTCTTAGTGGACAACCAGCTAAATAGGAGCCAGCCATGTGCAGCAGCAGCCAGAAAAGCTAATGCAATTCTAAGTTGCATTAATAGAGGGATACAATCAAGATAAAGTGAGATACTGATACCACTCTATAAAGCCTTAGTAAAACTACACCTGGAGTACTGCATCCAGTTTTGGTCACCACACTATAAAAAGTTGTTGAGACTCTAAGAGAAAGTACAGAGAAGAGCAACCAAGATGATTAGGGGAATGGAGGCTAAAACATACGATGAATGATTGAAGTAACTGGGCCTGGCTAGTCTAGTGAAGAGAAGGACCAGGGGAGACATGATAGCAGTCTTCCAATATTTGAGGGACTGCCACAGAGAGGAGGAAGGAATCAAGTTTTTGCAATAACCTTCCCCTGCCACGCCCACCAAGCCACATGCACAGAACCGGTGGTAAAAAAAATTGAATCCCGCCACTGAACAGGAATAAGTATATAAATAATAAATGAGTACAAATAAATGGATAAATGGGAACAGTAGGACAGGGACGGTAGGCACGATGGTGCACTTATGCACGCCCCTTACAGACCTCTTAGGAATGAGATCAATAGTGGATAGTTTAAGGTTAAAGGAGTGGGGGTTTGAGGATGTAACAACAGAGTCAGGTAGTGAGTTCCAGGCATTGACCACTCTAGTGCTGAAGTCATATATTTTTGCCATTGAGTTTGGAGCAGTTGACTTTGAGGTTGTACCTATTGTTTGCCCGTGTGTTGTTGTGGTTGAAGCTGAAGTAATCATTGACAGGTAGGACGTTGTAGCAGACAATTTTGTGTACTGAGCTTAGGTCAGACCTCATTTTTCAGGGTGGGGATGTCACGTAAGCCTTTCCAGCAGCTCATGATTCAACCAACTGTGTGGATCCCAAACTTGCTTTAACTTGATAAATACAGCTAAACACGTGGTGTGGATAAAACAGGTCTTTAATCCAGAAAGCTTTGGGTAGTTTATAGTAAAGGAATCTGTATAAACAAGAGTTCGGTCAAGGAATTGAGACGCAATAATATGAGAAAGATCTGTGACCTCAAAGAGGAGAGATAAAGGGAATGAGACCCTATTGAGATATATAAATAAGCAGTATATAGCAGTTCCGGGAGAACAAAGAAAGCCAACGAGAAAAGGGATATAGCAGGGGGAAATAACATTATATTCTCGGCATGCCAAGGAAAACATATCAAATGATGAAACATGTTCAAGACAGAAGCTTGGGAACAAGATGAAAGCCCAAACAATATTAATAAGAGATAAAATGAAAATTCAGACCGGTGAAAATTAAAACCGATGTACTGTATCCAGTTTTGCTCACCACATTATATAAAAGATGTTGAGACTCTGGAAAAAGCACAGAGAAGAGCAACAACAATGACGAGGGTAGTGGAGGCTAAAACATGCAGGAATGGGGTATTTAATGAAAGGAAGGAACAGGGGTGACATGATATTTGTCCAATATTTGAGGGGCTGCCACAAAGGAGAAAAGTTCGTCTATTTTCCAAAGCACCTGAAGGAAGAACAAGAAGCAACGGATGGAAACTAAGCAACGAAAGAAATAACCTGAAAATAAGGGGAAAAAATTCCTGACAGGAAGAACAATTCATCGGTGGAACAGCTTGGCTCCGGAAGTTGTGGTTTCTCCATCACCGGAGGTTTTTAAGAAGAGATTGGACAGCCATTTGCCAGAAATGGCATAGGGCAATGATGGCAAACCTTTTTGGCACCGAGTGACAGAGTGCCGGAAACCCAAAGACCAGCTGGCCGGTGCACGGATGCCTGTTTTTTGGCTGTTTTTGGCCGTTTGGGTGGCTCTTTTCAAGCCATTTGGGGACCATTTTCAGACTGCTTTTTGGGCTGTTTTCCAGGCCATTTCAGGCCATGTTTGGTCATTTTTGGCCCCCAAAATGGTCTGAAAAAGGCCTGGAAAAGGCTCCAAAACAGCCCCAAAATGGCCGTTTTGTGGGCCGTTTTCCAGAGCTCCAGCACCTGCAAGGACCAGCTGGCCAGTGCACATGTGCACGCCCAAAACCAGAAGAGCAGCTGGCGATGGTGCATGTGCCCACAAAGAGGTCTCTGCGTGCCACTTCTGGCACAGGTTCGCCATCACGGGCATAGGGTCTCCTGCTTGAGCAGGGGTTCGGACTAGAAGACCTCGAGGGTTCCTTCTGACTCTGGTATTCTGTTACTCTGCTTTCGGAGGGTCACTAAGCAGGAAAGCTTGGATCTGAGCAATTATCGCCACGTGGAAGAGAGCAGGACTTTACCAAGGCATTAATACAATCCAAGCATGAGAGATTTGAATCAAGAGCAACACCCAAAGGAATGGCTGAAGGACAGAAATGACATCATTACAAGCAAGTAAAATGAGAAGGGGGGCAGGATAAGCTAGATCAGAAATCCACAGAGCATTCTGCATCACGGTGAAAATTTCATCTTGGTTTTGGCCGAGATGTGATTAGAATCTGAAAGAGAATTGACTGTGGCTAATCAGGCAAAATCAGAATAACAAGAGTTGGAAGGGAACTTGGAGGTCTTCTAGACCAACTCTCTTCTCAGGCAGGAAACCCTATATCTATTCCAACTCATGGCTGCCGAATCTCTTCTTAAAACCCCCCACAACTTCTGGAGGCAAGTTGTTCCACGGATTAATTGTTCTCCTTGTCAGGAAATTTCTCCTTAGTTCTAGGTTGCTTCTCTCCTTGATTAGTTTCCATCCGTTGCTTCTGGACCTGCCTTCAGGGGCTTTGGAGAATAGCTTGACACCCTCTTCTTTGGGGAAGCCCCTCAGATATTGGAACACTGGTATCATATCTTCCCTGGTCCTTCTCTTCACTAGACTAGCCAGGCCCAGTTCCTGCAACCGTTCTTCATATGTTTTAGCCTCCAGACCCCTAATCATCTTTGTTGCTTTTCTCTGCACTCTTTCTAGAGTCTCAACATCTTTTTTTATCTCTCACATTTTAAACATTTGGTTGGCGTGGGTTCTGGGACCTTCTGAGTATGAAGTTCAATCTTAAGGGATGCTTTCCAGTGCTCTTGTAACTTTGAATGGCTGCTGAAGAGAAGAGAAGAGAAGAGAAGAGAAGAGAAGAGAAGAGAAGAGAAGAGAAGAGAAGAGAAGAGAAGAGAAGAGAAGAGAATTGAATTCTTTATTGGCCAAGTGTGATTGGATATACAAGGAATTTGTCTTGGTACAAATGCTCTCAGTGTACATAAAAGAAAAGATACATTTGTCAAGAGTCAAGAATCATCAGGTACAACACTTAATAATAGTCATATGGTGCAATAAGCAATCAAATCATACTAGGAAGCAGTCCATATCGATCGTAAGAATACAAGCGACAAAGTTGCAGTCATACAGTCACAAGTGGGAGGGGATGGGTGATAACGAGTGATGAGAAGATTAGCAGTAATAGTAGTGCAGACTTTGTAAATAGTTGGACAGTGTTGAGGGAATTATTTGTTCAGCAGAGTGATGGCATTCGGGGAAAAACTGTCCGTGTGTCTAGTTGTTTTGGTGTGCAGTGCCCTATAGCATCGTCTTGAGGAAAGGAGTTGAACCAGTTTATGTCCAGGATGTGAGGGGTCTGTAAATGATGGTAAGTTGGGGACTACTTATTTAATATTTAAGATATTTAATACTGTCTTCTGGCAAAGGGAAAACTTTTTGATGGAGTTGTTTTCCGTACTTGAGAAGACAGGAAGGGAAAGGTGGGGGGGTTCTACTTTTATTCTCATCTGAAGTCACACTTTTGTCATTCTTAACAATTCCGCAGATGCACAGCAGGCCTGGTGGGTGGTTGACTGGAGCGAGAGAAAACCCAAATAACGCCGTTACAAAATAAAACACCCCGACCATATTCCACAGTGTAGCAGCTGGGAAGGAGGAGAAAGCAACAAGAGGAAGACGGCGCAATAATTCTTCAAGGTTTTCGTGAGAAGACCAACTGGCATCAGTGAGCAAATATGGTCGTCCCATTCATCTTCTTGGGAGAAGATGAATGAGAGACCATATCTGCCAGTTGTGGTCTTCTCACAAAAACCTTGAAGAATTGTTGTGCGGTCTTAGGCAGGTGGAGCCCTTCCGTTTGGAAGGAAGGGCTCAAAGACAAAGGAAGAAAAAAAAACGAGGTAGTCTTTGTCTTACAACACTTCATTTAATTTAGTTCAGTTGAGTTTGTTGTCATTGCACCCCGTACAATGAAATTAAATACCATCTTCAGTGTACATTACGACGGTGAAAATAAACACAAACGCACATCCTTCGCATTCTATACATTGAATTGAAAACCGCTAATATTGCATTAATGTTGCATTATACATCAGAATTCAAAAGAGCTACCATGGTGCAAGAGGCCAACTAGGCCACGCCCACCATGGCCACGCCCACCAGCAACTGGGCAGAGAACCCATTGCTAAAATGTTTGAAGGCAGTCACGTGACTCTGCCAACCTCTATAAATGCTCCCGATTTACTGTGATCCCGCAGTGCACTGCTTTAAAAACATAACAAATACCGATAGTAAAGTACTCCTCTTTTTTTTTTGCTGGAAAGATCCAATCTTGTGTTAGACATCTGCTCCGCTGGGAAGTCAAGTAAATCTGGTGGATATATTCCATTAGTGTCTGAAATCAAGGCCGGGAGTCTTGCTTTGTCCTTGCTTTTTCCGAAAGATAGCCGAAAGAAGATGAATGAATTGTTTCCGGCACCTTTTGGAAAGCAGAAAATTACTAACTGTTATTAAGAGAAATCAAGCTGACAAAAAGAATGGCTTGCACATAATTTCTTTGAAAGCTGACGAAGCAGAAACTGTCAACACATAATACGGCAAACAAAGCCACAGCGCTGAACGTCCATTGTCTGTTGGAGAAGTTCTATTAAATTTGCTTTCTCTCTCTCTCTCTCTCTCCCTCCCTCTTTCCCTCTCTCTCTTTTGGGTTTGTCTGTGCAATTGCTTCAGAGCAAACCCTTACTCTAAACCTTTTCACTTGCGTTATGGTTCACCCTTTCCAGAACAGAGTCACCGTAAGGCCAAGGTGGAGGTGCCAGGCAGAGGTGGGCTTCAAAGATTTTAGTAAAGGGTTCTTTGCCCGGTTGCTGGGTGGGCGTGGCCATGGTGGGTGTGGCCTAGTCAGCCTCCTGCATCAAGATGGGGGGGCATTTTTCCCCTCCCCGGGCTCCAGAGGCTCTCCGGAAGCCAGAAACGGGCCCATTTCCGGCCTTCCTGAACTTCCGGGAACCCCGTTTTTCATCCTCCCTGAGCCTCCACACATGCCCTGCACTTACCTGCATCCAAAACAGGCCACGTGGGGACTCCTGGGAGGGGTGGGGCAGGGTGGGTGGGGCCAGCCAGGAGTGGGATTTGGGGATTCTCCGAACTGCACAGAATCTTAGTTAGGGGCTCTCCCGAATCCCTATGACCCCGCCCCCCCTCAGCAGCCCACTCCTGGGGCCAAGCAAAGTTTAATGGAGCTGGGAAATTGAGTTCAGGGGGTCCTCGACTTATGGCTGCAGTTGAGCCCAACATGCCTATCACTAAGTGAGACATTTGTTAAGTGGGTTTTGCTCCACATTGCTTTCCCTGCCATGGGCTGTCACCGCAGTTGTCAAATTAGGATCACCTTTGTTAGGTGAATCTGGTTTCCCCCAGAGTCTTTGCTTATCAGAAAGGGGATGACGTGATCCCGGAGACGTGATCAATGAAATGGCTTGCCTTCAGAAGTGGTGAGTGCTCCATCACTGGAGGTTTACAAGAAGAGATTGGACAGTCACTTGTCTGAAATGAATAGAATACAAAATAGAGTAGAGTAGAGTAGAGTAGAGTAGAGTAGAGTAGAGTAGAGTAGAGTAGAGTAGAGTAGAAAATGAATAGGATAGGATAGGATAGGATAGGATAGGAAGAACAGAATAGACAGAACAGAATAGAATCTATTAAGAATAGAATAGAATATAAAGTAGAGTAGAATGAAATAGGAATAGAGAGTAGAGAGTAGAGAATAGAAAAGCATAGAATATAAAGGAATGGGAAAATAAGAGAAGAGAAGAGAGAAGAGGAGAGGAGAGGAGAGGAGAGGAGAGGAGAGGAGAGGAGAAGAGAAGAGAAGAGAGAATCTATTAAGAACAGAATAGGATATAGAGTATAGAGTAGAGTAGAATGGAATAGGAATAGAGAGTAGAGAGTAGAGAATAGAGAATAGAGAATAGAGAAGCATAGCATAGAAAGGAATAGAAGATAAGAGAAGAGAAAAAGAGAAGAGAATAACAGAATTTGAAGGGACCTTGGAGGTCTTCTAGTCCAGCCCTTTGCTCAAGCAAGACACCTTATAGCATTCCAGACAAACGTCTCTCCAGTCTCTTCTTCGCACCCACAACTTCTGGAGGCAAGTTGCTCCCCAATTAATTGTTCTCACTCTTGGGAAATTTCTCCTTGGTTCTAAGTTGGTTCTCTCTTTGCTAATCTTCCACCTGTTACAACTGGTTGGATTGTGGTGGGGGTTTTTTTAAGTAATAGTTTCATCCAATTTAATTTTCAGGTATGTTCCAAAACTGGCTAGGCATTCTAATGGAAAATAGCATAATTAAAGCGAGTTGAAATATAAATGAGAAGATTGTGCATTGTGCTATGACTGGAATATCATCTTGCAACAGAATGGCATATTACGCAAAACAGATTATTAATTCATGGTTTTGTCCTCTGGAATATAAAAAAGGAGACAGTTTTGTGTTTCCCATGCATAATTATATCTTAAGCAAGAATGGCCTAACAGAAGCAAATTCTTCTTTCTAGAAATGTGGTTTAAAGGTGGAGAAATCCCTTCATTGTGCTGGAAACGGGCAGGCATATCAGTAAAAGGATACTTCTAAATGCAAACAATTGACTATATTCTATGTGTGTTGGTGAAGCAGTTCTGACTCTCAGCAGTTTAGGAAGCCATCCATTAAATCATCCATTAAGGGTTAAACCGTCCAGACGTAAATATAAATCCATTAAAGCAAGCCGTTATGTCCCAAAGTTACAACGTTGCAAGGATAAATTGTCATAGCGGTAATGAATAATAAATAAATAAGACCAACTAGAACAAAAGCCGATGAAAATCGTATCAATAATTAAATCAAAGAGAAATTTATAAAGGTGGCAATAACAAAGCATTCAACCACAAACTCTGAAGGCAAGTTGTTCCACTGGTTAATTGTTCTCACTGTCAGAAAATTTCTTCTTAGTTCTAGGTTGCTTCTCTGTTTGGTTAGTTTCCATCAGGGGGGTGCGATTCAAATTTTTAACAACTGGTTCTGTGGCCATGGCTTAGGTGGTGGGCGTGGCTTGGTGGTCATGTTATTGGTTGGGCGTGGCCAACTCAATATCACTCACATCGAGGCACGCATCTCCTCGCCTGGCCTCTCATGACTGTGGGGATGCTGCAACAGTCGTAAGTGTAAAAAATGGTCATAAGTCACTTTTTTCAGTGCCATTGTAACTTTGAATGGTCACTCCACACAAGCAAAGGACCAGCAAAGGAGGGGGGGGAAAACTTCAGAGAAGTTCCTGAGACAGGAAGTCTAGTCCTGCCAAGAATGTAATAAGAGTTAATGGAGAGGCAGTTTCTGTAAGCAACACCAGAATGTTTCCTTCCTGCCTTCATTACAGGATAAGACCAGTAATTTCTCCTAACAACCGGTTCTCCGAACTGCTTAGAATGTTGACAACCGGTTCTAGCGAATAGGTGCGAACCTGTAGAATCCTACCCCTGGTTTCCATCCATTGTTTCTTGCTTCAGGTGCTTTGGAGAATAGCTTGACTCCTTCTTGTTTGTGGGAGCCTCTGAGATATTGGAACACTCCTACCATATCATCGATAGTTCTTCTTTCCAATAGACTAGACATACCCAATTCCTCCAACCGATCTTCATATGTTTTCACCTCCAGTCCCCGTATACCATATAGTATAGTAAGATGACTATTGATAATATTGTATAGTATGGTGACTATTGATAAATGACTTTTTTGCCATGGTTGTTAAGCAAATCATTGCAGCTCTTAAATGAATCATACGGCTGTTAAGCAAATCTGGCTGCCTCCATGGACTTTGCTTCTTGGAAGCTGGCTAGGAAGGTCACAAATGGTGATGACCCCTGGGATGATGCCACAACCATCATAAATACCTGCCAGTGGTCAAGCATCCAAATTTTGCTCACATGATGGTGGGGATGCTGTGATAATCATAATAGCAGCAACAATAGCACTTAGACTTATATACCGCTTTCCAGTGCTTTCCAGCCCTCTCTAAGCAGTTTACAGAGTCAGCCTCTTGCCCTCAACAATCTGGGTCCTCATTTAAACTGACTTCAGAAGGATGAAAGGCCAAATCAACTTTGAGCTGGTCAGGATCAAACTGCTGGCAGTTGGCAGAGTTAGCCTACAACATTGCATTCGAAGGAAGGAAGGAAGGAAGGAAGGAAGGAAGGAAGGAAGGAAGGAAGGAAGGAAGGAAAAAAACAATAGCACTTAGACTTATATACCACTTCACAGTGGTTTACAACCCCCTCTAAATGGTTTACAGAGTCAACCTCTTTCCCTCAACAATCTGGGTCCTCATTTTTTCAACCTTGTAAGGATGGAAAGCCGAGTCAACCTTGAGCTGGTGAGAATCGAACTCCTGGTATATGGGCAGAGTTTACCCACTGAGCCACCGCACTTTTTTCAGTGCCATAATAACTTCAAATGATTGCTAAAGGAATGGTGGTAAGTCGAAGACCTGCCTGTGTCCTTTTGTATGCCATTTCATTTTGACAATAAGGAAGATATTCTTGCACATTTAGAACCTGCATTGCTATTCAGGGGAGTAGAATTCCCAACTATTTTAAGAGAGCCTTGCGTATGTTTGATATAAACAGCTACCCAAATTCCTTTTGCGCAACCCTATTTCTTTTTCCAAGGTATTTACAGAATGCGCACAGGTGTTCTGTGCCATCTGTTCAAAATTTTATAATGAACTCCTTCCAAAAGAAGCACTTTAAAAAGTGATCACCTTGGTTCTGAGCCCATCAGCCCGTTTCTTGTCATCTTGCTTAGTTCTGGAACATCTGCTTGGTCCCTCTGTGGGGAAAGGAAATCCAAAATATTAAGATGGAGCTACAACTGCATGACTGCAGTCTTATCTGTGTCTTTTAAAAAAAAAAAAAAAAGATTGCAGTCTTACCTGTGTCTTTAAAAAAAAAGATTGCAATCTTACCTGTGTCTTTTTTAAAAAAAAAGATTGCAATCTTACCTGTGTCTTTTTAAAAAAAAAATGATTGCAGTCTTACCTGTGTCTTTTTTTTTTTTTAAAAAAGATGTGTTTCTTTCAAAGAGAAAAAAAAAAAGTCTATAAATAAATGGAATGATAACAATAAAAAGGGCCAAGATGATGAAGCATTGGCTGGCTGAAGCTTTATGGTCCTAATGTGAACTCAGAAAATTATCTGGAAAAAGGTTAGGGGAGAAGGATGAGGATGAGAGAAGAAGGAAGGGAGCGAGGGAGGGAGGAGGAGGAGGAGGAGGTGGAGGAGAAAGAGAAGGAGAAGGAGAAAGAGAAAGATGAGAATTATTTAAGAAGGAGAAGGAGAAGGAGAAAGAGGACAATTATTTAAGAAGGAGAAGGAGAAGGAGAAGGAGAAAGAGGAGAATTATTTAAGATTTAATCTCCAATTCACAGTCTGGGACTGATAAAAATTTAACAGTTCAAGTCCTAACCAAGGATTATTATCATCCCGGAAGAAGGAAAAATCTGCACAGTGGTTTTCTTAAGAAAGAAAGAAGTTCCACGGAGAAATTTCACCTCTAATGGAAGCCCTCCATGCAGGACTTCCTTGTGGGGCAACCTTTAGTTCTCCTGTTTACCTTCCAAGCTCCAGGAGGCCGTAAGCCAAACAGCCATGATAGATGCCCTTTTCCTGGCTAACCGGTTTTTTGTCTCTCGCAAATCCTCCCTCTGCAATGCCAAAAAAAAAAATCCTATTAAAAAGTCCTGCAAGTCCTGCATAGAAAGCACCCAGCCAGATGACTCATCTCCTTGCCTCGTTCCCTGGCAAACAGAGAACATGCTGAAGCATCCTGTTCCATCAAGCTTTGAGCGCAGGACTTGTGGTTTGGAGAGCAGGTAAAAGACCGTAATTAGATGTGTCCTCCTGTGTCATTTTTTGCCAGAAAAGATCCATGATCCTTTGGATTGCAGCAGACTGGGGAAAGGGAAGAAAATTGAGGAACATTGCAGCCCTGATTGGCAACTGGAATTCAAACAAATTGAGGAGGGCTTGAAAATGGGAGGGTTCGTTTGTTTTTCATGTTAACTTCAGCCTGGCGCTTGGCTCATCTTGCATGGTAAATCAATAGCCTCAAAAATGAATTACAAAAGAGAGTTTGGAGGAAATTTCTCACAGCCTTGCCAGCTCAAAACTAGTCTATTAATTCTCCAAGGGAACAGAATGTTATTGAGGATAGCGGCTGGGGTTTAGTCCAGATACTAAGGAGGCCATAGTTTTATCCTGCATCAAAGAGGATGGATTAAATCAGTGTTGTTGTTTTTCCAAGTTGGGTCAATTTTAAGATGTGTGGGCGTCTACTCCCAGAATTCTCCACTGGCATTTACATCTTAAAGTAGACCAGTTTTAAAACACTGGGTTGTTTTTAAATGATCTCAGAAGGACCTTTATGTTTTCTTCAGCTCTAGGACCTAGTTTTCTCCTTTTCCTAATCCATATCTTATTTATGATAGTTCAGGTCACAGCTGTAGATGTTTGTGTGAGAGAAAAGGGAGGGAGGGAGGAAGGAAGGAAGGAAGGAAGGAAGGAAGGAAGGAAAGGTTACATATTGAGTGATCTTCTGCTCAAAGAATAGAAGAAAAAAAAGCTCCAACACTTCAAAACCCAATACATCAGAAGTACACTAAGGTAGAAAATGACTTTCTCCTTGCATCCAAGCAATTGAAAGGCTTCCAAATTTTGAGTTGAGGTTTGTGACACCATTAGTCCTTTCTCCATTGGCCAGACCTATGGTAGGAGGCATGACCTGAACACTGTCAGCCTATCAGTAACAGGGATGGGTCCTCAGTCATCACTGTTGTATAAGGAGCCTCTGTAGTGCAGTGGTTACAGTGCAGTACTGCAAGCTTCTTCTGCTGACTGCCGGCTGCCTACAATTTAGCAGTTCAATTCCCACCAGGCTCCAGGTTGACTCAGGCTTCCATCCTTCCGAGGTGGGTAAAATGAGGACCCAAATTGTTGGGGGCAATATGCTGACTCTGTAAACTGCTTAGAGAGGGCTGTAAAGCACTATATAAATCTAAGCGCTATAATGTAGAGGCTCTGTTGCTTGGCCATTCTTTCTCTCCAACTCTACTTTCTGCAGGATGAAGTAGGAAACTAGGGTTTGATTGACTGGGATTAGGTGTTCCCACAACATGATCTGCTATTGGTTGAAATATGTTTAACCCTTATGCAAGATTGGATCTCTTTTGGTAAATTATACTCCTTGCAGAGGTGGTATTCAACAGGTTCTGACCAGTTCTGGAGAAATTTTGAGTAGTTCAGAGAACCGGCAAAGACCACCTCTGACTGGAGATTTTACAGTATATCCTTCCCCGGCCATGCCCACCGAGCCACGCCCACAGAACCAGTAGAAAAAAAAAATTGAATCCTACCACTTCCTCGGGAATATAATTTGTGTTCGCACGACACGTTAAACTCCTCAGTGAACAACTGAAAGACATGGAAACATGGCTAGCAGGTTTCCAACTCTCCAAGAATTTGGGGGTGGAATTTTTTTAGATTGCTCGATATTGATTTGATCTTAGATATGATAGGACAGAGCCAGTAGACGATTATTCAGAAACATCTGAATTTTGTACGAACAACGACTCCTGGCAGTACAAATATTGAAAAAGGCTTAATACTCCAAAAATTTGCTTTAAAAAACAAAATAGCGGCAAGCTACTTTATTTCTATAGCCTCGCCCTATGCAATTCCATTTTGCTCAATTGTGTCATCTAATGTTTTAGTTCCCACATAAGGAGGAGACAGAAAAAAAATAGCATTCCAGTTAAAGCAGAAACCACATTTTCCTTCCTGGATATTTTCTGGATCTTCAAACAGAAATTATGATTTGATTTCACCATACCGAAACGAACATATTCCTGAAGATATTAATTCTTCTATTCCAAAAATTTCCAGATTGCCAAAAATTAAATTTAAAAAAAAACATTGCTTTAAATCAAAGCTTGCCTAAACAGGTTTTATTTTAGTTAGATCCGGCGTTTTTTTTCTGACCTTGATTCCCAACTTTTGCAAAGAAAATTCTCGCTATGAGCAGAAACAACAATTTTCCTCTATTATTATTATTATTATTATTATTCAGATATTTAGCTTAGCATCCAGTTTAGAAGAGCAGATTTCAAATCCCAAGGTAGGGAAATTGGAATGGAAGAGGCAAAACTCCCATATTTTAATTGGAAAAATATCTTTCAAGGCATTAAATTGGTTGTGGACTGTCTACCGCAGGTAGAATTTTAAAAAGAGCCAATGTTTCTCTATTTATATATTAGAGAGGATGTCTGTCAGAAAAAAACAGCTCTCTGCTCTTCTTACAAGAAAATATTCTTCACTATCATGCTGTCTTGAAGTAGATATTGTTATAAGAATAAAAACTATGTAAGGAAGGGTGTTAAATACAAGTAGTCCTTTAGAATTGAACCCACAACTTCTGTTGCTAAGAGAGACAGTTTTATGAGTTTTATGACCTTTCTTGCCACAATTGTTAAGTGAGTCAAGGCAGTGGTTAAGAAAGTAGCATGGCTGTTAAGTGAATCCTGGGATGGAATTCAAATTTCTTAATAACTGGTGCTGTGGGCATGGCCTAATTTGTGGGTGTGGCTTGGTGGTCATGTGATTGGGTGGGCATGGCTTGTATGTAAATATTGTAAATATTTATGTAAATATTGAATTTTTTATAATAAAAAGAGCAATTTTACCCAAAATCAGGTAAAGCAGGAGGGCAGATTGGGTTGCTCTCAGAATCACAGATTCACTTAGAGATCTACCAATCTGCAATCTGCTACCTGAGTCTGCACTGAAAAATAGAAGCTTTAGTCTTAAGGAAGGCTCAGCTCTGCTTTTAGATTAGCTAGAAAGCAAGAAATCCAATGATTTCCTGCTTTCAAGCTAATCTAAATTTCCCGGCACAGCTGATAGTAGGAACAGCTGATGGTCGGAAAATAAAAGGAAAAATAGCAACTTACCAAAAATTAGGCCAACGCAGGCAAGTTGGGTGGTGCGCATGCCAGGTAAGGAGTGAATGGACAAGGTGGGGCAGGGCAGGGCCAGCCAGTGGTGCAATTTGCCAGTTTTCCGAACTGGGCAGAATTGTAACAACCGGTTCTGGGTATGTCTAGTTTAATGAAAAGAAGCAGTCATCCAGTATCTCAGGGGCTGCCTCAAAGAAGAGGGAGTCAAGATATTCTCCAAAGCTCCTGAGGGCAGGAGAAGAAGCAATGGGTGGAAACCAATCAAGGAGAGAAGCAACCTAGAAACTAAGGAGAAATTTTCTGACAGTTAGAACAATTAACCAGTGGAACAACTGGCCTCTAGAAATTGTAAATGTTCCAACACTGGGAGTTTTAAGAAGAGACTGGACAACATTTTGTCTGAAATGGTATAGGGTTTTCTGCTTGAGCAGGAAGATGGACTAGAAGATCTCCAAGGTCCCTTCCAACTCTGTTATTCTATTTTTTTTTAAAACATATTGCTGTAAGAATAAAAACTCTATAAGGGAAGGGCTTTAAATACGCAGCCATCCTGTCTATAACTAAAAAGTATAGCCACCATAAGAACATAAGGATCACATTCTTCTCCACCTTCATTACCATAGCAGAAGAGGGCTCTTCGGCAACCATTCATATCCTTGTTCCTCCTCTGCCAGCAGAAGGACCGGTTTGTTTACAGGCTGGGGCAGATCAAAGAAATGGTTGGGAAGACAACAGCCACTTGCTCAAATTCCTCAGCTGTTTGCAAAAAGATCAGCCAGCAACTCAGTTCACAGCAAAGTCACCATGAAGAAACTCCAAAGGGTTCCGCCCTAACAAATGTCTTTTACTCGGGCTGCAAAGTAGAAGAACCCATGGCAAACATTTCTGTAATATTATCCCTAATCGTTCTGGGGAATTTTCGGTTTCGAGCGAGTTAGCTAACAAGGGCCAGGACAGATGGAGATAGCCCAACCATCTGGAGCGATCCTCAGGGATGGCTTTTCTGATGCCTAAATCGTTTTAGCATGACTCGTGGTGATAGCCCTTCTCTCTCAACTTCTGGGTTAGAATATCAAGCTAGGACTCAGGTGACACATCCCTTAACTCAGTCCCCAGTTGTCAGATTCTTGGATGTAAGCAGAAAGTAAATTATTCTCCCTGATGCAACAGAGTCTTCTTTAACAAGATTTATGAGATGGGGTTACAAGAATTCCAGCAACTGAAGTACTTCCCATTCAGTACCAGTTTATTCCCTGCCAAAGTAGGGTGGAGGCTTTCTAAATTTCTTGGTAATCAACTCTCCTGTGAATCAGAAAAGTGGTGATTCTTTTTCCCAACAATGGAAGAATGTACACCTGGCTGTCTAAAATATTTCCTGGAGTCTGTTGTCTAAAATCCTGAAGTTTCCTGAGTCAACCTGAGCTCATCCGTATATCAAACTTCCATGCAGAGTTGTTGAGGATGGAAAAAATTGTACTCTCAATACCCTAAAATAAAGACAAGAAATAAGTGTAATAAACAAAAGAAATATGCCCGAGACCCAATTCTGATTAATTTTTCACTTGGTGCTCTTTAAACAAATACCTGCCCTTTGTCCTTTGTCCTTCGTATAGCTTAAAGGTCTGTGGAGTTTCTCAGTCATCCAGGTCTTGGTTGTCCCAAAGGTGCTTTTTCAAAAAACAAGTAGCCTTTGTGTTTCTCTTGAAGACATTTTCCTTCTTATCCAAGAAGCTTCTTCAGTTCTGACTGAGTGGTGGAAGGTGGAAGGATTTACATTCCTTGCAGTCGTCTGGTCATTAGTACTCTTCCTGAGAATTGTTGAGGCCACTTGGAGGTTTAGCTGTGCCCTTGAGGTCACCTGAAAAGTGCAAATGGGTGTGGAGCAGAGGTGGCATTCAGCAGGTTCTGAACAGTTCTGGAGAACCAGTAGCAGAAACTTTGAGTAGTTTGGAGAACCGGCAAATCCCACCTCTGACTGGCCCCGCCAACCCCATCTCTTCTCTGCCTCCTGAGTCCCAGCTGATCAGCTGGGACTTCTTTGGTTGCCCTGCACAGGAGAACGGAGCTGGAAAGCAGGTTAATGAGGTGGGGAGGGAAGGGGGATTTTGCAGTATCCTTCCCCTGCCATGCCCACCAAGCCCCGCCCTGCCACCAAGCCCCACCCACAGAACCGGTAGTTAAAAAAAATTGAATTCCACCACTGGTGTGGAGCCTCCTTGGAACTGCTGAAAGGGCTGTGTTGTAAACAGGAGTTAGGTCTGTGTTGTAAGGAGGAGATAGGAGATGTCCCTTCCACTTTGTTGACAGAGGGTTATTCAATCTTAATGTAGATGACCTCTTTGACCCCTCTTTCAAAAAAAGCAGTCCTCTCTGTCCAGAGTGACCTTTGTCTTTCAAATGAGGATCTTGTCCAGATGGGTTTGTTCTCCTCTGTTGTGCCATGGCTTGTGAAACAATCGTTTTGTTTCTCCAATCAATAGATCTGGACACGTCTCGCTGCCTTGTCCTGCATCATTTAGCTTGACATTGATTCAACCACATGAAGTTTGTCCAGATAGGATCTTCTGCAGCGTGTTCCCCACTTCCCTACTCAAATAGTTTGGGCTTCTTTACACACACTAAAATACGGGTAGCCCCCCCCAGTGCTCCAAACATACTTACCACATAAAAGTTCCAAGATGCACCTGTCTCCCTTAAGGCTTCTTAGCTGTAGACTTGAAAAATAATTCACACACCTGGTTATCTCCCCCTCAGAGGTCATCCAGGCTCTTAAATCATATTTGTGTCTTAGATTTACCTGAAGTCATTTGAAAACCCAAGAATGGAAAGTAAGAGAGAAGCTTGAGGGTTTTTTTTTATTATTGATTTTTATTTAAAAAAAAACACCGATAAAGTATTAGCTTTTAAACTTCTAATCCTCTGTTCCTTGACTCTTAGGATCAAGGTGGAGAAACCTCTGATAATGGGAGCTGCTGTTTGCATGCCTATCAGCTCTCTTGAAACTTGTTACAGGTACAAAGAAAAAAAGCTAGGAAGCCCTTTTTTATGTTGGCCACTGTGGATGAAAACCACCTTTTCCCACGATGTTCAAAGAACCGGCAGTAAACGGGGATTTCAAAGGCACTGTCACCCATCAGACCATACTTGTTGGATGTGGTAAACCTGAACGATTTGTGCTTTAAATCCTTTTTAAACCCCTTCCTCCAATATCTTATTTCCTGCATAGCCAGTGTCCTACTTCTACTACAAGAGAGTAAAGCTGGATTGATATTGTGGTGAGAGCTCTATAGGTAATCCTCATCTTACGACTACCATGATTCTTGACTCTTGACGGATGTATCTTTTCTTTTATGTACACTAAGAGCATTTGTACCAAGACAATTTCCTTCTGTGTCCAATCACCCTTGGCCAATAAAAGAATTCTATTCTATTCTATTCTATTCTATTCTATTCTATTCTATTCTATTCTATTCTATTCTATTCTATTCTATTCTCCTCCTCCTCCTCCTCCTCCTCCTCCTCTTCTTCTTCTTCTTCTTCTTCTTCTTCTTCTTCTTCTTCTTCTTCTTCTTCTTCTTCTTCTTCTTCTTCTTCTTCTTCTTCTTCTCCTCCTCCTCCTCCTCCTTCTCCTTCTCCTTCTCCTTCTCCTTCTCCTTCTCCTTCTTCTTCTCTTGACTCTTGACGAATGTATCTTTTCCTTTAGGTACACTGAAAGCATTTGCACCAAGACAAATTCCTTGTGTGTCCAATCACACTTGGGCAATAAAAGAATTCTATTCTATTCTATTCTATTCTATTCTATTCTATTCTATTCTATTCTATTCTATTCTATTCTATTCTATTCATTGCTCCCTTCTCCGTTCCTCCCTGCGTGCCCTAGGATGAAGAGCGGGTGGGCCTGGGTCTTCCTCTGAATGCCCAGCCGGACTGTGCCCTTCCCCAGTTTCCTCCACAACCACCAGAGCCACACTCCTACTCCCTGTCAGCTGCTCGATTTCCCTCTCAGAATCAGTCTCCAACAGGGTCATGACATATTCAGTTTGTTCTTTCGCCTTAATTGCTAGCATTAATCTATTCATTTCTGCACATTCAAACATTTTCCTGATCACATTATCCTCAGTTGGAATCTCTTCACTTTCCCAGTTTTGGTGCAAACACGATTCTAGATGCAGTTAGTACATGGATAATTAAATATGCATTCTTTTCTCAGAGCTGAAAAAACTTCTTGGATGAGAAGCGTAACATCTTCAAAGAAAAAAAACCAGTAAGTCCTGTTGCCTCCTTTGGGACAGCCATGACCTGGATGATGGAGAAACTCCATAGACATCAAGCCTTTTGAATCTTCTTCCAACCAAGAAAAGTATCAGAACTACGTTCCGCTCTTGAACATCTATGGAGATTCTCAGTCACGGTTGTCGAAAAAGTGTTTTTTTTTTCCTTTTCAAAAGGCAACTGGACTTTGTTTTTCCTTGGAGAAGTTTTGTTCCTTGTCCAAGAAGCTTCAGAACAGAAGAAGCATCTTGGATGAGAAGGAAAAACAAAGCCCAGCTGCCTTTTGAAAAGAAAAAAAAATAGCACCTTTGGGTCCACTCTTGAACTTTTTGCTGAAATGTTGTCCTTCGTTTGACACACTGCGTTGTTGTTTTGACCTTCCATGGATCAAAGTGACATATAGGACTCTAATCTTGTGTTCTTTCCACAGGCATCTTCTGAGTGGCAGCCCCAGCCTACCTGAGCAGTCAGTCAGCTGACTCCTTATAAAGGCCAACCTTCATCCACTTCTCTCTATAAAGCGCTCTTACCTGGTCCATAAAAAATATATTGGTTCTAAATACCTAGAACCAGTGGTGGGATTCAAAAAAATTTACTACTGTTTCTGTGGGCGTGGTGTGGCTTGGTGGGTGTGGCTTGGTGGTCATGGTAGGGGAAGGATACTTCAAAATTCCCATTCCCTCCCCACTCCTGGGGGAAGGTTCCTGAAAAAAACCATTCCCTCCCCACCCCACTAACCTGCTTTCCAGCTCCATTCTCCTATGCAGGGCAATCAAAGAAGACCCAGCCAATCAGTTGGGACTTGGGAGGCAGAGAATAGATGGGGGCATGGCCAGTCAGAGGTGGGATTTGCTGGTTCTCCAAACTACTCAAAGTTTCCATTACCGGTTCTCCAGAACTGGTCAGAACCGGCTGAATACCATCTCTGCCTAGAACCATTGAGAAGTATCTTAGAATTTGACTTCTACTGTTTAGGATCCAAAAGCTATTTTTGGAATATCTAGGGTCACCAACAGCATCTTTGGGCATCCAGTTTTCCTGAGATGAATCCTTGCTAAATTGTGATTCTTTTCCCCATCATTTACCTAGTTAAAGTCTCTCTTTTGATCCCTTGATCATTCTAGGGAATGAGGTTTCCTATGTCCATAGCTTCCAATCAGATGTCACTTTAGAAGAACCCAACATCACTTCTTCCTCCTATTTTTCACAACTGAGGAAGAAGTACATAGAATCATCATGGGAATTGGCCATTGATAAGTTCATCCTTCATACATTTTCTAGTTCTCTTAAAATTATTCACGTTATTGGCTATCTCTCCAACTTCCATTGAGGGGACTCCAACATCTCACTAAGACATGATTTGAATACTTTTAATTGACTGAATGAACCAGAATTGGTTGGGTTGACTCAACACACCAAGTCTCCTTTTCAAACTACAATGGTTGGGTTGACAGCCCACCAAGTCATCAGTTTACAATTATAATGGTTAAATTTGCCCAGAAAGGTAAGCCACAAACAAGTTGCACTTGTACTTGTAATTTATCAATGTTAATAATTAAATCTCAGTCTGGTTTATCACTCTTATTGTGTATATCAGGCTGTGATTTTGTTCTTAACTTCAAAGTGTGAATAAATGCTTGCCCTCATCTTCTACTGGGCTCTTTCTTTTTCATTTCAGCACTCTGTATATTTAGCATTCTCTCAAAAGAATAATATTTGCCAATCATCTTTTCCTGTGCCGTACAGATTTGTGTCCACAGCTGCCTTGATCCTACTTATTCATCTTTTTTTTCTTTTCTTCTAAATAAAACACTAGTCCCAAACATTATACCTTCCCTCCTAAAGGGATTCTTCAAAACTCTCTGCTATTTCTGCAGCTCTTTTCTAGAAGCGTGGAAAACACAAGAAGGCTATAACATTTCTGTCATCTGCTCCAGCCACATCCAGTGAATTTGCTCATCTGGCATTTGCCTGGGATTATTAACATCTGGTTCTCGTTTGGATCCTTGTGTCTGGATTTTCCAGCCCTTGTTAGTCAAAGCTCTGCCTGAGGGGATGTTCCAAGTTCTCTTTTGGCTTCCCTTGATAGTTTTAAGTCCTACAACTCCAGAGGTGCCATTTTCTCCAAGAAGACCGCAGCAGATCCGTTGAAGAGGGAAGTAGACATTAAAAATACCATCCTGGGTTACCGCTAACCATTTGGAGACATGTGGGACTGTTTCTGAATGAATGCAAGTTCAGAAGCAAGCAAGATGGGTTGCCAGCCTTGTTTATTTATTTATTTGGTTTGTCCATTGCTTACAAGATAATAGGTATAAGTAAAAAGATAGTTATGAAATGGATACATATAAGAAAAAAAAAAGAAACAATAGGACAGGGATGGTAGGCACGATTGGTGCGCCTACTCTGAAGTTTTTCCTCCCTTCCCCCATCCAGTTGAGTACTGTGTAGTCTCTTGTCTTGGGCCCCTCTTTGGAATCTTCTTTCTGGGAAACCACAGTGCTCCTGCTGAGATTCCCCCCTTCACTCCTCCAGGTGCATATTCCATCACACCTTTACAGAAGAGTTTATCATTCCTACCTCTAACACAAGAATCAAGTCAATTAACAGTCCAAGCTAAACTGATGCTAGATAAGGGTCAATGGAATTCACAAGGAATTGGTCCTGGGTTTCTTGTGGCAACTCAATGACTCTAAACTGATGACACATTTAACCCCACCTTCCACTTTAGCTTCTTCATACCTTCGGAGAAGCTCTCTCCACTCCTCCTTTGGATCACATTTCATTTATCAGTCACTGCATCTAGGCTGTGATGTTCCTCTGTCTCCCAAGGTCATTCTCATGTACCGTGACATGAGTTGTTCATTTGGTGAAGAAAAGAAGAAGGGCCATTTCTGACTTCATCTCAGTCCTTTCGCTCAACGAGAGGATCGTATTATTCTTGTCAGAATCTAAGCTTCAGTATTTTCAACCCAAAGCATTTCATGTCATTTCCATTTCAGTGACAGTGTCAAAATAAAATAATTTCATGCATGATGAAGAATTCATGCTGCTTTATTCTGCGCCGCAAGAAATGGTTATGAAGTTTCTTCAGAAAGAGGTAGATGCAGCTTCCCTTATCTGTAGTTAGGGGTTTTCCCCCTCCCCCTAAAAATTATCTTATGGGAAAAGACAGATATGAAAATATCATAAGCAAAAAACTTGATATATCTTTTTTTGTTTTGTGAATATAAGACAGAATATAAAATGAGTATTTCATGAATATAAAATAGCTTTCTGAAATTGTCCAGTACAATGCATCATACCAACCAAACTGTCACCCCATACTAGTTCAGTTCTTCTGCTAAGCCGTAATGTGTTTTAACATGGTGGCTTTATTCATTCAATGCAGCGCCATAAACCATTGTTTGCAAATGGCAATGGTTAAATTCACCAAAAACGTTACAGGATTTCCTCTGCTTAACCTAATCCTAGATTAGTTCATTAAGTATATTGGCTTCATTTACATGATGCACTGAAAAAGTAAGTCATAGTCCTGGGTTTCTACAATATTGTGACACTGCAATAAATTTGGATAGTTTGTCGGACCGCAACTATTAAGCCATAATCAAACTCCATGACACAGTTTAATAAATGACACAGTATAATAAATGAGTGGAAAGAATGATGATTTATTCATCAAATTGCAGTTAGTAAAAGGGTGATTAGGAAATTCTGGTGAAGTCAATTTCTGATTCAGGTGAGCCTTCCAGATCAATTCTCCTGGTTTAATTTAATTTAATTTAATTAGGGACTGCCACAAAGAAGAGAGGGATAACCTATTGTCCAAAGCACCAGAAGGCAGGACAACAAGTAATAGGTGGAAACTAATTAAGGAGAGAAGCAACCTAGAATGAAGAAGAAATTTCCTTACATTTAGAACAATTAACCAGTGGAACATCCTGCCTCCATAAGTTATGGATCCTCCACCACTGAAAATTTCCAGGAAGAGATTGGAAGCCATTTGCTTGGAAAGGTATAGAATCTCCTGCTTGGGCAAGGCTTGGACTAGAATAGGGTCGCCAACCTTTTGGACCTCAGGGACCACCAAACTCATAATTTTAAATCCCACGGACCAGACACCCTGGGAAAATCCCCCCAAAAGTCTGCAGGAAAATTCTCCACCCCGTTTTCCTACCGATCGATCATTCTTTATTTGGGATTGCAGGATACCGTCTCTAGCTCCATTCTCAGGGGAAGAGAGAAAGAGAGAGAGACTTTTGGCTTCATGCAAGGAAAGCAGCAAAAGCAGCAGAAGTCTTTCTTTCTCTCCCCCAACCTCCACCAGAAATGAGTCTTTGCCGGCTCAACTTCTTGAAGCAGGGAGCCTTGCAGGGTCCCAAAGATTCATTTCTGGTGGAGTTTGGGAGAGAGAAAGAAAGAATTTTGCTGCTTTCCTTGCGTGCAGCCCAAAGCAGAAGAAGAAAGAAGCGGAAGGAAGCAGCCCGGTGGCCAGGCCAGGCGCGTGGAGAGAGTGGGCCAAGTTTCTACCCTTTCTCCCCTTCCCTCACTACCTCGTGTTGTTCGCAATGCAAGCGAAGCAAGCCTTGTGTTCCCATGGGCCATATGTGGGTAGCTCAGGCTTGTGTTTCCGCACAACCTGGATGAGTTGCTTTGGGAGGGACATTTCTCTGAGGACCACCAAAATTTTCTCGCAGACCACCAGTGGTCCCCAGTCCACTGGTTGGTGACCACTGGACGAGAAGACCTTTGAGACCTTCTTCCTTCCCCTTCTTCTTCCCTGTCCCATCTCATAAAGGTGAACATTTCAAACTTCACCAAGAAACTACTGAGTGAAACCTTCTGTTTTGATGGATGAGACTAGCACGATCTAATGGATGGAGCAATGAAGAACTCGGCTCCTTACAAAATTGTCCCCTCAGTATCGGGTCCTTCAGAAGCTACATCTCTTGTCACACCAGTAGAAAGTGATTGATCATTTACTCACCGGCGCTGTCTTACATATGGAGGAGCTTCAGCAAGAGATCATTTGCTGGTCAGATCCAATACAAGCATCCAGGAATTTAATTTTTCAAAGAATCTGAATCCAGTCCACGGAGGAACTGAAGTCTCAATCAAGTGAGGAAGACAGGAGATCCAATAAGAAGGTTGAACTGCAGGGTTGCGACTTCATGATTAATGGGTCTGGTGTACAGAATGGTAACCTAGTTAAATTTCAGCTGCTGTCATTCATTGTCATACACGTTAGGAAAGAAATACATAAATCTTGGGCTGCGTGGACAGATCTGGATGTTGGTGCCAGCCTTGCCACCGAATGATCCTCGTGAGGGGCTTACTTCTTTGCAAAATGGCTGCCGTGGACAGATTAAAGTCTTGGGGGTGAATGCCAATATACATGCCCCTGGATAACATTGCAGGATCCGATCTGGGTCGGTCACCAAGACCAACAGTTTAGTCTTCCGAGTTTTCCGATTTGTGCTGGGGCCCATCCAGGGGGAACTCGTCTCTCTGGAGAGAGAGGGAGAGGGAGAACGAGAGAGATGAGAAAGGGGAAGATGAGAAAGAGAGAAATATAGGGAGAAAGAAAGAGAGAAGTGAGAGAGAAAGAGAGAGAGGAGAGAGAGAGAGAGAAACAGGGGGGAGAAAGAGATGAGAGAGAAAGAGAGAGTGGGGGAAAAGAGAAAGAGAGGGAGATGAGAGAGAGGGGGAGAAAGAAAGAAATGAGAGAGATGCGAGACAGAGAGGGAAAAAGAAGAGAGGAAGATTCTGGAGATCCACATTCTGGAGAGAGACAGAGAGGCTCAGCTTCTAGTTCTCCAATCCTTCTCTGCTATGAAGGCCCTGCGGAGGATTTTGGGTTTTTCTCTGCCCAATACAACCCACCTCACAGGGATGTTGTTGGGGAAGGGGGAAACGGAAGAGGATGCGTGATAAGCAACAAAAGGCAGGAGGGGAGGGGAAGGGAGGGAGGAGAGAAATGGGGAGGAATAGGGAGGGAAAGAAAGAGAAGGGAAAGAAAGTGAGGAAGGGAGGGAAGGAAGGAAGGAAAGAAGGAAGGGAAAGGGGAAGAAGGAGGGAGGGAAGGAAAGAAGGGAGAAAGGAAGGGGTGGAAGGGGAAAGGGGAAGAGGAAGGGATGGAAGGGTAAAGGGGGTAAAGAGAGGGAGGGAAGGAAAGAAGGAAGGGAAAGGGGAAGAAGAAGGGGAGGGAAGGAAGGAAAGGGGGAAAGAAAGGAGGGAAGGAAGGAAGGAAGGAAGGGAAAGAGGGGAGAAATAGGGAGGGGAAAGAAAGCAAGGTGAGGGAGGGAAGAAAGGAAGGAAGAGGAAAAGGAAGGAAGGAAGGGGAAAGAAAAGTAAGTAAGTTAGTAAAGAAGGAAAGAAGGAAGGAAGGAAGGAAGGAAGGAAGGAAGGAAGGAAGGAAGGAAGGAAGGAAGGAAGGAAGGAAGGAGGGAGGAAAGGATATATAGATTTTTTTCCCCATTAAAGATGGGTGGACACGGGCTTTCTCCCTGCTTCATATCTTTATCCAAGCAAAGTATTCAACACTTGTCTTGCGTGTCAGGTTGCCAAGATAAGCTGGCAAGACTGATCCCTAGAGAAATATATCCCTTGACAGCGTTTTCCTCATTATCTCCCCCTAGTAAAACTCCTACACCGGCACCTTCTTTGCAATAAATGACAAGCTGAAGCATTCAGCTATGCACACACAGGCACCCACCCGCCCATGGGCAGGGGGAAAGGAGGAAGATAGCCCAAGCTAGAGGCTTAGCGAGTCATGTCTGGCATGGCAAGAATGGATAAACAATAGGGCTGGTGCTCAGCGCTTTGCTTCCATTCTCCTCTCGTACAGAACTTAACACTCTTCTACCCAAACTCGGTGAAGATTAAGGAGGAGGAGGTGCTAGGGATCATTAGTTAAATATGTGGGAGAAGCTGGTATTTAGAGGTAAGAAGCAAGCTGGCCCAGGGGGATAGATATGAAAAGGAGGCTAACAAGATGAGAGCGAAAAGGAGGCCAGAACGAAACGGGAAATCGGGAGGAGGAACCCAACTAGAAATTGTGTGAGAACGCAAAGAAGTAATACGATGGCAGCCTTCCAACCTCTAAGGGTCTGCCCCAAAGAAGAAGGGGGTCAAGCTCTTCTCCAAAGCACCTGAAGGCAGGACAAGAAGCAATGGATGGAAACTCATCAAGGTGAGAAGCAACCTACAGTAGAACTTAGGAAGAATTTCCTGACAGGGAGAACAATTAATTAGTGGAACGGCTTGCCTTCAGAAATTTTGGGGGCTCCATCAATTCAAGAAGAGATTGGACAACTCTTTGACAGGGAAGGTCTATCGCTGGAGCCGGGGGTTGGACACATGGCTGGCTGGGGAACTCTGGGAGTTGAAGTCCACAGGTCTTAAAGTTACAGAGGTTGGACACCCCTGCCTTAGTGTATGGCATGGAGACTTCCATGGCCAACAATCATTGGGAAGGGCGACCCGCAGTTTATCTGTTTGCTGAGAGAAGGACAAGAATTTAACAGAGTTGGAAGGGACCTTGTAGGTCATCTTGTCCAACCCTCCCTGCCCAAGCAGAAGACCCTACACCATCTCTGACAGATGGCAGTCCGGTTTCTTCCTCAAAGCTTCCAGGGATGAAGCTCCCATCACTTCTGAAGGCAAGCTTGGTTGGTGGATTGTTCTTCTTGTCAGAAAATTTCTCGTTTCTACATTAACAGATAACAGACAATCAGAATTGGAAGATGACCTTGTAGGTCATCTAGTCCAACTCCCCACCCAAGTGGGAGAGTCTACACCATTTCTGACAAATGGCAGTCCAGTCTCTTCTTGAAAGTCTCGAGTGATGGTGCTCCCACAACTTCTGAGGGCAACTTCTGTTCCATTGGTTGATTGTTCTTACTGTCAGAGAGTTTTGTCTTATTTCCAGGTTGAATCTCTCCTTGTTCAGTTTCCATCCATTATTCCTTGTCTGGCCTTCAGGTGCTTTGGAAAACAGCTTGACCCCTTCCTCTCTGGGGCAGCCCCTCAAATACTGGAAGACTGCTCTCATGTCTTCCCTGGTCATTCTCTTCCTTAGACTAGCCATGCCCAGTTCCTGCAACCGTTCTTCATATGTTTTAGTCTCCAGTCCCCTAATTCTCCTGGTTGCTCTTTTCTGCACTTTTTCTGGAGTCTCAACATCTTTTTTATAGTTTGGTGACTAAAACTGGATGCAGTACTCTAGGTGTGGCCTTACTAAGGCTTTATAGAGTGGTATTAGTATCTTATTTGATCTCGATTGTATCCCTCTGTTAATGCAATTTAGGATTGCATTAGCTTTTTGGGCCGCTGCTGCACACGGCTGGCTCATATTTAGCTGGTTGTCCACTAAGACTCCAAGATCCCTCTCACAGTTACCGCTATTGAGCCTGGTTTCACCCAGTCTATATGTGTACTTTTGGTTTTTCTTGCCTAAGTGTAGGACTTTACTTTTCTCTACGTTGACTTTCAGCAATGGTGTAGCTTGACCAGGGGGTTGGACTAGATGACCTCCAAGGCCCCTTCCAACTCTGTTATTCTATTCTATTCTGAGAAAAAAGGAAGGAGGGAAAGGGAAGGAGGAGGAGGAGGAGGAAGAGGAGGAGGAGAAGAAGAAGAAGAAGAAGAAGAAGAAGAAGAAGAAGAAGAAGAAGAAGAAGAAGAAGAAGAAGAAGAAGAAGAAGAAGAAGAAGAAGAAGAAGAAAGAAAGAAAGAAAGAAAGAAAGAAAGAAAGAAAGAAAGAAAGAAAGAAAGAAAGAAAGAAAGAAAGAAAGAAAGAAAGAAAGGGTTCTGGGAAATTCTGGGAGTTGAAGCTCACATATCTGCATGTGGCCAAGGTTGAGAAACACTGGCTAGGACTAAGCTTATCCAAACGTTTGGATTACCAGTGCAGGAAAAAGCTGAAGTTCCATAGGGTCTGCGTGGATGAGGGGGTTGGACTAGATGACCTACAAGGTCCCTTCCAACTCTGTTAATCTGCCATCTGTATCTGATTTCTAAATGAGGCATCTGTGCAGGCTTTAAAAGAATGCCATCTCCTCCTCTCCTGGTTCTTTTTTTTTTTCAAGTATTCACCCTCAGCGCCAGCCGAAGAGAAGTTAAAAAAACCCATCATGTTTTGGATAGCAATTTTTCAAACAAATTTAATGCACTAATTTTCTGGGAACGCAGATCAAGTCGCTTTCCATTTCAGGCTGTACCTAGAGGGCAGCGTGTTCGAGTTAAGCTCTGCGAAACAGAAAGGGACAGAATGTCAATTGATGTCCTAACAGCATGTCATATCTGGAATCAAATAAGCAATTACACAAGGCTAAATTGAATTTATTTCAGTCGCCGCGTTGTAGCCCACTTGTTTTGTTTTCTTTTTCTCCTTTTCCTTGTTTTTTTTTCCCCCATTTTACTTGATTGAGATAAAAGACCCCCTTCATCTACTCAATAAACATGCAGCCAGCTGTCATCATTTCTTGGTTTCATGCAACTCTGAAAACATTTGAAAACAATAGAGGCTGCAACAGGCGATGCAAGTTGGTCTGAAACGGTTGGCTGTTAAGAAAAGCAATCCACTTTTGTACGGACAAAGTACTCGATATCGGGAAATATTCTTTTCTTCCTTTTTTTAAAAAGAAAAATGGTGAAAATGCACGCGCCTCTCGAAGAACACGGAAGCAAACACACCCCGGGTGAATGATGTTTGCTCATTTCCAGCTCTGAGAAAAAAAGATAAAATGCGTTGAGAAAAGGAAGGAAAACCTGAAAGGGGTGGGGGAGGGAAGGAAGGGGCAGGAAAGGATATTTGAGGAGGGGGCTAAATAAATAAACCCGGCCTGCTGTGGTTGCTCTGGTTTCATAAAACAATTCCGTTTTCTCCACTCCCGACGCTAAACCTTGTAATATAAAGCAAATTATTTGAGGACAGCCGTGGATGTTACAAATCACTCCTACCGAAAGCAAACAGGCTATTTAGTGAACCTCCTAATGCTTCTCTTTAAAGTCAAACAAGAATTTGTTTAAAAACACACACACACACACACAAACACACAGAGGCGACATTCACACAATAAATGTCAGACATTTCTGCGCCCACTAATCTAAAGGTCCTTTTCCTGCGTCCTTGAATTTCATCCTCTCATGAAAACACACCCAGGACATATTTCTTGCTTGTTCGTGGGCACAAGACTGTCTTCTCCTTCTCTCTCTCTCTCTCTCTCTCTCCCTCTCCCCTTTCATCTCTCCCTCCCTCTGCCTCCCTCTCTTCCTCTCCCACTCCCTCCTTCCTTCTTTCCCTCTCCCCTCTCCCTCCCTCTCTCCCTCCATCTCTCCCCCCTCCCTCCCTCTACCTCCCTCTTCTCCCTCCTTCTTTCCCTCTCCCTCCCTCCCCTTCCCTCTCTCCCTCCCTCTCCCTCTCCATCTCTCCCCCCCCTCCCTCTACCTCCCTCTCTTCCTCTCCCTCCTTCTTTCCCTCTCCCTCCCTCCCCTTCCCTCTCTCCCTCCCTCTCCCCCTCCATCTCTCCCCCTCCCTCTCTCTACCTCCCTCTCTCCCTCCTTCTTTCCCTCTCCCTCCCTCTCTCCTTCCCTCTCTCCCTCCCTCTCCCCCTCCATCTCTCCCCCCTCCCTCTCTCTCCCTCCCTCTCTCCCTCCTTCTTTCCCTCTCCCTCCCTCTTCCCTTCCCTCTCCCTCTCTCCCCCTCCCTCCCTCTACCTCCCTCTTCTCCCTCCTTCTTTCCCTCTCCCTCCCTCCCTCCCCTTCCCACTCTCCCTCCCTCTCTCCCTCCATCTCTCCCCCTCCCTCCCTCTACCTCCCTCTTCTCCCTCCTTCTTTCCCTCTCCCTCCCTCCCTTCCCACTCTCCCTCCCTCTCCCTCTCTCCATCTCTCCCCCCTCCCTCTCTCTACCTCCCTCTCTTCCTCTCCCTCCTTCTTTCCCTCTCCCTCCCTCCCCTTCCCTCTCTCCCTCCCTCTCCCCCTCCATCTCTCCCCCCCTCCCTCTCTCTACCTCCCTCTCTCCCTCCTTCTTTCCCTCTCCCTCCCTCTCTCCTTCCCTCTCTCCCTCCCTCTCCCCCTCCATCTCTCCCCCTCCCTCTCTCTCCCTCCCTCTCTCCCTCCTTCTTTCCCTCTCCCTCCCTCTTCCCTTCCCTCTCCCTCTCTCCCCCCTCCCTCCCTCTACCTCCCTCTTCTCCCTCCTTCTTTCCCTCTCCCTCCCTCCCTCCCCTTCCCACTCTCCCTCCCTCTCCCTCTCCATCTCTCCCCCTCCCTCTCTCTACCTCCCTCTCTTCCTCTCCCTCCTTCTTTCCCTCTCCCTCCCTCCCCTTCCCTCTCTCCCTCCCTCTCCCCCTCCATCTCTCCCCCTCCTCTCTCTCCTCCCTCTCCCTCCTTCTGTCCCTCTCCCTCCCTCTCCCCTTCCCTCTCCCCCTCCCTCCCTCTACCTCCCTCTCTTCTTCTCCCTCCTTCTTTCCCTCTCCCTCCCTCCCCTTCCCTCTCCCCCTCCCTCCCTCTACCTCCCTCTCTTCTTCTCCCTCCTTCTTTCCCTCTCCCTCCCTCCCCTTCCCTCTCTCCCTCCCTCTCCCTCTCCATCTCTCCCCCCCCTCCCTCTACCTCCCTCTCTTCCTCTCCCTCCTTCTTTCCCTCTCCCTCCCTCCCCTTCCCTCTCCCCCCTCCCTCCCTCTACCTCCCTCTCTTCTTCTCCCTCCTTCTTTCCCTCTCCCTCCCTCCCCTTCCCTCTCTCCCTCCCTCTCCCTCTCCATCTCTCCCCCTCCCTCTACCTCCCTCTCTTCCTCTCCCTCCTTCTTTCCCTCTCCCTCCTCTCCCCTTCCCTCTCTCCCTCCCTCTCCCCCTCCATCTCTCCCCCTCCCTCTCTCTACCTCCCTCTCCCCTCCCTCCCTCTACCTCCCTCTCTTCCTCTCCTCTCCCTCCTTCTTTCCCTCTCCCTCCCTCCCCCCTCCCTCTCTCCCTCCCTCTCCCTCTCCATATCTCCCCCTCCCTCTCTACCTCCCTCTCCCTCCTTCTGTCCCTCTCCCTCCCTCTCCCCTTCCCTCTCCCCTCCCTCCCTCTACCTCCCTCTCTTCTTCTCCCTCCTTCTTTCCCTCTCCTCCCTCCCCTTCCCTCTCCCCCTCCCTCCCTCTACCTCCCTCTCTTTCTTCTCCCTCCTTCTTTCCCTCTCCCTCCCTCCCTTCCCTCTCTCCTCCCTCTCCCTCTCCATCTCTCCCCCCTCCCTCTACCTCCCTCTCTTCCTCTCCCTCCTTCTTTCCCTCTCCCTCCCTCCCCTTCCCTCTCTCCTCCCTCTCCCCTCCATCTCTCCCCTCCCTCTCTCTACCTCCCTCTCCCCCTCCCTCCCTCTACCTCCCTCTCTTCCTCTCCCTCCTTCTTTCCCTCTCCCTCCCTCCCCTTCCCTCTCTCCCTCCCTCTCCCTCTCCATATCTCCCCCCTCCCTCTCTACCTCCCTCTCTTCTTCTCCCTCCTTCTTTCCCTCTCCCTCCCTCCCCTTCCCTCTCTCCCTCCCTCTCCATCTCTCCCCCTCCCTCTCTCTACCTCCCTCTCTTCCTCTCCTCCCCCCCCCCCCCCCCCCCCCCCCCCCCCCCCCCCCCCCCCCCCCCCCCCCCCCCCCCCCCCCCCCCCCCCCCCCCCCCCCCCCCCCCCCCCCCCCCCCCCCCCCCCCCCCCCCCCCCTCCCCCCCTCCTCCTCCCCCCCCCTTTCTTTTCTTTTTGGTCGGGGGGGGTTTTTTTTTTGGGGGGGGGGGGGTAAAAACTGTTCTTTTTGGTGTTGGGTTTTCCTCGGGGTTTTTATCCCTCCAGGTAGTCCTGGACTTACAACCGTTCACTTAGTGGCTCTTCGAGGTGTCAACGGCACTGAAAAAAAGGGGACTTATGACCCTTTTTCACACCTATGAGCCTTGCAGCTTCCCCACCGTCACATGATTTACATTTCTCTCTTAGAGCCGCCTTCGTCCAAATCAACCGGAATAAGCTCGTTTGTTTTGTTTTCAACCCTCTTTCCCTCCCTCTGTGGGCGTGGCTTGGTGGGCGTGGTGTCCTGTGGGCGTGGTTTGGTGGGCGTGGAAAGGGAAGGATACTGCAAAATCCCCATTCCCTGCCCACCCCTCTAACCTGCTTTCCAGCTCCGTTCTCCTGTGCCGGGCAACCAAAGAAGATCCAGCCAATCAGCTGGGACTCAATGGGAGGCGGAGAATAGATGGGGGCGGGGCCAGTCAGAGGCGGGTTTTGCCAGTTCTCCGAACCTCTCAAATTTTCCCCCACCGGTTCTCCAAAACTGGTCAGAACCGGTTCTGAATCCCACCTCTGCATGCCCTCCGTCCCAACTCACCAAACCACCATAATTTTTGTAAAGTCCTTCCCTCCGATTCAAGGGAAGCTCCTGTCTTTTTTTGCTGTTGTTGTTCGTGCCATTTCAGAACGTCAAGATTAAAAACTAACAAAGGTAAAGTCTCCATAAAGAGGAATAAACAATATCGCGTAGGTAGGCTAGGAACGCAGAAAACAAAAACAAGAGAAATGAACAAAAGTATAAAAAGGAAGTTGAGTTCCCAATTCCTTTGCCAAAGGGATAAATAAAGCGTCAATAATTCAACCCTTTTGGGTTTAGCTTGATTTTAGTTCTCAATCCTACCGTTTAAGACTGCCTAGTCCTCAACTTATGACCACAATTGACCCACAACATACACACACACACACACAAACATTTTCATTGTTAAGCGAGACAGAAGTGAAGTGATTTTGGCCCATTTTACAACCTTTTTTGGGCCACAGTTGTTAAGCGAATTGCTGCAGTGGCTTGGTTCAGAACACGGTTGTGAAGCGAATTCTGGCTTTGCGTGGAGTGACCATTCAAAGTTACAATGGCACTGAAAAAAGTGACTTATGACCATTTTTCACACTTACGACCGTTGCAGCATCCCCACAGTCATGAGAGGCCAGGCGAGGAGAAGCGCCCCTTGATGTGAGGGACGTTGAGTTGGCCACGCCCACCCAGTCACATGACCACCAAGACATGGCCACCACCTAAGCCACGCCCACAGAAGCGGTTGTTAAAAAATTTGAATCCCACCCCTGTGTGGTACCCGTTGTGCTCTCATAAACCTCCTTTTTACACAGTACTCATTGTTCTTCTCCTTGTGCAGGTGATTCCAAACCAGGAAATTGTGGTTCCTACGTCTGAGCAGGGAAGAGGGGTGGGGTGGAAATTAACCAGAATCTCCAGGTGTAAATATTTTCCCATTGTAGATATTCCTTTTAAAAATTAAAGATGTTCTGTGGTCAAGTTTTTCTTGGTTTTTTTTTTTTCAGCCCCAGGCCAATGCCAGGGTGTGCTTAAATATAGTTTATTTAATAAATCATCGTAGGCTAGAATGTTGTTGAGCCCAAACGATAAAAACCACAATACGGCTTAGTTATGATGTGTAAATCCAGGCTGTTTAAGTCTTGACGCCATCCGGAAAGGGAGGGTTGGTACTGCATGTCCTGTACTTTATAGAGTTTTTATCTTGGGTCAATCATTAAATTGCCATATGCCCTGGATTTATCATAACATCCACTGATCTCATGGGAAGAGCTTAAATGCTAGGATTATGAAAGAGAGGGAAGGAGGGAGGGATAGGTAGATAGATAGATAGATACATAGATAGATAGATGATAGATAGATAGATAGATAGATAGATAGATAGATAGATAGACAGACAGACAGATAGATATCAAATAGATATCAGATAGATAGAGATAGGTAGAGATAGATAGAGATAGGTAGAGAGAGAGAGAGAGAGAGAGAGAGGTGTAGATAGACAGACAGACAGACAGACATAGACATAGGTGTAGATAGATAGATAGATAGATAGATAGATAGATAGATAGATGGATGGATGGATAGCTGGATGGGTGGAGGGGAACAGGTAGATAGAGAAGATGATAGATTACATTACAATAGTTTAGATTAGATTAGATTAACAGACAGATGATAGATAGATAGATAGATAGATAGATAGATAGATAGATAGATAGATAGATAGATAGATAGATAGATAGATAGGCAGGCAGGCAGACAGACAGACAGACAGAGGCAGACAGTCAGAAGAAAGGAAGGTAAGTAGGCAGGTAGGTAGCTAGGAAGGAAGGAAGGAAGGAAGGAAGGAAGGAAGGAAGGAAGGAAGGAAGGAAGGAAGGAAGGAAGGAAGGGATAGAAAATAGTACAGGCGGACAAAGATTAGATAAGATAGATATGATAGACAGACAGTGAAGGAAGGAAGGAAGGAAGGAAGGAGGGAGGGAGGGAGGGAGGGAGGGATAGAAGATAGTATAGGCAGACAGACAAAGATTAGATAGACTAGACTAGATGGATAGATAGATAGCAGTAGGTAGGTAGGTAAGTAGATAAGATAGACAGAAAGACAAAGACAGAAAGGCAGAGATGGATGAACGGACAGATGGATAGAAAGACACATCATAGAATCATAGAATTGTACTGCTAGAAGGGAGCTGAAGGATCATCTTCTAGCCCAGTGTTTCTTAACCTTGTAGGGGGCGTGCATAAGCGCACCAAAGTGCCAACCGTCCCTGTCCTATTGTTTCCTTTATATTTCTTATATGTACTCCTTTCTTGTATTCATAACTGTGTTTACCCTTATGCCTATTATCTTGTAAGCGATTGACAAATCAAATAAATAAATAAAATAAAATAAATTTGAAGACGTTTAGACTTCATCTCCCAGAGGTCCCTAGCCAGCATGGAGACCTTATTTGGCATGTACAGGAAAAGCAGACAGAGAATAAGGTAATACAACCCACACAAATAAACATTTATCTATGTTTTACCCATATCACACAGAGAGAGAGGGACAGAAAGACAGACAGACAGAGAGAGAGACAGACAGACAGAGGGGGAGAGAGAGAGAGAGAAAGCGCGCGCGCGAGAAATCGGTTGAGTGTTCTCTTCAATTCTTTGTTCTTCTTGATTCCTATTTATGGCTCCCTTTTGATTGCCCTTGATTTAAAAAGCTTCTCATTACAAGAATCTGATGCTTTTTTTAGGTAAACTGTTAACATTTTTATTAAAATCACACACAGTATCCTACATTTCCCCTTTATTAAAACAGTCTCCTTGACATGAGCCCATAATAACTCCTTCAAGTTCAGAGCAGGAGTGATTTAATTTTAGAGTTAACAGAGTTGGAAGGGACCTTGTAGGTCACCTAGTCCAACCCACTCGCCCAAGCAGGAGACTGTACACCATTTCTGACCAGATGGCTGTCCAGTCTCTTCTTGAAAGCTTCCTGGGATGAAGCTCCCACAAGATTCATCACTTCAGATCAATTTTTTCTCCTTAATTTCTAGGTTGAATCTCTTCTTTTCTTGCCCACAGTCTTGAAAGCGGGGACCTCATGTCTTCTTCCAAACTTCAATTTCCACTCTACACTGCTGGATTTCTTAGTGGTACCTTATCCATCTGTCTCACCCAGGTCTGACCTTTTCAGGCCAATCAAGGTCGCCCAGCCGTAAGTCCAAGCCCTATACATATCCGTAAGCTGTAATATTAATATCTATATCTATATCTATATCTATATCTATATCTATATCTATATCTATATCTATATCTATCTATCTATCTATCTATCTATCTATCTATCTATCTATCTATCTATCTATCTATCTATCTATATATATACACACACACATATACATATATAAGCCGGACTCACAGATGAACACTATACAGAAGCCTGACGATGGCAGATGAGATTCTGCCGAAACGTTGCTACAACTTTAAAAGCACAACTACAATGACGTGGGAAAATACCCGAACGAAGCTGAATGCCATACATGTAAGTACCTGCGAAAACTTAAGAAAATATATATATATATATTTCAAAATATATTTCAGAATATATATATATATTCAAAATAAATTGCCCACTTCTACGCTCTTCCCCACCAGCAGTTGGCAGTACCAGACCAGCGGTGATGATCATCTATTTCTGGAACTGACATCCAACTTGCTTAGAGGAGGCCAGACTCTGCCAGGCAGCTGGGAAGCCCAGAGGTGGCTCATCCACATTTCCACAGTCCGAGTTTTGATCCTCTGTTGCAGCCGTGTTTAAGGGTACCCCACCCAAGCCGCTGTGGGTTAGAGACCCTGGACCCCTTCATGTGTGAACACACACATGTCAACAGCACCCATAGTACATAGCTCTGCCCCCTGTGAGGGTTCGGGAAGAGCTGTGGTGTGGACAGCACCCAAACCTCTGCTTGCCATCAGGGTGAGTTGGGGGAAAATCCCTTTCACGTGTGAACACACAAGGGTGCATACATACATACAGAGAGAGAGAGAGATGGAGGGAGGGGGGGAGAGAGACAGAGACAGAGAGATGCCACCAGGGAGGCTTCAGGAGCAGCCGAGGCTACCCCAAGCCTCTGCCCGCCATCGCAGCGGCGTAGAGACCTCATCCCGTCTCGTGTGAACATCCCCACGCGCGTCCAGACACACGCACTCACACACACACACACGCACCCCTCCGACGGAGCGAATAGCTAAGGCTCCGGGAGCAGCTGCGGCGTGGTTAAGAGGCGGAGACGCCGCCACCCGGATGGCTTAAGAGGCAGAGAATCCCGTCACGTGTGAACCTCCCCACGCGCGTCCAGACACACACACACACACACACACACACACACACACACACACACACACACACGCCCCTCCGACCGAGCGAATAGCTAAGGCTCCGGGAGCAGCTGCGGCGTCTCCTCCTCCTCCTCCTCTTGCTGGCCCACCGCCTCCCGGCGCGCCAGCCGAGCCCTCCTCCTCCTCCTCCCTCCAACGCCTGGCGAGGAGGGGGCTGCCCCAGCGCCGGGCCTGCGTTCGCCTCGCCTCTTCTCCGCCTCCTGCTGACGTCTCGCCAGCCGCCTGCAAAACTCCGGGCGGCGGCGGCTGGCTGGCTGGCTGGCTGGGCTGGCTGGCTTGGCTGGCAGCGGCCGGGGCGAGCAAAAGCGAAGGCGGCAGCAGCGGCGGCGGCAGCGGCAGCAGCAGCAGCAGAGAAGCTGCGCTGCGCGATGGTGGCGGCGGCGACGGGGGCGACGGGGGCGGCTTCTTCTTCTTCTTCTTCGGCGGCCGGGGTGGCCTCCCCGTGCAGCCGGCGGCTGGCTCGGCGCTCGCACTCGGCGCTGCTGCTGGCGCTCACCGTCCTGCTGGTGCAAACGCTGCTGGTGTGGAATTTCAGCAGCCTGGATGCGGCCGACGAGCAGCAGCAGCAACGGCAGCAGCAACGGCAGCAGCAGCAGCAGCCTCCGCGGAGAGGCGCCCTCGCCGCCGCCGGCAGCAGCAACAGCAACAGCCGGAGCGGCCACAGTAGCAGCAGCAGCAGCAGCAGCAGCCGCCGGCGAGAGAAGCGAGACCTGGAGAGCCGCGACGGGCCCCGGGCGCCGCAACCCCGCCGCGCGGCCGGCGCTTTCCGCGGCAAGGCGATGATGGTGAGTAGAAGAGAGAGGAGAGGAGAGGAGGGGAAAGGGGCGCCCGTGGAAAGCCGGGGGAGGGGGGAACTCTTCCCGGGGGGAGGGGGATGTAGAGAGGGCGGCTGGGGGGGAGGACCACCACCACCATCCCCTTCCCCAGGGGCTGAGGATGCTGCCGGCCGTGCACAACCTTGGGAAAGGACGGGGAGGGGCAAGAATGAGGCTTCTCTGGGCAGGGGACCTTTGGGCCGGGGGAGAGGGTGTTCCAGCTTGGCCACCTTGGCTCTCTGCCCCCCCTCCCCTTCCTTGGGCGTTGGAGGGTGCAGGGCCGAGGTGGGGCTCGACCCCTTGGAGAGAGAGAGAGAGTTCTCCTCTCCCCCCCCCACGTGGAGACTTCCAAAGCACCGGGAAGGTCGGGTTGACCCGAGGAGAGACGGGCGACGCACGCCGGAGATTTCCCGGAGAGACGCTTTAGTTGGTAGCAAAGCGCTTGTTTTGGGGCTGGTGGGGAGGGGGAGAGGAGTTGGTTGGGGTGGGGGGGGGGTGGATTCTGCCTGCTTACCTACCAACTTGCTACTCTCAAGCTGTCTTAAAACGTTAGCAAACCAGCGTAGCAGCGGAGAGGAAAGAGGAAAGAAACCGCTCCGGTAGTTAAGTCCGGAGCTCGAGGGGGGGGAATCTTACTAAGGCGAGGAAAGATATAGAACGAGCCGCGTTCTTTCGCTTTCTCCTTTGCAAGCAGGCAAAGAGCGTTTTTTTTATCTCGGGATTGCGCCCTCCCCGCCTAAGCACGTTTATTTATTGAGCTGAACTAGCGGTCTCCCCCCACCCCCCTCCACAGCCCGTGTGGTTGGATTCACACGACCCGCGAAGCTGGACAGGAGAGCGCGATAGATAGGTGGTAGGTAGGTAGGTAGGTAGGTAGATAAGGAGGGAGAGAGGGAAAGAGGGAGACGAGGGAAAAAGAGAGGGGGAGGGAAAGAGAGGGAGGGAAAGAGAGAGGGGGTAAACAGAGGGGGAGAGGAAAAGAGGTGGGGGAGGGAAAGAGAGGAGGAAAAAGAGAAGGGGAAGGAAAGAGAGGGGAGGGAAAAAGAGACAGAGGGAAAGAAGGGGAAGGAAAGAGGGGGAGGGAAAAAGAGGGGGAGGGAAAGAGAGAGGGGGGGAGGGAAAGAGAGAGGGAGGAGAGGAAGAGAGAGGGGGAGCTAACCCAGGCTAAGTTTATGCAACCTCTTTTGTGTAAGCTAGTTAGTTGTTTGCTAAATGTCAGTTTGGTTTGAACGCTGCTTCTTGTTAACTCAGAGGCTACTCTGCTTTCTGCAACTTGCATTTCCCCTCCTTTGTAGAGAAAGAGAGACACCCAGCTACTTCCCTGACACTTTGGTGGCACTTCCATGCATCCCTGATTCCACCCCCACCCACCCACCCTAAATTGCCTCAATGACATTGAAATGCCAGAGGACCAAAATATAGCAAAATCTGCGTTATTTATTTATTTTTCCCGGAATAGATCCCGGGTTAAAACTGGAAGCAAACTAGAGGATTTGGGCTACAGGTTGTCAGCCAGACATCACGGACCATTGAGGATGGAGCTTGGTGTTGGTTTACGTCTCGTTTTGGCACAGTGTGCGGGAAATGTGGGCATTCATCATAGAAGGTTAATGAGTCTCTTTTACATGGTTGTGTTGTCAAGCTTGATTGACGTCTGAGGACCTTCTTAAAATCGTCTGCCTGTGGGATAGGCAGGCTTGAGGAGGAGGTGGGAAGCAGGCGCAGACTTCATCTGAATTCTCCTCTCGTTTCTGGAAGCCAGATCCTAGATGCCAGGGTTCCTCAACATGGACAGAATTCTCCAGCCAGCATGCTTCTCCCATAGAGGGTTTCTCCTTTTCTGAAGAAAGGGATGCTACTGTTGTCCCCAATTCAGGTCTGAGCCTGGTGCCAAAGCCGACGATAGACGCCAGGCACAAGGTGCACAGGGTGATTGCTTTTTATTGGAGTGCTTACTCCAAGGAAAAGGGCTCCTGGTCAAAATGCCAAGAGCCAGGAACAAAAGATTGAGCAAGTTTTATACATTTTCGCTAAAGGAGAAGGTGGGTCAAAGTGAGATAATAAGAAATATCCTCTGATAAACATTTTAGTCATGATTCTACAATTTGTTCTCTTGGTCTCTAGCTGTCCCGATCCCCAAGTCTTGGCTAATGAATGCCCTAGGAATCGTCTAATTCACATTTGATTTGCTGCAGGCCTAACTTTTAGCTGAGGTCTGCAAGTTGGTTAGTTTTATCAGCTGTCCAATTAGCCAGGATTGTTACAAGATTTACACAGGCATTTGTCCTGTGGATAAGCATTCTTTGTTCTTGCAGACAGACTCCACAATTACAGGCTTCCTGATTCACTTTGAAGTGGGTGCCATGACCTAGCTTTAGTTTAGCAGATAGCCCAACAGTACGATAGTCCAATTCCTTTGGGCAGCTAATGTGGACAATGTGTGGACTTCAGCTCCCAGAATTCCCCAGCCAATATGTTTCCCCCATATAGGGTTTCTCCCAGGGGTGTGGTTCTACCAGTTCTCACCTATTCACTAGAACCAGTTGTTAACATTCTAAGCAGTTTGGAGAACCGGTTGTTAGAAGAAATTCCTGGGCTAATCCTGTAAGGAAGGCAGGAAGGAAACATTCTGGTGTTGCTTACAGAAACTGCCTCTCCGTTAACCCTTATTACATTCTTGGCAGGACTAGACTCCCTGTCTCAGGAACATCTCTGGAGTTTTTTTCCCCCTCCTTTGCTGGTGTGGAGTGACCATTCAAAGTTACAGTGGCACTGAAAAAAGTGACTTATGACCATTTTTCACACTTACGACTGTTGCAGCATCCCCACAGTCACGAGAGGCCAGGCGAGGAGATGCGTGCCTCGATGTGAGTGATATTGAGTTGGCCACCCCCATCCAATAACATGTCCACCAAGCCATGTCCACCCAATCACATGACCACCAAGCCACGCCAACCACCTAAGCCACGCCCACAGAACCGGTTGTTTAAAATGTTGAATCCCACCCCTGGTTTCTCCTTTTCTGAAGAAAAGGATGGTACGATAGTCCAATTCCTCTGATGTAATGTAATGTAACGATGTGATGTAATGGATCTAATGTGGGCAATGTATGGACTTCAGCTCCCAGAAATCCATGGGTTGACCATCTTCAACACATGGAATTCTGGGAGCTGAAGTCCATACGTCTTCAAGATCCCCAGACTGGGAACCACTGTCGTAGGCTTAGTGAGATCATAGCATCGGATGCTTCTGAACTGCATATTGTCAAAGCTTCCTCAGCCTTCGGTGAAGGCTTTTGGCTCACCTAAGAGAGAAATCTAGCTTCTCAGGTTGACCTGAAGATTGGCAGTTCACCCAGTGACTCGAATGCAAAAGTTGACCGTAAGCTGTCTTGCTTTTCTATTGCTGATGGAAGCCAATGCTGGGAACAATTTCTCTTGCTGGGATCCATTTTCCCATAGTCCTCTTTTTGGGAAAGACCCCGAAAATCTCTTTCCTCCCCTCCCCTCACCCTCAAAATCATTTCTCCAGGAACCCCGTCTGTCTTGCTCTCGTTATGTTTCTTTTTTTAAAAAAAAAAAAAAAAAAGATAGGAAGCACTTAATCCGTTCCAGTTGACTTCTATTTCCTGTAATCGCTGAAACGGTTTTAAATTTTCAGATATATAGTGTTATGATGGATGCAAGCTGGAGCTGCCTTGTCAAGAAAACATTTCCAGCTTGTCTGAAAGAGGGAGTTAAAGATGCCGGAAACGAAACCATAATTGTGATAAATAACAGAGGCACATTTTTTTGCGGTGGTCCTGTGATCGGATCTCATTCCCATCCCTCGCCTTACCGTATGCAGACTAGTTCCTGGAATCCTCATAGGGCTGGAAGGACCCAAAGAGGTCTTCTAGTCCAACCCCCTTGCTCAAGGCAGGAGAAGACCTCGTATACATACCTTGTGTCTCTCTTCAACAAGCTTCCGCTCATTGTTTCTTGTTTCTCTGGCTGGAGAATTCTGGGAGTTGAAGTCCACAAGTCTTAAAAGTTACTAAGGTTGGAGACCCCTGCTTTAGACAGTAGGTCAACCCCTTCTTTTCTCAAATACTGGAAGACAGCCATCATCATCATCTCCTTTTAATCACCTCATAATCCCTTGCGAGGTGGAGCCTGGGAAACTGAATGCAGTGTGTTTACTGGCTGGATGACTTTCCTGTCACCAGTGCAGAGTTCCGTTCGGCCGATAGAATCTCAGTGAGCCCAGAGATAGAAATATCTGCCTCTGCCTAGGATCGAACTCATAGCCTCCAGATTGTGAGGCGACAGCTCCACCTCTAGGCCACCGCACCACTCCGTGGAAGACAGCTATCATGTCACCCCTAATCCTTCTCTTCGGTAGGCTAGACCCGTGACGGTGAACCTATGGCATGCAGGCCGGAAGTGGCCCGCAAAACCCTTTCTGCCATCACGCGAGCCGTCACCCCAGATCAGGCGCCCTGCACATGCGTGCGTGCCTCCCGCCAGCCAGCTGATTGTCAGGTATCTGACAATTGTGCAGTATACAGGTCCTCGATGGAAGAAGGCAGGTTGGTAGCAATTGTTTTTTCTGCAGTCCTAATTACTCTTTATAAACCCTCTTTAGGTTTAATTCCTACATAGCAATCATCTTTCTTCAACTAATTTCCACCTCTCTTAATCAGACTGCTGAGTAATCTGGCAAGGCGGTGTTTGATCTCTGAGAAATGAACCGGGCTACCTGTTTTTTTCCACACTGGTTTTTCTTGTCAACCCAGTGATGGAAACCTTGCGATCGATCGTGGTTTCTTCTCACCGTTGCAAGAATGGCTGTGCATTAGGCCAGCTGAAAAGGAGCAAAGAACGAGAGACGATGATGGTGGGAAGCATTAGAGTGGCTTTCCCATTATTTTTTTTCTTTGCTCTTAGAAGTATTTAAGAGGAAACGTACGGCTAAATGCAGCTGCCTTTAGATGTCCACCTGGGCGATTACTCTAATGGCTTTCTGGCAGGGATTGGAACGGCAGTTGTGCTTTCTGGGAGTTGTGGTCTGTCCCAATTGTAAGGGCAGATAGACCCCGTGGATTTCAACTTCCAGAATTCCCCAGCCAGCCATGCTGGCATTCTGGGAGTTGAAGTCCATGCGGTCTTAAAGTGGCCATGTTTGAGTAATACTGAGATAGAGGAAGGCTATAAAGAAACTACAGGAAGTCATCCTTCTTCTGGAAGATCTTCTTCGGCTTTGAGGGACATAACGATTGTACAGAATCCTGACTATGATGGACAGTGAAGAAAGTGGAAGCTAAATAGCCATTTAGTCCAGGGGGTCTTCAAACTGGACAGCTGTAAGACTTGTGGACTTCAACTCCCAGAATTCCTTCTCCAGTCATGTTAGCTCAGGGATTCTGGGAGTTGAAGTCCACAAGTCATTAACTTGCCAAGTTTGAAGACCCTTGCGTTAGATAGATAGATAGATAGATAGGGAGATAGATAGGGACACAGGGAGATAGAAGATAGATAATGTAGATCAGGGGTCTTCAAAGTTGACAGCTTTAAGACTTGTGGACTCCAACTCCCAGAATTCCTCCTCCAGTCATGTTAGCTCAGGAATTCTGGGAGTTGAAGTCCACAGGTCTCAAACTTGCCAAGTTTGAAGACTCTTGATTTAGGAGATGTTTTAAGCTGGATTCCAGCACTGAGCAGGGGTTGGTCTTGATGACCTCAGGAGTCACCCCATTTCCATCACTAGACACTGGAAAGTTACCTTCAGATCTGAAGGTAATTTATTGAGCCACGGTGGTGCGGTGGTTAGAATGCAGCACTGCAGGCTATTTCTGCCTGACTGCCGGCTGCCTGCAGCTCAAATCTGGCAGTTTGAATTTCACCAGGCTTAAGGTTGACTCAGCCTTCCGTCCTTCCAAGGTGGGTAAAATGAGGACCCAGATTGTTGGGGACAAAGAGGCTGACCCTGTAAACTGCTTAGAGAGGGCTGTAAAGCACTGTGAAGTGGTATATAAGTCTAAGTGCTATTGCTGTTGCCCTCCCTCCTTCCCTCCCTCCCTCCCTCCCTCCCTCCCTCCCTTCCTTCCTTCCTCTCTTATTCCCTTTCTCCTTCTCCTTCCTGGTGGTGCAGTGGTTAGAATGCCGTATTGCAGGTTGACTCTGCCCACCGCCAGCAGTTCGATTCTCACCAGGCTCAACCTTGGACTCAGCCTTCCCTCCTTCTGAGGCGGGTCAAATGAGGACCCAAAATAGTTGGGGGCAAAGAGGTCGAATCTGTCAACCACTTAGAGAGGGCTGTAAAAGCTCCGTGAAAGCTCTTGCTACTCTCGTCCTGAAGCATCACGTATGAACGGCCTGCCAAACGACCCAAGATCTCTGTATTCATTCCGCCCTCTGCTCGTTGTGCTAGAAATAGGCAGCAGAGCAAACAGCTTGTCGGAGCCCGGGGAAACGGCCTTCTCTGCATGCGTGCGTGATAGTGTGTGAAGAGTTGTGCTTCGACAACGCTGCGTTTCCTTCGAGGTTTGTTAGGCAATGGCTCCCCGAAGGAAAAGCCTGATCCCCGGAGCCCAGTTGTGGAGCGCCTAGTTAAGAAGCGATGATGGAAGGAACCGCTTTATAATAGCGCTCCCTATTTTTAGAAGCCCTCTTTGGAGACTTCATTATTTTGGGATGCGTTTGTGGTGGAGACATCCAGATTTTTCCCACTCATCAGTTGTGGGGTTTGGGGTGGGTTTTTTTTGGGGTTCCTGTTGCATGTTCACATGAAGGCTTTTCATGTCAGGGGCGTGTGTGTGTGTGTGTGTGTGTGTGTGTGTGTGTGTGTGATTGGCAACAGTTGTTGTTGGTGGGGAGCCCTTGTGCTTAGGGTTTTTTTTAGTTCATCTGGATTTGGTAGGGAAGCCGCTTTCGATGCAGGTGAACTTGGCCCCTTGGTGCAATCTTGATTTAATTTCTCTTAATGTCGTTTTATCCTCATCTTTATTATTCGTATAAATGAGTCGAGGCAGCAAGCACACCTAACGCGCCTTTCTCCTTCTAGGGAATGCTGGAGGTGGGAAGTATGGCTCAATTGACTTGGATGGGATGGGATGGAAGCTGCCATAGTAACTGGGAGGGAGGGGGAACGTGAGTTTAATGGAGGTGGGGGCATTATAAGCTTTGTCTTATAAGCTGGTACTTCCTCCTTTTTCTTTTGCAATCGGGCTCTGATATCATGGATCCGTAAAATGCCTTGTGCCTCTTCCTCGCTCTTCAAATGAATCCTGTTCATTCATATATATATATATATATATATATATGAATGAATGAATGAATGAATGAATGAATGAATGAATGAATATATATGGTAAGGCCAATTGCATTGCCTTCAGACAAACAAACCCAACCCCAGAGGCAGTTTGGTATACCGGTTAAGATACCAGGAGACCGTGAGTTCTAGTCCCACCTTAAGCATGAAAGCTGACTGGGCGACGTTGGGTCAATCACCAGGAAGCGGCGAGTTCTAGTCCTGCTTTAGGCATGCAAACCGGCTGGGTGACTTTGGCCCGATCACCAGGAGACGGTGAGTTCTAGTGCCAGCTTATGCATTAAAGTCAGCTGAGTAGCTTTGGGCCGATCACCAGGTGATGGTAAATTCTAGACCCAGCCTAGGCACTGAAGTCAGGTGGGTGGAGGAGGCAACGGCAAACCGCCTGTCAAAAAGTCTTGCCAAGAAAATTGCTGGCAAACTCTTTAACGGACGAGGCATGGTTGAATGAATGGAAGAAAAATAAAATCGGGATCTGAATGAGGGGAAAAAAGGAACTTTCTAAGCATATAAATATATGGAGAGGTAGAATGTGTGGCATTTGGAACCCGTTGATTTTTTTTTCTCTTTTTTTTCTTTTTCTTAGTTTTAGTTTTTATCAATTAATCAGTATACAGATAGTCCTCAACTTATACCAGTTGGTTTAGTGACCATTTGAAATTACAACGGCTCTGGAAAAAAAAAGTGACTTATGACCGTTTTCCCGACAACATTCTCACGGTCACGTGATCAAAATCCAGCCGCTTGGCGACTGTCTCGTATTTACGATGGTCGCAGTGTCCCTCAGTAATCCCCCTTTTTATGACTTCTGACAAAGCCAAGTCAACGGGGAAGCCAGATTCACTTAACAACCGGGTTACTGACTTAACAGCTTCATGGATTCACTTAATGACCGTGGCAAAGGAAGGTAGCAAAATAGGGCAAAACTCACACAACGAACATCTCGTTTAAGCCACAGAAATGTTGGTCTCCATTGTGGTCGTTGTCAGGATTCCGGCAGTTACTCCAATTCAATCATGAGCCTCGAGCCACACTCCCAAAACTAAAAAAGGTTTATTTGAAGGTAACATTCTATGTCCGGCATTTACCTGGGCTTGGTCAACTCTGAGATAAGCAATTCACAGTCACCCTTGATCCTATTTTCCCCCCACCCCTCTGGATGTATCATCTAACGAAACACGTCCATAGCCAAGAGTCATCAATCATGCTCTCCGATTAGATTTTTTCCTGGCAGAAGCTTCAGTCATCTAATCAGTCTCTGAAGAAAATATGAATGGAATGTACTTTCGATTCCACGCTGCCGCCTGCACTTTGAAACTTTCTTTCTATTATCAACTATAAAACGTGTATACAAAATGTTCTATGAGTTGACAGTCGTAAGTCGAAGGTTACCTTTACTCCTTTCTTGTGCCCCCATAGGTCTTATTCCAAAAAGGAAATCGTGTGTGAATTGAGTATGTACCCAGACGGCATCAGGGTATTCTTAATTCCCACTAGCTGAGTTGCGAAATAGAAGTGAAAATGAGTGCTACAGAGTCTGAACAGGCTAACAGATGTGTGATTTAAAAAAAAAAAAATCAACAGCTAAGGTTTGGTACGCTGCAGTCGTGGAAAAGCTTAGAACAGGTTGTGAATTTGACAGTCACACACTCTTCTCCCCACCCGCCACCCCACCCCAGACACAAGTATTGCACAACGCACAAATGGAGTGGAGAGTTCTAACTTTCATTTTAGAAAAGGATGCAGATTATTTTCTCTGCCTACTTACTCAATAAATGTTTTCCCCAATGAGGTATTTATTTTCTTTTGCTTTGGAAGAAAAAAAAAAAGATCTCCAGAGGAGTATTAGTTCTGTTTGCCACCTTGAGTTTGGATAATGAAACATCTGCGAGAAAAAAAACAAAGCTTCAGAGATTCTTCTTCCTCCTCCTCCACCTCCTCCTCCTCCTTCTCTTCTTCTTCTTCTTCCTCCTGCTCCTCCTCTTCCTCCTCCTCATACCTCACTCCCTTCTAACACTGATGGTATTACCTAGTTGGTTCATGAAACGTCTGCAAGAAAACAACCAAGTTCAGAGAGCACCAAGGACTCCTCATTTCAACCCTGAACTATAAATATTCTCCTTTATTATACCTCCATCCCTGCCTCCCTTTCTCTCCTTCTTCTCTTTGTTTGTTTTCTTCTTCCTTCCCTCCCTCTACCTTCCTTCTTTCCTCCCTCACTCACCAGCTGAAGATTCAGACTTTCAAAGCTTAATTACTGTTGCCGTAATAACATCAAACCCGTAATGAATGTTTTTCAGTTTGTCTTTATTTTGTAGCAAGCACACAATTTCCTTCTCAGATCAGTGCAAACATTGTTAGGCATTGTGTTTTGCGAAGGGCCAATAACAGCTTTCGGAGAATAATTGCTGTTATTAATTGGCAATATTCTTTCTCTGTAATCCTGACTTTGGAAGTGTTGCCATCTAAATCACAATACTAAAGCACGCTGAAAACCAGTGTGGGGAGAATCTCGGTTTCTTTCCAGTGTCCAGGTGTGAATGCCAGGGGGAAAAAAATTAAGTTAAAGCATCATTGAGCATGCAGAGGAAGGAACTCTAAGAAATCATTAAGTGTTCTGACCCAACCGGGTTTCCAAAGAGCAAACACAACAAAGGCAGCAGCCCCCACCTTTTAAGGTTTAATAACGATTTTTGTTCCTTTACAGATAAAAGGCTGCTTTCTCCTAATTAGCTCCAACAAGAAAGAGCCTTAGCGAGGTGTTCGTCAATGCTGCCCAAAACCCAGATATAAGAACTAATTTGCAAGATTCTCCAAACACCGAACTAAGATGTCCACCAGTTGAGCTTCAGAGCTTCTTTGCTTTCTGCAAAGAACGCTTTTTCAAACCTGGCTTTTATCCTCTCGAGGGTATTACCTTGCAGCCTTACTCCCGAGTCGCCTGTGCTGCTGTAATTGTTCTTTCCTGCGAGCAATCCTGCGCGCGCACGCACTTGGCACAGGCTCCTCGGGAACATCCTCATTGCTGCTGCCAGCCCCCACAATCTCTGAAGGCAGCAGTCCACTCCCTGATGGTCCTGGCCCCTCATCAGAATCATCGCTTTTCTCAGCCATCCGCATCTGCTGCCGGCTAACCACAACATTAAGAGAAAGTACATAGGGGGGAAGAAGATGCAATAATTATTGGGTATATTTATGTCCCAAGGAGGTACAAAGCTAATTGCCTATTCCAGAAAATTAGCAGGGAAAGGAAAACAGTTGCAGTTACCATCAAGGAATCTCTGCTATACACCATTTTTTTAAATGATTGTTTCTACCTATATCAAAAGTTATCTTCAGATCTGAAGGTAGTTCATTCCATTCCTGAAATATCAACCACGAATGGCTCCTGAAATTGATGGCCTCCAGAATGACAAGGATCTGTACCCATTGCAGGCAGTTCTCGACTTACAACTCTTCATTTAGTGACCTGTTCAAAGTTACAAGGGCACTGAGAAAAGTGACTTATCGACCGTTTTTCACACTTAACGACCTTTGCAACGCCCACGTGATCCTGGGATCCAAGTTCAGACGCTTGCCAACCGGTTCGTCTTTATGACCGTTGCTGTGATCCCGCGGCCCATGTGATCCCCTTTTGCGACCTTCTGACAAGCAAGATCCATGGGGTAGCCAGATTCACTTAACAACCGTGTTACTAGCTTAATAACTGCATTGGTTCATTTAACAATGGAGGCAAGAAAGGTGCCTTAAAATGGGGCAAAACTCACCTAACAATGGTCTTGCTTAGCAACGGGCATTCTGGGCTCACTTGTGTTCGTAAGTCGAAGACTACCTGTGCGAGTAATCTAGTCAACTAACAGTCAATAGTAAATTGGTGCTACAGTAGATAAGGGCCAAGGGAATTCAGGGGAGGCTGGACTTGGGATAGCTGTGACACTGTAAAGACTCTAGGCTGATTACCTTCTTAACTCCGACCCCTGTCTCTCGCTCTTCTTTTCTTACACTTAGTCTTCATTCCAATGGATTTCCTTCCTCCTGTGAGCAAGAACAACCTTATTTTTTGCAGCAGATTCTTAACTGATGTCAACTCATAAAACATTCCTATGCCTGTTTTATAGTTGCCATAAAAAGGTGGGGAGGAGGAAGGAAGGAACTCTGGAAGAGCAGTGCAACAGTTTGAAATCCAAAGTACACTCCAACTCTTATCTTTAAACGATTGTAATTAAACTACCAGAGCTTTTGCCCACGAATATATTTAACTGGAGAATGTGAATGATGATACCCAGCCTGTGAACGTGCTCAGTTGGAGAATCTGATTTATGACACACCCAGTGGGGAGGGAGAAAACAGGATCACAGGGGACTGTAAATTGCATATATCAGAGTTGGCTTCATACAGGACAGTGCTAGTATGTAGCCTCTAATAAATCCTTTGAAGTTTATTGAAGTTTGGCTGAAGAATCATGATTTAATTGGGGCAATTGCTGGAATCCTGACAACTGAATTGTTTGAATGCCTAAGTGACATGTTAGCATTTGTTTTGAGGAGAGAAGCTTTAACCTGGAATATTTTCCCAAGCTTCCTCTTATTATTAGACTTGATGGAAGGAATCTTCTGAAGTTTCATTCGTTGAAACGTTCAGTTGTCCTACTTTTTTTTATGTGACTGGAATGATGATAGGTTTGCAGGTGAAATGATAAGGAGTCCGGATGAGCAAGGCTACACTTAATACACAATAATGCCACAGTCACATTACTGCTATATCTATAGCCCATTATGTCTGTGAAATATTTTGCTGAATGGGATGTTTGTTCTTAAAGAAAGAAGCTCATAGGGAAGTGGAGGATTGACATTGCAGAGTCAATTTAATTTAAAGCTAAGCTTGCATCTTAAAGCTGTAAATAATCATTTAAATGTCAACCCCGGATCAGTTCCTTTCTCATAAATGGTGACTTGTTTCAGTTTAGCCTCCCTTCCCCCTACTAAAGAAAAGCCAAGAATGGACCCCTGTTTTAACTTCAAATTGCAGGTCTTGGGTGGGGTGAGTTGTGTGACATGGTCCATCCTAGTTGAAGAAGCCATTGTCTTCTAGGATGTGGTTGATCCACAGTTCCCAGCATCCAACTTTACTCGTTCTGATAGCTTCAGAGCTTCTGGAAATAGTAGTTCAACCACATTGAACTCTCTTTGGCTTCTTCATCAGCCAAATCTAATGTAGTATATGAAGACATCCCTTACTCAACTTTGTTTATTTTGAAAGTTCTTTGGAAACCTTTTCAAATAGGTATTGGAAGTTGGCAGACTTTTTGGATCAGGGGGGACGCTTGGAAGTTTTGTGGAGTCTTCTTTATTATAGATATAAATACAGATAACCCTCAACGTACAAGCACAATCGTAATCAATCAGAATTTCTCTTGCTAAACAAGGAGTTGTTAAATGAATTGTGTGTCCGATTTCCCAAGGGAAATGCACAATAATGCCGCAGTCACATTACTGCTATATCAACAGATACTCTGGTGAGATTCTGTGATGACCCGGAGTGTGGCACAAAGGCAACACAGTCAGATAAGCAATAAGAGTCCCTTTATTATCTCCAACTTTGCCCCCAATGTCCAGGTTACCTTCTGGCTGGAGAAAAATTCTCCCAGGAACAGCCTTTGACTGCAGAAAATTCGGTCCCGAACAAGGTAGACACAAACTGTAACTTAAAGTCCAAATAAGCCAAACTGAAGGAATTAGTGTGGCAGGGTAGGAGCAAGAATTTCAGACTTGAAAGCACGGCAAAACTCACACAGTTGGGAAGACACAGGAACACAGATAAGCCACGACGATCCAAGATAAAGTCACATTTGCTCCCAATAGCCTGCTGCATGCAGCTTGCCTTTTGTATACACTGTGTTGCCAGCTGTAGCTAATGAAGGGAATCAGGGCCTTTTCCTCCCCCGTAAGCCACACAACCCACATTGCTCTCTTCTCTTGCTCTTCCCTGCGTGCCCTAGGATGAAGGGGGCCTGGGTCTTCCTCTGAACTCCCTCTCCCTTGTTCTACCTCTTCCCTGCTCTGCCCAGCTGGACTTTGCCCTTCCTCAGTTTCCTCCACAGTCAACAGAGCCACACTCCCACTCCCTGTCAGCTGTTCGGCTTCCTCCTTGGAGTGACAGGGGCATGACAGATTCTTATAAAGTGGTGATTGACAATAAAGAAACCAATTGACCATTCTTGGAGCTGTCCTGGTTGCTTGAACCTGGCAGTTGGACCCAGAAACCTTCTAAAAGTCTTCTCCAACTTTCTGAACCCGTGGCTCTACGTATCAAGGTCACTAGCGACAGATGCTGACTGCCTTGAATTTGCATCTGTCTCCCCTCCATTTATTGGACTGTGGTCACCTTTCACCCCATCTTGAGGTCATTGAGTGACCTCATTGATGACTTATTGGGCCAAAGGACTTCTTTGCTTCCCACCGTTCTACCAAGGCCGGTCAACCATCTTGTAATTTTATTTCTATGAGCTGCCTCTTGAGAGCAGTTGGCTCTTTTTCTTTTCTTTTTCTTTTTCATTCTCACAATGTTCTTGTGTAAATGAAGTAAACAAAGCTGTTGGCGTGGACACCACGAGATTAATAATACCTTGCCGGGTTTTTCAATTTGCTCAGATCTTGGCGCCTTGCCTTGCTGGAGTTTAACAGTGTGGCAGCGTAGAACGGAAGCATTTTATGTTATCTCTGGGACACCCAGTGGCCCTCTGGCCCCTGCTCGTATGACAGGTATCCAAGCAGGCTGCGTTTCTTTTCCCGAAAAATGCAGTCACATGTTCGGATTAAAAACATAATGGCTTTAATGATCACAGCTGCCAGCTGGCTAGCCTTAAGATGCTCAGATAGAGAGAGATGAGATCCCTTCTTCCTCTCGGCTAAAAGTACTTAGGTGCTGAGTGGTTGCCTCTTTTTGTGTGTGGCTGGGATTTTTTTTATTTTTATTTTTTGGGTGCACTCCGGATGCGATCGTGCCTGAACAGTTCTGTAAATCCTGCATGTGTAATTTCCATATATCTCCTCTCTTCGGTCCAACGCAGGAGTTTCATTGCTGAGGGTAACATGAGCAGGAGGGTTTGGGGGTGTGGGTTCAAGTTTGCTGTTTTGATAACAATTGAATAATCAGTTTCCAAGAGCAAGAGCCCTTAGACTTATATACCGCTTCACGGTGTTTTGCGGTCCTCTCTAAGTGGTTTACAGAGTCAGCCTATTCCCCCCCAATAATCTGGCTCCTCATTTTACCCACCTCGGAAGGATGGAAGGCTGAGTCAACCTTGGGCCAATAAGGATGGAACTCCAGGCTGTGGACAAAATTAGCCTGCAATGCTACATTCTAACAGGAAGGAAGGAAGGAAGGAAGGAAGGAAGGAAGGAAGATAGTAATAGCACTTAGACTTATATATTGCTTCATAGTACTTTACAGCCCTCTCTAAGCAGTTTATAGAGTCAGCCTCTTGCCCCCAACAATTTGGGTCCTCATTTTACCGACCTTGGAAGGACGGAAGGCTGAGTCAACCTTGAGCCTGGTGAGATTCAAACTGCCAAATTGCAGGCAGCCGGCAGTCAGCAGCAGTAGCCTGCAGTACTGCACTCTCACCACTGCACCACCAATAGTTCTGCAATTCATCCAAGAATATTCCAATACAGGTAATCCTCCACTTACAACAGTTCATTTAGTGACCGGCACTGAAAAAAAGTGGCTTATGATCGTTTTCCACAGTTACGACCTTTGCAGCCATCCCCGTGATCACGGGATCAAAATTCAGTTGGCCACCAACTCAAGATTTGCACAGCAATCTTCTCCCCTAACGGTTGGCACTTGCTAAGATAAGTGTCAGTGGAACTCAAGGAGGGTTGAGCATAGTTCGCTTGTGGCGACGTAGGGATTCCAGGCTGATCTCCCTTTTCACTCTGCCTCCAGTTCTGCTGTTTCTAATTCTCCTACGTGAACTTCGTGTCATAAATGAGATGGAGCAGATTTTCTTGAGACGCATGGGCATGTACAAAGAGAAAACTGTTCGGCTTTCTCACCCTGTTGGTTGCGTTTCCTCAGATGTAGAATCAGGAGACCGAGCCATCCCATATTAGTTAGTATGAGCAACATCCGATGTGGTACCATGTGACTTCATTTCTGCTTCTCCAACTCACTTCCCGAGCCATGTGTGGTTTCTGGTGAAATTTGTCACTTTCTGCTGTGAGGAACCAGAAGTTGAGGTTTTTGCTTTTTTTTAAACAATTCATGTTCTGTCAACACATTTGGGGCTTCCATGGATGGTAAGCAAAGAGAGAAAGCTCTCCTTCTTCTAAAAGAGGAATGTTTTTTTAAAAACCACCAAAAAACCCCCACTCTTTCAACATAGAAAATTGCCAAAAATATCCATGAGTGATTGAGCTTGTTGAAGTCGATGGGATATCTGAGTAAACATGACTGGAGACGTGGCTGTTGGACAGAAATAACACATACTCCTGAGCCGTGGTAGCGCAGCGGTGAGAGTGCGGTACTGCAGGCTACTTCTGCTGACTGCCAGCTGCCTGCAAGTTGTCAGTTTGAATCTCACCAGGCTCAAGGTTGGCTCAACCTTCCATCCTTCCAAGGTGGGTAAAAGGAGGACCCGGATTGCTGGGGGAAGAGGCTGATTCTTGTAAACTGCTTAGGGAGGAATGTAAAGCACTGTGAAGCAATATGTAAGTGTAAGTGCTATTGCTATTTATCTATCTATTGCTCTCTATCTCTAAGATCCGTGGTGGTGCAGTGGTGAGAATGCAGTATTGTAGGCTAACACTATCAGCAGTTTGATCCTGACTGGCTCAGAATTGACTCAGCCTTCCATCCTTCCGAGGTGGGTAAAATGAGGACCCAGATTGTTGGGGGCAAATAGGCTGTAAACCACTTAGAGAGGACTGGAAAGCACTGGGAAGTGGTATATAAAGCTATTACTCTTTCCTTCCTTCCTTCCTTCCTTCCTTCCTTCCTTCCTTCCTTCCTCCCTCCCTCCCTCCCTCCCTCCCTCCCTCCCCTTCCTCTTCCTTCCTTCCTTCCTTCCTTCCTTCCTACCTTCCTTCCTTCCTTCCTTCCATGGTGCGCAGTGATTAGAATGCAGTATTGCAGGCTAACTCTGCCGATTGCCAGCAGTTCGATCCTTACTGGCTCAAAGTTGACTCAGCCTTGCATCCTTCCAAAAATCCTTCCAAAATGAGCTAAAAATGAGGATCCAGATTGTTGGGGGTTAGGGTTGTAAACCTCTTAGAGAGCACTCTAAAAGCACTGTGAAGTGGCATATAAGTCTATGTGCTATTGCTGGTTTGGCTGATTTATAATCCACCCGAACTCTGGAGCTTTCTGGAGAAAAGATCAAGTTGCAGACCAATCTTTGATCTGTCCAAAATTATGATTCCTTGTTTATTGTTTATTCTCCCAATGCTCAGGGCCCGTCTCAATTTAATGGAGAGGCACAATCTTCTACAGGCAGTCCACGACTTAACAACCAGAATTTCTGTTGCTAAGCAAGACAGTTGTTTTTTATGGGCTTTCTTGCCCCCATTGTTCAGTGAATCGCCGCAGTTGTTAACATAGTAACACAGTCGTTAAAAGAATCTGGCTTTCCCGTGGATTTTGCCCGTGACCCCGTGTTACGACTACAGGTAGTCCTCAACTTACGACCACAGTTGAGCCCCCAAATTATGTTGCTAAGGGAGACATTTGTCAAGTGAATTTTTCCCCCCGTTTTATGCATCTTTTTCTTGCCGCATTTGTTAAGTGAACCAGTACAATTCTGAAATTACTAGCACGGTTGTTAAGTGAATTTGGTTTGCCCCTTTCGGAGTCTGAATCCAAAGAGGAAGACGAGCAGCTGACAGGGAGTGGGAGTGTGGCTCCACTGGCTGTGGAGGAAACTGGGGAAGGGCAAAGTCCGGCTGGGCAGAGCAGGGAAGAGATAGAACAAGGGAGAAGGAGTTCAGAGGAAGAATCAGGCCCACCCTCTCTTCATCCTAGGGCATGGAGGGAGGAACGGAGAAGAGAGCAACATGGGTTGCATGGCTTATGGGGGAGGAAAGGGCCCTGATTCCCTTCATTAGCCAAAGTTGGGAAGACAGTTGATAGGAAAGGCAGCCTGCGTGTGGCAGGTTGCTGGGAGCAAACATGACTTTATCTTGTGCTATCGTTGCTTAACTGTGTTACTGGCGTCTTCCCCAACTGTGTGAGTTTTGTCGTGCCTTTCTGAAATTCTTGCTCCTGCACTGCCAAACTAATTGATTCAGTTTGGCTTGTTTGGAGTTTAAGTTACAGTTCGTGTTGACCATGTTTTGGACTTTATTCTCTGCAGCCAAAGGCTGTTCCTGGGAGTGTTTTTCTCCAGCCAGAAGGTAACCAGGAGATTGGGGGCAAAGTTGGAGATAATAAAGGGACTCTTATTGCTTATCTGACTGTGTTGCCTTTGTGCCACGCCCCGGGTCATCACAGTCAGTAGTCAAGCATCTGAATGTAAATCACGTGCCCCTGGGGGTGCTTCAGTGGTCGTAAGTGTGAAAAACGGTCCTAAATCCCTTTTTTTTCAATGCCGTTGTAACTTCAAATGGCCACTAAATGAACTGTTGTAAATCAAGAACAACTCGTAACCGTGATTGCTTAACGCCTGAATTTTGACCACACAATCATGGGGGAATGCCATTATGGTCATAAGGGTGAGGACCAGTTGTCAGGCCCCTTTTTCTAGTCCTGTGATCATTTGGGGTTGCTAAGCAACACAGTAAATAATCTTGAGCAAGTTGCAGTTTTGAGTTCATGAGAACCCAAAAGGGACAATTTGTGCTGAATTCATATAATTGATTGAAGAACCATTTCCTCATTATGCAATAATAAGATCCTCCGTCACATTTTGCCAGATGCACTTAATGGCTCTTTTCCCTTGTTGGTGTTCCCTTCTCTCATTAATGAACAGTCATTAAGTAGAATTTTTACTGTCTGATTTGCCAGGGGTTTTATTCATGCCTTTTCATCCACAACAGACTGGAACTTACCGGATTTGCAGATGATCCTAAGCTGGCCGGAATAGCCAACAACACCCAAGAAGCTAGGCTCAAGATCTAGATGGATCTTGACAGACTAGAACACTGGGCCGTATCTAATTAAATTCAACGTAGAGAAAAGTAAAGTCCTACACTTAGGCAAGAAAAACCCGAAAGTACACATATCGACTGGGTGAAACCAGGCTCAAATAGGCTGAAAAACAGCTTCTATCCCAGGGTAATATCTCTGTTGAATTCTACTGTATAGTCCAGTGTTGGTGCCATTGTCGGAGGTTTTCAATGTGTGGAGTGTGAAGGATGCGTCTTTGTGTTTATTTTCATGGTCATGATGTGCAGTGAAGATGGTGTTTGGTTTCGTTGTACGAGGTGCCATGACAATAAAGTAAATTAAACATAAACTTAATTGGGTTTTGTCCCCATTGACTTTCCTTGTCAGGAGGTGGCCAAAGGAGGTGGCCATGTGATTCCAGGACGCTGCCACCGTCATAAATGTGAATCAGTGGTCAAGCATCCGTATGTAAATCACATGAACATAAGGGAGGCTGCAACGGTCATAAGTGTGAAAAATGGAGTGCCTTCCCGACTCTGTTATTCTATTGTAGGAAGTTAGCACCCACACTTCTCCTAGAAAATTGAAATATCCTAGGAAATATTAAAAAGGCAGAAAATTTCCCCTAAAAAGAATAGAAACTCAAGAGCAGAAACTCACCTCAGAAGTAGAAGCTCACCCCCACCTTTGTTAATGGGTGGGCCATTAAGGCCTGGGCCATCCTATTTTACATAACAAAGATCTCCAGGTAACGCTACAGCAATAGCTCAAAAGCCCTTTCAATGCATCATCATCCAGCAAGGCTCAACCAAGGCTGGAACTCAGGACAGGCTACAGAGTTGTCCCTGCATGGCCCCAAGGGAGTCTGACAACCAATCAGAATACAAGCTCCAATTCAAATCCCAACAAAGGTTATAAAACCCAGGCACTCTCAGCATATCAGTCCCTTTCTTGATCTCTTCCTTCCCCTTGGAGCATGTGATCATCCTTCCTTTTCACTCTGGAGCTCCAGGCCACGTGGTCCTGCCCACCATTAAACCTTCCAAACAGCCTCCATGTTTCCAGTCTCTTTTTTCCCCACTTGGAACTGAACCCAGAAGGATATTTCTTCCAACACTACCTATTCTATCTAAATCACCGTTTAGAGTTGTACGCTACAATGAACAGGGTTAAGATATGCCGATTTTTGGAAAGTTACCCTCGTTAAAAAAAGAAATGATGTTATTTATAGGCACCCGATCATATTTCACATAGAGCCCCTTCTTTCCGCTGACACCGTTTAAACGCCTTTCGAAACCGCATTGTTTTTATGGAGTTCAAACCCATTGCTGTGCTAAAGATGTTTGCGGGAAGGGTAATTAGCATTGAATTTTGCAGTGTGATGGATTGTGCTGGGTCTTAATTGCGGTTTGCAGGTGCTGCGAGCTGTCAACGTACCTTATGCGTAGTGGGTTTTTTTTTTTCTTTTCTGAAGGCTACAAGCAAAAACGGAGCGCAGGGCTGCTGAATTGCTTTTCTCGTTTTAACGCAACCTGAGAAAAATATTGTCTTCAGTCAAGACCGACTCCGAGCCATACCCGCCCCCGCTCCCCAAAGAAATGTTGATGGGACAGTTGATTCAGGCATGCGCTGTTAAAAAGCAAGGTTGAACGGCTGTTTTAGCACCTAGGAAGAGCACTTAGACTTATATACCGCTTTACAGTGTTTTTACAGTCCTCTTTAAGCGGTTTACAGAGTCAGCATATTGGATGACATGTGGCCATTTTGGATAATACCACTCTATAAAACTAAGACCACACCTAGAGTACTGCATCCAGTTTTGGTCACCGCACTATAAAAAAAAGATGTTGAGACTTTAGAAAGAGTGCAGAGAAGAGCAACAAAGATGATTAGGGGACTGGAGGTTAAAACATATGAAGAACGGTTGCAGGAACTGGGTATGTCTAGTCTAATGAAGAGAAGGACCAGGGAAGACAGGATAGCAGTGTTCCGATATCTCAGGGGCTGCCCCAAAGAAGAGGGAGTCAAGCTATTCTCCAAAGCACCTGAAGGCAGGACAAGAAGCAATGGATGGAAACTAACCAAGGGGAGAAGCAACTCAGAACTTAGGAGAAATTTCCTGACAGTCAGAACAATTAATCAGTGGAACAATTTGCCCTCCGGAAGTTGTAGATGCTCCAACACTGGAAGTTTTTAAAAAGATGTTGGATAACCATTTGTTTGAACTGGTGTAGGCTTTCCTGCCTAGTCAGGGACTAGAAGACCTCCAAGGCCCCTTCCAACTCTTCTCTTCTCTTCTCTTCTCTTCTCTTCTCTTCTCTTCTCTTCCCTTCCCTTCCCTTCTCTTCTCTTCCCTTCCCTTCCCTTCCCTTCCCTTCCCTTCCATTCTATTCTATTCACATTTCCAGATCATCAAGACACCTCCCATTTCGAAGCTGAGCAAATTGGTCGACTCATGATTCTGAGTTGTTGTTTTTTTCCTCCCTCCACCCTGCAGCTGCTTTAAATTGTTTTGGCAAACGCAGCTCCTGTGATTGCCTTAAGGAAAAGAGCTTTTTTTAAGTTGATGAGGCACCTGCCTGCCTGACAGCGTGGCATTAACTCTGCTCCAATTTGCTCTCTGTGGATGCACGGTTCTGAAGTCCCATCAAACCGTGGTTGGTGTGGAGGTTTTTCTGTAGGTTGACCCAAAGTTGAACCCGTCTTGATTTAAGTCAACCTGCGATATGACCCAGGGGGCGGGGGGAGTGTACAAAATTGTTATTTTTACTTAGCTATTTTTCTGACGTAGGCTTCACAAAATCACGAAGCAGACTCCTCACCCCGACAAAAAACCCTTTTATTGGGGTGAAAGTGAATTCCTCTCATTCACATCCAGCGAAGTCCCGGTAAACAGTCTTTCAAGAGATTTCACAACTACAGACCTTTATCAGGCTTGGAGAGTTGCCAGGCTGATAGCTTCTAAACGCCACTCTGTAGGAAAAATTACTTGGCAAGAAGTCAGGAACAGATTTTCACCCTAATGAATTCAACTAATTGTCTCCTGCAAACACCACTCCCCTTTCAGTCCTCTTTATTCCCTCTGGGAGGGGCCATTCACCGTCCACCTGTGCCCTTACTCCTGAGTCGACCCTTGTTCCTTAACTGTTCCCTTCTTCTGGCAGCTCTGTGCATGTGCACATCAGGAACAGGCTCCAGCTGTTCTTCTTCCCTACTGATCTCTGACTCCAAAGGCAGCAGATAACTGTCGGACAGCCTTGGGCCCATCTCTGCCTCCGACGCAGACCACTCGTCAGAGCCTTCCCCAGACCCCAGGACTGGGCCATGTTCCTCCCCAACCTCCTCACTATCCAAGTCTACCGCCAGCTCCGCTGGCAGGCCACAACAGCTATGCTATGATCTTGCTTACGTCTTCCTTGCAGAGATGAAAACTTCAGAAATGGATTGTTGGGAAGAGAGACAGCGATAGTTCAGTTGCATACCTAGATTCAAAGTAGGGTTTGAATAAAAGCTGATTAGTTTGGCCATAGTCCCCTGCTAAGTCAGAGGTACTCCACCAGTAACCTTGCAGTTACGGTTTATTCCTGCTTGTTTTTAGCCATGTTGGCTGAGGTTCAGGACAGGTAATCCTTGACTTACAGCAGTTCATATAGTGATGGTTCGAAATTCCAACGGCACTGAAAAAAGTGACTTACGATCATTTTTCACACTTAAAACCATTCGCCCCATCGTGGTCATGTGATCAAAATTCAGAAGTTGCACTGCCGACTCATATTTATGACGGTTGCAAGGTCCCAGAGTCTTACGATCACTTTTTGCCACCTCAAGACAATCAATGGAGAGAAGGGGGTGGAAAAAAGGAATTTAGGAAACCTTGCTGGGATGGGAGAAGCCAAATCTGGATTTCTTTCCCCGTTTTGACATGTATCTTTAGTAGAATAATTAAAAGGATGCAATATTCTGGTGTGTGGTTTGTGCCTCCTGGAAAGATTGCCAGTTAATTAGTGGCAAGAAAGGTTGATGCCCAGGGCAGCTTTTGTCTTAGTGAACTAAGCAAATGTTAATGATTTTGGGCGTAAAAGTTGGAGATTTAGCGGTTGGGAAGCAGATGGTGATATGTCTTATCTGCCTCTGGCCCAGATTGTGAAAGATTAAATGTCAGGCTTGGCTTTATATGCACGTAGAAGCATAGAAGCAAAGACGCCAGTTTCTAAAACGACTTCAAATGCTTAGAAATCATCAACTCGGGGGAAAAAAAGGGTGGCTTTCGTTTCAGAAGGTGGGGAGAATACCGGAACTGCCTTATTTTTTTTGCAACCCAAAATGCACTACCTGGAGCCAAAGCTCACACTTGTTGGGGATTGTCTTTCCAAAAGTGGGTGGGGCCAGGAGGAAGAAGTGGGCGGGGTGAAGAGAAAGAAGTGGGAGGGGCCAGGAGAAAGAAGTGGGCGGGGTGAAGAGAAAGAAGTGGGTGGGGCCAGGAGGAAGAAGTGGGCGGGGTGAAGAGAAAGAAGTGGGTGGGGCAGGAGAAAGAAGTGGGTGGGACCAGGAGAAAGAAGTGGGCGGGGTGAAGAGAAAGAAGTGGGTGGGGCCAGGAGAAAGAAGTGGGCGGGGTGAAGAGAAAGAAGTAGGCGGGGCCAGGAGAAAGAAGTGGGCGGGGCCAGGAGAAAAACCTATGCTTATTTAATGTTAGTTTGATTCGTGGGGAAGTCAGTGGGAGAACCGGCAGGGACAGTCCCAACTTGCGATCACGCGATGCCTCACTTAATGACCATGTGATTCACTGAACGACTACAATGGGAAAAAGTCGCATAGCCAGATGCGGTCCCAAGATACCTCACTTAATGCACACACCACTTACAACGACAAGTTTTTTCCCACTCGCCGTTGTGGTCGTAGGTCAAGGACCACTCATACACCCCGTAGCACTAGTTAAGCATGAAGTTAAGCAAATTACTCCTCCCCGGAAATTGGCCCGGAGAGTAACGGTTGCATTTCATCTTCTCCTGGTTCCAAAAAGGGAACCAAGGTTCCCCCACCTCTTTGAGAATGGGGAAAAAAATGCCCAACCTCGCCACGTTGATGATTCAGGCTCAGTTGTCTGGCAAAAGAGCCGCTTGCTCTTCAGTTTCGTATTTGGGGGAAAAGAGACAAGTCATAGCTTTGAATGAACCCAAAGAAGGGATTTATCACAACAAAGGAGGAATTTCCAGACAGTGAGAAACAATCAATCAGTGGAACTGCTTCTTCCATCACTGGAGGTTTATAAGAAGAGACCAGAGAATAATATTAGTTCTTACGATGAAGTGAAGAGGTTAATTATGTTGTTTTTTTCTTTCTTTTTAAATCGAATATACTTTTCATGTATCCAAAAGGGAAACTTGCAGACCCAGACTTGAAAGAGACATATGCCAAGTAGTAACTACTAGAAAGTTATTATTATGGTTTGTTTTTTTTAAAAGTGTTAATTCAAAATTAAAACTATGGGAATTTTAGGGGAGGAATTAACTATGTGACATGTTAATCACAGGGGTGGCGTCTCGAAATTGGCAATAATAGGGCTGTTTCTTTGTTTTTGTTTTCTATACTTGGAAATGTTTGAATTGAGATTGAATTTTTTGGAATAATGAATTAAGTATATGCGAGGAAATTGCAAACCTTGACAGAAGAGAATATAAAATATGACGAATATGAAGATATCTAAAGAGGGATTAAGAATCTAAGGAAATAGATTAAGCAATGTACTGAAAAAGAAATATAAAATAAGCTGGAAGAAATTAGATGATTAAAATTAAAGAAAATATACAAAGTAAGGTTAGGGCATGTTATCAAATGTGAAAGATGAGTAGGAAATGAAAGTCAAATTTGTATGGAAATGGGTTAACTTGGAATCATGCTGTTCACTGAAAAAAAGATGTTTTTAATATGTGAAAATTGAATAAAACTTTTTCCAAGAGAGAGAGAGAGAGAGAGAGAGAGAGAGAGAGAGAGAGAGAGAGAGAGACTGGCTATATTTGTTGTTGCCACTTCCAATGTTCTGTATTTTAGTGAATATTCTATATTTTAGTGCATGTTATGTATTTTAATGAAATTCCATGCAGGTCTTGGGTCTCTCTGTTGTAAGGGGCTGAAACACCAGCCCCCATATCCCCAGGCCAGCCAACATTGCAGAGGAAGTTGGTTTGTCTTCAGTGCTGTGTTCTTAATGATGGTTTAAGTCTTCCTGGAAGAATTTGAATCAGTGGTGTCGACTTTTCTCTGAAGTATTGTTCCCTTGACAATCCCTCTGTGGTTATATGAAAATTTCTGAATGAGAGATGAAAGAGGACAGGATATTTTGTGTGTGTGTGTGTCTTTTCAAGGCTTGTGCATCCCTTTGGGTGTGTGCAGGCTTTGCATGCTTTTTTTAAAAAAGAAGCCCACAAAAGAAACAGCTTTTTTTAAAAAAAAAACAAGAAAGATGCTGCCAAAAATCCTGTACATGGTACATGCTCTGCTTTATCTTGAATTAGTACATTAAATCTTCAACCGTCTTAGAAGATGATCGAATTTCAAAGGATTTTTCCCTTTTAGAAAAATATCCAGCCGGCCCTGGGCTGCTTGACAGGCACAAAGGTAACTTGTAAAGGAAGAGTAAAAGAGGTCTTTCTGAGAAGGGATGGGGATTTTTAGAAGCTTTTGAGTGCCCTGAGATTCGTACACACACACACCCTACATACTTACTCCTGTGTCGTTCAGAGTTTTAAGTTGTAAAGGAACTTCGAGGTGACTTTCACAGTCATATGCAGTTGGTTTATATAGAATTTTTATTGAAACTTTGAAAAAGGGAGGAAAAAAAAACAAGGGAGTAATATTTACTTCCTTGGTTCTTGAATACATACAGCTATATTCCTTCCTTCCCTCCTTCCTTCTCCCTCTCTCCTTCCCTCCCTCCTTCCTTTCTTATAGCTAAATCCCTTCCTTCCCTCCTTCCTTCCCTCCTCCCTCTCTCCCTCCCTCCTTCCTCCCTTCCTTCCTTATAGCTAAATTCCTTCCTTCCCTCCTCCCTCCCTCCCTCCTCCCACTCTCCCTTCCTTATGGCTAAATTCCTTCCTTCCATCCTCCCTCCCTCCCTCCTTCCTCCCTTCCTTTCTTATAGCTAAATTCCTTCCCTCCCTCCCTCCTTCCCTCCTCCCTCTCTCCCTCCCTCCTTCCTTATAGCTAAATTCCTTCCTTCCTTCCTTATAGCTAAATTCCTTCCTTCCTTATAGCTAAATTCCTTCCTTCCTTCCCTCTCTTATAGCTAAATTCCTTCCTTAAATACATATAACTAAATTCCTTCCTCTTTTCTTGAATACATATAACTAAATTCCTTCTTTCCCTCCTTCCTTCCCTCCTCCCTCCCTCCTCCCTTTCTTCCTTATAGCTAAATTCCTTCCTTCCTTCCCTCTCTTATAGCTAAATTCCTTCCTTGAATACATATAACTAAATTCCTTCCTCTTTTCTTGAATACATATAACTACATTCCTTCCTTCCCTCCTTCCTTCCTTCCTTGAATACATATAACTAAATTCCTCCCACCCTCCCTTCCTTTTTTTTTCCTTCTACCCTCCCTCCTTTTCTTTCACAAAACCAGTAGCCCCCTTTTCCCCCCAGGCCTATCAACGCTGGCTTGCCAGCCTGGGGGTGGGGTGGGGGGGTGGGGGAAGCTGCATAAACCCTGGGCAGAGAGGCCGCTTCATTGTGTGCGAGCCCAGCGCTCTCCTTAATATTCCGTCCACGCCGGCTCGCTTTGGGGAAGGCAAAGAAAAGTGGAAACGCTCATAATGGGCCCTGAATGAGCTTGCCTGCCAGCCATTGTTGGAGGACGAAAGGCAGCCAAGGCTGGTCCTCGTGAATTACGGCCTCGAGCGCCGAGCGAGGCACTCGATGGGGTCAGGAGGCAGCCTTGCCTGCCATCCATCACAGCGGGCGCAAGAGGAGGACCTGCTGAGGCAGGGTGGAATTCCCAGGAAAGATGCCATTGGCGGGGCAGGGGATTAAAAGGTGGCCCGTCCATCGCATTGGCCATGGGAGTTGGGTGGAGGAGGGGGAACTGTCAAAAGCCTGAAAGCCCCTAGGCTGGGCTCAACCCCAGGGCCCCTCAAGCCGAGCTTTCTGCATCCCACTGGAAAGGAGCCTTGGAGGTCATCAAGTCCAGGGGTCAATAAACGTTTGGACCTCAGGGACCACCAAACTCATAATTTTAAAACCTATGGACCACTAATATGAATTTTGACTGATGGTGGCTTGCTGACATTGGTGGGAAAGTCTGTCCCATGTTCCAGGGCTGCAGTAGTCACAGGACTGGCCCTTCAGTCATCCCGGAGCAGCTGCTCCTCCACCCAGGTGCACCGGCCTGCCATGGACTGGAGGAGCTGCTCCGGGATGACCAAAGGGCCAGTCCTGTGACTCCTGCAGCTCTGGAATATGGGACCGACCTTCCCACCAATGTCAGCAAGCCACCCCGGGGCGGATTTCCTTCCCTCGCCATTGGTCTTACCTTCCAGTACCAGCTTGCGTGGCGCTACTCAAGGTGTTGTGGTTAGCCAGCACCAGGTGGGGACGGCTGAGAAGAGCGAGGACTCAAATGAGGGGCCAGGACCATTAGGGAGTGGACTGCTGCCTTCAGAGATTATGGGGGCTGGCAGCAGCGATGAGGAGGTTCCCGAGAAGCCTGTGCCAAGTGCGCGTGCACGCAGGATTGCTCATAGGAAAGAGCAGCTACAACAGCACAGGCGACTCGGGAGTAAGGCTGCAAGGTAGTGGCCCCTCCTTCAAGAAGATAAAAGCCAGCTGTGAAATGAACGTACTTTGCAGAAGGCAAAGACATTTTGAAACTCCAGCCTCGTGGACATTCCAGTATCCTGAGTTTATACTAAGTTGTGAGGTTCTTTTTCCCAAAGGGCAGAAAAGAGGCTTGTCCATTTTCACTTGGGTGTGGAAAATCTTCATGTGCACATTGCCTCCACTGATTCAATGAACGGTGGTTAATTCAACACATTGTGGTTAATTCAATCAACTGTGGGTTACTCAATAAAAAGTGGCTCAATAACCTGTGGTTAACTCAACAAACTGATATCAATTCAATAAACTGTGGTGCAAGAAACCACATTTCTTGGTTGAAACCCAACTCTCCCTCCTATCTCCGTTGTCCCACCCACCCATCAAATGTTAGTAGTGGAGATGCACTTAAAAGGCACCCAAGCTGAGGTGTTGAGTTATTTATGCATTAACCGTCTTGGAAGTGTGCATTTATCATCCTTTTGTAAACACACGACACAGGCTTTGCCCTCAAGAGATAGAGTTTAAAAACCAATATAAGCATAGCTGTCATCTGCCTGACTCCATTAGCGTGCATCATGCTGAGCGCATATTCATGGACTTCAAAGGTGATGGCAGGGAACCTGGTGAGGAGATGTGATTCATCATTTCACGGTTACAGTCGGATGTGTGTGGATTTCCCCGAATAAAACGGAGCAATGGCCAGTCTTTATTGAGCCGAACTGCTCAAGCAGGGTTTTCCTAACTGGGATAAATTGCAAGTGAAACGTCAATTCCCAGAATTCCCCAGTCAGCACAGCCACTGGGGAGAAATGTCTGAAGTGGTGTAGGGTTTCCTGCCTAGGCAGGGGCTTGGACTACATCAGGGGTTGCAACCTTTCGGACCTCAGGGACCACTAAACTCATAATATTAAATCCCGTGGACTAGAGACCCTGGGAAAATCCCTCCAAAAGTCTGCAGGAAAATCCCCCCACCCCATTTTCCAACTGATCGATCGTTCTTTATTTGGGATCGCAGGATAGCATTTCCAGCTCCGTTTCCGGGGAAGAGAGAAAGAGAGAGACTTTTGGCTTCGTGCAAGGAAAGCAGCAGAAGTAGCAGAAGTCTTTCTTTCTCTCCCCCAAAATCTGTCAGAAATGAGTCTTTACTAGCGGAGCCTCTTGGAGCAGGAGGCCTTGCAGGGTCCCAAAGACTCATTTCTGGTGGAGTTTGGGAGAGAGAAAGAAAGACTTTGGCTGCTTTCCTTGCATGCAGCCAAAAGCAGAAGAAGAAAGAAGCAGAAAGAAGCAGCCCGGTGGCCAAGGGAGGAGCGTGGGGTGAGCGGGGCAAGTTCCCCCCCTCCGCCCTTTCCCCCCTCCTCTCACTATTTTGTGTTGTTCACAATGCAAGCAACGCAAGCCTTGTGTTCCCATGGGCCATGTAGGCAGTGCAGCCTTGTGTCCCCGTGCAGTCTGGATTAATTGCTTTGGGGGTGACATTTCTCTGCGGACCACTAAAAGTTTCTCATAAACCATCAGTGGTCCCCGGTCCACTAGTTGGCGACCACTGAACTAGAAGACCTCCAAGTTCCTTCCAACTCTGCTGTTCCCATTCTATTCTATTCTAATTCTGGAATCTGAAGTCTACAGATCTGGAGGGCGTTTAAGTTGGGAACGTGACTCATCTGTAAAGGACAGCTGAGACTCAAGGCTTGAAATACATTTCTGCCTTCTAATTTTCAGCAGGGGTATGAAATTTGTCTTCCTGACAGGGTGACATCACACAGAGCTATGCTTTATGATGGCTTGTTGAAACAAGCCGAGGTATAAAACTTGAAACACATTTCCGTCTTTTAATCTTCAGTAGTGGTACGAAACTGACTTGTGTTACCGACCAGTTTATATTGTCCTGAGCTGGACTTTATGCTGGTTTATTGAAACAACACTTGAAATAGCTCTTATGCCTTCTAATCTTCAAGTAGTGGTGTGAAACTGACTGGAATTACCTCACACTGAGCTATCTTTTACGATAGTTTATTGAAACAGGCTGGCAACACTTGAAACACCCTCCTGCCTTCTAATCTTCCATAGTGATGTGAAACTGACTTGGACTTACTGACTGGTTTACCTCATGCTGAGCTATAGGTTATGATGGTTTATTGAAATGAGCTGAGGTACCCAACTTGAAACGCCCTCCTGCCTTCTAATCTCCAGTAGTGGTGTGAAACTGACTGGAATTACCAACTGACTTACCTCATGCTGAGCTGTGCCTTACGATGGTTTGTTGATACACCCGACGTTGATTTATGAAAAAATTCAAAACTGATTGGATTCATACCATGTAATGCCATATTTATGGCCATGCTAGACTTCATAGCTGATTTAACCCATTTCTGGGTTTGCATCAATCACTGAACCCAAATTAACCAAAAATACTGAATACACCCAATGCAGTAAGCCATGAACAAACAAATCAAGATAACATCTATTGAGAATGTAGCCCCTACTAGCTCTTTACCTAACTCTTTACCTAATTAGCATTCTTTATTGGCCAAGTGTGATTGGACACACAAGGAATTTGTCTTTGGTGCAAATGCTCTCAGTGTACATAAAAGATACTTTCATCAAGAGTCAAGAATCGTAAGGGTCAACACTTGATAATAGTCATAGGGTACAATAAGCAATCAAATCATACTAAGAAACAGTCAATATAAACCATAAGGATACAAACGACAAAGTTACAGTCATATAGTCACAAGCGGGAGGGGATGGGTGATAAGGAGTGATGAGAAGATTAATAGTAATAGTTGTGCAGACTTTGTAAATAGTTAGACAGTGTTGAGGGAATTATTTGTTTAGCAGAGTGATGGCGTTCAGGAAAAAACTGTCCTTGTGTCAAGTTGTTCTGGTGTGCAGTGCTCTATAGCGTCGTTTTGAGGGAAGGAGTTGAAACAGTTTGTGTCCAGGATGTGAGGGGTCTGTAAATATTTTCACAGCCCTCTTTTTGACTCGTGCAGCATACAGGTCCTCGATGGAAGGCAGGTTGGTAGCCATTGTTTTTTCTGAAGTTCCAATTAAGTTTAGTCTCATCTAAGTCAGAGGTGTCCAAACTTAGCAACTTTAAGTTCTATGGATTTCAACTTCAATAATTCTGGGAGCTGAAATCCTCAAGTCTTAAAAGTTACCAAGGTTGGACACCCCCGATCTAAGGGATGGGCTGGAAAAATGTTTGCGCTTCCCTGGTCCCGCCTGCCCGCAATTGACTAAGCCAGCTAATTTGGTTTTTTTCCTCTTGAGCCAACATCTCACTTTTGGGCGTCAACAAGTTAATTTTCCAATGGAGAAGAATCGGACTCCTGTCTCTCAGAGACCACAGAAGAAAGTTGACTGGTAGCTCCCTTAATAGATTACCTTTCATAAAAATTTCAAAACCTGAGCTGTCTGCCCACTTTGAGAAGGGTTTGCCTGGCTGATGCTGGGACAGTAGTTCATTGAAAATTTCCTGCATCAAATCCGGACTTCCTTTCCTGCTTTAACAGGACAAGGGTTGTGCACGATGGAGCCATGAACCTCACCCTCCAAGAACATCTCAGATTCGTCTAGAATCTTATTCCAGACAGGGGAATTTGGGGGAGTGAAAGTCCAAAGGTCTTAAATGGCCAAGATTGAGTTTGGGATAATCATCGGATTTTGCAAGGTGATCGTCAGGTTCTCCATTACGTCACCCGATTCCTTCGGCTGGACCTTCCCAGAAAGTTCCCCTTCTTTGAGAATCTCCCTGAAACAAATATAGCTTTTGTTCTTTCATCATTTCTCAATCCCGTTCTCTCTTCCTGGTTTACGAAAGACCTCGCTGAAAACCCAGAAAGAGAACAATTTATTTTTTCTGGGTTTGGCCCAAGAAGAGAGAAGTGCAAGAAACGTAAGCGAAGCAACAAATGTGCCAGCGAGAGGAAGAAGAATGCTACAATTTCTTCTCATTCTCCCCTCCCCCTCATGTGTGTGTGTTTTTGTATGTGTGTGTACACACACACACAAACCCCTGCACGCTGCAAAAACAGGGATTTGAACTCCCAGTGTCATGATGGAGGAGTTTATTCCAGGTGGACACAAACGTTTTTTTGCTTTTGACTTTACTCTTGCCTTCAACTTACAATGATAATAGCCCTCAACTTGCAATGATTTGTTTAGCGACCATTTGAACGGGACTGAAAACAGGGACTTTTATGGCCATTTTTCACAAGTCTGTTGCAGCATTCCCAACATTCAGTCACTTGGCAACTGAGTCATATTTATGACGGTTGCAGTGTCCCAGGGTCACCTAATCACCATTTGAGGGGCTACCACAGAGAGGAGAAAAGTTATTCTCCAAAGCACCCAAAGGCCAGACAAGAAATAATGGGTGGAAACTGAACAAGGAGAGAGATTCAACCTGGAAATAAGGATAAACTTTCTGACAGTGAGAACAATCAACCCATGGAACAGAAGTTGCCTTTGGAAGTTATGGGAGCTTCATCCCTGAAGGCTTTCAAGAAGAGATTGGACTGCCATCTCTCAGAAATGGTGTAGGGTCTCTTGCTTGGGCAGGAAGGGTTGGACTAGATGACCTAGAAGGTCCCTTCCAACTCTGATTATCTGTTATCTGACTTTCCAAAGCAGATTTGTTTAACGATCGCACAAATCACTTAACAACTGCAGTGATTCAGTAACAAATGTGGCAAAAAAAGGTCGTAAAATCAGGCAAAACCCAACAATGGTCTTGCTTAGCCACCAAAGTTTGGGGCCCCATTGCGGTCGTACGTCGAGAACTACCGATATCTCACTGCAGCAAAGTTTGACTCGACCTGGATGTGTTTTCAAACGCTCCTCCCAAAAATAGCCCAGAGTACATGATAACCAACACAACTTCTGCAAACGTTCAAAATAAAATTGGAACAATAACAACAACAAAATCCCTATGTTTTCCCCGTCGGATTCTTCCCCTTAAACCCATTTAACAGCAGAATCATCACTGCTGCACAATATGAATTGGAGTTTTCGTATTTTGAGAGCAGACAGGCATTGGGGTTGATAGTACATCTCTAACCAGAACTAAATTCCAGAGTGTTCCCAGGTGTGACACGAAGGCAACACAGTCAGATAATCAATAAGAATCTCCAATTTTGCCCCAATGTCCAGGTTACCTTCTGATGGAGAAAAACTCAGGAACAGCCTTTGACTGCAGAAAATTAAGTCAAAAACATGGTCAACACAAACTGTAACTTAAAGTCCAAACAAGCCAAATTGAAGTAATTAGTTTGACAGGGCAGGAGCAAGAATGTCAGACTTGAAGGCACGGCAAAACTCACACAGTTGGGAAGACGCCGGGAACACAGATAAGGATAAAGTCACATTTGCTCCCAGCAGCCTGCCACATGCAGCCTGCCTTTCTTATCAACTGTCTTCCCAGCTGTGGCTAATGAAGGGAATCAGGGCCTTTTCCTCCCCTGTAAGCTATGTTGCTCCCTTTTCCGTTCCTCCCTACGTTCCCTAGGATGAAGAGCGGGTGGGCCTGGGTCTTCCTCTGAATTCCCTTTCCCTTGTTCTACCTCTCCCCTGCTCTGCCCAGCCAGACTTGGCCCTTGCCCAGTTTTCTCCACAGCCAATGGAGCACACTCCCATTCCCTATCAGCTGTTCGACTTCCTCCTCAGATTCAGACTCTGACAGGGGCAAGACAGAGTTTAAAGGACTTACAATCAAGTAAAGGTACCGAAGAATTGGTAAAAGGGATCGGGTTGAGACGGAGAGATATTTTGTATTTGGAATGCCTGGCTTTGGCTCCCTTATCAAGCCAAGCCACGTTGGCTCAACAGGCCAGAACTGGCTGAGCTCATGGTCTCACACTAAGCTGTTGGCTGTAATTTACAAACCGCAATCTCTGGGATCACACATTGCATTGAGCCAGAACTGAGCAAATCCAGCTGGTTTAGTTGTCAGCCTCCAAGCCGCAGGGCCTGGAGTCCAAGAAGGAAGAATGATTTCTGTAGATCTCAGGGGAGAGACAGGCCATCCTAGGATGGGAGTGTCAAACTCAATTTCATGGAGGGCTGGATCAGGGCTATGGTTGGCCTGGGGGGTTAGGCAGGTGTGACCACCCGGGTGGGTGTGGCCAACTGGGTGGGTGTGGCCAGCTTGATGCCACTTCCCAAACTTGTGACACATTTCCTCTTCTCACTGGGTAGACATGGCCGAAGCCATCCTGGCCTGATGTTTCCCCTTTGCATTGGGTAGACCAGGCCGAAACGACGACGCAGCCCAGCCCCTTATATTTTCCAAACGGCCTCACAGGTCAGATCCGACCACATCGTGGGCCAGATTAGGGCCACGGGCCTCGTGTTTGACACCCCTGGGTCAACTCATAAAACATTTTGTATGCATGTTTTATAGTTGACAACAGAAAGAAGAGGGGGAATTTCAAAGAGCAGGCGGCACTGTGAAATCGAAAGTGCATTCCATTCATATTTTCTTCAAAGTCTGATTAGATGACTGAAGCTTCTGCTGCGAAAAAAATCTAATTGGAGAGCATGATTGATGACTCTTGGCTATGTGTTTTCTTGGATGATACACCCCTGCCCTGATCTAGGATCTTCAGTAGAGAAAGGAGGGCACCAAGGACATTGCAGGGGTAAAGAGATGCAGAAGAGCGAAGAGCATCATTAGCTGTACAGGTCATCCTCAACTTATGACCATAAGTTTCTGTCTTTGCAATTTATATTGTTTTATTTATTCCCTAGTATGATTTGATTGCTTATAGTAACCTATGACTATCACTAAGTGTTGTATCTTATGATTGATGAATGTATTTTATTTTTTCTTTATGTACACTAAGAGCATTTGCACCAAGACAAATTCCTTGTGTGTCCAACCACACTTGGCCAATAAAAAGTATTCTTTTCTGTTCTGTTCTGTTTTATTCTATTCTATAACTGAGCCCAAAACGTCTGTTACAAAGCGAGGCAGTTTATAACTGAGTTTCCCACCATTTTACGACCTTTCTTCAGAGGTGGGTATTCAGCCAGGTTAGTGGGGTGGGGAGGGAATGGGGATTTTGCAATAACCTTCCCCAGCCATGCCCACCAAGCCACGCCCACCAAGCCACGCCCACAGAACCGCTACTAAAAAAAATTTGAATCCCACCACTGGCAGAGAATGAGAAGGTTAATAGTACTGCAGACTTTGTAAACAGTTGGACAGTGTTGAGGGAATTATTTGTTTAGCAGAGCGATGGCGTTCGGGGGGGAAACTGTCCTTGTGTCTAGTTGTTCTGGTGTGCAGTGCTCTATAGCATCGTTTTGAGGGGGCGGAGTTGAAACAGTTTATATCCGGGATGTGAGGGGTCTGTAAATATGAGGCGACATATTGGCACTGCCATGTATGCAGCCAGCTCTGGCATACATCGTTTACAGTCCTCTGTGACCCTGTTTCCCCCCTCCCTGCTGGGTTGTGTCATCAATCAAATTCTCCAATCGAGCACATTCACAGGCTGGGTGTCATCATTCACGTTCTCCAATTAAATATATTCAGTGGGAAAAAGCTCTGGTATTTTAGTTACAATCTTTTAAAGATAAAGAGTTGGAATGTACTTTCGCTTTCAGCTGCTGCACTTCTCTCCCAGGTTTCCTTCCTCCACTCCTCCCTTTTATGGCAACTAGTAAAACAGGCATAGGAATGTTTTATGAGTGGACAGTAGGCGGATCTCCCAAACTGAGGATTGCAGATCAAAAATTGGGGGTTTTATGGACACACATTTCGCCTATGCCTCCCAAGTGGGAGGAGCTTCCAAGGTAGGTGGGGCATCTTTGATCTCCCTGTTGTTGATTGGATGAGGCTTTCTTGTGGCGTGAATAACCGTTTCCTCGGCCCAGGAAAGCTCGGTTTGATTATATTTTTCCATTTTAATGTTTATTCTAGCCCAGTTTAATTGAGAGTCAGGCGGCATGCAACTTTTTAATAAATTATTATCGTTATTAATTCTTCCACCTATATTGGTTTTCCACCCACAGCATCGTCTTTCTCAAGTCATGCCATTTTCTCGCCTTGCCTTTTCTTTTCTTTTTTTTGAAAACGTGGGTTGAAAAACCCATTTAAACCATCGAGAGAATATATCATGCTAATGGGCTTAAAAATAATTCTCCCCTGAGGAAGGATTGGGCAGCATTGATTAAAATGCCTGGCGTTTGCTTGCGAGAATGATATTTTACATTCTCAGTTCAGCGGGAAGAAAAGCTGAATTGACATATCTATAAACAAGTTATTACTTTACTGGCAGGATAATTAGCTAAGAAAAGGCTAGGCGCACTCAGATATCTTGCTGCTGGAATTCAGAGTTTTTTTAAAGACAGATTTTTGCATAGCAGAACTTCCTGGATGGTGGGGTATTTTTTTTTTTTTAATGGAGAATAAAACAACAACAAAAAAGGCTTTAATTCAGCCAATACTCATAAGAAGCACTTCTGATTGCTTCAATTGATTGCTTGTATACTTATGTTTTATATTGACTGTTTCCTAGAATGATTTGATTGTTTATTGTACCCTATGACTATTATTAAGTGATGATTCTTGACAAATGTATCTTTTCTTTTATGTACACTGAGAGCATTTGCACCAAGATAAATTCCTTGTGTGTCCAATCACACTTGGCCAATAAAGAATTCTATTCTATTCTATTCTATTCTATTCTATTCTATTCTATTCTATTCTATTCTATTCTATTCAAGACCCTTGGCCCTTTTCTTGGCTAAGAGTCCTTCAACACTGAAAAAAAGCACTTTTTGTCACAATTGCTGAGTTATATACAATTTAGGAATGAGGTGCTTATAATTATGGATTGTGTGTGGACAATTACGATGAGATATGGTCACTGTTTACTGAGAAGTTTTGTATAAAGCTTCTTTTTTTTGTCCCCTTCATTTAATTGTGTCTGATTCTGCCTGGAAAAGTCCCTGCAGTTTTCTTGGCAAGGTTTTTTCCAGAAGTGGTTGGCCATTGCCTGCTTCATAGGGCTGAGAGAGAAGGACTGGCCCAATGTCACCCAGCTGGCTTTGTGCCCAGGAGAACTCACAGTCTCCTGGTTTCTAGCCTGATGCCTTCACCATTAACACCAAATGGCCTGTACAATTTTTATAGAAAAGATCCACCCAACGCTTGCTTCTTCTCGTGAATATGCTCTGAGTTCTGCAACTTGACGAAAACACAAAGTCGGTCTGTTTTAATTCGACCAATCATGTCAAACTGGTGGGAAAGAACATGTCCAGAAGTATTCAAATCCACACAGAAAAGTCATACTGATTTTCCCAGTTCACAGGGAGGGAAGGGAGGATAGGAAGAAAGGAGAAAGGGGGGAAGGGAGGAGTGGAAGGAAGGAGAAAAGAGAGGGGATGGGAAGGAAGGAAGGAAGGAAGGAAGGAAGGAAGGAAGGAAGGAAGGAAGGAAGGAAGGAAGGAAGGAAGGAAGGATAGAAAGGAAGGAGAAAGGGAGGGAGGGAGGAGTCGGTGGAAGGAAGGAAGGAAGGAAGGAGTTGAAGGAAGGAAAGGAAGGAAGAAAGGATAGAAAGGAAGGAGAGAGGGAGGAAGGAGTGGAAGGAAGGAAAGGAAGGAAGGAGAAAGGGAGGGGGGAGGAGTGGAAGGAAGGAAGGAAGGAAGGAAGGAAGGAAGGAAGGAAGGAAGGAAGGAAGGAAGGAAAGGCAGCAAACATCTCCTGGTTTGGTGCTTTGTTTCAAAGCAGCTTCTTCCATGAACCTTCAGGGCTCCATCCTGCCCAAATAATTTCCTGCACTGAAACATTCATCCTGATAATTTCACAGTCTAGGAAAGCCTGGCTGATGGCTCTGTGTGTGTGTGTGTGTGTGTGTTTAATTAATAATTTTATTTAAACGATCACAACACCAACATGAAAATAAAGACGATAGATAAGTGAGAAAGGGGGAAGGAAGGGTTATGGGTACAGAGAGAAAGGAGGGAACACACACCCCCCCGGCCGCCATTGTTTCCTGTGTTTTTCAGCCCAGAAAAATAAAATCACAGCCTCAACTTTGTACTTTGCCACCCTAAAAAACACTGGCCATTTCTATAACAAGAAGCTGCTGGCAGCTGGGTTGGGATGCAGGCTAGAACTGAACCGAGAGCAGAATCCAGTTGTGAAAGGAGGGGAGGGCTGAAGTTTGGGGGGAAAAAAACTAAAAATAAGACAGGACTTTTGTCATCTCCTGTGTGGAGTAAAAACAAAAGCTAGCTTGCCCGGTAAGTTCCGTTGTCTGTACAGGGAAATAAAACAGAGACGTTTGCCAGAAGATAGCAAAAAAAAAAAAGAGGAAATCCTCCTTTTGCCACAATGACTGTTGTTTGCTTTCTTAGGCCCGTTGTTTTCTCTGAACAATCCACAATGCTGGGTTTGCACAACACGCTAAGCCCAGCTCAAACAATCTGCTTCTTGGCTCAGCCTAAGAACGGTGCAAATCGTACTCCAGGCTATTTCAGCCTGTTGGGACTTCTCTTGTTTCTATGTTGTCTTTCATTGCTCTGTTGTCTTTTTTTTTTTTTAACCTGAGGAAGCTTTTCTGACATCAGGTTAGTCCTCATTTTGTGCCAGTGAGAAGATTCAGAACTTGGAAAGCAGGTGTGGTCACACCTGCAACCTGCTTGGACTGGTGTTCACGGCCCTTTACAAAAGACCCAGCTCAAAAGCTGCTCACTCTTTCATCTTTGTTGTTGTTGTTGTTAGTTGCAAAGTTGTGTCCAACCCATTGCAACCCCATGGACAACGTTCCTCCTGTCCTCTACCATCTTCCAGAGTCCACTGAAGCTCACGCCGACTGCTTCAGGGACTCCATCCAGCCACCTCATGCTCTGCCAGTGGTGGAATTCAAAATTTTCTACTACTGGTTCTGTGGTCGTGGCTTGGTGGGCGTGGCATGGCTTGGTGGGTGTGGCTTGGTAGGCATGGCAGGGGAAGGATACTGTAAAATCCCCATTCCCTCCCCACCCCACACTAACCTGCTTTCCAGCTCCGTTCTCCTGTGTAGGGCAACCAAGGAAGATCCAGCCGATCAGTTGGGACTCAGGAGACGGAGAAGAGATGGGGTTGGCATGGCCAGTCAGAGGCAGGATTTCCAGTTCTCCAAACTACTCAAAATTTCCACTACTGGTTCTCCTGAAGTGGTCAGAACCAGCTGAATACCACCTCTGTTCTCTGCCATCCTCTCCTTCTTTTGCCCTAAATCATTTCCAGCATTCAGCTCTTCTCCAACGAGTCCTTCCTTCTTGTGAGGTGGCCAAAGTCTTTGAGTTTCATCTTCATCTTTCATCTGAAGACACCTCTGGTGTTTGCTTCCATTTTTAATTTTAGGACTGACAGAGCCATATGTAAGTTGCTCCCAGTCAGCTGTGATTGGAATGCACCTAAGCCCAGGAAAATCAACAAGGCAAGAACTCAATATTCAGTCAAATCAACAAATAAATAATGAAACATTTAGGAAAATCAAGTCGGCATCAAAATATTCAGTAAAGTCAACAAATAAATAAGGAAACATTCAGGAAAATCAAGTCAGCAACAAAATATTCTGTAAAGTCAATAAATAAACAACAGAACATTTAGGAAATTCAAGTTAGCAACAAAATATTAAGTAAAATCAACAAATGCCTTCAGGAAGGTAAACAGGCCAGTTTGAACAGCGATCAAGAAACAGCCTCAAGTTTTTCCAACTCCCCCCTTTTAAATTTTTTAAATCTTTATTTTCATTTTAATTTATGCTATAATAAACTTTAACAAAACTTTTAAAAAGAAAAAGAAACACCCTTAAGTTGCTTCTCTTCAATTTTGCTGGATGTTCAGCCTGTAAGTGCAACAATCATGCTTTTTCACAGGTGTGCCCAAATTCTAGGTTTTGCTTAGTGACTGTTAGGTCTTTGAGGGAGTCAGAGAAAAGCACAAACAAAAGTACTAGCTCCTTCCCTTCTTCGTTACCTCCCTCTCCTTCCTTCTTTCTTCCTTCCTTCTTTTCCTTCCTTCCTCTCTTCCTTTTTTCCTTCTCCCTCCCTCCCTCTCCCTTCCTCCCTTCCTTCTGTCCCTCCCTCTCTCTTCCCTTTAATCTCTCCTTCCTTCCTTCCTTCCTTCCTTCCTTCCTTCCTTCCTTCCTTCCTTCCTTCCTTCCTCTCTCTCTCTCTCTCTCTCTCTCTTTCTCTTTCTCTTTCTCTTTCTCTTTCTCTCTTTCTTTCTCCTGATCAGTGTCCAAGGTGAATAAGTTATACTGTCTAAACAACGGAGCCCTTCAACTTTTTTTTAAAGATAACAATTGCTATTTGAAATTCCTTGTTATTTGAGATTCCAATTGCTAATTTGGTGTTTCCCAGATAGCGAGATGGGCTGATAGAATTGTTATAGGATTTTAAAGGAGGCTTTTTTCTGTTAAATAATGTAACAAGCGGTCTCTGCTGATACATCTTTATAGGCCAAGTGGCGCAATAACCAAATTTACACAGAAGAGTTTTCACGTCTAATATTGAAATCAGTGCAATCTCTTTACTTGGCAAGGACGGGTTTACAAGTTCTTGCATTTCCCAGAATTTTGTAACAGGGAAGATAAGTAAAAGTAAACTTTAAAATGTGCAAGGAAAAAAAATAAAAATCAGGGCTAGGGAAGAAATCGCTGAATTTTTCATTGTCTTGCTTGTATTCGAAAGCTTGAAAATTTATACATTGTTTTGTTAACCTGATTAAGATGCTGTGTCAAGACCTTTGGAGAATTCTTTCAGGATTGCTTTTTTTAGTTTGCAAAAAAAAAAAAAAAACAACCACCCAAAACTTTAGCAAAACGTGGATTGATTTGGAATTGCAAAATAGGATCGGAACCCATTTTATAGCCAGGGAAATGAGAAACCATTTTTGAAAATCAGGATTGCAACCAATGTAGTGGAGATGCCTTTTAAACTCCCAAAGGCCCTGACTACTAAGCCTTGCTGCCAATTCCTGAAAGGCCCTCATTGTATCAGTCAAACCTTTGTTCTCTGCCACTGTACGCTGTATTCCAAAACCTCCTTTTTCCCCCTCTCCCTCTTTTCATTTCAACCTTGTTACTCCTGGCAGGGTTTTTTTTTTTTAAAAAAAAACCTCTTTTTATTTCCAAGGCAGGCTAAATGGTAATCCAAGATGCTGAGACTGGGCTGAATCGGTGCCCTGTTTTAAGGGAGCAAACCTGAAAGGCCAATTTCTCAGCCTAAGAACATGGAGTATGTTGGACAGGAAGTTGTATGGCGCTGGCTGGCGAGGCCAACGTTTTGTGAGTTTTTCCTGTGCCACAAGATGACAGGAGGATGTCTGAGAAAGTAGGAAAAAGGAGCTATTCTCGGTGTTTGTGGGAGGCTTCGTTGAAGGTGGGCAGAGAGAGAGAGAGAGAGAGAGAGACCTGATTTGCTTTTTAAAGAAGTGGTGGAATTATATTCTTAGCTTTTTGTCAACTGGCAAATGGGAGGCTTTAATACGAGCTTGGCGCTGCGGTGAGCATGCCAATGATTTTAAATAGAGCGAGTTTTGTATGGAAGAGTTGGTCATCTGCCTTGCATTGAGGGGGAGAAGGAGAAGAGGAGGGGGGAGAAGAGGAAGGGGGAGGAAGAAGAAGGAAGGGAGGAGGAGGAGGAAGAAAAAGAGAGAGAGAGAGAAGGGAAGAAGAGATGATTTTTGAGACTGTGCAGGGAAATGTCCTTCATATGAACTTATTCCTCTTTCTACTCCTTCACCTGCCCCTTCTCTTTCTCCTTTGCTTCCTCCTCCTTCTCCTTCTTCCATCCAAGCCCCCGCCCCACCCCTGGTTACCTATGTATGGATGAACAGCCTTTACGGACTCCTCATAGTACGTTGAAACCTAAATCAAACGGACTTAAGTTCACACACAAATGCTAATAAGGCAGAATTTAAACCCAAGTTGAACTAGGGAGCTAAAGCAGTTCCGTGCTTTGTGAGTCTTAGGAACACAGCCACCGCTTACAATGTCTGCCAAGGGGTTGCGTGTCCAGTTTGGGGATTCAACTGGAAAGATCCTACCATCTGTTGGAACAAATATCCTTCTGGGTTCAGTTCCAAGTAGGGAAAAAAGACACCGGAAACAGGGAGGCTGTTAGGAAAGATGGTTTAATGGTGGACAGGACCAAATGGCCTGGAGCTCCAGAGGGAAAAGGAAGGATGATCACATAGTCCAAGGGGAAAAGAGAAGATCAAGAAGACGCTGAGAGTGCCTGGGTTTTATAATCTTCGTTGGGATTTGAATTGGAGCTTTTACTCTGATTGGTTGTCAGACTCCCATGGGGCCCTGCAGGGGCAACTCTGTAGGCTGTCCTGAGTTCCAGGCTTGGTTGAGCCTTGCTGGATGATGATGCACTGAAAGAGCTTTTGAGCAATTGTGATAGCTTTACCTGGAGATCTTCGTTATGTAAAATAGACTGGCCCAGGCCTTAATGGCCCACCCATTAACAAAGGTGGGGGTGAACTTCTGAGGTGTTTCTGCTCTTGAGTTTCTACTTCTCTTTTTAGTGGAAATATTCTGCCTTTTTTAATATTTCCTAGGATATTTCATTTTTCTCGGAGAGGGGTGGGTTTTAACTTCCAACACTTATTTCTCCCACATGGAAAGATCCTACCTTCCCAGTGATTCACAACCTTCCTTGGTGTCTAAAGGAGATTAGAAAGTCCTCTTGGGGAAAAAAAAAAACCTGTCTTGTTTCCACAAGTCTTAGCTAAAATGTGGTTCGTTTGTGGTTTAGCATGTTCGCTAAATCCAGTTGTTGAAAAGTTGGGTGGGCAGACAACAAGGAATCTTCCTTCTGACAAAAGTGACCTATTTTGGGGGGATAAAGGTTACAAGATGGGTTTGAGTCACTTAGCAAGCACCTCACTTAACAACAAAGTTTCCAGTCGCCATTGCCGAGCGTTAAGTCGAGAACCACTTGTGTTTTGAATTGTTCGTTTTTACATCCTTTCTCTTTTCCCCAGCTTGGGAAGCTTCTGCAGGGAGCATTGCAACAGATTGTACAAATCATTTTCTTGGCTGCAAGTGCACAGCCTCAAATTAACAGTGAATAGTTGCTAACGAAGTTTATCTTACTAATGTAGCGGTGATACCTGGTCTAGCAAATGATTAAATTATTTCTCTTCTGGCAGGGTGAGTTTGCTGCCAGAAGCCATGTGTGATATTCAGTGTCAGCTCTTTTCAGTGGCCTTTTAAGATTTTAAAATAGAATTAAAATAAATGCATTTCCTCCCCCGCCCCCCCCAAATCAAGCGTAAAAGAAGGGGGGGGGGAATGATCCAGGCTGCATAATGGAGAGAGAGAGGGAGGGAGGGAGGGAAGGAGAGAGAGAGATGGATATAGAGAACGTAGAACATAGAATAATAGAGTTGGAAGGGGACCTTGGAGGTCTTATAGTCCAACCCCCTGCTTGAGAGGAGACCCAATACCGTTCCAGATAAACAATTGGCCAGTCTGTTCTGAGTAACCACAACTTCTTAAGGCTAGATTCATTCTTCTCACTGTCAGAAATTTATCCTTCGTTCCAGGTTGGATTCGTTTTATTTTGTTCTGCGTTAAGCGTCCAATTGGGTTCAAGAAACCTTTGACTTGGCCTGGCAGAGGAAAATGTCCCCTTTTTCCGCAAACTGTTTTGAAACAATTATTAGCCTCTCTGAAAACTGGCAGTTTGAATGATTGCAGCCCATGTTCCATGGGTGGGGGGGGTGGCCTTTAAAAATAGCTCCCAAAGTTTCAGATACTGTAATTGAAAAGTGACCTGCTGGATGGTGAACTGGGAAGAGGAGCCGAGAAGAAGAAGTACATTTGTTTTCAGGAGCAATTTTTTTTTAAATGCTAGTTTTTAGCTATATTGCAGGAGCCGTGAGGCAGAACGGAAGAAGGGGGGAGGAAGGAAAGGGTGCTGTGGTTTTTGGAAAAACCTTTAACAGTCAAAGTGGGAACTCTGTCAAAACTCAGCCCGGGATTCAGTTGGGGCAGTGACAGTCCTGCAGAGTTTAAGATCTCCTGGTTACAATGGAAACTCTGTTCTGTATTCAAGTCTTGCTCCTCCCTGGCCCCAGTTAAATGGTTGGTTTGATTTATGGGTGCTGCACAAATTCATTTAGCATTTTATAGGACCTACCAATATTTTATTTTATTTTTTGACATCTCTGCTAAGGAGGCCAAAACACCATTCAGACTGATCTAGGAATACCCCCGAAAGCTTCACTTGAGGTCTTTCTCCTAAACCTCCTTCCAATTGACGTGCCTAACCTATGAAGCATAGAACCATCTTGGTTGGAAAATCCCAGCTGAAGATTGAATACCCAAAGAATCTTGCCTTATTCTAGTCTTCGGAATGGAATGGATCATGGAATGGAATAGATCATGGAATAGAATGGAATGGAATGGAATGGAATGGAATGGAGTAGAGTAGAGTAGAGTAGAGTAGAGTAGAGTAGAGTAGAGTAGAGTAGAGTAGAGTAGAGTAGAATAGAATAGAATAGAATAGAATAGAGTTGGAAGGGACCTTGGAGGTCTTCTAGTCCAACCCCCAAGGCAGGAAATCCTATCCCATTCCAGACAAATGGTTGTCCAGTCTCTTCTTAAAAGCCTCCAGTGATGGAACACCCACAATTTCTGAAGGCAAGTTGTTCCACTGATTAATTGTTCTCCCTCTCAGAAAGTTTCTCCTTAGTTCTGAATTGCTTCTCTCCTTGATTCGTTTCCACCCGTTGCTTCTTGTCCTGCCCTCAGGTGCTTTGGAGAATAGCTTGACTCCCTCTTCTTCTCCCTCTTTCAAATGCAAAACTCAAGCAGAGGAGAGGAGTTTCAGTTTTAGTTTTAGTTTCACAGCGGCAACCAGCTTTAGTGTAGAATAGTTGAGCTAAGCCACACCTAGGCTCCTTGCTGTCTCCTTGCTCATACAGCAAATATGGTTTCAGTTTTCAAACAGCCCTCAGCTCTCACACACTGACAGGAAGCTAGCCAGATGAATACCGATGGATGCTAGTAGGCAGAGGCAGAATTTTGTTTTCCTTATTTTCCTTCCCAAAAACTAAACCCGACCACATAGTTTCATAGCGAAGCACGGGTATCCAGATAGTATTTATAAATAGGTTGGAGAACAGCTGATGAAACTTGGTTCATTAAACTGTAGTTAAGTTTCTGCTGACCACTCAAGTTTCTTGAAACTAATCAACTTTTGGTGTTCTTTTTTACAGGATCAACCTCTGAATCCTGATAAAGGCTTTGAAGCTCAGGTGAGTGTTGGATTTTTCATTTCATACAAAAGGGTGAAAATATAGTTCAAATGGCAGGATGTTTAGGTGAAGACTTCAGGATGTCAGAAGTCAAGATTCCCATCCCCGCCATGGATGGAAGTTAGATTTTCTGGGACTTCAACTCCCAGAATTCCCCGGCCAACTCCCAGCCAGGAGTTGAAGTCCACAAGTCTTCAAAGTGAACAAAGTTGGACACTCTTGCAATAAAGCAAGACGCCAACAATGGGATTTTATGCTTGCAGCTTGGAGGCTTAATCAAAGCCAGCTTGGCGCAGAGAGAGGATGTATGTCTGTTTTTATGGACCTCCTGACCATTTTTATGGTTGGGCTGAAGTCATTTTACAGGCAAATGCAACAGGAATAGCAAAATTCAATGGCAAATCTCTCTCTCTCTGTCTCCCTCTCTCCCCCTCCCTCCCCCCTCTCCCTCTCCCCCCTCTCTATCTCTCTTTTCCCTCCTTCCTTCCTCCCTCCCTATCTCTCCCTCCCTCGCTCTCTCTCCATCTCTTCTTCTCTCTATCTCTCTCTTTCCCCTCCTTCCTCCCTCCCTCTCTCTCTCCCTCTCTTCCCCAATCTATCTCTCTATATCCCTCTCCAGGGGTGGGATTCAAAAAATTTTAACAGCCAGTTCTGTGGGCGTGGCTTAGTTGGTGGGCATGGCTTGGTGGTTCATGTTATTGGCTGGGTGTGGCCAACTGAATATCACTCATATCGAGGCACGCATCTCCTCGCCTGGCCTTTCATGACTATGGGGATTCTGCAACAGTCGTAAGTATGAAAAATGGTCATAAGTCATTTTTTTCAGTGCCATTGTAACTCTGAATGGTCACTCCACACAAGCAAAGTACCAGCAAAGGAGGGGAAAAAACTCCAGAGAAGTTCCTGAGACAGGAAGTCTAGTCCTGCCAAGAATGTAATAAGGGTTAACGGAGGGGCAGCTTCTGTAAGCAACACCAGAACGTTTCCTTCCTGCCTTCCTTACAGGATTAGCCCAGTAATTTCTTCTAACAACCGGTTCTCCAAACTGCTTAGAATGTTAACAACCATTTCTAGCGAATAGGTGTGAACCTGTAGAATACCATCCCTGTCCCTCTCCCCCTTCTATCTCTCTCTCTCCCCGCCCCTCTCTCTCCCTCCCTCTCTCCCTCCCTCTCCTCCCCTCTCTCTTTCTCTCCCTCTCTCCCCCTCTCTATCTCTCTCTCTCTCCCTCTCTCTCTCCCTCTCTCCTGCTATAATACTCAGCTGCTACTAGCTCCATATGTAGAACAAAGCATAAAGGCATCTGTAATTAAGTAATAATCAACAACTTTCAAGAGGCTGAGTCATGAAGACCTATTAAAATGGTTCATTGAAAGGTAATTCATAACAGCAAGGTTTTAGCTTGTAATTAGTCTAAGAATGGGGGCGTTCTTTGATGCTGGAAGCCAAATTCTCCAAGGATGTTGGCTTCCGATAAACAAACCCAGCACTTTTGCTGCAAATTTCTCAGTTTTCCCCTCTCATTCCTGTGGAATTCTTTCATTTCAAATTACGGGCAGTCCTCATTTAGTGACTGCCTCCTTTGGCCACTGTTCGGAGTTACAGCGGTGACGGAAAAGCCGTTTGGCGAACAATCTTTGCGTTTACAACCTTCGCAGGTCAGGAAAAGCAAAGAGAAACTGGAGCCCTATTATCAACACAGTCGGAGTTTCACTTAGTGACTCCTTTGCTTAATGACTGAATAATGACTGTCCCAATTGTGCTTGCTCAGTGAGGATGAGCTCAGAAGAGATGTGATATTAGAAACCAAAGTGTTCCAACTTTGGCTTGCTAGAAAGAAATCATTTTGTGGCTTCCTGGTTTAAATGTCAGGATACCTCACCAAAGAAGTATCTGCAGTTTATTTTTTTTCCTATGAATTCCGCTTGTCTACGGAAAGTTGGAGATCTGGAAATGCCAACTAGGAGAATCAGAAGTCTGGAAGGATATGGGAACGAAGCACAGTGTCAAAATCTTGCTTTGCAATTTCATTGAAGTCGTCTTTCCCTGGGTTTTTTTAATCTATATATAGATTAAAATTTCTGTCGCTAAGTGAGACATTGGTTAAGAGAATTTTGCCCTGTTTTACGACCTGAATCTGGTTTCCCCATTGGCTTTGCTTGTCAGAAGGTTGCAAAAGATTTATATTCCAACCGTCATAAATATGAATCAGTTGTCAAATACCTGAATCTTGATGGTGTGACTACGGGGGTGAAGGTCATAAGTGTGAAAAATGGACACGCTTTAGTTTAGAACATTAGAAAGGAGAAGGATTAAAGGAAGCTTCTGATTCCAGTTAAAAAGAACTTAATCTGGGTATATGCAATGAATCTGACATTTTTTAAACACCAAATTAAATGCAGGGAACATAATTAAAGGCATAAATACTTGGGCTGTTCCAGTTATTCAGTATACTGCAGGTATAATTGATTTGGGCACAAGCTGAATTAGACATTCTTGATTGGAAAACAGGAAAATTAATGACTGAGAATCATATTTCCTTTCCAAGAAGCCATGGTGGCTGGCTCTACTTTGTTAGAAATAAAGGTGGGAGGGGATTACTCTTAAGTAAAGCAAGGAACAGAAGGGAAACACAATTTTGGAACCCAGCGCGGGATTGCGATTGACAGATGTTTGCGCAGAAAGAAAAAAAACAACAACTCCTGAAGACGACAAAACTCAAAAGAATAATTGCACAAGAGAAGCAGCCCGAAAGCCAAATTAACGCCTTCAAATCCAACTCGTTTCGTGGCCCATACGCTGTTAACGTCGAAGGGAAATCGGATCCAAGTCAGACCTGGCCCATGGCTGTAAATTGGAATTCTTGAAAAGGGGAGAAACAGGCATCTCAGCGCAACAACGTGACTCGGCCAACTAGCATCATCGAAGCCCAAATGGAAGGGCGTTTCCAATGGTAGCAGAATGGCAGTTCGGTAAAGTGATCAGAGGAGAAACCGGAGGCGCATCTCATTGGCGGCTGTCACTTCAACTCCCAGAATTCCCCAGTCAGCACAACCATGGGAGAGAAATGTCTGAAGTGGTGTAGGGTTTCTTGCCTAGGCAGGGGGTTGGACTAGAAGACCTCCAAGGCCCCTTCCAACTCTGTTATTCTATTCTATCCTTTCCTTTCCTTCCCTTTTTTCTTTATTCTTCCTCTCCTCTCCTTTCCCCTTTTGTTTCCTCCCTCCCTCCCTTTCCCTTCTCTTCCCTTCCCTCCTCTCTCCTTTCCTTTCTTTTCCCTTCCTTTTTTTCTTCGTTCTTCCTCTCCTTTCCCCTTCGTTTCCTTCCTCCTTCCCTTCCTCATCCCTTCCCTTCCTCATCTACCTCCCTCCCTTCCTTTCCCTTCTCTTCCCTTCCCTTCCCTCCTCTCTCCTTTCCCCTTTCCTTCCCCTTCCCTTTTTTTCTTTATTCTTCCTCTCCTTTCCCCTTCGTTTCCTTCCTCCTTCCCTTCCTCATCTCTTCCCTTCCTCATCTCCCTCCATCCCTTCCTTTCCCTTCTCTTCCCTCCTCTCCTTTCCCCTTTCCTTTCTTTTCCCTTCCCTTCCCTTCCCTTCCTCATCCCTTTCCCTCCCTCCTTTCTTTCTTTCCTCCCTTCCATTCCCTTCACCTTTTCACCCTCCCATCCATTCATCTGATCTCTTGCCTGCATCACAATTCCTTATTGCAAAAAAACGAGTGCACACCTCCAACCTCCAAGGTGCTTTTTCAAAAGGCAACTGGGCTGGGTTGTTGTTTTATTTTTTTAATTTTCCTTCTTAAGAAAACTGGAAAAAGTGTCGCTTCTCATCCAAGAAGCCTCGTCAGTTCTGATTGGGGTTGGTGAGAATAAGATGGAAGAATTCCTTCCACCCACCATCAGAACGGATGAAGTTGAGAATCTCCACAGACACATCTCTAGCCTTACAACAGCGTGGTCTGTCTCAAACCTCGGACATTTGTAGTACTGATGGGAGCTAATATCCTCCATCCCAGCAATAAGCAGCAAGCAATCGGTTAAATTTCATCCAGATCAGTCTTGCAAGCAACCTTTCAACGGGGAATTTTCCACACGAGGTTGAAAACAAACAAACCTGGAAGGTGTGATTTGACAGCTGGAGGGAATAGAAGTTGTCACTTTAAAAAAAAAAATTGGCATCAAAAGTAATGACCAGAATAGACTTTACGATTTTTTTTTTCCCCGCTTCCTTTTCTGAATGCATTTATCCCAATCAAAGGGGAGCGTTCCTCAGAGTTTTGGCCTTTTGAAAAATTGTCAGGATGAGATTAAAGCTACAGACGTTAATTTCTTTGGACTTGCAAGTCAGAAGGAAAAAATTGTCCAATGGTTGAAATCTGATTTGGACGGTGACCTCGTGGAGGAGGGGGGTACTTGGAGAAGCTACACCCGGCCAAGATGGGTGACTCAGACTTGGCCTCTCAAGGCCAAAGCAAACAGCCTACATGAGCAACCAAATTTGGGATTTTCCAGACTGGAAAGGGGGAATGGTCTAGACTTGAGCTGTGCCAAAAATATCTGCATTTCCATTTTGCCCGTTCTCTTTTCAGTTGGATGAAAGAGAAGTGCAACTTGAAATGTCTTCAAATGATACATCTTGACGGACTAGAACACTGGGCCGTATCTAACAAAATGAAATTCAATGTAGAGAAAAGTAAAGTCCTACACTTAGGCAAGAAAAACTAAATGGACACATATAGATTGGGTGAAACCAGGCTCAATAGCAGTAACTGTGGAGTCTTAGTGGACAACCAGCTAAATATGAGCCCGCAGTGTGCTGGAGCAGCCAAAAAAGCTAATGCAATCCTAAATTGCATTAACAGAGGGATACAATCGAGATCAAGTGAGGTACTAATACCACTCTATAAAGCCTTAGTAAGACCACACCTAGAGTACTGCATCCAGTTTTGGTCACCACACTATAAAAAGATGTTGAGACTAGAGAAACTACAGAGAAGAGCAACCAGGATGATGAGGGGACTGGAGGCTAAAACATATGAAGAATGGTTGTAGGAATTGGGCATGGCTAGTCTAGGGAAGAGAATGACCAGGAGAGACAGGATGGCAGTCTTCCAATATTTGAGGAGCTGCCACAGAGAGAAAGGGGTCAAGCTATTTTCTAAAGTGCCTGTAGGCCAGGAATAATGGATGGAAACTGAACAAGGAGAGATTCGACCTGGAAATAAGGAGAAACTTTCTGACAGTGAAAACAATCAACTCATGGAACAGAAGTTGCCTTCGGAAGTTGTAGGAGGATCATCATTTGAGACTTCAAGAAGAGACTGGACTGCCATTTGTCAGAAATGGTGTAGGGTCTCCTGCTCGGGCAGGGGGTTGGACTAGATGGCCTACAAGTTCCCTTCCAACTCTGATTATCAGTCATCTGTTAGAGTAGAAGAGTTGGTTTGTATTTTCCTGGGTGGAGAATGAGATGTTTGAGCTTCTTTTGTGATGAAGTGGGCTAAGTCTGTATGTGTGTATGTATGTGTAAGAACACTCGACCTTTCACTCTGTGGTCCCCCTCCTTCAAAGCAGAGGGGCTTCCTTCATGGGTGGACTTCAACTCCCAGAATCCTCCAGGCAGCTGTTGAGCTTTTGACCTTTCCTGGGGCTGATCTTTACTCATCTGGAAGTCATCCAACTTGGACCGTAGCAGATCTTACTTGCTGTCCCCAAAAGGCAACTGGACTTTCTTGGAGTTCAAGAAAGCCCAGTTGCCTTCAAGAAAGCCCAGTTGCCTTTTGGAAAAGCACTTTTGGGACAACCGTGACCTGAATGTTTGAGAATCCCCACAGACATCTTACTTGCTGGTGAGAATTGAGAAGGAGGCTGGTCTTGGCTGCCATTAACAATATAGCCATATTTATAGAGGAAGGAGTCAGGGGTGGGCTCCAAAAATTTTAGCAACGGGTTCTTTGCCCAGTTGCTGGGTGGGCATAGCCATGGTGGGCGTGGCCTAGTTGGCCTCCTGCACCATGGCAAGGAGGGGAGGGTGTTTTTAACCCCACCCCCCCGGCTCCAGAGGCTTTCTTTGAGCCTTCGGGAGGATGAAAACAGCCTCCTTGGGCTCTGGAGGCTGTCTGGAAACTGGCCCATTTCCGGCCTTCCCAAACTTCCGGGAGGCCCGTTTTTCACCCTCCCTGAGCCTCTGCGCACACCCTGTACTTTCCTGCATCCAAAACAGGGGACTCCAGGGAGGGGAGGGGTGGATGGGGCCAGCCAAGAGTGGATTTGGGGGTTCTCCTGAACCCCTGCGTATCCCCCAGCACCCCTGGAAGGAATGGCAGAACATGGGGATGGAATTAAAAGAGTAATAACCCTAGAATCCTGCTCTTGAATTACCAGCTGAATTTAAGGCGGACAGATTTTAAACTCCGCAAAGGCATCCACCCAAAGTCTCTTTATTGGTTCATCAGGCATCCTCAAATATAACTCTCAGTGACGTTGAGATTCATCTCAATGTCCAGTTCTCTGCATAGCTGACTTAGTAGTGGAACAAAAGGGAGAGAGGCCAGCACGATGCTGGGGTCCGAGCAAGAGAGCAGGAACCTCCCCCAACCCACCAAGGGTCAGTTCAGTGACCAATCAGGATTACAGATGTGACCACATGACATGGACTACACTTCCCAGGATACCTTAACTACATTTACCATGATGCATTCCCTTAAGGGGACAACTCCCAATTCCTAACCATCCCAATTCTCAATTAACTATAAACTGTCTGGACAGCACAAGCAGACTTAAGTCCAACTCTCCTTAAATTACGTTGAGCCTCATCTAATGGTTAACACGTGCTAGGAGTTGGATGAGGGTTCGGTAATTCAAGGGATTCTGACTTTGCTTGCAGCCACGCAGAGATTCTGACTTTGCTTGCAGCCACGCAGAGATTGCTCTTTTAACTCTGCCCATAAATTCTGCCACTGTTTTTACAATATCCCCAATGCCAGCCTTTGCAGAATACAAAGCCAGCCAAATGTACATTAAGTGTTTCCAGGAATTTAGGACTTTGGAAATAAATTTCAGAAACTGTTCTCTTAATTACTTTGGAGGGGGAAGAGTAGGAAGGGAGTCAGCAAAGAGAACGAGGAACCTAGTCTCTTAACTTCTACCCAAATGCAATTAATCCTGTTCATTAGAAAGGAGAAGGCATGTATCTGGGAAAAGAATTTGTAAACAATGAGGGTTCTATTTAAAAAAACAAAACAAAACAGCTTTTCCATTTATATATTTCATGATGCACAATTATTTATTCATCTTAAGCACCATCACAAGCCTTGACTTTTGGAGGATGAGTCAGGCTGCAAATCTAATAGTCAGTTCTATAAATCAATGTCTGCTTAAGTACATACTTCAAGTGAGGCTAAAAATAGCAGGGAAGCTGGTTTTTTTTTTAAAAAAAAGCCTCGTGTTTTTTTAAGAAAGCAAAATGTTTGTACATTTGGGCCCTGTGATATACTAGCAATTTCTGCTTTACACTTAAATGGCACCTCTAGGAAAGCGATGTTCAGTTCGAGTGTATTATAAGCTTTACTAATAATTGGTTGAAAGCTGTTGTAGATTTACTGGAAAATAGGCTTTGGAAAATATCCCTTCATATGGTCCTTTGACAGGGGGAATAATATAAAAGTGCAGATGAACTAGCGCTCTCTCTCTCTCTCTCTGTATATATATATATATATATATATATAGAGAGAGAGAGAGAGAGAGAGAGAGAGAGAGAGAGAGAGAGAGAGAGAGAGAGAGAGACTGGTTTCTTATGCAATCACAAAATGGTTCAATAGAAGGGAATATTTGTAATTCGGAGTTGAACTGTGGGGTTCTTGGCGCTCTCTGAGCTTGGTGGTTTCTTGGAGACATTTTTTGACCCAACTAAGTAACATCATCAGTGATAGAAGGGAGTGGGGTTTTCAAAGGAGGGAGGAACGAAGAGGAGAAAGAGGAGGAGGAGGAGGACTGGGGGGTCCTCTCTGAAGTTGGTTGTTTCTTGCAGACATTTTTTGACCCAACTAGGTAACATAATCAGTGCTAGAAGGGAGCGGGGAGGAGGAGGAGGAAGAGGAGGACTGTGGGATCCTTGGTGCTCTCTGAGTTTGGTTGTTCCTTGCAGACATTTTATAACTCAACTAGGAAACATCATCAGTGCTAAAAAAAAGAATGGGGTTTGCTTCTCTTATGCACTGATGTTGTTACCTAACTGGGTAAGGAAGCATCTGCAAGAAAACAGTCAAAATCACACAACACCCAGGAACCCAGCAATCCCACCCACCCAATCACAAAATGCAATTTATTCCAGCCAGCCTGAATTGGGCCAATTCCCCTTCTCCGGAGTACAAAAAATACAAGAACCCACGATTATTATTTTTTTTCTTGGATTCCCATCGGGACCTATTCTATTCGACCTACCAAACATGCAAGATTCGAAACACCACCGTAAAGGCCCCATCATAAACCAAAGTTCCATGCAGCTGTCCGTCGGGGGAATTCTTTTGCATCTGTTTGCCTCGGAGCTGCGGGATGATGACCTCTGATATTGTTCCTGCGAATGAAATGGTCCGTGTGCGAGTGTGCGTGTCTGTGCGCTCGCTACTGGCACACAAATCCTACACGCTGTCAGCTGTGGTTTTTATCCTTGGAAAATACACACAGGCAGATCTTTCAAAGGTGAGAGCAGGATACACGGAAGAAGCTTGCCTGGAGTTCTAACTGGCTGTCCTTCGGAGGAGAAGATGCTAGGAAGTCCAAATTAAAAGGATTCTGAAGAAGGAGGAGGAGGAGGAGGAGGAGGAGGAGGAGAAGAAGGAGAAGAAGAAGAAGAAGAAGAAGAAGAAGAAGAAGAAGAAGAAGAAGAAGAAGAAGAAGAAGAAGAGACTTTATTGGCCAAGTGTGATTGGACACACAAGGAATTTGTCTTGGTGTAAATACTCTCAGTATACATAAAAGAAAAGATACATTCATCAAGAGTTGAGAATCATAAGGATTCCCTTGTGTGGGGAGGATTCCTAAATTTGTCATAGGGTGGGGACCAGACTGTAATAATGCAGAGCCCAGCGTGTGAAGGAAGAGAAGATGAACTCTGTTGGGTCAGATCGGTGAGTTGTAGCAACAAATGGCTCAATTCCAGCAACCATCGTTTATATGGTTTAGCCTCCAGTCCCCTAATCATCTTTGTACCCCTCCCCCACAAAAAAGTGGGGAGACCAAGGGTTTCAGTCCCCTCTTTCTCTCCCCCTGCACCCTTCCCCCCGTTATCTGCTTGTCCCATTTCCGAATCCCTTCAAAAGCCTCCTTAAGAGTGTTTGGATTAGACCCCCCAAGGCGTTCGTTTCCCACACATTTCTTCTTCTTTTTGTTGGTCTGAACATTTTGCCCTTTAATCAGCCTGATCCAGCAGCCTCTGTGTGTGTGTGTGTGTGTGTGTGTGTGTGTGTTAGGGAGGGGAAAAAAGAGGAGGGGGGGAATTGGAGCTTTCTTTTTAATTATCCTTGCTTTGCTTGCCGTTAAGAATTCCCAGTCAGGCCATTTGCAAAAAAGATGCCAAAAACTGGCGTTGTTCTTTAATTAGCCGCTGTAATTGTTTCAGCCTAATCTCCGTGATTAGCGGCAGCATTAAATACAGCCTCAAGAAAAGGAACCTTCCCTCCTGAGGGGCATCCTGTACAATCAATTATTAGATGCTGGCTAGTTTGGATTGAGGAGTTGTGGGGTGGGCTTGAGAAGGGGAACCCACCCTGTTAGGATAGTCTTGTGGTTCGTTGGCAGCAGTTGAGGACGGCTGAAGTTTCGGAGAGCGAGGACTCGGATGAGGAGCCTGCGTGTGATGCAGGAATGGGACCAGGACCATCAGGAAGTGGAGTGCTGCCTTCGGAGATTGTGGAGGCTGGCAGCAGTGATGAAGAGTTCCCCGAGGAGCCTGTGCTTGAAAGAAAGAGAAGCTGCTGCAGCACGGGCGACTCAGGAGTAAGGCTGCAAGGTTATGGCCCCTCCCTTAAGAGATAAAAGCCAGCTGAGAAACCGGAGTTCTTTGCAGGAAGCAAAGAAGTTTTTGCACTCAAGCCTTGTGGATGTTCAATTATCTTGGTTGGTTTTTTTGGAGAATCTTTGTGTTTGACATATTTCTTGGGAACTTTATCTAGTATTCTTGGCAGCCTTGCACAACCTTGGCAAGTCTTATCAGAGACAATTAGTTTGAAACAGCCTTTTAACCGTGAATTAACCGAATTCGTAAAGAATCATTACGTTGCCTCTGTTTTGTATTTGTTTCCTTGGAACAAGGTTTGGGTCAGAACAGATAGATAGCTTCATTGCCACCGGAGGAATTAGTAATCCAAAAGATATTAGAATTTATAGAAGATATTCGAAAGAAATTCCCCTAAATGCTTGGAGTATTAGGAACTAGCTCGATACCCGTTGTTCGCTACGAAACTATATGGTTGGGCTTAGTTTTGGGGAAGGAAAATAAGGAAAACAAAATTCTGTCTCTGCCTACCAGCATCCATCGGTATTCATCTGGCTAGCATCCTGATAGTGTGTGAGAGGGTTGAGGGCTATTTGGAAACTGAAGCAGTGTGATTGCATATGAGCAAAGAGACAGCAAGGAGCCTGGGTGTGGCTAAGCTCAACTGTTCTGTACTAAAGCTGCTTGGTGCTCTGAAACTAAAATGGAAACTCTTCTCCTCTGCTTATATTTTGCATTTGGAAGAGGTTTCTTTTCAGGTGGGGAGGGGGAGAGAACTCCTTAGCATCAGAGCGTGTTAATAATAATAATAATAATAATAATAATAATAATAATAATAATAATAATAATAATAATAATAATAATAATAATAATAATATAGGAAATACAGATGCTCTGATGGCCATTTTGAAAAATCCTTTCTTAGTGAGCACCTAGAAGCCAAGAGGAACATATGTACCGAATTTCAAGTTTGTAGGCTTTATGCTTCAGGAGATTTTGTGATGATGCGTGAGTGGCATTTTGTTTTATATATATATATATATATATATATATATATATATATATATATATATATATATATATATATATATATATATATATATATATATAAAGATGAGCTTTAATAGCACAGAAGAGGACATGGTTAAAAAAAAAGAAGGGGGAACGCAATGAACTGTTCCTGGATTTTCTAAGCTCATTTCATTCCAATTTAAACTCTGTCACGATGACTTCTCTCCTAGCCTTGCCTGTTTAACATGGACCCCTTCCTAAGCAGGGACGTGTGTGTGTGTGTGCGTGCATCGCTATTTCTTGCCCAGCAGAGATTTGCACAGTCGTGCCCAAACACACACCAACTTTTGCAAACCAAAAAAAAAAAAAAAATCTCCCCAATGCATTCCGATATGTGGCGTTCGCAAATGATCTTCAGGGGCCCGTTGAACGGCGCGTCAAAAAGAATCATTTCTCTGTCGGGGTTTTTTTTGCCTGAGGCCTGGTGAGATAACTTCAGTGAGAGGAAGGTTTATTCCTTCAAAAAAAAAAAGAGAAGGGTTTCTTTCTTTTTTCTTTTTTTTTTCCAACAATGCTGGGTTTGTGCAGCAAAGTTTGGCGGGGAACTCATTTTTTTTGAGACAGAGAGAGAGAGAGAGACGTTTCGAAAGCCAGGAAGGGGGTTGAAGAAGAGAAGTCACAACATCCTGTTGATCACACAAAGCTGTGCTCTGTCTTCCTCCGAGAGGAACCACATGCAGGGCCCTGAAAGCTGCAGTGTAATATTTCATAAATCCGCTGAGGGGTTGTTGTTGTTTTTTTGGTCCACCTTGTATCGTGGCATCCAGTGGAATCTTTTTGTGAGGGCTGATGTAGATATGTAGTCTGACACACAGTTGCCTGGTGATTGTCCAACAAGAGCTCCTTTGACCTGGTCAACAACTGTTGCTAGTTGCAAAGTCGTGTCCAGCCCATTGCAATGCCATGGACAACGTTCCTCCAGGCCTTCCTGTCCTCTACCATCCTCCGGAGTCCATTTAAGCTCACTCCAACTGCTTCAGGGACTCCATCCAGCCCCCTCCTTCTCTGCCGTCCCCGTCTTCTTCTGGTGCCCTCCATCGTTCCCAGCATTAAGCTCTTCTCCAGTGAGTCCTTCCTTCTCATGAGGTGGCCAAAGTCTTTGACTTTCATCTTCAACCCAACAAACATTGGGTTTGTCTTAAGCCCTAAACCTAAATTTAGAGAAGAGAAGGGAAGACATGATAGCAGTCTTCCAATATTTGAGGGGCTGCCACAGAGAGGAAGGGGTCAAGCTATACTCCAAGGCATCCAAAGGCCAGACAAGGAATAATGGATGGAAACTGAACAAGGAGAGATTCAACCTGGAAATAAGGAGAGATTTACTGACAGTGAGAGCAATCAACCCATGGAACAGAAGTTGCGTTCAGAAGTTGAGGGAGCTTCGTCATTGGAGGCTTTCAAGAAGAGATTTGACTGCCATCTGTCAGAAATGGTGTATGGTCTCCTGCTTGGGCAGGGGGTTGGACTAGATGACCTACAAGGTTCCTTCCTACTCTGTTAATCTGTTAAACCAGTGGTGTCCAACCCAAGACCCATGGACTTCGACTCCCAGAATTCCCCAGATAGCATGAATCCTAACTTGCTAAAATATAGTAGCTTTACATCAGGGATGTCCAAGCTTGGCAACGTTAAGACTTGTAGACAATAGGAGCCAGTTGCATCTGGATTTGGATCACGAGACCATGGAGATTTTTGATGGTCATAAGTGTGAAAAATGGGCATAAGTTACTGTTGCAACTTCAAATGGTCATTAAGTCGAGCACTAGCTGAAGATTTTGGTCCACCGTTAAGGGCGGCATTTTTATTTTTGTAAAAAGTTTCTTTATTTTTTACATCTTTTCATGTGAGCAATATGTTTCCAGATTATAACACTTGTCCATAGTCCTACTTTCATTTCTATTAATCTTATATAATATTAACTCATATTATTATCCATTTCACTCATCTTTAAATAAATTTGCATTTCATATTTCAATTCATTAATTCAATATCAATATCATTTCATCCATACGTAAGTTTTCAATTCTTTATCCCCTCTTATTTCCATTTTCAGCTTACGACCTATTTTATTTAACATTACACATCATTATTATCCTTAATTTTCTCTAAGCCAAAATATAACAATCTAAAAAGAGTAAAAACATAATAAAGCCAATATATTTAGGATCCACATGGTATTTTCCATTTTCCTACCTTAATCATAATAAAATATGCTCGTTATACAGTTGACTATATATACAGTTGGTTATTTAACGGATATTAGAATTGTATAAAGAGAATATTTTATTATCATTAAGGGTGGCATTGAACCTCTTTCTAGGCTGTCTCTCTTGTGTTCCTTTAAAAGCAGCCATATCTCTCCTTTCTCCTGCCTACAGAGTACATAAATTAAAAGCAGCAATGTTGGGACAATGGAATCCAGTCCATTAATATATTTTAATTTAGTCTGGTTTTACTGTCCCGGTGGGTACTATATTTTGCCTTTCTTTGTCATGAAAAAGGACAGCTCTTTCACAGAGCAGAAAATCCGAGTATAATTGGTCCCAGTTCAGTATCTTTAGAGGTTTTGTTCTTCATGCATTTATTTTCCCCCGCTCCAAGTCCATAATTCTTCTCCTAAAGCAGAAGCGATGGAGCAGAAAAATGCCCAAATAGAAGCTTTTGACATTAAAACATTGAATGATTTGATTACTTCATACGTACCCATAATCATCAGTCGTCTATAATTACCCAGTATAATTATTAAAAACAGGCTGTGGGCAATTGATTACTGTCCTGTTTAGCTTAGTGTGAAATTTGCATCTTGGGAATATCAAATCCAATTACCAGAGGGTCAAGAAAAGGAGTGTTGTAGCTCAACGGAAGAACATCTGCATCGCCTACAGAAAGTTGTTGGCTCAATTCCTTGCCCCTTGGAGCAGAAGCTGGAAACATGGAAGAATTATTGGTACTGCCTTCATGCGAAGCTGTAGATGGGTTCACACAGCCTGTGAAAACCTGGAGAATGGTTGATAATGGTTCACACATCACACTAAGCTGCAGATGGGTCCACATAGACTGTTAAAACCTGGAGAATTCTTGGCGATAGTTCGCACATCAGGCTAGTGTGTAGATGGGTTCACACAGCCTTTTAAACACCTAAACTTGGTCTTTAAAAATAGCACCACAATCCTTTGGGTCAGCTAACATGCTGCACTCAAACTAATAAATAATACTTGGGCTTTCTATGATGGTCTGGTCCTAACTGATTTTTCTCCTTCCTCCTGAACATGGCTGCAACATCTCAAAAATAAACTGGACAGCCATTTGTCTGGGATGGTATAAGGTCTTCAGCCTTGAGCAGGGGACAAGAAGACCTCCCAGTTTCCTTCGAATTTGGAATGAAATTAATTAAAGAAAGCTACATGGATTTGTACTGAAACCGAGTTAATGAACACAGGCAATAAATAAGCATTATGAAGCACTTAGATTATAAATCTAAGTGCTATTGCTCTTCCTTCCTTCCTTCGTTCCATCATCCATCCATCCATGGTTCTCAGTGGTTGGAATGCAGTATTGCGGGATGACTCTGCTCACCGCTTGACCAGCTCAAAGTTGACTCAACCTTCCATCCTTCCCAGGTGAATAAAATGAGGACCCAGATTGTCGGGGATAATAGGCTGACTCTGTAAACGGCTTAGAGAGGGCCGTAAAAGCATTGTGAAGCGGGATATAAGTCTAAAGGCTGTTGCTAAATAGGTTGGGTGGATGCTGCGGAGGTTTGAAAGACAGTAAAACAAACACACGGATCTTGCCAAGCTTCAGTTTAATAAATCTGGGAGCTGGTGTCTCGTTCCGCAGCAAATTTAGCTTTCACATTAAGCTCTCCTTGAGGCCTGTCACACTCTTATTTTTAGCCCAGCTGCTTCTAAAACCAGAGCCAACATGGCACATGCTGGAAAGCTTCTTAATGAAAAGAGACAAGGGGGGAGCAGAGAGAAGATACCCATACAAATAATGTTATAATAGAGGTAATTTTGGCAGTCTGACACAGGAAGAACCCTGCTCTCTGTTAAAATAAAAGATAAATTATGGCCTGACAGCTCCGATTGGAAGAGGAAAGAGCCAAAAAAAAAAAGACTACACGCACCATTGCAGAGTTAAGAGTAAAAAAAGGGATATTTAGAGAAGGCATCTCAAAGCATTTTAAACGGGATATTTAAGACCATCTGGCCTAAACCGCCCTCTCTCTCTCTCTCTCTCTTTCCCCCTGCCTTGAGAAAATGTCATTTAGGAGGAGGGGGGCGAAAAATCATCAGGAAGAGGTTGTGTTTCAGGGAACGGCTTTTCAGAAAGAATCGCCAAGGTTTCTCATTTGAAGATGGTCCAACATGTGGCATGATCCAAAAAGAGGCAACTGTGCCCCTAGAGCTGATCCTCTGGAGATGGATGGATGGTTGGGTGGATGGATGGGTGGGTGGATGGATGGATGGGTGGGTGGGTGGGTGGATGGGTGGATGGATGGATGGATGGATGGATGGGTGGTGGGTGGATGGATGGATGGATGGATGGTTGGGTGGATGGATGGATGGATGGATGGATGGATGGATGTGAGATCCTTGGTGCTGTCTGAGCTTAGTGATTTTCCTGCAGATGTTTCATGACCCAAACTAGGTAATATCAAAATATGCTAGAAGGGAATGGAGTGTGTGTTTGTAGGGAGAGGAGGAGGAGGAGGAGACGACTGTGGAATCCTTGGTGCTCCCTGAGCCTGGTTGTTTTCTTGCAGACATTTCATGACCCAACTAAGGGACATCATGAGTTATGAAAGGGAGTGGGGTTTATGGAGAGGAGGAGGACTGTGGGGTCCTTGGTGCTTTCTGAGCTTGGTGGTTTTCCTGCAGATGTTTCGTGACCCAAACTAGGTAACATCATCAGTGCTAGAAGAAAGTGGAATTTGTCGAGGGAGAGAGAAGGAGGAGGAGGACAACGACTATGGGAGTCCTTGATGCTCTCTGAGCTTGGTGGTTTTCTTGTAGATGTTTCATTGCCAAACTAAGCGACATCATCACTCCTAGTGTGAAACATCTGCAAGAAAACCATCAAGCTCCCAGAAGCTCCAAGGACTTCTCATTTCAACTCTTGAGCTGCAAATATTCTTCCTTTATTGGATGGATGATCCTCTGGAGATGGGTGGCTGGGTGGGTGGATATATGCAGACTATACAGAGAGGCCTCTATTTAGTTCAGAGGGTGAGAAACGGTGGGCCCTTTATGACTTGTGGACTTCAACTCCCAGAATGACTAAGCCAGCCATGGGAGTTGTGGGAGTTGAAGTCCACATGGTCATAAAAGGGCCATCATTCCCTACCTCTTCAATAGATAGATGATAGACGGACGGATGAATGGATGATAGATGATATATAGATAATATAAATATGTTATTTATATATTTTTCAGTCCTACTGGAATTTTATGTTTTTCAATCCTACAGGATCGGTCTGTCTGTCTGTCTAAATATCTATCTATATATCATCTGTCTATCTGTCTCCATCAGAGGTGGTATTCAGAAGGTTCTGACCAGTTCTGGAGAACCGGTAGTGGAAATTTTGAGTAGTTTGGAGAACCAGCAAATACCACTTCTGACTGGCCCCGTCCCCATCTATTCTCTGCCTCCCGAATCCCAGCTGATCAGCTGGGTCTTCTTTGGTTGCCCTGTATAGGAGAATGGTGTTGGAAAGCAGGTTCGTGGGGTGGGGAAAGAATAGGATTTTGCAGTAACCTGTCAGGATTCCAGCATTTACTCCAATTAAATCATGAGCCTCGAGCCACACTCCCAAAACTTCAAAGGATTTATTAGAAGTGAACATGCCGGCACTAACCTGGGCGTAGCCAACTCTGAGATACGTGATTCACTGTCACCCTTGATCCTGCTTCCCCCCCCCATCCCTCTGGGTGTATCATCCAACGAAACACCTCCATAGCCAAGAGTTACCAATCATTTTCTCCAATTAGATTTTTGCGCGGCAGAAGCTTCAGTCATCTAATCAGTCTCTGAAGAAAATATGAATGGAATGTACTTTCGATTCCACACTGCCGCCTGCTCTTTGAAACTCCCCCCCTTCTTTCTGTTGACAACTATAAAATGGGTATACAAAATGTTTTATGAGTTGACATAACCTTCCCCCAGGAGTTGAGAGGGAATGGGGATTTTGCAGTATCCTTTCCCTGCCACTCCACCAAGCCACGCCATGCCCACCAAGCTACGCCCACAGAACCAGTACTAAAAAAAATTGAATCCCACCACCGATCTCAGTCCTCTATCACCTATCCAGCTGCTATCTTCTGTTCATCTCTCCACTGGTCTACTCGTATACAGAACAGAACAGAACAGAACAGAACTAATGTGACACAAGTGGACAGAAACCAGCAAAGGAATAACCAAATTCAACAGTGAGTTAGATCCAGCCTATAAAGTTAAAAAAAACAACAATGGATCCAACACTGTGTGGTATTTTTAAGGAAGAAAATATGAACTTAACTTAATGTATTAGGTTAATATCAACCAGCAGGGGAAAAAACATCTAAAGATAGAGGAGTGGCTAGAATCGCATTAGCTGCAATATTTCAAATGGCAAAGTTGGAAAAAGTTTAGCGGCTGAACTTTGAAGAGGTAAACATGGAAGATAAGATTTATTAGGAGGCACTAACAAACTGAACTAATTTAAAACTTGGAATGAAATGTACCAAATGGAACTCAATCGATCCATGTTGAATTAGATATAACGAACTGCCTGGATTTTAATGAACTAGATTTACTCAATTTATTGGAATTCTCACTGTTCGGTACAGCAGGATGTTGAAACATGTTGGGTAGTCTTACAGAAGCTATTAGCAAACGGAATTAAAATCGAATTTGGAATGAAATTAATTAAAGAAAGCTATATGGATTTGTATTGAAACCGAGTTAATGAACACAGGCAATAAATAAGCTGCAGTGAGTTTATTAGAATTAGGATAGTGAATAGACGGATAGTACAATTAATCTGCAACCCTATACCTTTATACCTTTAACCTTAGACTGTCTACTATTGACCTCACCCCTTTCCTAAGAGGTCTGTAGGGGGTGTGCATAAGTGCACCAACGTGCCTACTGTCCCTGTCCTATTGTTTATTTGTTTTTTTCTTACTCGTATCCATTTCATGTATTCATAACCATGTTTATACTTATACCTGTTATTTAACAATCGCTTGACAAAATAAAATAGATAAATAAAAACAAATAAACTACTTCTCTGGAATAAACTAAGATCCACTGGATTTTATGGGCTTGTGGTGTTGGGTTTGTTTGTTTTTTTTTTGTTTTTTTTTTTGATAAATGGGTATAGCCTTTTGGAATATGTTTATTAAAATTAAAGAAACAGATGGACTGACCTGTGAAAGTAGATCCACTAATTTGGGGTCAGCTATTGAAAATGAAAAGAAGGATTAGGGGAGACATGATAGCAGTGTTCCAATATTTGAGGGGCTCCTACAAAGACAAGGGGGTCAATCTATTTTCCAAAGAACCAAAAGGCAAGACGAGAAGCAATGGATGGAAACTCATCAAATAGGGATCCAACCTAGAACTAAGGAGAAATTTGTTGACAGTTAGAACAATTAATCGGCAGAACAACTTGCTTTCAGAAGTTGTGGGTGCTCCAACACTGGAGGTTTTCAAGAAGAAATCAGACAACGATTGTCTGAAATGGTATAGGGCAGTGGTGGCTAACCTTATTGGGCTCCTGGGCCCAAAATTGTGCACTTGCATGCTCGCATCACATGCCAGCACCCAGAAGGCAATGCGTGCACCCCCATGCCCCGTACGCATGTGCACATAATCCTCACCCACCCACCACCATCACCCCCTTACCTGAACTGTGCCTCACATCTGATTTTTGGCCGGTGTGACGCCTTTTTCAGCCTCCCAAAGGCTTGAGGAAGGCTTCTGCAGGCTTTGCAGGCCGAAAACTAGCCCCGTTTCGTCACTTCCGGTATTTTTGAAAAAACGGGAAGTGATGAAACAGGGCTAGTTTTCGGCCTGCAAAGCCTGCAGAAGCCTTCCTCAAGCTTTTTTGGGTGGGCGAAAAAGGCCTCAAACCAGCCAAAAATCAGCTGTGAGGTGCACACATGCCCAATGAGGTAAGTTTGCCTGCAGCTCACGTGCTGGCACAAATGGCTCTTCGTCCCACTTGTGGCACGTGTGCCAAAGGTTCGCTATCACAGGTATACGGTCTCCTGTTCAAGCAGGGGGTTGGACTAGAAGACCTCCGGGGTCCCTTCCAACTCTATTATTCTTTGTTCTAATTTGGCCCTTGGAAGTTCTAAGCTTGGGATGATATATTGCCAAATGACATTCACAGAACCCTAAAACTGAATATAGGTTTGGGGTTGTTGGTTTTTAAAGCCAATAGCCAAAACATTGTGATTCAGAGCAAGATTTTATCCATTTTTGAATCTACCATTATTTGTTGGCATTTTTACAACTCTGGCTGATTGTAGAAGGCCTGAAAGCAGCAGAAATGTTGGTCTTCATTGCGGTCTTAAAGCAAGGACCTCCTGCATTTGTAACTCAGGATCGAACTGTGAGGTTCTTGTGGCTCTCTGAGCTTGGTTGCTTTATTGCAGACGTTTCATGACCCAACTAGGTAATATCATCAATGCTACTTCGCTATTACATCTGCAAGAAAATACCCGAACTATGAGACCACCAAAGACCCCACAGCTTAATTTTTAGAAATAAATGCTCGGCTTTGAGAAAGCTTTCGAAAGCAAATGTGGTCAAGGAATAAATGTTTGGCAGAAAGGGTTAACAAAACAGAGATGGGGTGAGAAAGAAAAAAAATTCAGAGACATTTCCAAGAAAGAAATCAGAAAATTGGCAACAGAAATTGAGACTCTTTAACCTCATATGTTGCCACGTCAATAAACAGATCTGGGTGCATCAACGGATTCCTTCATTTAAAAGGAGAACATATTTTTCCTTCCCAAATTAGTCAGATGCTTTTTAATGAAATTCGAAAAACAGAGCAAATCTTTGCAGGTTACGAAGGTGGAAATACAGTTGCAAACAGAGCAATTAAGACGTTGCGTTTGAAGTAAAAAAAAGGAATTCCACCAAATCTAAAGAGGATTATAATTCATCTGATTACATGTTTTCAAGCAGGTGCGTTTTTTAGCATTTAATATATATTTTTTTATGTCCCTCTTGAAGAAAAGGCGAGGAGGGAAGGAACTGAGACACCGTGTTTATTCCATTCCACTTGCCCGTGAATACTGAAAACACACGACACGTTTTAATTTGTAAAAAGGCGGTTTAGGAAGGGGGAAAAAAGAAAAGCTGTTTTAGAAAGGTGTTGCTTAGATATATTACTGAATTAGTTCAGTTTATTACCTTCAAAAGATACTGTTATTGAATTTACACCTGGAGAACTTGCAAAAAAAAAAGAGTGCAGTTATACTGAACATTATGTGAATAACTGCCAGATTTGAATATGTTCCAACAAGTCTTGCTATAAAATTGAAAGATTTATTTGCTTCTAGTTTCACTGAATAGATTTTTATTCTTGCATTCAGACCATAGGTTAAAGTTAAAAGTCAGCTTGTGTCAGGCTCCAAAAACCAAGATAAGATACATTGCGATTCTTCCAAGTTTTCTTTATTGTTCTTCATCTTTCGACAGAATCTTGGCGAAGTAAAGGTTAGTTTAATTGGGAACTATTGAGGAGGAACTGTCTTCATCCTCTCGCTCCCACACAAACTGTCTGAACTGAGTTTTCTTTGCTCCTCTGGAATGCAGCCCCTCCCTCCTGTGAGTTTACGCTACAGGTAGTCCTCAACTTACTCGTTTAGTGACCACTCAAAGTTACAACAGCACTGGAAAAAGTGGCTTTTGACTGTTTTTCACACTAAGCACCACTGAAGCATCCCCATGGTCACATGATCCAAATTCTGATACTTGGCAACCAATTCATATTTATGACGGTTGCAGTGTCCTTAGGTCATGTGATCCCTTTTTGTGACCAAAGTCCAAATGGGGGAAACCAGATTCACTTAACGACAGGGTTACTGGCTGCAACAATCCACCCCCATTCAAATCATGAGTCTCTAGCCACATGTCTCAGAGTTTTTTTAAAAAAAATCATTTATTAGGAGTGACCATGTCGCCGTTTCCTGGGTGCAGCCGACTCTGAAACACATCATTCATCTCATCCTTGACCTTGGTCATCTCCCAACCCTTGGATGTATATTCTCCAATGGGACAAATCCATAGCCAAGAGTCATCAATCATGCTCCCCAGTAATAATCTTGCATGCCGGAAGCTTCCACCACCTAGCAATTATCTAAAGCCATGATGGCAAACCTATGGCACAGGCGGCACACAGAGCCATTTGTGCGGGCACACAAGCCCCAGGCAAACTTACTTCACTGAGCATGCGCGTACTTCCCAGCTGATTTTCGGGCCTTTTTCAGCCTCCCAAAGGCTGCAGCCTTTGTAGGCCGAAAAACAGCCCCGTTTCATCATTTCCTGTATTTCTGGAAATACCGGAAGTGACCAAACAGGCCCGTTTTTCAGCCTACAAAGGCTGCAGAGGCTTCCCTCCAGCCTCTGGGAGGCCGAAAAAGGCCGGAAAATCAGCTGGGAGGCACACGCATGCACAGTGCAGGTAAGGAGGTGGCAGGGGGAAGATCGCACACACATGCACAGGGGGCAGGGAGCACCTTTTGGGTGTTGACATGTGAGCGCATGCACCCAAGTGCACACGCAATTTTCGTCACAGGAGCCCAAAAAGGTCAGCCACCACAGATCTAAGGTGTGCATTACTCCCTTTCTGCTGGCAACTCTAATAGACCAGGTAAATATTTTTGAGTTGGCCTAAGAATTGCAGTGATTCACTTAACAAATGTGGCAAGGAAAGTTGTAAAATGGGACCAGACTCACGGAACAAATTTTTCCCTTAGCGACTTTGGCGATCTTCTGACAACCCCAGTCAATGGGGAAGCCAGATATCGTTTAACCTCCTAAGTTGCCAACTTAACAACTGCAGTGATTCGCTGCAGTGACAAGCAAGGGTGTGAAATGTTACAGAGCTCCCTTAAACCACTGTCTTGCTTAGCAACAGAAACGTTGGGCTTCCTGGCGGTGGTAAGTCGAGGCCTTACCTGTACATTCCATCGCAGCTCGTTTCAGGAACTAGGGTTTTGGAGTGTTTTCTCCAAACTCTGCATTTTCGGATGAATTATGAAAGTGCCATTTGACTTTCCCCCTTGAAAAAGAAAAGAAAAGAAAAATAAATAACGGAGAGGAGTAAAAATAAATAAATAAAGAGTTAAACGAGGGGAAAGCATATGGATAAAGCCAATTTCCTAAGCATCTGTCTTCTTCTTCTCCCATCTGCTCCCTTTGGCTTGGCTCTCGTCCCCTTCTGCCAGAATGGTGAGGTTTTTAAAAGATGATCAGAGTTCATTCTGCTATTCTATTGGCCATGGTTGAACTGGAGAAGACAAGCCTCGTTTTCTCTCTGATGCAGAACGGCTTTTTGAGGACTTGGAAGCCATCCGTTTCCAGTGCTCCAAAAAATAAAAATAAAAATAAAAATCTAGGGTTTGCTGCTGCAAACCATCCTGTTTTGTTTATCTCGAAATCTGTTGCAAATAAACATTTTATTGTGTCGGGCCCCAGCTTTCTGGAAGTGCAAGGCAGTTGCTCATCATACAGAGGATGAGAAAATGGAAAAATAAAAACAAAAACTAGCAAAAAGAAGGAAGGAAGGAAGGAAGGAAGGAAGGAAAGAAAGAAAGAAAGAAAGAAAGAAAGAAAGAAAGAAAGAAAGAAAGAAAGAAAGAAAGAAAGAAAGAAAGAAAGAAAAGAAAAGAAGGAAAGGAAGGAAAGAAAGGAAAGAAAGGAAAAGAAAGAAAGAAAGAAAGAAAGAAAGAAAGAAAGAAAGAAAGAACATTTGAAAGCAATTATGAACCTTTATTTGTTTTTCATTTATTTATCAAATTTATTCACCCTCCATCTTAACTCTGGGCTGCTTACAACATTACCTTTTCACCCCTTGCTAGCAGGGATGATTAAACAAACCCCCTTCTGCAGTTTGCTAAATGTTGCCCACAAGCTGAGAAGGATGGCTTGTTTGAATAACAGAATAACAGTTGGAAGAGACGTTTTAGGTCATCTAGTCCAACCCTCCCTGCCCAGCAAGAGACCCTACACCATTTCTGACAGATGGCCGTCCAGTCTCTTCTTGAAAGCTTCCAGGGATGAAGCTCCCACAACTTCTGAAGGCAACTTCTACTCCATTGGTTGGTTGGTTGTGCTCCTCATTGGTTGGTTGAGCTATTCCATTAGTTGATGTCTCCTAGCCTGAAGAACAAACCCTAGTTTTTCAACCTGGCTTGTGTGCAAACCCTTTGAGAGGCATCCCCTTTAATGCAGCCATTGGAAAAGACTTTAGGATGTGGTTCAGTTGACCTAAACGGCCTTGAAATCAAACCACCTGATTTTGAATATTTGCACAGCCTTAAAACAGGTGAGGTTCACCTTTGCTTGCTTTGAGGTTTTGTGAGCCGTAGCAAGACTGTCTTTCAGCTTTCTTCAAGGATGGATGAACCCATGTCTCAAAAGAAGGGAACAGAAAGTGGTGAAAGAAGCTTGTATTCCAAATATTTTTTAAAATGATACAGGTAGATCTTGGACTTACAACCGTCCGTTTTAGTGATCATTCAACATTTCAACGGCACTGAAAAAAGTGACCTGTGACCATTTTTCATATGACCATTGTAGCCTCCCCAGGGTCATGTGATCGAAATTCAGATGATTGGCAACTGACTCCTATTTATGACGGTTGTAACGTGATCTCCTTTTGCGACTTTCTGGCAAGAAACCTGTGTCACCAGATTGAGATTTAGGGCTTGGGCAACCTTGAACTATACCGCCTACCGTTGGACTTGAGCGTAGTATACCAAATTATCTGCTGCAATGTCCTACCAGTCAATGACTACTTCAGCTTCAACCGCAACACTACAAGAGCACACAACAGATACAAACTCAAGGTAAACCACTCCAAACTTGGTTGCAGAAAGTACAACTTCAGCAACAGAGTGGTCAATACCTGGAATGCACTATCTGTTATGGTTTGCTGGCAGCAGGTGTGGACAGCTGAGGTCTCGGAGAGCGAGGGCTCAGATGAGGGGCCTGCGTGGGATGCAGAGATGGGGCCAGGACCATCCAGGCAGTGGAATGCTGCCTTCAGAGATTGTGGAGGCTGGCAGCAGTGATGAAGAGGTCCCCGAGGAGCCTGTGCCCAGTGTGCATGCACGAAGGGCTGCTCGAAGGAAAGAGCAGCTGCAGCAACACGGGGGACTCAGGAGTAAGGCTGCAAGGTAATGGCCCCTCCCTTAAGGGATAAAAGCCTGCCTGAGAGACTGGTATTCTTTGCAGGAAGCAAAGAAGTTCTTGCCCTTCAAGCCTTTGTTCAGACTATCTTGGTTTGTGGTTGAAGACTTTTTCTTTGGAATATTTCTTGGCAACTTAATCTAGTGCTTTTGGCAGCCTTGCACAACCTTGGCAAAGCTCATTCTTGTCAGAGACAATTAGTTTTAATAGCCTTTTAACCGTGCATTAACGGAATTCGCAGAGAAGCATTAAAAGGTTTTGCTTTTATCTCAGTTTGGTGTTTGTTTACTTGGAACAAGGTTTTGGGTGAGAACACTACCTGACTCTGTTGTTACATCCTCAAACCCCCCACTCCTTTAACCTCAAACTATCCACTATTGACCTCACTCCATTCCTAAGAGGTCCGTAAGGGGCATGCATAAGCACACCATCGTGCCTACCGTCCCTGTCCTATTGTCCCCATTTATTCATACCTATTTCCTGTATTCTTACTCTGGTTAAACTTATACCTATTATCTGGTAAGAAATTGACAAATCAAATAAATAATAAATAATGTCAACGGGAAGCTAGCATTACTAACTTAACAGCTGTAGTGATTCTCTTAGCAACGGTGGCAAGAAAGTTGTGAAATGGAGAAAAACTCACTTAACAACAATCCCACTTAGCAACAAAAAAAAAATTGGGCTCAATTGTGATCATAAGCTGAGGACTGCTCTGTGATCTGCTGGAGAAATCTCGTAAAAGCAGCGGTTTCTACTCATTGTAGATTTAAGAGTATAAATGGATTGTATTTATGAACCTTTGGGGACTTGATTCTCAAGAACAGTTATGCTTGGCTTTTAAATTCTTTGGTAGACTGTTCCAGGATTTCTCTCGTATATTTGGAGGAGAAATATTGTTTCTGTGACTAACCCTCAATCATGCGTGAAGAATAGAATGATATAAGATTCAAGTGACTCAAGGCAAGGGGGCAGGAGAAGATCTTGGCTTGGCTACAGGTTGGCCAGTAGAGATATATCTCAGATGATGATCGTTCCTGATCCTGGTTACAGACATAGATGGGCTTTGATGTTCCTCACTTTCAAAGAACTAAATCAAGACTCCTTTTGGTCTAATTACATTCAACTCTCTGGTTCTCCTGTTTTACCGTCTTGGGAGTTGGCCTGGTCAATCAGTCAATGGCTGCAATCTGGTGGGGATGATGATGATGATCATGAAGATAGAATAGAATAACAGAGTTGGGAGGGACCTTGGAGATCTTCTAATCCAACCCCCTGCCTACACCACTTCAGACAAATGGTTATCCAGCATCTTTTTTAAAACTTTCAATGTTGGAGCATTCACAACTTCTAGAGGCAAGTTGTTCCACTGATTAATTGCTCTAACTGTCAGGAAATTTCTCTTTAGTTCTAGTTCTTGCTTCTCTCCTTGATTGGTTTCCATCCGTTGCTTCCTGTCCTTCCCTCAGATGCTTTGGAGAATAGCTTGACTCCCTCTTCTTTGGGGCAGCCCCTGGAGATACTGGAAGACGGCTCTCATTGTCTCCCCTAGTCCTTCTTTTCATTAGACTAGACACACCCAATTCCTGCAACCGTTCTTCATATGTTTCAGCCTCCAGTCCCCTAATCAGAGATATGATGATATCCATTCAGTCATGTCTGACACTATGGTCCAGGTCTCTCCACATTGACCAATCTTGGACTACTTCTTTGAGTTTTTTCTATGCTCTGGCTGGGGTCAGCTTTGATGGCATCCAGCCACTGTGTTCTTTGACGACCTGGTTGCCTTTTCCCGCTAAGGTGAAATGATAGAGTTTTGCAAAGTATCAACAAAACCATCCTCAAATCCTCTCATGAGATTTTGCTGCACCCACTAACATCTCAGCTGATTTGAGATTCTCATGGTAGATGTGTATGGACATCTATGGAGATTCTCCGTCCTCCAGGTCATGGGTTGTCCCAAAGGTGCTTTTTCAAGAGGCAACTGGACTTTCTGGTTTTTTTCTTTTGAAGATGTTTTGCTTCTCATCCAAGAAGCTTCCAAGACATTTCGCTTCTCATCCATGAAGCCCACATCCAGTCAGAGCTGGAGGAGCTTCTTGGATGAGAAGTGAAACGTCTTCAAAGAAAAACCAGAAAGTCCAGTTGCCTCTTGGAAAAAGCACCTTTGGGACAAGTGTATGGACCTTTTCATGTTTGTAGATACTGGATTGCAAACTCTTACCCTGTGAAGCACAATGCATATTGTTGATGGAAAGTGAACATGTGAATCTCTTTCGATCACAACTCTTATCTCATGTTCTTTAGAAGCAAGTGTGTCCATGGGTTACGTTTTTGGTGGAGGATGGTCTTTCAAGAAGAGCTTAGGTGAAGGATGGAGATATATCACAGTCAGCTAGTAATCTTGGTTAAAAATAAGGACCGTAACTTCAGTCCTGGAAGCCTTGGAATATTTCTAATCACCAGTTCACCCTGACTTCAGATGGATTTTGTCTTCTGCAAATGTCAGAAGAAACCGACACGTGCAAATCAAGAGGCTACATTGGCGGAACAACAATAAGCTGTGTTGAATTTCGATTTTATAAAAGTTTACCTTGTCTTCCATTTTGTTTTTGGTTCTTCTTTCTGTTTTGTTGGAAGGTTTCATAAGGTTTTTTTTTTTCTTTAATGGAATGGTTCTAGTTAGTCCAGTGAACTGTGGCGCCAGCATCTGCTTTTGAAGTCACCATTATAGTTTAGGGAAAGCAAATGATAGCAGGCTGATAAGCAGATGCTACCCAGAAGAGCCGTAGCTAAAAGAGAAATGAATGCGAGCTTTAAACAAGTGTTAGTTCCATAGAATGTCCTCGTTCTGCTTTCTCCGCGGTCTGGGAGATAAGCCCATTTGGAACTAATGTAGCGTAACTGTGGCAAGCAGTGAGGCTCAAAATTGGGGATCACCAGATTACAGATCACGTGTAGATCCCTCTTCCTCCTCCTTTCCTTTCCTCCTTTTCCTCCATTCCCCATACCCCTCTCGCCTCTAAGCACTGATGGTATTAACTAGTGGGGTGATGAAACATCTACAAGAAAACAACCAAGTTCTGAAAGCACCAAGGTCCCACAGTCTCCCCTGACCCCTCCTCCTCCTCCTCCTGGATGAAATTAGCATCAACAATGCTCTGTTGTTGTCCTATGATTGCTAACTTCAAATTGGCTAGCTCAAATTAGCTAGCTTAATTCATCCCAAATCCAAGAACTATTACTCACGTGGAATTAAAATTCGGCAAACTTGGGGTTTCTTCACCACGGTTGTGCCGCTGTTACAGTCAAGTGATCCTCATATCCAGTGCTCCCTGCCAGCCTCCCAATAGAAGAGTCAATGGGGAAGCCAGCAGGAAATCGGAAGTCACTTCCTCTCCTGCTGCTATTTTGCCACCCATGGACATTCTGTGTCTCTGTTTAGGTAAGGAGATATCACTGAAAGGGTGACCCAGTTGGTCACTGGTTGTCCATCTAGCGTGGGAAATGAGGAGTCTGGACAGTTCCAATGTATGTAAAACTTTATTGCAAGTTTAAACTCTCTATAAGAATCTGAACTACTAACGGAGAAAGCAAATTGGCAGTAGATAAGAGTCAGTGAAATTCAAGAGGGTAGGACTTTGCTCTCTTCTGGGTGATGACACACTTAAGACTGATGACATACTTAACCCTTCCCTCAGGCTCAGCCTGGTCATCTCCTTAGATCAGGGCTGTCAAACTCATGCTGTCACAGCAGCATCATGTGACATATCCGGCCTGTGGGCCATGAGTTTGACACCCCTGTCCTACATTGTCTAGTTTAAAAATAATTTTCTAACCATATCTGATACAAAACCTTGATAGGGTAGGTGTCCGAGTTGAAGAATGCTACTGTAGATTTTCCACCAGGTTGAACTTCGTTATTCATCTGATCTGGTAGGAGAAAGGGTCAGCTAGCTGGTCAGTAGTGGAAGATCCATTTTATGTGCAAGAGATTCCAAAGTGCAGTCTTCCAGGTAAGCCTTGGAAGCACCTGGAAAACTCAATTTAAAAAAATAGACCGGTGTATTCTTGTGCAGTGGAAAACACACTGTTGTAGCAACATGTCACAAACGTTTCTTTTTCCCCTACTTATAGGATGGCTATTTTTCCCACCGGCCAAAGGAGAAGACGCGAACAGACAGCAACAATGAGAACTCTGTCCCGAAGGACTTCGAAAACATCGACAATAGCAATTTTGCTCCCCGGTCCCAGAAGCAGAAGCATCCGCCAGAACTGGTGAAAAAGCCCATCAGTGCACAGAAGGAACGCCTGCGGAGAAAGCTAGAACAGGAGGAGAAAGCCAAGGAGAACTCTGTCCTCAGGAAGAATGTCCATGAGCGGCTGCCCTTGGACAATTCTGCCCCTAAACCCAACAACAATGGCAACTCCCTGAAAGACACCCCAAGGTCCCTCGCGCAGCCTCATATGAAACGGAGTGGGAACGGTTCTCCTGAGCTTGGATACGATCAGCTGCCAAAATGTGACATTTCAGGCAAGGAAGCCCTCTCGGCTCTATCCAGGGCTAAATCCAAGCAGTGTCGTCAAGAAATTGCCGAGACCTACTGTCAACACAGGCAAGGGAAGCTGATGCCCGAGCAGGTGACTCGTTTCTGCCCGCTGGAAGGTAAGCTGGAGGAGAAAAGGGAGAAGGGTCTGCTATACAGCGTGTCTGTTATAAAGAGCCATTATGGCGCAGTGGCCAGAGTGTAGTATTGCAGGCTAACTCTGCCGACTGCCAGCAGTTTGATTTTCACCGGCTCAAGGTTGACTCAGCCTTCCATACTGGGCTCCTAGGGCCGGAGGTGGTGCAGTGGTCAGAATGCAGTATTGCAGGCTAACTCTACCAACTGCCAGCAATTCAATTCTCACCGGCTCAAGGTTGACTCAGCCTTCCATCCTTCCGAGGTGGATAAAATGAGGACTCAGATTGTTGCGGGACAAGAGGCTGACTCTGTAAACTGCTTAGAGGGAGCTGTCAAGTACTGTGAAGCAGTAGATAAGCCTTAAGTGCCATAGCTATTGCTATCTTAGGTTTGTGCCTTGAACAAAAATCATTGCAGATTAGAGTTGATAATATCCTGACATTGTAATGCTTGCTGAAGGAGGAAAAAGGGTGCAGTTCAAATCCAGTTCTGGTCACCATGATGCAAAAAAAAATGCCGAGGGCCCAGAAAGAATGCAGAGAAGAGTAACTAAGATGATGAAGGGTCTGGAGGCTAAACCATATGATGAATGGTTGTGGGAATTAGGTATGTTTAACAAAGAGAAAGATTAGGGGTAGCATGATAGCTGTCTTCTAGTACTTGAAAGGGCTCTCACAGAGAAGAGGCAAGTGACTTATTCCTCCAAGTTGCTGAAGACAAGAAAGAATGGGTGGAAACTTGCTAAGGAGAGATCCAATCCAGAACTAATGAGAAATGTCCTGACAGTAAGAACAATTAACCAATGGAACACCTTTCTTCCTGGGGATGTGAGTGCATCATGGCTGGAAGTTTTCAGGACAGGATTTGTCCAGGATGATATAAGGACTCCTGCTCACAGTTGGACTAGAAGATCTTCAAAGTCCCTTCCAGCCCTATGATTTTTAAGTTGTGGGGTAGACAACAGCCCTAACCTAGAGGAGTTACAAAATTTTGTCCCCTCGATTCTTAATCTCACCCCTTTTGCAGCCCCGGTTCAAGTTGTACTCCATCCTGGAGATACAACCATTCCTTCTTCAAGGTCATCCTCCTCCCTGAGTTAAAAGGGAACAGAGAAACTCGGGTTTGTAAGGGGAAGGTGCCTTGGGAGGGACAATCTATTCAGGAATCGATTGGGACGATGAAATCACCCAATTGGTGGCCCGTACCTGCTTTTTCGCTAAAGTGGAGGCCGAAGGCATCCAGTATAAACAGCTGTACTCAAAAGCAGTCAGAAATTAAAACTGAGTTGCGTTTTGTTTTTGAATTTTAACAACTGGTCAAGAATTTGGAAGAGAGTTTGGTGTAGCCCTAAGAGATCCGGCTAGAAACCAGGAGGTGGGCATACAGCTAGCTGGTCACAGTCAGTCTCTTTTGGGGTGGAAAAAAAAATACTTTATTCAAAGAAGTCCCTCTCTTTCAAACTTTAGAAAGGAAGTAATGGCAAACCCCTTTCAAGCCTTGTCAAAGAAAGTGCAGGGAGCTGTCCAGGTGATCTCAAGATTGACTCAAAGGGACCCCCCCCCCCAAAAAAAATATGAAAAGAACTTGAGGGACTTTGAATTGACAGGAATTAAAACTTTCCCAGTTAATTCCATGTTAGGACCTCTGCTAATGTTGACCTTGAACAATCAATGTCTTTTAAGCAGGCCAAAGGTACACCAGAATCTGTCTTCCTGTTTGCCAATGGTTTCCTGCAACTCTAAAGTTCCATCTCACCAAACCTCCACCCCCCAAATTTCTCCATCACTTTGGAACAGGAGAAGAAAGAAGAAATCAAAGCAGAATTTGGATACCTTTGGGGTGTTTTTTTTTAAATCATTTTCTGCCTTATTCACATTACTGTTGCTTTTCCTTTCCCTTGGCATATTTAAACGGCTGGGGCAATTTTCATTTAGTCCCGTCTCTAGGGATAATGGATAGCGAAGAGAAAAACCAACTGGAGTGTAATATTTAGTATTTATTCTTGGTCTCATGCTGGTAGCAAATTAGTTCGCCAGACTTCATCATATGTCCTCAGCAGGCACATATGTAATTAAAAGGAATGTGCGTGGAGCTCACAGTAGCACAAAGCATTTCCAGCGCTCAAAAGTCCATATGCTCCTTTGGGAATGCAGACCAGGGCAATGTAATTATGGCAGGGCTAAATACATGTAGGAGCTCGTTTGTTTTTTTGGTTTTCGGTTAAAAAATGATTTTCTAATCTGAAGCAAAATTAACCGTTTTTTTTTTACTGAGCTTTGGAAAAATGAAAGTACCCTAAACCTCAACTTACAATCATTCATGTTAGGGACTGTTCAAAGGTACAGTGACACTGAAAAATGGGATGTGGCAGTACACTGCACTTAGCAACTGTTTCCGCAACAAGCAAAATCAACGGGGAAAGCCAGATTTGCTTAACAACCATGTGCTTTACTTAACAACGAGAGTGATTTGTAACTGTGGCAAAAGGCGCAAAACACTTAAGAATCGTGTCGCTTAGCATGTTGGAGATTCTGGAAGGTGAAGTCCACAAGTCTTAAAATTGCCAAGGTTGGACATCCGTGTTTTGGAGCACCTGATTCCTACTTGGAAGATTCTCTTAACTTCCAAGTTAGAGAGCAACTTTTAACGTGCAAAACTTTTGCCAGGAGAATATTTCCAGTTTTCTTGCCTACCTGGTCATAAACATCGCCAACTTCCCAAAGTGCAAACTTACCTGTTGTTTGTTGGGCATAAAACGGATTGTGAGAATAACCTTGGGAAAAGGAGGAAGGGCTTGCGGTTAAGAATAGTCAGACGAGAGATATTTCAGAACGAAGGAGAATGGAAAGAATCTCAGCAGGGACACATACACCCCAGTTCCCTAGAAAGCAAAAGGGAGGAAGCGTAGCGGGTGGGGGGCTTTCAAACTTGTACAATCCTGTAACTGTAACCTGGCAATAAATTTAGTGTTAGTGCTCCTAGTTTTGGTTTCCTGTCTGGACTTCCTCAAAGGACTGACACTTTCTAGAAGACAGATGGCTGCACGGACCTAAAAAGCAACCCTTGGGCCTGGCAGATCTAGAGGCCTTGTAAATTAACAGGAGAACTTCCTTGAAAGATTTCCTTAAAAGGATTGCCATCTGGTTAAAGAAATCCCAAGTCCGTGTGAGTGTGTTAATGAAATCTGAATACATTTGCATATGAATTATCGGCAGCTTTGACAGAAGCGCAAAGGAAGATCGCGGTTATGGTCTTTCAGGTGGCATAACAAGATCCTAGCATGGTAACATGCAGGTTAGAGCAGACCTCCTTCCATCAGAGGTCCTGCCCATCTGTTGGGATGACATCCTGGGAATTTCCAAGCCAGATGGGCCCGTGAAATTCCATGATTCTGAAGCATTGTAAGAAATTGAAGTGACAGCTAAAATCTTCTCATTACGGCTTAAAGCTCCATGATTATTGATGGGTAGGTCCACCAAGACTGGTCCTGGTTGAAGAGTAGAACAAGAAAGCTCTGGTAGTTAAACTTTTTCATCATGGCTTGAAGCTCCATGATTATTGATGGGTAGGTCCATCAAGACTGGTCCTGGTTGAAGAGTAGAACAAGAAAGATCTGATAGTTGAACTTTTTCATCATGGCTTGAAGCTCCATGATTATTGATGGGTAGGTCCACCAAGACTGGTCCTGGTTGAAGAGTAGAACAAGAAAGCTCTGATAGATAAACTTTTTCATCATGGCTTGAAGCTCCGTTATTATTGATGGGTAGGTCCATCAAGACTGGTCCTGGTTGAAGAGTAGAACAAGAGGACTTTGACTGGACTTGCTTTCTTTACACAACTGAAAAGTCTTTCCTAGAGCTTAATTCAAAATTTTGCAAGCCCTAGTTTCTGATTTTGAAGTTCAACCTTAAGTACAGCTTCAACCCTCCATCCTATCTGCTGCCAATTTTCAGCAAATAAAAGAACAATTGCATGTGGATATGGGTCAATTAACCTATAAAAATAAGAGATTCTAATATTTAATGGGCTGTCACAGAGATGAGGGAGTCAAGCTACTCTCCAAAGCACCTGAGGGCAGGACAAGAAGCAACGGATGGAAACTAATCAAGGAGAGAAGCAACTTAGAACTGAAGGAGAAATTTCCTGACCGAACAATTTATCAGTGGAACAACTTGCCTCCAGAGGTTGTGAATGCTGCAACATTGGAGGTTTTAAAAAGATGTTGGGTAGCCATTTGTCTGAAGTGGTGTAGGGTTTCCTGCCTAGGCAGGGGGTTGGACTAGAAGACCTCCAAGGTCCCATTCAACGCTATTATTCTGGTATTCTATCATTCTATTAAGCCTTTGGTTGTGACTGTTATCCCAGCAACAGGCCATAACTATCCAGCCAGACAAAACTGATTTATTCTTATCCGTTTGGTAGCTGTTTAGAACTACAATGCTGTGTTTCGTGTAAGAAAAATCAATGTCTTTCCATCCAGTTCTTTGACTCAGCATGAAACCTTGTTGCCTTCCTATATTTTGTTCTCACTCCATTCTCTTGTCGCTCTCCTTGTTCTTTTCACTGCGTTATTTATAAATGTGGACAACGGTGATGGGTCCATTTTTGTGTGGGCCTTTTGTAATCAAGGTTTCCGAGTCTCCGAACTGTATGCAATGCAAAAATAAGTGCAATTCCTTGGAGTGCTCATTTGCAGGAAGTGATGCGTAGTGTAAACAATCGTGTAGTTTAATCCTATCATAATCTGCCAGAAATATTGTTCCATGTAGCCCAACAATTAGCAAAAGGTGCTTTGTACCTTGGACTTCCTACCTAAACGGCATTAACGTTGAGCTCACCAATAGAAGGTAAGTCAAATGCGCCTAAAGATGGGTGTAATTTAGCACCTATGTGAAATTTGCACAGTAGGGTCCTTCGTGCTCTCTGAGCTTGGTGGTTTTCCTGCAGACGTTTCATTACCTAAGTGCCTACTAAGTAACATCAGGAAGTGCTAGAAGGATTTGCTCTCTTTATATATACAAATGGTTTGCCCTATTGGGGTTGGTGGATGTGTTTTGGGTGGTTCCTTGTTTAGGTTGATGTTTCCTGTTCGTTTGTCTGAGATGGAAGTTCCTCCACTGGAAAATAAACCCACCAAACTCAAAAAGCACCAAGGATCTCATAGACCTCCTACTCTTCTACCTCCTCCTTCTCCTCCCTGCAAACCCATTCCTTCTAGCACTGATGATGGTACCTAGTTCGGTCATGAAACGTCTGCAAGCATACCATCAAGTCAGAGGATACTAAAGATCCCATAGTTCTCCTCCTCCTCCTCTCTGCAAACCTCACTCCTTCTAGCCCTGTTACCTAGTTCGGTCATGAAATTCTGCCAGAAAATCACCAAGCTCAGAGAACAGCAAGGGGACCGCACTGTTCAGCCCTGAGCTCCAATATCCTATTGATAAATTGGCACAATTAGCCTTGTGTTTTGCACACCAAAAAGCCACTCAAGAGACATCAAAGTGGCCTTCTCATCCATCAGATGTTTTTGCCATCATAAACCTTTTGCATGGGAAAGGCGGGGAGGAGACAGCGTGCAAGTCAAACGTGGCAGAGGGGGGAAAAAGAAAGAAAGAAAGAAAGAAAGAATCATGTGTTATTGTAACTCAGGACACATACTCACACCCTCTGAGTAATCTTCTCCAAGCCTGCCAAAAAACCAGCCAGCGTTAATTGCTTAAGCTTGAATGTATTTGCTGCTGGAAATGCTGCACCGTAAATTATATTTCATTTCTTCCTCTGACAGGTAATATGCCAAAAGTAAATGGATCCTGCTTCTCCTCTTCCTAGCCCCCTCCCCAATCTGACGTTAGAGGCATTGCTCGTTCTCTTTGAGAGGGGAGGGCAACTTGCGTAGGCTTACAATGTCTGTGGAGATTCTCCGTCATCCAGGTCATGGTTGTCCCAAAGATGTGCTTTTTTTTTTTTTTCAAGAGGCAACTGGACTCTCTTTGTTCTTCCTTGAAGACTTTTCGCTTCTTATCCAAGAAGCTTCTTCAGCTCTGACCGGATGGTGGGGAATGGAAGGATTTATACTCCTTGCAGACAGAGCTGGTCACTTGCATTCTTTTTAGCGGGTCTGTCATGCCCCTGTTGGAGACTGACTCCAACAGAGAGGAGGAGAGGAGGAACAGCCGACAGGGTGTGGGAGTGTGGCTCCGCAGGTTGTGGAGGAAGCTGGGGAAGGTCACAGGCTGGCTGGGCAGTCAGAAGAGGACCCAGGGCCATCCCGTCTCCATCCTAGGGCATGCAGGGAGGAGAGGATAAGGGAGAAACATGAATAGTGTGGTCTGTAGGGGAGGACAGGACCTTGATCCCTTTCATGGGCTGCAGCTGTGAGAACTGGTTAAAAGGACAGACATGCGTATGGGCCAGTGCTGGAAACAAAGCATGGAAATATCTCTAGTCTGTCTGTTCTCACCTGAGTTTGGCGTCCTTCCCAGTGTGTATTCCGATATCTGTGGATGTCTTCAAGCCCTTATCTTGTCTGGTTCCCTTAATTGCTTCAGTATGGTTTGTGTTGTTGTTTTTTTCTAGTTATAATTTATAGGTATTTTTAGTTTAAACGGCATCTCCTCCTTTTTGCAACTGTTTGTTGGGGAGTTTTTTGTCTCCAGTCAAGGATATTTGGAGCTTTGAAGCCAAGTTGAAGGAATTAAAGGGACTTCACCTGTTTTCTGTGCCTGTGTTGTTTTTATATCCCACCCTGGGTCATCACAGGGTCCTTGAGGCCACTTGTGTCATCAGGGTCATCTGGAGGGTCGCTGGTTTGAAAGAGGGCCATCTGTGTCAAAATTGAACAGCCTTCCATCCCTCCATGACCTAAAAGAGCAATCTGGCATAAACTGGAAGGGGTTCTTCATTGTATACCCAGCTCCTCTTCCAACTTCATCTCTTTTGGAGTTTGGCATGGATGAGTTTTAGGAAACAGTTTTGAAAAACATGATTGAAAAAACTGATTGAAATGAATGCACAGTAGGACATGGGGGGAAAAAGAGGAAGAAAAGAAAAGATAAAACTGCAGAAAGAAAAAATAAAGAGAGTTTCCAATTTCCTCGCCAACAAATACAAGCAGGATTATAAAAATTATCTCTTACTCTCTGGTTGCAAAAGTTCCCTCTCGTTTTCGATTGTCTAGTCTTTTCTCATTATCAAAACCACAGATCTAAAGTTCTTTTTTTTTTTTTCCAGTTTCATGAGAAACTCTACAGCGGGTTTCTACTCAGCCATAAATATAGATGTTGTCTCTTCTCTAACCAAAGGAATCGGTTTAGACATCTTTATGAGTTCCACCATCTTCATAACCACTTCTCCATTGTGGTTAGGGCCAAACCTTTCCATTTTGGAACACGTAAAAACACCCTCCCAACTTCTCACCATCTCTCTAATAGTGCTTTTGATCCTAACTGTCACTATTTCCACCGAGGCCTGAAAAACACACTCTTAGAGCCCATAAAAGCTGCAGGCAGATAGGGAATTTAATAGGGAACTTGATGGAGTAATAATCTAACTTGACCTACAACGTCTTTGATTTTCAAGAGCTGTGTTTACACCACTGCCTGCAACTCCTCCTAAATACTATTCCGTTAGTGTCTTGTCGCCTTAAATATGAGTCAGTTTCCAAGCTTCTGAATTTTGATCAAATGACCCTGGGCGTGCTAAAATGGTTATAATTGTGAAAATATAAGTCATGTCTTTCTTTTATTTTTTCAGTGCCATTGTAATTTTGAACAGTCACTAAATGAACTCTTCTAAATTCAGGCCCACCTGTACAGCGATCTTCCAAATATGTGGATTTGATCTTTAAAAAAGTTTTGACAAAAGTCCTGCAGGATTTTTGAGAACTGAAGTCCACTCTGGCTGAAGGACATCAGGTTAGGGAAGGATAAAATGAAGGAAAAAACCTAATTATTGATGGCTCAGGCTATTACTTCTCTTGAAACAAAGCCAAAACGAGAGATGGAATCCCTATTGATTATTCTCTGACTCTTTAAGTTGTAGCATTTGCCTTAATAAATCCCTTTTTTTTCCTCTCCTATTGTCGACTACGGTTTGTTACACATTGCATCAATATTGTTGCTTTTTCTGTTAATTTTATTTGGGTCTGGGTGTTTTATAGGCTATGATTAGTGCTTTGTAGTTACTCTCAATTGGAAGTGTAAGAAGCCAAAATAGATTAGAGGAGAAGAGAAGGAAAGGAAAAGGGAAGGGGAAGGGAGGAGAGGAGAAGAGAGGAGAGGAGAGGAGAGAAGAGAAGAGAAGAGAAGAGAAGAGAAGAGAAGAGAAGAGAAGGGAAGGGAACGGAAGGGAAGGGAAGGGAAGGGAAGGGAAGAGAAGAGAAGAGAAGCAGAGTAGAAGTGGGCTATCTAAGCTTCAATTCTCCAGAGGTTGTCATGATGTCCTCTTTTCTGCCTACGGGGAACAAAGCATGATTGTGATGCTGGAGAAAGATCATCAAACCGAGATTCTGACCCAGATTGTAGCTTGTCAGTAGACCTTTCAGGGTTCCGTGTAGAAGTTCTCACTTTCATCCTTTAGAGCAAGGGTCTTCAAACATGACAAGTTTAAGACTTGTGGACTTTGACTCCCAGAATTCCTGAGCTAACATGACTGGAGGAGGAATTCTGGGAGTTGAAGCCCACAAGTCTTAAAGCTGTCAAGTTTGAAGAACCCTGGTCTACATTATCTATCTTCTACCTCCATATCTATCTATCTATCTAATGCAAGGCTCTTCAAACTTGGCAAGTTAATGACTTGTGGACTTCAACTCCCAGAATTCCTGAGCTAACATGACTGGAGGAGGAATTCTGGGAGTTGAAGCCCACAAGTCTTAAAGCTGTCAAGTTTGAAGGACCTGCTTTTTAGATGGTCATATCTTGCGGGACATAACTCTGCTCCAGAAAATGGAAACATTTCTGTTCCTCAGAGTAGAAACATTAGGGTAAAATAGATGGGTGGCCTGGATAGTCACCACTAGACTTAAGCCAGGAACGAACACAAGTTCTCAACGTGTTGGTTGTTCATTCAGAACTTGTTCATTCAGAACTTGTTCACACAAGTTCTAATCAAGGAGAGACGCAACCTGGACAATTAGAACAATTAATCAGTGGATTGACTGGCCTCCAGAAGTTGTAGGTGCTCCAGCACTGGAGGTTTTTAAGAAAACATTGGGCATCCATTTGGATGGTTTATATGTGGTATATGGTAAGGCTCAGGGGTGGGATTCTACCAGTTCGCACCTATTCGCTATTAACATTCTAATCAGTTCGGAGAACTAGTTGTTAGAAGAAATTACTGGTCTAATCCTGTAAGGAAGGCAGGAAGGAAACATTCTGGTGTTGCTTACAGAAACTGCCTCTCCATTAACCCTTATTACATTCTTGGCAGGACTAGACTTTCTGTCTCTGGAACGTCTCTGGAGTTTTTTTCCCTCCTTTGCTGGTACTTTGCTTGTGTGGAGTGACCATTCAAAGTTACAACGGCACTGAAAAAAGTGACTTATGACCATTTTTCACACTGACAACTGTTGCAGCATCCCCACAGTCATGAGAGGCCAGGTGAGGAGATGCGTGCCTCGATGTGAGTGATATTGAGTTGGCCATGCCCAGCCAATAACATGACCACCAAGCCATGTCCACCCGGTCACATGACCACTAAGCCATGCCCACAGAACTCCTTAGAATGTCAACAACCGGTTCTAGAGAATAGGTGCGAAGGGGTAGAATCCCACCCCTGCCCATAACTTCTTCCACTGATGAACTGTCTTCACTGTCAGGAAATTTCTCCTTAGTTCTAGGTTGGGTCTCTCCTTGATCAGTTTCCATCCGTTCCTTCTTGTTCTGCCTGTGGGTGCTTTGGAAAATTGGTTGACCCTTCTCTTCTTTGCAGCAGCCCCTTAACAATTTGCTTAACAACCACATGATTCGCTTAATAACTGCGTTTATTTGCTTAACATGAGAAAGAATGTGCAGCAGGTGCTGACAGCTGAGGAGAGCAAGGACTCAGATGAGGGGCCAGGACCATTAGGGAGTGGACTGCTGCCTTCAGCGATTGTGGGGACTGGCAGCAGCGATGAGGAGGTTCCTGAGGAGCCAGTACAAAGTGTGCATGCACACAGGATTGCTCGCAGGAAAGGGCAGTTACAACAGCACGGGTGACTTGGGAGTAAGGCTGCAAGGTAATGGCCCCTCCTTCAAGAAAATAAAAGCCAGCTGTGAAGTGAACATTCTTTGCAGGAAGCAAAGACATTTTGAAACTCCAGCCTCGTGGATATTCCAGTATCCTGAGTTTGTATTTGAAGATTCTTGTATTGCAAATTATTTCTTGTCTGGTATCTTTTGGCAAGTCTCGCGCAGTTTGGCAAGGCTTGTGCTGATCATAGCTAATTATTTTGTAAAAGCATTACAAGGTTTCTGTTCCTTTTGGAATGTGTTTGATTTGTTGGAAAAGGGCGTGGGTCAGAACAGAAGATCATAAAATTGGGTCCAGCTTACTTAACCACCGCCTTGCTTTGCAACAGAAATTCTGGTCCCAATTGTGGTCGTAAGTCAAAGATTATTATTGTGGCCTGTTGGCCACTGGCCCCTCCTGCAGCCGAATCAGAGGAAGAGGAGGAGGCGTGGGAGTCAGGGCCACCATCAAGGCAACGTGAGAGCTCCGAGGGGGAAAAGGGAATGGATCTGGCAGAGAGTCTGGGCTGTCCATCAGCCCTCAGATGGAGAGTCAACAGCCTCCAGGTCTGGAGGTAGCTGATGAGGAAGTGGAGGAACACCTGGGCCCAGTGCCCGACACATGGATGCACAGAAGGAAGAGGAGAGGAGAGCAGTGGAAATCTATGGGCCGGTCCTTGGGACAGAAGACCCACCACTGCTAGGGAACCCCACCCTAGCTCTGAGGATAAAAGGCAGAGGACAGAAATGAATAGATGTGGCGGATAATTATCCATCTCCCTGCCGGACAGACTTGTTAGCCTACATTGAGAGAGAGGGCCGCTTCATATTTTGCCAGGGCTACTGATAAAGGAATCTTTTGAGTTAACTTCAGAGGGTTTGTCGTGTTTGGGAAGCTGGGCCAGAACAACTACCTGTAGGCCGAATGCTTGCATGCAGCCGTATCTTTTGCTCTCATTCTGATTGCATCCTGAGCAGGTTGGTTGCGCTGAACTAATTAACTGTTAAGTGGTAGTGACACGTGTCTTCTTCATGGGGAATCAAGTCTCGTGCTGCTGCCTTAAGGAACATCCTACCACTTCTGACTACTATCGGTTGATGCTTAAGAGCCAAGAGGGAGAACCACGCCGAGCTTGAATGCTTCAGCAAAGTACAGAAATAATTGTGATTTTATTTTTTTCCCCGATTCCCCCTTTTTTGTCTCTGAGGAACAATGGCACTTTGATAATTAGAAATGTCAAAACATGAGTTTGCTATTAAGATTACTGGTTTGGCAAAATACTTTTCTTCGTCAACGAGATGCAGGCTCTTTTTTCTTGCTTTGTTTTGTTTTGTTTTGTTTTTTGTTTCTGGCGGGTACCAATCTCCTTGTTATTAGGCATTGATTTGTAAAACATGAAAACGGTTCCAGTAATTGCGAGTCACTCTAGAATTTCAAATAGGGAACCCTGCAGGACAGAAATTGTCGAGCTTGTCGCGAGGGTCCTGGGGATGACAGAAATGCTTCGTACTCATCCAGATGTGCTTAGGCAACATTTCACTCCTCACTGTAATTTATACACAGGACTGGGCCTCAGGGAAGCCTCTTGGGTGGGGAGGGGAGGAGCCAACCAGTACCGTGATTTGCCGGTTCTCCGAACTGCGCAGAATCATAACAACCGGTTCTATAGAACTGGTCGGAACTGGTAGAATCCCACCTCTGCCAGAGGATGTCGCAGCCGAAAACGGAACCCCTCAGTGCTAGAAGGGAGTTAGATTTGAGGAAGGCTGGGGTGCGGGGGGGAGAGGAGAAGGGGGAGTTTCTCTTTACTTCTCTCCTCTCTTCTTTGTGCCAAGCTTCTCCAGAAAGAAAGCAGAAATGCCAGGCGAATCAAGTTTTTATTTCCCTGATCAGATAAATGGAATTAAAATAAAATGTAGGGGGTCTGGTTATCCTCCTCAATGCATCAATAATAGTTTTCCCCTTCGGCTACATTAAAACCGAAGATTTGGAAAGATTTGGAGGTTTCCTAAGCCCTCGGCCAAGATCGGAATTTGAGCATCTTGGAGTGGAAGTTTTGCCTTTGATTTTAAAGCTGGGATCAGATGTGCCTGTCTAACACACCTCAGGAGAAAGCTGGATTCCATTAGGGAGTGGAAAAATAATTAGTGGAGTGGAGAGAGGAAGAATATATGACAAGTGTATCCAGTCGTAAATTGCCAAAACAGCATTATCTCCGAATCCAGCCAAAAAAAAAAAAAGAAGAGAATATTGGTTTGCTTCAGAAGATACTGCCTGCGAGATTGACAGCTATGATTGAATGTGAGTGGCTGGGCGGACCAGCGACAAGCTGGTTTCTCGGTAATTCTTTGTACCATTGAAATCAATTATGCTAATAGCAGAAATGAGGGTCATTAAAAATACCAACAACGCCTGTCCCCAAAAACTTTAAAAAAAGAAAAGAAACAGCCTGGATCCACAGCTTTGTTCAATGAAACTCTAATGATTTGTAATGTTTTCTGTCTTTGTTTTTAATTTCACTTATTGGCACGATCAAAATAAATGGTCCACGGAGCTGCAGAGAGGCGGCATTCTCCTCTTGTCTGCAGAGCCGTTTATTACGATAACTGATGTGCCAGGTATAGCCGTGGAGTTTGCAAATAAAGCAGAAATAGAGGCTGAGTTACTTGTAGGATCTGGCTCAGCTCAGTGGCGATTTTATTTATTTGTAGTTCATGTTTCAAGACTGCCCACCTCTCCCAAGGATAAGAATGAAAGATCAACACAGAGAATAAGGAATGGTGGAAGTTGATTTTGGGGGTGTCAGACTCCAAAACCCAAGAAAGACACATTGTGAAGCTTCCAAGTAGACTTCTTCATTGTTCCTCACCTGGAGACAGAATCTTGCCAAACTAAAGCACACTAACGTCCCCATAAAGAATAGACTCTGGGAACTATTGAGGAGGAGCCATCTTCATCCTCTTTTTCTCACACAAACTCTCTGAACTGCGTTGTCCTTTGTGCCTCTGGAATGCAACCCCTCCCTCTTGGGAATCCAGACAGCATTCCATCACACCAGCTATATCTGTGGTTTCGGCATTTGTCGCTTGCAGGTTGTATGAAAATGCAATTTTTGAAAACTGAGCCTCCGTAAAGGGGAGGAAAAGAAATAAGGCATAGCAGTAGATATTATAAATAAATTAAAAGCAACGCCAGCCTATCACAATTTTATCATGATTGGTCCCAAAGAGATGAACAGTCTTTAGACATTCCAGCTCAATATATGATTAAAATTGAGAGAAAGGGCCATAGGAGCTCTGTTCATTCATTGATTTGAAATATTTTCATTTGAAGTGGGATCCAAGCTATTCTCATGGAAGCTTACTTTTCCTTGAGCAATGTGGAATCTAGAAGAGCATAATGATCAGTTTCTTCTGCAGAGTCTCTCTCCAACTCCTAGAAGAGGGTGTAATGGTATGTGAGAATGACCTTGAGGGACAAGGGGAAGAGATGTTGCCTAGGAAACAACCAGATAAGAGAAGAAGGAGCCCCCAGTGGCTTAACTGTCAGAGAAAGAAACTAAGGAAGCAGAGGTGACATTCAGCAGGTTCTGACCAGTTCTGGAGAACCGGTAGCGGAAATTTGGAGTAGTTTGGAGAACCGACAGATACCACCTCTGACTGGCCCTGCCCCCATCTCTTCCCTGCCTCCCATTGAGTCCCAGCTGATCAGCTGGGTCTTCTTTGGTTGCCCTTCACAGGAGAAGGGAGCTGGAAAGCAGGTTAGTGGGGTGGGGAGGGAATGGAGATTTTGCAGTAACCTTCCCGTGCCACACCCACCAAGCCACGCCCACAGTGCCGGTAGTCGAAAAAGATTAATTCCACTACTGGAAGGAAGGTTTTGCTCTGACTGATCAGACAGTTAAAAATGGCATCGGGAAGTTTGTACCTTCAGATTTTCAAAGATGATGTCCACTCTCCCAGATAAATTGGACAAGGAAGATGACTTGATGTCGGGGAAGAAATGGCAGAACATGGAGTCAGAGTTAAAAGAGGCATCAGCCTAGAATCTCTACATAGCCGCAAGCCATCTCTTAACTTTCCTTGAATTCCATGGAGCCATATCCAATTCCTAGCAAGTATTAACTGTCAGTTGAGAAAATTCCTGAATAAATCAGTTTAATTAGACTCTCAATGTGTGGACTTGATCTTTTCTGCCTGACATGAAATGAACTAGTTACTTCGTTGTAATGTTGCTCTGTTTCTCCATCATTTTTAACCACCCAGTCAATTAGGGTGTGCCCATCTTAAGTTTTAAGTCACGGGGCTCCTCTCTCTTATCTGAATATTTCCTAGGCAGCATCTCTTCCCCTGGTTCCTCAAGGTCATTTCCATATAGAGACACCAAAGATGGTCATTCCCAGGATCCTTCCACCCTGTTTTAACTATGTGGCTGATTAAGAGATTCTGAGCATCATCGATGTCCTTTCAGGATGGAGAGATCTCAAAGGCATTCAGTAAGCTCAGCTGGCTCGGTTGGGCATGGATGAAAAAGAACTGACTCAAAATATTCTTTTCAGAAGATGAGAAGAAGTTGGCGGTTTCCTCATAGGATGCCACATGGTGTTCTGGCAGTTAATTACTTGCTTGCACTACAGTTCCATGTGCCTTTGTTATATAGTCAGTTCTCATGTGATCTTTTGCTTCCTGAGGACCCCAGGGATGATTGCTTTTCCTTCCTTCACCATTTTGCAACACTCTGAGGATTGGTAGAAGAACAAAAAACGCTTTCATCAAGGACAAAAAATTGCAATGCAGAGTTTGGAGCAGGGTTAATCTGTAGATTTTGCAGGCTGGGGCAGATCTTTTTATGACTAATATTAAGGCTGCTTCCTCAGGCTTCTACATGCTAATAAATTAAACCCTACTAAAAGCCATTGTTTCCCCTGCTGATTTTCCCCAGCCTTGCACAATTATGTGGTTAGATCTCCATCCAGTTTGGAGGGGGGGGGGATATACAGAGGTCACATCGTTAGCCCTTGTTCCATTCAAGTGCATTGATTTATTTCAGTCAATTGCATCAAGCTTAAATTAACCCAACAAGCATTTTGAGAAGATCTGTCCTTGCCTCTTGCTTGCAAATGCATTTTATTTTGTACGAGTGGAGTCCATCCCAGTCATGAAAGCTGCCATCAGCTGAAATCTTATAATGTTGGATGGGAATAAAGACAGAATTGATCTGGGCACTGGTGAAGATCAGGAAGACGAAAAGAGGAAGTTTTGAGTAGGGAATTGGTGAGACGTTATCAGTGCTTTAGTGGATGTAAACTAATTGCGACATGTTGATACGCTGGGATACTTTAAGGCTGATTAAATCTCTTCCCACCATCTTATCAAAAACCCCTTTGCTGACTTCTTTCAGTCACAATTCAGTCTCTGGAGATTCTCAGTCATCCAGGTTTCCCCCCTCCCCGCAAAAGGCAACTGGACTTCGCTTTTTTCCCCTGAAGACATTTTGCTTCTCATCCAAGAAGCTTCTTCCGTTCTGTTCAGTTCTTCATGAACGGAATAAGCTTCTTGGATGAGAAGCAAAAGGTCTTCAAGGAAAAAACAAAGTCCAGCTGCCTTTTGAAGAAAAAAAAAAAGCACCTCTGGGATGGCAATTGAGTCATTTATTTAGTTTTTTAGATTCTCTGATGAATTAAGAGACTTTAACCTCTTAAATCATCTCCTTTTGGGGAAAGGTTTTTTTTTTAAGCATTGGGCAGTTGAGCTGAGTTCCTGTTCAGAGTTGTTCCTGTTCAGAGTATGTTGTTTGATCTTTTCACAATTAAGTGTGGCCTTTAATTGGGAGGCGTAGGTTTCCATTCCAAACAAATGTTTAATTCTAAAGCCATTCCCCAACCCAAGACCTTAATGGGCATTTATAGATATCATGTGAGTATTCTTCTCTGTAAGAAAGATTTCCCAGGCTAATCTGAACATTCACTGCCCTCAAAATTAGTCACTTGGAAAGAAAGCCGTTAAACAATGCCAAAAGGCTCAGTCATAATGCTGATATTGCTAGCAGACATAATAAAACACCCTATTCTCTTTTCTTGATCCAGTGTTTTTGAAAAGTGTTTATTTTGGTCATCAAACCTCATGGTGAAATCTTGCACCCAGAACAAACCTTAGTGCATATAATTTAGTAGGTTTGTGTGATTTCAAATGATGGGTAAAGGAATTGTCATTTTGTGTTTTTCTGACACAGAAGCAATATGGATAGGTGCTCTTATTTTCAGCTATGCATATTTCTATCTTTTATTCTCTGGATTAACTTTAGATTTTCAAATAAAGATCCTGAAACTGAATTTCAACGTTTGGGTTATTGAAGAAATTTTAGAAAAGGCTTTCCACTGACAAATGAAAGTATTATTATTTTATTACAGGTAAATCCTCAACCTATAGCCGCATTTGAGCTCCAAATTTCTGCTGCCAAGTGAGACATTCGTTAAATGGGTTTTGTCCCATTTTATGATATTTCTTGCCACAGTTGTTAAGTGAATCACTGAAGTTATTAAGTTAGTAACACCGATGTTATGTGAATCTGGCTAATACAGTAGAGCATTGCAGCCAAAGTCCTTGGATTACAGAATCATCTTTTTAAAAATATATATATGTTGATTTTTCGACTTGTTGGTATTTTTGCAGATAAAATAGACGGTATCTGCTGGAGTTGGAATTCTCAAGCATCACAGCATCTTATGCAATATTGATGTTGTATGAAGGTTGCTACTTAAGATAAACGAATTTGCATCGCCTATACTATCATTCCCCTTTTGCCTCATATGAGTTCTTCAGAGTTATTTAATCAGACAGAAGGATACGCAGCTATTTTCCCCTCTTCCTGTTTTAATGTGAAAATATTATATTCTGTCATTTTTTTTCCAGTGTTTCCCTTGGAACAGATTGCTAAGAATAATAAACTAATGTATTGGAACTGTAAACAGTTGATGGATTCTTCAAGTCCGTATTGTGCTTCATTTGGGAAAAATGAGTCATTAGCCAAACAGAAATTATCCAATAATTTTTGTGCTTTCTGTTTTGTTCATAGTTACTTGAATATCTTCCTATCCTTTTACATGTGTCTGCTTATACAAGTAGTTCTTGACTTATGACAGTTCATTTAAAGTTACAAAGGCCCCCAAAGCAAAAAAAAAAATACTGGAAAATGATTCAAACATGGTTAGAAGAGTTAACTAAAAACAACATTGATTTTGTCCCAGAATTATTCCTCTTAGGAATAATTAAAAAAGAACTATAGCAGAAAGATAAAATATCTTATATTACATATATTAACAGCAGCAAGAATTTCATATGCTCAGTACTGGAAGAAAAACTCCATACCACCTGAAGGCTTAATAATAATAAAAAAAATTAGAGTGTGTGGAAATGGATAAATTAACTACGGAATTAAAAGGGAAAACAGACACAGAATACAAGGCAGTATAGGAAAGATGGTTTATTTGGATAGATAATAGATATAAAAATAGAAAATGTAAATAATGTATATAATAAATAAGACGGTATGAAAGTATTATGCATTGTAAGTTTTGATAGGACACATAAATGTATATATAATGTCATAGCACTGTTTAATAACATTAAACATTATGTATAAACCGAAAAAAATTCAATAAAGAATTATTTAAAATAATAAAGTTACAAAGGCACTGAAAAAGTGACGACCATTTTTCACCACAAGCATTGCAGCATCCCCATGGTCACATAATCAAAATTCAGATGCTTGGCAACTGGCAGGTACTTATGACAGTTGTAGTGTCCCCTTTTGTGTCCTTCTGACAAGCAAAGTCAATAGGGAAGCCAGATTCACATAACAGTGGTGTTTCTAACTTGACGACTGTGGCAAAAAAAGATCGTCACATGGGACAAAGTTCGTCTGACAAATGTCTCACTTAGCAACAGAAATTTGGGGCTCAGTAGGTTCGAGGACTACCCTTAATAAAATAATAGGACTTTCACTTGTCCATGGGAAGCCCTTTTCTAAAACTTCTTCGGTAGCCCAAATGTTGGAATTTGGTTTCAGGATCATGTTTGAAAATCTAAAGAGAATATGTGATAGAAATACGTACAGCTGAAAATAGAGCGCATATTGCTTCTGTGTCAGAAAATCACAAAATGACAATTATTTTGCCCATCATTTGAAATTACAGCTCCCCTGGGATTGATAGCAGAACACGTTATACAAGAACAGAGGGAGAAAAATTAGCCTTCATTTTTATTCTCTCTGTATGAGTAAACCCCTAGGGAGTTTGGTATAAAAGCATTAGGGGGAAAATGTAAGCCAAAAGAATAATTTATGAGAGAAGAACTAGCAATTTCTTTAATTTTGTTCCTCCAATTTTTAACTTCTTCCCATCATCTGCCCACAGTTCATTGATTCATGAGTCAACATTCGACATAAAGTTTTATATCCTGTTAGGTCTTGGGGCAGGTAGATTTGAAAGTAGGATCTTGGTTTATTTGCAGGAAATCAGCAAAGAATTGCTTAATGCTAGGAATGTTTAAAAATCCCTTTTTAGTCATTGTACTGTTGGACTTATTTTTTAAAAAAATATAACAGCATTTAGATAATCAGGGATATGAATTTTTATAAAAGAACTGGAATGTCTATCCATGATAGAACTTAACATTCATTGCGGTAAATATATACGGCATTTCTCTTTCAGAAGTTAAAATTCTCTGGCATTTTCATTACACATTTCTTCCCTTCACCATATGCCATTGCTGAAACTCCAGGAGTTACTGGAGGGAAAGGAATTTTCCATGTATAATCTTAAATTATAAAGACACAGAGTCATAAATTATTTGCTGCAGAAAGCTGAGGTCAGTGTTTGCTTAAAAAAATAATAAACTCCACAAATTCAGCAGGACTAAATTACAAAAATATATGTATTTAGCTGGTAGACGTTAATATAAAATATTTTATAATTTATCTTTTCAGAAAACTAGCATTTTAACCAAGTCTTGTTTCCTTTCTATTTTCTGTTTCTAGACTTGTCTTATGCCTCCCCAGAATTTCACTTCCATTCTGCTTCATTCTTTCACTTTTACACAATTTAATTTTTTTTAAGCATCCAAGGTCAAGAAACCTCTGCAGATAAAACTTGTACAGTCGTTCTACACTAAATTTTTTTTTTCCTGAGGTCAATTTAGCTTCGGTCTTTCCCATTCCAGTGTGCTTGAGTTACCTTTCAGAATCCTTGGTCAGCATGACCTCTGGGAGTTGAGATTCCATATATCTACAGAATAAAATATTTATAGATCAGGGTTGAACTGTGAAGTCTCTGGTGCTATCTCAGTTTGGTGGGTTTTCTTGCAGATGTTTCATTATCGAACTAGATAACATCACCAGCAACCCCCACTTCCTACTAGCACTGATGATGTTACCTACTTGGGTAATAAAGTGTCTGTAAGAAAACATCCAAACTCAGAGAGTCCCGTGACCCCACAATCATGGTTCCAAGTAATGAACTTCAGGAAGTCAGGACTACTATTTCCTGCAATCGAGTTTGGTGCGGTTAACCTTGAGTTTGTATCTATTGTGTGCTCTTGTGTTGTTATGGTTGAAGCTGAAGTATTCATTGACAGGTAGGACATTGCAATATATGATTTTATATACTATACTTAGATCGGACCGAAGGCAGCATAGTTCTAGGTTGTCTAGGTCTAGAATTTCAAGTCCGGTGGCCTAAGGTATTCTGCAACGAGTAGAGGAGTGGAGAAGTCTTCTTGTGAAATATTTCTGGACTTTGTCAACTTTCTACCAACTTCCATCTCTGATCCAACTGTTGAAACATAGTCTAAGGTCCTCCCTTAAGACAGGCTTGAATGCCCTGATGATGTTTTCTTTCCAAACAGGAAAAGCCAATAACAATATCCAGTGGGATGAGGACTCCATAGAATATATGCCAGCTGACCCAGTCAGGATCGTGTTTGTCTTGGTCGTCCATGGCAGAGCTTCTCGCCAGCTGATGCGCATGTTCAAGGCGATCTATCACCAGGATCATTTTTATTATATCCACGTGGATAAGGTAACATAACATCAGTTCTGTCGTTCCCCAGCGCTTGTGATCCGCTTGTCTTGTGCTTGCTCTGTTTTGCAGTCTTAAATGCAGGTAGTCCTCGACTTGCAACAGTCCGTTTAGTGGCCGAAGTTACAATGGCACTGCAAAAGTTGTCAGAGTATATTTGTGAACTGGAATAGAGCATGGTAACAAGGTCAGCCAATGAATAGGCATAGCAACTAAGTCAGCCAATGAGGACTGTTTGGAAACTGAAACTAGAAGTAGCCTAGGCGTGGCTCTATATTCAGCTCTGCAGCTCTGAAGCTATGTTGAGCTCTGAGTCTGTCTATTGAAAATGAAACGGCTTCTCTCCTCTGCTGTCTGTCTGTCTTGCTTGCCTGCTGAACTAAAATGAAACTGATGTCTGTTTCTGAGCTCCTGAGTTGCTGTTCTGTTCTGAACCTATAACTTGTCTGCTTCTATTTGAGTTTGCTCCATGGAGAAATCTACAACTGGTATTATAAATTTCACTTTATGTGTTTATAAAGAAGTTAAATGAAACCTCAGCCATCTGTGTTTACTTTTCTGGTGCTGAATTTACTCTGCAATACTCTGAACAAGCACGAGCGTTTTTCAAATGTTGCAGCCATTGCCGCATCCTCAGGTCATGTGATCAAAATCCAGACACTTGGCAACTGGCATGTACTCATGATGGTTGCGGTGTCCCAGGGTCATGCCGGTGATCTCCTTTTGCAACCTTTTGAAAAGGCAAGCTAATGGAAAAAAGCCAGATTCACTTGACAGCCGTGTTACTAATTTAACAAATCCTTAACAACTGTGGCAACAAAGGTCATAAAATGGAGTCAAACTCATTTAACAAATGTCTCACTTAGCAAGAGAAATTTTGGGCTCAACTGTGGTTATAAACTGTGGTTGCACATATCATAGCTGCAGCAACCTATGTCTTGTTTATTCACGCATTTGTGAATTGTCTGCTCGTTTAGTGTTCCTCTCGCTGCCTCTCACCGAACGTTTTCTTCTCCCCGTAAAGCGTTCCAATTATTTACACCGGCAAGTGCTCCAGTTCGCGAGCCAGTATCCGAATGTGAGAGTCACCTCCTGGCGCATGGCCACCATCTGGGGCGGAGCCAGTCTTCTCTCCACCTACCTGCAGAGTATGCAAGACCTCTTGGAGATGAAGGATTGGCCGTGGGACTTCTTCATTAACCTCAGTGCTGCAGACTATCCTATCAGGTAACAAGGCCGATTGTCTGCTGACCGATTGCAAACAATACAGGTCGTCCTTTCCTTGTTTTTTTTTTCTTTTTGAAGACATTTTGCTTCTCATCCAAGAAGCTTCTTCAGCTCTGACTGGATGGTGGGGAGTGGAAAGATTTATATTCTTTGCAGGCAGCTGGTCATTTGCATCCTTTTAGAAGGGTCATTGAGGCCACTTGGAGGTTTATCTGTGTCCTCAGGATCACCTGGGTTAGTGCTCCTGGTTCTTGTAGTCTGCCATTTTTCCCTCTGGAAATCCATTCCTACTCCCACACCATTCAAAGGATATCATTGATTGAGAATTTGATTGTAAATTTGATTGATTGTTGATTGTAAATTTAAAGACAGTTTAACAGAGTGACTTGAATGAAGAACGTAAGCCTCTCAAAAGAGTGAGAAGAATGCAAAAAGAAACCAGGTTCAAACAGTAACAATTAGGTTACTCAGCTCTCAGGTTAATGGAGCCTACTTGGTATCTTAAACTTAGTCTCTGCCAAAGTCGCCTGTTTGGCTTCTTACATTTTTGTAAGACCAACTCTGAAGTTGCCTGACCTCAGATTGTCCCCACCACTTGGGCTAGGAGGTGAACAAATTGTGTCTTATTTGATACAGTGCCTGGAGAACACAATCTAACAATCAAGAGTATATTCACTAGCAGAGACATAAAGCAGTTCATAAACTACTGAGGGGTGGCCAGAAAGGCCCTGAATATCCTCCAATGGGTCTTAACAGAATCTGATTGCCGGCTTGTTGATGGTCTGTATTCAAGGAAAGGTCATACCCCATAATAGGCAAGTCATGGTGTTGCTTAGGACCATCATAAGATGCATCTACGAATTAGTTATGCTCCAGAGAACAGGCTTGCTCTCTGTTTGGCACGGTAAATCTGCTCGTCAGGAAGACCATTCATCTTTGTTTGTTCTGGAGGAATTTAAACAGGACCCAACAGTGTCCTTAAGATGTAGGTCAACCAAGTTGTTTTCTTCCTTTTTTCTCCTCCTTGCCCTTGAAACGAGGAGGAGAGGGAGAAAAGGAGGAAGAGTGGTAGGTGCTCAGCCGATGACTCTTGAGAAATGCTTCTGAGAAGCACAAAAATGGGGACAACCTCGAATCTGTGGGACCCAGTGCTGGCTGAACTCCAGCATCTCCACTTGAAAAGGATGCAGGAAGTCTTGGGATGACGCTGCTCATTGGGATAGAGAAACTGGGACATGGGACAGCTCTCTGATTTCCATAGTAGTCAATCTCTTCACATGCTACAGAGCTGCACTCCCGTCATCAGGTGTGAAAGGTCAGGTCCATAGGTGAAGGTCTAATTAAACTGATCTTTTGCTACTCATACCGATACAACCAATGCCAAGTAGTTTAACACCTGCTTGGAATTTAGGTAAGAGTCCATGGAATTCAAGAGAGGTTGGACTTAGCTCGTTTGTGGCTACCTAGGGATTCTAGGCTGATCTCTCTTTTGACTCCACCTCCCAGGTTCTGCCACTCCTTTCTCCTACAAAAACATTGCTAATGAGGAGGAATGCTCAGGAATATGATTCAAGAACATCTAGAGCAGGGGTCTCAAACACAATTTACCTGGGGGCCGCTGGAGGCAGAGTCTGGGTGAGGCTGGGGCGCACATAGAAGTATTTAGCCAGCTAGCGACGCATGGAGAACGCACTAATATTATACTTTCATATCACGGTGGGGGCCACAGGATATCATCCTGCAGGCCGCAATTGGCCCACGGGCCACAAGAATGAGACCTCTGATCTAGAGGGTCCACAGGTTGTCTGACTCTGGTTCAAACCCTGAGACTCATGGCTGACCAGTAGCCCTTCTAACCTTCAGTCAACCCAGCTACTTTCCTGGCCATCCCCCTAGGGAGAAAGTCTTTTTGAACCCTTAAGGAATGTTGAAGCTGAATTATATGGCTGAATTGAATCTACCTTTAAATCCAATCGTCTTGAGTTCATCCAGGAATGTAAACCAGTCAAGATGCAGGTATTTTAGGGATTGTGTGTTGAGGGATGCATCAACTTTTGCTATAGACTGAGCGGTTTGGGTGCCTAGATGGCTTTTCATTCAAGAGTAGAGCAGTGACACAAAGGGGTCAGAGGTAGGGGAAATATACATGACAGAAATCAGAATAAACAGAATTGGAAGGGATATTGTAGGTCATCTAGTCCAACCTCCCGCCCAAGCAGGAGACCCTACACCATTTCTGACAGATGACAGTCTAGTCTCTTCTTGAAAGCCTCCAGGGATGAAGCTCCCACAACTTCTGAAGGCAAAATCTGTTCCATGGATTGATTGTTTTCACTGTCAGAAAATTTCTTCTTATTTCCAGGTTGAATCTCTCCTTGATCACTCTCCATCCATTATTCCTTGTCCAGCCTTCAGGTGCCTTGGAAAATAGCTTGACCCGGTCCTGTTCTCTATGGCAGCCCCTCAAATATTGGAAGACTCCTATCCTGTCTCCCCTGGTCCTTCTCTTCCCTAGACTAGCCATGCCCAGTTCCTGTAACCATTCTTCATGTGTTTTAGCCTCCAGTCCCCTCATCATCCGGGTTGCTTTTCTCTTAGAGTTTCAACATCTTTTTTATAGTGTGGTGACCAAAACCAAAAAGATAGTTCCCCAAAGGATTTGAGGAAGTTTGGGACATTGGCATTATTTAATGATATAAAATCCCTTTAGAAGTTAAATTGGAGTTTCCATATGTTCATCTGCCTCAAAATGTCAGCTTGCTCTATCGTTGACTTGCCCCAATGGAAATCCGAGAACATTCCAAGAGTTGTGGGGGGAAAAAATGGGACTCCAAGGGCCACAAGCAACCTGGCGTTTAGGATGCCCATCCTTTGATAACCCCAGCAACGGTTCCCTGGCAACCTTTCTGGTCTCCTAGCAACAGGTTTGCTGAGACATACGGCCTCTTATCCTGGATCTTCTACTGTTCTGTCAGTAGTGATTGAATGGATTGTGCAAATGACTCAGTTGATGTCATCAATATTGATGTTGGGCCTTGTTGTTGTTGTTTTGTTAATTCCAAATAACTGTATCTCGTCAGCATACAAGAAAAACAAAAGACAAGGGAAACAAAGCAATCCAACCCAAAATAAGGGGGAAACCAAGAATATAATAAAGCCAATTTATTTATTTACCAGCTCGATACCCGTGCTTCGCTATGAAACTATGTAGTTGGGCTTATTTTGGGGGTGGGGAGAAAAATAAGGGGGGGGAAATTCTGCCTCTGCCTCCCTGCATCCATCGGTATTCATCTGGCTAGCGTCCTGTCAGTGTGTGAGAGAGTTGAGGGCTGTTTGGAAACTGAAAGAGTATTTGCTGTGGGAGCAAGAAGGAGACGGAAAGGAGCCATGTGGGTGTGACCTAGTTGGCCTTCCCCCACCATGGTGCAGGAGGCTGACTAGGCCACGCCCACCATAGCCAGGCCCGGCCAGCCACCTGGCAGAGAACCCGTTGCTAAAAAAATTTGAAGGCCACCCCTGCATTATACCTCTATGGAGACTCTCAATCATGGTTGTCCCCCCCCCAAAAAAGGCAACTGGACTTTGACATTCCACTTCTCAACCCAGAACCTTCTTCAGTTCAGCTATCTGCAAAATCAGTGGCAAAGGAACTATTTTGCCTCTTCTCTTCCCCACTGAACTTCTCCTCCAGATCTGAGTCCTCCTCAAAATAGTCTTGGATTCAGGTTTTGCAACAGCACTGAATTCTCAACCCCGAGCTGATGCTGAGAACTGCAAACCGAAGTTCCCTAATCACTCCCTGTCTCTCACGGAGAGAAATTGCCCTCCCACTCTGTCTTGGCTGATTGGTGGAAGGTGTCATCTGCGGCTATAATTTACATCCAAAGGACTGCCATTCCTTGCAACACCAGTTTTGTTTTTTTTTAAAAAAGAGAAGTGGGAGACAGACATTATTTTATCAGATGTTGAGATAAGTGGGCAGCCGGGGCTGTGGGGGGAACAGATGTCAACCAAAGCTGTGACAGATAGAAAAGAAGATGGCGCAGTAGAAGAAAGAGGAGGAGGAGAAGGAAGAGGATGGCTGTGGGGTCCTTGGTGCTCTCTGAGCTTGGTTGTTTCCTTGCAGACGTTTCACGACCCAACTAGGGAACATTATCAGTGCTAGAAGAGAGTAAGGTTTGCAGAGGGAAGAGAAGGAGGACTGTGGGATCCTTGGTGCTCTGTGAGCTTGGTTGTTTTCTTGCAGACTTTTCATGATTCAACTTGGGAACATCATCAGTGCTAGAAGGCAGTTAGATTTGCAGAGGGGGGAGGAGGAAGAGGAGGAGGAGGAAAGGAGGAGAAAGAGGAGGAGGAGGAGAAAGAGGAGGAGGAGGAGGAGGAGGAGGAGGAGGAGGAGGAGGAGGAGGACAACTATGGGGTCATGAGGCTCTCTGAGCTTGGCTGTTTTCCTACAGACGCTTCATTACCCAAGTAGGTAACATCATCAGTGCTAGTAGGAAGTGGGGTGTGCTGATGATGTTACCTACTTGGGTAACACCTGCAAGAAAACCCACCAACCAAACTCAGGGAGCACCAGGGACTCTTCATTCCCCCTTTCTACCTGCTGCAGGGGAGGGTGGCAGCTAATTTTAGGAGACTTGGGGTGATCTACAGCACCACATTTTGGAAACCAAAACGATTGAGCATGTTTGAAAACCCTCCCCTCACCACTTTTTTTCTCTCTTTTGAACCTCTGCTTCTCACCTGTTGAGACCAGGAGCTGTGACCAGGAGCTGTGTCAAATTGAATGAAAATTTATATTCTTTATATCTGGGGAGAAAGCAGGGTAGAATAGAATAAGAATAAGAATAAGAATAAGAATAGAATAGAATAGAATAGAATAGAATAGAATAGAATAGAATAGAATAGAATAGAATAGAATAGAATAACAGTTGGAAGGGACCTTGGAGGTCTTCTAGTCCAACCCCCTGCTTAGGCAGGAAACCCTACACCACTTCAAACAAATGGTTGTCTTCTTAAAAACTTCCAGTGTTGGAGCATTCACAACTTCTGCAGGCAAGCTGTTCCACTGATTAATTGTTCCAACTGTCAGAAAAGTTCTCCTTAGTTCTAAGTTGCTTCTCTCCTTGATTAGTTTCCACCCGTTGCTTCTTGTCCTGCCCTCAGGTGCTTTGGAGAATAGCCTGACTCCCTCTTCTTTGGGGCAACCCCTGAGATATTGGAACACTCCTACCGTATCATCCATAGTCCTTCTTTTCAATGGACTAGACATACCCAATTCCTTCAACCTTTCTATATGTAGATTCAAAGCAACTAAGACAGAGTAGAGTGACTGCCTCATTCATTTTATGATGATGATGATGAATATTATGAATATTATGATTTATAACAGACGATGGGGGGTTTCTACGGGTCAAGATATTTGGGAGTTAAAAAGTAGAATGAGGTTCAGTTTTCTAAGCCCGCACTTGAAAGCAATTTCCATCTGGGCTAAAACCGATTGTTCTAATTAGGGGAAGAAATCTGCCAAATAGGATTTGCGTTATTCTGTGTAGTGTATTGCACATTCTTTTAAAAGGAAAAGGAAAAAGGAAAGGAAAAGAGTGTTTGATTATCAAGTAGCGCTAGCAGCTTTTTGGCTCTGATCCAGATTGAAGATAGTTTTCATTACATTTTGTTCTCTCTCGCTTTCCTGGAAATCTCTCAGCTCTGCTGTGGATTTTATGCTTGCAGTTTCTTCTTTTCTTTTCTCTTTTCTTTTTTCTTGTTAGGTCTTTTCATGTTGCTTAATGTTGTTCTCAAATGCTTCCAGTTTTATTTCACTTATTTTATTTATATTTTTAAGCTGCTGCCATTGGCTCAATCTGACAAATGAAAAGTTTAATAAAACACAGATTTCATTTCATTTGTTCCTCTGGGATGTCTTGTTTATTGAGCTCTCGGGAGGAATATGTAAACTTTGCAAAGGGGTTTAGAAATTGAGGAACGGTGAAACGACTCTTTCCTGCTTATTTTCTGAGTTCTGCTTTGTTCGGAAGTCTAAAATTCCTGGATTTGTTTCATGCAGTGTATCTCAACCTTGGCTACTGTGTATGAACCTCAACTCCCAGAATTCAGAAAGAGTGGGATAGAGAGTCTAAATGTGACTAAATATATGAATGGTTAGATTCATTCTGGGAAAGGGGGTTGCATCATTGAGTTCTGTTTCTTTCCATTGATGAAATCCAGGAGATGGAAGGGGCTTTCAAGGTCATCCAGCCCATCCTTCCACTCACTAAGAAATCCATCCATCTATCCATGTCTCTATCTCTATCCATCCATCTATTTCTGTATCTGTCAGTCTGGGAGATGGAAGGGGGCTTTGAAGACCCTCTAACTTCTCTTTCAATTCATAGTAAGAAATCTACCCATCCATCCACCCATCCATGTTATCCATCCATCCATCCACCTCTGTGTGTATCTGTCCATACATCCACCCTTCCACGTTATCCATCCATCCATCCACCTCTATATGTATCTGTCCATACATCCATGCATCTCTGTGTCTCTATCTCTGTCATCTCTATCTCTTATCTGCTTTTTTCCCCTCTAGTAAACTTGTTAAATGTTATATGGATTCTCCGAGCAAACTGAAGCAGAAAAATAATAAAAAATTTAAAAAACCATCAAGATCAGGCCTGGGGGGAAAAAAAAGATTCTCTTAGCCAGGCCCATGTTGGTCTTGAAATGCACCGTCGGAGGTTGAGCATTGAGAGCTTGTCATGTGGAAAGATCGCTAAGTAAATTACTTAAACGTCTCTTCGTCCTCTCGAAGACCGTGAGCCAACCATGCGGCAAACAAGGGCTTTGCGAGCCTCTGGGTGTATGAGTGTGTGGTTGTTGTGGTTCGCCAACAGGCAGTGCAAACGGCAGCGGAATCAAACAGTGGGGAAGAACAGGGACCTGTCCAGGAGTCTGGAGATGGGATGAGGTGGAGATGGAGCCAGGAGGACCATCTGGGAGTGGGGTGCTGCCTCTGGAGCCTTTGGAGTCTGGCAGCAGAGAGGCAGAGGATCCAGGGGAGCCTGTGCCCAGTGCACGTATGGGCAGAGCTGCTAGAAGGTGAGAGCAGCTTCCAAAAATCTGATGAGGTAACATCATAGGTGCACTGGTGATGTTGCTTGGTTGGCTTGGATAGCCTAATTGGGTCATGAAACTTCTGCAAGAAAACAACCAAGCTCAGAGGACACCGAGGACCTCGCTGTTCTCTTCCTCCACCTCCTCTTCTTCCCCTTCTCCTTCCTCCACTCTGCAAACCCCACTCCCTTCAAGCGCTGATGACATAACCCAGCTGGGGTCGTGAAACATCTGCAGGAAAACAGCCGAGGCTCAGAGAGCGCCGAGGATCTCACCGTTCAATCCCGAGCTGCAAATATTTCTCTTCTAAAGAATTTTTTTTAAAAAAAACAACAATATAAAGCAGGTTATTTCTCCAAACATAGTTTCCACCACTCAAAAGTGTTTTTGCAATTTCGTTCCTGGCAACGCATCTCTCTCTTGCATATACATGAGTTCCCTTTTAACAGGAAAGGTATTATAAGTATTCCGCAGTTGTTTTTCTCTTTTACAAGGTTGATGAAGACAGGAGCAGAAGTTGATTTGAAATTCTAGGAAGGTAGCACAAACAGTGGGTGGAACAGTCAGACTGAGAAGGGGAGGCTTCCGACATCTTAAAGGGTAACAGATTCACACGGCATAAAATTTCAGAGATGTGACAGTAAATCTGCTCCTGGTAATGAGCTGCAAGGATTTGCTTTGGGCGTGGACTTTAAAAACAACCTTAAAGTCTGCTTTTTCCCCTCTTCCAAGTGCCCAGAAGGAACAGGAAGAATTTCACACGTGGGTGTCTGTCTTTCACACTTTTTGGTGTGTCTTTCGCACATGGGTCTCGGCTTTGCAAAAAGGCAAGGGGCCACTCAGACGGAGGCCTTTTCGGGTCTGAAAATAGAAAGCTCTCCTAACACATCCCAAATACGCAATAAACGTTGGCATGAAGAGGGGAGGAAAAACTAGAAATACGATATGCAGATTTGTTGGTCTAAATCCTGAATGAGTTTCTCCCAGTTCATTCATGGGAATCCTTCCAGTGATCGGATTCAATTTTTTTTTTTACTACCGGTTCTGTGGGCGTGGCTTGGTGGGCGTGGCAGGGGAAGGAGACTGTAAAATCTGCCATTCCCTCCCCACACCTGGGGGAAGTTTACTGCGAAATCCCCATCCCACTAACCTGTTTTCCAGATCCATTCAGCTGGGACTCAGGAGGCAGAGAATGGATAGGGTTGGCAGGGCCAGTCAAAGGTGGGATTTGCAGGTTCTCTGAACTACTCAAAATTTCCACTACCGGTTCTCCAGAACTGGTCAGAACCTGCTGAATACCACCTCCGAAACCTTCATTAACAAAAATAATATATGAATATATGTATGGTATTCAGTATGGTAAACGGCTGTGAAAGTCTGACTCACAGACAAACACAATACAGAAGCCTGATGATGGCAGATGAGTTTCTCCCGAAACGTTGCTACAACTTTAAAAGCACAACTATAATGACATGGGAAAATACCTGAACAAAGCTGAATACCATACATGTAAGTACCCACAAAAACTTAAGAAAACAAACATGATTTCACAAAATCTCCAGAACTGTAAAGCCTACAAACTTGAAATTTGGCGCGCATGTTCCTCTTGGCTTCTAGGGGCTCGCTAAGAAACGATTTTTCGAAATGACCATCAGAGCCTTGGTTTTTTCTATATTATTATTATTAACACAGTCTGATGCTAAGGAGTTCTACTCCCCCTCTCCACCTGAAAAGAAATTTCTTCCAAATGCAAAAGACAAGCAGAGGAGAGGAGTTTCACTTTCAGTTTGTTTCACAGCAGCAAACAGCTTTAATACAGAACAGTTGAGCTAAGCCACACCCAGGCTCCTTGCTGTCTCCTTCTTGCTCACACAGCAAATATCACTTCAGTTTCCAAACTGCCCTCAACTCTCTCACACACTGACAGGACACGAGCCAGATGAATACCGATGGATGCTGGTAGGCAGAGGCAGAATTTTTTTCCCCTTGTTTTCCTCCCCAAAACTAAGCCCGACCACATGGTTTCGTAGCGAAACAGGGGTATCCAACTCGTATAGTTAATGTAAATGTAACTTAAAAGTAAATTAATGTAAATTAAAAGCAAAACGTGGAGGTTAGAGTGTGTTCATCTTCTACTGCGCGAAGAAGAATTGGAAGCCAATGCCTCGTTTTCTTTCTTTTTCCCTTTCTCCTTATAGCTCACACCCTCTTTTTTCCCTGCTCCCTTTCCTTCCCTTCCTTTTCCTATTTTTCTTCTCTTCTTTGTATTTTATATAATACAACCTTAATTAAAAAATCAACATGGGTTTAGCAGCAGGGCGATCTTTATTTGAAGTTGGTGTTTAGGCTAATGCAAGGATCTCCAAACTTGGCGACTTCACGGACTTCATCTCCCAGAATTCCTCAGCCACCCTTGGTTGGGGAATTCCGGGATTTGAAATCCACAAGTCTTAAACTTACCAAGTTTGGAGGCCCCTGGGCTAATGGATATAGGTAGTCCTCGACTTACAGACGCAATTGAGACCCGGATTTCCATTGCTAAACAAGGCAGTTGTTGAGTGAGTCATGGACAATTTATGACCTCTTTTGCTCTGATTGTTGAGTGATTCACTGCAGTTGTTCAGTGAATCAAGCTGTCCTTAAGCAAAAGCAGCTTCCTCTTGTTGACCTCTATTATTATTATTATTATCATTATCATCATTAATATAAATATTCCCCCCCCAAAAAATGTTTCACAGGACGAACGACCAGCTTGTCGCATTCTTGTCCAGATACCGGAACATGAACTTCTTGAAATCCCATGGAAGGGACAACGCAAGGTAAATGGCGCCTCTTTTCTGCATTTTGATGAGATAATGGCAAATAAAAGTGATGTTACTCTTCAGGTTCGTCCGTTCCTGCCCACCATGAAAATGCGAGTAGATGAATAGGTACCATTTCAGTGGAAAAGTAGAGTGGTGTGGTGGCCTAGAGGTGGAGCTCTTACCTCACAATCAGGAGGCTGTGAGTTTGATCCTGGGTAGGGGCAGATATTTCTCTCTCTGAGCACACTGGGAATACAACTGCTGCAAAAGGAAAACCTCCGCATTGGTAACAGGAAAGGCATCCAGCCAGTAAAACACTCAGCTCCATTCAGTTGCCCAGACTCCACATCCCGCAAGGGATTATGGGATCATTAAATGAGGATGATGTCTTCAGTGGGAAGATAACAGCATCTGAATAGAATAGAATAGAATAGAATAGAATAGAATTCTTTATTGGCCAAATGTGATTGAACACACAAGGAATTTGTCTTGGTGCAAATGCTCTCAGGGTATATAAAAGAAAAGATACATTCATCTCAAGAGTCAAGAATCATAAGGTGCAACACTTAATGATAGTCATAGGGTACAATAAGCCATCAAATCATACTAGGAAACAGTCAACATAAATCATAAGGATACAAGACACAAAGTTACAGTCATACAGACACAAGTGGGAGGGGATGTGTGATAAGGAGGGATGAGAAGATTAATAGCAATAGTAATGCAGACTTTGTAAATAGTTGGAACAGTGTTTGAGGGAATTACTTGTTTAGCAGAGTGATGGCTTTCGGGGAAAAACTGTCCTTGTGTCTAGTTGTTCTACATGCTGGCTACAAGACTACAGAAATTGTCTTTGAGCAATACTGGCCAAGCAATGGAGATGATCACCATTCCCTAGAGTTGAACACAACTTTATCTTTATTCTTTGTGTTTTTTTCACACACAAAAAAAAGAAGTTGTTTTGTATTAATCCATCTCCTAGGAAGGAAATGGGGAAGGTTTTCAACATAGATCTGATCGCTGGCCTCAAACTCTACCACCAACCAAATAATAACAAGGAGAAGATCCCACATCGCAATAGCAAATCAAGTTTCACCTCCGAAGCTTGTGACCACAACAGTGAGGATGAATTAAATCTGCTGATTAATTTAGCGATAAGAGGCACTAATGCGCCATTTGGCCCCACTTCTGCAGAATAATCGTTTGTGGCTTTAAGAGATCTCTCCAGAATACATAAACAGTTAATTACATCTCAGGATGTTGCCTTCCCTTCCCTTTCCATAGCGATATATATATTATTCAGAATCACTTTTCTTGTCTTTGAAAGTTTGACCTAAAGGGGTTTGTTTTTTTAAGATTCATTGCATGCACAATAGACAGCGCAATAAACAGCGCAATAATAAGCAGAAGCGCCCACCAGGAGTTGTGAAACTCCAGAAACACACCAATATCAGGTTTTTGGAAAGAGAAATAGTTACGGGAAAGAAAAAATGTGCCAAAGAAACAGACAGACAAACAAACAAGCCATCCTCTTTGGCTAAAACATTAAGTCTGCTCCAGTAGGAAAATGTATAATTCCACGGAAGCAGGAATTTACTTCCGGTTCTTTGCATACCGCAACTTTTAGGAGAAATAGGGGTGACAGGATAGCAGTATTACAATATCTGAGAGGCTGAATGTCTATGGAGATTCTTAGTCATCCAGGTCATGCTTTTTTCAACAGGCAACTAGACTCTCTGGGTTTTTTTTGAAGATGTTTCCTTTCTCATCAGTGGTGGGATTCAATTTTTTTTACTGGCTTGGTGGCCGTGGCAAGGGAAGGATACTGCAAAATCTCCATTCCCACCCCACTCCTGGGGAAAGGTGACTTGTAAGATCTCCATTCCCTCCCCATCCCACTAACCTGCTTTCCAGCTCCGTTCTCCTGTGCAGGGCAACCAAGGAAGACCCAGCCGATCAGCTGGGACTCAATGGGAGGCAGGGAATAGATGGGGTTGGCAGGGCCAGTCAGAGGTGGGATTTGCCGGTTCTCCGAACTACTCAAAATTTCCACTACCGGTTCTCCAGAACTGGTCAGAACCGGCTGAATATACCACCTCTGCTTCTCATCCAAGGAGCTTCTTCAGCTCTGACTGGATGGTGGGGAATGGAAGGATTTATACTCCTTGCAGACCGCTGGATATTTGAAGAGGGGTTAAAGAGGCCATCTGTGTCAAAATTGAACAGCCCTTTCTCAACAGAGGGGGAGGGAATATCTCCAATCTACAACAGGAAGACTCCACATCCATTTTCATTACTCAGGTGACTCTGACGATGGCCTTAACGACTCTCTAAAAAGGATGCAAACGACCAGCTCTGTCTTCAAGGAGCATAAACCCTTCCCTTCCCCCACCAACCAGTCAGAGCGGAAGAAGCTTCTTGGATGAGAAGCAAAGCGTCTTCAAAGCAAAACCAGAAAGTCCAGTTGCCTCTTGAAAAAAAAAAGACTCAATAATTTCTCCCGAGCCCCTGAAGGCAGGAGAAGCAGCCATGGAGGGAATGGATTATCCATCGGGACCCCTGCAAGTTTTCATAAAACACAATTCTCTCTGTAGCCTAGCGTTTTTAGCCTTGTGGTCCTACTAGCATTCACGTTCTCTCCAGGGTGGGTTGTCACTGTACCTTCGCCCTCCTTGGAGATCTCCTGCTTCCCCGTGTATTAGTGAATCGAATACGGTGGTTCCTTGGGATCCGTTTGGCTGCAGGCCACGTGCTTATTTCCTTTCGAAAGCAGAGTGTGCTAATTGCAGGAGTGATGTCGCCCTTGAAATATTAGCACATTTTGAATGGGGGGGTGGGGTGGGGGGAGGAGGTGAAGAGGAAGACAAGCGCAAAAGCCTTCAGAAACCTGTCTACTTTACAGAGAGTGTTCTATTACACCGAGTTCCCTGGTATAAAAGCATCTGGTTTGCTCTAATGAAACAATAAACCCTTTTATTGCTTGTACTTTGCGCCCTGCCTTTCTTGGCTCTTTTAAAGTCTACACAATTCCACAAATGCGTTTTTGAAGTTGCTGTTAAAAGGAAAAAAGGGGATCTTGCTAAGAAAATGGAACAGAAAGCGTTGGCTGTCCTGTTGGAAAACAATTCAAGGTTGGATTGTGTTTCAAATCTAAATTGTTCTTCTTGGAACACCAGAAAAGAGCCTTATGTAAGACGAGAAGGTCATGTTTTGATCTGTCACAACAGCCATTCTCCAATTGAGTGTCCTCAGCTGCTTGGAGAATTCTGAAAGTTTGAAGTCGCCACATCTGGAAGGGACCCAGATTGCGAAAAATTCGTAGAAGTGCTGGTTTCAGCATCTTCGAACCTTCTCCAACTTCTAGATATATTGGAGTTTATTAATCATTGACCTCTTCGAATGAATTTTGTGTTAGAATCGCGATGTTCTATTTTCTGCACCAGCCATATATTTAGATACGGTTTTACTATAGTCTTTCCATGCTCAGTAAAGCTTCTACCTTAGACTACATCCTTGAATATCTAACGATGACCCATTTTGGCTAGAGTTGTCCACCCACTGCTAATGGCAGCAAGTTGGTCATGAAAATCCACATGCCCTGATGTGAATTTGAGTATGTCTTATCTACTGAAAAGAAAGACCAGGGGAAACATGATAGCAGTGTTGCAATATTTGAGGGGCTGCCACAAAGAAGAGGGGGTCAACTTATTTTCCAAAGCACCAGAAAGCAAGACAAGAAACAATGGGTGGAAACTAATCAAAGAGAGAAGCAACCTAGAACCTAGGGGTTGGACTGGAAGACCTCTATGGTCCCTTCCAACTGTATTATTCTGTTATCTGGACATTTTCTGCAACCCGATACAAATAGTATGCTGATTCATGGTGTATTGACTAAGCCTTCATTGGCTGAGCTAACCCAATATGCTAACCCAAAATTCATCTTTTACAAACTACACTAGTATGCAAAATGCAAAGTCATGTTATGGTTTAATGAGATGTATGACTCCAACCTGGTTAGCTGGTTTTGAATTGGGTTGCCGTTTGCCAGTAAAACTCCTATCTGAATAGTAGAGTTCTAAACTTGGCATCCATTTAGGATAAAACAGCTTTTTATGGTTCAAGGCCCTGATCTTGACTGAGAACTTATAAATATTCTAAATGACACATCAGTTGCGAAATGCATGACACCCTGAACCTGTTTTAAAATTCATTGCTCTGTGAACAGAAGGGAGGCTGTGTTTACATCTGGAAAATTACAAATGAATCTCTACTGGAGACTTGTTGGTAGGTGGAAAATTAAAGCTAAATAAGGGATCTCTTCATGCTATTCTGGAATTTTATTTATTTTTCGTAGTCGGTAGGGTCCTTCGGAGGCTGTATTTAAAGAGGACTTACTTCCATGTGTAGAAAATTAGCACCCACCATTCTCCTAGAAGAATGAAATATTTTAGGAAATATTAAAAAGGCAGAATATTACATTTCCCCTAAAAGAGAAATAGAAATCTTAAGGGAGACAGAAACTCAGAGCCACAATTCCCTGCCTCCAAGCAGATACTAAGCTAAGGCCAGCTTTTAGAAATGCAGATTTGGTAATCCATTCAAGACAGGATATTTTGAACAAAGGCTAAATTAGGTAGAATGGTTGGATCAGCTCTCACTCAAGACCCAAACCAGAAAAGCCATTAAGACACAATAGGAACAGCCCAACAACCCTTTCAGGACACAAGACTCGTCATTCCATCACCCAGCAGGCTTCAAACTTGATTCAGATAAACTGACCCCACATGGCCACATGGGAGTCTGACTACAGCAACCAATAAGCATACATGCTCTTGCCACAGGAACAGGAAGCTCAAGGGCAAGGCCCAAGAGAGGGAATAAATAACCCTCACTTTCCACTCCACTTGTTCAGCTGCCCAGGACCTCAAAACGCATGTGGTCCTATCCATCAATAAACCATCTTTCCAATCCGCCTCCATGTTTCCAGTGTTTTTTCTCCCCGCTTGGAAGTGAACCGGATGCAGGGGGTGGGATTCAGCCGGTTCGCCCCGGTTCAGGCAAACCGGATGTTAAAATTACAGCCGGTTCACCGAACTGGTCGATGAACCAACTGGCTGGCCCATCCCCACCCCTCCCCTCCCCAGAGTCTCCACGCAGCCCATTTTGGACGCAGTGAAGCGCACAGTCTGTGCAGAGGCTCTGGAAGGGCGAAAAACAGCCCTCGCGGAAGTTCCAGAAGTCTAGAAACAGGCCTGTTTCCAGCTTCTGGAGTCCGAGGGAGGCCATTTTTGCCATCCCAGAGGCCTGAGGAAAGCCTCCGGACTCTGGGGAAGGCAAAAAATGGCCCTTTTTCTTCCAACACATGCTATGGAAGGATGACTCATTTCTGAACAGGCCAGTCAGCTCCATTCTGAAGCAGAAGTTTCCATTCACTCATCCTAGGCCGGTAGCAGAAATCTGGGTATTGAAGTCCAAGTCTTTTGAAGGAAATCAAGAGTTGGAAAAGCCACCGTTCAAGAGCACGTTTTGTAAGGCTGGCACAATTTTGCTGGGTGGATCCGGTGACTCAGCAAACATATGTTAAAAGGAACAGTCTCGACCCCTTTGTTTAGGAAACGCTCCCAACCCACATCTGCTTGTTGTTAAGGAGAGTGAGGAAGGGGATATGAAGTCGTCCTCCAGTCTTTGCAAAAGTCACCACTTAGACGTCATTGCAACCGATTCTATTAATGTCAGAAGATGAATATTTAAATTGCAGGTGGTCGCAGCCCGAGACAGTAATTTCTTTGTTCCTTTTTCTAGAAGAGTTTGCTGCAGATGGAATTGCAGCTTCTCTGTCTTCTTCAGCTTTTTTTTTAAAAAAAAATTCTTTTCCAGCTTTTTTTTTTTTTCCAAGTTGCAATTAGAAGTAATTGGCTATCTGGGCTGATTTTTGTTCACTGTGATTGGAACACCAAGCAAACCTTCTGAAATAGTGCCACACCATTTTTATTTTTATTTTTTTTGTGGCTATCTTAAAGTAAGCATCAAATAAGAAGATCCTTCCTTTCACTTCACTGAACTGTTTTTCTAAATTGTGTGAGTCCACACTGTCATGTATTTTTAAACACTTCTTAACCTAAAACTTTGCTAAAGCTTTTAACTTTAAGAAGGAGAATATTGGGTGAATCTGTGGACCTTTCTTTTTTGGCTACAGAAATGTCCCATTTCTCTAAAATAACACATGTACATAATGAGTTCAAAGTAATGTAACCTGGGTGAAGCAGGAAGTAAGCAAGGGGGATCCTGGCACAACTGATCATCGGAACAGCTGGTCATCAGGGGGAGGGGAAGAAATACCTTAAAGAGTGACTGGGCCACGCCCTTTTCCGACAAATCAAACACAATTCAAAAAAGAACAGAAACCTTGTAATGCTTTTACAAAATAATTCGCTGTGATAAGCACAAGCCTTGCCAAACTGTGCGAGACTTTGCCAAATGATAACAGACAAGAAATAATTTGCAAAATAAGAATCTTCAAATACAAACTCCGGATACTGGAATGTCCACGAGGCTGAGTTCCAAATCGTGTTTGCTTCCTGCAAAGAGTGTTTGCTTCCTGCAAAGAATGTTTGCTTCACAGCTGGATTTTATCTTCTTGAAGGAGGGCCCATTACCTTGCAGCCTTACTCCTGAGTCGCCCGTGCTGTTGTAGCTGCTCTTACCTCCTAGCAATCCTGTGTGCATACACGCTTGGCACAGGCTCCTAGGGAACCTCCTCATCACTGCTGCTAGCCCCCACAATCTCTGAAGGCAGCAGTCCACTCTCTATTGGTCCTGGCCTCTCATCTGAGTCCTCGTTCTCCTCTGCCGTCTGCACCTGCTGCCGGCTAACCACAACAAACGCAGTCAGCGATGTCAGGCATACGCATAATGTTGCACATGTGCAATAAGGACTGACTGGGAGGGTAGGGGCAGGCAAAGAGGAGCAGGGCCAGCCAGGGGCATGATTTGCCGGTTCTCCAAACTGCACAGAATCATAACAACCGATTCTATAGAACCAGTCTAAACCGGTAGAATCCCACCCCTGTCTAATGGGTTTCCTTTATTCCCTCCCACCCCACCCCTCCCCAAAATAAAAACCAATGTTATAACCCCCCCTCACCATAAATATTTGATTCCGCATGGAATTGACTCAATCCACCTGGAAATTCTAGAACCTCTTCATTCAAATTGCGAAGCTTTTTCACCGTCCTTTGTCATTGAAAGGAAAATTATAATCTGATTGATGGGATTGTTTTTTTAAAAAAAAAACCCAACTCACTCTTTTTAAACTCACTTTTGTCTCCTCAAAATGGGCCAACAGGTTTTGAGTGCCTCCCTTCAATTGGATTTAATTAGAGCCACGATGTGGTTCTTTTTAATTACCCGACTCGCTTGGTTTTAAAAGGAAATCTGTCTATCACAACTAGGCTGTTAATTGTTTAGATGGCAGAGTTTCAGAAATTATTATTATGATTCGCCGCTCAGTCAGCCAGATGTTTAGACTGGATTTGGCCTCCACCAATTAAGTCCTCTCCAAGGACCTGGGATAGGCAGATGGTGTTGAAAGTCTCGTCACAGGATGTAAGCTCTTCCAGGTAAAGCTGCCTTTTGCAATTGACCAATGGTGATTTTATCAATGCGGATGGTGTTCAACGGGTGCTACAGATGTTTTGGGAATGCACCAAGGTGCCTATTACTATTGGTACTACTATTACTATGGTTGATTGCGCAGTCAGCCAGTTGTTCGATGGCATTAAAGGTATCATCGCAGGATGTAAGCTGTTATAAAGCTGCCTTTCGCAATTGACTGATGGGGATTTTGTCAATGGCAAGAGGGTTCAGTTGTTGCTCCAATCATTTTGGGATTGCATTCCTATTACAATTGGTACTATTTTTGTTTTCTTTTGCCGCAGATGTTCTGTTTCTTAACGCTTTTAAGAATTGAGAACATTAGGTGAATCTGTAGCCCTTTCTTTTTAAAGTTATTTACTAAACTTATATCCCGCCCATCTCACTAGTGATCCAAGTTCTTTCTTCTCTCCATTTGTTTCATAGCCCAGCCATTCCTATCCACTCGTGTTGTTCTTTTTGTTGCTGGCAAACCATCTTTCCTAGCTTATATCCTCTTTTTTTGGCCACTGTTTTAAAATGTGTTGACAGCGCAGGTTGGAAGACTTCCCGTTAGTTGAATTTTTCGATTTGTGTCTTTCAATTAATTTTTATTTAAACCATTTGCATGGCCACCAATCTCACGAAGGTGTGAGTGATGTACATACATTAAAAAACACAAGTGTATAGCAACGAATTAACACTGGAGGTTACAAGCCTTAACCCAACATTAACCAGCGCAGAATTAATTCACAATAGCTTTCAAGCAAGCAACATAATTCTCTAGACAAGAGCAAAACTCTTGTTTTGCTTAGCACCATTTGGAGATTAGAGATATGTTAAAATAAAGAAATGGGAAGGGCACCAGCTTGTCTTTTGAAGGAAGCAAAATGTTTTTGGTCTGCCTTGGTCTGATGGCTTTAGACCTACTTATCTTATTTCACAAGTTTCTTTATCATTCCTTTTGAGGTGTAAGATACATCTCAAAAGGAACTTCTTAATCCTTTATTTGTCTTCTTCTGTTGTCCAGATTTATTAGAAAACAAGGCCTTGATAGATTGTTTCTGGAATGTGATACCCACATGTGGAGACTCGGGGACCGGAAAATCCCGGAAGGAATCACTGTGGATGGTGGTTCTGATTGGTTTCTGCTGAACAGGAAGTTTGTCGAATACATCACATTTTCAACAGATGACTTGGTGACCAAGATGAAACGGTTCTATTCCTTTACTCTACTTCCTGCTGAGGTGAGTCAACCTACAGCCCCCTCAACAAGAATACCATCGAAGAGCCAAGCGAGATTCCATACCTTGAATCGCATCTTCCAAACTTAAGTCTTCTTTGAAGCTGTCCGATCTTTTGTTTACAGGTTGTAAACACGATACAATTGACAATCGAGAATAGAGAATATCTGTTGGTCAGGGTTGAACTGTGTGGCCCTGGTTGCTCTCTTGAGCTTGGTGGTTTTCTCATAGGCATTTCGTTACCAAACTAGGTAGCATCATCAGCTAGTACTGGTGATATTATCTAGCTTGGGTAATGAAACGTCTGTGAGAAAACCACCAAGCTCAGAGAGCACCAAGGACCTCTTGTTTCAACCCTGAGATACAAATATTCTCCTTTATTGTTTTGACAATCCGTGGACCCCTTTGCCTTTAGAAAAGTGTGTCATGATGTGTTTCCTCCTCCTCCTCCTCCTCCTCCTTTTCCTTTTCCTCTTCTTCCTCATCTCCTTTTCCTCTTCCTCTTCTCCTCCTCCTCTTCCTTTTCTTCTCTTCCTTGTCTCCATTTCTTCTTCCTTTTTCTTTTCTTCCTCTTCTTCTCTACCTCCTCCTCTTGTTCTTCCTCTCTTCTTTCTCCTCCTCCTCCTTTTCTCCTTGTCTTCTTTTTCTCTTCCTCTTCTCCTTCTTCTCCTCTTCTCCTCCTCTTCTTCTTCCTCTTCTTTTCCTCTTCCTCTCCTGCTCTTCTTCCTCTCTACCTTCTCTTCTTCTTCCTCTCTTCTTTCTCCCTTTCTCTTCCTTTTCCTCCTCCTCTTCTTCCTTTTTCTCTGCCCCTCTTCTCCTCCTCTTCTTCCTCTACCTTCTCTTCTTCCTCCTCTCTTTTTCCTCCCCTTCTCTTCCTTTTCCTCCTCTCCTCCTTTCCTCCTCCTCTTCCTCCTTTTCCTCTTCCCCTCTTCTTCTCCTCCTCCTAAATGTGCAAAAGCCACCGTATCTTATGGGGCTGCCTCACTGCCTGGGACTTCTAAACATTGAAATTGCAGCGATCTAATATTTTTTTTAAGGGGGGGCAGGGGAAAGGGGGAAAAAACAGCTTCCCTTCCAGATCAGAGTTCTTGTCCGCCTTTAAACAGCAAATAATGGCGTAAGCGTTTTGGAAATAATTTCAGGGGACAGCTTGTGCTTGGGAAAGGGGGGGCGGGCGAGTGGCATAATTCAGCATGAGATCATTATAAACATATTAGAGCTTCCAAGTAAAGCAGCCCCATTGTTTGTCAATGTTTTGATTTTGTTTTATTTTGTAGTTCAGGGTGCTTTTATCGGGGGCGGGGGGGAGGAAGAAGAAGAGGAGGAGGGAGGAGGAAGGGAGGAAGGAAAGGAGGAGGAGGAAGGAGAAGAAGACGAAGAGGAGAAGAAGAAGGAGAAGAAGAAGAAGAAGGAGAGGAGAAGGAGAAGGAGAGGGAGGAGAAGGAGAAGGAGAAGGAGAAGAAGAAGAAGAAGAAGAAGAAGAAGAAGAAGAAGAAGAAGAAGAAGAAGAAGAAGAAGAAGAAGAAGAAGAAGAAGAAGAAGAAGAAGAGAGGAGGAGGAGGAGGGAAGGAAGGAAGGAAGGAAGGAAGGAAGGAAGGAAAAAAAAAGAAAGAAAGAAAGAAAGAAAGAAAGAAAGAACCACCTTTCAATCTTTAGTTTCTCCCCAAAAGGAAGATATGCAAGAGTCATTTCTTTGTTGAAGGCATTGCATCAGTGAAAGCCTTAATAGACGAGTCCTCAATCTTTCGAGTCAGGGACCCTCAGCTGAGAACCAATGTGAGGGGAGAGTAGACAAAGACCTTGGACAGGAGCCCAATGTTTTTAAAACCCAAACAAGTTTGTAAAACTCAGCCTAGACTTTGCTACTCGTCTTCCCTGCACATTTACGGGTAATCCTCATCACACAACCACAAGCTTTCTGTTGCTAAACAAGACCGCCGTTAAGGGTTTCACCCTGTTTTACGACCTTTCGTGAACCGCTGGAGGTGTTAAGTTAGTAGCATGTTGTTCAGTGAATCTGGCTTCCCTTTTGAATTTCCATGCCTGCTCACTATCTAAACTCTGGGCTGGTGGCTGTTGTTGTTTTTCTCCCCTGCAGTCTTTCTTCCACACCGTCTTGGAAAACAGTCCTTATTGTGACACCATGGTGGACAATAACCTGCGTATCACAAACTGGAACAGAAAGCTGGGGTGCAAGTGTCAGTACAAGAATATTGTGGATTGGTGTGGCTGTTCCCCCAATGATTTTAAGCCATCTGATTTTCACCGGTTCCAGGTGAGTTGTGATTTGAATGGGTCCTTCTTGACAGCTGTATAAGACCAGATCTTTCTTTCTTTCTTCCTTCCTTCCTTCCTTCCTTCCTTCCTTCCTTCCTTCCTTCCTTCCTTCCTTCCTTCCTTTCTCTTTCTTTTCATTCCTTCCTTCCCCTCTTCCTTCCTTCTTTCCTTCCTTTCTCTTTCTTTTCCTTCCTTCCTTCCCCTCTTCCTTCCTTCTTTCCTTCCTTTCTCTTTCTTTTCCTTCCTTCCTTCCCCTCTTCCTTCCTTCTTTCCTTCCTTTCTTCCTTTCTCTTTCTTTTCCTTCCTTCCTCCCCCTCTTCCTTCCTTCTTTCCTTCCTTTCTCTTTCTTTTCCTTCCTTTCTTCCCCTCTTCCTTCCTTCCTTCCTTTCTTCCTTCCTTCCACCTATTCCTTCCTTCCTCCTTTCCTTCCTTCCCTCCCTCCCTTCTTGAAATCTAATGTTGGGGAGAGTCGATTTCTTTGGGAAAAGAGGAGCTTCCCATATAAGAGACCAACACTGAAGTCTTTTCCAGAACTTTCTTGATCTACTAGCATGGAAGAAACAGCTCAGGGTTAAGCAACTTGAGGTTCTCCAGATGTTTGGGATTTTAGTCTCCATCAGCTGAGCTCCCAGGCAAGCTTGGCCAACAGTGAAGGATTTGTATTCAGAAACCAAAGCCTTGAATTCAAGAACTCAGATCTAATTTTTCCTTCTGCAACGGTTCTTCTCCCACAGCAAACAGCAAGACCAACCTTCTTTGCACGCAAGTTTGAGGCGGTTGTCAATCAGGAAGTCATCTCCCAGTTGGATTATTATCTCTATGGTAACTATCCTTCTGGTACCCCGGGCCTTCGGTCCTACTGGGAGAATGTATACGATGAACCAGATGGCATCCACAGCATTAGTGATGTTGCACTGACTCTCTACCACTCGTTTTCCCGTTTGGGCCTGAAGAAAGCAGAAACGTCCTTCCATAAGGATGGTGACAACAGTTGCCGGTAAGATCAAACAAGTCTTCCTTTCACCCTGCAGTTCCAAATCACTGCATCAACCAAGGGTTGCAGCCCTTTTTAGACAGTGTTGAGAAGCTGGGATCTCTAGATATTGGGGAACTACAAGACCTAACATCCTTCCTTCAAATATTGCCCATTGGTGTCATCATAAGTATGACCCTCACCAACTTTTGAAGGCCAGACCTGTTCTAGAACAGTGGTCGCCAACCAGTGGGCCAGGGACCACTGGTGGTCTGAGAGAAAATGTTGGTGGTCCGCAGAGAAATGTCACCTCCAAAGCAATTAATCCAGGCTGTGCGGGAACACAAGGCTGCGCCGCCCACATGGCCCATGGGAACACAAGGCTTGTGTTGCTTGCATTGTGAACAACACGAGGTAGTGAGGGGAGGGGGGAAAGGGCGGAGGGGGGGAATTTGCCCCACTCACCCCACATGCCTAGCCTGGCCACTGGGCTGCTTCTTTCCGCTTCTTTCTTCTGCTTTTGGCTGCATGCAAGGAAAGCAGCAAAAGTCTTTCTTTCTCTCCCCCAAATTCCATCAGAAATGAGTCTTTGGGACCCTACAAGGCCTCCTGCTCCAAGAGGCTGCACCGGCAAAGACTCATTTCTGGCAGAATTTGGGGAAGAGAAAGAAAGACTTCTGCTGCTTCTGCTGCTTTCCTTGCATGAAGCCAAAAGTCTCTCCCCCACTCCAAGAATGGAACTGGAAACAGTATCCTGCCATCCCAAATAAAAAATGATCGATCGGTAGGAAAACGGGGTGGGGAATTTTCCTGCAAACCTTTTGGGGGATTTTCCCAGGGTCTCTGGTCTGCGGGGTTTAAAATTATGTGTTTGGTGGTCCCCGAGGTCCAAAAGGTTGGTGACCCCTGCTGTAGAAGATAGTCCAACGTGCTAGAGATAGAAATTGAGCTGTCCTCCTTATTTTCTTCTTCAACATTTCGTGTCAGTACAGAGTTTTTTGCGGCATTGACTTTTCTCTCCTTTGAAGTCTGTGGCCCCCATCTGTAGGAGTATGCGACATACCAATTTCCGTAACTACTTGTTGGGAATATTTTTTGGTAGAGCTTGGGAGAAAACATCATCTGGAGGGCTTGTTTCTCCTCCCAATTCTTGGGCAGATAGATGAAAGAGAATGACTTCTGAAAGGAAGAGAAGAGAGATTCCCTGAAATTTAATGATCATCTGTGATATTCTTGGCTTTGCTTGTTCTTGGTCTTCTATTGCTCCTTCATCTCTCTAACAATCTTCTGTGTCTTCCACTTCTCTGTCTTGCATTAAATCCAGAGAAAGTTAACCGAGGAATTTTGCTTCTAAAAGTTCTTTCTGCAACCGATACTTTATTTCTCAATTATTTTTTAATGAATGTCATTATTCTTTGATCCTTTGTTTTTGTTTTTTCAGATATTACCCAATGGGGCATCCAGTGTCAGTCCATCTCTACTTTCTCGCTGATCATTTTCAGGGCTTCCTCATCAAACATCACACAACCAATTTGGCTGCCAGTAAACTGGAGACCTTAGAAACGTGGGTCATACCTAAGAAGGTGTTCAAGATTGCAAGCCCTCCAAGTGATTTTGGAAGGCTACATTTCTTGGAGGTACACATTGTTCATCTGCATTCTTGAAAGTGAAGATAGTTCGAATCCCTTGTTGAAGTGCCTAGTTGTGGATGGGAGACATAGCGGAGTTTTGAAATGGATGGTTTTATTGATAGTCGGGTTGGGTTGGGTTGGGTTTCATTGGGTTGGATTGATTTCTATAACTGCCCAAACAAGTAATCCTTGGCAGTGTACATTATAAAACACAAAAATAATTTAAAACAATTACAACTATTAAAACTATTAAAATCGTACAAAATAAATATATATGTCACTAAGTAAAACTATTACCATGGATCTAATACAGCCAAGAAACAGGGCCCTTCACCCACTTGGCACCCCAAGCCCGGGCAGACAACCAAGTTTTCCTGGTGTTACAAAAGACCAACAGAGTAATGGGGATCATCTTGATCATTGAGAGGAGGCTTATGAGCCATGGTGGTGCAGAGGTTAGAGTGCAGTGCTGCAGGCTACTTCTGGCTGCCTGCAATTTGGCAGTTTGATTCTACCAGACTTCAGGTTGACCCAGCCTTCCATCCTTCTGAGGTGGGTAAAATGAGGACCCAAACTGTTGGGAGCAAGAGGCTGACTCTGTAAACCACTTAGAGAGGGCTGGAAAGCACTATGAAGTAGTGAACTATAGAAGTCTAAATGCTATTGCCATTCCAGAGGGCAAATGCAATATCAGAGAAGGTGCATCTGCTGGTTCCCACCAGCCAACATTCCTTGGCTGACCAGGAGCCTTCAGCATGGCCAAACGCCCAGAGTCATTTAGGTGAGATTAGTAGTGTAGAAATTTCATAAATAAGAATAAACCTGTTATGATTGGGTTCTTCTATGTCTTATAACAAAATGGCTTACACTTTGCCCTTTACTGAATTAGCCCATTTTTCTGAGAGTATACTAGGCATTGAAACCTTAATTAACCAAGGTGACTGGTCTACACAACGAGTTAACATGTTGTTTGGATATGTTTCTAAGTCTTTGTTCAGCCTGCGTCAGCAGCACATTGCCTAAACGAAGCCATGGGCAAGGCAATGGATTCCTTGCTCACTTCTTGAAGGCGGAAACAAGGTGGCTTTTGTTGAACTCAAGAGTTTCCAAGAATCGTTTGCACTAAACCGAATCAGGAAAACGGGAGAAGGGACGGGAGAAAGCTGGTTTCTGGCCTTGTTTGACAGTTGCCATTCATCATGGAGGGGAAAATTAACCAGGCAGCAGGCAATTAGTGTTCCCCGTGTGAACTGAGCAGTCCCTGTTTATGATGAACAATTAAGAGACAAACCAGTAGTCAAAACATTGTTTGTCTTCGCCAAATGATGCGTCAGCCTCAGAGTGGGGGAGAAAAAGATGGGCTTATCAAGCTGCAAAAACTGAATTGGGAGCCAAGGGATCTGCAGATGAGACTGAAGAGAACACCAGATTGCTCAGGAAGAATGTCTGTCTGTCTGTCTATGCTATCTATCTGTCTATCTCTTATCTATCTCTATCTATCATCTATCTATATTTGTATGTATCTATATCTTTCCGTATCTATTTATCTATCTACCTACCTATCTACGGTATTTATCCATCTATATCTATCTCTGTCTATTTATCTATCTATCATCTACCTATCTATATATGTATCTGTCTATTTATCAGTCTATTTATCTATCATCTATCTCTATGTACATATGTATCTATCTCTGTCTATGTATCATATATTTATCTGTCATCTATCATCTACCTATATGTATGTCTCTATATTATATATCATCTATCTCTATATCTTCAATATAATCTATCTTCACTAATAGTCTATCAATCTCATTCTATATCTATATATCTCTGTGTATCACTCTGTCTGTCTGTCTCATCTCATTCTATATCTATATCTATCTATCATTAGACTGAATACCTCTGTAGACACTTCGTATTCCATAAATGAAAAGCAGCCACCCCAATATTTCCTTGTGCGTCAATTGGAGATTATAAAAATTTGTAGAAGAGGAACAAGCCTCATAAGCAATCAGGGCTATCGATCTCAAAGCAAAAGCTGAACCTTCCCAAATAAAGGAATTTCTCAGTTGCGTAGGTATAATGTCTATAACACGAAGAACTTGAGCAGAAATGTTGGTCTACCTGAAGCCCTGCATCCATCCATCCTTCCTTCCTTCCTTCCTTCCTTCCTTCCTTCCCTCCTTCCTTCCTTCCTTCCTTCCTTCCTTCCTTTTATTTAGTTAGCTGCTTAGTTTGTTATTCAATTGATATGGGTGCCTATCTCCAGCCAGTGACCCTGGGCAATGAACAATCACAAAATCAATCAAAACCAAATTGCTTTGCATTGCTATTGATTCAAAAATGGGGAAACGTACACAGTACACATTGACAAGTAGCTATGTGTGAAAGAGACCTCCAAGGCCTTTTCCAAGTCTGTTATTCCTGTTGGTTTTGATTTGGTCCCTTTCATGGTTTCCTTGCAAACTCTCAAGTCTTGATGGATGCAAGGGTGTATCCAGGATCCAATTCCTGGATACACCCTTGCTGTTTTCTTGGCGTCACTATGAAAATACTTAGCTACAGTTTTCTTCCAAGATATATTCTCAATTTCTCAATCATAAGGTATGGCCCTTGGATGTCTCCCAGCTAAGTACTAACCTATCCCGTCTCTGCTTAGTTTTTCCAAGGTCAGGCAGCTGCTGCCTGGCATTGAGATAGATCCTTCTCAACCCTGTAATTAATTTTAAAACAAAATAACTGATATTAGAGACCCACCAGAGTAGAATAAGAACATTTTTTTGGTTGTATTAAATCATCATCCTGCCCAATGCCTAAACTGTGTCCCAGAATGACCAGCTAGAAGAATTTGAAACATTCCCAAGAACAAACAGGTAGTTAAAATAGGTTGCCTTGTGGATTAGGAGGCAGAAAATAGTATCAAGATTACTAGCCACTGAATTCCTGGTCCTCTGAATGGATCTCATCTTTTTTTTATACAAAAAAAGAAACCATCTAAATTGCTAGTCATTTCTCCTTGGCAGGGGTGCCCCATGTCATCCCATGCCTTGTGGTTTTGAGGACAGCGAGGTAAAGATTGACACCCTTGTTCTTCTAACCTGATGTTCTTTGAACGTTTGCTAAACGGCAATTTGTGTTGGCCGTTCAGATGGTAGGTTGTGACCGCTGGAAGCTTTTTGCCCTGTGTGCAAGTGCCACTTTGCAGTGGTGGGTTTCAAAAAAAAAAAAAATTCCTACCGGTTCGGTGTGAGCATGCGCTTTGCGCGCGCGCAGCGTTTGCAACTCACCTCCTGCTGCAATCGGCTGTGCCGCACGAAGCAGCTGAGGTTGAAAAGCAGGAAATAAAGATCACTATAGAGCCACGGCGAGTGGGAGAGCCCATCAGCTGATCGTTGGAGCTACCCGTTGAGCCAAACCAGGTTGAACCGGTAGAATAGCATCACTGCCGCTTTTGTGTCTTTTGCAAAAAGTTGATGCGTTTTTTGCACTTTCACTGAAATCAGAGAGTATTCTTAAAAGGAACGGGAAAATAATCTTCCCCAGATTATAGGGACTGTCATCTTCCCCAAACGTTTGGTATAAAATTAGCGTCCGTAGCCAGAAATAACTCCCTGCAATTAGAAAGCTCACAGTTGGGTAGGAAAAAGTTTTCCAGCTCTAAAAGGAAGCCGTCTTTTGCTTTGAAGACATAGCTAAGTGAAGTTTCAGGATTGTGAGAGTTGGTGGATTTGTGAATACATACATACATACATACATTACATCCCTAAGGTTTGGAAAAAATTCAAAGTTTTGGCTTTAATCATCTTTCTTTGATTACACTTGCTGTATACATTTTTCCCTACAGATGACCCAAAGGGCTCATAGTAGATTCAGATTAATATTAACAAATTAAAATTAATTCATATTACGTATTAAATTGATATTAGCCTTGACAACTTTAAAACACACTTTAAAACACAACTGCCCAGCCTTGACAACTTTAAAACACGTGGACTTTAAGACACATAGCTGGCTGGGGACTTCTGGAAGTTGAAGCCCACTGGTCTTTAAATTGCCATGATTGGGAAATCCTATATTAGAATAATCTAGGACAGTGTTTTTCAATCTTAGTTAGATATGCAAACTTCAACTCCCAGAATTCCCCTGCCTATACAACTAGGATTCAGTATATCCCAAGGATCTAATTCTAGGATCTAGAATTAACACGGATTAGAATTCAAGAATGTCCACAGGAATGATGGCGGTACTGGTACCCATAATATGTAAAGTGTTGTCCATATCATGCAATAGTAGGCATTAATTATGTGGCCTTTGCAGCCATCTTGTCCTCTGTTCAGACATTATTTTGGGATTACTATTAATCTTATTTCACCTCCCTCCTTCAGCTAAAAAGAAATCCTATTCTTTTTCTTCTGTCTGGTTTAATACGTGCTAGTTGAAACGTAGAGACATAGTCAAGTCCCTCCATTAGAAGAAAAATCTAATGGTTGATGGTAATTAATTAAAATGGCATTGTTAGGGTGCAATATCATCGTGGAAATTACTCATCTATTGCCAGGAAGAGAATGGCATGTATTAGACTCGTCCAAAAGTTGAAGGTGATTTTTTAAAAACTCCAGGCGTAACAGCCGTAATCATTAATGAAACATTTCCCTTACCTGAATCTTGAAAGCCTGAGCTTCAGTTCTTGCATTAGTAAATTTGTCCTTTTCCCTCTGGAATTATGCTTTAAAGGGTTGAAATTGTATATTGAAGCCATTACACACACACACACGCAAAAAAAATGTGTTTGGCTTCTTCCTGGAATAATTGTCAAAGGCCAGAAGAAACAGCATTATTAATCTTGAGTTGGTATTAGAAAGCTCGATATTTAAATATCATTTGCTTTTCCGTTCAGGAGAGGTGAAGTCATCTAATGCATGTTGATTAGAGCAGATCAATAGTTAGCCCTGGTCAGCTTTTAATGAATTTGGGTAGAATTTGCTCTTTTTGTATATAATTTGTCCTCTACCTATTATAAATAAATTATTTATTGATGTGTTATTTAAGCTAGTATGATGTTGCTGTGAAGTTATGGGTCTAGGAATGGGGAGCCCCCAGGTTCCATAGTTCCCCATGGACTCTACCTGGGTGACTTTGGGACAACCAACAATCTCACAAAGTTGTTATTGCAGGGGAAAACAGGCATTTCTAGGCCTATTGCCTTGAATTTTTGCAACAACACATTGGTGAATGAGCAAGCAGCACTGTTTGGTGTGGAACCGCTAGTGTTGTTGAGGTTGGATATCTAATTAACCCAGGATAATTTGCCTCCCCAACAAGCATCTGGCACAGGGTAGGTTTCCGATAAAAGAAAATAGATGTAGTTCACTATTGAAATGAGGGTTCCTTGGTGCTCTCTGAGCTTGGTTTTTGTTGTTGTTATTGTTGTTGCAGTCATTTCCTGACCCAACAGGGTAACTTCATCAATACTAGGAAGGCATAAGGGTTTGTTCTCTGTCTCCCTTCTAGCAGTTGATGAGGTTACCTAGTTGGGTCATGAAATGTCTGCAAGAAAACAGCCAAGCTCAGAGAGCACCAAGGACCCCACACTCGTTATCTTCCTCTGCACAAATCCAATCACACTTGATATGATTACCTAGTTGGGTCATGCAATGTCTGAAAGAGAATTAACTAAGTTCAGAGAGCACCAAGGATCCCATATGGTAAGTTTCTTCTGTGCCTATTTTTATGAGAGTTTCCATGACAACAACAACAACATCACACTATTTTCAAATCAACCCAACTGATAAGCTAGCTGTCAGGATTCTGGCAGTTACCCCAATTAAATCATGAGTCTCGAGCCATATATACACAACTTCAAAAGGATTTATTGGGAGTTAACATGTCCAGCACTGCCTGGGTGTAGCCGACTCTGAGATACATCATTCATTGTCCCCCTTGACCCTGGTTTTCCTCCCAACCCCCTGGGTGTATCATAATTCATATTCTCCAATGGGACACATCCATAGCCAAGAGTCATCAATCAGGCTCTCCAGTTAGATATTTGCATGGCAGAAACTTCAGTCACCTAGTTACTATCTTTGACAAACTATTTATGGAATGCACTTTTGCTTTCCAAGCTGCCGCACTGCTCTTTCAAACCCCTTTCCCCCCCTTCCTTTCTGTTGGCAACTCTAAAGACGACCATAGAAATATTGTATGATTTGACACCAATACACACTAGTGCAATGTTTCTCAACCTGGACCACCTGGAAGATGGGTGGACTTCAACTCCCAGAATTCCCTAGCCAGATTTTTTTTTTTTTAGCCATTCTGGAGGTATCAATGAATGCCGGAAGTTTCTCATAGGGCCGTGATGGCAAACCTATGGCATGCATGCCACAGGTGGCACGCGGGCATGCGAGCCCCAGGCAAACTTATCTCACTGTGCATGCGTGTGCCTGCCAGCTGATTTTTGGGCCTCTGCAGGATTTGCAGCCCAAAAATAGGCCTGTTTCATCACTTCCTGTATTTCCAGAAATGACAAAACGGGCCCATTTTTCAGCCTGCAAAGCCTGGAGGGGCTTCCCTCAAGCCTCTGGCAGGCCAAAAAAGGCCTCAAACCAGCCGAAAATCGACTGGGAGGCGCAGTGCAGTAAGGGGGCAGCGGCAGGGGAATCACACACGCATGCACAGGGGGTAGGAGGCCGCAAGCATTGCCTTCTGGGTGTTGGAACATGAGTGCACACAATTTTTGGCACAGGAGCCCAAAAAAGTTAGCCACCACTGTCATAGGATACGCATGATATGCAACCACTTCCTAAACAGTAAAGATAAAAATCACAGAGTTATTTCTGACGCTATTGCTTCCTGTTCTTTTAGGTTGGCACAGACTGGGATGCGAAAGAGAGAATATTCCGCAATTTTGGAGGCCTTATTTCACCGACGGATGAGCCGGTGAGCATGCAGAAGTGGGCAAAAGGTCCTAACGTCACCGTGACAGTGATCTGGGTGGATCCCGTCAACGTCATTGCTGCCACCTACGATATCCTGATCGAATCCAGTGCCGAGTTCACCCATTACAAGCCACCTTTGAATTTACCCCTCCGGCCCGGAGTCTGGACCATTAAAATCCTGCATCATTGGGTGCCCGTGGCAGAGACCAAATTCCTGGTCTCTCCTCTGACGTTTTTGAACAAGCAAGCCATCCGACAAGGTAAGGCTTTTGTTGTTGTTTTCCCAAGTTCAGAAAGAACCATTTTTCATCTTCATATATTCCAGTGGATAACAGATAACAAATAATCATAGTTGGAAGGGACCTTGTAGCATTGTTATTCTGGAAATTAGCTTTTTCTTTTTTTTTTAACCCAAATACTTCTTTCTCTTGCCTTTAGAGGAAGCCAGAAAGCTGCATGGTGGACCTCCGAAGAACGCCTACATGGAGCAGAGTTTCCAAGGGCTCAACCCCGTGCTAAACATTCCAGTCAGCACTGGCCAACTGGAGCAGTTGAAGAAGAACGCCATGTTGACGGGCACCAAGCTGGAGACCTGGGTGGACAGTTTGGTGGGAAGCGTGTGGTCAGCCGTCGACATCTGCACTACGGGCCCGACCTCCTGTCCTCTCATGCAGGCCTGCAGCCAGACGTCCTGGAGCTCCCTCAGTCCTGACCCAAAATCTGAGTTGGGCCCCGTGAGACCAGATGGACGCTTGAGGTAGCACCTGGTACCCCTTTTGCTGGCTTTAAAAAAAGGCAACCTGAGCATTTTGCTCTCGTGATACTCTTCGGATGGGGTTGGTGCAGGTAGCAGGTGAGCTAACGGAAGAGTCTTTAAAGAAAACCTACGAATCCATGTTCAAGAGGGGGCTGAAAATGCCAGCCTCTTTTACTGACCAGTTTTTGTCATCTCGAGGGTTTTGGAAATCAGGGAACAAGCAGGAAAGGAGAAACCAATTGTAGGAAGTCTGACGTTTTTAAAGGCGGGGGCAGCGTCTTTTCAATTCTGATCAGAGCTAATTTATTTCTCAATCTCGCACACCAATATGCTGTATCCCGGCCATATATATATATATATACATATATTTCAGTTTCCCGAAAGTCTTAGCAAAGCAGTTTAGTCACAATTGCTAAAATTCCTCTCTTTTTTTTCCAGTGGTCCACGTTTTTCAAACCGCCCTCCTTTGACATCTCACAAAAGCATTCACATTGTTACTCCAGATAGCCAAACTTAGAACGTGATTATATTGTGAATCCACAGATGGTACAATAGAGAGAGTGTTAATTTCACCCTTTCGTGCCAACAGAGATTCGGAGTTTGGTCCTCTAGATGAGCTAATGATCACCCAAGACTTCTCTAGACTAAAGGGCGAGGGGGGAAGGTTTCCAAGCTTGGCAACTTTAAGACTTGACTTCAATTCCCAGAATTCCTTGGGGAATTGTGGGAGTTGAAGTCCACAAGTCTTAGAGTTGGCAAGTTTGGAGGCCTCTGCTCTTCCAAATACAGCTAGCGAGGGAGTCGGCTCAAAGGAGAAAGCCAAAACTCCTGTGTTGAGTTTTTCACATCCCCAGGTCAGACTGGAAAATAGTTTTCCAGAAATCCAAAAAAATAAATAAATCCCTTTGTATCAGGATGTTTGTGTGTCTAGTGTATCTGTTAGACTAGACACTAGACTTTTGACATCTGAATCTCAGCATTGCCTTCTTCTGATGGGAAAGGGGGTGACTTAGAAAGCAACCAATAACTATTCCTCCTGGTTCTAGTAATCATTTTAGTGATGGATCAATGCTTAAAGAGCTGTGTTCAGCATCCTCAACCAGGTTAGATCGAGTGATTCAATTCATAACGCGCTACGCTTGTGGGCTTTCAACTTGGCCAGTCGTGGCTTACCGGTGGTGGGCATCCAACCTGTTTGGTTAGCTTGCGGTCGCATCTTTTGCCAACCGCTACAAAGGGGTTGATTCAAGAAGCAGTTGTGTGAACCTAGACAAACCAAGACTAGATGAGACGGCCTAAGCCAGCGCAAGCTGTTTCTCCAAAGAACACATCATAAGCTCCACAGAGTTGCAGGCTGGAGAGAAATATCCCTTTGACACACACCGACACACTCATACCCACATAAACAGCAAGGCTTAGTTTTGCTCTATTGTGCGGTGGTAGGTGCCCTGTTAAAGAAAGGAGAAAGTGCTTTTTAAAAAAAAAAAAGTTCAGGCAGGGAACTGATAGCTGGAAAGGAATTAGCTGCCTTCTACTCTTCCACAGCATTCCATTTAACGGAGAAAAATGGAGCGGGCACTTTTCCAGAATTGTTTCTCCGAAACAAGACCAAGGCGCCTCCGTTTGAATCCAGTTTTGTATTTATTTATATATATATTTTTAACTCTTTGCAGATTCCGAGTCCTTTTTTTTTTTTTAGCTTCGGGAGCTGCAAGGTTTAAGTCAAGGGTGCAAAAAGCCAAATTTTATTCCTAATTAAATGACCTCATCCTGACTGATCTCTAGTGGATTACTTTAAGCCTTAAATTGCACTCCGACAACAGAGGGACAAAGGTTTCTGCTCTGAGACACACTACATGAGCAGGAAGTTGGATTAACTCTGTTATTCTGGATCTTCAGTTCATATATCCACTGATGGATCCTCTGGGATCCAGTTGATTGTTTTTAACAAAAGCTGTCTTTCTCCTTTTGGGTGGGGGGGGGGCTTTCTTTCATTTCGAACCCAACTCACCTTTAAAGACCACAAGAAGAGCAGAAGGGCTGAAAAGATAAACAGGAACAACAACCATCACCAAAAAATCTGGTTTCCCTTTTAAAACGCGTTACTGCAGAGTCAAACTTGACATGGGGAAGACGGGCTCATGAATTCCACCCCACCTCTCCTGTCCTCCTTGGTTTAAAGCTGCGGGATTTTTGCTTTCGACTTTTGAAATTGCCGTGTCAGCTGCTGTGCAGGCGTAAAGGCAGAGCATTCAATATTTAGCTGGCCCCAAAGAAAGGAGACAACCACGTTAACGTGTTTATTTGTGTTTCAGTCAGTGACGAATGGTTACGCAGCTCGCTAGGGAGTGATCTTATCTCGCTGAATAACCGCTGCCTTTATTAAGGCAAGGCCTTTAAAACAAAAGAAAATAGTCTTTTATTTTTTACCTTTCCTCTCCTTTCCGTTCCTTCCAGTTTTGCTTTTGTTCGACGTCTTGTATAATGTCAGGTGTGGCTCCATTCAAGATCCAAGAAAGAAAACCTTAGGCTCTTATTTATTTTTATTTTGAGAAAAGGACTTTTACTGAGGCTGAAGGAGTAGCGTCCAAAGAAATACAAGGTCTGAGGCAAATAGGCGCGGAATCCACATATAGAAATTTATTCCCATGTGCCCACCCCCAGTCGTTCAGACTGGACATCCAATCTGAGGAGTGCATAATGTTATTTGTCAGGTGGCATCTCACACATCTGGTACGCCAGGATGGCTGACCTTGGCCTAGAACAGTGGTCACCAACCAGTAGGCCGGGGACCACTGGTGGTCCGCGAGAAAATGTTGGTGGTCCACAAAGAAATGTCTTCCCCCCAAAGCAATTAATCCAGCTGTGCAGGAACACAAGGCTGTGCCACCCACGTGGTCCACACACCTGCTGGCCCCCAAATGCAAACCTTCCCTTGAGTCGAGCCAGGTGAGCTGGAACACTTGAAAGTAAGACTTCCAGTGACGGAGCCCCACAACGCCTGGAAGTGAGTTGGCAGGGAGGGGAAATCCACCCACTGGGGTGGCTCGGTGATGTTGGTGCAGCTCCTCCATGGCAGGCCGGTGCACCCGGGTGGAGGAGTAGCTGCTCCAGGATGACCAAAGGGCCAGTCTTGTGACTCCTGCAGCTCTGGAATAGGGGACCGACTTTCCCACTAACGTCAGCAAGCTACCATCGGTCAAAATTATGAGTTGTAGTGGTCCGCAGGATTTAAAGTTATGAGTTGGGTGGTCCCTGAGGTCCAAAAGGTTGGTGACCCCCGGCCTGGAAAGATAAGTGACTACATACGCGCAGTAAGCAAAATCAAGAAAGCACCCCAACTTTTACAATTCCCCAAGTGCATCCTCCAGCACCCTTCCCCCTCCCCCCACAAGGCCCAATTATTCCTCCCCCCCAACCTGTTTTCTATGGCAGTTGGAAAGAAGCCAAGACGAAGAAGGAATCTTGGAGGCTGACCCCACCCCAATTTTGACAATAGTAACTAGAACCAAGGTTCCCTAATGTAGGAATGACATCATCTCCGAGCAGGTAGTCCCCGACTTACGGCTGTTTGTTTAGTAGCCGTTCAAAGTTTCAATGGTACTGAAAATGTGACTTACAGCTGTTTTTCACATAATCGAAATTTGGAAACTTGGCAACTGACATGTATCTATGACTGTTGCAGTGTCCCATGATTCCCTTTTACGACCTTCTGATAAGTAAAGTCAGTGGAGAAGCCCTCATACTGACCACCATGATACTAAACTTAACAACTGCAGTGATTGATGTAACAACTGGGGCAAGCGAGGTCGTAAAATGGGACAGATCTCATTAAACAGCTTTGTTTCATGTAGCCACAGAAATGTTGGCCTCCATTGTGGTTGTAAGTCAAGGACTATCTGTGCATTCAGAGGTTTTAGGACTTGCCTAGGGAAGAGGCGAGGAGATATTTTACTCAAGGTTCAAGTTGCTCCAAGTGAGAAGACAACTCCTCCATCACAAGCCATCTCACCAACAGTGTCATTCCATACGGGCATCTCCATCATGAAGACTTTTCTGTGGCCTTCATGTGGTATCTCCATCTGTCCATCCAGCCATCCACAACTGTCACAAGACATGTCCTAGGAGACATGAACTCGTTTCTTCCATAGATGGCTTTCCTCTGACCCAAACGGAGAAACATCTAGGCCTCTGCTGAAGAGGAGACGGGGACAATGAGATGGCCTTTATTTCTGACCCAATATTCCTTATTCTAAAGGACCAATCCATTTCAGATCAACATTGCCATCATGCCGTCGTGTTTGATACGTAACGTTTTGGTCTGTTGCAAGGTATAATTTGTTGAAGGAAGCAAAATGCAGTTCAGGATAAAGGCAACCTATTTGTGAATATGGAAATGGGCAGACGGGTCAGGAGAATGAGTTGAAGGCAGCATGACTTGGATAGTGAAGATAAGCAGGTGTGGTAAAACCAGAACGAGAGTTGAGGCCCACCTATCTGGAGGGTGCAGAGGTTGTGGGGTAGGCGGTTGGAAAAAGAGGTTCACCTCATGTCTCCACCATCTAGAATCTGCCTTGCACAAGGTTCCTCATGAGATGATGAGCCAGAATGGTTGTGTGGATCTTCCATGCCGTCCCCAACCTGAAATCTTAAGAAACTCAACTATATAATATGGGTCTATTCTACTCTACTCCAGCCAGTGCCTTCCAAATATGCCTTCCAGTCAAGCTGGGAGGTCACAGACCTAAATATCCAGAGGACACTCCAAGTAGTCAAAACTGCTTCCCCTCTGCGTCTTACACAAGGTGTTGTTGTTGTTTTTAAGTGTTATCCTATAGTTTGAACATAGCCAATAACCAGGGAAGAAGGGAGAGGTCATCTATCCACATCGAATAGCTCCAGATTTGCTTCCACCGACTTTCTCCTTTCCTGTCTTCCATGGTTTGGGAATGGTCAAATGGAACTTTGACCATTTGAAGACTTGTGGACTTCCACTTCAGGCTGTCTGAGGAATTCTGGGAGTTGAAGTCCGACAGGTCTTAACGAGTACCAACTTTGGACGTTCCTGTCCTAGATGGTTTGTTGAAGGCCCTGTCAAGAAACCAGGAGACCCACTGACAGATGCTACATGTCCCCTTAAGGTTTCTTTGGTCAAACACAAGCTTGACCCATCTAATCATGAGTCAGAAGCTTTTTTGATCCCGCTTCCAAGGGGAGCCAAAACGTGGAGATTCAGCCAAGTGGAAAATATCCAATAACAGCAGGACACATGAAATAGGAAATAATTGTTTTTCATCCTTTGCTTCTGAGATTCAGAAGCACACACACACACACACACACACACACACACCGAAACCCAGCCATTGGAAGCAATTTGAGTAGCTAAAGTTCTCAACCGAAGTTGTTGCTGTGAATGGAGGGGGGGGCAGGAGAAGTCACTGTTAGGAATATAAGTCACTCCAGGTAGTCCTCGACTTACGACGGCTGCAGCGATTCACTCAACTGTGACGAGAAAGGTCATAAAATAGGGTGAAACTCACTTAATGTCTCCCTTAACCACAGAAATGTGGGTCCTCCGTGAGTTGAGGACTACCCTATAGACCCCCTTCCAAATGGTGCGAATAGTAATTTTCGCTCTGGTCGTCCAATCTTAGAAAGGAATCCATGCTGGCAATTCCCCATGCCGACCAAACTCTCGTTTCAGTCTGTTCTGGAGTTTTGTTTTCGCTTTTAATCATTTCTGCCTCCTTCTTTTGCTCACGGGTGCTACCAAAGGTACTACCTCACTGATAATTTTTTAAAAATTACGTTCTTTTGAGGAACAGAAAAGCTAGGCAGGAGGAAATCGGGGTTTAAAAAAAAAAAAATCTCTTTTGAGTTGAATGTACAATCTATGCAAATTCTCTCTCTCTCTCTCTCTCTCTCTCTCTCTCTTTCACTCTCGGTGTCTTTCTCTGTCTCTTTTTCTCTATTTTGGTAATTGATAAAAGTAAAAGATGGGGAAAGTAAGAAAAAAAACCCTTCTCTTTAAGTATTAGATTTGTAAAACCTTGCCAAATAAACAGCAAGATACTGTACAGCTGTCTCTGATAAGCAGAGCTCTTTCATATCCGGCGCAATTGGTTGTGCTGCCTTTGTATATTATAAAAATAATAATAATAATAATAATGGCTCGTTCTTTGATTCCGTTTGTGATTAAGGAAATATATATATAGATATAAATATATATATCACCTTTGATGGGTTTAAAAACAAAAAAAAAACACGAAAAAAAATAAATAAATAAGAGGTTCTGTCCCTTGTCAAGACTAGCAGCTTTGATTTTTGCTGGGAATATGCTGGATACGTGCTCCATTGATTCGTCAGCTGCCATTAAGAACAGCAAAAAAAAAGCCTGTATTGGCTTTGTTTTCAAAAGTTTTTGAGACTTTAGGCTCTTGGTTGACAGATTTCCCTATGGGAATCCTTATTTCCAACTCAGTATTCATGCCATGGCATCCAGTGAGTTGCTCCTTTTTTTATGTTAAAGAAGCCTTAAGGTCTTTCATCGTGGGTTTTTTTTTCTTTTTTTAAATGTGGCCTTAATAAATAAATAAATAAAATAAATAATGATCGTGTTTGGAGGTTTTAGCTGTTGTATGTTCTTTCTTTCTTTCTGGACAATTGTCAACGTATTAAAACAAAACAAAACAAAACCCACTTTCAAACGGCTGTGGTCTTCTTTTCTTCTTCTCTTCCTCCTCCTTCCGTTCCTGCATAATTACCACATCCAACACTTAGTATAAGATGGCAGGAAGTCCTCGACTTACAACAGTTCATTTAGGGACTGTTCAAAGTTACTGTTCTGATGAAGGCTTCCCAAGACCGTAATTAAGCACACGCTTAGTTAAAACAACTCTTTGTTTTATTTCAACGCTGGGAATTATGTTCATTCCCAGTCTGTAATGAATCTCAAACAGTCCCTCGAGATAAGCACCCACCTTTCTCCCCTTTGAATTGCTGCCAACAACTCAAGTGCCAAATGAACTATTAAAAAACCAACCGAAGTACAAAATCCACACAGAGCTTCAAGGATTAATCTGAACAGAACAAACGAATTTGCTTCGTGCAAAAGTTTCGTCATCTTGGCCTGACTTTTATCCCTTATGGGAGGGCCAGTCACCTCCCAGCCTTACTCCTGAGTTGCCCCTTTTGTCTCAGCTGTTTTTGCCTTCTAGCAGTTCTGCGCACACGTGCACTGGGAACAGGCTCCCCTGGGTCCTCAGCCTTACTGCTGCCAGACTCTGGAGGCTCCAGAGGCAGCACCCCACTCCCAGATGGTCCTGGCCCCATTTCTGCATCGGACGCAGGACCTTCATCTGAGTCCTCTCCAGACTCCTGGACTGGTCTCCATTCTTCCCCACTGTCCAATTCCTCGGCTGGTCTGCAAACCGCAATAGTTACGATGTCACTGGAAAAAGAGACTTAACGACCATTTTTTACACTTACGACCATTGCAGCATTCCCCCCAGTCACTTGATCAAAATTCAGACGCTTGGCAAATACTGACTTCTACTTACGACAGTTTCAGCATTCCCCCTCCCCCCCAGGGTCACGCAATCCCCTTTTGCGACAAGCAACGATTCACTTCAGATTTCTTTTCAGGTGGGGGAGGGGGAGTAGAACTCCTTAGCATCAGAGCGTGTTAATAATAATATAGGAAATACTAATGCTCCGATGGTCATTTGGAAATGTCCTTTCTTAGCGAGCACCTAGAAGCCAAGAGGAACATAGGTGCCAAATGTCAAGTTTGTAGGCTTTATAGTTCTGGAGATGTTGTGATGATGCATGAGTGGTATCTTACTTTCATATATATAGAAGAAGATATATATATTTAAAAACATCCAGGGGTTTTCTACCCAGCTCACCTCAATTTTATGAATAAACCCCAAGGTTAGGACAGAATGATCAGGGCACCATTATCAGCTGTATTTTCCAGCTAAGTGGGGACCTATTTTAAATGTTCATCTCGCCAAGGCTCTTAACTGCTAACGACCCCGTTTGCATGAATTAGCGCAGTCATCTTTTTCAAATTCATTTAGCTGATGCCTTGTGTGCTTTAGCGATACCAAAAAGGACTCCAGAGACTCGGCTGGGGATAGAAGGGTAAGAGAGAATGATCTGATGCAGAGAACATTTGCAGAAAAATTGCCTTTTATCAAAAAAACAAAAAAAAACCCTAAGCATTGGGCCACTTGGGTTCTCCAAGCGCAGACGCCTATAATAAGGTGACCAAAACCATAGCTTTTTATTTACAATTTGTTGGCTCAGCACAGTAAACTATCACCGACTGTCTGTAGTTGCACAATGCAATGTGCTGAAACAAAGGGTCAGTGGAGGTTCGTCTTTAAATCTCCGGCTTGTTTGTTTTATGGCTGTTTGAGGTTGCTGACGTCTTATTGCTTTAAGAAGTTGGGTTTTCTTCACCAGAAGTCTGTGGTGATTCCTAATCATCCTGATCAAGACTACCCTTGGAATATTGCATCCCGTTCTGGACACCACAATATAAAAAAAGATGGAAATAGGGTGCGGAGAAGAACAACAAGAAGGATGAGGGGGCTGGAACAGTGGTGGAAATTCTACCGGTTTGGCCCGGTTTGGGCGAACTGGTAGTAAAAAAAAATACTACCATTTGGCCAAACTGGTATTTCTTTTCTTTTTTTCCACCTGACGATCAGCTGTTCCGATGATCGGCTGTGCCGGGATCCCCCTCGCTATCTTACTGCTTCGCCCAGAAGGCTTCCCTGAGGCCCAGGGAGGCAAAAAGGGGTGCGTGGGGGGGTGGGGTGTTGTGTGGGTGCCCCCGCACTCCATTTTTTGCCTTCCTGGGCCTCAGGGAAGCCTTCTGGCAGCAAAAATCTGAGGAATTCTGGGAATTGAGGTCCATACATCACAAAAGTTGTAGATATTTTCCCCAGAGGCCTTTCCAACTTCCCCCCCCCTCAAAAAAAAAGAAATTATAAAGGCTGTTTGAGCTCCCTTTCTCCTGTGTGAACCCCTGCTACCCTCCCACCTAATTGCCATTCTCTTATCATGTGGCCTAAACCTCGGTAAATGCAACTGCTTCCCATATTAGCCTGCAGTCCCTAGGAACCCCTAATATCAAACTTATCCACCGTACCTTCAACTAATCCTTTCCTAAAACTGCCTAAGCCAGTGGCCTTCACCAAGGAATGCTGTAAATTAATTAGACCACATTAAAAAAAAAAAGAACCCCTTTTTATCCAAAGTCATTCACAGGGATTATCAGATTGTTAAGAGCTTTGGCAGTAGGGAAGAAAATGGAAGAAAGCTCGGGACACAATACAGCTGAAAAGAAACTTCCAAAGGACAGAAAGTCTTCTGCAGGAGAGAAGGCTGAAGCCCAGCTAACAGAAAACAGAGCTTGGATGTTTTCTTGCAGAGATTTCATTGCCAAACTAGGAGAGGAGAGGAGAGGAGAGGAGAGGAGAGGAGAGGAGAGAATTCTTTATTGGCCAAGTGTGATTGGACACACAAGGAATTTGTCTTTGGTGCAAATGCTCTCAGTGTACATAAAAGAAAAAATACATTTGTCAAGAGTCAAAAATCATCAGGTACAACACTTAATAATAGTCATAGGATACAATAAGCCATCAAATCGGCTTCCCTGAGGCCCGGTCAAGGATGTTATTCAGGGGGTTGGGGGCAGGAGAAGTGGCCTGAGAGCAGAGCTGAACCTTCCTTAGGACTGAAGCTTCTATTTTTCCAGTGTAGACTCAAGCAGCAGATGGCAGAAAGGTAGATCTGGGAGTGAAGCTGTGATTCTGCAAGCAGCTCAATCTGCTTTGCCTGATTTTGGATAAAAGTTGCTCTTTTTTTAATTAAAAAAAATCAATATTTACATAAATATTTACAATATTTACATACAAGCCACGCCTACCCAGTCACATGACCACCGAGCCACACCCACAAATTAGGGCACGCCCACAGAATCAGTTTGTCAAGAAATTTGAATCCCACCCCTGCGTCAATAGTGGATAGTTTAAGGTTAAAGGAGTGGGGGGGTTAGAGAATGTAACAACAGAGTCAGGTAGTGCATTCTAGGCATTGACCGCTCTGTTGCTGAAGTCGTCCTTTCTGCAATCGAGTTTGGAGCGTTTTACCTTGAGTTTGTATCCGTTGTGTGCTCTTGTATTGTTGCGGTTGAAGCTGAAGTAGTCCTTGACTGGTAGGACATTGCAGCAGATAATTTTGTGTAATTGCCCAACCTTTCCCAAGGGCAAGATTCTGGCTCAGAAGTACTGAGCCTTTAAAAAAAAAAATAATAATAACTGAGCTTGAAAGAGCTGCCCTATGGACAGCTTAGGACTTTAGGGCTGAACTAGCCAGATCTTTGTTCTCCTCTTGCTCATAAGCTGCCACCTAAGGAGATCAAGAACCTTTCCAATCTGTTCTCCATCCCAACCCACAACCCCTTTGTCATGTCCCCCACCAGAAACTCACAGCCCTTTTATAACTAAACTTACAATGCAAAGGGGAGGGAGAAAGGGGAGGAATAATCAACTCCTTGAAACAGGTTTTAACATCAAAGCTCTGCAATAGAGAAGCCCTTTTCTTCGGGCCTGTCAGAATTCGTTAACAGGATTTGACTGCGTAAAACTCCATTTCAATCCAGGGCAAAACTTCCAGGACATAAAAGGAAGGATATGGGTTTTTCTAAAGACCCTTGAAGCTCAAATGCCCACATTAAGCCACCGTCGTAAATCTCAACCAGCCCATCCTGAAGGGTACAAGTTTGCAGGGCGATTGGAACCATTAAGTGACTTCCCAAAAGTTTGCAAATTATCTAATTCAGAGAAAAACAGCCACAGCCTGGAACCTGCTTCAGCGCTTCAAATAGCAAGGATCCATAAGCTAGCGCGCACACCTCGTAAACGGAGCGTGCACTTACAAACAGACATTACGCCGTCTTCGAGGTGTAAAAACCACCCATGGAAAATGGGACCCGCAATGTGGAGGCTTGGGTTTGGTTGGCAGGGAGCTGTGACTAACCCATCCCAGTCAAGGAGACATTTGCTGGCTCGGGGGATCCCCAGGAAGAGCCTTGGAACCAAATTCCAGGATGGCGTCACAAGGAGGAATTAAAAACTGTTTATGCGTTCAATTAAAACAGGAAATAGAACAAGCGTAAGTAATGCAATGTTATGAGTGCAACGACCCAATGTTTAAACAAATCAGGCTCCTGGTGAGCAGCAGAAGGCCTGAAAACTAAAAACAGATGGGAAAATATGATGGTCCCTGTTTGTTTTGATGTTAGGGCTACCTGTGGCTTTAATGCTGTTATTACCTGTAAACCCTTTGAAGTCCCCGTGGTTGGGAAAGGAGATAGACCGAATAAACAAGCATTTCCCAATCTGGCTACTTTGCAATTAGCAATAGCACTTAGACTTATATACCACTTTCCAGCCCTCTCTGAGCAGTTTATAGAGACGGCCTCTTTGCCCCCAACAATCTGGCTCCTCGTTTTACTGACCTCGGAAGGATGGAAGGCTGAGTCAACCTTGAGCTGGTTAGGATCGAACTGCAGGCAGTGGGCAGAGTTAGCCTGCAATACTGCATTCTAACCACTGTGCACCATGGATGGATGGATGGACGGATGGATTCCAACTCTGATTATCTGTTAATTTGTTAATCATATCAAATAATCTATTCCACTGCTCTTTAAATAAATTTTCACTTCATGTTTTCCATTCATTAATCCAGTAACAAAAACGTTTCATCCTAGATAATATTTTTCGACTCTTTATCCCCTATTATTTTCATTTCCAGCTTACCACCTATTTTACATATTTTCTTCTTTTACTTTCTCAAAGCCAATGCACAGCAAACAAAAAATAAAAATAAAATAAAACTAATACATTCAGGATCCACATGGTATTTCCCCCCCATTGTACAATGAATCTAACATTTACTCCAGAGATATTCATATAACCATTTCATATTTCCTCTTTGTTTCCGTTTAGCCAAATTTTGCCTATGGAATTTTATTTAATTTTCATTGATCACCTTTTTAATCATAATATAATAATCTCATTGCAAATACTTTACTTTACAATATAGTCAGTTCTAATTTAACGTATTCTTTGTTTTTCTAATATTCTTTGTATAATCAATTGCATTTTCTATTTCATATCTAATATAATATATATATATATATATAAATAAAAATAAATCATATTTCCCACAATTTCTGGTGGCAGACTGTTCCACTGGTTAATTGTTGTCATTGTCAGGAAATTTCTCCTTAGTTCTAGGTTGTTTCTTTCCTCAATTAGTTTCCACCCATTGCTTCTTGTCCTGCCCTCAGGGGCTTTGGAGAATAGCTTGACTCCCTCTTCTTTGTGGCAGCCCCTGAGATACTGGAAAGCTGGTATTATGTCTCCCCTAGTCCGTCTTTTCATTAGACTAGACATACCCAGTTCCTGCAACCGTTCTTTATAAGTTTTAGCCTCCAGCCCACTAATCCTCTTTGCTGCTCTCCTCTGCACTCTTTCTAGAGTCTCCACATCTTGACAGTACAAATATAACCCAAAGACATAGCCCAAATATATTTCCATAAAGCTTCAATTGCCGTGCTGCAAATAACTCGTGAATGCACAGCGATGATGCTCTTTCTAAAAACACATCTCCCCTCTCAAAACAAAATTACACTGCACTGAACAATAAAACCTCTTCTTGGTGACTTAAGGTTCATATTAGCTTTGCATCTTGTGGCCACAAAAAAGGGCTCATTGGTCTTATTCAACTTTTCACTGAAAAAATAAAGAATAAGATGAGTTGCGTTGGTGGATAACCTTTGATGGAACTTAGATAGGGAAAGTGTGCATAGTAAACCAGCCAATAATATAAAACAATCCTCTTGAACAACACATTTAACGGCACTGGGTTTTTTGTTTTTGTTTTTAAGGCAGCAAAAGAGCCAAAAAGCTGGATTCTCTTTTCTGTAAATCCAATTCAGCTGTTCCTCCTAATGCAATTTATTCCACTATGGTTTCTCCCCTGAAGGAACTGCTAATAAGACAAAATTGCCAAATCCTGAAATTGCTTAATTTATCCTCTTCCGCCTTCCCCAGCCATCCAGTCCCTCCCTTCGTGCTAGCTAAACCGAAGAAAATCCACATTTCAGGCCAAGCTAGAAAACAACTCTGAGTACACAATTTTTAAGAAGCGTACTTTTATTTCGGCCTGAATTTTCCGTTGTGCTCCTTTGAAAAAAGCTCATCCAGAGCCATTAGAGAAAAGAAGGGAAGGAGACTTTTTTTTTTAAAGTTGTGATGATAATTGTTAAGTACCAGATCAAAGACCATTTTGTGGTGGGGGGTTTTTTCTCCTTCCCCCTACTTTCTGGCAAATAACACTGAGTTTGTTTGCTGTATTGAAACTAGGGGTCCACAATTGGAGGTATGACATTCAGAAACATTGGTCTACCTCTTTGTAATACATATATATTACATTTTTAATACAAAAAGAAAAGAAAAGGGGAGGGAGAAAAGGAGGGAGGGAGGGAGGAGCAAGAGGAAGAATATTGAGAGTGAAAAAGAAAGGAAAGAAGGGAGAGAGGGAGGAAAGGAAGGAAGGAGTGGGAGGAAGAATATTGAGAGAAAGAAAGAGGAAAGAAAGGGAGAGAAGAAGGAAGGAACGGGAGGAAGAATATTGAGAGGGAGGAAGGAAAGGAAGGAATGGGAGGAAGAATATTGAAAGAGGAAAGAAAGGGAGAGAGGAAGGAAGGAGTGGGAGGAAGAATATTGAGAGAAAGAGAGGAAAGGGAGAGAGGAAGGAAGAATATTGAGAGAAAGAGAGGAAAGGAAGGGAGAGAGGAAGGAAGGAGTGGGAGGAAGAATATTGAGAGAGGAAAGAAAGGGAGAGAAGGAAGAAGCGGGAGGAAGATATTGAGAGAAAGAGAGAAGAAAGAAAGGAGAGAGAGAAAGGAAGGAGCAGGAGGAAGAATATTGAGAGAAAGAGGGAGGGAGGGAGGGAGGGAGGGAAGGAAGGAAGGAAGGAAGGAAGGAAGGAAGGAAGGAAGGAAGGAAGGAAGGAAGGAAGGAAGGAAGGAAGGAAGGAAAACAGGACTGACCAACAGTGGGCTTTAATAGGGCTACCACGTCTGGGCTGCAGTGACCTGGCTCATCGTTAATGTCAATAAAATGTTATATATATTTTAATGGCTTTACTGACATCTACAGGTTGCCTTGTTCAGGCTCAAGTTACCAGATTTTGGAGATCTTGGTTAGCTAAGGAAGGAAGTTCTTAACATTACAAAAAGCAGAAGTAACAAGACAAAGAAGTCAACCAGGAATAAGGGGGCGCCTGAACAAGATCCATCTATATGACACTGACTAAGAATTGACACTGACTTGATGACATATAATCAGTCAATCCATTCATCCACCCTCCCATCCATCCGAGGTTGTCTGCACGTTTGAAACCCAGATCTAATAATCCTATGTTAACGTTCAGCCAGGAAGTCAAAAGTTTGGCCAGGATTGAAATAAACCAGACTTCATTCTTGAGTTTTCACTCATTTCAGAGCCATCTTGGTTTAACCATTTCTGCACCGTCATCTCTGTGCTGTGCGTGTATGTGGGTGTGGGTGTGGGTGTGGGTGTGTGCTTGTATGTCTTTGTGGATGCATCCTTGTGTGCTGGTTTGGGTTTTTAAGAAGGATCAAGAAATCCTGAACACACTACCCATGTGCTTCTATCTATCTATCTATCTATCTATCTATCTATCTATCTATCTATCTATCTATCTCTATCTATCATCCATCTATCTCATCTATATCTTCTATCTATCTATCCATCTATCTATCTCTATCTATCATCCATCTATCTCATCTATATCTTCTATCTATCTATCCATCTATCTATCATCCATCTATATCTTCTATCTATCTATCTATCTATCTATCTATCTATCTATCTATATCTATCATCCATCTATCTCATCTATATCTTCTATCTATCTATCCATCCATTTATCTTCTGTCTATCTATCATCCATCTCTATCATCTCTATCTTCTATCTATCTATCTATCTATCTATCTATCTATCTATCTATCCATCCATCAATCTCTATCTAATCTATCTATCTATCTATCTATCTATCTATCTATCTATCTATCTATCTATCTATCTACACACACACACACACACACACACACACCTTAAAAAATCACGAGCCACTGCCTATGGAACCCGCTTCATTGTTGTTCCTTGTTTAAGCAACATCTGGAACAAAATATTAAACACAAAAAAAAACCATTTTCGCTTGGGATTAACGTGTGTTTTGCGAAGAGTGGAAGCCTGCCGCTTGTTCCGTTGTTGTAATAGGCAATAAAAAAAATAGGTATTTTTAGTGTTTAAATATCCTTCAAACCAGCTGTTTCTGTCGCTCCTGGAGCCAAGGAAGCATTCATGGGGAGAACTGAGGGAGTGGGGGGAAGAGAGAGAGAGAGAGAGAGAGAAAGTTTGAAATGAAGGAGATGACATTAGCACAAACATCTGAGATGCTTACTGGAGTGGTAATTATGCAGCCCTTGGAAATTTTCAGGATAACGCTCCCTCAAGAAGGCTGTGAGGTATTCGTAGAGGTGTGTTATTAGGGCCCATCTATCACTGCTAAGGAAAACACAGGATTTCATCTGTCACGGGCCATAAAAACCAGGACAGCTAGTTCTGGACTTACAACAGTTCCTTTAGTGAACGTTCGAAGTTAACGTCCCCCTCACGCTTCACTTAGCTACCTCAAAATTATGTGACAGCAACACAAACTAGGAGAAGATATATATGCAGGGGTGGGCTGCTGGAGGTCCTCAGGGGTTTGGGGAGAACCCCTAAGATTCTACACAGTTTGGAGAACCCGCAAATCCCACTCCTGGCTGGCCCCGCCCCGCCCCGCCCACCTCACCTCACCCCTCCCCTCCAAGGACTCCCCACACGGCCTATTTTGGATGCAGGTAAGTGCAGGGCCTAAGTGGAGGCTCAGGGAGGGTGATTAGGACACGCCCACCATGGCCACGCCCACCCAACAACCAGGCAAAAAGAACCCATGGCTAAAATTTTTGACGCCCTGGATGTATGGGATTCATCCTCAGGTGACGCAATCCAACCAAGATCCAATTTCACACTGCGGTTTGAAAGGGTCAAATTGATTCTCTATAGGCGCTTGTAATCCGGGTCATCATATCAATTGGATTCGCTCTGATTTGACGTGGGCGCCTGCAATGTTTGAAAAGGCCCATCAAGCTGATTGATTCAAAGCACCTGAATGGATGGAATTTGCTGAACATTTGAATCAAAGCATCTCCCGGCGCTCCCTAAGTTCGCTTCCCCTTTGAAAGTCTCTGATGAAAGAAGTTCTTTTCATCAGTGAATGAAGAACCGATAGCTGAAAAGAAGAGCGGGGGAGGGGGGGAATTTTGTCTGATCATCGTAATTTCAGATTGCTATCAAGTCCTTAACATTACCTTAACATTGTCAAACTGCATCAGGGAAATTAAAGAATGATGTCAGCTGTATGTCCATCTTAATGGTTCCAATCATGGAGAGATCATCTGTTGTTATGGTATCTAAAAACATCTCCTGGTTGCCTTTTCAGAGTTGCTAAATCTCAGCCAAATCTCAGCTCAATCTCGGGTATGTCTAGTCTAGTGAAAGGAAGGATTAGGGGTGACATAATAGCAGTGTTCCAACCTATTCCACAAAGCATCTGAAGGCTGCACAGGAAGCAATGGATGGAAACCTAAGCAAGGAGTGAACCAGGGGTGGGATTCTACCAGTTCGCACCTATTCGCTAGAACCGGTTGTTCACATTCTAAGCAGTTCAGAGAACCGGTTGTTAGAAGAAATTACTGGGCTAATCCTGTAAGGAAGGCAGGAAGGAAACATTCTGGTGTTGCTTACAGAAACTGCCTCTCCGTTAACCCTTATTACATTCTTGGCAGGACTAGACTTCTTGTCTCAGGAACGTCTCTGTAGGTTTTTCCCCTCCTTTGCTAGTACTTTGCTTGTGTGGAGTGATCATTCAGAGTTACAGTGGCGCTGAAAAAAGTGACTTATGACCATTCTTCACACTTACGACTGTTGCAGCATCCCCACAGTCATGAAAGGCCAGGCAAGGAGATGCGTGCCTCGATGTGGGTGATATTGAGTTGGCCACCCCCAGCCAATAACATGACCACCAAGCCACGTCCACCTGGTCACAAGACGACCAACCACGGGCCACCAACTAAGCCACACTCACAGAACCGGTTGTTAAAAATTTTTGAATCCCACCCCTGGAGAGAACCAATCTAGAATTAAGGAGGCATGTCTTGACCATAAGAACAATTAATCAGTGGAATGACTTGCCTTCAGAACTTGTGGGTGCTCCAACACTGGAGGGTTTTAGGAAAAGATTGGACAACTATTTGTTATTCTGTTGTTCAGCCATCTCTAAGATCTGTTAATCTCAAAAGCCTTGGGAATGCCTTTTATGCGGGATCATTTCCAGACGTATGGGCATCTATTTGAAGATAATCCTGGTTTCATTGATGTTTCATTTGGGCCCGACATCATAGACAATCCTTTTAATGGTTGAGTGAAAGCCCAGCTGGAGCCTTTTGAGAAGCATCTAGAGTCATCCAGAGACTTCAGAGCACTGAGATGAAACTAAAACACAGCAAAGATGTAATCTTCTCTTTACTGTATTAAACCCTTTCGGGAAAGATTCAGATTTTCAACGTATATATTTTCTGTTTGTAGGGTGAAACTAATTAAGGAGAAATATTGAAGGAAGAGAGTATTTTGACACAAAGGAGCTGATGAAGAAGTTCAACCTGAACTTGTTAGTAGTGTCGCTACAAAATCAACCCTCTTAAAGAAACTCCTTTCGAAAAGGCTGCGCATGATCTGGAAAATATATTCTGAAGTAAGCTTAGCCCTCAGCGGAAAGTTAGAACATAGCTGTGCGATATATAAGTAAAAATAACGGCGAGTCAGTCTTCCTTTGCTACACAAATTACTAGTTCAGATGAATGTGACTCGTTTGCATTATGGTTGGTTGCACAGTTAGCCAGATGTTCAGAATGGAGTTGGTATTTTTGTCCACCTGTCGATTCCTTCCCAAGAACCTAGACAGATGTTGTTTGATGCTGTTAGAGGTGTCATCGTAGGATGTAAGCTTTCAAATAAAGCTGCCTTTTGCAATTGTCCTGTAGTGATTTTGTCAATGCCGATGGTGTTCAAGGGCTGCTCCAGATATTTTGGAATTGCACCAAAGGCACCTCTCACTATTGGTATAATCTTTGCTTTCTTTTGCCACAGTCATTCTACTTCCTTTGCATTTTGTGTTGTTGTTTTTTTCCAGTTCTTCCTCTTCTAGTCTGCTGTCTCCAGGTACTGCCACATCCACTATCCAGACTTTGTGGTCTTTCTTATCGACAACAGAGGTTTGGGCTTTACATGGTAGGTGCTTGTCTGTTTGAATCCTAAAGTCCCCGAGCACATTAGCTTCTTCGTGTTCTATTCTTTTGTCTATTTTATGATCTGATCACTTCTTGCTTGAATTGTCATTCTCATCATCTCATCTTTCTCACCTCTCACCTTTCCTACTTCCTTCTCATATTGGTAAATTGTGATTTTATCAATTGTGTGTATCTTATGATTTATGATCTATGACTTATCACTTTGTTGTTTGCTTATGCACCAGAGACAAATTCCTTGTTTCTCTAATCACACTTGGCCACCAAAAAAATTCTATTTTATTCTATTCTATTCTTCCATCCCATTCCATTCTGTTATTCCATTCCATTCCATATTTTCTATTCTGTTCTATTCTATTCTAGTCTAGTCTAGTCTAGTCTAGTCTAGTCTAGTCTAGTCTATTCTATTCTATTCTATTCTAGTCTAGTCTAGTCTAGTCTAGTCTAGTCTAGTCTAGTCTAGTCTAGTCTAGTCTACCCTACCCTACCCCACTCCACTCCACTCCACTCTACTCCATTCTAATAGTTCTATTCTATTCTATTCTATTCTATTCTATTCTATTCTATTCTTTCCTCAATCTTCTCTGCCAACTGTTGGTCTTTTCTTGGCACTTGCTTAGGGATTAAAAAGAAGTGTTTATCGTTCTTTAGGCTTGCTATTTTTAATAGCACCAGACTGAGAGAGGAAAAAAGAATCCAGAAGAACAGAATGGCACGAATCAGAAGGAATGGAGATGAAGCAAAATAATGCTTTCTGTCCAGAAATGGAGGGAAAAGCAATCCACAAAAGGGAAAAAAAAAAAACCCAAGGACCTAATGAGGTCAGAAAGTAGCAGACAGAACTGGAATTCTAATCTGAAATAAAACAGAAGGGCACGAAAATACGATCACTGAATCCAAATGAGGACCCCCATTAAGAAGAATGAGGTCCAAGCACCCATCACCTGAACTAGAGAAATCCCAGGAAAATTAAGTGGAGGATCTTTCCAGGATCTGACATGATTGATAGGAGATTCAAATCGACAGGTCAAAAAACAACAAAGCATTGAACTCAAGGTCTACGGATAATCATCCGTGATGGTTTGAATAGACCCTCCAAACCTGTGATGTTTACTCAATGTTCTTCTCTATTTCCAGCTCGACTCATCATATTTTTAGGGTCAAGGTAAAGGTTCCCTTCGCACATACGTGCTAGTCATTACTGGCTCTAGGCAGCGGTGCTGATCTCTGTTACAAAGCTGAAGAGCCAGCGCTGTCCGAAGACGTCTCCATGGTCATGTGGGCAGCATGACTCGACGCCAAAGGTGCACGGAACGCAGTTCCCTTCCCACTAAAAGTGGTCCCTCTTTTTCTACTTGCATTTTAACATGCTTTCGAACTGCCAGGTTGTCAGAAGCTGGGACAAGTAACGGGAGCTCACTCCATGACGTGGCACTAGGGATTCGAACTGCCGAACCGCTGACCTTTCTGATCGACAAACTCAGCATCTTAGCCACTGAGCCACCAGGTCCCTTTAGTGTCAAAGGGAGACATATATTAGCATTAAGTAGCAAAAGGTCAGCCCACCTAAAATTTAGAAGAGTAGCCCTGTTGGAGTTACAAGGGACGCAGTCCTGGTTGTCCCAAAGGTGCTTTTTCAAGAGGCAACTGGACTTTCTGGTTTTTGTTTTTCTTTGAAGACATATCACTTCTCATCCAAGAAGCTTCTTCAGTTTTACTTATAGATGTTTCATGGCCCAACTAGTGAACACCGAGGCTCAGGTGGATAGTCTCGAACACAAGCGCTCTCCAAAACTTCATCCAATCCCCCGCTTAAAGCCAACCAAGTTAGTGGCCACCAGCACCCTTTGTGCTAATAAATGCCAATGAGTTAATTATAATTAGCCATTAAACCTGCCGTCATTGCTAATAGATCACCAGAGAGCCATTTAAGAGCAGCTGGAGGGCCTGGCAGAAATTAGCAAAGCCATCCAACACCTTCTGCCAGGCCCTTTTATAAATGCAGAATAATCCAAGGATTATTATTCTGGGGTTCTGGGTTTCCCAAATCCCTAGAAGAGATCCTGAAGTCCTAGATTTACAAACGCTCATTTAGCGAGCAATTAAAGTTAAAACAACCCTGAACAAAGTGAGTTACAAACCAGTCCTTACACTTAAAAAACCATCTCCGTGGTTGTATGATCCAAATTCAGGTGCTTGGCCACTGGCGTGTATTTGTGACAGTTTAACACAGGGGTCGCCAACCTCTTGGACCTCAGGGACCACCAAACTCATAATTTTAAATCCTGCGGACCAGGGACCCTGGGAAAGTCCCTCCAAAAAAGTCTGCAGGCAAATTCCCCACCCTGTTTTCCTATCGATCGATCATTCTTTATTTGGGATTGCAGGATACCGTCTCCAGTTCCGTTCTCAGGGGGAGAGAGAGAGAGAGAGAGAGAGATACTGACTTTTTGAGTACGTTTTATCTCCAACTGAGAATTATTGAACAGCGGGGCCAAGTTGGAGGCATTAAAGGACATTTATTTACGTTTTGGATTTTATTACGTTTGTGTCACATTCCGGGTCATCACAGTTGCAATACATGGCTTTGAAAGTTGGACCCTAAGGAAGGCTGAGCGCCAAAGAACGGAGGCCTTTGACCTCTGGGTGCTGGAGGAGACTCCTGCGAGTCCCTTGGATGGCAAGGCCATCCAACCGGTCAGTCCTAGAGGAGATCAACCCCATTGTCCATGGGGTCACGCTGGGTCAGACACAACTTCGCAACTAACAACACCTGGAGGTAATATTCACGGGTGGGGGGGGAAGTTTAGGTTTTGTAAAAAACGGAAGCATTTGAGAGAAAGAAAACCAGGTTGATGTTTGCCACTCAGTCTGATTTAGGTTTCCATTCTTATGAGAAGGAACTGCTGAAGTCCTTAAAAGAGAGGGAGGGACCATTTTGGATTCTGAATTCACAGCTCAAGATTAGGAAGAACGGGGCTTCTCAATCTACCCCATCCTTCAAAAGAGGTGTATTTTTAGGCATTTCAACCCAGAGAATTAATGTTTAATAGGTATTTGCATATTCCCTCTTCATTCCAGTCTCTGCTTTTATTTTTTTTCAAAAGGGTTTTCTTTATGTATGAGGGCTTATTAAACCACAAACGGCATGTGTATCTATTCATACCCAAAATTTTAGATAATGAAGCAATTAAAAAATACACAGCTTGAAGATGCTTATCTCGTTCCTTCCTGTGGACCGCTTCTACTTCATTATTCATGAAAAGGATGTGTTTAATTCAGAGTTTGTAATTGCAGGTATGTCTAGTACAAATTGTGTCTTATATTCTTCGCCGGCTTTAATTTATTTTAGCAAATAGATCTATGGGGGGAACGAAAAGAGGGAAAGAGGGAGAGAAAGAGGGCTGGGGGGGGGCAGAACAAAAATTAAATGTTGGCACAGACAAACAAATCCTAATGCAATATGGGAGCACAAAAGACACATATCTCTTCGGCAGGCTAAAATGGTTGCGTGCAACTCCAGCATTGCCCTCATGATAATATCAGATGTGCCTTCAATGGGATTAGGAAATATTTCTGATTATAAACCTCAGACTTTTTCTCTTCCCCAGTTCAAGGAAGAAAAAAAAAACCAACTTTGTTCCCGAGTCCACTGACGAACCTAGTGCAAAAATTGGATGAGTGGAGAAATTTTTTTCATGGATTTAAAACTAAGCAGGTTTCGGGGTTCCCCCAAAATGAAGTTCTCTATCGAGTTGTTAATGGCATCTATCGTTCCTCAATCAGAAATGGTTTGGGAAATAAGATTATTATACGGTTATGTGCAAAAATAGAAAGACTCTGAACTATCCGACAAGGGAGGAATGGCTGGTGAAGATCGCAGAATTAGAGATGGCAAAAATGGATTTTTCTGATGAGTGAGAGAGGGGAAAAGCCACACGTGTTAGAAATTGGAAACCCCATTATGGGCTTTTTCCAGAAAAGGGGGAAATCAGCTTGTGGTTTATGGGATTTGAGGATTAGAAAGTGTAGATTATGGAAAGAAGGGAACTATGTTGTAACCTTAGAGAGAGAAGATGATAAGATATAAACCCAACTGCGGTTATGAAGTTTGGAAGCCACTTCTATATAACTTTTGACTTCATTTCCACTCCTTTCGCTTCCCTTCAAAAGACCCCTTCCTATTCCCTTCCCTTCTCTTTCTTTTTTCCTTTCTTTTCCTCCTCTATTTCTTTCTCTATTCTTTTTTCCCCAAAATTATATGTATTTTCTTTCCTTTTTTTGCTTTCAAACTTTGCCTGGGTTCTTAGTGTCATAAATAAATAAATAAACAAACAAACAAGAATTAATAAATAATTAATAATTAATTAATAATTAATTAATAATTAGTTGATAATTAATAATAAATAAATAAATATGGAAGGGAGGGAGGGAGGGAGGGAGGGAAGAAGGAAGGAAGGAAGGAAGGAAGGAAGGAAGGAAGGGGAAGAAGGAAGGAAGGAAGGAAGGAAGGAAGGAAGGAAGGAAGGAAGGAAAAAGATGGTTTGGGAGAGAGGTGTTTGAAAATGTAAGTCTCTTCCTAAAAGTTGCCCTTGAAATGTGGCTGCTGTTGTTGTGTTAAAAAAAGAAAGAGAGAGAGAGAGCTTGCAGTGTTAGTCAACCTCAGGCTATTTGCATTGCCCTTGAGTGCTGTTTGTGAAGCAGCAAAGAGCTATACATTCATAAATCTCCCTGGGTTAAATTTGCGGTTTCCATTTCTTTATTTTGCCCCAGTGCAGCCTGCAGGTGATGCATGCCTCTTTTTGCATTGTTCACTTTTCTTGCACTGGCATCATTTATCAAACTTCTGCTCCTCTGTGGCATAAATAACAGCGAGGATTCTAATCATCTCTGTTATTAAATACCTTGCCATTTGTTCTGACAATGGGCTATAAAAGCATAACAGGCTAGATAAAAAATTAAACAGGAGCTATAAAAATTAAGAGAGGGAAATCCATTCCAGTGGAAAAACTACGTTTCCTGGAGAATCCAGACCACCATTTCCTGAGGCTTATCCTTAACCACACTGGCACATCTGGAGAATGACATGTACATCTGTGCTTGTGTGTGTGCATACACACGTGTGTTGTGTACCACAGAAATCAAGAGTCATTGATTGGCCTGCTCCAAATTTGGGGAAAGAGTTCCTTTTTCTCAGATAATGTCTCCAGGACAAGATCAAAAGTCATAAAGTCCAATTAAACCAATTCCCAATATTTTGGTGAGCCAGCACATGACACACTTTAAAAAAAACACCAGCCGAGCTTTCGTTGGCCTGCCATGGCTGCCATCTTGACTTTTTTGACCACTATCAACACCCTGCCACCAAACCACCAATGCTGGTTATGAGCCCAACAAACTGGGTTTTTGATAGCAATTCTGCATGAACCTTATGAGCTTGAAAAGGGGAAAACAGAACAGAAAATCAGCAGAAAAATAAAACATTTGCTGCTTTTTAAATACTGTAGAAGGGGGTGGATTTCTACTGCCCGAAACATAGAGAGGTCATGAAGAGGGAGGGGAGGGGAGAAAGTGGGGAAGGGAGGGGAAGAAAAGGAGAAAGGGGAAACAAGGAAAACGGGGAAAGAAAAGGAAGAGGAAAGGCAAGGAAAGAAGGGAAAGGGGGAAAAGAGAAGAGGGAAGGGGGAAAGGAAAGGAAGGAAAACTAGGAAAAAGAAGGGAAAGGAAGGGAAGAGAAGGGAACAGAAGGAAAGGAAGAAAGGGAAGAAGAATGAGGGAAGGAGGAGAATGGGGGAAGGGAAGAGAATGGAAGGAAAGGAATGGAAAGAAGGAAAGGGAAGGAAAGGAAAGGAAAGGAAGAAAAGAAGAATGGGGAAGGGGAGGAGGAGAATGAGGGAAGGGAAGGGAAGGAGAATGAGGGGAGGGGAGGGAAGGAGGAGAATGAGGGAAGGGAAGGAGGAGAATGAGGGAAGGGAAGGGAAGGAGGAGAATGGGGGAAGGGAAGGGAAGGAGGAGAATGAAGGAAGGGAAGGGAAGGAGGAGAATGGGGGAAGGGAAGGGAAGGAGGAGAATGAAGGAAGGGAAGGAGGAGAATGGGGGAAGAGAAGGAGAATGGGGGAAGGGGAGGGAAGGGAAGGAGGAGAATTGGGGAAGGGAAGGGAAGGAGGAGAATGGGGAAGGGAAGGGAAGGAGGAGAATGAAGGAAGGGAAGGAGGAGAATGGGGGAAGAGAAGGAGAATGGGGGAAGGGGGGGGAAGGGAAGGAGGAGAATTGGGGAAGGAAGGGAAGGAGGAGAATGGGGGAAGGGAAGGAGGAGAATGGGGGAAGGGAAGGGAAGGAGGAGAATGAAGGAAGGGAAGGAGGAGAATGGGGGAAGAGAAGGAGAATGGGGGAAGGGGAGGGAAGGGAAGGAGGAGAATGAGGGAAGGGAAGGGAAGGAGGAGAATGGGGGAAGGGAAGGGAAGGAGGAGAATGAAGGAAGGGAAGGAGGAGAATGGGGGAAGAGAAGGAGAATGGGGGAAGGGGAGGGAAGGGAAGGAGGAGAATTGGGGAAGGGAAGGGAAGGAGGAGAATGGGGGAAGGGAAGGAGGAGAATGGGGGAAGGGAAGGGAACTCCCTCAGGACAGCACCCAGAAGACAAAGATTTAGCGTAAAAGCAGAAGTCTATTAATTCTATCGGAAGCTTTTTGTCTGGCGTAACAATGGGGATCGAAAAAGCCTTCTGCGTTTTTGTTTTCATTCCCGTCTTAATATTGTGCTGAGTGTCGCTCTGATGTTGCAGGGGAAGAAGCGGGACTGTCTTCATCAAGCCAAGTGGCGGCCTTCCTTTGTTGCGCGGCTGTCGCGATCAATAGCAAATCTAGCAAACAAGAAGCACTCAAGTTTTAATCAGTGTTGAACAAGACAGGGTTGCAATATCCTTTTCAAACAAACATGATAGTGAAGCCTTCAAAAGAGAGAGACCGAAGCTTGACACACAAAACGATTGCAGAATGGAGCCCATTGTAGAGCTAATGGGTTGGGTGTGTTTTTTTTGGGGGGGAGGGGTGCCTGGGGTCCTCAACCTTACAACCGTCCATTTAGCGACCATTTGAAATGACAACTGCTGGGAAGGGAAAAAAAAAACCCTGACTCTAGGTTTTCACGCTTACGACCCTTGCCGTCTTCCCCCCCACCCCACCCCAGGTCACGTGATTAAAATTCAGACGCTTGGCAACTGACATGGACTTGCGACTGTTGTACTGTCCTGGGAATCACGTGATTCCCATTTGCAATCTTCCCAGCCGGTTTCTGGCTATTTGCTTCATAACTGCATGATTCAGACGCAGTGTTGTGGTTAGCCGGCAGCAGGTGCGGACGGCTGAGAAAAGCGAGGACTCAGATGAGGGGCCAGGACCATCAGGGAGTGGACTGCTGCCTTCAGAGATTGTGGGGGCTGGCAGCAGTGATGAGGAGGTTCTCGAGGAGCCTGTGCACTAAGATTGCTAGCAGGAAAAAGTAGCTACAACAGCATAGGCGACTTGGATGTAAGGCTGTAAGGTAATGGCCTCTCCTTCAAGATGATAAAAGCCAGCTGTGAAGCAAACATTCTTTGCAGGAAGCAAAGACATTTTGAAACTCAGCCTCATGGGCATTACAGTTGGTATTTGAAGATTCTTGTGTTGTAAACTATTTCCTATCTGTCATTTTTTGGCAGCCTTGCAAAAACTTGGCAAGGCTATTTCTTGTCGGAGCTAATTAGTTGGAAGCAGCCTTTTATCTGTGAAGAAACAGGATTTATAGATGAAACATTAAAAGGTTGTGCTGCTGCCTTTGTCTTGTGTTTTCTCTCTTGGAACCAGGTTTGGGTCAGAACAAAGAGTTAACAGTATGTAAGTCTTCCCTTTTCATAGAATATTGGGTTTAAACCCACCCATTCCCAAAAGATAAAATAATGTTTCTGGGTAAAATGTTGCATTAACACATTAACAAGGCTTCTCTTCCAAAATTAAGAATTCAGACAGATCTGCGGAGAAGAACTCTTTGCAATCTGTTTATTTGGCATTTGTACACATTCACATGTTCCATCGTAGCAGTCAAAGGATTCTGTTTGATTGTACGTATTTCATCCCTTGCTTTCCACACACACACACACAATCCCACAAATTGCCCGCTAAATGAAAGAGGTCACATCCTCAAAATTAATTTAATTTGTGGATGGCGCATGCAAGCATGGGTTATATTTCACCGCTCAGAGGCTAATTTCCAGCACTTGGTACATGAAAAATAAGTCTTTGCAGCTCGAGGCATAGATTCAGTTAAGCAATAAAATTAAAAACTGGAAATCAGCTGATGTGTGCAAGTGTGAATTCATCTTCGGTAATGCCAGAGTACTCCCTTTGGCAGAGCATTAGAGGCAGATTTATTGCACACCAGGTACCACTAAAAATATTGAAGTGGTCAGACAATGGCGCATTAGAGGCTTGTAAAATCAAAATTGAAGGAGGAGAGGGATGAGAATTGGGGTGAAATAACCACTTTAACTACTTTGCTTCTGAGTCACGGGGAGCCAAGCAGTGGTTGGATTCAAAAAATTTTTACTACCAGTTCTGTGGGCGTGGTGTGGCTTGGTGGGCGTGGCAGGGGAAATCTACTGTAAAAATCTCCATTTCCCTCCTCACCCCACTAACCTGCTTTCCAGCTCCATTCTCCTGTGCAGGGCAACCAAAGACAATTCAGCCAATCAGCTGGGACTTGGGAGGCGGAGAATAGATGGGGGTGGGGCCAGTCAGAAGTCGAATTTGCCAATTATCCGAACTACTCAAAATTTTCACTACTGGTTCTCCAGAACTGGTCAGAAGCCGCTGAAGCCAAGCCAGAGATCCAAATTCGTAGAAAAGGAACATTTGGCAACGGAGGCAGAACAGTGAATAGCTCCACTTAGTCCCTTTTCTGCGAGATCCACATCAATCTACAGCAACTCTAAGAGGCGTGGACTTTCCCAGAATTCCTCAGCCAGCATGCTTTGATGCGGGGTTCATTCCCTAGTCAGTTGCACAGCCTCCAGTCTTCTTCGCTTGCAGAAGTCTGGCAGCCTGAGGAATTCTGGGAATTGAAGCCCATCACATCTTTAAATTGTTGAAACTGAGAAGCACTGAGACAGATTGTTCTGACCCCACCCTGTTACCAGCAAGAAAATCTCAAACAAACGGCAGCAACTCAACCCTTCACAGCTTTAATCTACAAATAAACTTCTTTGTAGATAAAAAGATGTCTTGCAGCCAATTAGTCCAACCAGAAAAGCCTTGACAGAATTCTTCAGATAAGCTGGAGTCTCTACACACAATGCTGGGTTCTTATAGCCTTTTTGCTTTCCGCAAAGGCAAAAACCTTTTGAAACCAGGTTTATATTCCCTAGCGGGAGGGGCCATTATGTTGTATCCTTACTCCGGAGTCGCCTGTGCTGATCCGGCTGTTCTCTTCTACGAATCATCCTACGCTCACGCGCACTTGGCACAGGCTCCTCGGGAACCTCCTCATCACTGCTGCCAACCCCACAATCCCTGAAGGCAGCACTCCACTCCCAGCCATCTGGGTGACTTTGGGCCAATCACCAGGAGATCGTGAGTTCTAGTCCTGCCTTAGGCATAAAAGCCACCTAGGTGATTTAGAGCCAGCACAACCTATCTCACAGGGTTGTGGTTGTGAGGAAAAACAGGAGGAAAGTGTGTTGGATATGTTTGCCGCCTTGAGCTATTTGTAAAAATAATAAAAATGAGCTACAAATACATAAATATTTATCTCCTGGTTGACTCCTGGTCCCTCTCTGTGTGCATCCCTCTCTGTGACAAACGAACCCTTTTGCAAGATCTTCTGCTAGTGTCAACATCTCCTAGGTGTGTTTCACGCACACATTGTGTCTGCCTGTGTGGGAAGTGATGCAGCCTTTCAGACCTTAAGTTTCTCCCCAAGGTGACCGAGTCTCCTTCTCTCATTCGTGGTAGTAAACAAAATAAATTAGATTCAGTGACATTCTGCTAATTGAGTTGTCCTCTTCCATCCCCCACAATCCTCCTTGATTGGACTGAGTCTTTAATTACCAGCTAATCTTGTCAATATGGCAGCTGATGGGCCACCGCAGTAAACTAGGGGGTGGGATTTAGCCGCAGGACTCCAACATCCTCATTCGGGGGGGCGGGAAATGGGTTAAAAGGTGGACATTTAACTCTCCTGAAAATTAGGCAAGTTTGGTAGGCTTTTCATTCTGCTAAACGAAGCTAAGTGATGTCGGGAGAAAGCCAGTTCTTACAAGATTTAATGAAGAGGAAGCAGAGGAAGAGAGTCATTTTGGTGCTGTGCAGGTCAGCCCTCCCAATCCAAGCTGTCTTGGTTTAGAAGCGAAGATGGTGGACTAAGAGCAAAGAAACCTAATGTCGGCCTTCAAGATTCCTCTCCTTTGCTTTGCATCTTTCGGCTGCCATAGTAACGGGGGAGGGGTGAAATAATTGGGCTTTAGAGAATGAACTGCATAAATTGGGGGAAAACTTTATTGCTTAGGCTTACTTGCTGTGCTATGTGCAGGCGCAACTCTTTATCAAACTAGGCCAAGGTCAACGGACAGGCGCCTGCATCACCACCTGAAGATGCCGCGCATGACATTATATACAACTTTAATTGGACGGACAGCTTGCACTATTGTGGGTGGGAACCTTGCCATCACTTTGTATATGTGTTTTCCGCGCGCAATTCCTCAGATTCAGAATTCCTTTGACGCTACCACTTGATTTCCAGTAAAAGATGTTTTTCTCTCCTTATTAACGGAGTCTTAAGCGTTTCTTTCTTGGATTTTGAATGGAGCACCAGCTAATATTATTCTGAATCTGTATAGAATAGTATGAATAGTTCAAACTGTCCGTCCAATTTAAGCACGAAACCCAGCTGGGTGACTTTGGGCCAACTACAGGAGATTGTGAGTTCTAGTCCTGCCTTAGAGACAAAGCCATCTGGGGGACTTTGGACCAATCACCAGGATGCTGTGAGTTCAAGTCCCACTTTAGGCATGAAAGCCATCTGAGTGACGTTGGGCCAGTCACTCTGTCTCAGCCCTAGAAAGGAGGTAATGGCAACCCCCACCACCACCACAAAAAAAAACCAACACAACCCTTTCCAAGAAAATTGCAAGGACAAATCCAGACAGTTGCCAAGAACCCGTAACTTAAAAGCAAAGAAACACAAAGAGTTAAACTACAATTCTTCCACTGGGCTGCCCTATCTGGGCAGGGAAGGGTTTGTAATCCAAAGCATATGGAAGATGTAGAGAAAAGGCTGCTTGGTGTGGTGCTAATTTTTTTTTTAAATAAACCAAAAGCAAGGAAAATGTGTCTCTTCCAAAGCATGTGCCATTTTGAGCCATCTGACTTTGCTTAACTCTTCCTTCTGCATTTCATTATGTCTCGTTATGTAAAGCCTTCCCGCTGGATTATTAAGGAAACAAGACGAACGCTGATGAAAATTATATTCATGAGAAGAATAAGGTAAAGAAACAAAAGGCAGGCTTTTAAAAAGACTAATAAAAAGAAAAAAGAAAAAAAAAACCCCAGCGCAAGGTTATTGAAAATTGAGTCTTTGTTAGAAGCTAGCAAATTGCCAAAGAGGTACTTTAAAGCAAAGCCAGAATTTTGATTAAAATGCCACTAAATCAAGGTCTCTCTTTATAGCTTCCCATGAAATAAATGGGGCACTTTTGTTTCTCGTGTCTCTGCCAAGAGGTATGTCACCCAAACTATGACATATCTTATTGCATTATTGAAATTAGCCATCATCAAAACGAATTGCTTGGCTTTTGGATAAAATAACAAAAGACTCGAGACTATTAGAGGTTCGATTAACCTTGACTTAGTATGCTATACAAATAGATTGCGCGCTGCTTTTTTTTTTTAAATCACATTGGATCTGCCCCTATTCGGAACCAACATATTGTTGCTTTGGGAGATTAAATTAGCCACCTCCATCCTGGATGCCCCCCCAGAGGGGTGGTCTTCTTAATTCCCAGAATCCCAAGCGATATGGCCATGGTTAAAGCCTTGGAGGTGAGAGCCCTCATCTGAACGAGAAAGTAAACTCGTAGGAGGCTGGATCTGTGGGGGAAGATGAGCTGGAACTCTGTTGGCCTTGGAGGGAACTGTGGAAGGGGCAGAGTCTGTCAAGGCAAGGCTTTTCTGAATTAGTAAGGCCAGCAGATAGGGAGCACTCAAGAGAAGAGGAAGGACTTCCTACCTCCAGTTGGTGGTTACTTTTTACCAGTCTACCCACTGAGATCATTTTGGCATACTGTGTAATGGTGTGGTATGCTGGATGCTCTGCAGTGGATAAGAAGATGCTCCAGAGAGTTATAAACACAGCACAAAAAAAAATCATTGCTTGCTCTCTTTCTTCTTTGGAAGAGATTGCGAAGGCCAGACTCCTCTCTAGAGCACTAAAAAATCTCCACAGACCGTTCTCATCCTGGACGTTCATATTTCGATCTGTTACCACCAGGGAGGCGTTATAGGTGTCTGAAAATGAAGACTAATAGACTGAGAAACAGTTTCTTTTCCAAGGCAGTAATGGTCTTGAATCAAACAGTGCATTTGTGATTTAGTCCTATTGTTATAATTATTTTAATTTTTAAATACAGGGTAGCGTGATTGTGATGCGGTGTTTGGGGCACTGTGCTGGAGTAGCTTTAAAATTTCATTGTATTTGTGGAATGCAATGACAAGGTATTCTATTCTATTCTATTCCATTCCACTCCACTCTACTCCACTCCATCTTCTATTCTACTCCATATTCTATTCTATTCTACTCTACTCCATCTTCTATTCTATTCTATTCTACTCTACTCTATTCTATTCCTTCATTCCATTATTCAATTCTATTCTATTTCTACTCTACACCATATTCTATTCTATTCTATTCTATTCTATTCTATTCTATTCTATTCCATCTTATATTCTACTCTACTCACATATTATCCTTAACTACACCGGACGAGGATTATAAGACCTAGAGTCCGCCACATCTGGAGAATGGTATATGTACACATTCCCACATGTATGTGTGTCTGTTTGTTGTGTGCCATGGGAATCAAGGGTGGTTGGTTGGCCTGCTGCAAATTTGGGGAAGTTTAACAGGCGTGTTAAGGGGGAGGATTTGCTGGGGGAGTCAAAAAAAATAATCAAGATGGCAGCCAGGACAACAAAACCTTGGCTGTTCGAAATTGCCTCAGAGGCACGTTCTACCACCCCAACTAGGGAACTAGGTTTGTCTATTCTAAAGGAAGAGAAGGACTAGGTGTGACATGAGAGCAATCTTCAGTACTTGAAGGGCTGTCCCAGGGAAGAGGGGGTAGATCTATCCTCCAAAGCACCTGAAGGCAGGACAAGAAGCAATGGATGGAAACTAATCCAAGGAGAGAAGCAGCCTAGAACAAGGAAGGAAGGAAGGAAGGAAGGAAGGAAGGAAGGAAGGAAGGAAGGAAGGAAGGAAGGAAGGAAGGAAGGATGGGAGGGAGGGAGGGAGGGAGGGAGGGAGGAAGGAAGGAAGGAAGGAAGGAAGGAAGGAAGGAAGGAAGGAAGGAAGGGAGGGAGGAAGGATGGGAGGGAGGGAGGGAGGAAGGAAGGAAGGAAGGAAGGAAGGGAGAGGGAGGGAGGGAGGAAGGATGGGAGGGAGGGAGGGAGGGAGGGAGGAAGGAAGGAAGGAAGGAAGGGAGGGAGGGAGGAAGGATGGGAGGGAGGGAGGGAGGAAGGAAGGAAGGAAGGAAGGGAGGGAGGATGGGAGGGAGGGAGGGAGGGAGGGAGGAAGGAAGGAAGGAAGGAAGGAAGGAAGGGGCACACACTTAAATATTTGTACACCGCTTCAGTGCTTTTACAAGCCCTAAGCGGTTTACAGAGTCAGCCTATTGCTCCAAACAATCTGCACCCTCATTTTACCAACCTCGGAAGGATGGAAGGCTGAGTCAACCTTGATATAGAACAGACTCACGTTTCCTTGATGCTATCATGCAGTCTTGCTGGCTAAAACGTTCAGGGTTTGGTTCAACTGTAGATCGGTTACAGGATAAAGATAACTCATTATTGGACAAACGGCATTAAAACAGATGAGCAAAACAACACCCGGAGCCATTAGTCTTCGTTTCCAGCGCATGGACTTTAATGTGCCATTATTTCGATCCCATCATGAATTTTATTTTATTCTTATTCTTATATTTTATTCTTTTAAAGGCTTTTCTTCAGGATGGTCTCTCTCTCCAGATTGGTCTGCGGGTCTTTCAAAGATACATGCGTGGGGTATATGCATCGGATTCGTCCGATTTGCTGCCGTTTCTCTTTCCTTTCACTTTTTCCGCAGAGGTGGATCTTCGCACTTGTCTTTAGTAAGACGAGCCGGATCCTCTTTTCCTCAAATGAAGAGCGCTGGCTTGTCTCCGATGATCCATCGGCTTTCTTGGCTAGGGAGGACGACGTGATGTTCTCGGGAGAATTCTTCACCAAAGTTCAAAAGCATCGGTACAATGTGCCATTGTCGGCAAACTTGTAAACTTACCCACTACTCCAAACAAGTTTTCCAGACAACCTAGGACTTACAAAGCCCCACACTTATCATGGAAGTCAGATGGCTGGGTAATTCTTACCCGATTTGGAGAACACCTGGGTAAAGCTGACAGGTATCTGACAAACTTTGGGAGGACTTTTGGAAATATGGACATTCAAAACCGCATTCATTTTGCACAGCATTTCAACCCAGGAGTTAAAACACCTAACAACTCTTTGACACTTTTGTCTTTTTGAGCCTCTGGGGTCTTGGACATCATACCAGATTTAGGAAAACAGTGAAAAAAGTTTCGACCAAACCATTTGAGCCTCTTGGAGGCCAAGCGCGCCCTCTGCTGGGATGTGAATTCTTTTCACTCACACATCTCAGAGCTTTTCTTACTGATAAAAGAGTGGGTGGGAGGGGATTCTAGCAGGAGAACTCTGGGAGTTGAAGTCCACATTATCTTAAGAGTTGCCAAGAGTGAGAAAAACTGAACTAGAGCAGCGGTCGCCAAACAGTGGGTCGGGGACCACTGGTGGCCCGTGAGAAAATTTTGGTGGTCCGCAGAGAAATGTCACATCCAAAGCAATTCATCCAGGCTGCGCGGGAACACAAGGCTACACCGCCCACATGGCCTGCAAGGCTTGGGGTCACTTGCATTGCAAACATGAGGTAGTGAGGGGAGGGGGGGGCAAGGACTAGTCCCATGTGCATCGCCTGGCCGCTAAGCTGCTTCTTTCGGCTTCTGCTTTTGGCTGCACGCAAGGAAAGCAGCAAGTCTTTTTCTCCCCCAAACTCCGCTAGAAATGAGTCTTTGGGACCCTGCAAGGCATCCTGCTCCAAGAAGTTGAGCCGGCACAAGTCTCACAAAGACTCATTTCTGGGGAGTTTGGGGGAGAGAAAGAAAGACTTCTGCTGCTTCTGCTGTTTTCCTTGCACGAAGCCAAAAGTCTCTCTCTCTCCCTCCCTCCCTGAGAAAGGAGCTGGAGATGATATCCTGCGATCCCAAATAAAGAATGATTGATCGGTAGGAAAACGGGGTGGGGAATTTTCCTGCAGACTTTTTGGGGGATTTTCCCAGTCTCTGGTCTGCAGGGTTTAAAATTATGAGTTTGGTGGTCCCTGAGATCCAAAAGGTTGGCGACCCCTGAACTAGAGTATAATACAGGTAATCCCCAACATACAACAATAGAGCCCAAAATTTCTGTCACTAAGGAAAGTGTGTTTAAGTGCCAGTGCTTTTAAGCGAATCACTGCAGTTAAAGTTAGTCACACCGTTGTGAAGTGAAGCTGAAAAGGAATCACACGATGTTGGGTATATGGATACACCAACCAGGTTTGGGTTGAATAAATATGTAAACCTAGGATTAAGTGTTTTGTAGCTTTAAGCACAAGAAACTGCAATGTCATTGTGGGTGCGGTTGCAGGCAGCAATATAGGTAGGAAGGGAAACGTAATAGACCCTGCTTCTGGATGCACCTGGTTCTGTTCCTGGTCTGCTGCCTGCTGTTTTGGAACGTCTGCTTGCTTTTGGAGGCTACTGTGCCAGATACCATTTCAACTGAACACAAAGACTGTTTGCTTGGTGAGCTGTGGATTCAGCGTTGTCTTTGAGAGAAAGGTATCGGGAGGAGAAAATTTACAAGCAGATAAAGACATTGTATTTACTGTTAATGGACTTGATAACTGGATAGATATACTGGATAATGATATATGGACTGAATGACACTTCTTAATCTCTGTGTGTATTAAATAACTATTTTAAAACCACAAACAGTGTTTTTGTCTCCAGTGTGTGTATACTCTTGGGCCCACTCTCTCTCTCATTTGCCTGCCTGGCTTGACTGCTGCTGCATACTCTGCTTGGGGGTTTATCCCCAAACACTAACACACGACACCCAGGATGCTGCAACCATCGTAAAAAACAACCAGAGCTGCCAAAACATCTGAATACGGACAACCATTTGTCTGAAATGGTATATATATATAGGGTTTCCTGTCTGAGTAGGGAGGGAGGGGGTTGGTCTAGAAGACCTCCAAGGTCCCTTCCAAATCTGGTATTCTGATCACATGACCATGGGGATGCTGCAATGGACCCAAGTGTCATAAATCACTTTTTTCAGTGTTGTTGCCGTTGCGGTCACTAAACGAATTGTTGTAAGCCGAGGACTACCTGTATAGTAGGATACAGAACAGAGTGGACATTGATGGACACCTGAGATGATGAGGGAGGCTCGTTCTGTGAAAAACTTCGCTCGAGTTATAAGAAAAGCAACGAAATTTAGTATATGCTGAAAAGTTAAAACTCACTCTCATTTTGGTTACAAATACATCACAAAGAAAGAAGATATGGAAACACCAATCCCACATCCAAGAACAATCCGTATACTGTTCCAAATAAATTTCCTATCACAAGTTTCAGTTTAAATCAGAAAAAGAAACCTGAGATAATAAAAAAAATTAAGAAATACAATCCATTTTTTTTCCCTGTGGGCCTCCATCAGGAAGGAGAAAATCGCAAATGCAAGGAGCGTTGCCAGAAAACATGGAAAAATGTGAATACAGAGGAATACTTAACTTTGGGGCTTGCTTCCCAGACAGACCATTATGCAGAGAGAGAGCAGAGCATGTTTTAAGTTCAGTGCTCGAATCGTCCTTCTTGCAAACACCACGGTGAAGAATAATACCAATGGCTGCATAAAGTACATTAAAATCCAAGGCACGGATTTACTTTGGCATCTTGTACGGTCACTGCTATTATCTAAAAAACAGGATTACTTTGGGCAGGGTGACACATTAAAAGAGAAAAATATTCTAGGCACTTGTGGAATACTGACCCATAAGGATTCACTTCAAGACACTGGCTTCAAAGAGTCCTTTTGAACAATTTATTAATTTGTCTGCTTTTTTTTTTTACAAGTTTAGAAAAAGAAACCCAGGATTTTCCCTCCTGTATGCTTTCGCCTCGCTTCCTCGTGATCCATGATGCCAGCTGATGTGGTCAGGACAATGTACCTGTTAAGAGAGGAGGAAGATGCTGGTGGAAAATGTGGCCTGCAGTTTATTCCTGAGCAACAGAATCATGACTGTCTTGGAAGAGCCGATCCCACTAGAAGAGTAAAGGTCTGCCGCAGGGCTGCATACATTCACTGGTGCCCATGTTGCAGACCCTCTAATGCACCCCAGTTGGTGGTGCCTTAAATGGGACCGCAAATTCTTCTTTGGCAATTAAATTCTCCAATTTTGGCCGGGGAAAAAAAGTCAAAACAGATACATAAAGTATGTACAATGTGAGCTTATGCACCAAAGACAAATTCCTTACGTGTTCAGTCACACTTGGCCAATAAAGTATTCTAATTCTATTCTATTCTACTCTAATTCTATTCCGTATTCTATTCTGTACTGTATTCCGTATTTTATTCTAATTCTATTCCGTATTCTATTCCGTATTCTATTCTATTCTATTCTAATTCTAATTCTATTCCGTATTCTATTCTATTCTATTCTATTCTAATTCTAATCCGTATTCTATTCTATTCTATTCCATTGCTTTTGATAAGCTTTAAGGGATCTAACTGCACATTATTCATTTGTACCCATCTTTTATTTTTACAATTCAAAGCAGTGAACTTATCTAACAAAACTTCCTCTTAATTTCCGCACAACAACCCTGTGAGGTGGGTTGGGTTGGGTTGAGAGAAGAACTGGCTCAAAGTCACCCAGCTACTGTGCCTTTGGTGGGACTAGAACTCAAAGAGTTTCCTGGTGATTGGCCCAAAGTCACCCAGCTGCTTTTGAGCCTAAACCGGCTCTCAATTTATTCCCAATATAAGCTCAATTTTGCCCATTGCCCCTGTAACTCCAACCATCAGACACACCTGCTTCTGCCCCATGCAGAAGATTTTTTGTAAACGACAAAAAAATCAGTAAACGACAGCCAACCCCTTAAAACAGCCAAACACCCTTGCTCATTCTAGCAGTGCAAACCAACTGCATATTTTAAATTTGTGAAACCCATTTCTTGCAAGCGTGAGAGTAAAATAAGCGGAAAGCTTGCTTGCCCATTCCAGTTCTGCCAACGGTGCATGACTAGAGCTGAGTTGGAACAGGCCAGCTTTAACGGAGCTCAGCTCGAATTTAAAACGGAAAGCTTGAGACGTGTTATAACCACACAGAGTCGACACCGGTTTTTAAGACGCCAAGAGTGCCATTTTTGCTCTCCGTGTAGTTTTCACCGGAAGCCGGAACGACGACAGGAGCAGCAAAAGGCAGGGTTCAAAACAACACAGACCACCTTCCCATCTTTCGGCATTTTCGTTTCTCTCAACGAATTTGGGTTGTTGGTTTTTTCTGACTCATGCTTACCCGAACTGACGTGAAGGCAGCAGGTTGTTCTGCCACTTTTCCAAGTCTTTCAGCTGGACATCGAATCTGGGACTGATCACACCACACTGTCCAAACAGGAAGAAAGCAAGGAAGATGATTGATACTGGGGCCCGCGTTGTGTGGCTTACGCCATTGTTTTGTACTGTCCTGTGAAGGCTGTGGCCTCAGAGCTAGGCTTAAACCCTCACACAGCCTTTCCCTCTTCTGCCCTACCCAGATGCTTTCAGAAGCAGTTGTAACGCAACGGACAAGGGGACGGAAAAAGGGCAGAAATGGAGCACGTATACCTGGAAAGTTATTTATTTATGGATATAAATATAACGGAACAAATTCAGGTTTGGGCCTTAAGGCGGCAACACAGGTAAGCAACGATGCTGGTTACTTGGCACATGTTTAACACCACTACAGCCTAAGATGCACTGGTTGCCATTGTACCTTAGGGTGCAAGTCAAGGTGCTGGGGTTCACCTGTAAAGCTCTCTATAGCTTGGGACCAGGTTACTGAGGGCCTGGCTTTCCCCAGTTGTTTATACCTGTCAAACCGGTCCAGCAAGGTGGGCATGCTTTGGGTCCTGTCAACTAAGGGATGCCAGGTGGTGTGGAACCAGGTGTGCCCTTTCTGCCATAATGGAACATTTGCCTTCCGACAATGTGCCCAGACTTGTGTGGGAAACGACTGTGTCTTTTGGCTGTATTTGAATTCTTTTTACAGGGAACAAACCTGTGTCTATCACTAGTAAAAACCGTGTTCTTTATTTCAAGGGCCATTCCAAAATATTTAGATCAGAGGGGCAATGACTTAACTATGAACGTATTCTGATTGTTTCTATCTGTATTCCTTTTATATTTTTGATAGGGTCAAATGACTAGATCGATAACGTTTCTATTCTACTAACTTTGGACTGTGACATTGCACTCAACTGCTGTGTTTTGATTTTCGTACTCGTGCAGTTTTTAGTTGGCATTGTTCGCTGAGCAGAATCACTTGTTACAATGGGCAACTATACTATTACTCAACTGGTGTGAGTAAATAAATTTTTAAAATGTATTTATTTGCTGTGGTGCTCGAGAGTATGACAAGAAACAATGGCCTCAGCAGGATTCAAACTCAAAATCAGAATGAATGTCTTGAATAACGAGAGAGATTAAGAGCAGTACATGCTGCCTCCTGGACCGGTAGGTACTCTGGAGAAAACTGGTTTTCTTAAAAAAAAAAAAAAAAGATTTGGACAGACACTTGACTGCAATGATCTGAAGCAGGGGTCCCCAAACTTGGCGACTTTAAGACTTGTGGACTTCCAACTCCCAGACTTCTCCAGCCAGCTTTGCAATTCTGGCAGTTGGAAGTCCACAAACCTTAAAGTTGCCAAGTTTGAAGACCTCTGATCTGTGGATTCCTGCGTCGGTAGAAAATCCTTTCCAATTCTGACTCTTTCATCCCCACTCAGCAATTATTGGGGGAGGGGGGGGGAGAACCCAGACATCACTCAGCCACCCACACCAACTCACAACAGAGTTCTACACAGCCACTGAATATTAATGGGATATGAAATTACAAAGCCCCATGACTCTAGCTCTAAAGATGCTGGATTTAAAGCAGAATAAACTCTGCAACACCCTGACACCGAGAAGAAAACTGTGAAGCACAAAATCCTTTTGTTTCTAGCTTTAAGCACGCAGCTGTGCTTTTAGCCTCCTAAATCCACAAGCGAGCCGGCCTGCAATTTGAGGGAAAGGAACCATGCGACACCAAGGAGACTTAAAAGCTACTGCAGGACTGTTTGCTTCTGTCAGGAGAGAGAATCAGAGGGGGCATTTACTGGCATGATAGCTGCCCTTCTCTCTCTCACTCCGGGCAGCCTGAAAAGCAATTAACCTTCCCTTCCCAAGGCCAACCCTGCAGGGGTATGGAAGGCGTCTCTTAGGAACTGGGCACTGACCCAAACTCTGCTCTCCCTCCAGGCCCAAGCGTGGCCAAAAGGAGGGTTCAGAATTGCAGAGGCGTCTGTTGCAATCCCGGAGAATCGTTCTGGCAAGAAAAGCGAATGGCTCAACAGTTAAAGATGCTGAGCTTTTCGGCTGGAAAGCGGGCAGCCCAGGTTCGAGACCCGAGTGCCGCATGATGGCTTGAGCTCCCCGAAAGCCTGCCGACGCAAGCAGGTAAACAGGTACCACCACTTCAGTGGGAAAGTAACAGCACCTTGGTATACAGTCATGCCGTCCACATGAGCAGGGATGTGTCTTTGGACCAGGCTGGCTCCCTTAGCTAAGAAACAGAGATCAGCACTGCCCCCTAGAGTCAGGTATGACTGGACGGGGGAAATGTTTTACCTTGATACTGCAATCCTGGTGGTTCGTCTGGGCAAGAAAAGATAAGGGGGCCGCAACCTCCTGCTTGCACCAACAGAAAAGGTCACGCAGGGGCTAAAGGAGCTTGCTGGGTGGGCCTCACAGCCTAAAAAGCACCTGGACTCCCGTTTCCCCTGGCGAGCAAGACCCCACACTCTCCATTTCTGACTCGAGGAACCTATAGCCGAAGACTTCCAACGCGAAATGAAGGATCCGTAAGAACGCAAATAAAATCTTTCCAACACCAGGAAGAAACAGCTCGGTGCTAGGTTTAAAACTAGCTCGGGATCACAAAGCAGCAGGATTTTCATGGGATTCTTCCTCTAGCAAACTATTTAAAACAACAACAACAACAGGAGGGGAAAAGAGGAGCAGTTACGACCGCCTCAAATCGTTTTATGATTTTCCTTTTGCTCTGAAAAAAAGGATTTTGCTTTGAGGGCTTAATTTGGGTGATAAGAGCCCACAGCTACAGCCGCATTGGAGCTACCCCAGTTAAGAATTCAGAACTTTGTGACAAATGAACAGAATGAATTTTGATTTGTACCAAAATGAGTAGAACCGAGGCAAGTCAGTAACCGGCACTGAATTTGACAAGACTAGCAATTCTCCAGGAAGAGAGCCAAACCAACGTTGGGAGAAACGCTATTTGTTTCAACCTTCTTAAAAACAAATCTCTGACACAAACAGGGCTGTCTAAGAAAGTCTTCCAGTTATGAGAACCTCAATCAAAAAAAAAAAAAAAGAGGGGGGGGAGAGGCTGGCTTCTACAAGTTATATCAAAAAACCTATCCAGAATTCATGTTTGCTCATGCACAGGAGAAGCAAGAATGCCTGCCTAGATTAAACAGATTTATCATTCTAATAATCCAGCACAGAACTCAAAATTTATCGCTGGAGCTGTTTCATTTGACCTTTATGGGAAACTAGAAAAAGCAATCACTCTCTTGTATCTGACTCAGAAAATGCAGAATTCACAGATGAAGTTGTGAAAGATTTGTCTCCTAACCGTCCTGGGCATTTTCCATATAAACACGTCGCCTCAGTTTTTCTGGGCAGTCCGTTACTTAGTAAAAGAAACGTTTCCAATAATCCTGTGAAACCCAGCCACCTTTCTCCAGGCTTCAGAGCTGTTAAAGACCCTGGGATTTTTTTTCCCCAGGGTCTCTGGTCCGCGGGATTTAAAATGATGAGTTTGGTGGTCCCTGAGATCCAAAAGGTTGGCGACTCCTTGTCTAAGGAACGTTAGGAACCGATGCTATGAATCCAGGCTAGGAGATCTGTTCTTGCCTTTTGCTAATGGCAAGAAGCCACACAATTTTACACAGGTAATTTATGGAAGTGGCTATAACATGCCCTTCACCTTGCTGTCCATGTCTTCCCTGTGGGTGTGATTTGTTCTTTTACATCTGAAGGTGAGGTGGACCTACTGTTCTTTTAGGTCAAAGCACAAGGGCAAAAAGCTTCAAATCCAATGGACCACATTGTAGTGATACACAGACAAAAAAATTATGCTTCACGGTAGGACGTTTCCTCCAAGTGAAATAAATTTAAAGACGGGGAAAAAATGTACTTCTTCCCAACATTCAATCCGAACCTAGCTTGAATTCCTACCTTGTTAAGCCTGCCTGTGAGATTCACAACAATTTTCCCAGCTCTGTGGTCATCGATGATCTCAAATTCACCTATGTAGCCTGTGAATGAAAGAACACGCAATCCGTTACTTTCAACGTCTTCATCCAAATTGAGAACTTGAAACACTGGGTACTATTTGGGGTGAAACAAACCCAATCATTTATCATTTCACAGTAGCATTACTCAAGGTAGCGAGATCCGCTCTAGAGTACAGGCTAATACCAGATTGGGTCATGAAGCCCAAACGTATGAAGAACGCCTTCAGGATTTGGGTTTGTCTAAAGAAAAGAGGAATTAAGGGCGACATGATAGCAGTATTCCAGTATTTGAGGGGCTGCCACAAAGAAGAGGGAGTCAAATTATTCTCCAAAGCACCAGAAGGCAGGACAAGAAACAAGGGTTGGAAACTAACAGCGAGGACAATTAACCAGTGTAATAGCTTGCCTTCAGAAATCGTGGGAGGTTTTTAAGAAGAGACTAGACAGTCACTTATCTGAAATAGTATAGCTTCTCCTGGACTAGAAGAGCTCCAAGGTCCCTTCCAGCTCTATTCTATTCTAAGGTCTAAGTTCAAATCCCTGCTTGTAAGACCTCATAAAAGATCACCAGAAATTTAATAACTTACAGATACCAATACAGGTAGTTTCTTGACTTACAGCCACTCATTTAACAACTGTTCAAAGCTACACAGGCGCTGAAAAAAGCGATTTACAATTTCGTCCTTGCACTTATGATCAGCGCAGCATCTCTACATGATCAAAAATTTGGGTGCCTGGCAACTGGCAGATATTTACGATGGTTGCATCCTCCTGAGGACACGTGATCGCCATTTGAGGGAAGCCGGATTCACTTAACAAGGGGATGATTCAATAAACAGCTATGACAAAAGCAGTTGTAAAATTAGGGGCAACCCATTTAACAAGTTCAGTCTTCCCAACCCAAAGGTTGACGATTTCGGACCATTTCTAACAGCCCCAGGTAACATACAAGGGCGAGTATTTTCCCAAATGTTACACGTTGGAGTTTGAACGCCCTGGTACTTACCGTGTTTCATCATCACAGTTAAGAACCGGACGATTACTTTGGAGCATGGCCTGATGAGAACTTGACGCTTTCCACGTTTCTCTGCATTGTTGATGCTTTTAAGAGCATCGGCCAGAACATTCATGCGCACCATGATGCCTGCGAAAATAACACAAAAACATTTTGAGAGCTTGTTAGGATTCTGGAATTGCAAGTGATGCTTTTAACACAGGGTGGCCTGAGGATCTCTGGGATCCCCCAAGACCCTCTCAAGGTTTTACGAATTCAAAATTATTTGCCAGCCTCCACTGATCATTAAAATCCCATTGAACAACCGCTGAGAAGCAGTAGTGACAGCAAATGCATGCATACACACACACACACACACACAAAATAAACTCTTTTTTTTGGGGGGGGGGGTCCTCCATAATTTTTAAAAGTGGAAAGGATTCCTGAGAGAAAAAAAGTTTAAGAAACATTGGTTTAATAGGTTGTTTACTTATGTTCAGCGCAACACAAAACATTGCAAGATTATTCAAAATTCCACTATTTGGACACATGAAGGCTTTAGAAATGTTTAGTTTACTTTATTGTCATTGCACCTCGTACAACAAAATCAAACACCATCTTCAGTGCGCATCATGACCGTGAAAATAAACACAAACACACATCCTTCACCCTCCACACATTGAAGCGAAAACCCGCAACACCGCACCAACACTGCACTATACAGCAGAATGCAAAAGAGCTACTGGCCTGGGATAGAAGTTGTTTTTCAGCCGATTTGTCCTTGTTTTTATGACAGGTGATACAATGAATTACATGCATTACCTGTGTAACCCCCAAGAAGTATGTTGCAGACAACAAAGCAGTGAATTCAGCAGATACATTAAATGTAATTTCATTAATAGTGTTGAATGAAGGAGATGGTCCTGTTTGGGTTGCAACTTTTCACACTAAGGCCCAGCTAACTTACAAAACAAATTGGCTTTCTTCCAAATTCAGCAAATAATATATTATAAAGCTCAAAAGAGTAAACATGAAAAAAAAACAGAACTCCTAAGAAAATATTTGATTCATTTGTAAATTCAAATTCAATTGTCAGAGGAAACATCCAAAGAATGTTACAGATCTATCAAGCCAAATCACCTCTCTTCAAAGTAGTTGCTCTTTCATCTGATTCCTTTTAAAATGAATAATTCTATCTATAAATTTTTATGTTCAGCATCTAAAGTACTGATTTTACACTAAACTAATTTAGCTCAAGTTAAGGATACAGTTACACAAATGTTAATGGAACAAGTTTGCTTATTTTCTCCAGTTAAAAATTTGGCTGGCTTGTACCCAGAATTACTAAAAAACTAAAAAGATAAAATGCTATTAAAAAAAAAACTTAAAAAAAGCTCCATTAGAAAGTTTCAAGTCATCACACAAAAATAACCCAAAGTGTGAATATCTATTTGCAAAAATTGCATCAATCCAGGATAAAATATAAATTTAGCTCACTCTTGAGAGCTATTTAAATCCAGCTGTTATTTCAGCAATCGTAAGTTTGAATGCAAAAAAGCTTTCAGATCTTGACTTCACAAGGTATTCCGTGATCTTGTTCATCTCCTTTTAATACAGATCAAAGAAAACTTTTCAAACACAAACCAAGATGACTTAAAACAGAACTGTAAAACTTTTTCTTGGCAGATATTATCAGAAACTTGCTGTGAATTCCATGAATTGACAATAAAATGCAGGAATTAAACTGGTAATATCTTCCCGAAACATATACTAAATACTAAATTTAGAAAGGAGACAGAATTTTCTCCTTATCCAGAGGCATGAGCTGGTTTTGCCTATGTTGAAAGCTATTATTTTGCATATATACACAATGTTTAATTTGTTTTGGGGATAAAAGTTGCAACTGAGAAGTTCTGGTCCCTATTCTTTGGATTTATCCCCCTAAATTTCTGCAAAAAGCTTAAAGCCAAACAAAGCATCATGGGCAGTTGGTATATTCTTCTAGAGCACAGATCATCCCAAGCTAGTATCTCTCCCAGATGCATGTCGCTACAAGTTCCCACACTACAACCACCATGCAACTTGGGAATCCTGGGAGGAATTGTCCAGCAATACATTTGGAGAACACACAATATGGATCCATGCGCAGGGTTGACATGGATGTAAGCGGAATTTCAGCACTGGGAGGCACAAGACTCCTAAATATGATTTGCAAAAAACCCCAAAAACAAATAGCTGGGGTTTCCAATAGGCTTTTGCCTTGAATTGGCCAAGTCAACCTCTAAACCCTCACCTGTAGCATGGAAGAGATGCGCCATTAATTCTGCCCTCAACCATCATGGCTACACAGGACGGGCACTTGAGGCAACAAGTGGGCCCGCCCACGTTGCAAACTTGAGACACGGGTTTAAGGGGGGGGGAAACCGGACTGCCCCCCCCCACACACTCTGCAAGAGATCCAAGGCGTCTCAGCCCCAATGCCAACCCAGGCTCTGCTGCAGCCCAATCCCAGCCTCCTGGCCCAAATTAGTACAGGGGCTTCCCTAACCAGGATTGCCTTTTTCCAGCACCCCACCACTACCAAGCAAGGTTCTAAAGGGGGCTGCTTTGCACTGCCCTGCATTAGCCTGTTCCCACGACTGATTAACCAGGGTATCCTGGGTTCACACGACACGTGTTTAACCTAGTGGGAAGGGAACTGGGCTCTGAAGTTCGGGCCAGCCCCTCTCGGCCTCCGTCCTTCCTTCCCGACTGAGGCCTGTCCCGCCGACTCACGCCCAGCTCGCTTCCCCAGCTTGCCTTCCAAGCTCCACTCCCAGGCATTCCTCTCCTAACCAGACGCCGCCGCCGCCACCACCACTACCAACCCCCGGCCGGGGTTCAGGCCGGCGCCGCCAGGGCCAGGAATCGCGCGGCTCCCTCCGAAGGAGCCAAACGAATCGAGCGGAGCCCCGGCTTGCCGGAACCGGCGTTCAAACGGCCCGAAGGGGCGGGATGGAGGCGATGCGGGACAGATCTTAGCGGGGACCCAAAGCGTCTCGTTACTCACCAGGGCAGCAAGATGGCGGAAAAAGGAAGGCGGCCGCGCGCGCGCGGGGTATTATGGGAATTCGAGGCGGCAAGATAACCAGGAAGGAGCGGATACAGAGAGAACTTCCGGATCTAGTCCTCCCGCGTCGGGAATTGAGACTATAGAGAATGGAAAGGCAAGAGGGGTCGATCTTTGTTTTGGCTGTGAGTTGTTTTCAGTTCTGTCTCAAAGCCACAAACTCCAATTAAGGAAATTTGCGTGGGGGGGAATTGCAATACACAACATAGCTGCCCTGCGCCCCACAAAGCAGTGCAGAATTCTAATAATTCCTATGATACGAGTTACGTTGCCCTGGGAATATAAACTTCAGGTTGACTTACAGTGTGAATGGTTAGACTGTACCTTGCATTAATCTTAAACCAAGATTTCTCAAACGTGGCAACTTTAAGATAGGCAGATTTCAATCACTATTTCAAAAAGTGAGAAATCACAAATGAATTGTTCTTGCAGAACCTCGGTAGCCACGTCAGCAGAACCATGGTTTATTCAATCTAAACGTTATAATTTTGCAATCCATGTGGATTGGGGATATGCAACAGGCTAAATAAATGTGAGGTTGGCTTCTTGATTGTTTCTGTTGGGTTTGTAGCATTCATGTTCAAATGCCCCATTTTTTCTCCCCACTTCATGGTTGTTTCCTTAATTTAAACTCAAAGTTTCCTTCCTGTGAATGCTGTTACATGACCTCAGCCAGTTGTTGTATACTCAACAAATCATGGCAAAGTCCAGCCACCAACTGAAGTTGGTATTATCCGGTATCAGGAAACTGAGAAGAAAACTCTGCTTTTACAACCAAGCTTCGAGAATACAACAGATTCAGCTTAAAAGAATAAAAATCAGATGTTTATATAAACCTATTGTTATCTAATTTGGTGCTGAAGGCCGAGGTTCCTATTATTGAAAATATGCCTTTCTTTCCTCCAGGAGCATTTGGTGATGTATCCAGTGCTCTTTTCATCTATAACAGGGGTCTCCAACCTTGGCCACTTTAATAAGACTTGTGGACTTCAACTCCCAGAATTCCTCAGACAGCGAAGCAAAGGTGGCTGAGGAATTGTGGCAGTTGAAGTCCACAAGTCTTAAAGTGGCCAAGGTTGGAGACCCCTGATCTATAACATACTTCAGTGAAGTGGGTTGGACTGAGATGAAACTAGTGAACATCTGATGACCTTCTATGGTTAGAACCCTGTAACAATATACAATCAAATGGCTGGCTGTTGTTTTATTACACCTATCTCCTGATGCCACCACACCACAGACCATAGTTTATAGACAATAGATTTTTAACCTTCCAAGGTCCAACCGTTATTTTTAAAATGCTGCATGAATTAATGGTTATTGACCTATTGATGTTGACCTGATTGCTTCTCCTCTAAGAAGCTTCTTCAGCTGACTGGATGATAGGGAAGGGAAGGGCTTATACTCCTTGCAGACAGCGCATTCTCTGAAAGGATTATAAAGCCTTCCCTTCCCCACCGTCCAGTCAGAACTGAAGAAGCTTCTTGGATGAGGAGCGAAACGTCTTCAAAGAAAAACCAGAAAGTCCAGCTGCCTCTTGAAAAAGCACCTTTGGGATGTTTAAAAGTAAGAGGATTTTAATCCAGATAGATCTTCTCTCAGCTTAACCTCACCTCGTGTTCAAAGTGCAATTATAGAAATAAGCTGGGGTTCAACGTTATTGACACGCAAATGGGGTCCCAGCTTGTCAACAAGTTAAGAAAAAGTGAGAAGAAACTGAAACCATCAAAATCTCAGCAGCTTACTATCTTGAGAATAGCAGACATGTTTTGCTGGAGGTTTTCTGGATAATTATTAAATAACTAGAGACCAGGGCTGGCGCTGACCTTCAATAAAACATTACTCACAATTTTTCTTCTGTTCACATTTTTATTCAACTTTTAGTTTCCTAAATATACATTAAATTACACATTTAACACAAAGGAAAGGACAAAAAAATGACCAGCACGCAAAACTTATCCTAAAACTTCCACTCCACATGTATCTGTCCTATTTTTACACATGGCAAACTTTCCTCTTAATATTGTTTTGCTCATTTAAAACACTGCAGTACAATCCAAGAAAAAATATAAAAAAGAGAAAGGGAGTGACAGTAAACAGTGTGTTTGCTTTAAAAAAGAAAAACTTAAAACGACTTCTTTGAATCAATTTATCAAAACTTTTTAAAATTATTTGCTTGTGCTTCTGCTTCTGTATGTTTTACTACAGTGAAAGGGCACACATTTTAGAGAAATAAATTGCTCTGACAGGGTTCTAACCTCAAAGTCTTCACCCAACAAAGAGATAGCCTTTTTTAAACTATAGGAACGTTGTAGTATTTAAAGATCTAACCAATATCTAAAAGTAAAGATGGCGCTAATAAAAGTGAAAGTCATTCCTACAATGTTGAACCAATTTGGCATCCTCCAACGGGAGGTTTCAATTGGTTTGGAGAAGCAGTTTGGCCAAGTTTAATTTCTCCAAAATTAAATTCTAATACCACAAACCCCTGCGAGTTTGGGATCAGATTGATATTAATGTATCTGGAGCTCTGTGTAGCACTAAATAGGTTCTAATAACTGTAAGTTATTACAACTGATTGAATTAATCTCTCAACCAAATACCTGCATTGCCGACATATAGGTAATAATTACTTTGTGCCTCTTTCTCATCCCACACTTACCAATCAAACAACTGGTATTACAAGCAAAAGCAAATTTTGCCATGGAAAAAAAGAATCAAGATAAATTAGATGTGCTTAAGCCCAGCAGGGAATAATACTTTTGACTGATCTGGCCAGTTTTTGTGTTGATCACCCAATCACTATGATATATTAGTATTAATTCTAGGCAAAGAAAGGAAAAACACAGTCCAACTTATCCAGCCAAACTAATTTTGTCCAAAGCAGATTTTTAAAAATGTGCTCCTTTGTTTAATAAAAACTGTAAAAATTTATACTGATGGCTTATTGAACTGAAGGAGACGAATAATACAATAATGTAAAAGCATTAAATTTCTTAACAACCCTTATTTCGCTGGAAAGAAAGCCTAAAAGTAATTTTTTTTAAAAAAAACCCAAAGCATTAAGGTTCCTCAAGACTGGTTTCAAACTGAGAATAATACTGTTCATTCATTTGAAATTATGAAATTTAAATTCATTTTGGAGACAAATAGGATATAGTTATTTTAATTCAAAATAAAAGCAAAGTAGCAATAAGAAAACAGAGATAAAAATGTTCACAAGATGGACGCATCAAGTATTTTCAACACATTTTTTTAGACTGTTTGTTAAAATCATCAGAACACGATATTAAAATTACAGCAATTTAAACGAAAACAAAAAAAAAGGTGATTTCACTTCCTAAGCCCGTTTCCTGTATAGTTCCAGTGCAATACATTTTATTACGGAGATAGGGATTAACTTGGATGCACAATTCTAGCAGCCTTGCTTATTCAAATCACTGTAATCCACAATTTAAAATATGAATTGTATTCATTTAATCTGGAGGATATTGCCAAATAAATCTGGTCAGTCCAGTGTGTGTCCATAAAACACTTAGAAGGAATACAGAAGTTTAGCTATCTTTTACACCAAAAATATTAACACAGGATAGCTCCATACAATTATAATCAGGTTACCATCACCAATAATTACTCATCTCACAGCCTTAGTACACGAGAGATTGCTAATCACACTTACTAGAAGAATGATGGTCTGTGTTAACACACTGTGTTTAATGTGTGGTTTGGGGACCACGTGGTTGGGAGTTGTACAGCAGAAAAAGGTCCCACGTTAAAAGTTAAAAAGGCAATGGCTGGTATAAGCACTTCTATACTATTAAATACGCAGCGAGTCATCTGAATTGTTCCCAGAACAGAATTATATATTTGGGTGAGGGAGCAAGCAACACTTCATTCATTTTTCTTTTCTTTGTGCTTCAGGAGTTTGTTGACCTCTCTTTTTGCCATTCCAGCGTATTTGGAAATTACCCCGTGTTTGTTTAATCCAGGGAACAACAAGACGAAGCACACTTGAAAAAAGCAAAATAAAAACAAGTTATCATTTTAGTCTTTTTCTGTTCCAAGTTTGTTTAAATTTGCTAATTTAAAATGTTCCTACTGTCTGGCAGAGGAAATCTATTTTTTCCAGACCTGTCAGTTTTATCTATTGCTTACCAATAAGATAAGTGAGGAAGAGGTTATGAACTTGCTGTCCTATCCACGCGATCACAGCTAACAAACACACCATTGTTGTGAAGTACTAGAAGAGAGATCATACATAATCATTATAAAATACAGCTTTTGAAGGTATTATAAAATGCTTTAGTCATTCAGCATTCCCTCCTGGCTGTTAACAAACAAAATAGTTCACTGGTTCATTCTGGATAAGATTTTATTTTATGTACTGATTCAAAGATATGACAATCTGATTATCCTCAAAGCATAAATGCATAAAAATGCTGTCAGGGAATCCTGGTAAAGTTACTGCTATCACGTAAAAGCAAAATATAATTATTAGATGGTAGTCACACTTTTGAAAGTCTGCATTTCAAAACTTACATTTAAATAAAGATGGACACTCATTAAATAAATGCATTCAGGTGCAGCCTTTGATTTTATTGTTCCAAAGGTGCTTTTTCAAAAGGCCTTGAAAAAGTTTTGCTTCTCATCCAAAGATGCTTCTTCACCTCTGTTCAGTTTTTCCCGAACTGGAGAAGTTTCTTGGTTGAGAGGAACTGAACGGAAGTTTTTAGATGAAGTTAGAACTGAAGAAGCTTCTTGGATGAGAAGCAAAATGTCTTCAAGGAAAAATAAAGGAAGTCCGGTTGCCTTTTCAAAAAAAACATTTTTGGGACAACCATGACCTGGATGACTGATAATTTCCAGAGACTTTGATTTTAGTACACAGACTGAATCTAGACTGAGTTAATCATGTTACGGGATTGAAACAACTTTGAAAAACAAATCAATTACCATTTTAGGCTTTTCTTCCTTAAACGTGAAGAGGCGTTTCCACCAGCCGATGATTTTGCGGCGTGTTTTCACCAGGTTGCTGCAGATTTCATGGAAGCGCTGTTGTTGTTCAGTTGTCCTTTAAGGAAGTTTTCAAAGAAAGACACCGATATTTTTTCCTCTCCTGAACAAAATAGTCAACCCTGCATACACATTCACCATTCATATATTCTCCTTCCATTTTTCCTACTCTCTTAAAGTAGCCTTATTACCCCTGGCTATTATCTGTTAGGTTTTCCATACATTTAAGACCTAAATTCTCTGCAATTCTCTGTATTTTATAGAATCTGCATCCATTTGCGCTGACCCCGTAGGGATGGAGAACATATCACAAACTGCAAGCTGATGTTTAATTTAAGATGGCAGTTTTTTGTTTGGTTCATATCCTACTTTTTGTAACAGGAACTCAAGGGGTTTACATACATAATGCTCCCTCCTTCCATTTTATGTAGCTGGGTCAGCAAACAGTGATTTGCATGCGGGAGGCTGCTTAGCTGCATTACCTCAAAATGTTCTGAATGAGCTACCGATGCATGTTATTGTTTATTAAGTAAGCAAAATAGCAAAGAGGAAAAAAGAACAGAAGAGGAGATTGACTCAGCCCAGGGGTGGGCAACTATAGCAGCTTTACGACCAGTGGACTTCAACTCCCAGAATTCCTGAGCCAGCAGGAATTGGGAGTTGAAGTCCACAAGTTGTAAAGTTGCCCACTCATGATTCAGGCCAATGACCCAGCTGGCAACAGTGGGAAGAGTCAGGAGTAGGTAGATTATTTTCATGGAGGGCTGTTTATTCCCAATTACCAACACATATAGTTCACACAGCAAAGGGTTGATCAGGGCTCATTTCTTTTCTTGAGTGATTTTTTAATTTTATTTTTTTCCCCAGAGGAACCATTCATGGATTTTAATATTCAAACGTACCATTTACTGGAGCCAAAGATTCTAGGAGCAAGAGCAGGTACAAGATAGTCAGCCAGACAAAGGAACATCACAAAGCAGGAGACGCCTGAAAGAACAGAGGGGTCCAAATAGTAGATCAACCTGTTGAAACAAAGGAAGAATTGAGATAGTAATTCAACAATAAAAGCAAAACTTATGCAATCCAAACCAGACAGGCAGTCCTGCAAATTAGCCAACCTTGTTACCACGAAGGACTCGGTGGTAACCACCAGCACTTTGGAATTATACTCAGAACCCTACTGAAACCCAGTGTAGCTTCTACAGTCATGAGGTTACCTAAGCATATTAAGTTGTATTCCTAACTAACCTGTTGCATTCTGGCAACTTCCAAATAGCCTTCAAGGACACTCCGATGTACAGCATGTTGCAGTCATCCAAACAAAGTAATGCCTATCTAGCTTACTGCCCTAAATACCCTGTCCACTTCCTTACAACCAACAAACTCAAATCTTCCAGGTATCCAAGTTACGCTGTGCCTCAGTCCGCTTCTGAGGATGTGTACAAGGCAACGTTCCATTCAAAGCAGATTCAAACAATTTTATCTATTAATTAGACACCTCGAATAGAAAGAACAGCAATTCGGTTTTTAATTAAATTTTAATTTAAAATTATTTTAATTGGCAACCTTTCTTATTGCATCAGAATTGATCCAATATTTGTTGCAAATCATTTGTCGGGTTTTCAGCCAACAATATCATCTGCATATAAAATTACAAGTCGCATTCATGTTCTACCAACACACCTCCAGCAACTCCGCAAAGCACTTGTAATTAAATACACGAAATACTATCTACCTCCCAGAAGGCAGAATGTAAGGATTAGTATGCATGGTGCACTTTAATTAAAAATTGCAACTGATACATAATAATGAGTGCATTGGAGGGAGGGGGAAAAGGACAGGAACAAGTACACATCTGAAAAAAACATCGTTTTGCAACGTATCTTGTTTCTGCAGCAGAAACATAAGACTAATGGGAGAAGAAGCTTCGCAGGTATTAGGAGGGAGCTGAAGCAATTTGACTTTGAAAGACACAGAGGTTCATGACCAACCTGTCAAAGAAACTGGGACTGAATTGTAACAATTGGTATCCTCCTCAACCTGATATTCTCTAAATGTATTGTAATCTATCACCCCCAGGAAGCATTATTTTTATTGGTGGTGAGACTTACAAGCCTACGTAAACAAACAAAAATGGACATTAAAATCAGAACTGTAAATCCTGCTAGGATTTCTATATTAGTTTGTGAATATCACTGTTATAAATTAAATTGTAGATTAAGCCACTTAAACAATAACCTAGATTCAGTCACTGATGGCTCCCACTTCTATTTTTTTTAAAAAAGCAAATATGTTACAAGGGACAAACCGTATAACCTATTTTGACACTTAAAACAGCTACATGTTTGCAGGAACAGAATTCACTGGGATCAAAGAAAACATTCCTCTGGGATAGGAAGGCCGCAGTTCAGTGAAAAATCGGGTTCAAGAAAGTTTTTCCTACAACCCTCGGACCCAGCTGCCATTTGACTGTTTAACACTGGACATAACTGTAGCCATGTGATTGATACCACCTTTATTATATGGCTCTGGTACAACACAAGGCTGGGAGTCTGCAAACAGTTGCCAAATAAGGAAATGTAACACTGTTGAATTCTTAGAATGCTTGTACTTAAATAAATTATTCTAATCTCTTTAACTTCATCCTGTGACTTCTAGTCAAGGCAAAATTTAACACAGGCAATCTGTTCTTTCCAAATTCAGATTTTATGCTGCTTTTGCGTTTCTCTCCACCCCCACCCCGTTTTTGGCAGCAGATTTTTCTAAGCAGGGCTCTTACCCTGAACTTGTTCTAAGTAAGGGAATGCTACCAGCCTTTCCCGTTTCTGCAATCAGTCATGCATCTTATTTCATAAGTTCTACTGGGAGATCAGCTGCCCTCGGCTTACTTCTGCTGTCACTCAGCCAGCAGGTCTTGTGTTAAGAGTTCAGTGAAGAAAAACAGGCTACACCTCTGTTGAGAGACCAAGCTCTCCTCAAACCTCACAGAGCAGCTATTCTGTTAAGCCTCCTCAACTATTTCTATACTAACTGGTAGTCCTCAACTTAACAGCAGTTCATTTAGTGACCGTTCAGTTACAACAGCGCTAAAAAGTCACCTATGACTGTTTTTCACACTTGCAACCACTGCAGCATCCCCATGGGCACCTGATCAAAATTCAGCCGCTTGGCAACAGACTCATATTTATGGTGCTTGCAGTGTCCCGGGGTCATGTGATCCCCTTTTGCGACCTTCTGACCAGCAAAGTCCATGGGGAAGCCAGTGTTACTAAATTAATTACGTGGTTCTCTTAACTATGGAAAGAAATGGGGACAAAACTCACTTACCAAATGTCTCACTTAGCAACAGTAATTTTGGGCTCAAGTGTGATTATAAGTTGAGAACTACCTGTAATATGGAGTGTAAATTTACAATCTGTTGTATACGTCCATCTTTTTTTCCCTCCCATCACATCCTTCTTTCTGTAGTTCTTCTTGAAGAAAGTAAGAACATCCTGCTTCTAGGAAGGTACCAGATCTACTAACAGAACATTCTAAACTGGCCCAAATCCTAAATTCCAGTCTGTTTCAGGTGCCAGAAGATTCTCATTTTGCACAATTCAGCTTGGTACTGATATTTGCAAACCATTTTCAGAGCCCTTCTGCTTAAAGAGGACTAAATCTTTTGCACACCTAATTGAAACTGTGCCACTGATTTACGAAACACTATTAGCACCAAGTTTGCTTTAAAACACAGCTTAATTTTAGAGAGGCCTCTTCTCATTATTTGTTTTGCTCTTTGCTGATTAAAATTAAGACAGTACCCTAAGTCAACCCCAAAACTTTTCTTCTGGGGCAGTCTACTTTTGGTTACATAAACAAATCCTCTTCACTGGTATAGAACTGCAGTGTCTTGAAAACATACCTAATTTAGTTAAAAGAATTGTTAGAAAGTAATGTTAAAGTGATGTAACTTACAGAAAGATAACAGTCACAAGAGAAAGCATGGCAGCTGGAAACCATCTTTTTTCCCAACGAAGGAACTTGTCAGTCACCAGAATTACTTCACCCCATCCCAGCAACTGTTCTTCCAAGCCAGCTGTCTCTGCAGCCTGCAGTAAAATATTAAAAGGTATGTACATTCCATAAGCAGGACAATTTTAAATAATGATGTCTGCAAAATTTCCTTCTTGATGTTAAATTTAGAATAATCTATAACAGAAGACTTGTAATTTGTGTGGCTGACCTTGCTGAATCACTAAAGCAAATTTGGTACCCTTAACAAAACATCCTGCTGTTCCTCTTCCTATTACCATAGCTAGCTTAGCAAGTATCACAGAAAAACTATGGAGGAAAATCCACAGTTCTGTCAGCAAAACCAGCAAAATGAAACTCTCCCGTTCTTTATTTCTTTTTCTTTAAATAGCTCTGGGCACATATTAGTTCAGCAAGGAAGAAGTACATTGTGATCACATTTGCAGAAAAGGGATATGGTAGTGTTATATAATTGCAGCAAGACATGTAAGGGAGATCTACCCAATACTGCATTTTTCAAAGTGATTCCTCCTCAAGTTCTATCACCTTCTGTGATCTTGTATCCATGCAGGCTTTCACAATAATCGTCAATCGAATGGCAATGAGATTCCTAATGGGCCTGGGAAGTGAAAGTGGTTATGCGCTGTAGCACTCACTGGCAGCCCACATGCAAGTGGACAGCCAGTTTGGTGTAATGGTAAATGTTCTGACCTAGAAACCAGAAGATTGTGAGTTTTAGGCTTGCCTTGGGCATGTCCAACATAATCTAATAAACGTCATTTCCAAGGAAACCTAGTATCTTCCAAACAGTTGTAGGTCGCAACTCCCACAATCCACAGCCTGCTACAGGGAATGTGACCCTCCAGGCGGGTCCTCTCAGCATTATCTCAAGACCTGGGGAGAATAACTCTCATAAGAACTAGTTTAGTGTAGGGTGAAGGTGCTAGAAACCAGGAGACAATGAGTTCTAGACTTTGGGCCAGTCCTTCCCTTAACCCACCTGCAGAAGGTAATCATAGTGAAAAGAGGCAGCAGGAATATTAGGTATGTCTGTCTCCTTTATGAAGAGATTGGGCAACCATTTGTCTGGAATGGCAGTCTCCTGCTTGAGCAGGAGGTTAGTCTAGACGACCTCCAAAAGTCCCTTCCAACTCTGTTGTTCCATATTCTACAAATCATGTAGTGGAAAAATATGTCATCATTTAAGCCTTGATATCTCTGAAATATTCCACCCCTTGTTTGACCTAAAGTAGGATGTAGAGCTAACAGCAAAACAGAACACTGGCACTATCTGAGTTATCGATTTGAGTTATAGATTAAAAAGGTGGGATAAAAACAGGATTGTGTATGTTATGATATGTATTGATAAGTAGTTATAGTCTTCGACTTACAACCATTCATGTAATGACTGTTTGAAGTTACAATGGCAATGAAAAAAGTGACTTATGGTCGTTTTTCACATTTATGATCATTGCAGCATCCTTATGGTTTCACAATCAAAGTTCGAAGGTTTGACAACTGGCATGTATTTATGACAGTTGCAGTGTCCCAGAGTCATGCAGTGTCCCTTTTGCAACCTTCTGACAAGCAAAGTCAATGAGGAGGCCAGATTCACTTCACAACTGTGTAACTAACTTAACAACTGCAGTGATTCATTTAAGAACTGTGGCAAGAAAGTCGCAAAATGGGGCAAAACGCACTTAACAACTGTCTAACTGGGGTGTGGAAATTATGGCCTCAATTGTGGTGGTACCAGAAAGTCGAAGGCTACCTGCATTTATGTTAGGGAAAAGCAACCTCGTGCTATTTAAAAGATCTTGGAAACTGGAAGTGGCTTGGCCTTTACAGGACAGGCTATCCAGAGGGCAGGAAACCCACATCCTGGTCTGGCAGGGCTTTTTAATCAAGCAGAAATAAAAATAGAATAGAAAACAGAACAGAATTAATAAGAATAGACTATAGAGAGTGGAATGGAATATAGAATAATATAAATAATAGGATAAGAATATAGAGTGGAGTGGAATGGAATAATAGGAATAGAATATAGAGAGTAGAGTGGGATGGAATATAAATAGGAATAGAGTACAGTGGAATGGAGTATAGAATAATATAAATAATAGGAACAGAATATAGGGTGGAGTGGAATAGAATAATAGGAATAGAATATAGAGTGGAATGGAATATAAACAGTAGGAATAGAGAGAGTAGAGTGGAATGGAATATAGAATGATATAAATAATAGGATAAGAATATAGAGTGGAATGGAATGTAATAGAATAGGAATAATAGGAATAGAATACAGAGAGTAGAGTGGAATGGAATATAAAATAATATAAATAATAGGAACAAAATATAGAGTGGAATGGAATAGAATAGAAGAGTTGGAAGGGACCTTTGAGGTCTTCTAGTCTAACCCCCACCTCGGGCAGGAAACCCTATACCCTTTTCAGACAAAGCGTTGCCCAATCTCTTCTTAAAAATCTTCCAGTGTTGGAGCACCCACCACTTCTGGTGGCAAAGGGGGGTGTGGGGGGAGAGGCTCAGTTTGCATAACCCCGTGTTCATAACAAGCTAAGCAAACACACCGGCCCAACCTGCTCTGCCTCGTGAGGTCATTCCTCTCTTCCTCCCCTCCCCTCGCCCCAATCCCCCACCCCTTTCCAAACTCTTACCGCAAATCCAGCCCAGCTCGGCTTTCTTTTCTTTTCTTTCAAGGCGTGAATCGGGTCAAGCGCGCCGTGTGAACTCAGCCGCCTCCCCTCCCCCCGCCCCCGCGTGCAGACGAGTCCCCCACCCCTCCTTTCCCGAACTAGAGGGGAAGGCGGAACCCCGGGGAATATAACGCAGCTTAATGCGCGCGCAGGGGGCTGCGTTCACAAGTCGGGGGGGAGGAGGAGGGGGGCTCTGCGGATGTCCTGCTTTTTCCTCTTCCCCCCGCTCACAAGCGGTTGAGGGACGAGCGGTGGATCCGAAAGGGCCCGGAGGAAGGCCGGTACACCGCCCCCCCCCCCCCACACACTCATCCCACCCACCCAACCCCGCCTCAGGCAGAGACGCCTCAAGCCTTCCTTTCCGCTCGCCTCAGTTGAGCTTCTTTGCCCGCCACCGCCTCGGCTCCGGGCAAGCCGCTTCCTTCCGCGCGTGTTAATGCACCGGCCCCCTGCCCTTCCTCGCCCCCACCCGCGTCCGCTTCCTTCCCTTCTTCGGCCGCTCGGCCCTCCCTCACCAGCAGGTTAGTGCTCCGGTTATCGCCCTCCGCCATTTTGTGCGGCAGCCGCAGCGCGCCTCGTCGTCCCGTCGCTCCCTGGTCTTCCCGCTGCCACGCCACGCCCACCCACCCCCTTTTCCGAAGCACCGCCTCTCCCGGGGGCCACGCCGCTTTCTTATTGGACGGGAGCCCTCTCTGTTTTGATCGAAGGCGGGCTCGGTCGCCTGCTTTTCCTTTCTGCCGTTGCTCGGGTTGGCGCGCGAAAAGGGAGCTGGGGGGAGGAGGCAGACAAGCCCCGCCCCCTGGGTGGGCAAAGAGAAAACGCCTTTTAACGGCTGAGGGAAGTTGGCGGGTGACTGCGGGAGGGGGGCGGGGGCTTGAACTCTAGTACCCATGGGCCCCAGCCAAGTGGGCATGATGGGAATTTTCCTCCTACCTTTTGAATAAGTTTGCAGTCTAAGTACTTGTGCACCTATTAGGTGGCTCAGTGAAAATGTTGACTGTTGCAAGACAAAAGTACTTTAAACGTTGAGACGGATGATGTTACCTAGAGGGGTAATGAAACGTCTGCAAGAAAACAACCAAGCTCAGAGACCCACCAAGGATTCGATATTTCCCCTAATTGGGTCAAATTAAATACTCCTTTTAGAGGAAGTGATTCGAGAGATAAATCAGTGAGCAGGTGCTTTCCAATGCATCTTTATACTTTTGCACATCACCACAAACCAGAACCTGCATTCAACAGGAAAAGGGTGTGATCTAAAAGCAAAGCACAACAGGAGAGTGAAGCATACTAGTTTTCACCTTGTATTCAGGTATTTTTGTGTTTTTGAAGGATATAGTCCTGACCTGCAAGTGGGCAAAACTTTACACTGCAAAAAAAAGGGGGGTTTGAGAAAACAGCAACTTTTGTATAAGTTCATTTGTGATTATGCATTCCAAAGGGGGGGAGGGGGGGACCATACCTTTAACAGTGGTTCATGCAACACCCTCAAGTACAAAATTAAAAATAGCCCATTGAAAGTGGTTTTTTTTTACTCCACATGAGCAATGTGTAAAATCAGATCTTCCAGGAACAAAACTTTCTGAAGAATAATTCCAAAGCCGCCTATTCCTCTTCTACCCGTGCCAACAACCTGCCAATCTTCGGGACCTCTGAAGCACCAAATGCCACTGGCACAGCAGAGGATTAACCTACAAAAAGCTGAAATCTGGAACAGGCTGTGGAGGAACAAAAGGTTGTCTTCTAAATTAATACGAGAGGTGTTCCTGTATGTCCCGTGTATAACTGGGAATTTAGGAGAAACTGTGTGTGATAAGACACATTAAAGGTCCAATCTGTTTTCCGTGTGCTTGTCAAATGATGGGATGAGATTTCTGAAATATTCCAAGTTGGTTCAGAGTTGCCCAAAGATCCTTATAATCTTCCAGTAGAGAAAGCCCAAAAGTGGGTTTTTTTCCCCAAAGGCAATTGGACTCTTGCTTTTTTCTTTGAAAACATTTCACTTCTCATCCAAGAAGTTTCTTCAGTTCTAGTAAAACTAAAACTAGTAGAACTAGAACTAAAGAAGCTTCTTGGATGAGAAGTGAAACGTTTTCAAAGAGAAAGGCCAGTTGCCTTTTTGGAAAGAAAAAAAACACCTTTCCAATAACCATGGTCTGGGTGATTGAGAATCTCCAGACAGTAGAGCAGCTTTCGTACTCTGAAACTTGTTTCCAAAAGAAAGAAACAAAGCCATACAGGGAATTAATACAGGTAGATTTTTTTTTAGTTTTATTACATTATGCAGTAAAGATCCCATTCGGTACAAGTTTCATTTTTGAACAAAAGTATAAGCATACATGAAACACGGGTGTAAGTGGCCTGTTCCACTCACAGCTTCCAAGAAATAAAATATGTAATTCTCTTATCCCAACTGTTGTCCATATGCAGACTGCCAGTTAATGATGCTTCACGCTGGGAAGGATAACGACACTGCAGTCACCAGCTGGATGAATTCCGACTCGGCTTTTTAAAAGAAATTCAGTCGTCTCTTCATTTTTGCAAAACGTGGCAAAGGGGTTAAGAGTATCAGATCCAAATACATTTACTCACAAGCATTAGCAAATATGTTGTCAGTGCACACGACAATTCAGGGCAAGTTACCAAAAAATGAAAGACAAAAAGCCTATATGAAAAATAGATAACGGCATCAAATCAATCTGTAATTAGATATTTTGAGGAGGTCAAAACGTTTTTTCCCCCCATAACAGCATCAAGTCAATTCTTTATCAGATAGCCCTAAGGAAGCCAAAAGATTTTCTACATTATAAAATACTGGTAATAATCTTTTTTTAAAAACTCCTCATTTATGTCATAGGCTGTTTTTAAAAGAGAGGCCCAAGCATTACCTTTGATGAATAGCTGAGCATTACTGTGCAGGAATATTTCCTCCTCCCTTGAAAAGCTTTTTTAAATCTTCAAAATACTACAGAGACTATGTGCAGAATCCTGATTTGCTCTTTCAAATTAGATTTTACAGGAGTCCCGGGGGTGGGGAGGAAAGGTGTGAGCCCTTCAGGTGTCAAGTCCACGGACACCACCAATAAGTGAATCAGGAAGCAGCCCGATTCTTTTTTTTCCCTTAGGCAACACTAAAACCAGCTCGCGAGTAACGAAATTTTTATTTTACAGCCAAGCAAAAAACACTGAAGATGTATGGAAACAGACTGGTTTAAAGTGCCTTTTCAAAATAAGCAACGTCTCTCACACCCACCATTCAAAAGTGCACGGTAGATTTAGGAAAATGGGTTGGGGGGGGGGGAAAAGTCCACGATGAAATCTATTATACAGAACACTACCTCTTGGAAGTCTTATATGGAAAAATAACGCCACAAAAAAATCTTTATACGGTTTTATCTGAACCAAAGAGCCCACCTCCCTCTCCCCCCGCCCCGCCCCCCACAAAGTCCAGTATATACACCTGCCTTTAAATCCCCAGATCAAACTGAAAACACTCTTACGTTCGTAAATCAAAAATCCAAAGTGAATCAGCATAAAAACTACCTCCACTAAAACTTCACTTTTATTGATTTTTTTTTTCTGTCATCAACGACATAAAAGGCTACTTAAGATATTCGTAGTTGCTTTTTTTTTTTTGTCTTTTTTTCCCTTTTCCCCTTCCTTGTTGCAAAAGGTAAAAAGTTACATCGGAGTAGCTACGTTTACAAAAGAAAACTACAGCAAATCACAACAGAATGAGCTTGGTAGGCAGACGGAGGATTGAATTGAACAAAGGAGTACGCACTGCAAGCAGGAAGAGGAGCAGAAGGGCACTGGATGCCTGTTCCGTGTATTATTTGAAATGCACAGTGAATCCGGGGAGACTGTACATGACAGGGTCACCGAAAGGAAATCAGGAGAGGAAAAAAAAACCCTCGCTTTAAAAACCAACCCCCTCAAAAATTGCATTGGATCAGCCCGTTCAGAAGGCAATGGCTTTAAAATGTTCAGCACTCCCTGTGTGGGGGGGTTTTTTGTTTTGTTTTGGTTTGTTTTTTGGGGGGAAATTTGGCTCGCCCAAACAAAAACCAAAGATCCCTTTGACTGAAGAGTGAAATACCAAGGACTGAAATTAACACGTCTTTTGGGGGAAGCGGGGGGAAGGAGAGAGGGAGAAAAAGAAAAAATAATAACCAAACTAAGTTAAAGAGAAGAAACCGGGAGGGATTTAAAAAAAAAACTTGGAAAAAAAAAAAGGCACACCCCCCTCAAAAAAAAAAAAAAAAGAAGACATAAGGCTCTCTTCTCAGAGGATTCTTCCAATACAGCTGATGTACAGCTTTTTTTTCTTTTTCTTTTGCATTTCAGTCTATTTCTGAAGTTCATCTTGTGTAGCTGTTTTGTTTTTTTTTCCTCCTTTTTTTTCCCCCTTTTATTTATTTATTTATTCGTTTTGCACACCGGCTGGTCGACTCAACCGGCGCCGTTGCCGAGCAACTAAAGAGCGACAAGGAACTCAATCTCTCAAAATCTTCCTTTGCTGCAGATTCTTCACGCCCTGCCCTCCTTCCTTTTATTTTTATTTTATTTTCCCCCCCCTGCCCGGGGTGGAGGGGGAGGGCTTGTTGTCGTCGTCATCATCATTGTCGTCGTTGTTGCTGTTTTTTCCTGCATTGTTCACAGGGTCAGGTGGAACCGAGTTCCAAATCACTCTGCGGTCTGTAGCGTTTCCCAAATTACCCTTTCTGCAGCTAGTAGTCCCTCCCCAAAACCCTGGACACCTTTTGCAGTTCTTCTGGAGCAGAAAGACGGCCCTGTGTGTTCAGGCGATGAGCTTCCACACGCTTGACCCTGGAGGGGTAGGAGGGGGGAGAGAAGGGGGGAGGTGGGGTGGGGGTGGGGGTGGGGTGGTTTCCAGGCCATTGTGTTTAGCATATCCCTGAGTGCAGCTACTCTGTAGGGCTGACGTTCCCAGTGCACCGAGATTGCTGAGGTCTCCTCACAGTAAGCCCCAGAAAGGCGTTACCACCAGCTGTGGTGCTGCTATGGAGGCCCGGTTGATTCTGATGGATGCCGCCGCTCGCCTCGCTGAACCAAACTGACCCGATCTCGTCCTGTTCATACCCAGGCTGTCCAACCTTCATACAGCTGAGCCAAGTTATCTAGATTAGTGGCTTCCTTAATCACATAGTCAACCTAAGGAATGGCAAGTCAGGAAGTTAGAGGCTTTCTTGGGGCAGAACCGCTTGATGAGAAAAACCCGCCCGCCTCCCCTAGGCTCCCTAAGGAGGGGAGCGGGGAAATCAGCTTTAAAAACAAAATTCCAATATTCGTCCACTCCTGCTACACCCAGTGTAATAGTTCTTGACTTATGACCACAATTGGTAGGGGAATGTCTGTCGCTAAGGGACAGACGTGGTCGTTAAGCTGAGCTGGCCCCTAGTTTATAACCTTGTTGGCATGGTCATCTAAAGGAGTCCGGCTTCTCCCACTGGTTTGGCTTGTTGGAAGCTGCCCCCCCCCAAAATCCCCAATGGTGATCACGTGACCAGATACTGCAAGCGTGCCAATACATGCTAGTTGCCAAGTGTCCAGGTTTTGTTCGTGCGACCACAGGGATACCATCATGGTCGTAAGCGCAAGGACCTATCGTACCTTTTTTTCAGCGACATTGTAGCTTTGGGTGGTCATAAGTCAAGGACTACCTGTACAATGGGGACAGCATAAAAGACGTCCCAGAGGCCCCTCTCTAAGACCTCTTTTTCACCAAAGGGCTATACCCAGAAAAACGAAGGTGGTTCTAATTTTGTGTCTAGATCTGGCCAGCAGTGGGAAGTTCAAAATATTTTAGTGTATCAGGAAGTTAGCATGTCCCATTGACAGTGTGGTTAAGGAGCTGACATATTAAACTGTAGCCTTGATATACTGTAGATGGTTCTTCAATTTACATAACAAACTTTTGCAGGAAATCTAATTGGGAAAAACTACATTCTTTCATGCCAGAATGTAAATTAGTAATTGAAGTCTTTAATGTGGTGCTTAACCACGTACAAAACAGGGGCTACAACCTGGATTTTGGACAGTGCCTGAACTTACCTGTTCAGCAACAGACATTCTCCTGTTGGGATCCAAATCCCGGCCTTCCAGCTTGGCTTTGACACGTTTCCACACGCTTACAGCATACGAATTCCGCTCTTGCACAGCTTTAAAAGAGAGAGGGGGAGGGAAGGAGGGAGGGAGAGAAAAACACCCCCGCCATATGTTAAGCGCACATTATAGGAAAATTCACTGGTGCATTTGCTCATAGCAACAGAATATATTAATAGATGCTTTCAAGCATGTTCTGTTTTTACCTTTCCCCGTTTTAGGGTCTCTGATGGCCTTTTTAGGGCTAGAGATAACACTCTTTCCAGCTCCTGCAATTGTGCCTGGAGGAGTATCTGCCGATGGCGCCAGGTTTTTCTGAATTAGTTTTCTTGTATTCTGCGACATGATCTCTGGCTGGGTTTTCTGTCCCGTATTGCTACGGACCGCTAATAAAAGGCAATTTGAAGTTTTGAAAAAGTTGTAAAAATGAACTAAGGCTGAGTTACAGTCAGAGAAAAAAAAAACAAGAAAGGTGTAGATTCGTTGTTTTATGACAAATCCAACCCCACCCTCCAAAGAAAAAACCCCAAACTGAGTAGCAAACATCGGGCACCAATTTCTAAAACACGCGCTTCAGATGCAAGGTACTTTGAAGTATATATGTGGGCCAGCACATCGATTAATCCCTCAGAAATTAACAGGTGGCAATTTCAAAGTTAGGGCAGCAATGAAAATTTCAATGCCTTATGGATCCCTGCACTGGGATTCACATGATCACCACTTGTGACCTTCCCAATTGGCTTCCAACAAGCACAGTCAATGGGGAAGCTGGCAGGGGAAGGCTGCAAATTACGACCATGCACCATCTCACTTAATGACCACGGCGAAAAATTTGTAAAATTGGGGGCAGTCACTTAACGACTGCACCGCTCAAGGATGAATTTTTCAATCCCGATTGTGGTCATTAGTCAAAGGCTCCCTATAGTTCTTTTTTTATATATAATTTTTATTATTTTTTTTTATTAATTACACTTCTTAGTGTTTACTAAACATTGCGTTGTCTGGGTATTTAATTTGCTTAACAATACATCTTTATGTTCTTAATCTCCACCCCTTTTTTCCAACCAGATAAAATAGATTCCATGTTTGATAATATTCTGTGTCTTCTTCCAGTTTAATTTTCAATGTCAGCCTATCCATTTCTGCACAGTCATAATATCTTCTTAATTTATCTTGCGGTCTTTCTACCTACAGTTCTGTGGAGAGGCTGATATTGACTGTAGCCCAACAGTCAAAAGGAAGTTAAATGACATCTTGATGATTACTGCAAAATGTTCTTCCTCCCAACTGACAGGGGTAGAACTATTTTTTACTTACCAGAAAAAGAAAGAAAAAAAAAGGGATCAGAAGGGATCTAAACCATGTCTGCACAAAAAGAGGGGGGGGGGGTTAACCCTCTCAAAGAACAGCTTCCCACCTTTCCCATTTTCCCAGGAGGAAAGAAAACCTATTTTATTATCCTAATTCCAAAGTGAATGATGATTCTCACTGGCACTGGTGCTCAGGATCAGGGGAACTGAGAGATCAAATCTGCTCCCAATGTTACCTGCGGCAAATGTTGGCTGGCACACAGCAACAGACGTCGGGCTGGAGCATTCATTCGGCGTATCCGTGATTAAGGGCGATGCAAAACTCACTAGATTATTGTAGACACTTTAAAAACAAAAAAACAAGAATCAGTCAGTAACCTTTTGGAAGTTGAGAGAGCTCTGAGGGACATTAAAGGTATTCAATCCAACCTTTTTAACTGCACACCTGTAACCTGATGTATTTACTTCAAAGATGCCTTTTACCACCAGGGTGGCTTCCTGGTTTTGTTGAAAAGCTCATCACGGAGAATGCGAAATCGTATTTGCACTGGGCAGTCTATTCAGTTGCTAAGAGCAACTACACCTCCGATACAGTTAACGATTGCATTTTAATTTATAGACAGATAATTTAAATTAACAGATATAAACAAGAACATCTGCTTACCTTTGGCTCTGAGTTCTCAGCTCTTTCAGAGTGGGAGTAATTTCTTGCAACATTTCAATATGTTCCTGACTGCGCACCTGGCCCATAGCCTGAACTAGTGTAAACAGAACAGTCTGAATATTGTCTTGCCATAATTTATATTCGCCCAAGAATTGTCTAACACTGTTCTCATAAGGAACATCTTCACCATCAGCCAGAGCAGCTTCCTCATCCTGAAATAAAAATCACATCCATGAAGGACTTTTAAGAAATGAATGACCATGACTTTCCTTTAAAAAGCCACAATGCTTGAACATACGTTATTTATTGTTTAGGTCCCATAATGTATGGAAAGATTCAGTTAAAGAAGGTTTCAACACCACTGGAACACTGATAACTCCTTCCTTCCTTCCTTCCTTCCTTCCTTCCTTCCTTCCTTCCTTCCTTCCTTCCCTCCCTCCCTTCCTCCAGCTCAGTGTCATCATATCTACTTCTCTGTCATGAATGGCATTCCCCACTGTAATGCTTGAAAATAGCCCATATGAGGCTTCAGGATCAGATTATTCTAGAAATGTCCATTATTTCTCCATGTGTTTTCTACACATTTTTTCAGTTTTTCTGTTCTAGCTTCTTTCGCAAACTTGAGTAGCCTTCCCAATAAATGAAGAGGTCCAACGTTATACATATGCACTGGGCACTCATCCAAAATTCCAGTGGCTGCTAGGTGCCAGGTGCCATTCTTAAAATTTCAAAAAGCCCAAAGAGAAATTCTAAGATCTCCTCTTATCTTCAGGGATCCTACCCTCAGCAATGCAGTGAGTCCTCCATCGCTACTCCATAGTGCAGATCTTACCTTAGCCATGGCTTTCAGCAGATGTTTGACATCCCCAAGTTGTCGATTGTGCCCAGTAAGCACCGTTTTAATACTATCCACCAGATTTTGAATGGTTTCGCACACAGTGTCTATATGCTGTTCTTTCTCAGCCTGCGCCGTCCTCTGAGCCGACGTGTCCTGGGTCAGCTGCTTGTGAGCTATGACAAGCCATTTGGAGCTACCAATGGGATGGTCATGATTGGTACCCTAAAGAAAAAGGGAATATTCCGATAGCATTCGAGGTTATTAATTTAACTTGAATGAGCCCACTCAGCCACAAGTTGCAAGCAGCTTTAAGCCAATGGCTGCCTGCTAGGTAGGGCTCTTGTAAAGGTAAAAAGACAAAAAGTCCAGTATGACTCATTCAGTTTCTCAGAAGAATGTAACCAAGACAACCAACAAATACATTTTTTCAGAGAGCACAGCATTGCAGAACATCTGAACTTTGTTATAAACAGAATCAAATTGCTCAGGAATCAAAAAAGGGAGGGGAAAAGTGAAGGAAAAGCAACTGTAAGGGAGGAAGCCAGTGACAGTACCTAGTGTTCTAAGATGGCTGCCCCCCCGGCCGCCCTACATACCACTCTGTGAAGCAGTCGGAGCTCCAGATCAGTAACGGTGCTATTAAACTGGGATGCAAAGGAGCACATTTGTTGGCAACGTTTGATAAGTTCAAACAAAGCAGCATCGAGATTTAAGGCTTCTGTTGTTCTGGTACGTAAGCTTTCAAAATGAATGATGTTACTACAGAGGAAAGTAACCTGCAAGACAGAAAAAGGAGGAGGAGGAGGAAAGGGTTTATCTGAAACTTAATTCAAAGCTTGGGGTGGCAGGCAAGGGAAGGAAACCTTTAATTCTTCCATCTCCCCTTGATAGTTTTTCTTATCCTGAGAAATGTATTTGGAAACCAGAGAATGCGATTTCCTTCTCAGTCATTCTCTGCAGTCTACAAAACTCGGGATAAGAAAAGTGTCACCTAAATATTGAGTTCCCCCTTTTCTTGCAATTGATATTTAGGCTTTAAGTGGCACTGAATGATGTGAGTATTACAATGAACTGGGAAAATGCAGCATCCTTTAAAAAAAAAAGTCATTCTGTTTTCATCCCAAAACTAAAGTGATTCCCAAAGATTATTTTTAAATTTGTACTTAATAAATTATGTTGGATTGTAACAGCAATTCTATGTGACGTCATGTTATTGCTGACATGTTATGGAATTCAGCTCTATATCCCAAAACATCAGGCCCTTTTCTACAGCCTCTTATCCTTACTAGGTGACACAATATTTGTCCTAAATATGCCAATTTTATTGCTTACATAAAAAAAAAAAGCTAATCCAATCATGCCATTCCTAATACCTGGTTTGCTCTTTGACTTTCTTTAAGAACAAGGTTTCTTCTTTCGGCAATTGTGGCATCAAAATCCTGCAGAACTGGGGCTAATGCTGGGTTGGCCCCGCCAGCCCATTTCAAACGCTGCTCGATGCTTGCTTCGAGGACAGCCAATTTTTCCTGCAGGAAGTATGAAACAGATTAAAAGTCTGAACATTTTTGCTTAGGCTTGGGTCATGTGCAGAAGTAATCTCTCTTATCTCTCACTCTCTTTTTTTTTTTAAACAGTTAAGAGGAATCAAATGTTCAAGTCATCTGCATAGCAACCTCCTTGGCATAGTTAAAAACACCCTTTTCAAAATGTCTGTGGAGATTCTCAGTCATTCAGGTCGTGGGTTGTCCCAAAAGTGCTTTTTTCAAAAGGAAACGGGACTTTCTGGTTTTTCTTTGAAAATGTTTCGTTTCTCATCTCATCCAAGAAGTTTCTTCAGCTCTGACTTCCATTCCCCACCATCTAGTCAGAGCTGAGGAAACTTCTTGGATGAGAAGTGAAACGTCTTCAAAGAAAAACCAGAAAGTCCAGTTGCTTCTTGGAAAATGCACTTTTGGGACAGCCTTTTCAAAAAAGAAGCAAGGTGCTTTTTTTTTTTCTTTTTTGTGCGTTAACCTAAAGTAGGGGCGAGTGAGAAGAATCTGGAAGCGCCCTTTCCAGCCATATGTGAGGGACGGCTTCAGTTTTCTTAAGTGCCTGACACATTAATATCTATTCTGCCTTTCCTCATATAGCTGGGTTGGTGACGCAGCTTACCTGAACTGCTGCAATGGAAGCTTCAATCTGTCCTAGAGTATGAAGTTTCTTTTTCATGCTGGCCAAAATGGCAGAACGAGGCGGAGGAGTGACTGTCATGGCTTGTGGGCGGTTGAGGAGATCCTCATGCTGCCACTTTTGGAAGAGGGAGGGAAAAAAACAGCATGTTCATTCAGCCTTGTAGAGATTCAGCAATTTACAATGTCACTATTACAGTTCTACAGTTGCCCCACCTCGGTGACATATGTAAGCCTGGTTTGCACACTGTGCCAAGCTATGGTTTATTTAACTAATATATAAAACCATATATCTGAGGATTATAATAAGCATCATCACTAATTGCAAAAGGCAGCTTTATCTGGAATATCTACCACCTTGATAATAACTCTAACATCTACCTATCTCCAGTTCTTGGGAAGGACTCAAATTGGTGGACAAAAACTCCAAATTACCAGTCTAAACACCTGGCTGACTAGGCAACATATTATAGTAATATACCATTGGATTCAACAACAACAATAAAAAAACCACTCCCAGTTATTTACAACATAAAAAAGATTACCAACAAAAGCAACTAAAAACATAATCAGAAGTAGTGACTATAACAGTGAAGGCTACTATGACTTATTCATAATATATGCTGAGCCAAAAGAAAACAAACTTCATTGTAACTTATTAGCATGATGTGGGAATCCACTGGTTCAAAAAACAAAGACCAATACAGCAGAATAAGCAGTAATATATATTTAAAAATGTGCTGCCAGCACTATTGTAAGAAAATCTCCCAAGCACCAAGCGGCCGCATATCCTGGCTATATTGTTAACAGGCCAGAGATTTAATGTTGTTGGGGGGGGGGGGTGTTGGGTGTTTTAATGGCTTTTACTGTTTCAAAATGTTTTAAAGATTTTAATTGCAAAATAAAATGTTTCTGAACTGTGAGCCACTCAGAGTCGTTTGCTAAGACGGGTGGCTGTAGAAATCAAATAAATAAGTAAATAATCAGGTTATTTACTGCCTTGTCTAATTGGACACAGTCCATTTTTGTAGTGCAAGTATTTTGCGCTGCGGTCTCAAGGAACTCCGATCTGGGAAGAGCCCTTCTTTGCAGAGAATGGGTTTCAGTTTTCCTGATTTACAGGAAGGATTCAGACTTGAACCATACCAACCTGGAACATGGCAATGTGCAGCTGTACCCTCTGGAGACTGGTCTTGCATGAAGAAATGCTGGTCTCCAGCCTCCTGACCAAGTCATGCTTCTTCCACGCGGTGTCATATGAACTGGCCAGTACGGTGGCCCTGTTCATAACCAGTTGCGAGTATTTGCCAATCTGGATATTGTGCTCCACTGCTTTCTTGCACAGGTCATCCACCGAGACTTTGCTCTCGGCTCCGAAGTCCTTGGCTTCCACTTGAGCGATGATGTCCACCCCCAGGGCACTGATGAAGCTGCACAGGGTGAGCCCCAAAGCCTGATTGGGGAGGCCAATTAAAAGCTGGCGGACAAAGTCAGCGGTGAAAGCTTTGATTGGCTTGGCCATCTGGTCCTCGCTAAAGCAAGAGTTCCGATACAAGGTTTTCACGTTGACCATGGGCACCGGCCCATTCACAGTGGTTTGATCTTCCATTGAATTGATACCTGGGGAGGGAGGAGAGGAAAAAATAGGGCGACCCCTTTAGAACAAGTGCAGCCCCCAAACTTCTGTCAGTAGGACCAGCAATTGTGATATTTCAAATCAAGCAGACATCATAATGGGACAGTAGGAGCTGGTCCTCCATTTATGACCACGATTAGCCCAACGTTTTTGTTGCTAAACGAAAACAGTTAAGTAAGTTTTGCCGCATTGTATGACCTTTCTTGCCACAGTGGTTAAGTGGATCATTGCGGTTGTTAAGTCAGTCACACAGTTGTTAAGGGAATCGGACTTCCCCATTGTTTGAATTTTTATCATGTGATCAGGGGAATGCAGCAAAAATCATAAGTGTGAAAAATTGTCCTCACTTTTTTCACTACTGTTGTAACTTTGAACACTCACAAACCCGTATTTTCAACTTTGCTGGTATGGTAGATCACAGCTTCAGTCCTCAGGTTTAAATCCAATTTTCTTATTGCTTTTTTCATCTAAAGTTAGTAATATTTGCCTCCGAGTGGCTTTTTATTTCAAAAGCCCAAGGCAAGAAGTACTATTTAATCAGCTTTGCGGTGAAAACAAAAATAAGAAAAAAAAATATACATATTTACCTGAAAGAGTCTTAGAAAAAGTGCCACAGAGTCTGAAAAACTCCTTTATTGTCTGCAGCCTTTTCAAAAAGAAAATCTCTTCTAAGACTTGCCGATTGTTATCATCATCAAAAAAGTTTGCTTGAGTGCCGCGGGCTTCCCTGATTATATCAATCTTGCGCCAGGCGGCAGGAATTTCCATCTTGTTTAGCTGTAGGGCAATTAAATTAAATTAAGCAGAAAGTTAGCTTGCCTTATACCTACTTTAATAAGTTTTGCTGAGACCCAGGATGCTATAGAGGTTAAAGGCACCAGGCTAGAAACTGGGAGACCAGCAGCTCTGCCTTAGGCATAAAACTAGCTGGATGACTGTGCCAGTCACTCTCTCTCTCAACCCTAGGAAGAAGGAATTGGCAAACTTGTTTTGAGAAAACATTGCTGGGACTTATCCATGTAGTCACCAGTAGTCGAGACTGAGTACTTCCCTCCAAAATTGCAAGTAAATCTATACCTTTTCAACCAATAAGCCAAATGCTGTTTCCACTTGAGCGAACATGCCATCAAATGCTACCAATAACATCTGGCCTGCTGACATTTTGGGGGTTTCCTCCACAGAGCCATTTCTGGGTTGAATCAGTTCGCCATACTGGGCATGGAGCATCCTAAAGAAAGAAGAATTTTACATTTTAAGCTACGTTTTATCCTGAACAGGCATGCAGACAGGGGGAGTGGCAACGGCTCACCTGAGGCTGCTGCCTACACAAATTCACGTATTCACTAGCTGTATTTATAAAGCACCGTACTCCTCCAAGACTCTTAGTGGTTTATAATAGAAATTAAAATCAACCACGAGCACAAGAGACACTAATAAGTCAAATCCCACAAGGCTAGAATCATTACTCACAGTCCTTCCAGCAATGTGCCTGACTGTTTAAAAACTCTGTGAAAACCTCAGTATTAACTGTGAGAAGGTGTCATATAGATCGGGGAGAGAAGAATGTTGTTCTAAAAGGAGGGGTTCCATAACTTAAAAACACTGGCTCCTCTTCTCTCCCCCCCCCTGCTGAATCTTATATGGGGGAACCCTGAACATCCCTACTTGTAACAATGAACAGGTGGCCCTGAAGGTACATAAGCCACGTTCAACTTAAAATTCAACACTCTGAATTGAACTTGGGTAGTGCACTGACAACCAATCTCTCATGTTTTGTGACTGTCATTCATCAGAAAGTGGGCTGTTGCATTATGTATCAACTGAGGCTTCCAGATAGTCTATAAAGGCTGCCCCACTAATCTGTCAGCGTTCCAGCAAACCTCCACTCCAGCCAATAACTCCAAGACAGACATCTTCTCAAAAGTTCTTTTTAATTTAGATAGTAACTGGCACGACTGGGGGAATCCTGAATCTGAAAATTCCGGGCTTCCTTGCAATAATCAAAACTACAAATCCAAACCCCTGCACCCATCACCACATCACATGCCTCCAATCACCATCCGTCCCAACTTAAGACTTCCCTTCACAGATGCGCACAATAGCACGGCCTTGAACTACAACAAGAATGTTATTTTGTCTAACTACATATTCCCCCAGAACTTCTACCCTCCCACTTTCCCAGGCTCAAAATGTGGCAGCGTGGGAGCATCTGGTCTCAGTATGGCTTCCAAAACTGACACCATCTGTTTTAAAGATATCAGGATGGTGAGTTCCTGATCCTTTTATCCATCCTATTCTCCCCAGATGTTAATAAAAAGCCGCTCCTACCTGGGTGGAATGAACTCAGGGTCAAAGGAAAGATAAAGCTGTCCGCTCCTTACCTTGCAACGTCAATGTAGTGAGAATGGGTTTCTTCCTCAAGACCCATGGCTGCGTTCCTTAAGTAAGACTGGAGAGACTCCACCAGGTTTTGCAAAGGAACATCGGTTATTTGCTCAATGAGGTTATCAAGCTCATTCAGCATACTTTCCAAGGTATATTCTCCTTTCATTAAGCACCTAAGGGCTTCTGGAAAGATGATCTGACGGAAGTTTGAATTCAGTTCCTGTCAGAAAAAACACAAAATGCTTCAAATCCATAGGCATCCAAAAAAAAAAAAAGAGTCAGCAGCGCTTAAATTAGGTATTTTTCCATGTCTTCCATGGAAGGTCATGTGAAGGAAAAAACTTTACTGCAGACTCAAGTGTTTTAAACACATTTGAAGAAGCAAATTGTCTTCAGCGCATTGATAGGAGAACACATGTATATGTATGCATGAGTATGACTCCCCCCCAATTTTCAATTATTTTTATTTTATGGTAATGGTTAACAGCCAAACTGCAGGCAGCCGGAAGCCTGCATTCTAAAACCCACCACAGCTTTTAGACTTATATACCGCTTCACAGTGCTTTTACAGCCCTCTCAGCATCAGCCTCTTGCCCCCAACAATCCAGGCCTCATTTTATCAACCTCGGAAGGATGGAAGGCACAGTAAACCTTGAGCCGGTCAGGATCGAACTCCTGGCAGTGAGCAGAATTAGCCTGCAGTACTGCAGTTCTAACCACTGTGCCACCAGTAACACAAATTCAATCAAAATATTGTTCCATTATGATTTACCCCAAGAGAAAAGCTCTGCAGAGTAACAAGATGTATTAAAAGCACATTTTTACCTGAAGGGAGATGTAAACTCCATTAGCAAGGTGAATAGCTTCTGATGCTTCAACAGGGTTAGGAATATCTAAATCCTGAGGGGTCAGGTGACACTGTTTGAGTAGCTGGACAAGACAGGTGACGTTGCCACTCATGCTACACAGTTCCTCCAAGAACCAGGCTCCGTCGCGGGACGTCAGGTCCACAAGCTGTTCTCCGGCACTGGACGCAGCGCCTTCCATCATTAAATTACGCCTAGGTAAGAAATTAACTTGGTTAATTTGGTTAATGTTCTCCTCCCCCATTTTTTTTTATTTTGAAAGCTGATGGGAGATATTAAAAAATGAAATTTGAGGCAGTTTGTTACTGAGCATTTGAAAGGAAGAACATAAACCAAAGGGAAACAAGTAAAATAAAAGAGTAAGTTAAAAAGAATAAAACACAAATTAAAAAATGTGGCATCTAAAATATCATTGAGATTACCAGTTTTACGATATAACAGTAGCTGTTCATGAAATTATGAGAAATGTATTAAGGTAGTCCTTGACTTATAACCATTCATTTCTGGCCTTTCAAAGTTACAACACTGAAAAAAGTGACTTAGGGCCAGTCTTCACATTACAACTGTCCTCAACATTCTGACAATCACGTGATCAAAATTCAGGTGCTTGGCAACGGCATGAATTTACAACGGATCCTGGGGTCGTCTGATTGTCATTTGCGACCTTCCCAACTGGCTTCCAACAAGCAAAATCAATGGAGGAAGCCAAATTCACTTAATAAACGCACAATTCACTTAAAGACTACAATGATTCACTTAACAACTATGGCAAAAAGGTCATAAATTGGATGCCGCCTGCTTAACAACTGCCTTGCTTGGCAATGAAAATTCTGGTGCCAATTGTGGTCGCAAGTTAAGGAATACCAATATGTCACTTTTAAAACTAAAAACCACTATTCAGCTTTAGACTACAAATACCTAAATTATCCTAATCTAAATCACCAACTAAACACTATACATGATCATAAAAAGGGAGGTTGCACATTCACCGTGTTTTAAACATTGTAATTGGTAAAACCAAAAGACCGAAGACGTTTTGAAAACAGAAAGAATCTCGTTCTAACACCTGAGCCACTTGCGAGTCCGTTTTTGCCAAGCATCTCACCTGGTGAGGCTGCAGAGAGCAGAGATGATCACGCTCGCTAAGCTCAGGGAGCCCTCTTCTCCGTTTTCGTGGAGGAAGACTTTAATGCAGCGCTCAATTTCCTTTAGCTGCTCTTCACACACTGGAACCGTGACGGCTTCCTGCTTCAACCGTTCTACCTGTCGCATCAGCCTGCTGTTAATATCTGCCGCATAGCGTTGCAAAGTCATTTCCGTTGTACTGATAAACTGGCACACCGCTGGGGGAGGTTGAGGGGCATACTGTAATTCATACCTGGGAAAGCAATAAAATTATAAACGGGTAAGGAAACACTCTGCTACATGGTCTGTGACAATGCCAAAGCTGGTCCGCTAAGCATGAGCTGTGTCCCATTGTTAAAATGCTATAATCTTCTCAGAGAAAACGTTGGAAATGGCATAATAATAAAGTACTAAAAAGCAGCCGAGTTTGGCAAAAGTAAAGTGCATGATTGATGCAGGGGTCAAAATACTTTAGGGGGGGGAAATGCATATTTCTCATGCCAATATTTAGCACTTTAATGAGCCAAGTCGGAGGAAATTGATTATTTTGATCCCTCCTTCTGTAGGTTAGAGAGAGAGAGGAGAGAGGAGAGAGGAGAGAGGAGAGAGAGAGAGAGAGAGAGGGAGGGAGAGAGAGGGAGGGAGAGAGAGAGCGCTTACTTCCGATAGAGATCCTGGCAACGGTCGATGGTCATGTTAACAATGAGGTCTTCCATCCAGACTTTCCACTGCTCAACACGGTGCTTCTGGAACACTGTTTTGGGATACTGTAGCGCAACGGTGGCATAGTTGTGCAGCTGCTCCAGACAGCCCCGTAGAACTGAGCGCCTCTGCTGGAGAAAAGCACCGACCTCTCCTTCTAGTTGTTCACACTGGCTGATCAAGTGGGCCTGTCCTGCATTCTGAAGAAAGGTGGTGGCAGGCACGTAGCTTGGAGGACCTTAAAAAAAGATGAAACACCCAGAAAACCATTCAAATCCACTTGTGTTAGAAACATCTATGGCAGAGTTCCCCAAACTTTTCGGCTTTGTGGACTTTTTTGGTGTGTGTGTGTGTGTGTGTGTGTGTGTGTGTGTGTGTGTGTTGGTTCAGCATGTGAATGTACTCCGCTCCATTTGCACGAGCCAGTTACGAAAATGGAGCACGCGTGCATGCACTCACCCACCGCTTTGGGCAGCCCAGTTTTGAACAGCTCACGGCCTGGGTGTTTGGGACTCCTAGTCTACGTTCAATCATCTGGTCATGGTTATCCTGAAGGTTCTTATTCCAAAAGTCACATGGGGTGTTTTTTTTTTCTCTCCTTCAAAATATTTTGCTTCAAGAAGCTTCTTGAGTTCTGAAGAAGTTCTGAAGAAGCTTCTTGGATTGAGAAGCGAAATGTTTTCAAGAAAAAAATCCAAGAAAGTCCAGCTGCCTTTTGGAAAAAGCACCTTTGATTTCCAGAGAGCATTTCTCTGGACCAAGCAAAAATTACCGAAACAAAACAAACAAAAATTAATAGCCAGCCATCAACGCCCTCATTAACAACCAAATGAATGAATGGCTAAATGAACAGTTGTAGTTGAGGACTCCCCTATATTGGCCTCTAACACCATTACTTGTAATGACTGCACCCTACTGTGAGAGCGTGCATTAAATAAAGCCAACATATTTTTAAAAAATGTTAGTCTATCCCCATATGCTCTCTTGGAATAGGCCCAACCCTCCATCTCGTACCAAGGTCCATTTGAGTGCTGATCTCCTGAAGCAGGCTTGCAAGTTGGGTTGCTTCCAGATTACTAAAAGCAGCTTGGTAGTGTGAGATCCACTGCTCAAATTCGTTCAGTTTCACCTGGACTGCTTCCTGCACTGCTCTCTGCTGAGTTTGCAGCTGTGTATGCTCAGAATATCTGTATTTTTTTAAAAAAGAGAGGAGGTACGAAGACATACAGCTGAACTTAACATTTCTAGACAGCTATTATCAACTTTACATCATATGATATATTATTCTTTAGACATATCTGTCAAGGGAATTGAAACTAATTATTTTTGAACAGGATATTTCAAAAATCTGGAGTTGGTTAACAATTCTTTTAAAAAATCAAGTAACACAATAGTTGATAAAGATGTTAAACATTGCATGTTCCTAATTCAGGTGTGTTAATTTTCACAAGCCTTGTGAGAGTTTTCTTTTTTTAAAAAAAAGTAGTACTAAACAAAGAGTTAGTATCCAGGTCTCCTCACCTTAAGACCCACAGCATGGTCTATCAACTGCAGTTGCCTACTAGAGTTTCATAAATTATTTTGAGATTCACCGAACGTAAGCATCATTTAGAAAAAATGACTACCTGTGCTGCAGTGTGTGAGATGGATGATCAACTCCTTCAGCACTTTCCAGATAATCACTCTCTTCTAATAGTTTGCCTTGTAATTTTTCAATATCTGTCAGCTGCTCTTGCAAATGTAAATATTCCCCTAAACTGCTATCCAGTTTAGGAATTACAGTCAGCATTTCGTCTCTGTTCTTAAACCAGTTGACCTGTGAACAAATGTTACATTATATGCAAAGTAAACCAAGTATTGTAAGTTTTCTGAATTTTAGTGGATGTAAATTAACAAAATACAAATAGCAATAAGACTTATATACTGCTTCAGTGTTTCACAGCCCTCTCTAAGCGATTTACAAAGCCAGTCTATTGACCCCAACAATCTAGGTCATCATTTTACCAACCTCGGAAGAATAGACGGCTGAGTCAACCTTGAGCTGGTGGGAATCAAACTGCTGGCAGTGGGCAGAATTAGCCTGCAATACTGCATTCTAACCACTGCTCCATCAGGGCTCAGTGATTAGAATCCTTTCATTATTATTATGGCAATAATTTAGGAGCTTTGGTTTCCACATCTATTGCTGAGAAATACTTTTAAAATTTTAAATATATATCAACTTTTATCTGAAAGAAAATCTGAAATAGTGTAACGGCGAAGCCTTAAAAATAAGCCAGGTTAGGAAACAGTTTACCCAAGGACTACTATTTGCTACTCTACTTTATCGTTAAAGGGGAAAAGTAAGAGAATCTAGAAAGCCTAACAGGGATTTCCTCTCCCCACTTTTATACGAAAGAGAATTGAGGAGGAGCAATCTTGAGCTTCTTTCTCACTCTCACAGGCTAAGCGCCAGCCGGATCTCCAGCCGGTAAGCTTAAGTTTACTTAACAGCTGTTGAATGTTTTCTTCAAGACCATCTCTGTACAATAACTTAAATATAAAATAATTTAGAATTACTGAAGTGGTTATTGGCATATTTAGCTCTTTCAAATGCAAACCCGCATCAAGGGATGTCGAGGGTACCTTTATTTCTGCGACTCTCGAGGAGAAGAGACTGCGGGTAATGTCCCTCTCCATTTCTCTTTTGCTCTGTTTGTTCTCTGCTTGCTGACCTCCACCACCGTACACAGCTCCAGCAAACCCTGCTTCGCCACCTGCGGTCCAGTCGACGAGCGGGTCATAGACAAAAGCTTCGAGCAACGTCAGCAGGGTTTCCCGTCCTCGGCGCATGATGTGCAGGACCTGTTTCAAGAACAGCTGCATCACCCGTGAGCCCAGCTCAACGTTTACAGAAAGGGAGCGTTTCTGTCCAACATCTTAGCCACAGGGCCTAGGCAGGTCTCTTTCAAAAGGGAATACTGCCAGTCCTCGACTTATGACCATAATGGAGGCTACCCATTATGGTCGTAAGTTACGACCATTGTAAAAGGGGGTCATCAGGTGACCGGATCTGATTTTACAATCTTTTTCCTAAAGCGAATTAAGGGAATCCATTATTTGCTATGGGATGTTTGTGCTGAAAACTGGAATATTGGTTTTTGGCTAAAATGTTGTAAAAATGCAAACGCTCATAAATGTGAGCTAGTGGCCAAGCAGCCAAAATGTGGTCACATGGCCACGGGGGGAGGGGAGGGGAGTGGCCTTGGAACTTTGGAACCAGGTCATAAGTACATTTTGGATGGGGGAGGAACCTTCATAACTTCGGTCGATAAGTGGTTGCATGTCGAGGACTAAATGTAAGCAATATGATGAAAGGAGAAAGAAAGGGTCTCCAAGGATCTGATCTTCCATTTTTGGCCCTGATCCTTCCCGCTTACCTGTTCACAAGAAAGCCTGAAAACCCCTTCCACTTTTGTTACTCCGAAGGCAGTTTCGATGTTTTGGGTCATCCGGAAGGGGACTTTCTCTGGCACTCGCAGGCTCTTCCCTTTTTCAAAGCAAACGTTGTAATCGATGTGCACAACTTCTCCTGTGGTCATGTCGATCAGCACATTATCCAGATGTCTGTCTCCGAGACCGATGATGTAGCCAACCATTGACATCACCGCAGTCGATCGTGCGTACGACTTGGAAGAGGGAAAAAGTATTTAAACGGAAAGTAATCTATTTTCTCACCATCTCCTTTCCCCAAACCCTCCCCCCCCCCAAGCTCACCAATGCTTACATAAGTGCGTCCTAAATAGGAAAAGCACCCAAGGGAACAATGTCAACACCCACACACAGAATGCATTCGCGGTGAATGTAATCGTATCTTTGGAGTGTGTCATAGAGACAGGGAGAATTGCATGTTGCACGTTTCTCCATTTCCAGGGTTGTTGAACAACCGGTTGGGGAACTGTCACACCTGGGCCTGGAATCCTCCTCCAAGCTCCCCTCTTACACATGGACAAGCGTTTAGTTAAACTGCCAGTGTTACAATAAAAATTAATGGACCTCCAGAGTCATTACATAACTCTGAAATCATGTCTGATGATTATGTCTTTATGAAGGGAGAGAAACCATTTTGGAAATGACTCTGTTTTTTCTTTTTATGTAAACATCTAGCAAATCCAAACGAAAAGTTGAATGGTACAGATAAATCTATTTTTATTTAAGAAAATATATATGGCTGCCTAACTCACACTCAGTGACTCCAGGTGGCTTACAAAGATAAAAATCTCATTAAAAAAACAGTAAAAAGCAATAATCCTCCACTCCTTGGTGACAACGATCAGTCAAATAAGCCACTTGATGGGCTCCATCCCACTCTGGGTTCTCCAGGCTGTTGGCAAAACCAGGTCTTCAGAGCCTTGAGAAAGCGTGTCAAAGTTGGGGGCCAGTGTTATCTAAATAACACAACATACATCCAAAGTCTTTAATGTGTTACCTGGGTCACTCTCCACCATTCATCAGGTGTGGCACATGACGACCAAAGCTCTTTAGCTAGAAGACTGGGTGGTGTGGCTTCCATTAATTCCTCCAAAACCGACTTCATGACATTCAGGGGCCAGTCTCGACGGGAGACGTCCAGACTAAGTCCAACTGCTTTCAAGGCTGGTCCAATTTTACTGTAGTAGAGTTCGCTGGGTCTGGGTACGATCCCTGGATTCTGTGGGGCCTGATAAGAATCCTGCACATAAAAAAACAGTCTGTCAAATGTGCTTTGCCCAGCTCAGCTCAATATTATTAGAACAACGGTGGTACATGCTGAATGTAATATTACGCATTTATCAGCTGGCCCATAATTTATGATGGATAACAAATCTTAAGGATTTGCCCTTTTACTATTCCCATTTCAAACCACATTATTCTGGATGGGACGAGAAAATACAACACTTTGAAATTAAAGATTATGTGACTTGCCTGTCAGCTGATGTATCTTGTATCCACTTTATTATATAAAGAGAAATAATACCATATGGATTACTAAACTCTAAGCCAGAAGTACCCAACCTCCGATCTGTGAACCAGTACTGGTTTGCAGCATGCCAGCAACCGGGCTGCAGAAACAAATGAAGCCCCATCTACGGGATGCAGGTAGCATGCAAAACCACACACCCCACCCCAGTCCGCAAAAAAAACCTTTCTCTACAGAACTGGTCCCTGGTGCCCCAAAGGTTGGGGGCCACTGCTCTACGCTGAGAAGAGCGAGGGAGACAATCTTTCCTCCGTATAAGTACATACAAAATAAATAACTTCTATTTCTGGCCGCACAACTTCTTTCCAAGATCCAGTGGTGTATTAAAGATGTTTCTTTCAACAGTTACTTGCAACTGTGATGCTCAAACCCAATAGGTCAGAAGGCAAATACTCTCCAGGAAGTAATGTGTTATGGGGGTTACAGCCCAATACCATCCAGATCGGATTTCCCAGAGTCCCCCAGCCAGCAGGGATTATGGGAGTTGCAAAGAGAGCTGGAGGACATCAGGATTAGGGGGTGGCTGCTCTCTAAGCTCAGGTTTCTTTTCCTGCTTTAAATATGCACGCTCTCCTGAAGTCTCCAGCTTGAGATGGTGGAGAAATCAAGGTAGTTCAACGGGCAGAAAAATTGGCACAGGAGTCAAATATAACCACCCCAAAAGTCAATACAACTCCCCCCAAAAAATCTCAGGGAAAGAAACCACCTGATCAGAGCTTGAAGCGATCCCACCTAAGTGCAATCATTTATGGAATGCGAATGCCAAACAATGTACGGTTTACCTTCTGGGCTTGTAACGCCGCCTCCCGCTGCTGCCACCTTTTGTAGAGCCCAAACAAAGGCGTGGCTCCATCCACCCACTGAATCAAGCCTGATCTTGTTCCCAGGGGAGTCACCGAGTAATGCCTGGCATGGAAACGAGGCGTCTCTTGGCGATTGATTGTAGCAAACATGGTGTTGACGATTGACAGGAACTGCATGATCCGTTCGTCCAGGTGCAAGTCTTCAAGGCCTGCGCGGAAAAGCAGACGAGGGAGGTTACGTGGGACGTTCCTTCCTTGCTCCCAGCACAGACTCCCTTGGGGTTTGGGGCATGTGCACAGATAGCGCTTGATTTACAATCACAACTGAGGCTCCACATTTCTGTTGTTAAGCGAAACAGCTGTCCAATGAATTTTGCCCCATTTTGCTACCTTTCTCGCCACCGTTGTTAAGTGAATCCCTGCCATTATATCATGTAACATGGTTTTTATGGAAATCCAGCATCCCCCGTTGACAAAAGGGGATCACATGATCCCAGGATTCTACAACTGTTATAAATATGAGCCAGTGGCCAAGTGTCTGAATTTTGATCACGTGAGTCTCGGGATGCTGCAATGGTCATTAGTGCGAAAAACGTTTTCCAGCGATGTTGTAAGTTTGAATGGTCACTAAACGAACTGTTTTAAGTCAAGAAAGAGCTTTCTTTACACAGCAGCAAAGGTGGATGGGGTGGGTTTTGTTTTTTTTTTAATTTTTTTGAGATCTGCCCTGATCAGAACTGCAAGCCAGAGATTCCCTTCCTTTCCTCAGTCTTATTTTTATGGCTGTGGAAACGGGTAGAGGTCCGTAACTCTCCTTCGCTAACAAGGGAGAGAAGGACCAGGAACAATAGCAAGAGCCCTTAGACTTATATCCCGCTTCAGTGCTTTACAGCCCTCTCTAAGCGGTTTACAGAGTCAGCCTATCGCCCCCAACAATCTAGATGCCAGCCTCTAGATGGCCCTTGGATGGGGAATGGAAGAGGCATCCTCTATGCCTAGAACTCTAGCTCTGCAATATATACATGGTGGCAATGTAGCAGAAGGTGAATGTCCCCCCTCCCCCGGGGTTGTAGTGCAGTTAGAGCACTGTGCCATTGGACTTGTTTGGGGGAAAGTTTCCCAGCAGTCCAAAGTGCCTCCAGATTCTTGTCTAGACTTCAAATGGCAATTTTCTCCCTGCGAGAAACTTTCCCCCAAACCAGTAATGACCCCTTCCCCTCATTTATCACATTGGCCAATTAGGTTAACTGGTGGGCTTCTCAAGTATTCATCTCTTCCTTCCTCCATCGCCCAGGAAATGACCTTGGTTCCCCCGAGAAAGCTCTATGCTCTGTCTAGTACTACATTCCAATCCTCCTCCCCTCCCCCACACTGTGTGGCGATGCTGAACCAGGAAAATGGCTTCTGCCAGAGTCGGGTCGGCATTGACAGTGGCTTCAGGTTGTCGGTTTATGACCATAATTGGGACCAGTACTTCCGTTGCTAAACGATGTGATTGTTAAGTGAATCACATCCAACTTTAGGGTCTTCTTTTGCTGCCAGGGTTAAGCTAGATGTTGTTAAGCAAATCCAGTTTCCCCCGTTGATTTTGCCCATTGGAAGCTGGCTGGGAAGGATGCAAATAGTGATCACGTGACCCGCCAGGAGGTTGCAACTATCGTAAATACATGCCGGTTGCCAAGCACCCGAATCGCAATCACCTGACTGTGGGATGCTGCAAGAGTCTTAAGTGCAAGGACTGGTTGTAAGTCACTTTTCCAGGGCCGTTGCAGCTTCGAATGTTCGCTAAGCAAACAGCCGTAAAGTCAAGGACTACCTGTATCATTGTACAGTCAATATTCCTGGCCAGCACTCCGCCTGGATATTTACACGGATTCCTAAATGTCGCACTGGGTTCTTGTAAGCACATGCACCTGCCGACTTAATAATTAAAGTGACCCAATGGGAGTAACAGAGACTGAGAGAACTCTGGCATCTCCAGTCGCTACCTCATAGCTAAAACAATTCTGCCCTAAAAGCCTTACCTTTGAAAAGATATGGGTAGTTTTTCCCATCGGAGCCCAGAAACAGCAGCTTCTTCGGTTTGGTTTTGGTTGGCAGAATGGTAATGGTGCTTCCTACGCTGTGTATGGTGACCGTGTCCCTGGCAGACACTTCTCCGGGGAGGGCTATCTCTGTGTTGGTCATGGCAGCCAGCCAGGGGCTGATCTCCTCTAGGCGCAAAATGTAGCTGGCCCGCTTCTGGGCTCTCTGTTGAAGGTTGAGCATCACCTGTTTTTTAAACACAGACCGGTCAAGAAAAGGTCCGTTATGAGCAGAGGGTTGGACTAGAAGACCTCCAAGGTCCCTTGCCTTATTCCATTATTTTATACATTGTGTTTTTTTTTTAAATTGTCAGCATTTGATGTTTTTTTGCTTGTTTTTCTTTCTTTCCCGATTTTATTTTAACTTTGGAGATAAATTATTAAAAAGAAACTAACCCACTTGGATATGTTAACTCTACATTCTACAAAGGAACCATTAAAAAAAACATATTTGTCCCATTATATAGGGAGAGTTTCACTCACTCTGATGTTTTTATCTTGGGATCCATGGATTACAGTAGTCACCATTCCTAGTCCCTCTTCTTGGGAACCAGAATTCACTTGGCGAAGGATGCAACACCAAACTTTGCAAATCAAGAACGAACTCTTCGATACTCTATTGTATCCCTACCCAATTATCTAATGCAGGGGGTCCCCGGTCCGTAGTATGCCAGCAACCAGGCCACACAAAGCCCCATCCATGGGATGCAGGCAGCACATGAAACAATGCCCCCACCCCCTGGTCCACGGAAAAACTTCTTTCCACAGAACGGTCCCTGGTACCTGAAAGGTTGGGGGCCGCTGATCTAATGCACACATAATGAAGCTGCTTCTACTTCAACTAAATAAGCGGGGGGGGGGGACCCTACCTCTTTGAAAGGGATCCAGCTGCTTCCTGGCTTCGCAGGATTTGAAGGGTTCTTTAGCTTTTCCAAGGCGTTCTCGATGGCATCCCCGTAATTATCCTGAAACCACTTCTCGTGGGGGGTTTCGGTGGGTGCGGCAGTGATGCTCTGCACGTGTTCCAGGGCAAACACAATGGGTTTCATTAAGGCTGTGTGCTTTTCACGCATGATGGCTATTTTTTCCTCTCTTGAAGGAAGAGGGGAGAAACGAAGAGCAATTAGGGGAAACTGTCCCTTATCTAACGAACAACTGAAACTAAAAAAATAGTGCAGTTTTTATTAGCATTCCATTACAAATCTGGAAAAAAAAAATCCTGAGCCTTAATTTCTACCTAGTCATAAAAGGGCACAGGTAGTCCTTGATTTACGATCGGTCACTTAGTGATCGTTCAAAGTTATGACAGATGTCCGCTGGTTAATTTATGACCCAGATTCAAAGTTCCAACAGCTTGGCCCCCACCAAGGTCATGTAATCACAGGGTCTCGTGCTCAGCAACTAGCCCACACTTATGGTTTGCAGCACTCTCTGTTCACATGATCCCAATTTAGGCTTTTGTTTCTGGCAAAAACCACCCGTTGCGGACAATGGATTCACTTAATGACTGCCACAACAAAGGTCATAACGGGGCTCAGTCTCTGTGGTGACCCACTTATCGTACAACAGTAATTGGGGGCTCAATTAAAAGCCATCCGTTGAGAAATACCTGTATGCAGAAGAAGAGAATATGGACTTTTTGTACAGATGTCAATGTCTCTTGTGATTTACAGTTAACCTGTCTGCAAATTTGGGAAATAAGAGCATCCTGCTTTCAGGGAAAAGAACGAAACTCCTAAGGTTTTTTTGTTTTTTGTTTTTTGCTAAAAGTTCTTTGAGAAACCATCTGACTAAATTCTCAGAGGACATTTCAGGAGGCAGCAGCACATCATCTTGTGCATTGGGAAAGAAAGCTTACTTGCGTAAGGTGTTGTTATTCTGGACCCGCTTTACTTCATCTTCCAGTTGCTGAATGCGCCTGAGGACGTACATGTGTTGCTGCAAAAGGACCCCCAGCCAAAGTTCGTCCCAGAGAACAGTGACTCGGCGCAGCTCAGCTACAAGCATCTGAACCTGGATTGACACCAACGCAAATGTTTCTTTTAATGGTACAAAGGCAGAAATGGATTTCGCAAGGCTCTTTTCCCCAAAGACAAAGAACACAGATTCCTTCCTGCTTCAAGCCAGAACTGTTAAAGCACGGAAGGTCTAACTTAAACGCAAGCAGCAAAAATAAGATGGAAACTATACCTGTAACACCATTGTTGGGTTTGCAGCTGACAGCTTCTCGACGATTTTGCTGTAGCAGTCTTGCATCATTGCCTGGTCTTCATTTAAGCCCAATTTGGCCTCGTCCTTTAGGCTCTCTTGAGAAGCAGGAGGGCTTGCCCCATCACACTCGCTGCCCAGCAGTTCTTCCCCTTGAATGTTGCCCAGAAAGGTAGGAATTGCCGAGGGGAATTTGCTCCCTAGGTTTTCAAGGGAAAAGAGAGTTAGTCTTACTGGACAAAAAATCCAAAAGTTGACTATAGATTAGCAGAGTTAACTTGGTTAAATTATTTATACATCCTTAGACTAGTATGAGCCCATATTGGCCACCTCAGCTGTATTGGTCCAACATAAAGACAAGCTATGGAAGGTTAGAACCACAAAGTTGGTTCCTTGTGGAAGTTAAATTCAAAGATGGATCAGCATCAGTGTTCACCCACAGGGGTCATGCCAATTTTCCAACGGAATATCAATACAGGCAGTGCTCAATACGCAACCATTATGGAGCCTGACTGCTGAAGGTTGCATCAGAACTTCAAATCGGAGTCATGTGCCCCTTTTCATGTCAGTCATAAGTTGAGGACTACCTGTACAATTTGCTCTATTTATGAAATTTGGTATAAGGCAAATCTCTGTGTGTGTATGCGTCTGGGAGACCACCTACAATGGAAGCCATGTTTATAAAATGGGACTTTCTTATTATTAAACATCTATTCTTCAGAAGAGGGGGAGGAACCCTTTGAATAGGCAGGGAAGAACTTGCCATAAGAGTGAAACAGCATAAATAAGAGATGTCCTGCTCATGTTAGCATTTCCAAGATAATGCGCTTCATGCTGAGTACAGGTTCTCTGGCATGGGGAGCGTGATTCACTGACTAGCTAGATCCTGCGCATGCAAAGGTGAAACTTTGCAACAGTATGAAATAAGATAAAAAGCCTGCAATATATACATTTGCTGGTAAAAGGATTTGCAACACGGCTAAAAGATAAACAACTTAAGAGAAATGAGGTATTTCAAAAGATACTGAATCAAAAATACCCGAGGCTTGAGATTCGCTGCTCAGAGAAATAGTGCCAACAATTGCAGGGTACAGGATGAGGTGAGGAGAATCTTGTGCTACTCGGCAGAGAAGGTTGCAAATGCTCTGTCGAACATACACTTCCGGGTGATTTAGACGTGAGAAGAGTTGAGGAATTATGCCTTTACGAAGACAAAAAGCAGGCAGCGTAAATAATTGATTGGCACGCCGCACTTGAAAGGCTGTTGTTTTTGTGTTTGACCACTTAAAACCACACTTAAGTCTTACTGCCCTGAAACACTTACTAATGAGTATAATCTCTTGCTAGCACATGCCCCATCCTTGACTGTCTTACAGCTCAAGCATGAAAATGCTTGTTACTAATAGAGCTACTGCAAACAGCTGTCTTGCCCAGCAGAAGCCAGTCTGTGCAGAACTCTTAAGGGGTGAACTCAAAACAATGCAGAAGGCAGCCAATATTTTGAAGCACATATTTTGGTCGGTATATCATAAAATTCATTGGCCTTTTTAGCAATGTTCGCTTAGTCATATTCTATATTTATCATACACTTTCACACCCTGTCAAGAAAATATCTTTTGACTTCCAAATGCACAAGAGATTCCATTTGTGCCATGAAGCTGTGAAACTCAGGGCGAGAAATTGACACACATTTGTGAAGTACCCCATAATATCTCAAAAGAAAATATTCAATTCAACGTTCACTCAACAATGAAGTGGTCAGCATATACATTTAACAAATGAATAAAATTCCTTAAGTTCCTTAAGGAAGGGAGGAAAAGTGTATTTTTACCAAGTCTACCATATTCAAAATTTAGCCCCATGAAATGCAAAGATAACCATCGTGGGATAATTACAACCAATTCATTGTAGCCTATTAACTCAAGTTGGGTTTTATCTCTCTCAAACAGCTTGAAGACTAAGAGAATTGAATGCTGAACTGCTAAAAATGTCCATACCTCGCCATGGAGCTGTAGGAGTCGTTTCCAGTCCGTGCTCGAGATACTGCCTCAGTTCCCCAGCGTGTTTCACAAGCAGCCTTAACAACCTCAAGGTGGCCATTACAATGACATCATCAGTGCTCTGTTCTGAAATATTCCTGAGGTGCAATCTGGGATCATCTTCATCAAGAGGAACCTACAGATTGAAAGAGGAAACCAGCTCTGCTGAGAGAACAGTTCTTTTTACAAACCTCAGCGGCTTAACAGATCAAAAAGCACAATTGCCCTACCTGGCCAGCATTAAGTTTCAGGAAAGTAAAATAGGCACTACAGGAAAGCTTATAAAGGCTGAAGATCCTGTCTACAACTTTTCTCCACACTTTGATGAGTCCCTCAGTTGAATTCTCTTCCAGGTCCAAGAGCCAGGGGCAACTTGTCAACAACTGGCGCCAGATCACGTCCACCATATCGTCTTCCTCATTGTCTTCATTCTCTGCAATCTGAAGGGTTATATCCTCATCCTAAAGGGAGATTTAAATGTAAAGATTACCCCTGGGTAACACCAAAGCAGATTACAAGTTGGCAAATAAAACATTTTTCATCCTGGTTCAGTTAAGGGTAATTTTTAAGCAAGACAGTTTTAGGCAGGTTCATGCTGTCCATTGATTTACACCAAAGTGACATGGTTTACATTTTCAATATAATCTTGTTCAATGTGATCTTGTTCCTTTCTGATTGCACAAAAGTATAGGGCCCTCAAATATATAAAGAAATGCCCACATAATAGTGATCTAGCAACATTGGCCTTTCGATTAATATTTAGCAAATTCGTATAGAAAACTGTTAATAATTTTGTAAGCAAAGACATTGCTAGTGCTGTATCTGACTTTTCAACCGTTATTCATCTGCTAATTTTAGGCTAACCTGAATCCCAGCAGGCCGGCACACTGCCTGTCCAAGAATGCTGTAGATTTTCTCTCTGTCATCTTCTGTAATGTTTTCTGGAAGCAGGCTTTGAACTTCAGATTTTTCTCTTGGCAGTAGGCGCACGCCTCCTTGACTGTAACATCAAAGAATTTTTTCCAAAAGTTAAGTTATTTGGGTGGTTCTAACATAGCTTTGCCAAATTTTTGCAAATATCCTACTGTTCAGTCTGCTTATTCAATTATCTTCCCCTGCCTTAGACAAGACAAGAATTATTAACTTCAGACGTATTCAGAGCCAAAGACAATTTAAAGAATTGGGTTTACCTGGCATTGTCAACCACCTTTCGGCCCCATCTGTAAGCCCAGCTAGCTAGAGCTGCCCATGATTTCGCTACTTCAGGAGCCTGGGCTGAAGAGAGGCGATACAGCTGCCCCAAAATGAAATCAGGTTCTCCAACACCGATGTTGACTGGAGAAAGAGAACAAAGCAAGGTGTGGTTATCTCCAAAAAAAAAAAAAAAAAAGGGCCAGTGGTCCACCTTTCAAGTAACCAGCAGAGAGAAAGATCTCAGCTGAATGGCATGATGGCGGACTATCAAAGACCTATTTGTTTGTTAGATTTGTCTGCCTGCCATCTCACAAGGAGACTCTGGGCAGCTTACAAGGTTAAAAACAATAAAACTATACATAGATGGATGGATGGATGGAGGCAGGCATGGTGGCCTAATGGTAAAGACACTGGCCTCCCACTCAAAGTTGAGAGTAGGTAGCAACATATATTTCTATCCTAGGGCACAAAGAAAAAATATTTGCTGTAAACTCAATGTGGCATCAGGAAGGGCATCTGGCCAGTAAACGCTCGGCTCCATCAATTCTACCCCAAATTAAGGGATTACAGGACTGTAAGAAGGAAGGAAGGAAGGAAGGAAGGAAGGAAGGAAGGAAGGAAGGAAGGAAGGAAGGAAGGAAGGAAGGAAGGAAGGAAGGAAGGAAAATAAAATATAAATTATGATTAAAATTACTGTAAAAAGGTAGGGAAAGTAGGAACAGGGTTTGTAGAGGGTGAGGTGGGATCTGCTATTGGTCCGTCAACCACCTCCTAGGTAGACAAAGCAAAAAAAGGGGGGGCAGCTCCGGGTATATTTTACCTGTGGATTCACTTTCAATCCTCGGATACTCTTCCTCCATGGAATTAACGGATGGCAGATCAATCAAGGTGTAGATGTTTTTGGACAGCATGGAAAGGCCCGTGAGATTTTGTTGCTGTCGTGCTCGATACACTTGTTTCAACTGCCCTGAAATTTCCTTCCACTCAGCTTGGATCCACTTGGCTAAGGTCAGAATGGACTTGGCCACAGCACTTTCGGCTTTGGCAGATTTGCAGAAACATATGGCGCAGGAGCTCAGCATTTCCATGGCGTGGGTGGACTGGCCTGAAAACAGGGGAGGCCATTTTAGTGGCAGACAGTGGTAGAACGAAAAGCTGGCATTTCAGCTCTGCTCATTTCAGAGATGAAGGTTGCCTTAACAACCCACCCTCCCGGGGGGGGGGGAGACAGATATAAAGCATCACTAATAAGAATGAAAAAACTATAACATTCTTTGCATTAATCCAGAATATTTGATGCAGATGTGTTTTTCAAAATGTTTTGCCGCTTTTCAACTTGACACAGAATTTGAGAAAGAGTCATCTTAAAAGAGTTTAAAATCCCCATTTGGTATTCTACTAATGTAGCAAGAACTGTTGTAATTCTTTTCCCCCTTCTCAGAGACTGCCTGGATAAGCCCCTGCAGTTTTCTTGGTGAGGTTTTTCTGAAATGGTTTGCCATTGCTTACTTCCTAGGGCTGATAGAAAGTGTCTGGCCCAATGTCATCCAGCTGGCTAGGTGCCTAAAGCAGCACTAGAACTCAGAGCCTCCTGGCTTTAAGCCTGGTGCCTTCACCATCACATCGACCTGGCTCCTACCATGAATTTAGATAAACTCAAATTTAAGTTTTCACCTTGTCCCATGTGGAAAATTAGACATAGGTTAATTTCTCAAGTTATCAGTGTGATCTGAAAATTTCATTAAAGCCGGCTAAATCCAGAGTCGCTTCAGATAGTGAGTTGGGCAACATATAAATTTAATTAATTAAAGAAAACATGGTGAGTACTGAAAAGTGATTTTTGAGAAAGTTACACAAGCGGCACTTACCAGCTGTGTACAACAGTTTGGTCTTTTCTATTTCAAGCTCAGGACCCCATTTTTCGTCCATCTGAATCGGGGCCGGCTGCTTCTTAAAGTGGTGGACTAAATCCTGGGCTGTGGTGGTTTTCCCTAGCTGAATTTCGCTACACTGAGCAAGCAGTCGTGTCGCCAGGGCCACGTTCCCACGTTTCCTAGCAAATTTGGCCGCTGTCAGCCCCAGTTCCATTAAATGGCCTTTAACTGGAATACTCTGCTCTGAAACACAGAAATCCCAAAGTGGTGAACTAAAAGAATCAGAGGTGAGAGAAGAGGAGCTGCCACAAAAAAAAAAGAAGCGGGGGGTCAACTTATTTTCCAAAGCATCAAGAAGGGCAGGACAAGAAACAATGGATGGAAACTAATCAAGGAGAGAAGCAACCTGGAATTAAGGAGAAACTTCCTAATAGTGAGGACAATTAACCAGTGGAACAGCTCGCCGCCAGAAGTGGTGGGTGCTTCCATCACTGAAGGTTTTTTTAAAAAGACTGGACAGGCCGCTGTCTGACATGCTTGAACAGGGGGGTTGGACTCCAAGGTGCCTTCCAGCTCTATTCTAATTAAAGATATTTAATCTCTCCTCTTGAATAATATTACCAAGCATTGGATCTAAATAGGGTTTCCCTTTCTTTAAAAGTATGATCTCAACTTCTAGGTTCTCTTAAATCCAACAGCAACTAATCCTGATTAAATAAGTCTTTCCTTCTTTTTAAACTTTAAGGCAGAAAATCAGGTGGAGAGATTTTGCATTCTATTTAACTGTACCCCATGGCGACATAGCTATAGATTCTCCCTGAACAGGCATTCATGAGATAATATGATGGTTCGGATCTGAGAAACTAACTGCAGAGTAATACAGCCGCTACACTTTTGTCAGTGGGGCAATTCTAGAACCTCCTTATCAAAATGCACGTGTGTTTAGCATCTATACCTTTCAGTTTCTCCAGCAACTGATTTTGGAACATGGTGTATCTCAAAGCATGCATCCACGGCCTTACATCATGTTGCTTACATGAACGCAAGGCTTCGCTGAACAAGGGAATGAGGCAATCCTGTAAAAAAAAGCAAAGGATATGAGTAGTGGGTGGGCTGGAAGACATTTTTTCCTCCAGCTTCTAATAGAAAAGAGTCCTACACAGAACCTGACACATTCTTAAAGTATGTGCTGTATACCTGTCTACACGCTTCTTCATTAATCATAGGTGTTTGACAATACGGTAATGAAAAGTCAGTGTTGATGACTTCTAGTATTACAGTAGTTACGTTTTTATTGCTTTATGATTATATTTTAGAGATAGAATTACAGGTAGGGTTTTACTACTATTGTGACGGTCAACCATACAGATCTTTAAATATTTTTAATGAAACAAAGCAAGACTGATTATGAAATACCCTCAGACAATAAAATCCACTCCCGCCCACCCCCCAAAAAAGCAGTTAAGATAACTACAGAATAGAACTTGATCTTAACCCCCATAATGCTAATATCTGAAGCCTAGGGTGGTTATTCTCAAAGTATTTTGCCTGGTCTGGACTTTGTTCTCCATGGCATAAGGAAATCTTTTAAGGTCGGGGGTTTCTGAATTCACACACTTGGCCAGGGTGGACCACAAGCAAGAGCACCCATCCATATCAGATGTCCTGGTCCTGTCCTGTCTTTCCTGTTCAGGAGGCAAAGGCATTTACCTCGGAGGGCAGCCGGCTCGAGACTGTGTTTTCCAACGCGGACGAACAGTACAGCTGCAGAGTGCTGAGGACGGGCAAAGACTGAGAAATGGTCAAGGTGGACAGGCGTAAAGGCCCAAGAGCAATGCGGGACGTCTGCTTCAAATACTTGGTCAAGTTCCTGGAAAACCAAGCGGCACATCCAAGAGTTATTCGAGCTGCTTAGCCTTCCATAAAACCTATCCCGACCACCCGACCACCACGCCATGCTCACTCGGTCATGGGCTGCCATTTCTGGTCCTGGTCGAGGTAGCCTACGGCTGTGGCCAAACAGACGGAGCTCCTCAACAGCTGAACCTCGATGGCTTTCTGAAGTTCTCTGGGATCGGGAGACAACACGTTTGGAAGGAGCTTCTTCATATCTACAACGAGCGTCAGCAGATATAGAGTTGCTAATATCCATCGATTTCAGGCCGGCTTTTTTAATCCCACAATAAAGTCGTCACCACCACCACCACCAATGGATGGGCGTGGAAATTGAGCTGAACCCCCCGTTGAGTCAATCTAAGCTTTAACTTGGGGTACCTATTTTTTCTTTGGCCCCTCCAATAAGCAGGTTGATGTCCTCCCCAGGAAGCAGCTCTAGTTGTTCTGTACATTCGGCAAGTTCTCCAGCTCCGAAGCTGCTCAGGGACCTGCGATAAAAGGAAACCTGCTTCTTAATTTAGCTCAGCAACAAGCAGCATTCTGCTTTATTTCTGCAATAGTCCCTTCCAACATCTACAAAAACTGGTCTCTTTCTGATAGGCTGCTATTTGGGAGAGGGGAGATATTAATTGGTTAATAAAATTTCTACATGCTAGAAAAAGATAAGAGAGGAAAATAATGGACTAGGTTTGGACCAGATGACTTACAAGGTCCCTTCCAACTCTCTTAATGTGTAACTCGGTACTTTTCTCTTTGGTCTCATCTGTTACTTCATCCAACCCACTATTTTGCCCTTCAGAAGTTTACACCAGAGGGCATTGCTTTTCGGAATGACTATCCTAAAATATAAACAGTTGAGCCTGTTTTGGCAAGGTCACTGTACAGATATGCCGTACAGAATTAGTAAGGCGCAAAATCTTTGCAAGAGGTCTGTTATTACATTACTATTTCAATTTTGACACACATTTCAAGAAAAGCAGTTTGGAATGGGCAAAAAAAGGAGACACTATATTGGATGAATGCCTGGAGATCAGAGACCATAGCTCCTGAGAGGTAGGGCGGCTGCCTCGGAAGGCTATCTCCCAATAGGCTTCCTTGTGCAGTTGGTGGACCACTGTGAGAACAGCCTGCTAGACCAGATGGGTCAAAGGCGTGACTTAGCAGTATGCTGCTTATCTCCTCAAACCTGTATGGGAGGCTGGCTGCTATTATTATTGTTGTTGTTGTTTTTGTTGTTGTTGCTGTTGCTATTATTATTATTAATTTGTTGGTAATGGAGAAGCAGGAGGCAGAACCAAATATAACTGCAGGGCGCAGAACCAGCACACTCAAAATCAGAAGGCTACCCTTGCCAGGAAAACCTCAACTGTCATCTCCTCTCGGTTTCCTTTTGCCTGTCACACAGGGGAGCTGTCCTAACCACGCCCGTTGCCTGAAAGGCTTCCCTGCGGCACGGCACAGCTGACAACCCGGAGGAACTTACTTGATGTAGTTGAAGTCCGCTTTTAAATTTACTGAGCCACTGCTGCTGTTTTTTTTCAAGTCATGCACCGCGTTCTGCCATTCCTGCACCGCAGACCAGTCAGAGATGGAGATGTAACACTCACAAGCTTTGTTCCCCAGGTAATTGATGACTTCAGGGGAAGAATCCCCGGACTTAGTCAGCACCATCTTCCGCGAATCTCCTGCATAAGCCAAAGTCTATTATTAGCGCCCTCCACAAACTTACAGACACAATATTTTCAAATGTTTTATTTTATGTATTTATTTAGTTCAATATTTTATTACTCAACACACACCTTGGAACTCATTTCTTGGGATGAAAGCTCGACTGGAGATGCCCATCTATTGTGTTCTTTGGAAAGAGTTTTACTTCCCTGCCTGCAAGATTCTCACCCACGCTATTTTTGGTCAATGCAATATTTGTCTCTTGGGCAAAGGTACAGAAAATGACATTGCCAATCTTTTTCTCCTCCTTGCCCAAAAGAGGTTGTATTATTGCTTCCTATGGAGAACGATTACACACGAACTATCCCCCAATAGGGCCCTACCAAGTCAAAGGTGCCAACTGTATATTCTTGCTTGTTCCATTTAAGGAGCATGAAGTTTACTCTTTTTAGACTTATTCTAAGTATTATCACCTACACACAGAGAGACAAGCCACCCTTCCTTCTACGCTGCTAATCCATGACTGTCCCAGACTTTAAGTAACTGACTAAACAAACACAAGTCCCTCAAAAGAAAAAAATTAATACCCACCATTTAAGGAGTGTTTCGGGCTGGCATTATTGCCACTGTTCAAATTAGCCAGCTTGAGGACGGTTTTGTCAAAACCGGAGACACAGCAATCGACTCCTGTCATGGCAGAGAGATGCTCCTGGTATTCAACGGCTGCCTTTTCAAACCTTCAAGAATGTCAGTTGCAGGAATTAGCAAAACTTCCCATGGCTACTTATCCTGCTTTAATCCATCCCGTAATAGAACGTTCCTCGCTGGGCAGAAATGACCCTCCTATAGCTTGGCAAGGAGCAGACCAGAAGCGCAGATTTAGCCTGCAAATTCGCCTTTTCCAGCTGCTCTTCCCATTAAAGGGAGAGAGAGAGAGAGCGAGCGGTACATGAACCCATCATCCTGTTCATCGCTGTTCTCCTACTCAGAAAAAGGCTATAAACCTCCGTTTTCCCACCACCCCTCACCTTCTAAATCGGGGGTCTCCAAACCTGGTAACTTTAGCATTTGTGACTTCAACTCCGGCTGAGGAATTCTGGGAGTTGAAGTCCAGAAGTTTTAAACTTAGCAAATCTGGAGACTGGTGTTCTAAATCTACTCCCAGTTGGTACTTAGGATACTGTGCCACATAACCACAATAGCCTACGGTGAGAATAAATGACCTCCATCAAACAAAACCACATTTAAAACAGATCTTCAAAAGATACTGAGTACCAGTCTCAGTTCTACTAGATTATACGGATGCTCTGAAAAAATATGCACCCTGATAAATGGATGCCGACAAGCTACTGTGACATCACATCCATAAAGATAACATAATCCACACGATGCCACTTGGTTTCCCTTCCCCTCGTGGAAAAGTCTAAACGTGAAAAGAGGGGGAAGTGTTATATTCGTTCAGCACTGTTGTATAGACTACTCACCGTCCTTCGGCCTGCTGAGCTACAGAATTAATCCAGGTGAGGTTTTTGCCAACTGTAGCCGAAGACCAGACAGCTATACCTTGAATGGCTTCAGGGCAATGAAGTTCACACAGGGCTTCAACGACCATCATGATAGTTACTTCCAATTCATTTCCCTAGGAGCAGAGAGATCAAAAAAATGGTTAGTTTTATTTATTGGTTGAATCCCATCATGTCTGACTCTAGAAGGTCAGTGCACATCTCTGTTTCTTAGCTGAGGGAGCCCCAACATTGTCTGCAGATATTTCCATAGTCACTGAAAAACACTCTGATGTTGGGAAAGATGTTTGGAGGCAAAGGGAGAAGCGGGAATGATAGAGGATCAGATGGTTAGTTAGGGTCATCGACGCCATGAACAGGAATTTGGGGGCAACTGTGGGAAACCATGGAGGAGAGGGGCTCCTGACGTCCTATGGTCCATAGGCTCACCAAGAATTGGACACAACTTAGCAACTGAGCAACAAATTTCAGTCCTTGTGATTCTGATAACAAATCCATCTTGAGTGATAACTCATATAATTACTCTGCACTGGGTGGGAAAATAGGGCACAAGTAAGCCAGCAACCTTTGGGTTCACCCAGTGATTTATTCAGAGGACTATGAAAATATTATGCTCAGAAGTGTCATTACCTGAGATATATTATTAGTCTTCATTTCTGTCAGCAAATCAAAGCCATGACGAACAGTGACAGCAGGCTGTCCAGCCAATAACCCAACGCGCATGATGGAAAGACGAATACGAGTTAACCAATCTTGGCAGGTCTGACGGTTTGTATAGAAGAAGGTCCTGATTACCTTTGTAAATGGAGAGGCAGAAATCTCACTTACTGCTTGCGTACTCACAGATGTACAAACAGAAATATCTGCCTATACATCAGAGGTCCCCAAACTTGGCAAACTTTAAGACTTGTGGACTTCAACTCCCAGAATTCCTGAGCTAATAGGACTAGAGGAGGAAGTCTGGGAGTTGAAGTCCACAAGTCTTAAAGTTGCCACGTTTGGGGACCCCTTCTATACACCATAAAAACAGTCAAACAAACAAAACAACTGGATGGAAAGCAAGTTCACTTTGCACCATGGAGCATAACTATCTTCAGAAGGAGCTTTGTGAAGATAACCCCAATCAACAGCTGGTCTATTGATCAGCAACAGGATGCTTTAAGGCTACTACATAAGAAGGAGGGGGCAGGGACTGGTGTTACCTTTGGTGGGGACGTAAGAGCATTGGCGCACCCTTCATAAGCATTATACATCAGTTTCTCCAAGTTCTCCAAGTACTGAAGGAGCAGAACTAGCCGCAATTGGTTGCTGCTGTGACCTTCGTCATTGTCAGCTGTAGTCCACTGGCTGACGTCTTGATCCGGATTTAAGGTGTGAGCCGCAAGGCTTCTAATGATACCTGGAAGCAACACCCATTCAGAATAGATCAGGGTACAATATTTCAGACTAACCCTTTCTACCCAAACTTTAAAAAGGCAATCCCTTTATTGCAGAAAGCTCACATTACCACTGAGCATTTTGAACTGAATCATACTGAATGCCCAGACATCCTTATGTTGAATCTTAACTGTATATACAATAGTTGTCTATAGATTCATGATTATAATGACTATTTAAACCGGAGTTTATCTCACATAGGAAACAATAGGGGTAAGTGTGTAACTAGCTAGGAAAATATCAGAAAAGAGGATCCCTCACAAAGCTCTGAGGAGAATATTCACTAATTTGTTTGTACAAAACCAAGGCTACAATCTTATGTCTGATTTGCCATCCCACTAGAAAGGGATTTTTTAAATTTTTTATAACCAGATTAGAATACATAGGAATTTTATGTATGCTATGCCTTGGAAGTCTAGGGGGAAAAAAATCAACGAAATGTTTTTGTCAATTTCAACAACACGTGAACTAGAATGCTTTTTTAAAAAATGCTATTACATATTATGCATTTTAAGTTAAGACAGGTTCCTATTTAAAAATGTAAACATATTATTTCAAAAATGCCCCTCAATTTTTGGGAAGCACACATGCATGGTGCTTATGAACATGTTTTAAAAATGTCTAGTCATCCACGGTAAAAAGTATTAAAATATACTATAAATTTTTTCAGGTTACCTTCAATAGTCTGGAATGTGTCCTGAGCTCTACCGAGGGGTGTTCTTAATTTTGATAGGACAGTAAATTGGGCTGCTTCCCAAATAGCCCACTGCCAAAGTACAGCCTCTGTTTTCAATAAATTGCGTGGAATACTGGATGGATCATGTTTGTCCAATCTTTGGCAACTATAAAATAACCTTTCTAGCCAGCTCTCTTTCCTGAAACAAAGTTGGTTGTTAAGGAAGGTGAGCAAAAGTTAACACAATATAACTGAATTATATTTCATTTGGATGAAGAGAGGAATGTTATCTACAGTAGCAGTGGCTGTATTCAGATAACAGTAGCTGTACTCAGATTTAACATCAAATAAAATTAAGTTCTTCATTCTATCTATATGTCTCGGGTTGTCACTTCCTCTCTTCCATCCGCAGCCACAAGCAAAACTTCTTGTAGAGGCTGAGTTATTTAATATACAGCATATTATGTATAATTTCTCAATAACTGACTACCTCTTGCCAATACACCCAAATTTCCTTGTTCCTCCACCCCACCAAATAATGTTCCTTTTTTTGTAGCTTTGAAGTTTGCAGGGGCTTCTTACCCTGTTCGGTGAGAACTTCCATACAGAATGAAACTGATGATATCAGAAAAGTCTTGTGGGTGAAATGTGTTGCTTGGAGCTTTGCTCATGTGTCCTCGAATGGCTAAGGAGATTTCTTGGATTTCTGTGTGGTGGTGATTGCTATCAAAAATTACACGGACAAAAACACAAATTGTTTAGTGAGAACTTGGAAGGCAAATATACAGACCAACGCTTCCTCCCGGCTGTCACCTGTAAATGCCAACCCCTCCTCCACAGGGGCTTTTACATGGGCCTCATATTATACATGTGTAGTATGACCTACTACTTGGTATGCAGAAAAAGTAGAAAAAGACCTGTGACACAGCGCGCAGTCCATTAAACCCCTCACATCCTGAAGAATCTAACTCCCAAACCATCAAATTCTCACCATGGATTGGGAAAGGATCTAGGGCAGAGTTTTTCAACCATGGCAACTTTAAGATGGGTGAATTTCAATTCCCAGAATTCCTTATCCAGCGTGCAACTGATCTTAAGGTTAGAACTGGAAGTATCTGACTACAATATGTCACTCGATCTTGTTTTTCCACACACCGATTGTAAGAATTTACACCCAGGGCAATTACTCACCTTAGTATGATATCCAAAGGAATAGACTTTAAGAGCTTTCCAAATGCTTGCCTTATCCGAGCAACACTGTGCACCAGCTGAACGCGGCATACATCAACACACCTGTGCCATAAAACAGTGAAAACAACACAGTAATGCAGGCTCTCACACAATAACTGAACGGAACAATGAATTTGCAAAAAGTTAATGGACTAAATACCTTTGGAGTAAGTCTTCTGGGAGAGAGGATGACAAAGCATGAAGGCTGTTGCATGCTTGGAGACATATGTTAACATCTTCCAAGAGAGCTGCGTTTTGGAATTAAGGCAGTTTTATTACCCATCAGAATATTATCCGTTTATCTTTTAGCAATGACTGTTAATATTAAAAGGGCATTTAAGAGCAATGAATGGCAGAAGTTGAACTTAATTTCCTCAATTTTTACACATCTTAATTCCTAGGTATCTTCAGTTTAAGTTACTTACTGTAACCAATCTAGGGAAAACTAAAGTATTAAGTTTGCAGAGGGGTAAAACGTATTTTTACCAGATTAGAAAAATTTGAAATTAGAAAAAAATGCATTATGTTATTAAGAATATAATTTATATTTTGGGAAGACTTTAACTAATGGAAATAATGAATGAATTGTGATTTATGCTATGTTGTTGGCTTTAAAATGTTCTCAATTAAAGAAATATAAAATGCAAGACCTTTGCTAGTTTTCTAAGAACAGATTCACAAGAAAATTGGTACGCATTTTGCTTACCCCTTTTTAAATTAGAAAAATCAAACTCTTACTGTTTGCCAGAAGTCCTTTACAAAACTTATGGAAGGAGGGGAGAGAGAACAAGGGTGCGTAGGTCTCTGATTTCTTCATCAGAACAGCTACTTCCAAAGCCCAAGTCATGAGCAATTTCCTAAAAACAAAAGCATTCTCTTCAATTTTTATATTATGTATCTATGCCTTTCTCCAGACTAGCCATGCTTTTCAAAGATGGCAGTTTCAAACGACAACATTATTAAGCATGTTAGCTGTGGAATTCTGGGGGTTGAAGTCCACACAACTATAAAGTTGCCAACCTTGAAAAATGTTGCTCTGGAGTTAAATTTGATAGCCAAGATTTAAATGAAGAACAGGCAATTATTACAAATATCCAGGAATCTAATTCCACTTTCTGAGAATAAGGAAAAAAACTCTTAAATATATCAAGTTTCTTCCCTGCCCTCTTTTCACATGCACTGAACATTAATTATTATTGATCATTTTATTAGAGAAAACAATATTTTGACCACTACTTACCTGGTGTCATGGGTCACATTATCCTTTTTAAGTAAAAGTCCCAAGAGGTTTACAATGATAGAAAAATGTTTCTTTGTAGCTGTGGTCACAGTGCTTATGACAGCCCCATCAAACAAAGAAGGAGATGAGGAGCTGAGACTGCTAGATATGAAGTGGTCATGTCTGGAAAAGGGAGAGAGAATTAGATTTTAGTCATACAACCAGGCTAAATACTGTATATTTGGGGAGGCAATAGGTGCTGCGGTATAGCCTGACAGTGTTCAGAACTGTTAAAATTGACCAAGAAATCAATTCCCCCAAAAGTCTGTATAAAAAGGATCTTGTCCATTTGATTTCGCTTTACTTTCCCCTCCCCTCAGCTTCTCTTATCCTCATTTAAATTGGGGGGGGGAGGAGTTTGCTTGAGTCATTTGCGCAAATCCTTCTTTTTGATTTAAGCCTTGTTTTCCTCTTACAACTTTGGCGATGAGTCTATTTCTTCCCTACTTTCTTTATCAATCCTTCATTCTTATCAGTAGTGCTTCTTCTCTCTTGAAAGGCCAATTCTTGACAACCAAGCATCTCATTTCCTTCACAAAGAAAAAAAAACAACCTGTGCAGATTCTAAGCTTCCTGTTTTAATTCTTAGAAAACGCACGAGTTCTCCCATCCAGCATGCACAAAGCCTTGGTTATCCTTTTATCAAATAATCCTTATATTTTGCGACAGGGATCTTACAGTGCAGCCTCTCTTTTCAAATAAGGGAGATCTTGGAGAACACACAGTAGCCCTTACAGCAAGGACTGTAAGAGTCCAGCAGGATCTCCCGCTAAGAGAACAAAATTGAAATCATTTGTAAACTGATGTAAGTACCACAGTTTCCCATTTAAAGAACGAACTGCTTCGTACCTGGTGCAGTGCGAATACAGGGTGTACAGCACTGCATACTGGACAGCGGGAAAGTGAACGGCTATGTCACCATGGGCAACCATCAGATTCTTGCTCAGCAAAGCGAAGACCGTCGGGGACAGAGCCCACATCTGGCAAAGCAAGCCACAGTAGAGAACAAAGCATGTATTACAATTATACTACCAGAATTGGACTTTAAAAAATACAAGAAATAGTTTAACGATTTCTAGAACCCTCTCCAATAATACAGACAAAGGCTAGAACAGTTGTGAAAACTAGCTTACAAACTGTGATAAAACAGACAGGGCAGAGACGAACCTGGATACTTTACACAATTTTTTGAAAAAAGCCAAAACAATTAGACACAAAGTTTATTCCCTCCGACCATCACTCTGCTGAACACCAGCACTGCCTATGTCTATGTGTATTTACCCGTGTAGTGTGGCTTATTTATCCTTTTTACCGTCTTCTTTACCTCCCCCCCCCCTTATTGCTGGTATTATTATTATTATGATTATCCTTGTTCTGTTTCTTTGCATGTACACTGAGAACTTCTGTGTAGCAGGAACAAATTTTTTTTTCTGTATTTCCAATTCAAAGGGAAACACACCATTGCAGAGACGTACATGGAGAATACAAGACCTATTCACTGAAGGGATTCTAAAAATAAATAAAGCTACTTTATCTTTTTTGTGTGTGAATAAAGACCTATAAAATTTTAGAGCCATGTATTTTTATTTCACTACTAACTATTGCAGAGCTTAAGATAAACAAATGGACTTCTTTCTGAAGTACTTCTAAAGAACATTAGAATTAAAGGCCTGGTGATTAAAACATATGAAGAACAGTTGCAAGATTTGGGTTTGGCTAGTCTAGAGAAAAGAAGGACTGGGGGGATATGATAGCAGTATTCCAGTATTAGAGGAGCTGGAAGAGAAGATCAACTTATTTTCAAAAGCACCAGAGGGCAGGACAAGAAACAATGGATGGAAACTAATCAAGAAGAGAAGCAACCTGGAATTAAGGAGAAACTATCTATCATGAAGACAATTCACCAGTGGAACAGCTTGCCTCCAGAAGTTAGGGAATGCTTCATCACTGAGGGTTTTTAAGGAGACTGGACTGTCACTTGTCTGAAATGGTACAGGATCTCCTGCTGGAGCAGGAGGTTGGGCTAGACGACCTTCAAGGTCCTTTCCAGCTCTATTCTGGTTGAATTGAAACTTCTATAGAGAACTGCCTTCCTGCCCCTTCCCCAACAAAGGTACATTTACTTTGCACGACGGGTGCAAAGGCTGCTTTACGTTTCCACAGCCACATCAGTTTGGAAACACAAAAAATCATTCACACCCCCAACTGTAAGGGTAACTCACCCCGATCAATGAATTTTTGGCATTTCCAATTGTAGTCAGCGCACTGAGATCAAATATGACAACAAACTTTGCATTGGCCACGTCAAACATGTGGTTCTTGAAAGCATCGTGGAGAATTTCCGAACAAGCTTGGGGAAGCTGCAGGCTGCAAAGGAGACTGTTCAAGGCACAGGCCATTTCGCCCAGAATCAACTTGTAGGCCGTTTCCAAAACAGGAATGTTCTTTAAGCTTAGCACTGCTTGATATACAGCGTGTGCAGCAGCAACAACCTTGAAAACAGAAAAATATCACATGTCAGGAAGGTTCCTACCCATTAAACGTTTCCTATAACACACACGGATTCAAGACATACTTCAAACCACAGTTAAGTTGCCTTCTCTATAGCTAGGTGTGATATCTCAGCTGTGACTGATTTGCTGATGCAAGAATAATAGGTGTTCTCTTAAATCTAAAAATTACTCTTAAAACAAAATTTTCTAAGGGTTCATTTCATGTGGCATGAAATTTAATTTGCTGCTTACCTCTTTTTCCTTATGGTAGCGGAGCGTGAGAAGCTTAGATTCTGGTATAAACAATTTCTCAATAAATGATGATGGAAGTTTTGTATTTATTTGTTCAACAATCTAGGCAAAAAAAGGAGGCATTAATATTAACATGGATTGTGAATTCTGTAAAATGTTTCCTATTAAATCAGTGTATTTATTCATTAAACAAAAGTTACAAATTTTAATGAACTAAAATGTGACAGGGATAGTAGGCATTTTAGTGCACTTACACACACACCGTTAGGAACCTCTTAAATATGGAATGAGGTCCACAAAAGTTGGAATTAAAACTATGAAAGTTAGTAGCTTTTATCTATCAAATCCCACTTTTCCTTGGTGGAAAATCCAAGGCATCCCTCTCATTTGCTCCCTTATTTTCTACTGCTTATTAGTAGCAGATTTCTACTTGGCTTATCAATTTTTTAAAAAATAATATTTGACAAGCTGTACAAATAGTTATGAAGGAGCAGTGAAATATAATTCAACAACAATCACTGGCATCAAACTATAGCAAACATATTTAATACATATTCCCAACTAGTCATCTTAATAGCGTTATTATATCCAGAAGGAAAATATATTGTTTTTTTATTATATAGAAAACATAATTTGTACAGCATCTTCACAAGAACCACCTCAGTTTTTAATAGATAGCAAACAGTAATTTGTTTAAGGATATAACATGTATCCCTTAAAACTCAAACAAAGCCGAAGAATTAGCTTTAGGTTTCCAATCTACTTTTTTATCACTCATGGTCTAGTATTTTTTTAAATGAACAAAACTGTTATCATTAAATGCAGGTATTATGAGGATTGTATGTACCAGCATCAATAAGTTCAACACCGAGATGATATAATCAGTACCACAAATCTGACAATTTTCAAGTTGATCTAATCCATAAGTGATGATCATATCACAATGTATATTCATGCTGGGATCCAGACTGCCAAGCAGGACACCGACACACTCATTGGCAGCAGTCAATACCGTCTCAGAAAAAAAGACCTGGTTGGCGGCTGTCACACACCTCATTACTCTGTACAAAACCTGAAGAAGGAAAAAAGAGAATTCAGTTACAATGAAAGTACATTTTGTCATCCCTTTGAACTCATGCTGCCTGTCTGAAGATATTTTGATCGAGCATGTTCAATTTTTGGTTAATGTGCACCATATGTGTGAGTCATCATAGAAGCAACTAAAGCTCTATCTCCCAAGGTAAGATGATCCCAGCAAAATCGCTGGGATAATTCAAAAGTGTCTTAAAATGCGGTCACGTGACTTTGGGATGCTACAAATGGTTGTAAACAAGGCCCAAAGCTCAGTCATGTGACTTGGGAGGGGGCGGGCCTTTGGAATTTCCAATCCCAGTCAGAAGTAGCCCCAAGGGAGGTCTGTTGCAGCTTTGTACGGTCATGTTGAGGGCTACATATACACAATGAGGTGAAAGCAAGACATTTTTCCAGTTTTACACCAGAAAACGAAAATCACAATTATTAAATATTTAGATTAGCTTGGCGTGATTGGCCAATGAAACCGCTCGACCACCCAAAAGAGACTTACATCAGTTACGTATCCTTCGGTAATGGGCGGCCCTCGGATGGGACTGAACCGCTCCCCAATACTCCTCACCACTGTGCTGAACACGCGAAGCAGAGCTGCCAGTTTGGGCAGCGAAACGGAAGGAGGAGGAATATCTTCATCAACAGATTCTCCGGAAGCGACGTGGCCGAGATCCTACGTGAAGAAATATATCAAGACGGTCCTCAGTGAGGTTGTGCTCAGAATTGCAGGCTGTGCATTTTAACAGACAAGGGATACGGCTTGTGACCTCCTTAGTCTTCAAATCTCTCAGTTTACACACGTTTCTTTTCATGTCAGTAAAACTCCTACAAATTTAGTGATCCATTTAAGTTCTACAGAAGTTTAGCAAGGGTGTGTTTAAGGAAATATTTCTTGATCTTGTCATCGTTAAGATGGGTGGACTTCAACTCCCAAAATTCCTAGCCAGCAAGTTACCATGGTTGAGAAATACTTGTTTAAACGAAACTTGTGGATAAATTTAAGGAATAAACCAACCGTAACATCATATAATTCATGACATAAAGAGCCTGTGGAGATTTTCAAATCATCCAGGGCATGATTTGTGCCAAAAGTGCTTCTCCTAAAGGCAACTGGACTTTCTTTTTTTTCCCCTTGAAGATGTTTTGCTTCTTATCCAAGAATCTCAGAACAGAAGAAGCTTCTTGGCTGAGAAGCAAAATGTTTTCAAGAAAAAAAAAAACACCAAGAAAGTCCTTTTGGAAAAGCACCCTTGAGGCATGACAGAAAGAGGTATAGAAGAGGAGAGCCCTTCCTTAAGCGTGAAAGAAGATCCTTCAGGGAATTAGCTACTGTGTTCACTATATTCACAACATTTTCTGACAGAGACACAAATAAGAACTTGAGTTACTGGCTAGAAAGTATCTCACTTCCCCCCACCCCCGCCCAGCATTTATTCCGATTCAAAACTGATGGCCTCATTACCTCAGCATAAGCTTCCATATCCTCTAGAAACTGACCCAGGAGTGTGGTAGAAAAGGCCAGGTCAGCTACCCAAAATGGTTCCAAACTCTGTAACCATCCTGCAGAAAGGGCCGGAGCAATGAAAAGCATGGTAAGGTTAAAGCTACATCTGGTTCATCTAAAAAAATAAAGTGGCATAAAAATTAAGCAAGCAAAAGTACCAGCGCTAATAAACCATGCATCGTGACTGTGCAGAAAAAATAAATACTAGTTACATTTTAGTTAAGAGTGTTTATATTGGTATAAACAAATCAAATCAATGTTACACCTATTACAGCTATTCAAGAGGGAGGGAGGGAGGGAGGGAGGGAGGGAGGGAGGAAAACAGAAAAAGGAAAAAGAGAAAAAGGAAGGAAGGAAGGAAGGAAGGAAGGAAGGAAGGAAGGAAGGAAGGAAGGAAGGAAGGAAGGAAGGAAGGAAGGAAGGAAGGAAGGAAGGAAGGAAGGAAGGAAGGAAGGTGGATGAGTGGGATGAAGGAAGAAAAGCAGGTAGGATTCTGATCAAAATGAAATTTAGTGTAGCCAGATTTCCTTCTTTAACAAGCTGAAATGTGTAACAGAAACTTTGCAAGAAATAGCATTTCCTTTGCATGCACTAACTGATGTAAAGCATATATGAGAAATAACTCTTGATCGCCCACAAGGAAATCAGAGCACATTACAGGGCATCTCATGAAGTTATTTTATTTTTCAGGCTTACCTGAGACTTGCTGGGTCAGAGAAGGTTTTTGAGTGTGATCAATATGCCACCCAACTAATATGTCAACTGTGTCCTTGGAACAAAATACACAAAAGTTAATCCACCTGGAACACATAATGGGGCCTATAAGATGTAAAAGAGGGGGCAAGGCTCTTACCCTAAAATTCGTGCTGAAAATGTGAGGATAACAACGAGACACAAGAAGGATGCACTTGACACATTTACACAGCAATTCGGGGGTATCCACATTCTCTAGGATAGACTGCAGGCTAGTCATGACAAGCTTTGAGAGAGGGAGAAGAAAAAAACACGGTTCTGGAAATCCATGTAAAAGAAGCATGGCTACAACTATCCAAAAAGTAATTAAATAAATCAGAGATGAATGTGGCTTTTATTGTATAATTCACGAAAGTCATTCAATCCATTAAGAAGCACAAAACTGTAAATTGTCAGCAGCAATGATTTCGGAAAAGCTGCCTGCAAGCTTAGAATGAGATGCCCTTTATTCATTCTGAGCCTGTACTTTTGATACACTCTATTCCATGCCTCTACGTCTTTTCTATGTTTTAGATTTAAAGATAGAGATAAGAGATAGCCAGAGACAGAGATGGAGTGGTGCAGTGGCCTAGAGGTGGAACTCTCATCTCACAATCAGGAGGCTGTGAGTTGAACCCCAGGTAAGGCAAATATTTCTCTCTCCAGGTACAATGAGAATATATCTGCTGAATAAAACTCCACATTGGCGACCGGAAGGGCATTCAGCCAGCAAACACTCTGTTAGCTCCATTCAGTTGCCCAAACTCCACCACGCAAGGTATTATGGGTCGTTAAAAGAAGATCTAGGTAGGTAGGTAGGTAGATACCCACTGACTGATAAATTCTCATTCATCTGCATGTCACTAACCAAACAGAAAGACATAAGCTGGGACTTAGATCTTTATCTGAAAAGCAAAACCATCTCCGATTTGATTCTTACTTGCATTACGGATGAAAAGGCTTTCTTCTCCCCCACAGTCTCCAACGCCTTGTAACTTGCACACAAATAAAGCAGTTTAACTTCATCTTTAGTGGAGGAACTAAATTTGCTAAAAATCCATTTAAAGATCTTCTCAGCTTCGTAGCTCAAAGAAGCGCAAAGAAGGCCAAGACAGCAAGCCCCTTCCTGTCTCAATTCTTGAAGCAATTTGCTACTGCATTTATCAAGGGGAAGAAGGCAAAAAAAAGGGACAGTTGGTTATGAAATATAGCATTTCGTGCAGCGACAAACCAGCCTGGAATTAAAATGGCAGTGAACTGGTCGTTACAACTCCTGAAGGTTGGTTTGTGAAAAACGGTACACACAGAAACTAAGAGGAATGCATTCACACATTCAAGCCAGCATCTCATTCGCACAGATGTAAATTCCCATTTATACATAAAGGTAGTCCTCAACTTACAATCATTTGTTTAGTGATTGCCCAAAGCCACAACGGCACTAAAAAAGCGACTTACGACCAGTTTTCACATTTACCACTACAGCAACCCCCCTGGTCGCGTGATCAAAATTTGGGCACTTGGCAACTGGCATGTACTTATGACAGTTGCCATGTGTTGGAGTCGTGTGATCACCATTTGTGACTTTCCCAGCTGACTTCTGGCAAGCAAAGTCAATGGGGGGGGGGGCAGATTCACTTAACGACTGCATGAGTACACATAACAATGGCAGTGATTCACTGATGGCTAAAGTGGCCAAAAAAAAAAAAAAAGGTTGTACAATGGGAGTGTTGATTCGTTTAACTGCCTTGCTTAGCCACGGAAATGCTGGGCTCGATTGTGGCCATAAGTCAAGGACTACCTGTACGTCTCTACTCCCATCCTTGCCCCTCAGTTCAACAAACACCTTCGAAGCAGGGGGACACTAAATAAACTAAGGAGCGGCGGCTTCAGAAGCCAATTTTCTGCTGATGGTTTGTATCAAGCACTCTAAACAATCTGATAAGAGGAAAGAGCTTTTCTTGATGCTTTCTGGTCGCTTCTTTCCTCATCACTGGCTAAAAGGAGGTGCAGAATTCATTGATCTTTTTAGGATAATGCCAGAACATTCCACCCCCTGTGAATCATGTCATTTGGGGACAGCACAGCATGGCAGCTTTCAGATGATCCCCTAAATTGGCTTGTTTCGGGGCCAGATTACCCCTAGAATAGCTTGAATGACTTCCAGTTTGGAGGATTTTCTTTCCGGAAGCTGCCAAGCCATCTGTTGGACATGGCACACTCTGAAAGGGAAACAGAACGCTTGCAGAGATCTCCAGAGCTGTCCATTCCCAGATGGACCTGATCAGAAATGATCATCCTTTCAAAGCTGTCCTATTCCAACTCACCTTTCATTAAGCACATCATGTATGGCAGTCAAGATATTATCCAGTTGTTTAACAAGTACCTGAAAGAGACAACGTAAGAAAGGTTTCACTAACAGGGTGACTGCAATGCAAATTCAAGCTATCTTCTCAAAGGCGTTTTGTTTTTCTTCAAAAGGCAACTGGACTTTTGTTGTTGTTGTTGTTGTTGTTGTTGTTGTTGTTGTTGTTGAGGAAGAAGAATAAAATGTTTTTGCTCCTCACCCAAGAAGCTTCATTCCCTGCCATCAGAACTGATAAAGCTTCTTGGGTGAGAAATGAAACGTTTTCTTCTTCCTCCTCAAGGAAAAGATAATAATCCAGTTGCCTTTTGAAGGAAAAAATAAATAAAAGCACCTTTGAGACAATTATGACCTGGATGTCTGAGAATCTGCACAGACATTCAGGCGGTCTTCTTTCATGGCAACTGCTACCATCATTTATTTTCCTAACCGCTGGTCCAACTGGAGATCAGCTGCTACCTGAACTCAGCCACTGGCCAGGGAGCTCAGTCTGGCCTGAACAGAATATAAATGCTTGCTTTTGAGCGATGAGCTTGCTTTGGCCTTCTGCGTTCATAGGTCCAGCCTTTTTTTCCCCTCCACTTCCCTTATCTCTTTTAGCATGTCAGCATCTTTTTATGTAAGCTGGAGGATAAATATAGAATTCTTGACTCTCACTAAAAAAATTTACAGACAAAAGGAACTATAAGCAGTCCTTATTCATTTAGCCACCATTCATAACAGCACTGAGAAAAGTGATTTATGATCAGTCCTTGCACTTATGACCCTCGCAGAACTCACATGGTCCACACAATCAAAATTTAAGCACTTGGCAAATGTCCTTTAGGATGGTTGTAGCATCCAAGGGTCATGTGATCCCCATTTGTGACCTTCCCAGCTGACTTCTGACAAGCCAATGGGGGAAGCCAGATTGGTTTAATTATTATGTGAGTCACTTAACTGCAGTGATTTATATAACAACTGTGGCCAAAACGGGCATAAAATCAAGCACAACTCACTTAATAACCACCTTGATTAGCAATGGAAATTATGGTCCCAAGTCAAGGACTACCTGTAATACACAAAGGCTGCATAAAAAGGACCTTCCTGGAAAAAGGCGAAGCCTCGTTATGTAGATCTTTTGCATGAAGGTACCAGGAGTCAGGCTTAAATCAAGAGCCCTTAATCAGGGGGGGGGAAAACAATGGATACTTAACCAGTTTGTTCTCTGGTTGCTGAATAAACTCTTTCAGTTGCTTTACAGTAGTCAGTCTTCGATCTCTGTCATCTTCCCGAGTGATCCTCCGAAGAAGATTTGACAGTCGAGACTCATCAGAGTAAGACAATGATCGCTCTAGAAATGGAGATAATGGCACACATGCATGTCCTTCTCTCCCAGAATCAGACCAATCCCCATAATAATAAACAATCCATTCTCATGAAAATCGATCAGCTACATTTAGTTTACTTTGTCACAACTAATAGTAAACAGCTTCAGCCAACTTTGCTGCCAGGATTTTTGCTCAGAAAGAAACCAAAACCCGTAAAAAATGGCTGCCGCAACCCACTAAAAAAAAACCCCTTTTATTACAATGTTCTCAGGGCAACAGTTCACTTAATTTAAAATAAACCATAGTATAATTATACCCAGTATTAGGATTTCATATTTTCAAGTCCTTGAACATGGTTCTAATTTTAGGAGACATTTTCTATGGTTACTATAATAATAAAACCAACTCAAAGCAACAGCCCACTATCTACAGGAACAGTCAGTGCTTACCCTGTGTTTTCCTCATGTCTTTTGTGACTAAAGCACGATTCCCATGCTGAACACTGGTAAAATCAGAATTGGTCACATTGTTAACTCTCAGCTCTTGCCCCAACGACTTCCGACCATAAGTATTTTCCCCAGATCCTCCATTGACACTGTAGCCACCTGGATTAAAACCAGTTTTTTAAAGGAAAGCATTAGAATCGCTTGGAAATTACACCATATCCTACAGCAGAAGATGACAGTGTGGGGTTTTTTTTGGGGGGGGGGTGAAAGGCCCCCATTGACCAATAATGTTAGGTCCAGATGTTGCAAGAAGCTGTCATATCTGGCCAATCACTTCTCCTGCCCTCAAATTAAAAATACTTGATAGCCTCCTCCTCCAGGAGACAAGCCAGGACAGGAAGTGGTCAGTATTTCAATATTCCTTATACCTTGCTATTTAAAAAAAGGTCCTACCTCTAAAAACCATTTTGCTAATTGACAGAGACTGTGATGATTCAATTACCTCATCTATAACAAAATTCAATATAGTAACTCCAATAAAAACTGACCAGAGGCTTGGTGACAGTTATGAAGTATCTAGACTAGCTCATTTCTTTTACAGGCGTAACTGCTTCATATCAAATAAGATCATCTTTATACCTTTTTCTTCATTCTGGAGGTCAGTGGAGACTCTGATATCATCATGTCTATGTCGAGACACCACCGTTGAATTTGAAGGTTGTAATCCATAGGAGGAAGAACTACTCCGGTCTCTGGATGAAGAGTATTTTAAATTCTCTTGGTCAGCTGATTGATTGTCACTTCTGCAAGAAGAAAAAAATCTGTGAGGTGCTTTCAAACCTTGGCAGCTAGAGTTGGCTTACGGTTTAAAATATCTAATGACATTTGTTCGTTCATTTGTTCGTTCATTCATTCATTTGCTGCTCATTTCACCACAAGGCGATTGTGGGCGTCTTACAATATTAAACATATCTAAACCAAAAAGGCTGAATAATAAAACAACAAATAAAATTAACAAGTAGAACTTACAAACTTTCCTTCGAGATAACAAACTGATCGATATTAGTTCTTCATAATGTCCTAAGATGGACAAAACCAATCGTTTATTGCTACCTGCAGAAGCCAAGAAGGAACCCCTGAGCCAAGAAGATGCTATTTTTTTAATTTTGGCTGCAAAGATTAGTATCAAGAGCTCTTCTGTGCATTAAGAAGCAAATGTAGCACGAGCAGAATAAAACTAGAAGGTGTCTCCTTCTTAGAAAGTTCGTTGCAGCTACTTCTCAAATATGGATTCAGTGTTCCCAGCATTTATATTACACACTCTTTCTTCTGCAATTTTTTATCACACCCGCTTTCGGGAACAATTCAACAAGGAGCAGGTTCAGAACATCCCACTGTGACAAACACCATGCAGAGTGGGAAAAGATGCTATATTTTTACACTGAAGGTTAAAACACATCCTCTTTCGGTTCATTGTGCTCGAAGATCACTATGCAAAGATTCAAGGCAAGAACATTATTAAATAGCCACACTGGGTCATTTTCCAAAAAAGAAGCAGAGCTGTTTACATACTAGCTTGTATCTACACTGACGTCAGCACAAATGTACACAGCTCTATAGACAAACTGGCAAACATCACTGGATATTCTGACAGCTTTCAGCAAGGGGAAAGGCTTCGCAGTTCGTATGCCCGTGATCCCCTGGGACTTGATAACACGGATGCAGAAGCATTACAGAATCCCATTTTAAAATTGTGCAGGAACATTTTCTTATGAACAACGTAACTGATAAATAAGGAACCACTTTTTAAGTTTCCTTTTTTTTACTCTACTATAAAAGTACATTGCCAAACATTCTTTGCGTACTTGTTTCTGAGAAATGCACAATACATATTTTTTTCGGGAGGTGGGGTGAGAGTACACACAGATCTATTCAATTTCAGATATTAAAACCTATAAAATGTAGGTCACGTACTATAATGCATGTGTACCATATCTCGGTTAAAAAAAACCAACATGAATATGAAGTGAATGAGCATGATTTTTATACACTTCTTTAGGAAACAAAATGGCTTTTGGAATAAAAAAAATAGCTAACACATAAAGCTGCCTTAATCAAGCAATGATGGTGGTGATGATGATTAACCTAGATCATTGAGAAGGATAGATGGGAGAAAAAAGCCAAATCCAGTGTAAACATATGGCTGATTGTGCCAAGAACCATAATAAATAAAGGGCTTTATTTTTATATATTTTTAATTAAATTTATTATGGCCACCCCTCTAAGAGACTGGGCAGCTTTCAAAATCCAAATATACAATTAAGAGTTTTAAAAAGGAAACAAAATATGGCAGCCTCAACTAAAATCAACCACAAAAATTGAAACATGACACAGATATACAACCCTCAGGGCTGGGAACAAAGCCAGATCTTAAGAGCCTCCCCAAACCCTAGTAGAGTTGGCACAATATGTGTATGGGGAGGGGGAGAAATGCCTTTCAGAGGGGCAGGGGCAGCAACAGGAAATCTCATGTGGAGAAATGAAAGCCAATAGAGCCATCACTTTCAAGAGGTGTGGAAATACTAAAAGTTTCAAACTCCTCATTTTGTCTCCTTATACCCAACAGATAGAAATAGTAGGCAGCTAACATTCCTAGTTACAGCCACACCTTGCTAATAATCCTGAAACTGAATGAGAATTTCTGAATGTTATGCACAGGACAGGATTACACATTATGCCGATAGGTGTGTTTGGTTCAGATGACCATACAAATCAGTAACACTGGCTTATTGGAAAAAAAAGGTTAAATTAAACCATATCTTAATATTAATATAATGTAGGGCTCCAGACGTATTTTGGTATCGTACAAACTATGCAATTGACATGCTTTTATTTATTCTGAGGCTTTGTTTAATCTACATAAGCATGTTTAATTAAAATAGTCCAAATTTGTCTTTTTTCATATAAAAGTGTGATTGCAGGACCTGTCACATATCATCTATACACACCACTAAATTAAAACATTATAGATCAATCAAATGCCTAGGTTCATACAACATGCCATGCCAAGACATATTATGGCGTAGTATGATACAAGAATGTAGCCCATGTTAAAAGGGAACTAAATACGTATGGTGCTGCACACGTGTTTTCCTATACATAAAATTGCAAAAATCATGTGCTGTTGCAGACAGACAATGGAAAACAAATACTTTTAAGAAGCTGCAAAGCCATCTACTAACAGCCCAAACTTGTGTGGTTACATAGTAGGCAAAACCTCACCAACTAACTTACTAAGGTACATAAAATGCATTTCATTTTCAAATGCCTCATCTTTTTTTGTTCTGGGGGTGGAGAGAGAGATACTTCTCATGCTTGGAATGAGGCATTTCATACTTGAAATGTTTCAGAAGGAACTCTTTTGCATGCTTTTAGTAAGCAGCCATCCTAAATCACAGGCTGAATCAAATTAAAGACAAATAATGCTTTATTTCCCCACTGGACCCTAACACAGCAAATCAGCTGAGGTTCTACGAAAGTTCTACAAGCTTTATGAAGTTGTCTAGGAAGAGAAATGAAAGCCAGATTATGAGCCAATTTAAACTGCATGATGGAAATAATAATTCACTACCCTAACTACAAGCTGGAGTATTTCTCAAAATCTCAAATCTAAAATACCTCACTTCCCAAGTGCTTTTTCTTTTCTTTTCTTTTCTGCAACACCTGACTGGTGTCCACCTTGGTGAACAGCTGTGTTACTTAACTACAGCCCAATCTACCATCCATCCTGTCAGTTTAAAAATAAATTCAACAGAAACAGTGCAACGTCATGGAGGCAAGACATGCAAAGTTTAGTTTCAAACAGCAAGGGACACAAACAAATCAATCTAACTACCTGAAATATCAGAATCGGGGTAGGGAACCTATGGTTCTCTAGATACGGGTAGTCCTTGGCCTATGGCCACAATTGAGCCCAATGTTTTTGCTGCTAAGCAAGACAGTTGTTAAGTGAGCATTGCCCCATTTTACAACCTTTCTTACCAGTTTTTTTAAGTGAATCCCTGAAGTTGTTAAGTTAGCAACACGGCTGTTAAGTGAATCTGGCTTTCCCATAGACTTTGCTTGTCAGAAGGTCACAAAAGAGGATCACATGATCCTGGGACTCTGTGACCGTCGTAAATATGAACCAGTTATCAAGCGTTCGAATTTTGATTATGTGATCATGGGGATGCTGCAATGGTTGTGTGGAAAATGGTCATAAGTCACTTTTTCAGTGCCACTGTTACTTCAAATAGTCATTAAACAAATGGTTGTAAGTCGAGGACTACCTGTATTGCTGAGGCAGAATTCCCAGCAGCTCATTCAGCATGGCCAATGCTCCCTAGAAAAACACATGGACACATCCATGTAATCACCCAGAATGAAGGAAATCTCTATTCCTTCATATCAATCCTATTAGTATCCTATAACAATTCTAAAGTAAGTCACAACCTGAATGGAGCATTAATGTATATTTTTAAAGTTTACCCCTGGAAAATACAATGAGAAAACCAACACTTTTGCCAAAGACAAAATGTAATTTTACCATTTTAAGCTTTAAAAAAAATATCCCTTTCAAAATCATGTTCTCAACCAAGTCACCATGCAGGCATGAGTCCACAAGAGAAGTGAAAGGGTGCTAAGTAATAAATTCTCTTCCCTGCAGCCTTTCTTTAATAGCATGAAGTGCAAAAGAGAAAGTTCTGATGTACATTCCTACAGATTTCAATCTGAAGCCTGTCTGGCAATGCTGGAAATAGAAGGCTGGGACCAGAATTCTAAAAGGCATAAAAAGATGAATGTCACAAGAAAATCATGCACTTACATTAAAATTGGAGCTGCATTTCTTGCCACTGTATTCATATTTTTCTGAATAAGAGTTGGTTCCGAATCAATAATGACTTCAAACTTGATAAATTTAAATTGCATTCAGAGATTTTCTTAACTGAATTCCGATAACAATTCTATTGATACCCTGTCTACCATTAGTCCCTTAGCTTATAGGCACAAGTCAGACACATTCTTCATTCATTCCTTTCGTCAAAAAAAAAGTTACCCATCTCCAGCTGCTACCTTACAAACTAACAATCTGCCAATTATGATTTCATTTTTAATGTGCCAGTTTTGGGGGAAATTTCTATTTATTTTCACCATTTTAAATCATTTTGACACCATTGTACTGTATCATTTAACAATGATTTTTTTTTTTTTATGTATATCTAGGTGGCATGAACATCTCAATGCTGACTAGGGAATTCCGGCAGTTGAAGTTCACACATTTTGCCAAGGTTGAGAAGTCAGATAATAAGCAAAGTCGTGGTTTCACTTAGCAACTTATTCATTTAACTGAGTTGCCGGTCTCGATTGTGGTCACTAAATAAGGAAGATCCGTTAGCTTGTGGTACAGGCTGAATATTCACATAGATTTATGCTTCCATGTGTTCCAGTGCTTTCTAATGACAAACTATATCTGTATAGTAGGTCTGTATTTCTATATCTGAAATAAATCTAGCCTTATATGTTTGAAAAATCAAGTATACTTTGGATTGTAATTCTATTTTTATTGCTTTTAGAAATACATTTATCTTTTATGGTTTTATGGCTTTTAATGTTGTTAAGCCGCCCAGAGTCACTTCAAAGCAAGATGGGTGGCAAACAATTTAATAATTCAATAAAATAAATATACAATACTTCAGAAACAAGTTCCGGACTATATAAGAAAACTCCAAATAATTTATCAAAGTCCAGTATTATACCTTTCATTGTATATACAGAAGGTAACACTGAGATTGTGTTGGCCAGTGGTTGGATTCACATGTCATTCTAAGCCATAACAATGCTTTAGAATCTGCAATGGCTGGGTTCGCCATAACACATTAAACCAAACATCAGGCACATCATATTATGGCTCTGTAGTGAGTGAAACCAACCAGAATCTCCCACCAAAAAAAAGTTTACCAAAACCTGACTTTGTTTGCTTGGTGCCCCAATAATTCTCTAGCCCAACTGCAGAAAAGATGTAGCCCACAGACCACATTTGACCAACCAAAACATTTCAATCCTTTTTCAAAGCCACCTTAGTCACCCATTTCCCCCTCTGAAAACCGCACAAGATCAAGCTCATTTGGGGTCCTGGCCCACTTTTGAAACGCCGACCTTAACACATCAGGCCAAGCTTACCAATGGGGGTCTTGAGCCAACCACAGCTTGAACCCCCGTCCAAAGCAACACTAAACATACCTTACTTTAGAAACACAAACCTTTAGAAGGCAAGTCTTCAGGTTCCCCCTCCCTCCCTCCCGGAACCCACCCATGCACCCATTTCCATGCACCCAAGGAGAGGTGGGCCTTGAGTCTCCTGGACAAGCAAGTCACCCGGCTACATCAAGGAATTTTCAAAAGTAGATCATGATATCACAAAAGGACCTGCTCTTACATAATCGTTTTTTTAAAAAAGCTCAAGGCTATGTCTGCAAGCATAGCTAAAGCAATCACTGGGATCTTAAAATAATACGAAAGCTGTTCGTGGGGTTATATATATTTTCCCTCAAAGCAAAATTGGTTTTTGTTTTTATACATCTGAATTATCTATGTCCATGTCAAATGACAAATATAACAAATTGTTCCAGACAGGCATGCAACTTCTACGTTATCACAAGTTTGCAGCAGTGTATTTTTTTTAAGAAGTATGAATCTCCAAAAAAAGAAGAAAAAAAAGGTGCCTCAACATCTAACAAACACTGCCACACTTACTTTGTCCTTCCCATAAAGCTATTACCAAGTTATCAACTAGGCAACAAAGTTGCAATATGAAAGTCCTGTGAAATTATTCCAGTGGATCAGCACCCCCAATTAATTAAAAACAAAATATTCCCAACTCATATTAAAGATCCTGCAAAATAAAGCTGAACTACCACTGATATTTTCTGTGAATCTAAATATATCATATTTAGAAATATTTCCAGGGAGATAGTGCTGATAGTTTGTTACAGAAAAACAATATAAATTTTACTACCTTTTAGAAACAAATATGAAAGATGCTGCATTTCATCAAACATTATGCTCCATTAGAAGTTTCCTAGAACTGGAATCAAGATGGGAAAACACAGATCTTTCTCAACTTTTTAAATCTTTTCCCTCTCCCTGTAACAGTCTTATTAAAAAAAAAAAAGCCTTATAGTTTTTCCTGATCTATTTCTCTCACCCATCCCAAAAGAAGCACAGTACGTTAGATAACAGGAAACAGGAACCACAAAGAACGCATTAATTCATTCTGCGTACAGTATACCCACACAAGGAAAGAAAACTTTGCAGAACCAATCCGTGTGCAAAAAGACCTAATTAAAAGTATAGAAGAGGAAGAATGAAAGAAAAACCTTATGAAATCACCCTCTCACACAGGCCTGATGAGCTCCATTTGTCAACTTTACCCGTACACTTTCGAAATATACCTGCCCAGGTACATAATCACAAAATGAAAGTAACTTCTAAAGCTCATAATCATAAACAACCTGTCTGCCTGCCCAGTTTCCCTGGGGTTGTAAGGCCGGACAACATCTCCCCCCAATCTCCCCTCACCACACCCAACAAAACAGAGGAGAAAATCCAACTCTTTTTAAACCTATCCCTTGGAGGAAAAGCGGCCACCAGAGGAAGCAATCACAACCCTAATCTATGGAGATTCTCAATCACCCAGGTCATAAGTGTCCCAAAGGTAGCTTTTCTTTTCTTATTTTGTTTCTCCAAAAGGCAAGTGGACTTTTTGGGGTGTGTTTTTTTCCGCCCCTTGGAAAAGGTTTGGCTTCTTCTCACCCAAGAAACTTTTTCAATTCAGGCCAGTACTGAAGAAGCTTCTTGGATGATAAGAAACTAAACCTTTTTCAAGGGGAGGAAAAAAACCCCCAAAAAGTCCACTTGCCTTTTGAAGAAGAAGAGGCGGGGGAAAGCACTTTTGGGACAGTAAACATTTCCCACCCCTCCATAAAAAGAGAATTAAACCTGCAATGAGCTTCAGGGGACCCTCCACAGTCAAACTGACCCCCCCCACCTCCAAAATAAAGCCAATAAAGCCACCAAGCTTTAAAACCCAGCCTTAAAAACCTTTTGCTTGTAACCCCCTAACCTTTCCCCCACCCACCCCGCTTTGTACACATGCCCCACTCCCAACCCTGCAAGGAAGGCACCATTTTAACCAGGTTTAAACCTAGCCCAGCTTAGCCCACCACCCCTCACCAATTCCTGAGGCTCTCCAACAACGACCCTCCCACAAGTAAAGGGAGACCCACTCAGGGGGGAAAAGGGGGGTCGGTAGGCCTGTGAGGAAGATAGCCCACCCACCCCCACACACACACCTCATGGAGACCCCATTGAAGAGGCAGCCCGGGAATTGATTGAAACCCTGCTTGGCTGGGGTCTTGGAGCCCAAACACACACACACACACACACACACACACACACACACCCCGACCAGGGGAACTGTGGCGGGGAAGGCCGTAGAAACGGGCGCCGCCTTCCCTTTCCTTCCTCATCCTCCTCGGCGGCGGCGGCGGGAACGGCGCTGTCAGGGCTCGCCGAGGAAGTGGGGGGGGGGGACCCCGGGCCTAGCTAGGTAGACCAGCGGGGGGGTTTGAGGCCTGCTAATTTCCCTCACACACACACACACACACACACACCGGCCCCTCCCGCCAGAGGGTAGGCCGCGCCTGCGGGCGACGGGCCCGCCGTGGGCCCACCTGGGTTGCCAGTCATTCCAGCTCCGCGGGTGATAGTGTTGCCTGCTGCTGCTGGTGCCGGTGCCGCCGCCGCCGCCGGAGGACGAAGCGCCGCTCAGCCGAGACCCCGGGGCTCTGCGGCTCATTACCTTGCCCGAGACGGCATGGCCGGACGGGGAGGGGGGGGGGGGAAGAAGCGGCGCGGGGAGAGGGCGGGGCGGCCGAGCACACACACAACACACACACACACACACACACACACACACACACGGAGGGGGACCCCCGAAGGGCGGAAGGGAAGAGGGCGGGATTCTCCTCAGGCGCGGGGGAAAGACGACGGACGGCCCCGCCTGCGGCTGCTGCGGCTGCTCTTCCTCCTCCTCCTCCTCCTCCTTACGACGGCGGCGGCGGCGGCGGCGTCTTCGTCCCCGATTCTAGTCAGGCTGAGGCAGCGCGCGGGGCATGCCGGGATGGAAACCGAGGGGCCGCGGCGGTGGGGGGGGGGCGGGGGAAAGAGAGAGAGACGGGCTGCCGCGGAGCACGCCGGGAAGACGGGACGCCAACGCCGCGGAGCACGTCGGGAGTTGTGGTCCGGAGGGTGGGGCCGCTTCGGTCGGAGGCTGTCACTCGAGAGAGGGGTTGGGTGTCTCCACAAGGCCTCGCTTGGGGCGGACCGGCAAGGCCACGTCGGCTGATTTCTCTCAAGCGTTTGTGGGTAGGGTGGGGGAGTTCACCTCCCTAACGGCACGACAACCCTGCGAGGAAGGCCTCGGCACGTTTGACATGTCAGTAGCGCAGATGATGTTACCTAGCTGGGTGATGAAACGTCTGCAAGGAAACATGGAAACCACCAAGGACCGCACGGTTTTCCTCTATTCTGCACCACTCTCCTATTAGAACTGATGGTCTTATCTAGCTGGGTGATAAAACCTCTGCAAGGAAATAAGCCAGCTCAAGAAGCACCAAGGACCCCCACTGTTCTCCCCCATTCTGCAAACCCCACTCCCCCACTGGCACTGGTGGTGTTACCTAGCTGGGTGATGAAACGTCTGCTCAGGGAGCACCGAGGAGCCCACAGTTCTAACTTGAGCTACAAATATTCTTTCTTTATTGGCTTCATCTCCCTTGTCAGGCTGAGGTGGAGGCTCACAAGCTCCAAATATCGCTCCTCATGTGGGGTTTTTTTTTATTTCAGTGTATGGAACCTACAGAGATTGTGCAATCAACGATGTGCAAATATAACTTTAAATAAAGCATCATCAAAGCTTAGACAGACAGACCGATTGATTGATTGATTTCACTCTGGGAAAGGAGCAGAAGAAAACGCTGTATACTTTTAACCGATTTAACTTTTTGTAATGTAGTTCCTGCACCTGCCACCAGATGTCTTGATTGGTTTTATTTGATTTTTTATTTTTTTTGCAGCCTCTTAATCAGATGCACGCATCCTAAACTGGCAGAAAGAAAGATGTAAGCATGGGAAAAGTTCAGGACTGTGTAAACCCCAATGTGGCCTGTGCATTTCTTGCAAACTAACACCCACCTATTATTAAAACTCCGACTGGAGAGGGTCCAGGAAGACAGACTTCTCTGCTTCTGGCCCCTGCCCTGTGGAACACTTCCCCCCTGCCCCGACCCCCATGAATTGAGGCAGCTCCCCCCTTCCCCCGTCTCTTGGCCTTCTATAAAGGTATAAAAACATCGTGGCTCTTCGGCCTTGATTTGGGTGCACAGAGAAGCGCACAGCTGTGAAAGCCTTTCCACTCATCTTTTAGTCGATTTATAACATTCGTTGCCTCTTTTAAATTTGATGTGCTTATGCTTTTAGTATTTTATTGTATACTGCCCAGAAGGAGATGATGGGAGGGAAAGGAAAGGAAAGGAAAGGAAAGGAAAGGAAAGGAAAGGAAAGGAAAGAGAGGGGAAGGAAGGAAGGGGAAAGAAAAGAAAGCAGAAGAGAGGAGGCGAAGGAAGGAAGGAAATGAAACCCTGGGATCAACATTAAGGACCTTGTTCTGTGTCCCCACCATTCTTATGGTGGAACCTACAAAGCACCGAGGAACAGCGTGTCTAGTTTGGCCCTGAGCTTGGGCCAAAATTCTGGAGGATGAGCATTTTTTTTCCCCCTGAGCTCAAAACTCTTTCAATCAGCCAGTCGGAATTCATAACATTTTGAATGTCTGATGACTGATGTTTTACATCCCCGTTATGCAAAGCGCTCAGATTCTTTGACCAGCATTATTGCAAAGCTGATGATCTGTTTTGTCCGGTTTCGTAGCCAGAATGGCAGTTCGCATAAGAGCAAAACTATTAATTTCTCTCACATGTTGCACCTTTTATTTCTTCTCTGTTTATGTACAGCTTGGATGTTTGGAAACCAGGAAACTGCTGTGTCCCCTTAGGTCTCATCACAACTTGATTTTCTATCCAGATGTGGTTTGTCTCATGTTGAAACAATGACTGGACCTTTTCGAGTATGTTCGGCTTCAAAAGGGATGAATAAATCCAGGAAAATGCACTAAAACTTAATATTAATTGCCATGACCTCCCAGTGAAGCCCAGATGTTCTCATTCCTCGTGGATTAAGGAATCATCCACAGACTAGAAACTTGGCCAACTTATCTCCTTTCCTGTTGCTTAACATCAAGAGTGTGATTATTGCTACATTCCTTCTCCCTCGTTGGTGAATTGTCTGATTTTTTTAAAAAAGATTAATGAATCAAGCATAATTAAGGTTTTTCAAAACAGCAATACATCTTCCACACTGAATAAACAACCCATCTGAGGAACAGCAGTTACGGATCATTCTTAAATAATATTGTCCAAGGCTATGTTGTCATAATTTGGCTTCCAAGCTGTTGACCAATTGTCAGCTGGTTTTCACAAGTTTTTTATGCCATAATTATGGTTGACACCATAAACCACAACTGTCAGGATTCCTCCAACATGGTAAGCCGTAAAATCACGGTTTCTAAGCCACCATGGCAGGACTTTCATAACAGGCTCAACAAAACCAAACCTCTGGATTGATCATTACTATCTTGGCATGAGTCTCGCCTAGAGTTTCCACAATCTCCTGAACCATCTTTTATTCCTTATTAGCGATAAAATATCCATTACTTATTTATTAATGCTCAGGGTAGTTGAAAATTGATCACAGAATAGAATAGAATAAAATAGAATAGAATAACGGAAGGGACCTTTGAGGTCTTGTAGTCCAACCTGCTGGTTACCATTTGAGACAAATAGTTATCCACAGGGGCGGGATTCAAAATTTTTAACAACTGGTTCTGTGGGCGTGGCTTAGTTGGTGGGCGTGCCTTGGTGGTCATGTGACTGGGTGGACGTAACTTGGTCATGTTATTGGCTGGGCGTGGCCAACTCAATATCACTCACATCGAGGCACGCATCTCCTCACCTGGCCTCTCATGACTCGGGATGCTGCAACAGTCGTAAGTGTGAAAAATGGTCATGCCACTTTTTTCAGTGCCATTGTAACTTTGAATGGTCCCTCCACACAAGCAAAGTACCAACAAAGGAGGGGAAAAAACTCCAGAGAAGTTCCTGAGTCAGGAAGTCTAGTCCTGCCAAGAATGTAATAATGGTTAACAGAGAGGCAGTTTCTGTAAGCAACACCAGAATGTTTCCTTCCTGCCTTCCTTACAGGATTAGGCCAGTAATTTCTTCTAACAACCGGTTCTCCCAACTGCTTGGAATGTTAACAGCCCGGTTCTAGCCAATAGGTGCCAACTGGTAGAATCCCACCCTTGGTTATCCAATCTCTTCTTTAAAACTTCCAGTGTTGGAGCATTCACAACTTCTGAAGTTGCTCCGCTGATTAATTGTTCTAAATGTTTAATAAGTTGTTATCTTTGGTCACACAATCGGCCAGATGTTCAGACTGGATTTGGCATTTTTGCCCACCTATGGAGATCTTCCCAATGACCTGAAATAGACAGATGTTGTTCTTCAATGGTGCTACATATATCATTGCAGGATGTAAGTAATGCTGCCTTTTGCAATTGACTGATGGGGATTTTGTGTCAATGGCGATGGTCTTGAAATGGTATTCCAGATGTTTGGGGATTGCACCCAAGGCGCCTATTACTATTGGTACTATCCTTGCTCTTGCCACAGTTGTTCTCCTTCTAATTGTAGGTCTTTGTATAATGTGATCCTTCTCCAGTTCTTTCTCTTCTCTTCTGCTGCCGCATCCACCATCCAGATTTTTTTGGTCTTAATCTGTAATTTAGCATGTTGTGGATTTTTTTAAAAAAATCACGGCTTAATATGATGTGGAGCTCCAAGCTTTGAATGCCCACCTGCCTGGATTATTACTGAGATGTGACTTTTTATCAAACAAGGCTTCCTTCCTGAGTCCTAAGTTCACAACCTTCATTTGCGGACTTCGATTGCTGACTTGCCCTGGAACGAAACCCTGGATCACTTGACTTCAAAGGCTCCAGGACTTTAGCCAAGAGCAAAGTGCCAGCTAGAGGCTGCAAAGGCAATTATGTACGTTTTTGTCTCCTTAGGAAATATCAGCTTGAACAAACCGGTCAAGTGGAAGCAAACTGTTTAATGCTTTCTGAAAACAAAGGCTTCAAAACGCTCCCCAAGGTTTCCAGAAAGTTTGGCAAGCTTCGTTCTTTTCGATCATTTCCAACCCACCAGCAGAAGGTTGGAAGGAATTAATGGAAAAGGTCAGTCCATCAGCGAGACTTCTTTCTGAAAACACAACTGAATGGGAGCAGATTTGGTGAGAGGGAAAAGCCAGATAAAGGAAGGCTGAGGTCATCCATGGGCTGGACCAAGCCAGGGGGCAGCAGAGGAATAATTTTTTAAAAAATCACCCGTCCCCCAGAACCCCATTCATCTCTGTGGAAGAGGCAGATGGACAGCTGCTCAGAACATGGCCAACTTGTTCTGACCCAGGCTTTGTAAATTGTAATTATTCACAGACGCGTGTTAAAAGCAAAACCTTTTTTATTGCAAGGCTCGGGATTCTTTTCATTCCCCGCCGGAGCTAATCTTAAATAGTCCCCCAAGATAAACACCTGCCTTTCAGTTCTGTGGAATGCTGCCAAAAACAGAAGTATCCAATTAACTATAAAAGAAACCAACCGAAGTACAATAAAAAAAACGAACCAAAGTACACAGAACCTCAAGGAGGGCTCAGAATCTATTGAACTGCTTTGCTTCCTGCAAAGCTTTCGTCATCTTGGCCTAACTTTTATCCCCTATGGGAGGGACAATCACTTCCAAGCCTTACTCCCGAATCACCCCTTCTGTTTCAGTTGCTCTCGCCTTCTGGCAGCTCTGTGCACACGCACACTGGGAACAGGCTCCCCCTGTTCCTCTGCCTTGCTGCTGCCAGATTCTGGAGGCTCCGGAGTCAGCACATAACTCCCAGATGGTCCTGGCCCCATCTCTGCATCGGACGCAGGACCCTGGTCCAAGTCCTCTCCAGACTCCCTGACTGGTCCCCGTTCTTCCCCACTGTCCGATTCCGCTGCCGTCTGCACCGGCTGCCGGTGAACCACAACACAACTGCTGCATTCTAAGCCCATCCCTCCCACTCACGGGTCCAAGAATAGAACATAGAGCCAGTATAGTCTAAAACAAGGGTGTCAAACTCAAGGCCCACGGGCCTGATCCATGCCACGGGGGTACTTAGATCTGGCCGGGGTGGGATTCAATTTTTTTAACAACCGGTTCTGTGGGCATGGCTTAGTTGGTGGGCATGCCTTGGTGGTCATGTGACTGGCTGGGTGTGGCCAACTCAACATCACATCGAGGCACGCATCTCCTCACCTGGCCTCTCATGACTCTGGGGATGCTGCAACAGTCGTAAGTGTGAAAAATGGTCATAAGTCACTTTTTTCAATGGTCACTCCACACAAACAAAGTACCAGCAAAGGTGGGGAAACAAACTCCAGAGAAGTTCCAGAGACAGGAAGTCTAGTCCTGCCAAGAATGTAATAAGGGTTAACGGAGAGGCAGTTTCTGTAAGCAACACCAGAATGTTTCCTTCCTGCCTTCCTTACAGGATTAGCCCAGTAATTTCTTCTACAACCGGTTCTCCAAACTGCTAGGAATGTTAACAGCCGGTTCTAGTGAATAGGTGGGAACTGGTAGAATCCCACCCCTGGATCTGGCCCACAGGGCTCCCCTGGAAACAATGAAGGACCAGCCCATGTGCCTCTGCCAGTGAAAACAGAAGTCAGGAACCCATTTTCAAAGGCAGAGCACCCCCGGCATGAGTGATGTCAAGCTGGCCACGCCCATCCCACCCACCCCCAAGGTCCTGATGGGGGCCCTCGATGAAATCGAGTTTGACAGCCCTGGTCTAGTAGTTAAGGTGTTGGGGCTAGAAAGTGGGAGGCCTGAGTTCAAGTCCTACCTTAGGCATGAAAGACAGCTGTGTGATTTTGGGCCAATTAACAGGAGGTGGTGAGTTCTAGTCCCACGGGGAGAGGGGGAGAAAGAGATAATATAGATATGATGAAATAGATAAGGATAAATAGATTTTATATATATGTTTTCTTAAGTTTTTGCGGGTACTTACATGTGTGGTATTCAGCTTTGTTTGGGTATTTTCCCACATCATTATAGTTGTGCTTTTAAAGTTGTAGCAACGTTTCGGCAGAATCTCATCTGTGACACAATACAGAAGCCTGATGATGGCAGATGAGATTCTGCCGAAACGTTGCTACAACTTTAAAAGCACAACTATAATGATGTGGGAAAATACCCAAACAAAGCTGAATACCATACATACATACATATACATACATACATACTTTTGGTATTTAGGTTTCTTCAGATATTTTCCCACATCTTAATATTTGTGCTTTTATTATAGCGATGTTTCGGCAGAATCTCATCTGCCATCCTCAGGCTTGTGTATTGGGTTCTTTTTAATCTTGTGTGTCAAGCTTAGCAGCTAAGGGTGTGTGTAGCTGCTAAGCCTGACACACAAGATTAAAAAGAACCCAATACATGAGCCTGAGGATGGCAGATGAGATTCTGCTGAAACGTCGCTATGATAAAAGCACAAATATAATAGCTAGAAAAAGAGATTAGATGATAGGTAAGTAGGTAGGTAGGTAGACATAGAATTGATAATGGCTAGAAAAAGATGATACAAAGTATTTAATTCACGGATAACAGCTAGAGATGATAGAGATAGATAGATAGATTAGATAGATAGATAGATAGATAGATAGATAGATAGATAGATAGATAGATAGATAGATAGATAGATAGATAGATAGATAGATAGATAGATAGATAGATGGATAGATAGATAGATAGATAGATAGATAGATAGATAGATAGATAGATAGATAGACAGACAGACAGATAGATAGATAATAGATAGATAGATAGATAGATAGATAGATGAGTCTTTCATTGTTTGAACAGGGCCAGGTATTTTGAAAACCCTCTTGGACATATTGAAACTCAGATGGAATTAAGAGTCATAGAAATAGAGATGAATTAACTGTATTATTATGTCAGGATTAAATGGAGAAGGGAAAGAGAATTTCTAAGAGTTGTCAGTTTAATTTCAATGAATAGTTTAATTATTAAAAAATGAGGTTAGGGGAGAAAAAAACCAATTCCCATCTGGACAGGTTCTCTTCCTCTAATCCAGGAAGGGAGTTGGTGTGTGTGTGTGTGTGTGTGTGCGTTCAAATTTATGTATGTCAGGTCTCAGGTGAGATTTAAATCACAGGAACCGCCCATGCTAAGTTATATTTAGAGATTTCTTGATATCCATTTCCAGAGCATGCTGGCCTTATAATTGGAAACCTTGAAAATGCAGCTTTAACCCAAAGAAGTAAAGACCAGGTAGAAGGAAACAAATAAAGAAGAAATTAACTGGAGCTGTCCTTTGTTTGCCAGTTTACATTAGGAAATGTCAAGGCTGAACAATAATCCGGTCAGGTTAACCTGAGCAGTAATGTTGCACTGTATACTATCGGATATCTCATTCTCCGTAATATACAAAATAAAACCACTTGGGTGAGATCTGTTGTGCTACCGCGAGCATCTGAAATTAAAAGTCTAAAATGCTAAAGGATTGTTTTATTACCTTTCATCTCCGACGCTAGTTAATTATAAACTACCCTAAGTAACTAATGAGTAATCCAATAATAGGTAGTCTTCGACTTACAACAAACAGTTCGTTTAATGACCGTTTGAAGTTACAAAAGCAATGAAAAAAGTGGCTGATGATCATTTTTCACCCTTATGACCATTGCAGCATCCTCCTGGTCACATGATCAAAATTCAGATGCTTGGCAACTGACTCATACTTACGACAGTTGCAGTGTCCCTGGGGGGGATGTCCCGTGATCCCCTTTTTGCGACTTTCTGGCAAGCAAAGTCAACGGGGAAGCCAGATTCGCCTAACAACCGTGTGATGAACTGAACACCTGCAATGATTTGCTTAACAACGGTGTCAAGAAAAGTCGTAAAATGGGGCAAAACTCAGTTAACAAATATCTCACTTAACAGCAGAAATTTGGGGCTCAATGGTGGTCCTGTATTGTAACCCAATATTATAACTCACTGACAACCAGTCCTCCCGCTTACAACTTTTTACAGCATGCCCACAGTCATGTTCAAAATATAAATGCTTGGCAACTGGCATGTAATTATGACGGTTGCAGCATCCTGAGGGCATGTGATTGCCATTTGTGACATATATGTGTGTCTGTGTGTGTGTGTGAGAGAGAGAGAGAGAGAGAGGATGAAAGAGTGCTGTGTGTGTTCTGTGCCTATATTACCCCACTGTTTTGGCCTAGTTGAATACCCCAATTCTCGTGTTCCAACTGGAGCTCTCTGTGGTACTACAATCTGTCAGCTAGCAGGTCTTGCTGAAGTGAGTTGGCCACAGCCAACTCACCATGCTACAACTGACTGCAGGATAATTTAACAATTCTATTTAATTATTTAAAATAAATATTTTTAATTTTGGCCATTCACAATTCATTCTGCCCCTCCTTTGGAATCCTTTCTTTAAGGATCCCATTCCACTATTTCTTTAATATTGGTGTAATTCTTTTGTCCTGCAGTGACTTGTCCTACAGCCAGTTGACTGTGGCAAGTTGGCCGTGGTGAATTGGCCGTGGTGAATAATCATAAGTCCCTATTGAAACTACATATAAGCCAAAATAAGGCACATTGGGGCCAGGGAATGTGTAAACCAGGGGTGTCCAACCTTGGCCACTTGAAGACCTGTGGACTTCAATATGACTGGCTAAGGAATCCTGGCAGCTGAAGTCCATAAGTCTTAAAAATTGTCAAGGTTGGATGTCTCTGGTGTAAATCCAGCCACCCTGCAAGGCTCGAAGTATGTAAACAGTACACACGTTACTCCAATTTCAGGGCGATTATTACTCAGTTGAGAAAATCTTAAGTCAATCATATGAATTTTTAACTAAATGACTAATCTGGTAAACCCACAAGAATTCTAGAAGGACACATTTCCTTGGCTTGCTGACAACACACAGATGTCCCTTCCAAGAGAGGCAGAAAATTCCTCTTAAAACAGGGCTTGCTACCTGTCATTTGATAAAAATAACTGCATTGAAAATGTTTTTTTTAAAAAAATATATCAAGGCAGCTTCTTTGGCTGAACCAAACCTAGCTAGATCAGAGATTAAGGCCCTGGAGCCTGAATATTCATTTTTCCAGGGGGTGGATAGCTCTTTTAACATTACACAGGGAAGGACGAAGCAAAGCCTTTGAAATTCTTTCTGGTGGACCCTGTGATCCCTGTCTAATCTCAAATGACAGTCTACTTTGGGAAGCTCTGTCTGCAGGGGATCAGCTCCCATGCAGATCTAACAGCCCGTTGGGTGGGGGCAGAAAAGGAGGGGATGAAAGGGAAGATCAGACAAAGGGTGAGGAAGGAAGGAAGGAAGGAAGGAAGGAAGGAAGGAAGGAAGGAAGGAAGGAAGGAAGGAAAAGTGGAAGGAGAAGATAAAGTCAAGGAGGAAGAAGAGAAAGAAAAACAAAGAAGAAAAATGAAATGCGTCCTTGCAAGATAGACATCCTAAATCAGTTCTGCTTTCTGGAACTGCAATGCTCAAGAAAGGAAGGGGGAAAAAAACCCAGATTAAACACTTTTGATCCCCAGTTTCTGAAGCTGTCAGCTTTTCTGTATTACAAATAGTTCATGGCTTACAACATTCATTGCATGATTGTTCGAAGTTTCTATGGCACGAAAAAAATGACCATCATATGCTGGTTGAAAGTCAGTTTCTTTGTGGATGGGTCCATCGGTAGAGTGTCAGGCTAACAAAACATCCAGGAGCTAAACAGCCAGCTCGGAAAACAGACCCCTGCCAAAACCTATAACCCGAGCTACGAATATTTTCAACAATTTCTAACGTATTTCTGTCTTCGTGAAAATGAGAATATTAGCAACACCTTTCATGTTTAGGGGACTGGTGGCTAAAACATGAAGAACGTTGGCAGGAATTGGGTATGTTTAGTTGGATGAAAAGAATGACTAAGGGTGACATGACAGCAGTGTTCCGATATCTCGGGGGTTGCCAAAAAGAAGAAGAGGGAGTCGAGCTATTCTCCAAAGAACTAGAAGGCAGGACAGGAAACAATGAGTAGAAACAAATCAAGGAGAGAAGCCATCTGGAATTAAGAAAAATATTCCTGACAGAACTATTAATCAGTGGAACTGCTTGACTCCAGAAGTTGTGGATGCTCCAACACTGGAAGTTTTGAAGAAGAGATTGATGACCATTTGTCTGAAATGCTATAATCCTGCCTGAGGTGGGGGGTTGGACTAGAAGACCTCCAAGGTCTCTTCCAATTCTGCTATTCTAGTCTAGTCTAGTCTAAGTTGGCCCAGACCAACTTTGAAGGGATATTTTTGGAAGGCAAACTTTTCATACCATTCCTGCATCAGCCTAAAGCTGAGCTTGTCAATATTAAAAAAAAAAAAGGAAAGATAATTTTTCACGTCATTTTTCCAATCAGAGGAATTATATCTGGCTTCCCACCCACCTCCGGTTTGACCCAGAAGCCAACATTTCTTTGCTCCTGCTATCTTTCACCAGTGATCTAGTCGCATCTCTGCCACTTAACTCCCTTTATTAAAAAGGCATAAGCTCACAGAAGCTTTTTAATAAGACCCTAAGCTCGCCAAAGAAAAAGGACTTAGAAAAGCTGGTGCATTTTAATAAATTGGGTTAAGTCAGAAGAAGTATCGGGTTCTTCCTGATTCAGGGCTACCATAGACTAACACAACGTCAATCTTCCTGCTCTGATATTTTTAGCACCGATCCAAGAAAGATTTCTCGGTGGGAAGACAACAATGAGTCAGTGCAGCATTTGGTAAAGGATGCCTAGGAGAAGGGCCAAACAGCACAACACAACAATACCAAAAACAAACACTCTTCTCTCTCCAGCTGATCTTTCTGAAGTCAGATGTTTCATTTCTCCAGGGCAGGGAAGCCGGTTAATCAGCTGCCAAAGACGGGATCTTACACACAAACGGAAATTCTCGATTGCAGCTATTGTCGTTCCAAGATCGTAGCGCTGTAAAAAGACACACAAAAAAAAGAAAGAAAAAGTAGGAGGGGAGAATCAGACAGGCTTCTACCAACACAGGGCTCCAACAGTTTAGTGCTTTGATTGTATTGATTAATAGATCGTCCATTCATGGATCATCTTATCAATTATGGGTGATCGCAGTGATCACATTTATTGATCTCTGCAGGTTTGCAAAAATACATGTTGGTTTCTTTCTTCTTTTTTTTCCAGGGTTTCTTCTTTTTCTAGGTTTTTCACCTTCTTTTCAAGGTGTTTTCTTTTTCTATGTTTTTTTTTTGTATATCGAGCTCACCTATTATATCTTTAAAGAAAAAAGAATAAACGTGAAGTAAAAAAAAGGTAAAAAGCTCAGCTTAAACCTCCGCCAGCCTGCAGCAGCCTATTTGCACACTGTGGTTGTGTCAAGACAGAAACCTCTGATTTTCATGCCAGAGAAAGCTGTTTTGTAAACAAGGGACAGATGGTGGACCTTTTCAAGGCCAGGAGGAAAAAAAAAATCATGTGTCTGTTGACTCAGGAAGGTGGAAGGTAGAGAATACAACCCAGGATTCAAAGTCCAGGTTTTAGGATTAACATAACTAAGGCTAAAGGGTTAGGGGTCCTTGCTGGCTATAGGGAACAACACTCATCTCCGTTTCAAGGCCCTTGAGCCAGCGCTGTCCAAAGACATTTCCATGGTCATGTGACATCACGGGGCGCCTCTATCTTCCCACCAAAATGGTACCTATTTATCTACTCGCATTTGCACGCTTTTGAACTGCTAAGTTGGCAGGAACTGCAGCGAGGAAGGCAGCTCACCCTGTTGTATGGCGCTCGGGTCTCGAACATGGGCTGCCAGCTTTCCAGCCAACAAACCCAGCATCTTTCACCGCTGAGCCACTGCGCCGCCCTAACATACCTAAAGATGCTTGGGTATTATTCGATGGAGAAGTTCTCATACATGCAGCTTTCTACTTCTCATTGGTGATAAATGTACTTCTCTAACATTCTCAAGCCCACTGAGTAGAATAACAGAGTTGCGAGGGACCTTGCAAGGTCTTCTAGTCCAACCCCTTAGATACTATTCCATTTCAGACAAACGGTTATCCACATCTCTTGCTAAAAACCTCCACTGATGGAACACTCACAACTTGGGGAATGTGAATGGGGAAAGGGTCTCTCGTTGCCTAGATATTTGACGTGCTGATGCTGGCAAGAATGACCCCTTGGGGGAGTGGAAAACAAGCCTGTTGCCTAACCTTTTCCAAGCTGGACACCTGCCAGATGTGTGAACTTCTGCTCCCAGGATTGTCCACAATGCCCATTTTGGCTAGGGAACTGAAGTCCATCCAGCTGAAATTTGCCCGGGTTGAGGAATACAGAAGTAGACCGTTCCCACTTCCTTTCTTCTCTGTCATGCCCTTGTCGGAATCTGATTCGGAGGGGGAGGCCGAACAGCTGACAGGGAGTGGGAGTGTGACTCCTTTGGCTGTGGAGGAAACTGGGGAAGGGCAAAGGCCAGCTGGGCAGAGCAGGGGAGAGGCAGAGAAAGGGAGAGGGAATTCGGAGGAAGATCCAGGCCCACCCCCTCTTCATCCTAGGGCACGCAGGGAGGAACAGAGAAGGGAGCAACGTGGGTTGCGTGACTTACAGGGGAGGAAAGGGCCCTGATTCCCTTGATTAGCTGCAGCTGGGAACACAGTGTTTTAAACAGGAAGCTGCGCACAGCCAATGGTTGAGAGCAAATCGTGAATTATCTGGTATTGTTGAGGCTTATCTGGGTTCCTGCCGTCATCCCAACTGTGTGTGTGTTTTGCTACAAGAGGAATCCTGGCTTCTTCCTGCCCAGGTGTTGCTGATGGCCGAGGGGTTTGAGTTGGGGAAGAAGGCACCTTGGAGAGGCACATGCCACCTACCACTGCTGTATCTGTACCAGATCTGGACACAGTCTTCGTCCTCCGGTATAGTGTGGATCCCATCATCCGGTTGATTCCCATCCCAGTAGTTGTAGTCATAAGGAGAGCCATCTGTCCATTCGAAGTTGCTCTCCTGCCAAAGAAACCATCATCAACAAGATAAAAGGACAGTTTTTTTCCCCCCCACATGTAATCACTCTGCTAAACAACTAATTCCCACAACACTGTCGACTGTATCCTTCTTCTGTATTCTTCTCATCCTTCCCATTTCTCCTTTTCTACTTACGACTGTAACCTTGTTGCTTGTATCTTTATGATTTATATATTTAGTTTCCTGGTATGGTTTTGATTGCTTATTTAGTATCCCATGACTATCACTAAGTGTTGTATCTTAGGATTCTTGATGAATGTTTTTTATGATGATTATCATGATTTATCATTTATAGCTTTTATGTACAGTGAGAGCTTATGCACCAAGGACAAATTCCTTGTGCATCCAATCTCATTTGGCCAATAAAGAATTCTATTCTATTCTATTCTATTCTATTTTATTTTATTTTATTCTATTTGATTCGATTCGATTCAATTCCATATTCTATTCCATATTCTGTTCTTTTCCATTCCATTCTATTCCACTCCATATTTTCTGTTCTGTTCCATTCAATCCTAATTCTAATTCTAATTCTAATTCTAATTAATTCTAATTCCAATTCCAATTCCAATTCCAATTCCAATTCCAATTCCAATTCCAATTCCAATTCTACTCTATTCTACTCTACTCTACTCTACTCTATTCTATTCTACTCCATATTCTATTCTATTCCATTCTATTCCACTCCATATTTTCTTTTCTTTTCTATTCTAATATTCTAATCTAATTTAATCTAATCTTGGGGCAGAGAGGGGCAACTGATGGCCTGAGGGCTCCATGCAACTCCTCCAAAGGGAAAAAGCGAGGCCATTGTATTCCCGACACTTTAGAGTAGCATTTCTCAGTCTTGCTAACTTTAAATGGCTGGCTGGGAAATTCTGGGAATTAAAGCCCACACTTCTTCAAGCTGCCAAGGTGGAGAAACGCGGATTTAGAGGGAAAAACGCAAAAAATGAATGCAAATGCCCCCTCCGCCCCGTCCTCACAAGCTGTGAAACAACATTCTCTGAATGAGAGACAAGAGCCAAAATAATTTGGTTTCAATAAGGGAGAATATTTGTAGCTCAGGGGTGAAATGAGAGGAACTTGCTGCCCTCTGAGCAGGGTTGCTTTCTTGCAGACGTTTCATAACGCAACCAGGTAGCAACATCAGTTCATTGGGGTAATGAAATGCCTGCAAGAAAAACAACCAAGCTCAGAGAGCACCAAGGACCAAGAGGTGGTGAATTCAGCCGGTTCTGACCCGTTCTAGAGAACCAGCAGCGGAAATTTTGAGTAGTTCGGAGAACCGGCCAATCCCACCTCTGACTGGCCCCGCCCCCATCTATGCGCCGCCTCCTGAGTCCCAACTGATTGGCTGGGTCTTCTTTGGTTGCCCTGCACAGGAGAACGGAGCTGGAAAGCAGGTTAGTAGGGTGGGGAGGGAAGGGGGATTTTGCAGTAACCTTCCCCCAGGAGTGGGGAGGGAATGGGGATTTTGCAGTATCCTTCCCCTGCCACGCCCACCAAGCCACACCATGCCCACCAAGCACACCCACAGAACCGGTAGTAAGAAATTTTGAATCCCACCCCTGCCCTTATAAATCGGTTTGAATACAAAAAGGTTTTAAGATGGAGTCCCAATCCATGCTGGAAGACGTTGCTTGGATGTCCAGCATCCAAAATGGAGGCTCCTCTGAAAACAGCCATTGATAACACCTCAAAGAGATGGAGGGCGGTTTGTTTTGTGGATGGTTATCTCCAGCTTGCCATTGTTTCCAGATTCAGCGTAGGAGGAAATTACAGACATACAAATTAGATTCCAGTCCCTGCTGCGATATTATGTCTGGACTCTGTATTTAATCACAGTCTTCAGACATTAATGCAAGAGGAGGTTGCAAACCCTCAAGCTAACTATTTTGGCTCGTCGGGACAATGTTCCTCTGCTTTGCGAGCTAGAAGATGTGTGGACTTCAACTCCCAGAATTCCCCACGCTGGCTGAGGAATTCTGGGAGTGGAAGTCCACACCTTTTAAAGGTTTCCAAAGTTGAGAAACACTGCACTAACATTGCCAGGGAAAGCCGCTAGTATATAATGGGTCATTGTATATAAACAGAGAGCAAACCCTGCTCCCTTCTAACACTGATGACATCGCCTAGTTGGGTCATGAAACATTTCCGTAAGAAAACTACCAAGCTAAGAGAGCATCGAGGACCCCACCAAAAAATGGAGATTTCTTACCTGTCTGAGATCATTCAACCCCATCCAGATATCTGTGGGTATCCCAGGCACCCTGCTGTTTACAAGGTCGTAGACAAACACATTCTCTTCCCAGCTGCCAAATAGACACATTGCAGGAAAGGGCATTATAGTTGATAAATTAGATGGATCAGTAGCATTAACTGCAAATCTCTCTATATAAAAGCAAAATGCCACTCATGCATCATCACAAAATCTCCAGAACTCCTACAAACTTGAAATTTGGCACATCTGTTCCACTTGGCTTCTAGGTGCTCACGAAGAAAGGATTTTTCAAAAATGACCATCAGAACATTAGTATTTCCTATATTATTATTAACATGCTCTGATGCTAAGGAGTTCTACTCCCCCTCCCCACCTGAAAAGAAATCTCTTCCAAATGCAAAACACAAGCAGAGGAGTTTCAGTTTCAGTTTTAGTTTCACAGCACCAAGCAGCTTTAGTACAGAACAGTTGAGCCAAGCCACGCCTTGGCTCCTTGCTGTCTCCTTGCTCACGCAGCAAATACTGTTTCAGTTTCCAAACAGCCCTCAACTCTCTCACACACTGACAGGACTCTAGCCAGATGAATACCGATGGAGGCTGGTAGGCAGAGGTAGAATTCCCCCCCCCTTATTTTCCTCCCCCAAAACTAAGCCCAATCACATAGTTTCGTAGCGAAGCATGGGTATCCAGCTAGTTCACCAATAAGTCAAAAACATTATTCATTTAACCGGTTCAGTCTTCTAGTCCTTAACGATCATAAGGATACCTAAAGATGCTGCTCCGTACATAGACATCAAAAAGTGAATTTAGTGGAGATACTGTCATTCTGTAAGGTCTAGCCACAAATAAGTTGACTACCTGTAATCCGCCTTACAAACGGTGAGCAGGAAACGCAGATAGTAAGAGGCCCACTCGATGGTTCTTACCTGTGAATAGATGCTAATTTGGCCGATTTCAATCCGATAGAAAACTCTGCGCAATACAGATCGGCCTCCGCCCAAGTTTTATTAACAGGGAAATATCGGTAACAGTGGCCTTCATATTCGGTCCAGAAGAGAGGGCAGGAATAAGACAGGATGGACTCTGGCAACGCTTGGGACAAAAGATGGAAGAGTTTTTCAAGGCACGTCTTTGTTATCGTTCTGTCACCTGCCTGAGGTTTTTAGATTTCTTTGAGCAACTTGTCCATCGATCCTGGGAGATGCCAATATGAACTCGTATAGCTTGGGCTCAGGGGTGCGACTCAAATTCTGTGGGCATGCCCTAATTTGTGGGTGTGGCTCGGTGGTCATGTGACTGGGTGGGCGTGGCTTGCTGACTGGGCGTGACTTGGTGGTCCTGTGACTGGCAGGACATGGCTTGTATGTAAATATTGTAAATATTTATGTCAATATTTTTATTTAAAGAAAGAGCAACTTTTACCCCAAAGGAGGCAAAGCAGGCAGGCAGATTGAGTTGCTTGCAGAATCACAGAGTCACTCGCAGATCTACCTTTCTGCAATCTGCTGCCTAAGTCTGCCCTTGAAAAATAGAAGCTCCAGTCCTAAGGAAGTTTCAGCTCTGCTCTCAGGCCGGTGGTGCGATTTGCCGGTTCTCCGAACTGTGCAGAATCATAACAACCGGTTCTATAGAACTGGTCCAAACCGGTAGAATCCCACCCCTGCTTGGACTCATCCTACCTCTTGTCAGCTTCGCAGAGCGAAGCGGACAGAAATCACAACCTGATTCTATTTTGATTGCAAAGCTGCATTGGCAGAATATTTTCATTTCAAACTAATGAACAGAGTACCGAGGTAACCACTGTATATAGATGATAGTATGTGTATATTACCTATGTACACAAACATGTAAACACACACACACAAAACACAGGGATTTTAGACTTTTCTTATGTAGCCAAGGGCCACAATAATTCTTCTATGCCCTGATGAATGATCAATTAGAATGGCTTTAATGGATTTATCACGATGGACTGTTGCGATCTGGCATTATGAGAGACCAAAGTAGAAAAGCAAAAAAAAAAAAAGGTATTTTGAACAATTTGATCAAAATCTGGAGGAGGGGGCTTGTTTTGTGATAGTTTTCCAAGCCTTCTGCACTCTCTTTTAAAGTTCATAATGATGCCGTAATTAGCAGTAGTTTACATGTACTATTTTTCCTGCGAGTTTTATGTACCTATATGTGGTGGCGCAGTGGTTAAAGTGCAGCATTACAACCTAATTCTGCCCACTGCCAAGAATTCGATCCTGACCGGCTCATAGTTGACTCAGCCTTCCGTCCTTCTGAGGTTGATAAAATGGGGACCCAGATTGCTGGGGGCGATAGGCTGACTCTGTAAGCTGCTGCAAAGCACTGTGAAGTGGCATATAAGTTCTATTGTGATGTAGGTATACAGTAAATACACTTGCTATCAACGTGGAGATTGCAAAGGTCAAGAAGTCATTCTCTCTCTCAAACCCCAAGCCCATGTTGTCAGATAGGACAAGGGCCAGCTGTTGAGCCTACACATCCGAGCAATTACAGAGAGGTGAAGGAGATTGCAGGAGGATACCCAAGTTAAAAATTCCCCACTCCATCGATTAGATAAAGTTGCCCCTTGCAAGATAAAAATGCAATGGCCATTTTCCAAGCTCATTTGTTTCATGATGGACAGAGTTTAGTGGTTGAAACCAACTTGGAAAGCAGAATTTCTAAGTTCTCCGGGCTCTTCCAAGGCTGGGAAAGCTCCGTGTTACTGAGCAGCACTGAGGATCCTAAATGGGCTGAGATGGGATTTGGTCAGGCTAGGATAGCTTCCATTTTTTTAAAAAAAAAAATCTCAAGCAGCCAAGCACTGAGTTCAAATCCTAATCAGGGGTTTTCTAAGCCGTCTTATCTCGTCCATCCCCTTGGCATTCCTCTCCAAAAAGCACCTCCAAGCTGGAATGCAAAGGAGAGTCATCTTAATGGGTTGCCCTTCTGATTTTCAAGCCCCAGTTACCCCAGCAGGTAAGGCTAATTCGATTAACTCCGGTGTGCAAAAAGTGACTCCCCAGGAATTTCAGGGCTGGATGTGCCAGAAGTGAAAAAAGCAAGCGGGCCGGTCTCTAATTAGCACCTGTCGGGTTAAATTGTCAATGGTCTTTAGATAAGCAACCATCAAGCTTTGAACTCAAGAGGGGAGGATAATGAAAAAGGATGGATCTGCCCTTGGACCAATTTGCTGTTGGACCCTGAAAAAGTTGAGAGGAAGGGAAGGGAAGGGAAGGAGAGGAAAAGAGAAGAGGCAGAGGGAAGAGAAGAGAAGAAGAGAAGAGACAGGGGGAAGGGGAAGGGAAGGGAAGGGAGGGAAGAGACAGAGGGAAGGGAAAAAGAGAAGGGAAGAGACCATAAAGGATGGGTGCTTCAAATGGAAGAATCAGCAGCAGTGGAATCTTCCACAGAGATGTATTGGGAAATTATTCAGGATTTTTCTTCTGTGTAGACCCCAAGCAGATCCAACTCTATTTCAAGCTCCATCTTTCTCTCCTTGGCTTTGCTACACACTCTAAATTTAGCCTAATTCTCTTCTGTTTACACAGAGTTACCCTGATAGGGCCTGAGCTTCTTTAGACAATACATTTCCAACATTCCGTTGGGTTGGAAGGAATAAAATGAAGCCAGACATCCAGACACAATTTGTAAGTCAAGTCCAACGAGTTGCTCCACCATGGTGCGAACAACAGAAATTCTGTCGCTGCATAGCAGCTAAAATAGTAAGGGTTGGGGAAAGGGTGCCTTTTTTCCAGCCCACCTTAGAAAAAAATTAATTAAAAAAAATAGTTCTGCTGTCTGCCAATAACAAGTACATCAGTTAAGACATTCACTAGCTGGCATGCCCTAAAATCTCATCTCTTCTTCATGGCTTCTGCTTCTGTCTTTTCCTTCTGTTCAGCATCCAGACTCACCCTCTGTCTGCTAATCCTGACCCCCAACATCTTGAGTGGCTGAATGCACACATCAGAATAACTCATTGTTCATTAAATCAACTCCAGTTGGCTGAGTTCACACAATTTGTGCACCATTATGTCTTGCTGGACAGGAGCAGGTTCAGCTAAGGTGGTACTCCAGTGGGTGCTCAACTACACACACACACACACACACACACACACACACACACACACACATTCCTTTAATTCCACCCAGAGATGTCAGCTAGGTTTAAAAAAAAATGCTGTTTTCCAACAACAGGTTTGTATTCTTCTAATGCAGAACTTTCATCATTGCAATCAAAAGATCACCTGAGTCAAGTCTGACTCCTGTATCCACCCAGGATTAGGAAATGCAATTTAAAAAATTTATGTGGGAATACGCTTGGAGATACTGTTTTATGGATTAGATCCAAACCTTGGTGACTTTAAGACTTGTGGACTTCTACTCTTCCATATGCTGGCTGGAGAATTCTGGGAGTAGAAGTTCACAGGTCTTAAAGTGGACAACATTAGATGTACCACATAATTATAGAAACGATTACGTTGCTATGAAAAAAGGGGTACAAAATCTGGACAAGGTTTGGAAGATGTCTTTTCCCTTCGATACATCAACTCTTTGAATTGATTGACCCCAAGCTTCTAAATGCACCCAAAATCTTCGAAATAAGTCCCAGAATTGTTATTTAGGCTTCAAAGCAATCTTCCCCAAGCAAAGCCATAACAAAAAATACAAGAAACTACTCAAGAATAAATATGAAAAATAATCACACAGAAAAAAAGTCTTCACAAAATACATTTAACCAGGTTGGTTAAATAGCTGTCCGCTGCATTCACCCAAACTTGATCCGTTTTGCCATTGGTTAAGTTTTTCTACAACGCATTGTTATACATACCTATCTCTTTGGTTAATTTATTTTGCAATTTACTTCGCAACCCTAGAATTTAACTCAGCAGGAAAGCTACCACAATGGATTTGATCAATCCATGCTCTTTTAACACGAAGGAGAGGTGCGATATTTCAACATACTCAACATTTCTATTAAAGCAGACATTTCTCCAGACAGAGGAAACCTATTAGCAAAGTCACTTGTTAACCTGTAAGTAAAACCTGGAAACCGATTGCAAAGAAAACACCCTGTAACCAATGTATACTTCGATCCGTTTTGCAGCCAACCGCTCAAATAGTCACCCTGCATTAACTTCCCCCTCAAAGCATTTAGGGTTGCCCTGATTCGAACTGGTTGAATCGAAAATGTCAACTCACCTTGGCTTATTTTAATATTGGTGTGCGGGAATGTATGGGCTGCAAAGAAGGCGGCAGACAAAGCTGCCCAGAAATTCCACCCGTAGATCATCGTTGACCTGGAGGGCATCTCTTTGTCTCTCTCTCTCTCTCTCTCTCCCCGGACCGCAGAAGGCTAGCTGTCCAGCCCCTTCCTTCACCTCCCTGGGAGTTTCCAAATGCCACTGAAACTCCTGGAGCAGCTGCAGTCCAGTTCCCCCCTCAGCCAGAGCCAAATTACTTAACAAGATACACCACCCAACATCTTCACTCCATCAAATTACTCACAGTTTCCCCTCCTCTTCCTCTCTCTCCCTCCTTCCCAACTCTGTTATTCTATGCTATATCCCTCCCTCCCTCTCTCCCTCTCTCTCTCACACACACACACATACACAGACACACACAAACCCCTAATGAACACAGTCAGACTGTTCCAAATATGTTGGAGCTAAGCTAAAGAACTCACCCAAGGAGCTATCCTATGATTTGCTTATACATGCATAGTTACATACATACATGCAAACATACATACATACAATTTTAATAAGGTAGAACAATATAAATGGGGGGCGGGAACCAAAGTAAAGAATATTGAATTGAAAAAGAGATGAGAAAGAAAAGAGAGAGAGGAAGGAAGGAAGGAAGGAAGGAAGGAAGGAAGGAAGGAAGGAAGGAAGGAAGGAAGGAAGGAAGGAAGGAAGGAAGGAAGGAAAAAAGAAAAAGAAAAGAGAAAAAAAAGAGAAAGAGAAAGAAAAAAAATATAAAGATGATCTTCTAATCTTTTCACATTTTACCTTCTCTGTTAAATCACAATTTCCATCTTCCATAAACTCCCCTTTCTAATCATCAGACCCATAAATCACAAATTCATGATGTGTAACCTCTGAGCACTCATCATATGTAAAAATAGTCTTCCGTGACTGTTTCGAGTTGTCTTTCCATTAATCCCAACAAGAAAAGTTCTGGTTTCAATTGACACTTAATCTTTAACATTCTTGGTGGTAGCACGGTCTGTCTCTGTACGCAAAATTCTCTGGAGTTTTTTTTAAAAAACAAAAGTCCACCAGACATTTACAAGGGCAGGCTGGAAGACGCGAAGTTAACGACTTACAGAACTGGATGTGAAAAAAACAATTGGATTGAATATTTATTTCATTTCTTTATTCGGCTGACATTCTGTCTTCCTCCAGGAACAAACCCAGCATCCATAACTCACATTATCCCTCACAAGCTCACATTTCCTATAGTCGTGGACCAATGACTTATGCTTGAACTTCCCAAACCTGTTGAAATGACTCCAAATTGTGCAAAAGCATATTTTCTTTGGGTAATGACAAACAAACTTATTACCCGTATAAATAGGGACATTTCAATTGATTAGCCCAAAACATCTTTCCAGATAAATCATTTGGGAGATGAGTTTGGAGCTGTGTTTATTTAAACTTTTTCAAATGACAGTGCTAAAGCAACAGATGTCTTTCTGTAACATGGTCTCCTGATATTTCTCTGGTTTCACTTTTAGTTAACCTGTTCTCTCCACTGTATTCTTTGCAGCCATAAGTTACACTTCTATACCAAAAGCTTGCTGGGAATTAAGATACAATACAGGGAGTCCTTGACTGATAACCATTTATTTAGTGACCATTCCAAGTTAAAAGGCTTTGGAAAATGCGGTTTACAACTGGTCCTTGGACTTATGAGCCTCGGTGGTGCAGTGGTTAGAACGCAGTACTGCAGGCTATTTCTGCTGCCTGCCGGCTGCCTGCAATTTTGCAGTTCAAATCTCACCAGGCTCAAGGTTGACTCTTCCTTCCCTCCTTCCAAGGTGGGTAAAATGAGGACGCAGATTGTTGGAGGCAAGAGACTGACTCTGTAAACCCTGACATTTTTAAAAACCTTGGGTGGGGGTGGAATGATGTAAAATCAGATATGACTCACTTAGCAATGGAAAATTCTGGTCCCAATTGAGGTTGTAAGTCAAGGACTACCCGTAGATCCAAAGAAGGGGGAAAAATCACAAAGTAGAATGTGATATGATGGCCAAACTCACACCAAATGGACAATTTACATCTCTCTGTAATGGGGTGGAATTTCCTGCTTTTGCTCAAATTTTGCTCCTAGAACTTCAGCTCGTTAAGAGGCCAGCTTAAATTCCTTGTTTGGTTCATAGCAAAATTGGTACATTTCTCAATAATTAAATTAGCCAGAATATTCCCACATAAAATTCAAAGCTTGACATAATAAGACCATCTCAGTCCACACGGTGGCCACAGATGTCCATAAGACACAAAATCCTTCTATGTATCTTTGTACAGTATCTTCTAATGGTTGTCAGATTCTAGCGTGACTGTGCCAAAATAAAAAAAAAATTGCAATTCCTCCATGTCAATAACATTCAGACCTCCAACTGGAAAGAAGGTGGACTGTCATGACCCTCATAAAGCCTGATAATTCTTCTGCTGCATCTACAGATGTTTTAGGAAGACAGCCAAGAAGCAGGATAAACCAGAAGTGTGCTTGACTCATGTGTTATATACTCCATCTGTTAAAAACTACAAATTGTTGTTGAAACGGATTCAAAAGAAATCTGAATTTTGTATCAAGCTAGCATTTGAAAAGCTGGCTATGTTTGGCATCAAAAGATGGCCGTTGATTATAGATCAATAGATATCTTTTCATTCTTCATATTTCTATACCATCCATCTTACATGACTCTGCGTGGTTTACGGTGGAAAAAATTATTATTCGATGATAAGAGAATTAGGGTGACTTAAGAACAAGGCTGTTTTGAGTCGGCAAAATCCGAGAAGCAGAATTGGTTCATGACACAAGAACAAGGAAGAGTTGTGAGGATTTTGATTTTCAAGGGCAGCAGTGACAAAAGGCAAAGCAAGATGTGGAATGTAGTCTGGATTTCCAGGAGGAAGAGACTGCATTCCAGATGACCAGGAGACAGCAAAGTTTAAATAGTCTGGTTGGGAGGAAGAGAGCTGAGACGGCTCTTTCCTAGTAATTCTCAGAGAATAGCTGCCATTATACAAATAGCTGATTTAGTCTGGCAAGATTCTGTCTACAGAACAATAAACTACTCTTAAGTAACTCCACGTTGTTCTTGTTTCTTGGGGAGCCCAACACTAGTAGGCTTGTCATTGTGGCTCGAAACTTCAAATAAGCAACCTTCATCAGCAGGTGATGAAGGTTTTATAGTTCAAGGGCAGATCCCATGAAGTGAATGTGGAGGCCTTGAAAGTTCAATCCTCAACTAATCTAAGTATGGTTGGAGACATTATGCCTTGAATATCTTACGAGAAACTCCAAATCAACATTATTGAGGTGGATGGATCATTGGCTTTTCTCATTATAAAAGCACCCGATGGGAGATAGCTATACCAGGAAGTGGCCCTGGAGATGAGCTCAGGCATAAAACGAATCACAGCCTCTGAAGACCTGTTACCATTATCTGCTCTTATGTAAGAGATGACCAGGCTGAGTTTGAGGGAGAGGTCAAGTGTGTCATCAGTCTCGAGTCCCTTCACGAGTCACCCACCAAAAGTCTACGTCCAGCCCTCCTTGAACTCCACTGATTCTTAGCTATGTCTGTTTACCTTGACCATTAGTTACAGAATAACAGAGTTGGAAAGGACATTTGAGATCATCTAGTCCCACCTTCTGTTTATGTAGGAGACCCTGCACTATTTTAGACCATTCCAGTAATACAGAGTCCTGCTTAGAGGAAGCACGGGGTAAATTTGTACTCATTTTGGATTTAACCCTGAAGCCAGATATATTTTATCCGACATCTTGCATCCATATCTTCTGAGGAATTCGGGCTCATCCACATTAGGTTTGGGGCTGATCCCTTCTCCAGGAATCACTCAGACCTTTTACTATCCATGTCCCCGGCTTGTCATCTAAAACCGTTTCGTCAAGTCTCAATATTGCTCTTTTAGAAGCTGTCCATACCATCCTCCAAGTGTGGCTTGGTACAGATCTTGCGGTTTTGGTATTCTCTTCTCGCCTCTGAGAACTTACCTTGCAAGCTTCTTGAACCAAAGGCAGCCCTTGTTTTGCCTGAGCTGTACAAAAGAGGGACACGCTGCTCTTGATTTGACACAAATAAACAGATCTTTATTTGCCCATAAATAGAACTCTGAAGAGAACACGGGGCATTCGGTGTGAAGGGAGGGATATACAGAAGCGTTTGATGGAGTCGACAGAATGTGAGGATTGTCAAATTGGTGAGCCATTTTGAGAAGGGAGGAAACATACTAAAGACACAGAAGTCTCCTCAAGAGTTGCACAAAGGAGCAAAATCCTTTCATTGAACTCACCCAATTATAATTTCCACAGTCTAAATACAGTTCCGGCATGGCAAAATCACTTTCCGATTCCTTTAAAGAGGCTGAACAAGAAATCATATGGATTTTTTTTTGCAGCAAATGTTCACATTTTGTCTTCCGTTTTAGTTTGGTGCAATTGACAAAGATTTTTTACTGGCGATACCAACACGTCATTATGAGGGCTACATGTACCTACCGATAAATTGCATCACATGAAAACCATATCGGTCATGTTAAAACGGTCGTTCTGGGCTCACTCTATTGCAACTTGGGGCATTTTGAAGACTTCAGCTCCCAGAATCCCCCAGCCAGGCCATTCCCCCATGGAATTCTGGGAGTTAGAACACACATCTTAAATGTTTCCAAGGTGGAGCAGCACTACTCTATAGAATTCTTAGAAGAGCAATATTATCCTGTATTATCTCAATGCAAAATTTGGCTGTCATTAAAAAAAATGTTGAAACACTCTGAAACCATTTCACAGTGAAATCCTCCTGTTAAAAGAAAAGGAAACAATTGTTTGCACAACTAAAGGGAACCACATAATCTAACTACGTCTTTAATATAAGGAGGCAAAAAATGATATCCGGAAAAGAACCATTTTAAGTTGATTTCAAGAAATAAGAAGTAAAGCAGCTTTGGTATCTGTCCAATATTTTCCCTCCATCCACATATCTATGCAGGTATTCCTCGACTTACCACCATTTATCTAGCGAGCAAAGTTAAAATGGCACTGAACAATTTAGACTTATGACTGGTCCTCTCACTTATAACAGTTGCAGCACCCCCAGGGTCACAGGATCAAAATTCGGGAGCTTGGCAACAACCGGCTTGTGTTTATGATGTTTGCAACATCCCAGAAGTCATGTGATCACCATTTGTGACCTTCCCAGCAGGCTTCTGATAAGTTGAGTCAATGGTAGAAGCTGGATTTGTTTCACGATTGTGTGGTTCACTTAACAAGACCGGCTTCCCTTGATAATGACTTACTTAGCAACAAAAATTCTGGTCTCTCGCTCATTAAGTCAAGGATTACCTGTAATTTTGACCATTGGGCACCTAACTAAACATCATTTCCCCAAATTTAAGCCACTTTTTCTTTTAATTTTTCCAGCAGGCGGCTAGTCAAAAGCTCCACATAAGCTGAAGCCCTGGAGCAGCTAATTTAACGCTGCAATTCAAAGATGAGAGACTTAAAGATCAACTTACATAAGGCTTTTGAAACTGAAGTGCCATCTCCGCTCAAGTCGAATTGGCCCAGACGTTCAAAACAACAGATGGGGTTTTTTTTATTAAAAAAAAATAAACATTCGTCCAGAATTTTTCACAAACTTTTCATTCCAGTTCACTCACGATCATCCATGTGCAGCAGAGGTGGTATTCAGCCGGTTCTGACCGGTTTGGTAGAACTGGTGGTGAAAATTTTGAGGAGTTCAGAGAACCGGCAAATACCGTCTCTGACTGGCCCCGCCCCAAATTATCCTCCACCTCCCGAGTCCCAGCTGGGTCTCCTTTGGTTGCCCTGTACAGGTGATCAGAGCTGGAAAGCAGGTTAGTGGGGAGGGAATGGGGATTTTACAGTATCCTTCCCCTGCCCACCAAGCCACACCACAGCCACCAAGCCATGTCCACAGAACCGGCAGTAAAAATGTTTGAATCCCACCACTGCCTACGTGGCTCGCCCATCCTCAACCCCTGCGGAGGTCCACCTCTGGCTTTCAAAGTAGAATGTGGGATCCATCAGATAAAATGTGGGACAAACAAGAGCGGCTGTGGGGGCAGGGGGAAGACCCTTTGGCCCCCACTGGCTACCCCCCACATGGACCCCTTCAAGACACAGAAGCACACAGGATATTTTGTTAAGCCACCACAAGAACAAAAGACTTTGGGATTTGGACACCACAGACTTCGCCCTACGCTCTACTGCTAAAATACGGTCAGAGCTTCTAGCTGGTTTACCAGACATTCAGCAAAGAAAGCACATGGGGGAATAGACCTTGTCTAAGACAACGAATCGTAGGGGTGGAGGGCGATGGTGGAACCCTAAGGACAGGAAAACGTCCGTGTAGCCCAGTATTTTTTTTTTAATGGCTAATGACCTGCCTTAGATGGTAATGCCAGGGGGCGACTAAAGGAGGCCTTCAAACCATGGGCCTCTTTCCAAAAGCCCACACCTCCCTCAACAGCCACGAGAGCCTCTCAGATAAGGGTGCCTATCCATGAACCTGAGAACAACTAAAACTGGAGGTGAGACTTGAAGATGACCAAAACTCAGTGATCAATGGCAAACATCAGGCTGCCAAACAGTTGTGGATGGTCAATCCAAAGGCAATGAACTTGTAAACGGCGTGCAGGTGGGGAACTGGTCTTGACAGGCGTCGGGAGCAGCACTGATGGCTCACGTCACCTCCAGGGAAGCTGGCGAGACGCGGTCACACTCAGCTCGCGAACGGAGGCTGTGCCACTGCTCGATGGCAGTACGGTGAGAAGTGAGCATCCGCCGCCAATGCTTGGACTCCGAGGAACCGGTTGAATACTGGCCGATGACAATTCTACCGATGAAGTCGTTGCTGCTTTTCACGTTGTGGCCATAGACTGGAAGGTGGAGGAGAAAGAGAAAGAGAGAGGGAGGGAGGGAGGGAGGGAGAGAAAGAGGAGGGAGAAAGAAAGAGGGAGAGAAAGAGGAAGAGAGAAGGGGGAGAGAGAGAAGAGAGGGAGAGAGAGAGAAAGAGGGAGAGAAAGGGAGGGAGAAAGAGAAAGAGAGAAAGAAGGGGAGAAAGAGAAAGAGAGAGGGAGGGAGGGAGGGTGGGAGGGAGAGAGTGAGGAGAAAGAGGGAGGGAGAAAGAAAGAGGGAGAGAAAGAGGAAGAGAGAAGGGGAGAGAGAGAGAAAGAGGGAGAGAGAGAGAAAGAGGGAGAGAAAGGGAGAGAGAAAGAGAAAGAGAGAAAGAAGGGGAGAGAGGGAAAGAGAGAGGGAGAAAGAGGGAGGGGGAGGAGAGAGAGAAAGAGAGATGTTTGAAAGCTAACAACACAACACAAAGCAGTCTGAACTCAGCAGGAACATTTCTCTGGTACCTCTAACGAAAGGATCTGCAAAATTTGCAGAATAAAAGTTACCCTGAGCCACGGTGCCGCAGTGGTTAGAGTGCAGTACTGCAGGCTACTTCTGCTGCCTGCCAGCTGCCTGCAATTTGGCAGGTCGAATCCCACCAGGCTCAAGGTTGACTTGGCCTTCCATCCTTCCGAGGTGGGTACTGCCCTCTAACCACTGCGCCACCGTGGCTCATAATGTTGAACAACATGCTGCCCTGTGGCTGCATGAGCTTCAACATGATTGTTTCCTGAACTCAGCAGAGATATTTGCCAATCGTGAACCCTCAAGGCGTGTCCATTCAATAAAATGCAATTCAGTCTCTGCCGAGTGTTGGGCCCATCGACCTCAGCAGTTCCTCGCCTTCTTCAAGGGAGCACCGATTTCCAACTTTCAAAGCTAGGACAGCCACTCCAGAGAAGCCGCACCCAGGCCAAAACCACAGAGATGTGACCCAAAATAAAAGGGACAGCTGTCCTGTTGTAGATGCAAAAGAAACACGTGGTGGAACTACGTTGCTGTTTTGTGTTTTTTTTCAAAGAGCGATTGTTTATTTTGACCATCCTCCCTTTCCCAAATGCCAGCAAGGCATGACTCACTCCTGCAATAATTATCAGGGTTTCTGATCTAAAGAAAGGCACCAGGCTGCGTGCTACAATTACAAGACAGCCTTCATCGTCTGGTCATATTTATACGTTGGTGGAAATTCGGTGTGTGTCCACCCCACCGCCGCGATCTCTTTAATTGCATTGCAAGAAAAACACGCTGGGAAGACAACCAGTCACATACCTGTGAAAACCAGGCTGGTGTTTTCAAGTTCTTCTTGGGCAACCTTGAAGCTGAAGGACTCATTGTAGAAGGGGTCAATGGTGGCCCTCATGCAAGAAGTCTTCTTGGTCTTTGTCAATTTTAACCCATGGACAAGCTGGATTTTCACAAAAGGATCTGAATAGAAAACACAAAACAACTCCAGCTTTGCAAACGAAGAGCTCCGTTCGTACATCGGAGTGAGTTATTTGAACCGCAGTTCACGGAACAAGTCAAAACCCAGCCGGAGTGAATTTTAAGGATGGAAACCAGACTTTGCTTATCCAGCTCCTGTTTTGCTTGTTGTTGGCTTTTTGCAGCTCTGTTTTAGCTGTTCTCACTTTGCATAATTACGGTTTGCTGAGAGGCTTACATGCACAAAATGAAACCAAGACCAAACTGGGAAGCTGTAAAATATAAGCCCTATTCAGACGTCATGCTAAGTCACAAGTCCAGTCGCACAACCATGAAGAAACCATGGTTTCAAAAGGTGCATTATCAGTCAATCATGGTTGACCTGTTATCGTCTATTCGTAGGTTGCCCTAAACCAGGGGTCTTAAAACCTGACAGTTTTAAGACTTATGGACTTCAACTCCCAGAATTCCTCCTCCAGTCATGTTAGCTCAGGAATTCTGGGAGTTGAAGTCCGCAAGTCTTAAACTTGCCAAGTTTGAAGAGCCTTGCCCTAAACTGACATAGATAGAAACCATATTAGCTCGTAGCACAATGTATGAATCCAGACAATATTATTCGGATATTGTTCTGGATTATAAGCCCCATTGACCTGCTTGGAATTAGTCTTCATGACTAAAATCACTCGGAGAAAGTGGATTTTTGAGGAAGTTCCTCAGGGGAAAACAGTAACATCCACCTCTTTCTCAAGAATATGGCTTCAAATTTTAAGAAACGTGAAACATATTTCTTATGACTTAGAGATTAAGCTGTTTTCCCAGACATTTCATTCCATTTTATTGGTGTCTTCAAAGACTCTGTAAAAAAGGATGGGTATCAATTTTTTGTCTGTTGGTGCCCACCATAAGAAATTTGAAGGCTGTCTGACTCACATGATTTGGTCATGCTCCTTTACACCAATTTTTTTTAGGTTTCAAGCCATAAACTATGTTACATAACTCTGAGGAGATGCATAACCATTAAATCTGAGGCAGTTATATTCCTAAAATATGGAACTTGCCATGAAAATCTCAAGCTCTCTCTAGAGAATTGTCCTGTGTAGGTGGAAAGAAATCAACACGGCAGATGTTAAGAGTGGATAAAAGATTTATATTCTCTATGCATCTTTAAAATGTTTCACATTTGTACAAATGAGAAAACGGAGCACAGTATTTCTAGGTCTGTCATCTACATTTAATTATATGTTAAAAGGTTAAGCTATATTAACGTTGTATGAATCTTTTCTCTCTTTCTCATTCTGTCTCTTTCTCCCTGGTTTTAATCATCATGCATATTATTGTTCTATTTTTTGTTTTGTTAAATATATACTACAGGATAGCAGTCTTCCAGTATTTGAGGGGCTGCCTCAGAGAGGAGGAAGGGGTCAAGCTATTCTCCAAGGCACCCAAAGGCCAGACAAGGAATAATGGATGGAAACTGAACAAGGACAGATTCAATCTGGAAATAAGGAGAAACTTTCTGACAGTGAGAACAATCAACCCATGGAACAGAAGTTGCCTTCAAAAGTTGTGGGAGCTTCATCCCTGGAGGCTTTCAAGGAGAGACTGGACTGCCATCTGTCAGAAATGGTATAGGGTCTCCCGCTTGGGTGGGGGGTTGGACTAGATGACCTATAAGGTCCCTTCCAACTCTGATTATCTGTTATCTATTATCAGGTAGTCCTCAATTTACAATAGTTCATTCAGTGACCAAATTTACAATGGCACATGACCTTTTTCACACCATTTGAAGCATTTTGTTGTGATTAGCTGGCAACAATGAGGACGTTCCCGAGGAGCCTGTGCTAGGTGTGAGTGAGAGCAGGATGATTCATGGAAGAGCAACACAGGTGACTCGGGATTACGAATGCTAATTAATGGCCCCTCCCTCCAGGGAACATAAGCCTGGTTTCAAACATTTGAAGGAACCAGTGTGTCGTTACAGACTGATTACTAATTTAACAACTGCAATGATTCGCTTAACAAGTCATGTCAGCTCAGGAATTCTGGGAGTCAAAGTCCATGAGTCTTAAACTTGCCAAGTTTGAAGACCCTTGGCCTATACGGTATTGCCGATTTTTAAGGAACAGAAGGGTAGGGGGGAAACCAGATCTTTTTCAAAGCCACAGCAACTCATCCTCAGGGGAGTAGAAAAATTTCTTATGTCTTTCCTCTGAAAATATTTGTGCTTATCTTTTTTCCCATGGTTATCGGTAACATTTTCCATTCCAGGGGAAACAATCGTCTGAGGTAAAAGAAAATGGTGGAAAAATCTGCAGGGGGAGGGCTCCTTTTTCGGAAGGAAGGAATGTGGGTGAGAGAAACAGCCTAGACCTGTGTTCTCAGAAAGAGAAGCATCTTCTGAAAAAAACGTAGACCGGGAGGAAGGCCTGCTACTTCAATTTTTCAAATGACAAAGGAGACGCAGCTGTTGTTTGAGCACCGGAGATCAAAATGTGCTGCTTGCTTTCAATCAGACCTTGGGAAGAGAGAAGCCAATCCCAGGATCTCTTTGAGGGAAACCAAACGCGCAGGAAATAAGATGGGGGCTGAAGGCTGAAGTCAAGGAGAGGCTCTCTTCAGGAGAGAGGTCCACCGTGCCACCTCCGCCCTGAGAACAGGGTCCCAAGACAGCACAGGGGGACACTGTGAATTCAGCCTTCTGGAAGGGGGCAGAAGGTTCGGTGCCTCACGGTAACCCTTCTGGGTGAAGTCCTGGAGAACTGAGAGAGACGGAAGAATCCACGGCTAAGTCATTTGTCCTCCATCTTTCAATCCAGTTTGTGAGATGTTGTTAAGGTAGGTAGGTAGATATGGTAGGGCGAGTATGAGAGAGAGAGACAGAGAGAGAGACAGAGATAGACAGAGACAGAGAGACAGAGACAGAGAGTGACAGAGACAGAGACAAAGAGACAGAGACAGAGACAAAGAGACAGAGACAGACAGAGACAGAGATAGACAGAGACAGAGACAAAGAGACGGAGACAGAGACAGAGACAGACAGAGACAGAGAGAGACAGAGGCAGAGAGATAGAGGCAGACAGAGAGACAGAGACAAAGACAAAGAGACAGAGACAGACACAGTGACAGACAGAGACAGAGATAGACAGAGACAGAGACAGACAGAGACAGAGTCAGAGACAGAGAGAGACAGAGAGAGACAGAGGCAGAGACAGACAGAGACAGACAGAGGCAGAGGCAGAGACACAGAGACAGACATAGAGAGACAGAGACAGAGAGAGACAGAGACAGAGACAGACAGAGACAGAGAGACAGAGAAAGACAGAGACAGAGAGACGAGAAAGACAGAAAAAGACAAATAGATGATAGATTAGGTAGGCAGGTAGGGTATGTATGTATGTATGTGTGTGTGTGTGTGCGTGTGTGTGTATAGAGGGGGGGGAGGGGAGGGAGGGAGGGAGGGAGAGGGAGTGGGAGAGAGAGACAAATAACTGCCAGTGTTATATAAATACATTGGGAAAAATGCTTCCATGTTGACCGACATGCTCCAAGTCCGATAACAAAACAAGCACATGCATACATACACAAGCCCTACCTGAACCTTGGCTCATATCAGTCTGCAGTAACTGCTTTGCTCTAATTATGTCCACATTGAGTCTCCCTGCGCTGGGAAGGTAGTTTAATGAGAACAAAAGCTCCCCCAGCTCAACTTCATTCTGCAACAGAAAAGGGCAAGCGGAATCAAACACTGCAAAAATGATTGTGTCTTTTTTTAATGTAATGCTTCTCAAACTAAATTCAGTTTTGAAATTGCGAAGGAAGGTAGGGGGAAGAGAGAAGGGAAGGCAAGTAAAAGGAAGGAAAGGAAGGGAAGGAGGAGAATGAGGGAAGGGAAGGGAAAGGGGGAGAAGGGAAGGAGAAGGAGGGAAGGGAAGAAGGAGAATGAGAGAAGGAAAGAAAGGGAAGGGAAGGAAGGGAAAGGAATGGAATGGAATGGAAAGGAAAGGAAAGGAAAGGAAAGGAAAGGAAAGGAAAGGAAAGGAAAGGAAAGGAAAGGAAAGGAAAGGAAAGGAAAGGGGGAGAGGAAGGGAATGAAAGGAAGGGAAGGGAAGGGAAGGGAAAGTGAAAGGAAAGTCCACTATAGTCAAGAGGAGAAACTGTAAGCAGGCTAAAATGACCTAAGCAACATCACTGCAACCGAGGCCTTAAAACCAAACAGAGCAAATCAAAAGAGCAAATACATTAAATAAAATGCGCTTGAACTCATTGACTGGGAACCCCGCAAGCTACCTGAGAACTTGGGACCAGAGCTTTCCACCAATGGCCGCCCCTCACGAGGTCCACCTCGCTCAACGACATGGACACCTTCCCGATGACGCAATGGCGTGAAAACTTGTCGAAATCCACCACCGTCAAGAGCAGCGTCCTTCGCTGGGCTTCCAAAAATGGGATGTCAAACATGTACCTCTCCTCAAAGATGGGCTTCTGGGTTTTGCGTTTGACCCCCGTCTGCTTGGAGTTTTTCTGGTCGGGAAGGAGGCAGATCTTCACGTAGGGATTGGAGTGGGCCATATCCTGCCTGGCGCCATCGTAGGAGATGGGGAGAGGCAGGTCCTTGGCTTCGATGACCCGAACAATGAGATAGTTGTGCAAGAGGTCGTACTGAGTGCTAAAATGCAGCATCCCCAGTTGGTACTTGGCGACGATCTCTTCGTCGGTCAACGACTCCACGTCGTCGCTATTTGAATCGAGGGAATAGAGTCTGGGCTCAAATTTCCTAAAATAGTCATCGGGCGTGTAGGTTTTCTTCAGGATGCCCGGCTGGACAATCTCCTTTTTGGAGCCTAGCATTCCAAACTCGATGGGCTTAAGGTCAACGAGGGGAGAACTGGGCCTCCTCAGCTCCAGGCCTGGAGGAGAGGGAGGAAAAAAAACAGGATTTTTAAAAAAACGGTAGAAAGTTCACAGCGAGCAGTTGTGTCAAAAGGGGGAAAAAAATGCTTTGGGTTCAGTTGAGCTCCAGGTGACACGTCTGTGCAGGTCTTTTGCCCTGATAAAAGGGAAGAATTTGGTTTGTAAGAGGTGTGTGTGTGTGTGTGTGTGTTTGTGTGTGTGCGTGTGCGTGTTGGTATTCAGCCGGTTCGCACCGGTTTGAGTGACCCCGTAGCAAGGATCTGGCGTGGGTCGCTGAACTGGTAGTAAGTTCTGGCTGGCCACGCCCCGGACCCAGTTGGCCGGTCGCCGCTGGCTTGCTTGCCCCGCCTACCCGATGCTTGCTCACCCCGCCTGCCTGACGCTCGCCCGTTAAGGTATTTCTTTTTCCCCTCCCAACAATCAACCGTTCATACGATCAGCTCTGTTGGCATTCCTCTTGCTGAGGCCCAGGAGGGCAAAAAAACAGATGGGGGGTGGCTGCAAAAAAGCAAAAAAAAAAAGCCACACCCACTCCGTCACATGGCCACACCCACCTAGCCACGCCCACAGAACCGGTAGTTAAAAAAATCTGAATCCCACCACTGGTGTGTGTGTGTGTCCACACATACATAAAGGTAGTTCTCAACCTACATCCATTCAGCCCCAAATGTCCAACAGAACTTTGCCTTATTTTACAGTATTTCTTGCCGCTGTTGCTAAGTGAATCCAGTTGTTAAATTAGTCACACAGTTGTATATCCCCCCTTTTTCCAGAATGTATGTGCATGTGTCTATGACAGGAAGAAAGTGTGATTTTAAAAACTATGGGCAGGCATGGGAGAAAGTTGAGAGCGCAAAGGGAGATTGGAGAGAACATTCATGTTTAATCTGCTTCCTGAGTTATTTGTATTTGCAGGATTCATTGAATGATAAATTGGCTGGATTCCTATAACCCAAGGTCACGGAAACCCAGCGTGTGATGACCCGGAGTGTAACATAAACATAACAAAATCCAAAATGTAAGTAAATGTCCTTTAATGCCTCCAACTTGGCCCCACTGTTGCATAATTCTCAGTTGGAGATAAAACTTACTCAAAAATAGTCTTCAAAAGAAAGCAATACAGTCCGAACTTAATGAGCAGATAGAGGCGAAATAAAAAACCAAAACAATTTCCACAACGGACCAGGGTAAGTAATTACCAACTTCCAGGGCATAACAGGGCACAGTCTGTTGGAAGGACGCCAAACAAGATAATTTCGGCCCAAAATAAAACACATTTTGCTTCTGGCAATGCTGTGTTTTAACTGTCTCTCTTATACACTACTCTCCCCAGCTGCAACCAATGAGGAGGATCATGGCCGCTTCCTCTCTCATAAGCCAAGTTGTTCCCTTCTCCATTCCTCCCTGCGTGCCCTAGGATGCAGAGAAGATGGGCCTGGTTCTTCCTCTGACTACCCTCCACAATCTCCGGAGCCACACCTCCACTCCCCCTCAGCTGTTCCTCCTCTCCCTCAGAGTCCGACTCTACCAAGGGCATGACGTCCAGATTTGCCCAAGCCCAACTGCGCTAGCTGTGATACTCCCTATCACCTGGGTTTTCTCTTGTCCTGGTTAAATGTGTTCTTGAAGGTACTTGAACAGGCCTATTTTATTATCAGGATAACTAAGCTCCTCCTCCTCTTCCATCAAGCTCCACCCACCCTATCTGCCAACATGGCGTTCAGGGGTTGTCCAAGTACTCTGAGCACCAGCCAACTTACTAGAAATTCGTCTTGTAAGGCTGTAAGCGGAATGGGAGGTATCAGTGGACGACCGTCGCCTGTCCAGGGAAATGTTCTGAGGTGTTGGGGAGGGTTCACTCGTTGGGTTATCCGAGTTGCCATTTTTGTCTTCACTTCGGTTGCTTAGCCTGTGGGAAAGATCAAAGCTTGGAATCATCCAGGCAACACTTTCACTTCCCATTTTCTTCACCAGTACTGTTAAGCATGCAAGACTTTATATATATATAAAATCTATAATCTATCGTGTTTCGCTACAAAACTATGAGATTAGGTTTAGTTTTGGGGGAAGAAAATAAGCGAGGGGGGAAATTCTGCCTCTGCCTACCAGCATCCATCGGTATTCATCCGGCTAGCGTCCTGTCAGTGTGTGAGAGAGTTGAGGGCTGTTTGGAAACTGACACAGTATTTGTTGTGTGAGCAAGAAGGAAACAGCAAGGAGCCTGGGCGTGGCTTAGCTCAACTGCTCTGTACTAAAACAGGTTGCTGCTGTGAAACGGAAACTGAAACTCCTCTGCTTGTGTTTTGCACTTGGAAAAGATTTCTTTTCAGGTGGGCAGAGGGAGTAGAAGGCCTTCACATCAGAGCGTGTTAATAATACTATACAAAATACTAATGCTCTGATGGACATAAATACACACACTAGATGAGAGGACAGTAGACCTTAGGCCACTATTTCTCAATAAACGACAACTTTAAGAAACATGGACTTCAACTCCCAGAATTCTCCAAGCAGCCATGCTGAGGAATTTTAAGCTGTGAATTGAAGTCCACGCACTTGAAGGATGCTGGCTGGGGAATTATGGGAGTTGAAGTCCACAGGTCTTACATTTGCCAGGATTGAGAAAGACTAGAAACCAAGAGTTAGTGAGTTCAAGACACACACTTTAATCATGAAAGTCAGCTGGGCGACTTTGGGCCAATCACCAGGAGATGGGGAGTTTTAATCCCGTCTTAGGCAGGAAAGCCAACTAGAGTAACTGTGGGCCAATCACCTGGCAACTGGAAGTTCTAGTCCCGCCTTAAGCACAAAAGTCACATGGGTGACCTTGGGCTAATTACCAGGTGACAGGGAGTTCTAGTCCCGCTTTAGGCATGAAAGCCAACTTGACTGACTTTGGGCCAATCACCTGGCGATTGGAAGTTCTAGTCCCGCCTTAAGCACAAAAGTCACACGGGTGACTTTGGGCCAATTACCAGGAGACAGGGAGTTCTAGTCCCTCCTTTGGTATGAAAGCCAGCTGGGCGACTTTGGGCCAGTCCCTCTCCCTCTCAGGCCAATCTAACCTCACAGGGTTGTTGCTGAGGAGAAAATAGGAGGAGGAAGGAGTACTTAAAATGTACATCACCTTGAATTTTTTAAAAAAAAATCAAAACAAATAAATTCAATTTTTTTAAAAAAAAAAACTAATGCAAACAGAAAGCCAGCCAAATGGCAAATATTTCGCCCCTCCACATCCAGCAAGCAATTGCTGCCGCTAATCTACAATTCTTTTCAATCTTTCTGCTTCCTTTCGAAAACCTCCTGATTTTGCTTAACACCGCTGAGTAGAAGAATGGAGCTGCGCTTCCAGTTTCATTTCACAGAATACAGGGCGTTTCTTTCTTTTTTTTTTTTTTAAAGAAAGCATATAAAATGAAACAGGCATGTCGTTTATCTTATGATTTACCCTGCCTCAGAGCCCGCCCTCCCCTGCAGCTCTCGCCTCAAAGAAATAAACGCAACAAGGGGGAAAGAGAACTGATAAGAAAGCACGTTATTAGAGAGGGGATAAAGGAAAAAGGTCTCCACTATTCTTGTTAAATCAGCATAATTAGGTTTCCTACCGTGAGACAGACAAGTCGGTCACGCTCAGAAGGTATAATAATTTAAAAAGCACGGTGTTTTTCTTCTTTGACATGGAATTATGCTTAACACCTCTTATCCGACTCTGGCTCCAAATATATATGTTTATAAAGGAAGGATACCCTGCTTGTAGTTGGCACAAATATTGGAGGAGGAGGAGGAGGAGGAGGAGGAGGAGGAGGAGGAGGAGGAAGGAGGAGGAGGAGGAAGAGGAGGAGGAGGAAGGAGGAAGAGGAGGAGGAGGAGGAGGAAGGAGGAGGAGGAAGGAGGAAGAGGAGGAGGAAGGAGGAGGATAGAGAGTTCCTTGGTGCTAAGTTTGATGGTTTTCTTGCTGACTTTTCATTACCAAACATGTCACATCATCAGATCCACCCTTCAAATAAATGGTGCCTTCTAAACACTTCCAAACTTACATCCAGGGTGGGGTTTGGGCTGGAAAAGGCCCTAGGATTTCCACTTCATCTTCGTTGGACTGGCAACAGCTGCACTCGTAGCACTTCTGACAACAATTGCGACAGGTCCATCTGCACAGCAAGAGATCCGAGATTCTAGACAAGAGGCCCTGAGGCCATTGGAAACCAGAAAGCAAAAATTACAACCAGATGACGAACAAGGATAAACAATTGTAATTGAACAGGCCAGGCCCCAGGAGGATTTTCAGCTCTGTGGGCTGTGTTTTTGTTTTACATCTGTGCCAGCCACAGATCTACATTTCCCCTTATTCTGCTGTGGTCAACTTGGATCTTTCTGGGTATTGATGGATGATGGGCTATCAAGTCATTTTTGACGCCTTGTGACCATAGAGGTAGACTTCTGGATTACTGGGTATCAAACCTATCATCCATGGAAACTGGGAATTATGTGAGCCGGTGTCCAAAATTTCCAACAAGAACCAAGCAGAGGGAGAAAGGTATGAAAACCACAATAACGTTCTTTTTTTTATTTTCGCTGATTCCTAAATCATGGCTTATGGGTTAGCCTGCCCCAGCCCTTGTGGATCATCCAAAGCTAAAAATCCAGTTTTATCATAATGTTTGTTTAAACCATGGGCCTTCAAACTTGACAGCTTTAAGACTTGTGGACTTCAACTCCCAGAATTCCTCCTTCAGTCATGTTAGCTCAGGAATTCTGGGAGTTGAAGTCCACAAGTCTTAAACTTGCCAAGTTTGAAGACCCTTTGTTTAAACTGCAGTCCAAGTTCAAACAACATGCTAAACTAGGGATGTCCAATCTTGGCAATTTTAAGACCTGTCGACTTCAACTCCCAGAATTCCCCAGCCAGCTATACTTGACTTTGAGTTTTCTTACAAGCTTACACTCTTGTAAAATAAATGCACAAGTCAAAATGTTTTCCAAACACTCTGCTAAGACTGGGAGATGTAGAAGAGGAATAAAGGCTCATAAATTAAAAAATTCTAATTAAATGAGAAGATCCCAAAGTTTGCTCAAAGAGAAAGCCTATTGCTTCCACTACACTAACCAAGCCAATAAAATATATGCCAAGCTGGAAGAACCCCAGTGCTTTATTGTGAGTAGAACTGAGGGAATTTAAACCTTGCTGTACATTTTTATAATCCGTAGTCTTCGGGGATCAGAGCAAGTGTTTAAAAAAAGAGGAAAGCTTTCTTGCTTTGAAAGGAAATAGAAGCCGCGCGAGAGGATCCGATCATGAAGGAAAGGTCAACCACTTCTGACCTTTTCAAAGCAAAGACCACATCGGAGGAAAAGTAGAGGGTGAGTATCATGTGTCAAAGGATGTTGAAGCAAAAATGAAGTCCAGGTTTCAGGGAAGCAAACCACAATTGGCCAAACCAGTGGGGGAAAAAAACACGTTTTATTCAATGTTTTTGTTTAGTTTTGTTTCGCCTCTGTTCAATTTTGGATTTTAATCTTTCCAATAAAATAAAAAGAAAGTGAATGAAAAAAAATTGGCCAAACACAAAAGCTATGAAAACGGTTGATAATGAATCAGGACCCTGGATAGCTCCGGAAGGGTCCACGATGGAGTCCTAGAGACAACCATTAAAATGTTGCCTCAAGCCACAAACTAAGATTTTAAAATAGGTGTTTCCAGAAGAAAACCCATCAACTGAAAGGATGTTACTCATTCCAAAACCTTTGGCATCCACAACACCAAAAACATCACATCTCTCTAGGACTTCTCAAGTTTGTAGTCAGGGAAGAGCAATAGATCGCAGATGTAAAGATGTATGCCAGGAGTGGGCAACTATGTCAACTTTACGACCTGCAGACTTCAATTCCCAGAATTCCTGAGCCAGCCATGCTAAGTAATTCTGGGTCTGGACCATGCTGGCTTAAGAACTCTGGGAGTTGAAGTCCACCAGCTGTAAAGTTGACATAATTGCCTACTTCAATGTATAGTACAGAGGTGAAGGTGGAAAGCAGCTGGACCAAGTGTTAATTCCCAACTGTAGCAGGGAATAACCTGCAAACATAAAGATTAATCTTTGTATACAGAATAATTCCCAGTTTATATCTCACATCTTCCGCTGGCCAGCTGTAATTGTAGAGGTAGCCCTTGACTTGTTGCAATACAGACCAGAATTTCCATTGCTAAACAAGGCAGTTAAGTGAGCCACGCCCTATTTAATGACCTTTCCCCCCCCCACAGTTGTTAAGCAAATCAATGTATTCAAGTGAATCATGTCGTCACTAAGTGAATTTGGCTTTGTCTGTCGGAAGCCAGCTGGGAAGATTTCAGATGGCAATCATGTAAGTCTGAAACACTGAAAACATTATAAATACGTGACAGTTGCCCAACGAGCCCATTTTGATCATGTGACTGTGGGGAATGCTATGAGTGCAAGGAGTGGCGCTTTTTCAGGTACTGTAAGTTCGAATGGTCAATACATGAATGGCTCTAAGTGAGGGGTCAGCAACCTTAAACACTCAAAGAACCGTTTGGATCCATTTCCCACAGAAAACACCGGGAGCCACAAAAACCTTCCTGTGCCTGACTATTTCCTGAGCGGCCACAAAACTAGCCTATATACTTGAATCAAAGATCCTGTTTGCTTCTGAAACTTTTCTTTTCTTGGATTTATCCATGATTAGCCCACCGGGGATCGAAAAACTGAATAAATCGCATGCTGGTGCATGTCACGCATTGGCAGTTATGATGCCTATTTTTGAGAGACAGGGAACCGCAGCAAAGGGATGAAAAGAGCCACATGCGGCTCCAGAGCCGCGGGTTGCCGACTCCTGCTCTAAATCGAGACCTACCTGTCGATCAAAGAGGTCGTCGGAGCAGAGTAGCTAGGGCCGTGATGGTGAACCTACGGCAGGTGTGCCACAGGTAGCACGCAGAGTCATTTGTGTGGGCATGTGAACCCCAGCCAAACTTACCTGCGCTTCGCATGCACGTGCCTCCCAGATGATTTTCGGCCCATTTGAGGCGGTTTCACTCTCCCGGAGGCTCGACGGAAGCCTCTGCAGCCTCGGCAGGCCGAAAAACAGGCCTTCCAGAAATACCAGAAATGCTTTAACGGGCCCGTTTTCAGCCTCCCGAGGCTCCCCTCAAGCCTCCAGGAGGGTGAAAACAGCCGCCCCCGGGCTCCAGAGGCCCTCCGGAGGCTGAAAACGGGCACTTCTGGTATTTCCGGAAAGCCCATTTTTCGGCCTCCCGAGGCTGCAGGGGCTTCCCTCGAGCCCCGGGAGGGAGAAAACAGCCTCAAACGGGCCGAAAATCAGCTGGGAGGAACACGCATGTGCAGTGCAGGAAAAGGGGTGGGGCGGGAGTGTTGCACAGAGGGGGCGGGGCACACTGCATTGTGGATGCCAGTGTGCGTGCCCCTTCGGCACACCACAACAAAAAAGCTTGGCCATCCCTGAACTAGGGATTCCCAGATTCTCTCCCATAACATTGAGGACTAGAAATTTCATTCGCCAGTGGACGGGCAGCTGGTGGAATGATCTGTAATCAAACCAATTAAAACCAGCCAGCCAGAATTTTCCTTGTTGTTAAAGAAGGGGTGGGGAAACCCTTCACTGTTTAGCCACAAGGTGTGTTTTTACCCACACAATTTTAACACCAGAAAGCGTAGAGAGCCAGACGGGGGACAAAAAGGAAAAAAAACACAACCTCACACAACGACAGTCTCATTCTGTGTGTCAGGAGGAAGGGTGACTCATCAGATTAACTCACCTCGTTTATCGGCTCCAACTGTCCTTTTCAATATCCACGAGGAAGCCAAGGGAGAGAAAAATGAAAAAAAAAAAAAGCGAGACCGCTTTAGCAAAGGTTCTGTGATTTCTTTTCTTTTATTTTTTTTTTCACTCCCACCTGCGAGACAAAACACACAACTGTGGGCCTTTGCTTTCCTTTCTAGCAGAGGGAGGAAAATAAAAGCTATTTTGAGATCTCCGTATCTCTCTATTTTAGGGCAGGTAATAAAATAAAATAAAATAAAAAAGGTTCTCCGGGAGGGATAATTCAATGGCGAATGTAAACTTTCCTCAGTGGACTTACTCTTTTTGTCCCTTTGCCAAAATAAACAATAAAAATAAAAAAAGCTCTTTATAACTCTCTCTGTCATTCGGGCTCTTATAAAACAGGTAGTGCTCGACTTACAAGGGTAATTGAGCCCCAAATTTCTTCCGCTAAATGAGGCAGTCGTTAAAAGTGAGTTCCGCCACCATTTTGCACGCTTCCTTGCCGGGGGGCAGGGGGACATTTAAGGGAATTATTGCCATTGTGAAGTTAGCCACATGCAAATCTGGTTTCCCCATTGACTTTGCTTGTTGGAAGGTCATAAACAGGGATCATCCAATCCTATGACACCCCCCACCCCAGGACACAACTGTCACAAATACGAGTCAGTTGCCAAACCTCTTATTTTGATCACGTGATCATGGAGATCACTTTTGGTTTTAGTGCCGCTGTCACTTTGAACAGTCACTAAATGAATGATTGTTAAGTCAAGGAATATTTCTACGCTACAGTTCCGACATGGTAGAAGACCAGTTACTTTTTTACACTGGATGCAGAAAACCGCATGTCTAAACCCAACGTTTTCCACGAATGGATGGAAATTCCAGCCTGAAATCCTGGCATGGAATCAACGCAAGGAATATTACATGAATCGTTTAAAAAAAATATGCATTCGGTTGGTTAGAATAGGGTATTAAATCCAGTAGGATTGATATGGATAGATTTATTGATGCTTTAGACTAGAAACAGGTAATCCGAATTAAGAGATCTGGTTCAATGTATTTCTGACTAGTTCAATACCCGTGGTTCACTACAAAACTGTGGTCGGGCTTAGTTTTGGGGGGAGGAAAATAAGGGGGGGAAATTCTACCTCTGCCTACCAGCCTCCATCAGTATTCATCTGGCTAGCGTCCTGTCAGTGTGTGAGAGAGTTGAGGGCTGTTTGGAAACTGAAACAGTATTCGCTGTGTGAGCAAGGAGACAGCAAGGAGCTTGGGCGTGGCTTAGCTCAACTGTTCTGTACTAAAGCTGGTTGCTGCTGTGAAACTAAAACTGAAACTCCTCTGCTTGTGTTTTGCATTTGGAAGAGATTTCTTTTCAGGTGGGGAGGGGGAGTAGAACTCCTTAGCATCAGAGCGTGTTAATAATAATAATAATGATATAGGAAATACTAATGCTCTGGTGGTCATTTCGAAAAATCCTTTCTTAGTGAGCACCTAGAAGCCAAGAGGAACCTACGTGCCAAATTTCAAGTTTGTAGGCTTTACGGTTCTGGAGATTTTGTGACGATGCGTGAGGGGTATTTCGCTTTTACATATATAGATACTAAAGATTTCTGGTTGCAATGGGATCCACTGCCCATCTTCCCAAGGACTTGTTTTGTGAAATAATTCTGAATTTTTCTGTGTACAAAACAGCCATTCAGGGGCCACACAGGGCTTCTCTCCTGCAAGGGACTCTTTCTAAACACCGATACCTTGCACAAGGCACATACCCAAATGTGGGTCTGTAGAGAGATTCTCAAACTTTGCAATAGCCCACACACACACACACACACACACACACAAAATTAAAGGTGCACTGTATGCAGAATTCATCTTCTCTGATGCTCTTGGTGGTTTTCTTGCAGATGTTTTGTTCACGGCGTTACCTAGTTTGGGTAATGAAACATCTGCAAGCTCAGAGAACACCAAGGGCCCCACAATCATCCTCCCCATCTTCCCTGCTAGCTCTGAGGATGTTACTTAGTTGGGTCATGAAACGCCTGCAAGAAAACCAAGCGCAGAGAACACCAAGGACCCCTCGTTTCAACCCCGAGCTACCGATATTCTCCTTTGCTGACAACACATCTTCCCCTTCAATAAACAAAGTCAACGATGATTCCGTTGAGGTTAAGACGGGCAAAAGGCACGACATCATTTCCTTGCAATCATTACATTTTCAGAGAAACATCACAGCTGCTCTCAAACTTTGTGGCATCACAAAGAGGTCCCTGCAGGCAAACCATGAACCGTTTAAGCTTGCACAAACAGAAGACCAAGCCCAGAGTGTGTTTTGACAACACTCTTGTTGTGCAGTTGCAGCACGTATTTTAACCTAACCAACTGACATTTGCAAACAGGGTTGAAAAGCCACTGCCATCAATTCTCCTGGACTATATAAACCATGATTTCAGACATGGAAATCTCAAGCTATTTGGGGATTTTTTCTTGCCCACCAAATCATATATTGGTATTAATCCATTGTTACTTTTATCGCTTCCTCAGTCTTTGATTTAAGTTTGCAGTCTCCTTGAGGTAAAATAAAAAATCTCATTTTCTTTTCCGCTCTGAAAAATGCCATGAAATTCATTTTGCGGTTCCTAGATCGTACAACATTCAAAACAAGACTCAAATGTCAGTCCAGATTTTCTTTCAAAGGTTTTGCATGAGTCACCTGGGGAGTTTTCCCTAGAACAAGCCGTGAGACGTTTGAGTCCAGATTAGTCCTCAACTTATGGCCACAGTTCGGCCCTAAATTTGTCACTGAGCGAGACGGCAGTTAAGCGAGTTTTGCCTCTCCCTTTAGACCCTTTCTTGCCACCATTAAATGAATCACTGCAGTTAAGTCCGTCACATGGTTGTGAAGCAAATGTGGCCTCCCAATTGAATTTGCTCGTCAGATCATCGCATGAACCTGGGACACTGCAGCCGTCACAAATACGAGTCAATTGCCAAGCATCTGGATTTTGGTCAAGCAACCCCAGGGATGGCTGCATCCATCATAAATGCGAAAAATGCTCCTAAGTCACTTTTTGTTAGTTGGGTCACTAAATGAATAGTTGTAAACGGAGGGCTAACGGTACTATACCAAGCCCAGAGTGTGAATAGTTTATGGTTCATGTGTTGTGCATCCAGAAAAGTGTGTGAATGCAATGATTTAATTAACTCTGGACCAATTAGCCACCCACCATCCTATACAACAGGGATTTCCAACCTTGGCAACTTTAAGACTTGTGGACTTCAGGAAGAGAGGAAGGAAGGGAGGGAGGAAAGGAAAGAAGGAAGGAAGGAAGGAAGGAAGGAAGAGAGGGAGGGAGGAGGGAGAGAAGGAAAGAAGGAAAGAAAGAAAGAAGGGAGGAAGAAAGGAAGGAAGGAAGGAAGGAAGGAAGGAAGGAAGGAAGGAAGGAAGGAAGGAAGGAAGGAAGGAAGGAAGGGTGGGAAGGGAAGGGAAGGGAAGGGAAGGGAAGGGAAGGAAGGAAGGAAGGAAGGAAGGAAGGAAGGAAGGAAGGAAGGAAGGAAGGATGGGAAGGGAAGGGAAGGGAAGGGAAGGGAAGGGAGGAAGGAAATTGAGATGATATAGGAGGGACGGAGACCCCCAGCCCTGAGAGATGGGGCCGAAGTGGGAGGGGAGGTGGACTCTACCTATTCATGCTACAGGTTGCATTTTCCTCCTGGTGGGAGGAAACTCCGGAGCAGCTCCAAAACTCCAGCCTGCTCACTCAAGAACTCTGGGAGTTGAAGTCCACAAGTCTTAAGACTTGCTATACAAGATCTCAGAAACCTTTCCCAAACCCTATAAAACCCTTAGAAATGGACTTTACCAATCCCCGTCATCTTTTTTTTTTGCATGGTCTCTGCATTTATCCACTTTCTCTTCTCTCGGCCTGGTCTACCTCGCAGGACTGTTGTGAGGACATTTTTTTTAAAAAAAAAAAATATGCTTGCAGCTTTACGATGCATTACAGTGTATTAAAAGCAGACCATGCCTTTAAGAGCTGCTGAGGAGGCAAACTTGTAGCCCACCCTCCCCTGCCTTAGATGGGGATGATGGGAACTGGAGTCCAACGCACCTCGAAGTTTTCCCAAGAGCAGCAAGCATGAAGCAGGTTGGGCTTTCTTTGCCCCTCCTTTTCTTCTCTGGATTTGGAAGCCCCCTCCCCAAATCAACCCCCGGATTCTCTTTCTATTATTATTCCAGCTCCTTCAATCCAGGGGGATGGCCCTGGGGCCCCTTATATTCTTTTACGTGATTTTAACCTTCAGGGTCTGTGAAATAAAAGCTACATTTTGGCCCGAGGGGACCGAAATAAAACCAGATCTGATCTACCCAGGAAGGGAGAAAATTGTTTTAAAAGCAGCTTTAGCGAAAGAAACGTATCTGCCAACCCAGCTAAGTGGCTGGCCTCTGGGTGCAAAATTTGCTATTTGCATTTTTCCATCTCTCTCTCTCTCTCTCTCTCTGTTCCTCCCCCACCTCCATTTGGCGGCTTCAGCGTGCCAATCTTCCCCACAATCACATCCACAAGCCCACGCCGTCTGCCCAGGAAAGGTCAGCAGGCACCGCCACGCATTTTACACGCATCTGCTGCTAGATTTCCTTCCTTCCTTCCTTCCTCTTCCCTTCTCCTTCCTTCCTTCCTTCCTTCCTTCCTTCCTTCCTTCCTTCCTTCCTTCCTTCCTTCCTTCCTTCCTTCCTTCCAGCTTTGGCAGCCTAATTTCAAGGCAAGCCCTTTTCCTCCCAGCCGCCCAAGAAGCGCCCGCTTTGCCCGCCGCGCTCCGGTGCTCCGAAACCGCGAAGGTCGGTCGTGGGAATCCTGCCCAAAGGCGGCTGGGAGAGGCGAGAAGAAAGCAAAAAACCAGCAGTAAAAAAGGGAGGGAGGAAGGAAGGAAGGAAGGGGAAGGGGAATGGGAAGGGGAAGGGGAAGGGGAAGGGGAAGGGAAAGAAGGAAGGAAGGAAGGAAGGAAGGAAGGAAGGAAGGAAGGAAGGAAGGGGAAGGGGAAGGAAGCAAGGAAGGAAGGAAGGAAGGAAGGAAGGAAGGAAGGAAGGAAGGAAATTGAGATGATATAGGAGGGACGGAGACCCCCAGCCCTGAGACTTGGGGCCGAAGCAGGGGTGGGGAGGTGGACTCCACCTATTCATGCTACAGGTTGCATTTTCCTCCTGGTCGGAGGAAACTCCGGAGCAGCTCCGAAAGTCCAACCTGCTCGCTCAAGTTTCCTGCAGGAAAATGCTCGCTTTTTGCAAAGCTGGGGGGTTCCTGGGGTGGAGGGACCCCCCAACGCCTCTGCCTTCGCCCCCCTTTCTTTTTTTTTCTTCTTTCTTTCTTGTCTTCCTTGCTCGGCTCCCAGCAAAGTCAGCCCGAGGGGAAGGAGGGGAGGGGGCAGAGAGGTCTCTAGCCCGCCCCCCTTCTCCTCCTCCTCTCCGTTCCCCTTGCCCCTTCTCCTCCCAGGCCACCCCAGCCCACCCCGGCCGGCTGTTCAGCCCTACCTGTATATACGCCATCTTCCTCGGGCGCTCACTTTAGCAGCCCCCTTGGCAGGCTAAGCATGGCGGCGTCTGCCCTCAACAATAGGACTCCGTCCGACGTGCTCCGCTTGCTCAATGAGGACTGGCGGAATGACCAGCCCGTTGAACTGGCGCCGGGGCTCCGTCAGGCTGGGCTGGCCATCAGGGAAAGGAAGGGAAGCGCCAAGCAGGTTGGGTTGGAAGAGAAAGGACCACCAGCCTCGTCCAGCTCGCTGGACTCTCTCTCTTTGCATCGCAGCTGCCCCTCCCTTTGGTCATTCCCCCTCCCCTTCTTCTTGACCAGCCAGGTGGGGGTGAATGGGGGGGTGGGATGGGGGTGGGGAATCACTGGCCAAGAGGAAAGCCCCCGGCCAGGCGAAAATGCCGCAGGCGACCGACGAGGGAGGGGATCTTCTTCATCTTTTTCTTCTTCCCAGCCTCCAGCAGTTTTAAACCAGCTGCCATCGGGAAAAGGACCCGCCTAAGCAAGTCAGCTGTTTTGCTTCTTAAGAGGGTGGTGTGTTCCATCTTCGGCCTCCAGGGGGCGCGCACGAGCCAACCCGCAGGCGCAGCTGCACTCCCCTGCCTGGGGACGGGCCTGCAGGGGGCCCTGGGATGAACCTTAGAGCCAGGTTTCTCAAACTTTGCAGTGTGCGGACTTCAGCTCCCAGAATTCCCACGGCAAAGGCTTAAAAGCCAAGGGTCTTCAAACTTGGCAAGTTTAAGACTTGTGGACTTCAACTCCTAGAATGCCTCCTCCAGTCCTGTTAGGTCAGGCATTCTGGGTGTTGGAGTCCACAAGTCTTAAACTTGCCAAGTTTGAAGACCCTTGGTCTATATCTATCTATCTCTCTCTCTCTCTATCTATCTATCTATCTATCTATCTATCTATCTATCTATCTATCTATCTATCTATCTATCCATCCATCCACCTACCTACCTACTTACCTATCTCTCTATTCTTCCTATGAATGACCAGTGTGTTTTTATTTGGTATGCATTGTTTGTGTGTGTATACATACATACATACATACATACATTATTAGATAGAGAAACAGATGGTAGATAAGTAAATGATAAGTAGATAGATAAATGATGGATGATAGATGACATATAGATGATGGGTAGACAGATAGATGATATACACCAAGGGTCTTCAAACTTGGCAAGTTTAAGACTTGTGGACTTCAACTCCCAGAATGCCTCCTCCAGTCCTGTTAGCTCAGGCATTCTGGGGGACTGTTTGGGGTTCATTACTGGCTGGGAGTGAACTTAATTCCCAGCGTTGAAAATTGTTTTAATTAATCATGTGCTTAATTACAGTCTCAGGAAGCCTCGGTCAGAACACATACAACCATTGCAGCATCCCCATGATCAGGTGATCGAGATTTTGGACACTTGGCAACTGGCATGTACTTATGACAGTTGCAGTGTCCCGGATTCACGTGATCCCCTTTTGCGACCTTCTCAGATTCACTTAACAACTGGGTTACTCGCTTAAAAACCACAGGGCTTCACTGAATGATTGTGGCAAGAAAGGTCCTAAGATGAGGCAAAACTCACTTAACAACGGTCTTGCTTAGCAACAGAACTTTGGGACTCAATTATGGGCGTAACTTGAGGAACGCTTGTATATATTTATTTAAAAATAATAATCACTTTTCCTGTTGCGCAACGAAGGGACCTGTCCAGGGTGCTGACAAGATTCTTCGAAAATACATCGTAACACATTTTTTTCCAAAAAGCACAGCAAGGCTGGTTTAATGATTAGCAAGAATTGGAACGGGCAGGAAGACGTGGAGGCACGGGTTTCCTTGACAAATTAAGAGCCACCTTCTCCAATCTGGTGCCTTTCAGATGGATTGGATGCAATCCTTTCACCAGCTGGTTGGATCTTGCTTGAGAAGGCGGAATCCGAATGTTGTCGGTTTGCTAACGGAGTTTTTGCCCAGCTCCTAAACCAGGATTTTTGGTTTGGTGGCTGGTATAAATCCAGACTTTTCTTTTTCTTCTTCTAAACCATAGCTTATGCGATGTTTTTCAACCTTGGCATCTTTAACATGCATGGACTTCCAACGTGCTGGCTGGGGGATTCTGGGAGTTGAAGTCCACAAATGCTGGTTGGAGAATTCTGGGAGTTGAAGTCTACAAAATTATCTGCTACAATGTCCTACCAGTCAATGACTACTTCGGCTTCAACCGCAAGAATACAAGAGCACACAGCAGATACAAACTCAATGCAAACCGCTTCAAACTCGAATGCAGAAAGTACGACTTCAGCAACAGAGTGGTCAACGCCTGGAATGCACTACCTGACTCTGTTGTTACATCCTCGAACCCCCAAAACTTTTAACCTTAAACTATCCACAATTGACCTCACTCCATTCCTAAGAGGTCTGTAAGAGGCGTCCATAAGCACACCATCGTGCCTCCGGTCCCTGTCCTATTGTCCCCGTTTATTCGTACCTATTTCCTGTATTCTTACTCATGTTTATGTTTATACCCAGGGGTGGGAATCTACTGGTTCTGTCCACCTTTGTAGAACCGGTAGCTCTGAAGAGCAGCAGACATAGAACCGGTTCTATGTCTGCTGATGTTTTGGTCCACCTGCCCTCCCGGGCTCTTACCTGACCTTTATTTCCTGCTTTTTCAACCTTAGCTGCTGTGCAAGGCACAGCTGCAGTTGAAAAAGCAGGAAAAAAGGGCTTTTTCAAGCACTGCTTCTCTGCACTCAGCGCTGCTCAGCTGTCCGGGCAGCAAGCTGATGATGATTTACAGGCACGTGCAGCGTGCAGGGAAGCACATCGTAAATCACGAACCTTGTAAATCACCAAACTGGTAGTTAACCCTGTCGGATCCCACCCCTGTTTATACCTATTATCTTGTAAGCTATTGACAATTCAAATAAATAAAAATAAATAAATAAATGCTGGCTGAGGGATTCTGGGAGTTGAAGTCCATGCATCTTAAAGATGCCAAGGTTAAAAAACACTGCACTGAAGTGTTATGGTGGCTTGTTCAGTAAACCAGATACGAGAAATTATGGGGTTTTTTTTTAAAGCTTGTGATAGAAATTTTTCCCTCTGCGTGTTGTGGCGCTCACAGTGTTATTTATGGTCAATCACAATTCTGCAATTTTGCATTGAGATATGAGCCTTCCTTTCTCTCCCTTTACATAAGGGATCTTATGCTATAGAGCAGTAGGAATTGGTAAGGTGGCATATAAATTTAATAAGGAAAATACAAACCTACAGGTAATCCTTACCTTAGAACCATTCATTTGACAACTGTTTGAAGTTATACCTGCCCTGAAAAAAAATCCTTGCAGTTAAGACCGTCATGGTCATGTGACCAATATTTGGGCACTTAGCAACTGGCATGTATTTATGACGGTTCCAGTATCCTGGGGTCATGTAACCACCCTTTGCAACCTTCCCAACTGACAAGCAAAGTCCATGGAGGAAGCCAGATTCACTTAACAACCGCACGATTCACTTAACAACCACGGCAAATGATGATAAAATGGGACACAACTCACTTAACAACCACCTTGTTTTTAGCAGCAGAAATGTTGGGCTCAACGGAGATCATATATCAAAGACTACCTATAATTTGAGATTTAACGGACTTTTGGATTTAACAGACTTTTGGATTTAACAGACATGCACTTTCCCTGTTGGCACATTCCACCAAATATGTAAAAACGACTGAGTTCCCTACACCTCGCTAAATAAACCACAATCAATGGATTCACACAACCCATTAAACCAAAACCTGTGAAACTGTGTTCTGGTTTAAGGCAATGTGCGAACTCAGAGATTTAGGTAGCAGGATGCTGAACCATCTGTATGCAAATTTTCTCAGTGCAAAAAGCAGCATCTTCCATTCCGGACTGCTATAACAAAAGTCTTTAACTAGATTCTCTGAAGTTGAACACCCAAATCTGCTCTGCAGGCTGTTACCCAGGGACCTCTGAGCATAAACAGAAAGCCAAAGCCAGGAGAGAATAAGAAGGGGTTTTTTGAACACATAGCCAACAAGAGAGTGAAACTAAAGAGGCATTTCCCAGGATTGCCCAAATAAATGAATCAATGGAAGCTCTACAATTGCCAAGTCAATACTCACAATTCCGTCTCTTTCAGACGTAGCAGACATCTAGAGAGACAGAGATCCCAAAGAAGAGGAGGAAGAGGAAGAGGAGGAGGAAGGAGAGAAATTGTGGAGGGGTAAGACACACTGCTCTGGCTCAGGCAAATGCTGCTTGCAGGAGTGAGCATGCTCATCTCACTGGCTTTGCATCCTCTCCGATGCGCTCAGAAGCAACAGCGCCTGCCAACAATATTTCTGGGGTGCCTCCTCACCGTCCCATATGGGGGTGGGTGGGGGAAGAGGACTCTCCATTCAAATTACACCTGTTTTTTTTTCCCTGAAGAAAAAAACTTTACTCATTGAGCTTTCCCCTAATTCGGGGACAATTATCTGTCAAGCACTGAGAAAATTCCAGCTGTCTCAAAAGGAACAGCCTCTCCCGTCATAGGCTTGACGGACAGATGACAGACTCGAATGATTGATGTTTCCCTAAGCACCTTTGACCCTCCTCTCTGTCATTTCAAACCCCAACCTGGGCTAACATGGCAGCGCTCCATTCTCACACCACCTTCCTACCACCTCATCAACAGCTTCTTTAACCAACCCAAGTATTCAAGTAGTTCCGGAGGTTTAACTGTATCCTTTGATGCTTGGAGCATCTTTGATTCCCCAGAGATGCTTAAAACTTACCTGGGCATATTCTCCAGCTTCACCTGAGTTCCTTTTGGTCCCCATCATGGCCTCCTCATCGTTTCCATCTCCGTTGTTGTTTTTATCCAGCCCTCGTTGCAAACGTGGTTGGTTTGTTCAAGGCAGAAGTTAGTCACGTCTTCTGCTGGGTTGCTCTCATGCATCATCCTCCAAAACTAGGATTAAGACGGTGTCGTAAGAATGAGAGGTTTCTCTTGTTGGCATGGATTTGACTTCATGCTCTGTTCTTCCAAGGTGGGTTGCATCCCTTTCTGGAAACTAGATAAATTTCCTTTAATATGTCATTTATTACATTCCTCTTCCTCTTTTCTGCCCTTCCTTTTCCCTTAGCAAGTGAGGGATTTTTGTTAGCCGAGTTATTATGCTAGAAAATGAGATCCGTTCCCTTTTTAGCAACTTGGATCTTTCTCTCTTGGTGTATTGCATATTTCCTTTTTTCTTTTTTTTTTCCTTTTTCTAAAAATTAGTTTAAACTCCAGGGATTGTGTTATCTGGAGGAAGCTTCTCCCGAAGCGGAAGCATCAATCTGTCGATTGGCAGATGGAGCAGCTGCTAAAGAGCTGTCTGTAGGAAGGTCAACGCAACAAGCAAGAGAAATTTTGGAGCGGATTTGCTCTCGGTGTTCAATTACGGGCACGTCAAAGCAGGCTGTGGGACTCAGAGCTGGAATCTGGGCAGAGGAAAGCGATGTTGGTCGATCAACTTGTCTAGCCGCGCTCCGTAAAATACTGAATTTGTCACAGAAGACCTGCAAAGGTAAAAAAAATAAAGAAGTCAACTGATATGTGATAGTTCATCTCAGGGCCAGCTGTTAATTGCATGTGCAGAAGATCTTGGGAAAAGACACTGCCAAGGGAATGGTCAGATAAGAGATAACACAGCCATCAGCTGGATAATGGACAGGGCGAAAGCTCAGAAGAAACCAGTGGTGGGATTCAAAAATTTTTTACTACCGGTTGTGTGGGTGTGGCTTGATGGGTGTGGCAGGGGAAGTTTACTGCAAAATCCCATTCCCTCCCCACCCCACTAACCTGCTTTCCAGCTCCATTCTCCTGTGCAGGGCAACCAAAGGAGACCCAGCCGATCAGCTGGGACTCGGGAGACGGAGAAGAGATGGGGGCATAGCCAGTCAGAGGTGGGGTTTGCCAGTTCTCCAAACTACTCAAAATTTCCGCTACCAGCTCTCCAGAACTGGTCAGAACCTGCTGAATGCCACCTCTGGAAGAGACTTTCCCTAGTTTCTCAGGCCGTAAAGGAGACTGAGCAGTGTTGGAGTGGGGGAGAATTATATTTTAGACCTACAAGGTTCACTCAATTTAATTTCACAGTAAAATAGAATCAGCTCATCTAGTTGTCAATATACATACATGCAGATATATCCCAATTGTGGGTTTTTGGTTTTTTTGTACAAATAACTCAAGATGGCAAACTTATCCATTGCACTTTCCTCCTCCAATTTTCCCTATAACAACAACCCTGTGAGGTGAGTTGGGCTGAGAGATAGGGACTGGCTCAAAGTCACCCAGCTGACTTTCATGGCTAAGGTGGGACTAGAACTCACCATCTCCTGGTGATTGGACCAAAGTCACTCAGCTGGCTTTCATGGCTAAGGTGGGACTAGAACTCCCAATGTCCTGCTTTCTAGACTGGTGCCTTAACCACTGAACCAAATTGGCTCTCCACCTGTCAGACTCCTATCTAGTTAGCCCAGCGAAGCCAACAATGGTCTTGCAAGTCTGAAAGTACCATTCTTCCCCCAGTCTCCTTTACAGCCTGAGACACTAGGGAGGGTCTCTTCTGAACTTCTTACCCTACTCACTGTCTAGCTGCAGGCTATCTCTTATCTGACCATTCCTTGGCAGCTTCTCTTCATCCAGTCTCCCAAGGCCTTTCCCACATTCCATTACATCGGTATGTTCACCACCTTGAGTTACTTATAAAAATAATCGAGGTGAGATTAAAATAAAATGACAATATAAAATAACTCCCAGGTTAAGCTCATCTTTGGTCACCAGGATTAATTTTCTTGCAGTGTTATAAGGTTTCCTAATGTCTTCTTCTGAGATAGGTTTTTGAACTACCAGGTCAAGTCTTCTAATTCTCAAATTTCTAGGTGGTCCCCATTGAACCAAGTAGTAGTCAGACCAACTCTCCTTAGCTTCCTAAGATCAAGCAAGACCAAGTGAGATACTGCCATCTACTTGAGAATTGAAGAGAGACACAGTTGTGTTTGAACAGCTAGGTGAGAAGGTGTCCATCAGAGGTGGAATTCAGCAAGTCCAGACCAGTTCTGGAGAACCGGTAGCAGAAATTTTGAGTTGTTTGGAGAACTGGCAAATCCCACCTCTGACTGGCCCCGCTCCCATCTATTCTCTGCCTCCCATTTGAGTCCCAACTGATCAGCTGGGTCTTCTTTGGTTGCCCTGCACAGGAGAACGGAGCTGGAAAGCAGGTTAATAGGGGTGAGGAGGGAATGGGGATTTTGCAATATCGTTCCCCTGCCACGCCTACCACGTTACACCCACAGAACCAGTAAGTTAAAACATTTGAATCCCACCACTGGTGTCCGTCATGGACTAAAAAGGTGATCTCAAAGAAACGAATATGAAGGCTTTGGAGCCAAACCGCAGAAGTTGGACATCTGGTGGAGAAAACGCAGGAAGTTCTAGATGCAGCTGAAGTCAAGCTTGAAGCTAGATGCCCCCTATGGGGGCAGGTCCTCTCGTTTGAAGGAGCCCAAGGAAAGTGACTTCTGCTAAATATCCCACCTCTGTAGAAGCCGGTTCTGGTTAGGCTGGTGATACTTGAAAAGCTAAAAATAAACCACTACATCCCATGATGCTTCCAGGTGATGACAAGTAAGAGGCTCCGTGAGACATGAACAATGGCAACTCTGTCCAGTTATTTGGCATTGCCTGTAATGGAAAGTAAAATAACAGAATAAAAGAGTTGAAAGGGACCTTAGAGGCCTTCTAGTCCATCCCCAAGCTCGAGCAGGATATCCTATATCATTCTGGGCAAATAAATATTTATCCAATCTCCTCTTAGAAAACCCCAGTGCTGGAGTATCCACAACTTCTGGAGGTAAGTTGTCGCCCTGATTAATTTTTCTAACTGTTAAGAAATTTCTCCTTAGTTTGAAGTTGCTTTCCTCCTAGACTGCGTTTTCTCCAAACTGCACAGAATCTAGGGGGCTTCTCCCGAATCTTTGCAAACCCCCAGCAGACCCTGAAAAGGGTCATCTCAGTGAAAAGCAGGTTGCAAGTCGGACTACTCTCTTCAAAGCGATTGCTTTCTCCCCCAAATTTAGACCATGATATATATATGACGCTGTGAGATTTCAAGTGGACCCGACTTTAATATTTCTGTCCTTCTTCCCTCTCATTATCCCCTCGGCTCTTCCAATGAGGATCAGTTTCGTTAACTATCCGTTTCACATCTCCTGCAGTGAGAAAGGAAAGCTTTATCTGGCTTCTTTCTGCTTCTCCTCATTCTTTTGTCAGTCCTTTCAAATCACAGCCCCACGTTGCCCCAAACAATATCTCAGCCCAGTTTCCCATCTGGATCCACTCGCTAGCTGATCCCACCCCGGAGAGAGCTGTAATTGTCAGAATCTGCAAAATCGGTTTATTTTCCCTTTGATTTTTTTTAAATCTTTTTTTTTTTAATTTCATCCATGCAGCAGAACGAGAGAAAACAATCATTTGGGGTTTAGCTCTCTGGAGCTCATTTTACCGTATAATAAACCACCGGTTTCAGCTGCCCTTTTCTTAACAAGGGTTGTTTGTATCTGTCAGGATCCGATCAATTGTTTTATGACTCACATACGAGAGGGAGTAGGAGCTGCCCAAATTAAAACATGAGGAACTCTGGATGTCGTGGTTCTCCAAAATCCCATCAGGGCAAAATTACACGGGGAGAGCAGACACACGAAAGCCACAATAACAGGAGAACAGAGTTGGAAGGGACCTTGGAGGTCTTCTAGTCCAACCCCTTGTTCAAGCAAGAGTCCTCTCCCTGTGGCGGCGCAGTAGTTAGAATGCGGTACTCCAGGCTAACTCGCTGCTTACTCCGGGAGTTCGATTCTGAGCGGCTCAGGGTTGACTCATCCTTCTGCCCTTCCGAGGTCGGTAAAATGTGCAGCCACACTGTTGGGGGCAATAGGCTGATTTTGTAAACAGCTTGGAGAGGGCTGTAAAGCTCTGTGAAGCGGTATATAAGTCTCAGGGCTCTTAATATTGGTATGAACTCAGCCTTCCATCCTTCCAAGGCCGGTAAAATGAGGACAGCAGATTGTCGGCGGGGGGCAAGAGGCTGGCTCTGTAAACCTCTTAGAGAAGGCAGTGGAGCCCTGTGAAAGCGGTATATAAGTCTAAGGGCTATTGCTATCAGTTTATCCCAAAAACTTTTAAGAAAAAAAAAATTGCAGATGGGATTTGAAGCGCTTCTTCTTGTCGAGATGAAAATTGGCCTCGTCTGCTCAGATGGGGGAAGGCGGCCTCCCACGTTTTCTATCCCTGTAGGAAAGTTGGAGTGATTAATATGCAAAGTTGGCTCCTTGACAGCATTGTGAATTGCAAGACCATCTGTCAGATTGCTCTGTGAAAGCCTCCCCCCCCCCACCAGGATGGCTGTTCGGGTGTGTGTGTCTGTGTGTGTGTGTGGAGCTGTCTCCCTGTTTTATGCATGCCGCTAATAGCCATGGTCCAGTTAGTTCACCTGGCTTAGAAAAACACACGCACACCTCACTTACTGTTCATTATGTTTATCCAGGGAGGGCAGTGGTGGGATTCAAGAATCGTAGCAACAGGTTCGCTGCCCGGTTGCCATGGCGGGTGCAGGGTCTACTGGAACTTCCTGTTTCTGGCTTCCGGTGGGCCTCCAGAGCCCAGCGGAAGGCATTTTCCCCCTCCCAAGGGTCCAGAGTCCTCCCCCGGCCTCTGGGAGGGCAAAAACAGCCTCCCCGGGCCTCTGCAGGCCCTCCGGAAACCGGAAATAGGCCTGTTTCCGGACTTCCAGAAGGCCCGTTTTTCCCCCTCCCAGAGCCTCCGCACTGGTCCTGCACTTACCTCCATCGAAAATGGGCCGCGTGGAGACTCCTGGGAAGGGTGGGGCAGGAGGGGGAGGGCCAGCCAGTCGTTTGAAATACCGGTTCCGCGAACCAGATGTTACTTTAACATCCGGTTCGTCTGAACCGGCCTGAACCGGTAGAATCCCACCCCGGAGGACAGGGGTTCCCCAAACTTGGCAACTTTGAGACTTGTGGACTTCAATGCAGCCCCCTTTTATGCAGCCCCCTCTAAGCTGTTTACAAAATCATCCTCTTGCCCCCAACAGCGCGGCTGCACATTTTACCGACCTCGGAAGGGAAGGGCAGAAGGCTGAGTCAACCCTGAGCCGCTCAGAATCAAAACTCCCGAAGGAAGCAGTGAGTTAGCCTGGAGTACTGCATTCGAACCACTGCGCCACCACGGCTCTCCCAGGGAGAGGGCTCCTGCTTGAGCAAAGGATTGGACTAGAAGACCTCCAAGGTCCCTTCCAATTCTATTCGCTGGTTGTTGTGGCTATCGTGTGTCTGCTCTCCCTGTTGTAATTTTGCCCTGATGGGATTTTGGAGAGTTGAAGTCCACAAGTCTTAAAGCTGCCAAGTTTGGGGACCCCTGGTCCAGGGAATTGGCATCTTTACAGGAATGTATGCATACAGATGCTCCTTGATTTACAGCAGCTCATTTACGAGTTGCAAAGGCCCTGAAAAAAAGTAACTTACAACCATTTTTCACACTTATGACCATTGCAACCTCCCAAAGGTCACATGATTTACATTCTCATGCTTCGGCACCGACTCATATTTATGATGGTGGCAGAGTCCCAGGGTCACGACTTTTGCGACTTTCTGACAAGCAAAATCAACAGGGAAGGTAGATTCACTTAACAACCGGGTTACTTCCCTTAACAACTGGTGGTCGCTGGCCCACCCCTGGTGCACCAGTGGTCCCTGGCCCATGTTGTAACAGTGAGGACAATCAACCAGTGGAACAACTTGCCTGCTGAAGCTGTGAATGCTTCAACCCTAGAAGTTTTTAAAAAGATTGTCCTGCCCTTGGTAGAATCGGACTCTGAGGGAGAGGAGGAACAGCCAACAGGGAGTGGAGGTGTGGCTCCGGAGGTTGTGGAGGAGGCTGAGGAAGGGCAGAGTCCGGCTGGGCAGTCAGAGGAAGAACCAGGCCCATCCTCTCTGCGTCCTAGGACATGCAGGAAGGAACCAAGAAGGAAACAATTTGGCTTATGAGAGAGGAAGCGGCCATGATCCTCCTCATTGGTGGCAGCTGGAGCGACTAGTATATAAGAGAGACGATTACAACACAGCATTGCCAGAAGCAGAGCATATGTTATTTCGGGCTGAAGTTATCTTAGTTGGTGTCTTTCCAACAGACTGTGCCTTGTTATCTCCTTGAATTTGGTAATTACTTATCCTCGTCTGTTGTGGAAATTTTGTCATTGTAGTTTGTTTTTTTATTTCACCTCTATCTGCTCATTATGTTGGGGCTGTATTGCTTTCTTTTGAAGACTATTTTTGAGTACGTTTTATCTCTAAATGAATATTATTGAACAGTGGGGCCAAGTTGGAGGCATTAAAGGACATTTATTTACGTTTTGGATTTTGTTGTTTGTGTTACACTCCAGGTCATCACATAGATGTCGGGCAACCCTTTGTTAAAGTGGTGTAGGGTTTCCTGCCTAGGCAGGGGGTTGGACTAGAAGACCTCCCAGGAAACTTCCAACTCCGTTAATCTGCTACTTGGCTTTCTTCATTGAGTTTGCTTGTCAGAACCCAGCTGGGGAGGTCACAAATGGGAATCCCAGGACAGTGCAACCATCATGAATACATGCCAGTTGCCAAGCCTATGAATGTTCATTGTATACATGATGTACAATGACAATAAAGGCTCTTATTATTTGGATCACGTGACCACAAGCGTGGTCGATAGCCACAAGCGTGGAAGCCACAAGCGTGGAAACCTATCGTAGGTCGTTTTTTTTGTCCATCGCCACTGTAACTTCAAATGGTCCCTAAATAAACTGTTGTAAGCCAAGGACAACCTCCTCAGAACGGTCAAGGAAAGAATTTCAGTTTTTTGCTGGAGAAAAGAAAGCAGGGGGAAGCCATCAAATCCCATCAGAGGCTGGCTGGCTCGCCAGCTTTTACATGGGAAACAGAAGGATGATTCATTTCCTTTCCAACTGTTGAGCTAAGGCTTCACTTATTCCGAACTTGGAATAGTCATGGTTTTAACGCTGGCGAAAACTGAACAGCTGAACATAACAGGCACCGTTTGAAGTGTGGGGGAGGGGACAGAGCGCCCTGTGGGAAAAGGGCTGCTTTCAAAAAGATGAACTTGGCCAGAACGATGGGCTTGGCTGAAAAAAAAAAACCCCATCGCCCTGAATAAGGAATAGAAGGAGGGTCTTCTATCTCCTGTAAAGGTGTGTGGGAAGGACCTTGGGAGACAGAAGAGCATGTGGGAAGGACCTTGGGAGAAGGATGAAAGAAGAGTTGCAGACTGGATGACGGTTAGAGAAGAGGCAGCCAATCCCGCAGAAGGAATCGGGGCACAGCAAAATGTCACAAAAAAGGACCTTCCGGTGTGTGTGGCCACTATCTTAAGCAGCAGATCTTGGAAGGGGACTGCAAAACGGAGGAGAAACATTGGAAAGAGGGACAGGACAAATTCAACTGCTGAATGGAATGAAGATTCATTATGACTCAGGCTTGTTGGGTGGAAATTCTCACTTACCATTCAGCCTTATGGGTCTCCTTGTGCCAGATTTTTTTTAAACAAAGTTTTATTAATTTTCTACTATTACATTTAATTAGTGCTTAATAAACATGTTGTCTGGGTAGCTTTGTTTGCTTAACGATGCAAATTAGATTCCTAATCTTTACCCCTTTTCCCCAGCCATTGATAAAATAAATTCCATGTTTGGAATTTATTCTGTATTTTCTTTCTGTTTAGTCTCCAGTGTAAGTCTGTCCATGCCTGCACAGTCCAATATCTTCTTAATTATCTCTTCATCTAGTGTTATTTCTTCCTTTTTACAATACTGCACAAATACAATCCTCGCTGCTGTTAATATATGCAATATTAAATATACACTTTATCTAAGTTTTCTAGAACTACGCCTAAGAAAAAAAGTTCAGATTTAAGATCTACACGTTTTCCTGACTCTAGGGAAAAAAATAACACAATATATATAAAAAGCCAACCTACCAAAAATTTTTTACCTTTCCTTAGGCCCTTCTTGGAGTAAAATAGTTGGCAAGGGTCTTTTGATCTGATCTGGTGTTCCTTACATTCATTGCAGCCTCACCTCGATCAACTACTTACAAAGTCGGTGTTTAGTGGGTGCTGAACAATTACCGTTTCCCTGAAAATATGACCTACCCTGAAAGTAAGTCCTAGCTTGATTTTTACACGCGTGCCCAATATAAGCCCTACCATCACCCCCAAAATAAGCCCTAATTAAGATCCCTCCCACTCCAGAGTGCAGGGTAAAAATTAAGCTAGGTTGACGAGGGGGAGTGAACTGTTGTAGCCAGACCTCGCACACCCTGACGAACGCCTTGCCAGTCCATTTCTTCTGCAGCCGGCAAGTCTTTTCTAGAGGCCTCTGTCTGATAAGAAAGCTCTGGATTGATTCGGAGCTGTTATTGGCTGCAGAGACTTCAGGAAAGCTTTGACAGCTGCAGAAGAAGAGGTTCTTGAAGGCCTCTGACAATGAAAAGGAGGCCGGGGAGCAACACATTCAAGTGAGGTTAGTCAGTAGATGACATCCCCCTAAAATAAGACCTGGTGCCTTTTTTGGTGGCAAAAAAAAAAAAAAAATACAAGACAGGGTCTTATTTTTGGGGAGACATGGGTAGAAGTCTTTTGAGAGACTAAAAATATCCTTCTGATAACTCCAACCTTAAAAGCAAACTTCTTCCGAGAGAAGCGCAGACTTTAAAAGAGGTTTTTGTTATGATGGTTACAGCTGGTGACGTTTTGTGTCCATCAAGATGAGCAGCTCTTCAGAAAATAACCGGGGCACAAAAATCTCCAGAGTGCGTTTTTATTATTAGGGACAAGCTTCGGATCAATGTTGTCCTTTTACAAAAATCAATGAAAGTGCATTTAAAAATAACATGGCTCGGATTAACATTAAATGCAAGTTTTCTCCTCGCCCAAACTTTATAGACAATTGAGCAGCCTTGCAAGTTTTATTCCTCCTTCAGCAATTTTATTTCGAGCATCCCCATCAGGAAGGCAAAAACAGGGACTCCAAAAATCCTAAGTGTGAACATGCTTTTGCATGGCAGGAACTTCAGTCACCTAGAAACTATCTTTGAAAACATTTATGGAATGCAGTTTCGATTTTGCAAGCTGCTGCACTGCTCCCCCCTTCCTGTTGGCAACTCTACAAAGACCATAGAAATATTTTATGAGTTGACACCCAGGGTTGCTTGCCACAGTTGCATGTATGTGTGAAAAACGGTCATAAGTGACTTTTTTCAGTGCCGTTGTAACTTTGAATGCTCACTAAACGAATCCAGTACTTCAAATTCAGGCAACCAAAACTACTGCTGCGTACCTTAATCATTTAGCAAACGGAAGCAATCTGGTTAGAGAACCAGCTTTTCATGAAAAGCTTGTACGGGTAGTCCTCTACTTACAACAGTTCATTTAGTGACCGAAAATTACAACGGCACTGAAAAAAAGGTGACTTATGACCACTCAACGAATGTCTCACTGAGCAAGGAGAAATTTGGGCCTCAATTATGGTCATAAGTCGAGGAGTACCTGTCCCTCAATTTAAAAAAATCCTCGATCACCCTTTGCAGCGTTTGCCAACCATCTTAACCACGCAATTGTATGCACGTTCGTTCAGAAGCCTCCCTGCTTTGATGCATTTGCTCCCAATAAAATACAGACATCTAAATGTACTTTTATCTCTCTGGGCACAAAGAGAATATATCTGTTGGGGGGGGGAAAGCTCCGCACTGGTGACAGGAAGGGCATCTGGCCAGTAAACACTCAACTCCATATTCAGTTGTCCTAGACTCCACCCTGTAAGGGATTATGGGGTCTTTAAAAGATGATGGTCGATTTGTACTTTATGTTGGTTCGCGGCTGTGAGGCGAAGCCTCGTATATATTTCAGTGTTTCAGAAACACACGGTATAGATCAGACGGCACTTTGAAAAGCCGCAAGCAGCAGCTCCAGCGTCTGAAATCTTGTGTTACCTCGGATGGCTCTTGCAATTAAAGAGGAATGTGCCTTATTAGACCCTGGGATAGCTGAATAAATAAGTCTATCAGCTCAAAGCTTGGTAAACCTACCCGTAATAACCCTTGATGATGAATTTCCTCAGAGATTGACGGGTGACTCATCCCGATTAAATTAAATCTGGAGGAATGGTTGAAAAGAAAGAGACGGGGGGGAAAAGTGGGAAAATATATCGGTGTATTGCTTGCCAAGGATGAAGCATGCTGTGAAAATGTGCTTTTAAAATACTCACTGGAAAAGCGTTTTTTCCTATACGATTTAAACTTTTAGTAAACCTGTGCAAAAATTACACACGCACAGGCAGAAAAACACAACGCTTTGCCCCTTTCCAAACCGGTGATGGAGAATTTCAAATTTTCTTCGAAAGGGGATGTGAGGTTCTTGCGGTGATTTAGTGACCAGCAGCCCAAAATGTGTGCAAAGGTGTTTTTCAGAACCGTTGGAAGGGACCTTTGTAGGTCATCTAGTCCAACCCCCGCCCAAACCAGAGACCCTACGCCATTTCTGACAGATGCAGTCCTCTCTCTCCTTCAAAGCTTCTCCAGGGATGAAGCTCCCACACCTTCACAACTTTTCTTGCACCGTTGTTGTTGGTGTGTGGCTTCCCACACACCCGTTTCCACCCCAAAGGCACATAATCGTGAGGGAACTTTGCCAAATGGAGAACACCACCAAGAAAACAACTCGAAAAATACTGCAACCTCAAAAAATAATAATAATAACAAGCCCCTCAGGAGAGACACAAAATAAATTCTCAACATAGAGAAACAGCCATGGAGATGATCTCGGAGAAACCAGGCCACGGCTGTTAGAAGAATGCAGATGTAGATAAAACATGAATTAAACCCAGCTCGGTTTTCCTGATCTGGACTATACAGCTAGTCCTCGACATACGACTCTAATGGTGCCTGTCTTATTAGTCGTATGTTGTAAAATGGGTCAGTCATGTGACCGATCCAATTTTCACAACCTTTTTTGGTGCCGGGTTAAACATATCTTAAAATTGCCACAGTTGAGAGACCCCTGGTTTAGCCCAGGACCAATGACCCAGAAATGCGTTACAGGTAGCCTTCGACCTACAGTGGTTTGTTTAGTGACTGTTTGAGGACCATTTTTCACACTTAACAACCGTCGCAGCATTCCCCAAGGTCACGAGATTTACAATCAGATGCTTGGCAACTGATTCACATTTATGACGGCTGAAGTGTCCCAGAATCACGCTTTTAGTTTAGTTTGGTTTACTTTATTGTCATTGCACCTCGTATAAACTTTTGCAAACTTCTGTCAAGCCAAGTCGATGGAGAAACCAGATTCACTCAAGAACCGTGTTACTAATTGAACAGCTTAGTGGCAAGAGAAGTTGTAAAATGGGGCGACACTCCCTTCACAATTTTGTCGCTTAAACAACATACATTTTGGGCTCAGTTGTGTTTGTACATTGAGGACTACTTGAATTCTTAGCCAATATTTCACAAACTATCCTCCAACGTAGATTTTGCACATGTTCTTCTCGCTCTCCTTCCTTCAACCGTTTCTTCAACCTTGTTTCCTCACCTCTCTGTCACGTTCCAGGCGTTTCTTTTCCAACTTTCACATCCGTTCAACCAACCCGAGGGTGTGTATTTCATGAGTTCATGCATTCTACACATCTACCTGGCATAACTATCCATAATCTCAATAATGAGGACCCAACCCAAAAAAGGTTAGGGCCCGTAAGTCAGAAAAAAACACTTCAAAGCAAGTTAAGATTTGTAGTTGATGAAAAAACAACAACAACCCATTAGATTTGTTCAGTAGTTGTTCCAGCTTCAGAAATTCCACACTTGGGAAAAATAATCCCTTCTTAGCACCTGCTACCTTCTGGCAAATGTTTGGACCCACAACCACTTCTCATTTCATCAACTGTCTTGCCCCACCAAGAAATGCCAGCCAACTAGCCGGTCCTAGGACTTCCACTTCAACACCACCTTCAACATTCTCAACCTTAAGTCATTTGAGATCTCACAAACTGTCTTAACGCTGTACACACCTGTCTTTCTGATTCCACTTCCTTGGGTGAAACCAACTGCAACCCTTACCAATGGAGATTTCTCTCTCTTTTTGGAATTCCCCCTCACCCCATATTTCGTACCTTAGCAGGAGGCACTTGAGATAAAGGCAATTTTGAAAGTCATCATGTTGTACGGTACACTTCAGACTGCAGTGTAGAACTCAAACTTCCTTTCAAAATGTGTGCTGGGTCCTGTGAAATTGTGTGTGTGTGTGTGTGAGAGAGAGAGAGGGGGGGAGGAGGTTTACTCTTTTAAGAGAGAGAGAGAAAGAGAGAGAGAAAGAGAAATAAAGAGATGATTTTCAACATTTGGCAACTAAGTGGTGGCATTACATAATTTTTTGTGTGTGAAAAAGATGTATTTTGGATGTCTCAATCTGCAGTCTACAGATTGCTCTACAAGGCCTTATACAATAGTCTTTACAGATCTGATTCTTGGCACACAGACTGAACTAAATGGAATTTGCACTGCCAGAAACATTTTTTACCTACTGAAAAATTTCACATCCTTTGCAAGTTCAATTTGTCACCACCGATAGGAAGGATTTAAGTCTCCCGTTTCCTGGGTTGTTGTTGTTTTTGTTTTAAATCTGGGAAAAGTGTCGATGTGGCCAAATATCAAGGGATTCACCAGAATAACAAATGGCAGAAGTCTCCGTCCAAATCTCCTCAGTGACGGGCTGGAGGTCAGTTTTTATTCAAAGACTCCCATTAAGGGTATAATTAGTGCTTTCCAACTGACATATAATATTGCATGAGGAAGTCGTGTTTGGAATCTGTCTTTTTAAAAGAAGGCAACCGATTAGCAAGCTGAATGTCTCCTTTTATAGTTATTTTAATTAATGTCCAAATGCTTCAGAAAATTTCACACAGCCTTGGCAACGCCAAAAAATAAAACAAAAAACCCTTTTCATGAAAATAAAGTGCTATTAATTTTGGTCTCCAAATACACATTGGTATTAAGTCCCTTAGAACAAGAGTCTCCAACCTTGGCAACTTTAAGACTTGTGAACTTCAGCTCCCAGAATTCCCCTGGGGAATTCTGGGAGTTGAAGTCCACAAATCTTAAGGTTTCCAAGGTTGGATACCCCTGCCTTAAGGAGTTTCCACCAACTGGGCACACTCCTGGTATGCCGAATCTGAGCTCCCATCATCCTGAACTAGTATACTCACATTTGTTAAGATGACTGCTCTCAAAGGAGCACAAGTAGTTCTTGACTTACAACCAACTGCTTAGCAACCATTCAAAGTTATAACGGAGCCCCCAAAAGGTACATATGAACTGGATTTAAAATTCTGACAGCTGTATGCGACTGAATTTTGGGCGCTCAGGATTCAGCCTGCATTTACAACTGTTTGCATGTCCTGCAGTCACGTGATGATGATGTATGTATGATGTTAAGTTTACTTATGGACAATGGGTTAAGCTTTACAATTGTCGTGATTGTTTAAAGAACCCTGGAAAAAAAGGTTCTAACATTGGACACGGTCATCTACTTAAGGACCAACATAACTTGTGGCCATAATTCCTGTAGGGAAGTCCCCTCTTACAACCAACAATTGTGCCTCAGCTGTCTGTTGCTAAGCAAGACAGTTACGAAGTAAGTTTTGCCCAATCTTACAAGCTTTCTTGCCACCGTTGTTAAGCGGATCACTGCAGTTCTTAAATTAATAACACGGTTATTAAGTGAATCTGAATTCCCCCCACTGACTTTGCTGGTCAGAAGGGGCCTTCATAAATATGAACCAACGGCCAAGCATCCAAATTTTGAACAGGTCACCCAGAGGATGCTGCCACCGTCGTAAATGTGGAAAAGTTGCTTTGTTCAGGACTGTCGTTACCTCAAACAGTCACTAACGGAATGGCTGTACGTGGAGGACTCCCTGTAAACTGAACGAGGCTGTGTTTCCTTCTCTTCTACTCCATCCCATAATAAGCAGACCCATATCAGGGCCGCAGTCCGTCAGACCCTGGGCAAAATGCCAAAGCACTAATGCCTGCTCAAGATTCCTAACTTGGCTGGGAAATATTGTTCTCCAAAGAACATCCACCCAGGAGAATGAGTCATCATAGCCTGAGATTTCCCCAAGTAGAAACTCTCAACTTTTCCCTATCAAGAACTGCCCTTTTGAACCCACCGAAAAGCGGCTTGGACATTTTTTTTTGCCTGCCTTGGTTGACGAAGGCAGAAACCCTGAGCGGAAGAAGCCAGAATCAGTCATGAGTGGTGAGGACCAATCCTGCCCTCTTAGAACTTTGGTGAACCCCAAGATGTTCTTTCCATCCTTCCCTCCCTTCCAGCAAACCCCTGAAGTGTCCGACCGGCTGGTAAAAAGAACACCCCAAAACTGATCCAGCACCCGAGTTCCACGCAGGATTGGAACTCATGGCTCCAACTCTTAAGACCAAAAGTCCGATGTAGACAGTCTTTCTTGCTCCTAGACAAGGTCCTTCAGATGTCCTTGAATGGAGCTCCCCATCCTAAAGCCCCAAATCCAAAATTTGTCTTGGGGAATATATGGCAACTCAACCTTCATTTTTTTTGGGGGGGGGTGCAAAGTCCAGGCTGGCGAGGGGTAAAGGAAGAGCCTCAGGTGAGGTTCTGCTTTCGGTACCTGGGGCCACCGTACACCCGGATGATCCTGGGTGCCTGCTTCCAGACGCTCAGCAGCTGCGAGGCCACTTTCTCCAAAGTGGGACGCTCAAAATCAGCCAGCAGGTTCACCGGAGAGGCTTCCTTGACGAATTTGGGCAAGCTGAGGATTTCGGGCAGGTGAGGGTTCCCCAGAAACAGGTGGGCCAGCCTCCCTCGCTGCAGAGCCTGCACCAGAAAAAGGACCACGTCCTCCAGCCGGGCCACCAAGAACTGGTCCTCCCAAGCTTGCCACGGGATACGTAGGAGCACCCAGAAAAGCGCCGTCTTGAGGACGTAGGAGGAGAGGACCCGGTCCCACTGGGCAGCCCAGGGGGGCTCCAGGGCACGGCTCCCCAGCTCCCTCAGCCCCTTGAGGATCTGCAAACATTTCAGGTGGCAGGAGTCGGGCAGGAGTTGGTCCCGCAGCCAGGCCAGCAAGCGCTGCTCGGCTTTGGAGAGGTTGAGGGTCCAGAAAGTGCCCAGTTGGGGGGCCGTTGAAGGCTGGAGGCCAACCCAGGGGGTGAGGTAGAGCCCCTCGCCCAGCGGGATGGCCGGGGTGAGGTGGACGGTCAGGGAGAGGTGGCAACAGACGTAATCCGAGCGGGGCGCGATCTGCAAAGCCAGCGGGCAGGGCGCAGCGCCTACGGCCAATTGCACCCGGCAACGCTCTTGCAGGCGGGCGCGCACGGCGCAAAGGCAGCGCTGCACTTGCGCCTGGAACCAGCGGGCCACCAGCGCCGCCGACAGCAGGGACGCCCCGTCCGCCTCGCCCTGGCTTGCAGCCACGCACAGAGGCCGGCTCGGGGAACCTTGCGCGCCTTCGGCGACGCGCAAAACGCAGAGGAAAGCGCCCCGCCGCCCCCCGGGTTGCTGTTCCTCCGGAGCGCAAGGCAGGGCGCGCAGCTCCAGCCGGGGCGGCAGACGCAGCGGCACCAGCACGTCGAAGGCGTCGGGGCTGCCCACCTTGTGTTGCTCGTAAGCGCTGCCCACTTGGACGACATCCCCGCGCAGGGACAGCCGGCCGGCCGCCTTGCCGGCGCGCACCAGCTCGCCCACCACCAGGCTGACGTGGGCTTTGCTGTGGCCCAGCACGTGGGGCGAGAGCCGCAGCCGCGTCTCGTAGAAGCCGTCCAGCAAGGCGCGGCGCCGGGCTTCCCGTCCGCTGGAAGCGCCGGGGCTGCCGATCGAGCCGCCTTTCAGCCGCCGCCGTCGCTGCTGCTGCTGCTGCTGCTGCCGCGCCGTCCACCAAGCCCGCCCGCCCAAGCCCAGCGCGGCCAGCAAGAGCAACAGCAGCAGCAGCGGAGGAACCGGCAGCCCTCGCAGCAGCGACGGCAGCGGCCAGCCCGTTTCTCCGCCCGTCGGGCCGGCCTTGCCGCGCAGCGCTTGCAACAGGCAGACCAGGACGGTGCACGCGCAGGTCAGGAGCGGCCAGAAGACGCGCACGTTGAGCCTGTAGACGGCCATGTGGCGGGGGTCCTTCAGGGGCGGCGGGGAGGCGAGGAGGTCCCTCGGGGAAGGCCGGCTTCATGCATCGCCCGTCGAGCTCGGCGCTGCTGTTGCTTGCAAACCCGCCACCGCCGTCGCTGCTGCTGTTGCTGCTTCGCTCCGGGCTGGCAGCGTTTCAACCCATCGCCGCGGCTTTTTGGGGGGGTCCGGCAGCTTTCGACGGGGCAGGACAGCCCCCTCTCTTCCTCTTCCCTCGGCCCCGACAGACGGCCCTCCCGTGAGACGGGCTGGGGGGAGGGTATCGGTGTCCGGACTCTGCAACCTTTCTTTTTGTTGGCCGGGCGCCCGCGGGCGCCCAAGCGAGATGTCCCCAGGGCTTAACGGCTCGGAGGAAGCGACGGGCGGCCACTCACCGTTGTGGGTCCCCGTCGTCGGGGGCTGGGGCTTCGTCAGTCCCGGTCCCCCTCCGTCGTCCTGGGGCCGGACGCCGCTTGCTATCTCGCCGCTGCTCGCGTCGCTTGCAGAAGTAGCCAACTTCTGCAAAAACTTTTTTTTTTTTCCCCTCGCTTCCTCTTCCGAGTGGGGAACGCGGCGCGTCACTTAGTGGATGAGCTCAGAGGAAATGCCAAAGTCTGGGATGGAGGAGGAGGAGGAGGAAGGGGCGGTGGGACCCGAAGGGACGGGCCCTGGGTCGCCCCCTCGGCTTGGATCCAGGACTGTCCCGGGCGGGAGAAGCGCAGGAGAGGAATAGGAGGCGGCGGCTAAGAAGAGGAGGAGGAAAGAGGGAGCAAAGGAACTGGGCGTGGATTTGTCCTGGGCGTTGGCTAGAGGGAGGGAGGGAGAAGCCAGGATGCCCAAACAAACCAGGATTTCCACCCTCTCTATGGAGAGAGGGGGGGACATCTGGTTTCCAAGGGCAGAAATCTGCCAGCAATCAGATCTCTTGCCTAGGACGGGAGTCTCCAACCTTGGCAACTTTAAGCCTGGCGGACTTCAACTCCCAGAATTCCCCAGCCACGTCTGGACTTCAACTCCCAGTATTCCCCAGCCAGGTCCAGACTTCAACCCCCCAGAACTGCTGGCTGAGGAATTCTGGGAGTTGAAGTCCATCAGGCTTGAATGAAATCTAGTTTGACACCCCTGATGTAGTGTATATTGGAGGTGGTGACTCTGAGAGCTGCTATATGCAACGAAATTTCATTTTCATGTATACCGATCGGTGTATGTTTAAAGTGGCAATAAAGTTAGTTAAATACTGTTAATTAAGTGGATTAAAAATGCCAAATCCAATCTAAACATCTGTACAACTGTGCAATAAACCACAATAATAAAATGTTAGGTGTAGTAGGCTACACAGATAGTCCTTGATTTATGATGTTTAGTGACCGTTTGAAGTTAAAACGGCACTGAAATGACTTACGCCCGTTTTTCACATGTTGCAGCATCCCTGTGATCAAAATTCAGACACTGACTCATATTTGTGACGGGTGCAGTGTCCCGGGGTCATGTGGTCTCCCTTTTGTAACCTGACAAGCAAAGTCCATAGGGAAGCCAGATTCACTTAATGACCGTGTGACTAAGTTAACAACTGCAGTGATTCACTTAATAATTGTGGCAACAAAGGTCGTAAAACTCAATTGTCTCATTTAACAACAGGCTTTGGGCTCAATTGTGGTCCTAAGTTGAGGACTACTTGCAATGCATGTTATGTGTCTGACATGTTTTACAACATCCGGCCCCACTAAAGCTGTTCTCCATTATTATTATTATTGTTGTTGTTGTTGTTGTTCACAAAAATGACAGTGTACACAGCAAACAAGATAACTATGCTGGGTTTTGCATCACAAATCACTAGTCGAACACTTCCCAAGTGTTTAGAACTGTGTGATGTATTGGCGGATTATTATTACTACTACTATTATTATTAAATAAAAAATTTTTAAAAGCTTAAAAATAATGCTTAAAAGCTTTGGAATGAAGCACCATTTATTTCCACAAGCATCTACTCCTGAATCTTCCATTAGAAAACACAATTGGTTTTTAAGCAGTGTGAACTTGCTTTTCAGTACAAACTTTAATAATAAGTTAATGTATCTTGGGAAGGAAGGCAAAATGGCTATTCTATATGGAATCCCTTTCGTTGAAAAAAGATGTTGCAATTGGCCCCCCAAAAATGGCAGCAAAACACGGTCATTTTCAGGTGGAAAGCATATGAAAAACAGTTGTGTAACCTATCCAGCAAGTTTCCAACAATTTCAGACAGTCGAAATGGTAACCATCGTTTTTCCCCAACTGACAGGAACAATGAAGAAAACAAAAGAATTCCCATCTATGTAGACTTTCCAATAAGGTATAAGGTTTTGTTCTACTTGAACATCTCTTAATTTACGATAAATCTACCACTGCCAAATCTAGATTCTTTCTGATAAAAATATTGCTGCTTTACAACCAACTTGTATAGCATTCTTCAAAATGGAATATCCCGGAGTCTATGCAAGAAAAAAAAGAAAGAACATTGAATATTAGAACTGTTTTATATTTTCCGTTATCTTCAAAAAACGGCTACCAGCAACAACTCAAGACTAAAACTGCTTTTGCTATTCCGGTTATTCAGGGCAAAGGAGAACAGATGCGCTTATTTTCCAAAGCATCTCAGGGCAGGACAAGGAGTGGGTGGAAGATCGCTAAAGAGAGATCCAGCTTAAACTCAGGAGATATTTCCTGAGAACAATCAACCGGTGGACTGGCTTGTCTCCAAAGGTTGTGGGGTGCTACATCACTGGGGGTTTTTAAGAAGAGATTCGACAGCCATCTTGTCCAGAAAGTTATAGGATTTCCTGCTTGGACAGAGGGTTGGACTAGACCGCCAAGGTCCAACTCTTTTTATTTTGTTAAATGCTATTTTAAGAAACTCTGCCTTAATGGCTCCAATTCTACAAGGATTCATGAGATGGTTTTGTAAACAGTTCCCTTGAAGGCTCCTCTGTTCCCAGGGAAGAGACCTACCAGCTTCTGGGTTTCCAGAAAAGGCAGCAAAAACGAACATGATGAAAATTCAAAGCACCCTTAGATGCTTTGAGATCTAGGGTTGCATGTGGGAAAAGGCCCAGTTGCTGTAATTCTTGCAACTCGCGTCCCTTCTCAGTATGTCCTGACAGACATATCAAGCACAGGTGGATAAAACCAGGTCTACTGGACTTCAACTCCCAGAATTCCTGAGCCAGCACATGGGTGCTTTTGAGTAAGCAAATTCTGAGGAGGTTTGTTGCCAACTTACCAGTTCAGCATCGTAGTCAAGTCCAGTGTCGTGATGCTGCATTTCTTCATCGCGAAATTTCTTGATGATCTGGTGGGTGGGAGTTGTATCCCAGAAGCAAGTCAAGGGAGAAAAGAAAACATACGTTAAACCGTTTTTAAAAATGCCAGAAATGTCAACATTTTGGGGATACACTTTAAATGAAAATCTACAATATCAGAGGAGCATATGGCTCCTCTTCAAGTGCCCGTTTTCAGCTCCTGCCTCCCTCTCTGACCCCAAACCAGGACTTGTCATCAGTTCTTAAAACAGACTTTCAACCATTATTTTGGAGGACTGGCAAGCTGGCACTCTAGCTACAGAAGTGATCAATAAGGTTTTATACCACACATAGTTAAGAATATCTTTTGCTTCCACTGGAAATTTAAGAAATTTCATTCAATAGTGAAATGTTGGTAAATGCTGAACTTATGAAAGTTTGGCCCGTCAGATTCTTTCTCAAATCCATCCATCCATCCACCCATCTACCTGCTTCAACTCCCATAATTCCCCAGTCGTATTGAGAAATTTTTAAGGGGTGTGGACTTCAATCCCCATAATTCCCCAGTTGTACTGAGGACCCTTTAAGGTGTGTGGACTTCAACTCCCATAATGCCTCAGTCATACTGAGAAACTTTTTAAGGGGTATGGACTTCAATACCCAGAATTCCTCAGTCGTACTGAGGAACTTTTAAGGTGTGTGAGGACTTCCAAAATTCCCCAAATACCATGCTATGGGCTTGAAGCTGCCAAGTTTGAAAAAAAAACTGCTCTAAATTAAACCAAAACAGTATCGTAAGGTAGATTATATCTGTAACTTTTTAGCATAATGATACCTGTAATAACTCCTTGTATTTCTCAGGGTCTTCTTCTACGAGGACCCTGATCTGGTTGTTGTAATGGCTAGCGATGCTTTCTTCCACAGCCACTGTGCAGGCCATGGCTGCCTTTTTCCCAAGCAAAGCTGTGCCAGCACCTAAAGGTAAAACATCAAAATCACAGCTGCGCTTGGGAGGAGACATATCATATATATACAGAAGCCTGAGGATGGCAGATGAGATTCTGCTGAAACGTCGCTACAACTTTAAAAGCACAACTACTATGACGTGGGAAAATACCCAAACAAAGCCGAATGCCATACATACATACATACATACATACATATATTAGGAAAAGAGAAACAACAATGCTCACCTAACATATAACCTGCAACATCCCACAGAGGTAACAAAATGGTTGGACGGACTCTGTACAAAACCACCAAGTCCTTCATTTTTTTCAAATGGTCCTTTTCTTGTTCCCACATTTGCTGGATTAAAACAAAAACACAAAGATAGTTCAGAAGTCTGTATGCTGTCTCCGTCTGGACGTACACACTGCAGCCTCTTAATGCTGCTGAACCACCACAAAGCCCGTATGAGCCGAATTCATGCACTGCTCTATTTCAATAAACAGTGGTTAGAAGCAGGCAACAGTCCATGCCAGAACTAATCTAATCATACAGAGTGTCCTTGACTTATGATCACTGATGGGAACTTGAATTTCTCTCATAAATCAGGACAATCATACGGTGAATCACCCTGTGACCATGAGCAATTTTTATGACTATTTTACTGTGGTTGTTAGGCAAAATCACTGCAATTGTTTATGGAAATCACGTGGTTTTTAAGGGAATCCAGTTTCCCCGGCTGATTCTTTTGTCGGAAAGGTGGGAAGGTCTCAAACTGTGATCAAGTGACTTCAGGATGCTGCAAAGAGTGGTAAACGCGAGCTGGTTGCAAAACATTTGAATTTCTGTCACATGATCGCAGGATGTCATAAAGAGTATTTAAAAGCACAACAATGAATGTGCCAATGCAGAAAGCTCAAACTGCCCAATGAGTGTCTGGTTTAGTTCTGCAACCCAACAAGACAGACACAGACTTCAGAGAATAATTAGGACTACAGAAAAAACAATTACTACCAACCTGCCTTCCATGGAGGACCTGCATACTGCAGGAGTCAAAAAGAGGGCTGTGAAAATATCTACAGACCCCTCACATCCAGGACAGAAACTGTTTCAACTCCTTCCCTCAAAATGACGCTATAGAGCACTGCACATCAGAACAACTAGACACAAGGACAGTTTTTCCCTAAACGCCACCACTCTGCTAAACAAATAATTCCATCAACACTGTCCAACTATTGACAAAGTCTGCACTACTATTACTATTAATCTTCTCATCGTTTCTGATCACCCATCCTCTCCCACTTGTGACTGTATGACTGTAACTTTGTCGCTTGTATCCTTAAGATTTTTATTGACTGTTTCCTAGTATGGTTTGATTACTTATTGTATCCTATGATTATCATTAAGTGTTGTACCTGATGATTCTTGACTCTTGATGAATGTATCTTTTCTTTTATGAACACTGAGAGCCTCTGTGGTGCAGTGGTTAGAGTGCAGTAGTGCAAGCTACTTCTGCAGCCAGCTGCCTACAATTTGACAGTTCAAATCCCACCAGGCTCAAGGTTGACTCAGCCTTCCATCCTTCTGAGGTGGGTAAAATTGAGGACCCAAATTGTTGGAGGCAAGAGGCTGACTCTGTAAACTGTTTAGAGAGGGCTGTAAAGCACTATAAAGTGTTATATAAGTCTAAGTGCTATTGCTATTTGCACCAAGATAAATTCCTTGTGTGTCTAATCACACTTGGCCAATAAATTATTCTATTCTATTCTATTCTATTCTATTCTATTCTATTCTATTCTATTCTATTCTATTCTATTCTATGACAGGTTGCAAATAGCTTCCCCCTCCCCCACAGGCCCTTGTAATTTTGAACAAATGGCTGTAAGTCAAAGACAACCATTGTTAAGGTTAAAACAACATAGGACTCCAGCCAACAATGATTTACTCCAGAAATCATTATGAATATCAAACTCATGGCCTGCAGGCCAGATGTGTCACGTGATCACACCTGGTTTAGCCAGAGGGGGGAAGTCCTGATACGTCACGTGACAGTGTGATGACTTGTGTTCAACACTCTTGGTATAAAGTGATTGTAAAAAAAAAAATACTTTGGCTACCAGTTGAACTTAAGGTATAGAAAAAGAATCAAAACAAGGACAATGAAACCAGTGGAGTAAAAATACTTACGCGAATGACTGGTCCTACTGAACTTCTGCCTAAGACAGCCATCTGACCTGCGTAAATGCGATTTGCTCCATATTCGCCTGCGTGATCCACTCTGATTATTCGGTCAATAACCGGCTTGTTGATGTCATCCAAAATTATTCCTGTACTACAAAATCTGTAAGGGGAGCGTAGGAATTGCAAGCCCCATCTCCCTTTTGCACCTGTCAAGCAGACAATCATTGATTTACTGTCAAAGAAGAGTGCAGCCATTACTTGAACTTTTTCAGAGCTTTCTAAGCATGTAACTAATTCATTAGCGTTAAAAAAAAAATCAACATTTCCCCTTTCAGCTTGTGATTTTCAATTAAGGCCTAAGTGAACCAATATTAACAGAATAACAAAGTTGGAAGGGACCTTAAAAGTCTACTAGTCCAATCAAGGTCAACATTCGAGCAAGAAGTCCTATAGTATTCGGTACAAATGGTTGTCCAAGCTCAAAAACCTCAGTTGAGGTTAAATAATTACATAATCGAGATGCTTGAATAACTGGTAGGAAGTCTCAATCAGAAGTCAGATGAATTAGTTGCTCTCTCAGTCTATCCAACTGTGCAGGGCTGGTATCATAATTAAATAGGAAAACTTTGCAAACCCTGGATTCAACTAACCATGGTTCTACGGAGGGACTCAAAGAAAATCAAGATGATGCCTACGACTAAAATCATGATGCATATAAAAAGGGAGCGAAGCTTTCATTGAACGCTAGCGGCTGTCATCTTGACTTCCTTATGGAACGTGAACCATTCATACTAGGGTTTTCGTATCCAAACACCATGCAGTCTGGCAATGCACGGTGTTGGATTTGGATATACTTAAGGCCACTCTGTCCGTCCTACTTAACAGGGTTATTGCAAGGAGAAAAATAGAAGAGGTGGAACATTTATTCAGTTATTGATTCCTTTGGTAGGGTGGCTTATCTCATCTAAGTGGCTAAAGATAGCAATCCAATTAAAAAAGCCATAGGTAAACCCATGAAACCACCATAACCATTTTAAAAAATACAGTAGGGGCTATTCTAATAGTAGTAGTATTACTATTAGGAGGAGGAACAGTAATAGTAGCAATAGGAGAGTGCAGGGTGAACTCAATACTGGCACTTCCTTAGCCACCTGCTGAGCCTCCCATCCAAGCCACCTCCTCCAGCGGGCCGCACCAAAGTCCCTTTCCAAGATGGCTGCCTGCCGGGAATTCTGGGAATCGTAGTAAGAGCGCTGGACGGATAAATTAATCCAGGGAGGGCAAAGGAGGCATCCGAGTGAGGGTTCTAAGGGCAGGGTTGGGAGGATCACGTGGGAATCCCGAGAGAAGAAGGAGCTATCCCGCCAAACGCTCTACCTTCCCTGAGGGCGCCGAGCAGGTACTGCTCACGGATCAGCAGAAGGCCACTGCCCGCTGCGGCCTTCGCCATGCTGCCTGGCGTAGATTGATGACGTAACGAAGATCCTGCAACCACAGCCCTGTTGTGGCGCCCTGTTGACGTAAAAGATCCTTAATCCAGAACTAATACTTTGAGACGGCTGTGGGCGAGAAGCTCGTTCGACTCTCTCACAAACGAAGTGTGCCGCTCTATTTTAAAGTCTCTATGACTTCATTAGGGACCTCCCCCCGAGGATGATTTTCTTTCCCTGATTGGAGAAAACTGCCATCAATTCGCCGAGAGGCACTTCCTTCGGGGGTTGCCAAGGAAACCAGAGAACGCGATCCGGGCCGGTTGTGTGGAGACTTGCCTCGTTTGGACCGGGCCGCATCGATGGCGGCGGGGCTGCTGGGCGGCTTGGGGTCGGAGCGAAGACTGGCCCGCTCGGTGGCTCATCGGCTGTAAGGGCTGGGCCGAGCTGGTCGGGGCGGGGGGAGCGGGGGTGGAGAGGAGAAATCCCTGGGAAGCAGGATAGGGGTATGCGGGTTCCTGAGAATGTGCAGAGTGCTTTCCATTCCATCCTCTGGGTGGATGGCTGGGTTGATATAACAGATAGCAGATAATCAGAGTTGGAAGGGACCTTATAGGTCATGTAGTCCAACCCCGACCCTACACCATTTCTGACAAATGGCAGTCCAATCTCTTCTTGAAATAAATGTCTTTTTTTTTCTTTGTTCCCATCCTGGTTTCTTTCTTTTTTTTGCCATTTTCCCATTGTTTTCACATGTTTTTAAATAAGTAGTCTTTTTTTGAATTTGTGAATACTGTACATAGTTTCGTATTTGAATAATTGAGAATGTAATTGTGATGTGCTTTTTAACATTATTGCCATACGATAAAGAGATGGATGGATGATAGATAGATAGATAGATAGATAGATAGATAGATAGATAGATAGATAGACAGATTAATTAGACAGACAGACCCAGATAGATCTAGGGTAAACAGGTAGACGGATGGATGATAGACAGATGGACAGATAGACAGATGGACAATAGATGGATAGAGGATATATGGATAATAGATGGACGGACAGACAGATAGATAGATAGGCAGATGGACAGATGGATGGATAGATGGATAGGCAGACAGACAGAACTCTAGTTGCTGGGAATTGGGTGGCATATACATTTAATAAATAAAGGCAAACTCAATTAAGCCCCTAGTTCCTTCTTTGCCTGCAAATAGATACAGCCACGCTGTAATCACAATTACGTTTTGGGCACCAATCTGAGCAGGCAAACACTTTCCGGGCATGAGATTTTAATATTGGCGCTGGGCAATGGCCAAAACGATCCATTGAAAAACACGCTTTTCTTCCCTTAGAAAGTATTACATTGAGGTGCAGAGAAAGGAAAACTCCTTCCAGTTGTCAGGCCCCTCCTGGGATGAGTCTGAAAACTTCTGTTTGGTAAGCCTTCCTATCCATCTTGTAGAATTTGGGTGTGTTTCCTTTGGAGGTGTATCTCCACACATTGTGCAACTGATCTTTTTAAAATCAGATTTAGCTATTGTTTTGTGTGTGTGTGTGTGTGACTTCATTGCTTTTGAATACTCTGTTCTTAAGCGTCAATATTTCTTTGGCTGAAAAGCAGCATTTTAATGAGGAAAGTTAAAAACTGTCCAGGATAGGGGCCAGATCTAGAGGCTTTTCTCAAAAGGACAAAACATGAGTTGCGATATTGCGAGGGAAGGGCCTGCCTCTTACTTATAGGCTAACTTTCTTAAAGACTTTCTTAATTTCCCAAATAAGCAACATTCAGGTATTTTTTAAAATAATAATACAAGTAATCCTTAACTTACAACCATTTGTTAAAGACCAGTTACAGTGACACTGAAAAAAGGGGCATATATCCATTCCTTGCACTTTCAAACACTGTATATCCCCATTGTCATATGATTAAAATTAGGTAGGTAGAAGAAAGAAAGAAAGAAAGAAAGAAAGAAAGAAAGAAAGAAAGAAAGAAGAAAGAAAGAAAGAAAGAAAGAAAGAAAGAAAGAAAGAAAGAAAGAAAGACGGATGATAGATAGATAGATAGATAGATAGATAGATAGATAATTTGTCTGTATATACTGTAATACATTTGTTTGTTTTTTAATTTTCTTGCAGCACCCTGTTTACTTGACTGAGCAGAGGGCAAAGGAGCATAATTTTGCCAAGATTAAGCTGGAAGCATTCCTCCGAGCCTATATTGGCAACGCTGAAGAATGCAACAGGAAAGTCCAGGGAAACCTGGTCAGGCAAAAGGAGGTGGAAAAGCTTATTAAAAAGATGGCCCGAGTAATACTCAGATTCATCATTTTATATATTTCATGTAAGGGGAAAAAAAAATAGGGACTATGTTTCGCTCCAGTTCCTATTCATTAGACCAGCGTTTCTCAAACTCAGCAACATTAAGATGTGTGGACTTCCAACTCCTAGAATTCCCCAGGCATCTTGCTTGCTGGCTGGGGAATTCTGGGATTTGAAGTCCCCATATCTAAAAGCATGGTGGCTGGGGAATTCTGGGATTTGAAGTCCCCATATCTAAAAGCATGGTGGCTGGGGAATTCTGGGATTTGAAGTCCCCATATCTAAAAGCATGGTGGCTGGGGAATTCTGGGATTTGAAGTCCCCATATCTAAAAGCATGCTGGCTGGGGAATCCTGGGATTTGAAGTCCCCATATCTAAAAGCATGCTGGCTGGGGAATCCTGGGATTTGAAGTCCCCATATCTAAAAGCATGCTGGCTGGGGAATCCTGGGATTTGAAGTCCCCATATCTAAAAGCATGCTGGCTGGGGAGTTCTGGGATTTGAAGTCCCCATATCTAAAAGCATGCTGGCTGGGGAATTCTGGGATTTGAAGTCCCCATATCTAAAAGCATGCTGGCTGGGGAATTCTGGGATTTGAAGTCCCCATATCTAAAAGCATGCTGGCTAGGGAATTCTGGGAGTTAAAAGTCCCCGCATTTAAATGTCTATGGAGATTCTCAGTCATCCAAGTCATGGTAGTCTCAAAGGTGCTTTTTTTTCTAGAGGCAACTGGACTTTCTTGGTTTTTTTTCTTGAAGATGTTTCGCTTCTTGGGTGAGAAGCGAAACAACTTCGAAGAAAAACCAGAAAATCCAGTTGCCTCTTGAAAAAGCACCTTTGGGTCCCTGCATTTTAAAATGGCTGAAGTTGGGAAACATTGCATTATAACCCCAAACCAGTTGATGGCACTTCCATTATCTTGTTTTAGGTTCAACTCTTTCCCCAATGAAAGAAGACCAACTTAAATGGGGCAAGATGTGGATCAAAAGGGCAAGATAGGAAAAGATCTCCAAGCTGCCTTAATGCCACAATATTTTTACCATCACTAGTGGCTCTTTCAGTCTTCTCATTTTTTTTTAATAAGAAAACTAACAGGCAGCAAACATACCTGAGGTTCCTGACTGGATCATATCCTCTAGGAGAAATAGCCTATGCTTTTGTGTATATCTCTGTAAGTTTCTTGACTTCCCCAGAACACCCCAAGCTTATAAGACCTGGGACATTCTAGGCAAGTAACTTGTGATTGTGAAGCAGCCGTTTGAAAGGAGGTGCTCAACTGGGAATGGAGCAAATATGAGTGATTGAAGAAATCATGAAAGCAGTTCAGTTTCTCATTATGAAAATAGTTTGGATTGATAATAAGAGTTATTATGTAACATAACCGTAATTGAGACTACGAAATGCATGCACAAAACTGAAGAACCAACCGACACACTGTTTGTATATATGTACGGAAGAGAGCTGATGTTTTTATGTTTTGTTTGTTTTTAAAAAAACCAATAAAATTGTTTTCAAAAAAAAAGAAAATAGAGCAATGAAATGAATGGGGAAAAAAATGTTCCGCATTAAGTTTATTGACCTGGCCTAGTCTATTGCCTTTCTATATTGATAAACGTTCAATTCATCAGTTTTGGATGTGATTTTTCCAGTATGCCAATGATGCGGTCTGCTCTTCATTTGTAGGATTACATACCTGACAGAATAAACGATGTGAAAATGAAGAGCAGGACAAGGTAATTGTCACGGAGTGTAATGGATTCTGTCTATGGAAGGCGATGTGAGGGGCCACAATAAAGAGAGATGGGTAGTGAGGGGTCCTTGGCGCTCTCTGAGCTTGCTTGTTTTCTTGTAGATGTTTCATTACCCTAACTAACTAACAACGAGTGCTGCTTGCGAACAGCACTCCTCCTAGCATTGATGATGTTACCTAGCTGGGTAATGAAATTCTACAAGAAAACAAGCCATAATCTGGGCAATGAGGTACATCTGGACCTGGAGATGATCCAGACCTTTGAACTGATCTGGGATAGTTCATAGACAGCTTGCTTGTCCTCTCGGTTTGGAGAAAGCAAAACCATTTTGGTCTTTGTGGATCTGCTAACAGCAATAGCCCTTAGACTTATATACCGCTTCATGGTGCTTTCTAGCCCTCTCTAAGCAGTTTACAGAGTCAGCCTCTTGCCCCCCGACAATCTGGGTCCTCATTTTACTGACCTCAGAAGGATGGAAGGCTGAGTCAATTGGGAGCCAGTCAGGATCGAACTACTGGCAGTTGGCAGAATTAGCCTTCAACACTGCGTTCTAACCACTGCGCCACCATGGCCCTTATGATAATAATAATAAACTATGAATTAAAACCCATTTGTGGTCCCTTTGAACTAAATGTACTTTCCTCCTCCAGGCAAAACAAAATACCCTGCAGCCTCTCAAAATTATATTTGAACGCTGTGCCCCCATTGTCCCCGGAAGAGGTGAAAAGACTGGTGTCGTCGGCATCCAAGCTTATCGTCGCTGCGGTATGTACCCTATCCAGGCCCGATTCTGACATCTCAGCTAAAATAGTACAGGTATTCCTCGGTTTACGACCACAGTTGGACCCAGGTTTCTGTTGCTAACCAAGGCAGTTGTTGAGGGAGCCATGCCTGATTTTATAATTTTTTCACCACAAGGGTTAAGCGAATCACGTGGTCAAATTGTGATCGCATGACCGTGGGCATGGTTGCGAGGACTGGTTGTAACAGTTTTCAATGTTGCTGTAAATTGAAAGGGTCGCTAAGTGAATGGTTGTAACCCTAGGGCTACCTGTATTTGGGGGGGGCTTTGCTTTAGCTTACAATTTAAACATAAACCGGGCAGTTTGATAAACCACCGTCTGCGGCACAAATCCTGAACCAGTAATAGCTTATCGAAGCTACGCTTTGTAAACTCATCCACTGTCTGATTTGTTTGATCTACGTGGTGGAGAACTGACCCATTCTGGCTCAGCAGGCTGTGCAAACAAATTGTCTTTCAACAGGCAGAGACGCTAACGGGATTTATTTGTCGCCTGTAGAACAGTTTGCGGAAGCATTATTTTTCCAAAGAAGGTATTATAAATTCATGAATAGTTGAACATTCTGCTGAAAGTGGCTGCCTCTTATTAACCTTCTTCCTCTGCTTTGATAGTTCTGCTCCTTTCATCCCATTTTTATTTTATTATTCGCATGCTTGCTTTTGTCCTGTTTCCTAAGCCCAGAGTGGAAGGAGATGTGAAGCAAGCTCTTCCGTTCCTTCTTTTGGAAATGACAGTTGGGAAGGTGATTCCTATCATCACACTTTCCAGTGAATCTTGGACCCTTATATAAATTTAAGACATGAGGGCTGAAACTGAACACCCCCCTGGTAATTAAGTTCTTCTTGTGAGAGTAAACTTGAAAGCAGGAATGGCCTTCCTTTTCCTGATGAGTGGTAAACCTGTCTGAGTAATTGATTTGTAACTACTTAATAAATGTTGTAAACCAGAAGAGGCTGTCTACATATGGCTGAAAGCCAATTTTCAGCATCCTGAGGACCAGCTATGATCGGGAGGTACCGAATCATGTTCTTGATTTAAATGAATAAGAGTTTGTATTTTAACAGTATTTCTGTTATGGTATCAGCTCTTGGGTAGATTTGAGTTCCTCTGGATGGATGTTGCTAGAGAGAGGGTTTTATTTTATTTCTGTTGATTCTTTTCTTAGACTTCGAAAATCTCTCCAGAAGAAATGGAAACAACTCAAGAACTTAAGAGAAGAGAGAAGAAAAGTGTTACGAGTTTCAGTGATGGTCACAAGGAGAATTTTTCCACCATCCTTTTTCACGAGAATCAGGCAAGAAGGTACAGAATCCCGGGAGTATTGTGGTTGTTGGCATCTTGGTTTAGATGAGAAGAGCTTACTAAATAAGCTCTCAATTTATTGGATTTGGGTTTAGTGGACTTGAGACACAATCAAGACATTCCATCTCCCATTTTGCACATGCATAAGATTCCATTTGCTATTTAACGGGCCATCTGATTTAACAGACCCCGAAAGCTCAAATTGATGGCTCTCATGTTTTGATCTTTCAGAGGCCAACAAAGCCAAACAAGACAAAGCGATAAAGAGATAAAGAGGAAGACCAAAGTTTCAAACGCTTCCAGTACCACTCCTGCTAAATCGAGAATTTTTTCCATGGCTGCTTGGAATACTCAACAGAAGACCTTTGTACCCTCTTTGAAAGGTACAGTCAATGTTGGCATGCATTCTTGTACACCATTTAAAATCCGAAGACAGGAGTCCTCTTCCAAAGCTGGTGAAGATGCTTCAGGCAAGAACTGTCCACCTAGAAAGCCTCGGGCTGCAGGACCAAGCCAGACACTTGGATCCAAAGCCCACAAAGATCGGCCTCAACGCTCTGTCGTCTTGAAAAGTAAAGAGCAGAAAGTGTCGAAAGGAAGCTGTGCTCCTCCCTCTGCCAGATCGACAGCTGAGATTTACAGCAGCCAGCATTCAACCACCGGAAGAAAGATCAGAAAGCAATTCAGTTCTGAAACGATGTCCAGGTCCTCTATCCTGAAAAGGGTCAGCGATCCTAAACCCCAACCCAACGACCCCAGAGAAAAGCTTGTGACACGCACCCAAAGGAACGGGACTAAAGGCGAACAGGAAAGCAGTGATTCACTGTCCCGAACCACTTCCAAACGCCATCAGGTCAACTTTGCAAACTGGGAATCTTTTGGCTTGGAGAAAGATAGAGAAAGAGGCTCTCAGGATGACGGCGACAACACCACTGCACCTTCCACAGAGAAATGTGGTCTCGCAGAAGGACACAACGGCGATTGTGCTTGTACCGTCCAACAAGGGCCGCCTTTTCTGCACGAGCTTTGCCAGGAAATGACCCAAGAAGCACCTGCTGATCAGACCAGGGGCGAATCCAACCAGTCATTTTCTCCGAAGGAGCCAAGAGACGCCCGGGGGGAAGAGGATCGTGTCGATAGCTCACCAAGTCCAGAACGAGTGTTAGAATCGGAGTCCTGTAAAGGAGAGGCAATCTGTATCCCACCCACGGCTCCAGCCGGTTGCCGATGTTCAGAACTACCAAGTTACTGCATGTGTGAAATCAAGGAAGAGCAAGAGACTGGGTTTCCTGGGGAAACCGCCCCGCTTTCGAACAGTTTGGACGGGGAAGAATCCGACGAGGAGCTCACCAACTCGTCCCTCTCGAGCAGTGCCAGATCATCCAGCTGGTTATGCGAGCAGATGGTAAAGTGTTTGAAACCTGAGCTTTTCTGCATTCTTGGTTATGGATTCCGGACGTTAACCTGTTATATTTATAAACCGTTGCATTTCAAACAGCTGGCCAGTAGTTTCCATTATTTCAAATGACATGAGAGTTGGCGTTCCCGTTCCAGCTTGATGCTTTTCAGAAAGATTTGAGCTAGCCCAGCGTTTTTTTTTTAATCTTGGTGACAGGTGCTAGAATTCCCCAGCCAATGTCAGGTGCAGGGAACCAAGAACAACATGGTGAGTTGCTCAGAGCAGTTTCTTTACTGCTCTTTGCCTGTAGACAGGAATCTTGCCAGACTAAAGCACACTCTGCATAAGGTTCAGTTCAATTTTGGGAAGGTTTTAGGGAGGATCCCTTCTGGGTTTCTTTCTGCATACCAACCACCCAAGATTGATTTGTCTTTTACTTCCTGGAGAAAGAGCTCTACTCTCCTGCAAACTAGTGCCAGATTCCATCACATCCATTTTTGCTGGCTGGGGAATTCTGGGAGCTGGAAGTCCACCCAACTTTAAAGTTGCCAAAGATGAGAAATAACGAGCTAGATGATAACATGCGGAGTGATAAAGTCTCTTGAGAAGGCCAAGTATCTATTTATCTAGTTCTTATTTGTTGAAGAAACAGTGATAAATATTTACACCCCTGCATACCATTCACTGGAAGTGCAGTGGTGCAGTGGCCTAAGAGGGTGGAAGCGCCATCGCTTGAGACCTTCAAGAAGAGATTGGACTGCCATCTGTCAGAAATGGCGTAGGGTCTCCCGCTTGGGCGGGGGGTTGCACTAGATGACCTACAAGGTCCCTTCCAACTCTGATTATCTGTTATTATCTCTGGAGCTCTGGCCTCACAATCAGGAGGCTGTGAGTTCGACCCTAGGCAGAGGCAGATATTTCTCGCTCTGGCACAATGAGAATATATCTTCTGTGAACTCTGCATTGGCGATAAGAAGGGCATCCGGCCAGTAAACACTCAGTGTCAGAAATGGCGTAGGGTCTCCCGCTTGGGCGGGGGGTTGCACTAGATGACCTACAAGGTCCCTTCCAACTCTGATTATCTGTTATTATCTGTGGAGCTCTGGCCTCACAATCAGGAGGCTGTGAGTTCGACCCTAGGCAGAGGCAGATATTTCTCGCTCTGGCACAATGAGAATATATCTTCTGCGAACTCTGCATTGGCAATAAGAAGGGCATCCGGCCAGTAAACACTCAGTTCCATTCAGTTGCCTTGACTGCACCCCGCAAGGTCATTAAACAACAACAAAATACCATTCACTGGAAGGACATATTTTCACTTTAATTTTGCAGACGATGACAAAAAAACCCCAATTTAGACAAATCTCTTCCTAATTTCTTCTATTGTAGGATGAAGACATTACACTAAAGGAGGCCGTCAACCCCAAGATGGGGACATTTCTTCAGAAACTTCTGAAGGCTCCTGAAAATGGCACCATCCCGCAGGAAGTGTCCAATCAGTATGAAAAACAGAAGTAAAAAGCTGTGTTAAATTTCCCTTGCCGGTGACTGCTTTTGCATTTCATTTGATGCCCCAGAAGTTTCTAAGAATGCAGCGCTGCTTTATAATGATTAGAGTTCCACACTTTTGTATTATTTTGTAATAATCAGGATTTGCTCAAGGATGTCGCAACGATTTAATAGACCATTAGATGATTTATTGCAGATCTCCCAAGACGTTTCTCCTTCTAGACCTGTTGGATTATAGCGTCCGCTGCTCTTATTGTGCTGGTTTTAAGATTCTGTACTTATGTAACCTTGGTACTTGTAAATGTGCTTCTTTTCTGGAAAATACTGATCATGAACACGAGGCCATCGTTTCCAGACAAGGAAGTTATTTTTCTGTTTCCCCAAATTTTCTCGGCTTAGACCTCTGAACTTAAAACAGCGTATTTTAAAACAGAGTTGTGTCCCATTGTGTTCACCTTAATCCAATTTAACACAGTATTTCAGTGTTCATAGCAGTCAAATAATCAGTGCTGTATTTTTGTGATGCGTTTCTCCATATTTTAGCCAAACATCTGACTATAAAAAAGGGAATTGATTGTAGGTATAAATAAGATGTGCCAATTATGTAACTGACAATGATGCTTTGACATTGTAATGATTTTTTTATTCTGATGAAGCCATTTTGAGTATCTTTTCTTTTATTTTCTTTGGTTAGCCCAATCATTTTTTAAAACTGTCCAAAAACAAATAAAAGCATGTTTATTTCTGCAAAGTTTTCACGGTATATTTACTGTTTTACATCCTTGCTTGGTTTTACAAATGTTTTGTATAAAACATTGAGGGACCAGTCTTTAACATCACCTTAACAGGCCTAGTTCTTAAATGCACATGTGACATTTCAAGTGTATAACGTTAAGCCGGATGTCTGTCCTTTCCCCCAAATAAATACTGGTTGTCCTCATTTAGTGACCACCAGCAGTTGTTAAGTGAGGCAATCACTAAGTGAAACTGTGGCTGTGCTTCTGATCTTACTCCAGCTTTCATCACCATCGTAACTGCAAAGAGTCGCTAAAGGAAGCAGCTGCTAAACAAGGACTGCCTGTATTATTTCTATGGTTTTATAACAAAAGTGATGTGGTCAAATTTCTGAATAAGCTTTCAGACCTCTCCCCAGTCATTAAATCCTCAGGTCTTAAGATCTGGGTGCTGTTTTCTGGGTGCTGGCACCCCAGATCTGTGTGCATCGATCAAAGTACTTTGTACACACAAGGCCAGAGAATCTGGCAGCTTGGAAATCTCAACAACTGTGATTGTTCAGCTCTGACCACCTTTTGAGTCTCTTTACTGATTAGGTTTCGAATGGTCCCCAGCTCCATAAAACTTTATCTTCATCAAATAATAATAAAAAAAAACCCAGTAAAACAGCCACGGCCATAAATCTGGAAATGACCGTTCACCTAAGAAATTAAGTGCCCAACTATCCCCAAAGCCCAGGGGAGCAGCTGGACTTTGGGGGCATCATCGGAGTGGGATGGTTCTCCGGATACGGACGGGGGATGTTCTTCCAGAGGCCGGATGCTGGGACAGAAAAGAGATGCTACCCAAGTCCCAAACAGATTACAGGTGGTCCTTCACTTAACGACTGTAATGGAGCCTGCCCATTACGGTCACAAAGCAGGCCATCATGCGACCAACCCAATTTTATCTTTTGTGTGTGTGTGTGTAGGTTGTTAAGGAAATCACCATAGTCATTAAGCAAACCCATTGTTTGCTACAGGTTTTTTTTTTTTGCCCCAAACGGGAAGTAAACCCCATTTTTCAGCCCAAACCGTGTCAAATCAATCGTGGGACTTCAGGACACTGCGAACAGCAGTAAATGCGGACTGGTGGCCAACTGCCTGAATTGTGTTCCCATGACCTGAGGGTGGGCGGGGCTGTAGGAATTTCAGAGCCGGGTGGTAGCTACTTTTGGGGGAGCCCACGGGAACCTTGAATACTCACCAAGCGATCGTTGCTAAGTGGAGAACTAACCTCTACAGTTTTAAGGAACACTAATTACACTTGTGTCCTGATGCTGTACACATCAATGTAAGTCGCAGAGTTTGTGCTGCAATGCAGCTCATCCACATCCACTCTATCTCCATGATTCCAGCGTCCTCTTTGTTTAGGAAAAAAGTTTGTCTTTGGCTCTTGTGTGGTGCTATCACAGCAATCAGGCACCCAGAACACGAGTCAAGCCAGCGCCGCAGAAAATCCTCCATCTAACAACAAACTGAACGTGCCCATCCCAGTTTGTGACGGCGGAGACTTCAGTTACTTGCTGAAGCCAGCCCCTGCTTGCTTGGACTTCATGTTCCCTTCAAGGGGGTTGAAAAAGTCCCAGCGATGCATCTGAGCTTTAGTCAATTGCTGGATCAGGAAGAGCTTGTCCCGACTCTCCTGTGGAGACACCAGACAGCTGATTCAGAGATGTCCTCATTAACAATGGTTTATGAATGAATGAATGAATGAATGAATGAATGAATGAATGAATGAATGAATTTGTCAACTCATAAAGTATTTCTATTGCCAACAGAAAGGGAGAGGGTGAAGCAGTGCAGCAGCTTGCAAAATCGAAACAGCATTCCATAAATGTTTTCAAAGATAGTAACTAGGTGACTGAAGTTTCTGCCTTGCAAAATTCTTAACTGGAGAGCATGGTTGATGACTCTGGGCTATGGAGGTGTCCCATTGGAGAATATGAATTACGATACACCTAGAGGGGTGCGGGGAAACCAGGGTCAAGGGTGACCATGGATGATGCGTCTCAGAGTCGGCTACACTCAGGCGGACATGTTAACTCCCAATAAATCCTTTTTTAAGTTTTGGAAGTTTGGCTCGAGACTCATGATTTAAATGGGGGTAACTACTAGAATCCTGACAGAATTCTTTATTGGCCAAGTGTGATTAGACACACAAGGAATTTGTCTTGGTGCAAATGCTCTCAGTGTATCGGATAAACTGCCATTTGCCCTGAACTGCATACCAAACCCGAAACTCTAGCTAACCACCCAACAGTCAACATAGTAAGTCCGAATGAAATACAGGTAGCCCTCAACTTACAACAGTTCGTTTAGTGACTGCCCAATGTCGTAACATCACTGAAAAAAAGTGACTTATGGCTGTTTTTCACACTTACAACCATTGTAGGATCCCCTTGGTCATTCGGATACTTGACAACTGACTCACATTTGTGACGGTTGCAGTGTCAAGTAGTCATGTAATCACCTTTTGTGACCTTCTGACAAGTAAAGTAAATGGGGAAGCCCCATTCACTTAACAACTTTAGTGATTCGCTTAACAAATGTGGCAAGAAAAGTCGTAAAATGGGGCAAAACTCACTTAACACATTTCTCACTTAACAACATAAATGCTGGCCTCATTTGTGCTCGTAAGTTGAGGACTACCTGTAAATCACTCTGAAATGTCACAAAGTGTGAATCCAGCAAAACGCAAAGAAACAGTGCTTAGAAGCACAAGCGGACTAGATCTAAAATCGAACACGGGTTGAAGGATCTCTGCTTCGTAAGATCTTCCAGTATTGTTTCAACAGAAAACGCTTCTGGCAGAGATGACAGCCTCCCAAACTGATAGATGCCATTTCATTAACTTATAGGAAGGCAATGAGATGCTAGATTTAAAGTTCAAACATAAATTTGACCTGTATAAAATTTGCATGGTGTTCCAATCTCTGCCTCCACAAATCAATAAAGAAAGCCGCGTGTCAGTCAGGGTATCCTTTGACGAATAACATTACGCATTCAGTTAAGAGCAAGGTAGGAGAACAGCATTAACAAATGCTGTTGGGTTAAAACTTACCATAGCTAATTGTTCCCTCAGTTGATTAATCACTCTTTTATGTGCTCCAGCCAAGGCAATGAAACAAAATACAACAAAGCTATAAAACAAGGTGAAAAAATATATAGATGAGACACTCTGGTATGGCGTAAGTTTGTAAAACACAATCTTCTGAATTCAGAGCCAATATGAAACTAATAGGTATCACAAGTCATGGAGAATAAGTGGTTATAGGGTTATTAATATGGAACATATTAATCAAATCAAGGCTCACTGGTGTCTGTAGTAAGCCACAATAACCATGCATATACATAATGAGGTCATGAATACGTCATTATAACACCTAATAAGAGGATGGAAGCTCGAGTGATTGGAACGCTGGGCTGGAGGTTTCAAAGCCCACGTTAGAGACCTGAGAACTGCCGTGGGGCGGGGTTGAGTTCTCATCCTTCACTCCAGCTCCTCCCAGGAACATGGAAGGAATCCCCAACTGGGCATCCCTGGGGCAATGGTATGTCACTGGCTAGTCCTTTCAACCTGGAAGGGTCTCGGTGCTTCTGACATGGTACAAGAACAACCAAACGAAAATATGGAAGCCAAGTTGTCATCATTAGGTCCTCTCTTGCAAATATTTAGAATAAGGAATCTTAAGGTTAAGCAGTCCCACCAAAATACTGAACATGAAAATTCGGGACAATTATGCCTTGAAACATGTACAGTTCAGTCAATCATCTTGACTACCACCAGGAAAATACGGCAACCTTCATCCTAAGCCAAGAGTCTCCAAACTTGGAAACTTTTAAGACTTGTGGACTTCAATTCCCAGAATTCCCCAGCCAGCTAGCAATGAAGAATTCTGGGAGTTGAAGTCCACAACTCTTAAAATTCCCAAGTTTTGGAGAACCCTGTCCTAAGCAATCAATGACCAGGATTACGGAAGGAGACATCATGGTACTTTCAAGTACAGCAAATAGTTACGGGGGGCAGGCAGGAACGTCAAACATCACCCAACATCTCCATTTTAATCATCTTTAAGATGCTTTTTTTGAAAAACAGTCAGTATGGTCCATGTGTGGATTCCACATTAAACTATCTACCCCTGCTTCACGTACCCCAATTGCAGAGGTTATATAAAACACGACACCCAACTGAAATCCACGCGGCAGCTTGCCTAAAACACTTGTGCGAATCACACCCCTGGGTCTGTCAACAAAAGCTCACCAGGTAACCATGAAGAAAGGCACGGCAAACGTTTCAGAAGAAACGCCGTTCAGGATTCTCTGCAGCATGAGGGGGAATTTCTGGATGGTGTGTCCAATGACATCCCACGAACGATTGAAATTCAGAAAAGGCCCACAGGCTTTGGAGGAAGGGATGCTGTTTGGGAAAGGACAGTTGAGACAACACCAAATAGGGTCAAGCATACTGTATGTGCTAAACTTCATTTATTTATGTATTTGGTTCTTTATATCCAGCCTTTGTTATTTATTTTTTTACAAATAACTCAAGGAGGCAAACATACCCAATACACCTTCCCTTTTCTTGTTTTCTCCATAACATGTTCTGATCCAGCTCCCCAAACACGACAAACCCTCTGTATTTAAATCAATGATTCTTTTAGGAGAACTGATCAATGATTCTTTTATTAGGAACGCCGGCAGCCCCAACAAAAGTTTCTCCTGCAGGCTCACAAGCAGGGAGATGAATAGTTTTGCCTGCCACATCTATTTCTCTCCGTCCCCTGTCTTTTATCCCCAGAGCTAGGGTGGGGCTTTGCTAGCAGTGGTGGCTCTTCCATCCCAAGGACCGGCCCACGGATTTCCACTGCTCTCCTCTCCTCTGCCTTCTATGCATTCGCGTCTTAGGCACGGGACCTAGCTGCTCCTACTCCTCCTCCTCATCAGCCACCTCCAGACCTGGGGTCTGTTGATTCTCCAAGGGCTGGTGGACAGCCCAGGCTCCACCTCTGACCCTCTCTCTGCCAGCTCCATTCCCCCGCGGAGCTCCCTGACTCCCACACCTCCTACCCCTACTCAGCTGCTGGAGGGGCCTGGAGGCCAATAGGCCATAATGTAACAACTCTGCGAAGTGTGTTGGGTTGAGAGAGTCCAAGGTAACCCAGCTGGCTTTCATGGCTAAGGCGGAATTTGAACATGATTTCTTGTTTCTCGTCTGACACGCCAACCAGTAGATCAAATTTAGCTCTGCTACCCTTGTTGAACATTGCAGCAGCTTACTGCACTCAATGGCTACTAAATGTAGACTACCATCTTCATGATCTCAAGTCTACCAGTGCTGGAGATGCTGGCTGAGGTCCAATCCATGGGCAGGAACATATCTCAAGGAAGGCTACGCGGTTCCTCTACTTGTCCATGGGGACATGCTCCTTAGCTACTTCTCTAAAAGTTTCAATTGAGCAGCGGGGCAAGAACCTAGACTACAATACATGCGAGGATAATGCAAAGGTACCTCAAGGAACACCTGTCACCAACATGAAAGCAACTGACCGTGTCATGCTGAGTCCCAAAGGAATGAAGGCCAAAATGAGACCAATCAGAAGGACCACCAGGAAGAAAAAGTTTGAACTGGAGGCTCTGAAGGGCCGTGCTGAAGGTTTACATGTGTGCATCAGGCTCAACTGGAAAGTGAAAAGAGAAATTAAGATCTAATAGTTAAACACTCAAGAGGAAAAAACACAGATGGATTTTTTTTACATTACAGAAAGGCAACTACAGGGAGTCCTCAAGACCACAATCGACCCCAAACTTCTGTGCCTAAGGGAGATGTTTGTTACGACCTTTCTTGCCACGGGTGTTTTTTTTAATTATTATATTTTTAATTATTATTATTTTTTCTTTACATATCTCAATCACTTATTAAACAGTACTGTGACATTTTTTTGATACAACTACATTCCATATCCAATGCAGTTTATACATTCTATTCCTGTATCTTCTACATCTATTATATACATTTCCTTTTCTTATTTCTACTTTCTATCCAATCGTAACATTTCTCCCATAGTGCATAATATTCAGTATCTTTTCCTTTTAATTCTATAGTCAATTTATCCATTTCCACACACTCAATATTTTTTTTTTAATTATTAGGCCTTTGGATGGTATGTATCCTTTCTTCCAAAACTGCACAAAGGTGATCCTTGCTGGTGTTATTATATGTAACGCCGTATATTTTGCCCTTTGATTGTATTTTCCTTTAATTATCCCTAAGTGAAATAGTTCCGGAGCAAATTCTATTTTATTTCCTATTAATTCCTGTAGCCACTTTTTGTATTTTCCTCCAATTTTTTTTTTTGCTTCGGGGCATAACCGCCACGTATGATAGAAGGCACCTTGTTTTTGTCTGCATTTCCAGCAGTTTGAATTTGAGTTAAGAATAAATCCTAGCCAGCCTTGCCACAGATGTTAAATGAATTGCTGGTCACAACATGGTTGTGAAGGGAATCTGGCTTCCCTGTGGACCCCGCTTGTTAGGAGGTTGCAAATGGGGGTCCTATGACCCCGGGATATGGCAACCATCACACATATTAGCCAGTTGCCAAGCATCTGAATTTTAATCATGACTGTAGGGATGCTGGAACGGTCATAAGGATGAAAAACAGTTGTAAATCCTTTTTTTTTTCAGTGCTGTTATAACTTCAGTCGCTAAATGAACAGTTGTATCCCAAGGACTATACCTGTCCTTCCCTAGATATTCACACTGGGCCCAAGAGGGAACAAGGGCAGGCCTTCCTAGATGATTCAAGGCACACAAAAAAAGACCATCTTGTTACCTTTTTAATATAAAAGACAATGAAATATTTCACGGCTGCAATTGCTGGGAGGAGTGGACAGTAGAAGGTTCCGATCCAGCAGATCGTCTGTCCATACACTATTTCCAGCACGTTATCTGGGATAGCAAACTCCTGCAGCCCAACCCACCGGAAAGCCTTGACGGGACAATGGGTAACAATCAACCTAAGAGGAAAAAAATGAATTCACTTTTGATCCTTGATGCCCAGCGCATGCCTCCATAGAAACCCAAAACACATGTTGTTAGATGCAGAGGTAGTATTCAGCCGGTTCTGACCAGTTCTGGAGAACCAGTAGTGGAAATTTTGAGTAGTTCGAAGAACTGGCCAAGAGCACCTCTGACTGGCCCCGCCAACCCCATCTATTCCCTTCCTTCTAAGTCCCAGCTGATTGGCTGGGTCTTCTTTGGTTGCCCTGTACAGGAAATCGGAGCTGGAAAGCAGGTTAGTGGGGAGGCAATGGAGATTTTACAGTAACTTTCCCTGCCACGCCCACCAAGCCACGCCCACCAAGCCACACCCACAGAACTGGTAGTAAAAAAAAATTTGAATCCCGCCACTGCTGCCCATCTCACTATTCAATGATCCTCCAGTTTGGAGTCTAGTCTAAAAGTGAAAGGTTATAGCCAGATGTGGCTCTCTGTCCTAAACAAGCCACTTTGAACCCTCTTGGGGATTTCATACTCACTTCCTAGGAAAGTCAATGAAGACTGTAACGGCGAAGATGATGATCAAGTCAAAGATCATCAGTTTATACATTTCCTGGCCAACTCGGGATTCCCAACACTGAAACAAGAAGATTCTCAGATTAAAAACGGCAACTGTGGGGGAAAAAGAAATCACCAAGCAGCATAAAACCAATGTTGGAAACAGCTATTGGCATCTTACTGAATTATAGGCAGTCCTCAGTTTATAACCACAATTGAGCCTAACATTGATATTGCTAAGTGAGACAGTTAAATGAATTTTGCTCTGTTTTACTCCCTTTCTTGCCACCGTTAAGTGGATCACCGTGGTTGTTAAGTAAGTAACATGGTTTTTATGTGAATCTGGCTTCCTTCTTGCCTTTGCTCGTCAGAAGGTCGGAAAAGGAGATCATATGAACCCAGGACTCAGCAACCAAGCATTCAAATTTTGATCATGGGATCGTACGCAGGCTGCAGCAGTTGTTAAGTGTGTAAAATGATCATAAGTCACCTTTTTCAGTACTGTTGCAACTCTGAATGGTTGTAAGGAGTCCTGGGTGCTCTCTGAGGTTGTCCGTTTTCTTGCAGATGTTTCATTACCCAAACTAGGTAACTGTCAGGATTCTGGCAGTCACCCCCATTTAAATCATGAGTCTTGAGCCAAACTTCCAAAACTTCCAAAGGATTTATTGGGAGTTAACATGCCAGCACTGCCTGGGTGTAGCCGACTCTGAGACACATCATTCATTGTCACCCTTGACTCTGGTTTTCCCTCCATCCCCCTGGGTGTCTCGTAATTCATATTCTCTAATGGGACACATCCATAGCCAAGAGTCATCAATCATGCTCTCCAGTTAGATATTTGCAGGGCAGAAACTTCAGTCACTTAGTTACTATCTTTGAAAAACTATTTATGGAATGCACTTTCCGTTTCCAAGCTGCTGCACTGCTCCCCTCTCCCTTTCTGTTGGCAATTCTAAAAACACCATAGAAATATTTTATGAGTTGACAGTAACATCATCAGAAATTTATTTGAATGGTTACCTAAATGAACTGTTTAAATTGAGGACTACCTCAAAAAGAACCGTGGTGGCAGTGGCTAGAGTGCAAGTACTGCAGACTACTTCTGCTGACTGCCTGCAATTTGGCAGTTTGAATCTCACCAAGCTCAAGGTTGACTCAGCCTTCCGTCCTTCCAAGGTGGGTCAAATTAGGGGTCAGATTGTTTGGGGGCAATAGGCTGACTCTGTAAACCGCTTAGAGAGGGCTGTAAAAGCACTGAAAAGTGGTATATAAGTCTAAGTGCTAGTGCTATTGCTACCTGTTTTTATATCAAGGCAAAAAATCTCAGTGAGGGTGCTGATCTTCTTTGCCATTAAGTGTTGTTCAAGGAAAGCCAACAGACATCTTTAATTCACAAACCTAATTTGATGACTCAGGTACACTTCGTAAGTAAATGGACTTACTGGGTAAAGGTCGTAGTTGTAGCCACACATCTTGCATTTGTCAGCACAGGACGTGATTCGAGTCCACAGCGAAATCAAAAGGACGACAACGTTGGCCAATCGCACAAAGACACACCTTCAAGACATAATGGAGGCACATGAAGAAGTGAGCCAGTATCCCAGGTCTTTTGCAAATAGAAGATTAAAGAGCAATGGTGGGCATGTATGAAATTGGTTGCTGGGGTTATCACACTGCTAAGCTGTTTGTTCTCTGTGGCTTGCCTGCTCAGTGTTGGTGGAAGTGTTCTTGGTGGCTCCTTAAATATAAACCGACTATACAAACAAAAACAAAAAACCCACTACCTTCTAGCAACTTCTAGTATGGTAATAAAATGTCTGCAAGAAATTTATTTGCTGTCTATCTTGCCTCAAGGTAAAAAAAAAAGCTCCTTTTGGGATGCTTACCTTTAAACAGTCTTTTTTTAACAGGCAATTAGTGTCACATATCATACCAAAACATGCCGTGGTTTGCTTGGCTGGGTTTAGCATGTTGTATGAATCCAAATACCGAAGTGAGGACTCCTTGGTGTTCTCGGGAAAATGTCTGTCTTCTTGTTTCCTTACCCAAACCCGGTAACATCAGCACTGCTAGTGATGACTAGCACTGATGATATTACCTAGTATGGTAATGAAACATCTGCAAGAAAACTACCAAGTTTGGACAGCACCAAGGACCCCATAGTTTCCTCCTCTTCCTCCCCACCCCGCAAACTCTATTCCTTTCCAGTACTGGTTACATTATCTAGAATGGTAATGAAATGTCTGCAAGAAACCATAAAGCTCAGAGCGCACCAACGACGCCTTATTTCAGCCCTGAGCTAAAAATATTCTTTTCTGTTGGGACCGCTTGATCATTTGTCCCATTTCAGGACCCAGAGTTAAGGGGGTTTCCCGGCCTCTACAGACAATCCCACCCATTCACCCTATGTGAGAAAAGAATGCAAACAACGGAAAGGCCACTGTGTTACCTGATCAGAGTTAAGCGTATCTCAAAGACGGGCGAATAGTCTTCACATTTGATGAGAAATGAAAAAATCAGTGGGGCAAAAAAGTTTGCGACAGTGATCACCATAGAAGGCAGGTATTGCACCAAGAGGTCGTCTAATTTGATGTTGTTTTCCTGCGTGGAAAAAAAGTTCCTTCGATTTGTTAAAGATTCTAGTTTATATCCACCCATAATGGCTGGGTTCAACAAATTGTAGTTAAAGTAAGTACACGTTTAGCTCAATGGGTAAAACAACTATTATTCTAAGCCAATTCCACCCCTTTCCCAGAACTGTTAAGAAAGTACAACTGATTGAAAGGATAAAATGACACAGGATATCCACGAGATAAATTAAGATCAGAACATAATTTCAAACATTGCTTGCTACTTACTGGGAAACTGTGTTCTTGTGAATAGACGGTAACTCTGTAGATGGAATAAAAACAAGCCGACAAGACAGCCAATACGACACAGTTTAAGAAGATCCTCAAGCAATAAATACGTGCTTTCTCTTTGAAGCTTCTGTCTGCTGCCCTCTGTCTTAATCGTTCATCCTGCAGATCTGTCTGCGAACAGAAATATATTTATAGGCTTAATTTTTAAATCAATCACAAGCAAAATTATTTTAAAACGAATCTTTGGGTCAAAAGAAGAGACCGCAGTCATCTGAGACAAAGCAATTATGTGTTCCTGGTCAGAAGACAAAATAAAATGTTGTATAATTTAACAATCAAGTATCTCCCCAACTGACTAGTCTTTTTTATTAACTTTTACTGCTGATTTTTCTAAAAAAAATTGTGACAAATGCCAGGAAGGGGGGCGGGGGGACAACGACTTACATATACTTTTTTCCTAGGACTATTGTATTGTACTGTATTGCAAGTTTATTCAACTGTTTGCTGCTTGGGGTATTTGAGAAGAGAGGACGGTTCAATATGTTCTTAGAAAAAGAAATATACGTACTTTAAGTTCATAAAGTAAACTACTATGTTTCAGCCGAGCGGCATTTACATCCGTGATGCAGAAATCCCAACCAGCCAGAATTTTATTGCAGTAGCTCTGAAACGGATCTTCGTTGTATATCAAGCTTCGCTTAAAACCTTCCACCGAGCTGTTTATAACATTGCCAGGGATGCATTTTTTTGTGTGTGCGTTTTGTTTTAAAAGAAGAAAGCAGCGTTAGAAATTTCGGGATGGTGTTTATAATAATTATCTTCCTTAATAGTTACACATCTTGCTGTTAAATTAATCCCTAAGTATTTTACTTTCTTAGTAATCTGAATATCTATTCCCTTCATTTACTCTTCGTGGCATGGGATTTATTTTATCAATGCTTAAATAAGAAAGATGGAAGTTAGAAACAGGGAAACAAAATAAAGAAGGTAAGTTAAAAGAGATAAGCAAATATTATGATTAATACGTTGAATATTACTATTTTAATATTGTAGAATCCATACCAATGTAATGAATGATGTTGCAAATTTTGATTACTGTTCAACAAAGATATTTGCACCCGGACAACACACTGTTCAACTGAAGATGGAATTATTATATATTAAAAATTTAAAAAAATGTAATAAAGAAAAAAAAGAAAAAAGAAATTTCAGGATGGAGTTTAAAAATTCTACACAAACTTCCATGCCGGCTGGGGAACTCTGGGAGTTGAAGTTCACACATCTTAAAGTCACCAAAGTTGAGAACCCCTCCTACAAATAGCAAACTTACTTTGGATTGCTACAAACAAATACTCGGACAATGATGGATAACGCTGTCTGAATAGCGAGATGTCGGATTTGGGGAATTTATATTACAAGTAGTTCTCTCTTAAGATTAAAATTGAGCACAGCATTTGTTACTAAGCAAGCTTTGACCCATTTTACAATCTTCTTGCTGCATTTAAGTAAATCACTGCGGTTGCTAAGTTAGTCACCCAGTTGTTAAGTGAATCTGGCTTCCCGTTTGACTTTGCTTGTCGGAAGGTCACAAAAGGTGACCCCATGACCCCGTTGTCAACCCTGATCTGACTGAAGCCATTTTGGAACCTTTGCTGGAGCTGAGGGATAGGGAGGAGGGATTTTAGATAGCTGGGATTTTGTAGCCAAAACAAAATACTTTCTCTTGGGAATCAAGGACATTCTCACACCAGGTCAGAGGAAGGCGGAGTAATCTCACCTGGCAACCAGACCGTGCTGTGATTGGACCATGTGACCGATAGTTTTGAGAAAGTGGCAAACTTTTACTTTGAATGAGGTGAAAACCGCGGGAGACTTCAGAGTCGGTTTTCACCAGATCTGTGCCAACATGGTACTTCCAATAAAGCTATTCTTTGAGGGATCTACCTGCCTCGGAGTTTTGCTTGCTACGGCTCTCTTACTTGGGACCCTGACACCTGTAACTGTCACAAATATCAACCAGTTGTCGAGCGCCTGAGTTTGGATCACGTGACCACAGGACTCGTCATAAGTCACTTTTTTCCAGTGCTGATGTAATTTCCAACTATCACTAAATGAATTGTTGTAATTCAAGGACTACTTGCGCAGTTAGGTGGTCAGTGTCAGGGCTCCGGCATCCACCTCCATTTAATTCATGAGCAGCTTCTCTTAAGAGTTTAAAGGAGATTTATTAGGAGTAAACATGCCGGTGCTACCTGGGTGCATCTGACTCCGAAACACATCATTCATTTCACCCTTGAGCCTGGTTTTCCCCCTGCACTCCCTGGATGTATATTCTCCAATGGGACACATCCATAGCCAAGAGTCATTAATCATGCTCTCCAGTGATAATCTTGCACGCCAACAGCTTCGGCTGCCAAGGTGATTATCTATGAAGCATTTAAGGAATGCCCTACTTCCCCCGCTCTCTTCCCGCTGGCAACTCTAAAAGACCAGAGAAATATTTTGGAGTTGACAGTCAGACTATCTTACCCATGTCTTTTAAATACCCCAAAGCCCTTTAGAGTTCTTCAATCCTCAACTCTGCTCTTTTAGAGCGGTCGTTTCTATGGCCCCGGCTTGGCAAAAGGAAGGTCCATTTTCCCAGCAGGATTTACCGTTTGATAATCCAGACAAAGCTCATTGAGAGGTAAGCCAGCGTGATCAGCAAATATGCCAGTGGCACGTGGTACTCCAGCACACCCAGAGGTACGTTGTCCACCGAGTAATAGCCATAAAAGAGACTTGTCATTTCAAGGAACCCCTGCGAACAGAATTCAACAAAGGAAGGTCAAGCTACTCTATTCAGACTTGCAATGGGCAACGGCCAGAGGCTTTAGAAATATGTTCCAATACAGCAATCTGAAACCATCAAGGGCTGTCAGGTTGTAGCCAATACAATCCATTTTTCCCCTTCTATTTTTGGCTCATTCAGAAATCCAAGAGCAACAGAAGTCCAATCCTTCTGAAAGCACGGTTTGCATAATGAACGAAGCCATAGTCTGATTTCTTACGTTGCCTGAACAAAGGCAACCACCGGCTGCAAACTAATGGCTAGTAAGTAGGACTTTATTAGTCACCGACCAGCGTATGCATATAAAATCCATCTTAACTCTTACGTGCAATCACAGTGAAGGATCCAAAAGGCAACAAGGACTGATCTGTAAGCTAATGGCTTATAAACAATGGTTAGTATAGCATGTAGTGGGACTCCACTGTGTGGCCATTTAGTGGCCTGCTGAAAACAGCGGGTTCTTTAGGACTCAGAGACAATAGGTTCAATCTAGGGCGACATGTCTAAAATGAATACATTTTAAAAAGAGTTAGAGGAAAAAAACATATTAATCCACCTCTTTTCAACTTGCCAAGAACTTTAAGGTCAGCAACAGACCGTTGGCTGTGCAGCATTTTTCTTAGGATTTGGGCCCTATGCCGTGATTCAAATTCTCTTGGGAGCTTGTATAATCTTTCGGTATTTTTCATTCTTAAGCACAAAGTAAAAACTCTCTTGTTTCTTAAATAAAACATAACACCTGGAGGTTATGATTTAGTCAAAATTTCCACCTGCCAGAGGTATTTTTCAAGAAGAGGGGGTCCCCAGCAAACAACATTATCAGGATGATCTAATGATCTCCGGTCAAAAAATCGGGGGTTGCAGAGAAGTGATCTATCTTTTGCAACAGGTTTATGAGAACACCGCTCCTAGTGTGCTATCGTTGTTGCCCTCATGCCTTTAACAGGTGTTAGATTAGGGGGCTGGTGTCATCCTCTTTATCTTAAAGACTGCAAGAAGGAATAGAGATTAGAGATAAAAGACCCACAAGCAAAGCCTGACGCAATTCACTTTTTCTAAGCGTGTACCTGCGGAGGAACTGACAAACTAATTTAGCCAAGGTGGCTAAATACCCCTTAGTAGAGCAATCGTGTTATTAATTTTGGACAACAAAAAATTAGAAATCTGATTGCACCTTTTCTGACTCACAACATTCATTATTAAAGCATGCCACGAGCTGCAAATTTCTGTTTGCTAATTGGTTACAAAGAAAAACGCACTTTTGAAGCCCTGATTTTTTTTTCTTTTCTTTTCTTATATATGGAGAGGGGAAAAAAGATTTAGGATCGCTGTTCTTCCCCTAATGTCTTAGGATGGCAAGACACCTAGCTAAGAGTGGCTCATTAAGTAAGTTCCAACGTGGCTTAATAATATCTACTCATGTGAGCCAGACTGAAGGAGATCAAAGGATGTTGCAAAAATCTGGGAAGGAATCAGGGGGTCAGGATTCCGGCAGTCACCCCGGTGAAATCATGAGTCTCGAGCCAAACTTCCAAAACTTCAAGAGGATTTATTGGGAGTTAACATGTCTGGCACCGCCTAGGTGTAGCCGGCTGTGAGACATATCATTCATTGTCACCCTTGACCCTGGTTTTCCCCCTACCCTCACCCCCTGGGTGTATCATAATTTATATTCTCCAATAAGACACATCCATAGCTAAGAATCATCAGTCACGCTCTCCAGTTAGCATTTTGTTTGGCAGAAAATTCAGTCAGCTAGTTACTATCTTTGAAAACTATTTATGGAATGCACTTTCGATTTCCAAGCTGCTGAACTGTTCTTTCAAACCCCTTTCCCCCCTCCCTTTCTGTTGGCAACTCTAAAAAGACCATTGAAATATTTTATGAGTTTGACACAAGGCCGGTTCCAGCTTCAATTTACAAAAAAAGCAAAACTGGTATCTCTTTTTTTTTAGCACTAGAGGTAGAGGTAGAATTTTTTCAACCTTGCATATGAAAGGGAAAACACATATAGATATGTTATCATAAACAACTGGGAGCAATAGGGAAGACTTCTGGAAAGGAACACCTTTTTAATCAGATTCAATACTTTATTTTTTTTTAAAGCAGGAAGTTTTAGAAAGTTATGATCAAGTACTCACTGTGCCAGATAACAGATCTATAATGTAACTGTAGAAGTAGACCAGTCCCTTGGTGCTGACGATTGTATAAACAGTACATTTTGGCCCTGTAAGGAACGACATTCAGAGCAAAAATAGAAGGAAGAAAAACCTTGAATATTCTGACCAAAAGCTGCATCGAGCATAACCTGTTTTTCTACACTCAGGTACAGATAGTCCTTGTCTTATGACCACAGCTTGGATTGGAAATTCCATTGCACAAAGGCAAGGCGGTTGCTAAGTGAACTCCACCCGATTTTATTACCTTTTTTTTTTGCTATGGTTGTTGAGCAAATCACTGCAATTGTTAAGTGAATCTTGCCATTATTGTTAAGTGAATCTGGCCCCATTGATTTTGTTAATTGGAAGCTGGCTGGCCCAAATTTTGATCACAGGACCACAGAGATGCTGTGACGGTTGTAACGCGAGGACCAATCCAAAGCCTTTTTATTTTTCAGTGCTAAGTTCCAGTGGTCGTTTAACGAATGGCTGTAAATTGAGGACTAATCGGGTCCTGGAAAGGGGTTCAAAGAAGAACGAGTTACCTGTTTCTGGGGGAACTTTCACGTAACTGCCATTCACAACTCCGTATTTAACAAGAGCCGTCGGAAGGGTGATAAAGCTGAACAGGAGAAGGAAGATGATGACGTTTAATACCACCAGGAACCGCAGGAAAGAGAAGTAGGACTTCACCCCGGTGCCAAATTTCTCTACGAGAAAGAGAGAAGAATATTAGCATGGAAACATTCCAGCATTGCACAAACCAATCTTTTAAGGAGAGCATTCAGCATGAAGATATTCCAACAATCAGTTTACCTGACTCATAGCCCCCTTTGGTGATTTGATTTGAGGGCAGCTTTGCATGCCAATTGTGGCCTGTCCCATCATGGTTTGTACCTTAATCTAACTCCAGGAAGCAATTGATTATGATTACTTAAATAAATTTTAGGCAAACAAACCATTGGGTTGTTTCTCCTAAATGACACCCATAAAATAAAATATAATTTGCTGCGGTATCCTGATTTTTTCTAGGATGTTCTTTTTAGAGACACTCTGCCATGCCCCCCTGTCAGAGTCTGAATCTGAGGAGGAAGCTGACAAGGAGCGGGAGTATGGCTGTGTTGGCAGTGGAGGAGGCTGGGGAAGGGCAAAGTCCGGCTGGGCAGAGCAGGGAAGAGGTAGAACAAGGGAGAGGGAGTTCAGAGGAAGACCCAGGCCCACCCCCTCTTCATCCTATGGCACGCAGGGAGGAACGGAGAAGGGAGCAATGTGAGTTGCATGGCTTACGGGGGAGAAAAGGGCCCTGATTCCCTTCATTAGCCACACCTGGGAATGAAAGTTTAAAAGAACTGAATACTGCATGCGGCATGTGCTGGGAACAAAGGTGACTTTATCCTGTGTTGTCTTTGCTTATCTGTGTTTTTGGCATCTTCCCAACCGTGTGAGTTTTGCCCTGCCTTCACGTCTGGAATTCTTGGTCCTGCCCTGCCAAACTAATTACCTCAGTTTGATTTGATTGGATTTATAGTTACAGTTTGTGTTGACCATGTTTTGGACTTAATTCTCTGCAGTCAAAGGCTGTTCCTGGGAGAGTTCTTCTCCAGCCAGAAGGTAACCAGGACATTGGGGGCAAAGTTGGAGCTAATAAAGGGACTCTTATTGTTTATCTGACTGTGTTGCCTTTGTGCCACGCCCTGGGTCATCACACACTCAACTGGCATCATTAATCTTTTGTGCTGAGTAACAACTCAGAGTGCAAAAACCATAAGATTTACCCTCGATGCTACGGATGTCATATCTCCACAATTCCAGGTAAGAGATGACTTCTTTAATATTCTCTGTCATTCTTTTGAGTGATTTATTAGTTGCTTTCTTCCACTGATTCCACCTTGACTGGGATTGTATGTGTTTTTCTTCAAGCTCCCTGCTCAGAAAAACAGACATATTAAGGACATCTTTGGGATGAGCAAAATGCAGGTTAAGTTCTTCCATTACTCTAAGCATAACTTGGTTTCTTTGGTTTACTGGATTGTGTGAACAACAATTATTATACCGATTTATGGTTCACCCAGTTCTGGGAATCTCCCCAGCTGTTTTTTCCCCATAGACTCTATTTAAAAAAAAAACCACAAGATATCATTCATATTATTCTACCGAACTCTCAACAAATTCCCAGTAGTTTGTAGCTTAAGAACACAAATAAAAGATAATTGTGATGTTCACTAGACGAAAAGTTGTAAATCAAGAACTACCTGTATTAAAAGCTCTTCTAAAGCGTGGCATGCAAATGTGTTCCTGAACTTTTCAAGAATTTATTACACGGGTCTTCAAACTTGACAGCTTTAAGACTTGTGGACTTCAACTCCCAGAATTCCTCCTCCAGTCTTGTTAGCTCAGGAATTCTGGGAGTTGAAGTCCACAAGTCTTAAAGTTGCCAAGTTTGGGGACCCCCTGCCATACACCCTTTTTTGTGTGGGAGGCAGCTTGAAACACAGCATGCAATTTGGAAAATCTCAACTTGCCGATTGCAAGCAAATATTTAAATAGAGCTGCAAGTTTAAAGCAGTCCACCATGAGACCCCGTGGATTTCTTTTTACGAATGGGACTTAGATCTCCCCTAGAATCCGTTGCCAAATATCTGAAAAATTTGCTTTTTGTTTTGTTTTAACAAATAGAAAGGGACCCCAGGCCTATTCCTCTCTATAGTTTGCAGTGTTTCTATTTAAACCTTAGACGTCTCTTCTCCGCAAGGGGCAAGGCGCATTCTCTCAACGGACGGTCGAGGCTGACATTTCTTGATTCTATCCCTTGGATGAGATTCCTGGCCTCTCCAGAAGCCGATCGTGCAAAACTGTGGCAGTTATCCACATTTCCGGTTACTAATCTTCGTCTCCGCATAGATTGGTAACTGGGCAGTTCTTGGAGGAAGGTTACTGCTGGCACATGGGGGTCAGGAAGAAAAACATCTGCCAGAATAACAACAATAAATGACCTTTATCATTTGGTAGCATGTGGTCTTAAGAGGTACTCAATTGTTCACCATGAAAAAGGGCCGCTTAATCAGAGGGCCTTTTTTTTTAGCTTGCTTTTCAATTACAACAGGTGTGTCCACAGAGCAGGGCTACAGATTTAACATTTCACAGAAATTGTGGCTTTAATAAAACAACTCCTCAAACGTCATCATTGCAAGACATAAATAAACACCAGTTAGTGTAGAACATCAGGGTTGAACTGTGGGCTCCTTGTTGGTCTCTGAGCTTGTTGGTTTTCTTGTAGATCTTTCATGACCCAACTAGGCAACATCATCAGTGCAGCAGTCGGGTTGTGAAACATCGGCAAGAAAACCACCAAGCTCAGAGAGCACCAAGGACCCTACAGACATCAATTATTTTAGATACACCTCTTCCCATGAAGAGTAAAAAGAAATCAAGAGAACCACTTGAGATATTATTGAGGGAAGGATGAGAAAGGTAGGTTGACAAGCCAAATCTGACCTGGGTCATTATGCTACATAGAGAATCTCATTGGCTCGGGTTAAGCATGCTTTTTTTTAAAAAAAAACTTTATTAATTTTACAATTAAAATAAACAAACAACACATACACAAATATAGAAAAGAAAAAAAGAAACAGAGTTGAGAACTAAAAGAGGAAAGAGAGAAAGAGAAAAAAGAAGAGTAGAAGAAAAATCAAAAAGTGATTAAAAACAATTCCATCTTCGACAGTTTGTGGGTCATTATTTCTATCCTTATTTTATTCCATATTTACAAGTAATCCTTAATGCAAATATATAGTTACCACTACGATTATAGCTTATCCTTTTTTACAATATTATGTAGCCCATCTGGGTTAAGCATGTTAAGCCATGTTTGTTTAGCCACATTTTCTTGAACAAGCCCTACGGGTTTTCTTCACACAGAACAATGACTCAAACTCAACATTTTGGCTTAGCACCACCAATTAAATGCCAGATCCCTAATGACAATTTTAAAGGTCTGTTTCAGCATTTCCAATAAATCCTAAAAAGTTTTGCATTTCCCATGCTAGTTACGCTAGCTAGCTGGAGCTTATCAGCGTTGGCCTCTAAGTCCTGGAGGGCACCTGGTCACTTATCTTTACCAAAGATTATCCTTGTCATTGCAACAGCCCTTTCTTGCAACAGCTAAAGAGCAAGTGCCTGTCACTTGAGGGCTCAATTGCAAACACCCAAAGCCATGAATACCACCCAATTGGGTTTCAAAGAGAGAAGTATTCACTTTAAACCAGCTTGAGTCAAACTCAGATTCCCCAGTCCTGCCGAATAAATTCAGTATTAAAAATACAGATTCTTTGCAGGGGAAATAGACTCCGGATGGCTCCAGGATTCAAGCCTGAAACTGGGTTGGGGAATGAAAGACCACCAAGAAGTTGGGTTGGGGGTGGGAGACCACCACGGATCTGAATAATAGGGGATGGGAGCCCACGAGAATCTGGATTAAGGATGGGAAGACCATTGGGAATCTGGATTAGGAATGGGAGACTGGTGGGAACCTAGTTTGGGAATGGGAGACCACCAGGAATCTGAGGGTGGGAGACTACCGAGAACCTGAATTGGGGGTGGGGACCACCAAGAACCTGAATTGGGGGTGGGAGACCCCTGGGAACCTTGATTGGAAATGAGAGACCACCAGCAACCTGAATTGGGGATAGGAGACCACCAGGAATCTGGGTTGCAGTGGGAAACCCCTAGGAACCTAGCTTGGGGATGGGAGACCCCTGGGAACCTTGATTGGGAATGGGAGACCACCTGCAAGTTGACCTGGGGATAGGAAACCTTTGGAAACCTGGGTTGGAGATGGGAGACCACCAGGAATTTGAGTTGGAGATGGGAGACCAACAGGAATCTGGATTGAGGATGGGAGACCCCTGGGAACCTTGATTGGGAATGGGAGACCACCTGCAAGCTGAATTGGGGATAGGAAACCTTTGGGAACCTGGGTTGGGGATGGAAGACCCCTTGGAACTTAGGCTGGGGATGGGAGACCATCAGGAACTTGAGTTGGGGGATGGGAGGCCAACAGGAATCTGGATGGAGGATGGGAGACCACTGTGAACCTGAATTGGGGATGGGAGACCACCAGGAGTCTGGACTGGGGATGGGAGACCCATCGGGAAGAGCCAGGACAGGCGGTGCGATGCCTACGACCACCTCCCCTCGACCCAAAGGAGAAAAGTGTCCGTCCCCCCCCAGCCCCCTCCCGGCAGCCCCGACCCACCGTCGCTGCTGCCCTCGGCCGGGTTTTCCGAGCCCCGCCGCCCGCTCATGGCCTCCGCCAGCCGGCTCCCGCCGCACCCCGCCGCCCTTTCCTGCAGGCCTGGCCCGGCCTGGCCCGCCCCGCCTTAGCCGCGCTTCCGGGCCGGGGAGGCCTTTTGGGCGGGACGGGGCGGGTCCGTTTCGGGGTTCGGGCCTCGGGCCAGGCCGGGGATCCTGGTTGGGCCCCTTCCTTCCCCCTTTTCGTCTGGAAATTCTTTTTATTTCGCGTCCCCCTGAATAAATAGGTCCTCTTTCTGGACACGCGACGTTATTCCGTGATAAATGGCATTCATATAAACTGCTTTTTTTAAAAAAAAAAACCACCTTTCTCATTCATAGATTATATAGTCCATTTCTTCGTGAAATAAAAGCCTCCTTTTTCAGTAAATCCGGTTTTTATTTTATTTTAGTTTTATGTATTTTATTTGTTAAATTTATTCGTCACCTACCTCAGCGTGGGGAATTATTTATTTCTTTTGCTTTTCTTTTCTGGCCCGTTTTATTTCGCTTCACTATTTGAGAAATGGGATCTGGTAAAAAAATTCGACTTCTTTTCCTTCAGTGATCTGGTTAATAGCCTTTTTTTCCTTCAGTAAATTGGAGAAGTTTTAAGTCAAGGCATGCCTTTGTCTTCTTTGAACTTATTTTTTTCCTCTTCAGTTTAATGTCTTTTTTTTTCAGTTTTATTTTTCTTGATTGTTAGATGAAGGAAGGGGGAACTTTTTCTGTAAGTTCAGCTTTACTTCATGATGAATGGAAATCTTATCTCTACATTTGATTTTTTTTTTAATCTGATGAAGGCCATCTCTTATCTGAATTTGATATTATTCCCTTTCCTCCTGAAATGAATGCCTTTTTCATCTGCAAATTCGATTTGCAGTTGATTAACATGTAATGTTCCCTTTCCTCTATTGAATGAATGCCTTTTTGTGAAATTGGTTTTATTCCCTTTTGATCATCATTACTAAAGGAAGGCTTTTATAGGATAAATTTCACTGGTAAAGGAAGGCCTTTATAGGATAATGAAAACGATCAACTGCATCTTTTCCATTTGTGTTCAACAAAATATTTCCCAGGGTTTTAAAAAATAATTTCAATCGTGTTGTTGCTATCCAGGTGTTTTAATAAGCAGGAAGTGTTACATTTTTTTCCCATCCACATTTGCATTCTCCAGGCTTTCATTCTTTGAAAAACAATACTTGTACAGTTGCGTTTTCCACTTTCCATTCATCGCAACTGTTGTATGTTTGCTAAAGATAAACATTAGCTTTGAATATTTTGACAACAGTTTGGTTCAGAGCATTCTGATCCTTGGTATGCATTAGCTGGCCTTATCAATTGGCCAGTGTTTGGCTTGCCTTATCAATTGGCCAGTCTTTGGATCTTTGAAAAGTTTTAAAAGAAAGAAGAGGATTGCTTGAACTAAAAGTAAGTCAGTAGCTGAGAATTCTAAGCCAGAGTTTCTCCTTCTGGTTTTAAAAAAAGGTTTTGAACAAATAATATACTACACAGGTGATCCTCAACTTACAACCATTTGCTTAGCGGCCGTTCAAAGTTACAACAGCACTGAAAAAAAATGACATATGAATGGGCTCACCCTTACAACTGTTGCAGTATCCCCATAGTTGTGTGATCAAAATTCAGACGATTGGTATATGACACGTATTTACGTTGATTGTAGCATCAGAGAGTCACGTGATCACCATTCGTGAACTATTTATTTTTATTTATTTGTCAAGCAAGTACTAGATAACAGGTATAAATATAAACATGGTTATGAATACATTGAAATGGATAAGAAAAAAAACAGTAGGACAGGGACGGTAGGCACGTTGGTGCGCTTATGCATGCCCCCTACAGACCTCTTAGGAAAGGGGTGAGGTCAATAGTAGACAGTCTTAAGGTTAAAGTTTTTGGGGTTTGGGGAAGAAACCACAGAGTCAGGTAGAGTATTCCAAACATTGATCACTCTGTTGCTGAAGTTGTATTTCCTGCAATCGAGTCTGGTGCGGTTTACCTTGAGTTCGTATCTATTGTGTGCTCTTGTATTGTTGTAGTTGCAGCTGACGTATTCATTGACAGGTAGGACATTGCAATAGATAATTTTATGTACTATGCTTACTTCCGACATGCTTAGCAATCGCATAATTCACTTAAAAATTGCAGTGATTTGCTTAACAACCATGGCAAAAAAGGTCATAAAATTGGATGTGACTCACTTAATAATGGAAATTCTGGCTTCAATTGTCCTAAGACGACTGCATGCCATAGCTATGTTGTGCTTCTAGGAAGGAACTGAGGAAGCCTGATCTGCCATTAAGACAGAGTTTACCAGCCATTGACCTTGCAAACTCTGGAACTATGGTTTCCAGTATCCTTTATATCAGATAAGCTAACCAAGATTGTCTGGATTCTCAGATGGAACCTCCCCAAGCTGTCATCCTTTTGAATGTGCACCTAGAAAAATGGAAGTTCTTATATGGCTATGTCTTCTCCAGGTTTAACCCAGGCTTGTGCCATCCATTGCACTAAACAAAATGTGGGTTGTTTGTTGTAACCTCAATAAACTAGGGTTTAGCAAAGTATGGTTTATTGGGATGTGAGAGGAGGTCATCATAATCTGTAACCGCAGACTGTGGTGACAGGATTAGGGCATTTTAGAGATTTACTGATTTATTATCAGGTTTTATCATAATGAAAATCACACGTTCATTGAATGGAAAGATTTTTCTGTTCTGAACTGAAGAAATACAGTCAGCATCTACTTTTCCTAGGAACTTAATTACCAATAATATGCACATTGTCAGCTTCCTGTGACAAAACAGACAATTGAAATGCCGTGAGTAATACAAAAAGTACTTTCAGTGATACGTTCTGCATGAATGTGGAAAAGAAAAGAAAACAAACATTTGGCTATTTGATTTATTTATTGCTTTTCTCATCATTCTGCCTTTAAAAAAAAAATTAAAATCCTTTGGACTTAAGACAATGAAGACTAAAGCTTTCCAGTTAGTCTTATTGGTCTATTTGCCTCTCCTTACGTACAAACTTAAGTGAAAGGCTGAAAGTAACAGGTGGCAGAACCTGTTAACAACAATAATAATGCTCTCTTTTCTAACTGCAATAGTACAGCGGTGTAGCAAAAAAATCCAAAGTGACTTGAAATAGGTAAAATCCCAAAAGAATCCCTTCTATAGAAGAAGAAACACAAGCAAAAACAGCCCAAGGCAGAGTAACATATGATCAGAAGAATCTACTTCATTTGATCTCAGGTTGGCTGCCTAGGATTGGTTGCAGCAAGGTAGGTTAATTCCCTCCTCCCCCTCCCCTTGCACACACCTGTCTGTAAACTGCAAATGATGTGCGCACCCTGCAGGACAAAGATTGAATTTCTGGGACTTTGGGTGAGTTGGCAGCTGCACTTCAGATACTGGCATTTCTTCCAGCACTCTTCCAAAGATACATTACGGATCTTTTCTCTCCTATTTCTCTCGTTTTCCCAAGGATCTTATGCCAAGTTTTCCAAGAAAACAGGGAACTGCAAAGATGCCGTGATCTGAACAAATGTTGCCGGTGGTGCCAGCCAAGAAATCTTAAATTGATACTGATCCTGTGAGGGGTAAGTAACCTTAAGACTTTCTTTCGGGATAGAATAACAGAGTTAGATGAGACCTTGGAGGTCTTCTAGTCCAACCCCCTGCTCAAACAGGAAACCCTGTCCCATTTCAGACAAACAGTTGTCCAGTCTCTTCTTAAAAACCTCCAGTGTTGGAGCACCCACAAATTCTGGAAGGAAGCTGTTCCACTGTTAATTGTCCTCACTGTTCAGAAGTTTCTCCTCAATTCTAGGTTGCTTCTCTCCTTGATTAGTTTCTATCCGTTGTTCCTTGTTCTGCCTTCAGGTGCTTTAGAGAATAGGTTGTCCCTCTCTTTTCTGTGACAGCCCTTCAAATAACGGAACAGTGCTATAAAGTCACCCCTAATCCTTTCCAGCACTGTTGTTTTGAAAAGGGGCCTGATTGCAGGAATATTGTTTTCTGCATTTCTTCATTCCATTCCTCCATGTCTAGGATAACCCATATTGTACATAAAATTGTTTTTCCCCTCCTTCAGGGCTAACGTTAGAGAGAGAATATTTTCTCTTCTTCCTCACTAGAGAACTTACTTCATTTCTTAACATTCATCTCCCAACCCTTTTCCAAGCAGTTCTGACTGGTATTTGTGCTTAATCCCTTTGTATTGTTTTCTCTGTTCAACAATATTAGCAGGTAGGTTAAGCTGTGAGAATGCCTAATTGTGTACCATTTGTATAAAGCCAGTTAATTTACTTGAATATACCATATCAACCTAGACATTGATTGCAAATCACTGTTTTAGCATGAACTAAAGACAAGTACATCGTATGTTAACTGTTAAAATTTATTCAGTGAACTGTGGTTAAAACAAGCCATAATTTTGCAAGAATTCAGTCAATAAATACCCCAAGATTATTCTGAAAATCCTAATTTCCCAATTCTTCCAACCAGATACAATCTAAATCCTGCAAACTCTGTCCTTATGCTCACTTTATGAAGAATCTCCAAAACTCAGTTGTTCAAACTATAGGTACGTCCTGTAGCTATGCCTGCTGCCTGGTGAAGTGTTGACCTTTTTAAGTTAGAATCTTTCTTTACAAAAGATTATTGAAACTTTTACTTTGTTCTCCATTGTAATTGCATAATTATTTTACAAGGAACCTTCAATTCAAGGGTTTTGCTAATAAGGAAGTAAACACAATTTATTGGACTGCGAAAGACCAGAGGAAAAAGAGATCTGACAAGTTGGATTAATGATTATTAGTGCCAAAAGATTTGCTAAAGTTCTTGAAAATATAGGGTAGCCTTTTTGATAATTTCTGCCAGTAATTCCTGAGTGTCTCATTGGTGGACAAGCTAGTTAACGGGTTGCATTTTTTTTTCTATTCCGAGTACAGTGCAGGAATTACATTTTCCCAATGTATTTGGGTAACTATAAACAGAAAGAACATCTATTCATTTCCTCCTGGTGTTTAGAGGTGTAAGCTGATATAAAATACAAGCAAAATTCTAAGGCTTAAAAATGCTGAATGGTAGCCCTGTCAACATTGTTTGTTTTATCACACTAACCTTTCAAAAGTTTATGATCTCGTAAAGCCGCATTCCTAACTATCCAGGGCCATGAGTTGGACACACTTGGTTTAATATACAGGAGCACACCTGTGTTACTTACCTGTACTCTTTACAGGGTCATTATTCATAAACATCAGGCATCAAGTGAAAGCATTTCTTTCTTTCTTTTTGACTGAGTTTGGACATGGCAATGTTCCAGCCCTATCAATGATTTGTCCGTTGGGTTCTTCAGTAGTCCTTAACTTTTTAAAATATACAGGTATGATACCTCATAACATTTATTCAATTGGGGTAGAATTCTGAAAATTATGCAAGTTTTTTAAAAACTTCTGAGACAATTTTTTCCTCCTTCTTTTCAACCTGGATAGAATTTCAAAGCAATATAGTCTATGAAAAGATTGAGCCCAATATTTTGGTTGCAAGTCATTCTGGTTGTTAAGTATGTCATCATGTGACTTCACCTGTTTTTATGATCTTGTTGGCGGCAGATGAAAAGCTAATCCATTGTCCTCAGTTGGTGTTTTTTGCTGGAAATTGCAACAAAGCTGGTTTTCAGCAAAAAAAAAAAGTTATTCGAGTCATCTGACCATGAGAGGCTGCAAAATGATGATAAATGTTGGCTGGTTGCCAAGCACCCCAAATGCATCACATGATTATGGGGGAGCTGGCAGTTAGAACTTTGAATCTGGGTTTATCCAACACCCACCCACCCTTCCTTCCTTCCTTCCTTCCTTCCTTCCTTCCTTCCTTCCTTCCTTCCTTCCTTCCTTCCTTCCTTCCGTGACTCTGTGTATGTATGTATGTATGGATAAATATGCAGCTCATTTGAAACGATACAATCCAAATTTAATCAGTGAAAAGTGAGTTACAATCTCGACTGTTGAAATGGCATCGGCCTTTTTACAGCTTTTTGCACAGACAGCTTTTACTTTTTTTGCAATATTGGGCAATAAAAGTGTACTGTGTAAACTTGATGTGATGGCAACGAACCAGTTTGTGTAATTTTTTTAAAGACTATTTGGGGTTTTTTCTCTTGTACTGTAAAGGAGGTTGTAAATAAGTTTTGTGAAAATGATACATCTCATTAAATTATAAAGTGGAACCAAAGCCAGATCAGTTTTACCTTTCCAGCTCAGGGTCATCTGAGAAGCTATTGCAAGGATAAAATAAATTCACTTTAGTGAATGGTAGAGGCTGTGAGTTCTTTTTAAAAGTAATTTTTTTGAAAAGTAATTGGGAAGTAACTTGAAATCAGATCAAACTAGAAATTATTTTATTAAGCTCAGTATGATAAATCCTGTTTTACAGCTGCCAGGGCTTTCTGGATGACTATCTGAAATATGCTCTTTATGTAGCTGATTTGAGCATGTTTTCCAACATGCAAATAACTGATCTTTATCTCTTAATGCCAGGGTGAAAATCACTAAGACCTTTGCATTTTCCTGAGTTCATTGAACGAACACAGCGATTCTTTGAATTTTCTAGAATTCTTTGTGATATTTGAGCGGTGCAGAGGTCATCGGAGGTGATTTGTTTCTGGATAAATTGAAGCACAACACTTGGTGAGAATAATAAATATTCTTACAAAACAAGATTACAGGACGTGATTGGGAGAAAAGCATGGGTAGACAGAGACTTGTGATACTGATATGATATGGTGCATACCAACAAACGGAGTCTCGGAGGAAAAGGAGGGAGTGGCAGTATAATAATTAATTTATATGATACTGTAATAAATTATCTAGTATTTATACTGTCAGATGAATTTTCTTGTGTTGGGCAAGATACTCGACTCTCTTTCCAGAAATGTACACAGAATTTCTCTGTAACTATGACTGTTGTAATCTGTTTCTTGATTATAAGTTGCTGTTTTGGAAAGGAAGGAAGGAAAAAGAAGGAAAGAAGGGAAATGGAGGAAAGAAGGAAGGAAGGAAGGACAAAAAAGAAAGAAAGGAAAGAAAGATATGGCAGACTGTTGCTTCCCCAATTATTTGCTAGTAATGAAGTGTTTATTCTTCTCTGTCTCTCGGACACACCAACGCATACAGATAGCCTACTGCAGAGCCCTGAACCTCTGCTATGAGCTGAAGGTATTGCTAGGTTTGTGTCTGTCCTTAGATAAAATGTTTTGGTATGAAGAGGACAGAATTGATGAGAAATAGTACTGTTTCAACATGAATTATGTAAAGCTGTCTCTTTACAGCTTAATCCACTAGAATTCAGTAGATACCTAAACAGCTACTTTTGCCAATTGGCTGAAAAATAGATGTCTCCTTGAAGAACTCTCTAATACTCTCTACATAACATCCATAACATCTGTGGGGTTTATTTCTTTTAAAATAGGTTCAAGATGAGATTGGCAGAACCGAGATGATCTAAGTAAACTTCCAGGGGCTCTTTCCCTACAAAGGCCAGGATCCAGGCCCATCATGTCTTTTCCTTACAATGATATTCTTGAAAATCCTGACTACCACTATTCCGAAACATTGGAAATCGACCAGGTGTAAGTTTGCAATCAGCGTACAATACGTGCTCAGAAGAAATCGGAATAGAGATATTTTTTTTAACCCAGCTTTTATTATTCAAAAAAAAAAAAAACACAACTCAAGGCTGTCAACGTTCCTAACACTCTCTTCCTATTTTACCCACAACAACAGCCTTTTTTTGGTGTTGTTAATGGGGCTATTACAAACGGAATCAGTGACCCCCCCCCCTCAAATTGCAATATTTCCTTATAGAGGTGCTCCTGTTTGGTACGCCTGCCAAGTGTGCCTTGTCCCAGCGTGAGTTCGCTATCCATTTCCCCTTTTCAATTTCAGAAGTGGTCATGTGTTCAAAATTCAGATGCTTGGCAGCTGACTCATATTTATGACAGTTGCACTGTTCCCTGGGGGGGTCACGCAATCCCCTTTTGTGACCTGACAAGTAAAATCCATGGGGAAGTCAGGTTCACTTCACCTCCAGGTTACTAACTTAACAACGGCATTGATTCACTTAACAACCGTGGCAAGAAAGGTCGTAAAGTGGAGCAAAACTCGCTTAACAACAGAAATGCTGGACACGGTTGTGGTTGTAAGGCAAGGACTGCCTGAATTTCCACCAGGATTCCGGGCCGTCAGTGGGTGAATTTGAAAGCAATGCCTTTATGGAGATTGAATAATGGTTAACGTCTCTCCCTTTTGGTTCTCTCTGCAGGAGACCTTCTCAAAGGAATACCCACAATTCAGGCAATCCTTATGCCCCCTTTGGGAGTGACAAGAAGGAAGGAGAACCAATTCTAATACCTCTGAAGTTAGTGCAGAATCCAGATCAGTCTGAATATCCACCAACGGATTATGGGTTTGAGCGGGCCAGTACAAACCCACATGGAAAGGCACATGGTATGCAGCTCCAGTGACTGTACAGTTAACAAGGCAGATGACTTTGAGTTGTATATACAGTATAGCAATATGTTCATGTTGTGACCCCGACTCCTGAGCCTATGCTGTCAGAGGAAAAGGACCTGGAAGATGAGGGGGAGGAACTGGCAATGCCTTCCTCCCCAGGACCTTCCTCCCTGGCAATGCCTCAGGTTCCATCAGACAACCGAGAGAAACAGCCTGAGATGAATCAGGAGGAAGGCATGTCGGAGCAGCCCCTGACAGGGAGTCAAGAGGAAGAGTCTTGGCTCGACCCCAAGCAGAGTCGTAGGAGAAACGTGAGCAGCAATGTAGGAGGCGTGGGAGGGTCAAAGAGTGAGCTGAGTTACTGAGCCATACCCCGCAGGAGATAAAAGTGGGTGTGCTTTCTCCTTAAACTGTACGGGACAAAGTTTAACTTACTTTAGACTTTATTTGTGACTATGTTGGAAGAACGATTGTTTTGTGGACTGCCTTGTGCTTTGTGAAGTAAAAGACCCATTTCCCCCTGTGTGAGTAAGACTTTGATTTACAATTGCTGCCATCTCGGACTTGGCAAGCAGGGCGTAGTAGGATGCCAATAATGTTATCAATTACAGAGGATTTGCTCTGCGAAGTTCGAGCCAGCTTGCCTGTCTGTGTTTGTGTGTGTGTATAATCCCTTACCTTTTGGGGGAAAAGGAAGGGGAGACAGATAATGTTTATATCTGTATTGCTTAAGTTAGTCCTTGACTTAACAGCCATTTGTTTCATGACTGTTTGAATGTATGATGGCACTGAAACAGCTGCAAAATCAGAGTTTGTTAGTTAGCCAGCTTTGAGCTCATGCCAAAATGTCTGAGGACATGCATTTTTTTTTATTTTTTAATGTTTGGAGCAATGATCTGACTGCTGCTAAGTATGCTTGCATGGGTCTCCTGAATTCAGCTGTGTCAATTTTTTTTTGGGGGGGGGGTATTGAACTTGCAGCCGTTGTGGCTTGCAAACCATGATTTATCCTAGCCTACTGTGGCTTACTCAGTCAATCAGGGATTAAGAAACATAGGATAAGAAGATATATGTTTCCAGTTTATATGCAATATAAGAGGAGTAAACAGTTCCTTCTATATTTTTCTTTTTGCCCTCATCAGTTAATCCTTCCTTCGAGTATGAACCAGAATCTGAAGGGATATTACCTACTACCAGCCGGGCTTTCAATATTCAGAATGCAGACAGTTATTCAGATGCATCAGAGAGAGGTAAGATTTAAGGCAATTCATGTACTGGTTGTCATGTACAGAATTAACTGGGCAATTCTAGGCTAGGAAGGCATAATTTTCTGCTGATGCATGTATTATTGTGCAGTTGATTGCAAATTCATTGAAACTTTTCACGGCGAATTCTTTACTACAGTTAATATTGTCCAGAGGCGTAGCAGGCGATCCAATTATGCAACTTTTGCCAGGCCCAGCTTGCTTCGTTTAGACCCAGAATATATAGAAGCAAAGAGAAAAGAAGGTCAGTGATTGATTTATTTGATTTAATTCTGCTCTTTTAATTCTATACTTCACAAATTTTGAAATCTCATCAGGAACTCTGATTGCTGTTATTATAATCATTGACTATGGGAATGCAATTCTTGTAAGATTCTTGTTTGCTTTGGTGAGGTTGTCTTGCCTCCTACTTATGGGATGGCACACCCAAAGCAACTTGCCTGAAATCAACTGAATCATGACAGCTTGATGGGATGCATGAACTCCCCACTGTCCTGATTTTTATTGCCATCTTTATTTTTGCAGAGGAAAAATTAATCAATGATCTGTCAAGGATGTCCACGCATGAAAGAGTTAGAGCAATCCAGAAGATTCCCAAATCAATGAAAGAAAAACGAGAGATTAGGTAGGAGGCTCACATATTTGTATTCTGAGGGCACTTAAATTAACCTACAAGGATTAAAAATCCTTTTACATGTAAATGTTTCACCTCCTTCCTTTTTTTCCTTTTTCTGCATCTAGAAAGAGAAGAAAATATATAAAACATCTGTTTATTTGCACTCAGACATTATACTTATATCTAGCAAGCACTTGCATACAGACATTTCTATTATAGAAAAAGATCATTTAATTGAAATGCTGGAAAAATCTTTTTTTAATACTGTTTTTGGTTCTCACTTTAATTTTCTCTCTGGATTTATGTAAAACTGTTTGTCTTTGTTTCATAAACCATAAGTGGTTATAGATACAACATATCTAAATGTTCTATCTTGAGATGACAAATGGTTTTAAATGTTTAAATAAGCTGTGTTGTGTACAAGTCAGCCTTATCTTTGCAAGGAGGAGAATGAAATAGGGAAAAACTGATTCAAAACAACTCTTAGAGTTTTATACTTTTCAGTTAAACTACTGTACTATTTTGTACTTGCTCATTTAGAATGATATAAAACAGATAGAATTAGTTTTAAAAGAGCTTGCTTGCACCCATCTGCCTTATATTATTTTTGCTGTTTGATACTCGACAGGAACCGTGTTCTAACAGAAAGAAAAAAGAAGTCCTACAACCAGGATGCTCATCTTAATTGTTGTGCCCAATGCTTCTACAACATTGCTTTGGTAAGGAGTGATGTTGTTGAATAAGGACTACTTGTTGAGAGGAAGAAGAATGTTATCTATTGTATTCAGCCAAATCTCCTGTTTGGTTGTGATTTTGGCTTCCTTCTCCCCAGTTCTTCAGGCAGTTAAAGAACAGTTTTGTTGACTGCCTTCAGCTCTTCCAGTTTTGGCAGAAGACACTCAAAGACATTGGCAGCCAATTTGGGACCAGCATCCATTCCTACTTTGTGTTCCTGACGTGGCTTCTCACGTTCAACATTTTCTCATTCCTGATCAACTTCAGTTTTCTTGCAATTCCTCAACTCATTGCTTCCCAACCAAATCACCTTTCCTTCACAAGTCTGGAGTTTTTGACCGGAGCTGTACGTAGGTTTATAAAATGGAAAAAAACAATGGAGACAGAGCTGGGCTTTCCTTCCATTGTACCAGTCAGATTGATTTAACTGTGGTTTGTTGATTCAGCGAAGCGGGGCTGGGTTCACTTGACCTGCTAAGCCATTAATCATGGTTTTTACAGACTTCAGTATTTAGCAATAAAGGAAAATATTTGTAGCTCAGGGTTGCCATGAGGGCTCCTTGGTGCTGTCTGAGATTGGTGGTTTTCTTGTAGAGGTTTCATTACCCAACTAGGCAACATCATCAGTGCTAGTCATTACTTAAGAAAACAGGTATTTCTCAGAGAGCGCCAAGGAGCCCTCACTTCAGCGTTTGGATTCATACAACACGCTAAACCCAGCACGCAAACCACTGCATGTTTTAGTATGGTGTGTGACTCTAATTGCCTGTTAAAAAAAGACTGTTTAAAGGAAAGCATCCCAAAAGGAGCTTTTTTTTTTTACCTTGAGGCAAAATGGGCAGAAAATAAACCAAGTAAATAAGTAAGTAAGTAGCAGTAAGTAAGTTACAAATTAAACCCAGTTTGAAACAGGCTAAAAATAACAGTTCTTCTCTGCCTCTATGGGGTGGGAAGAGTATTACACAACTGATACTATCAATAAGAATCTTTTGCCGACCTCTCGAATTCTGATACTACTTTCTCTTATCATCCCAGGGTTACTTTACAAACACGGTTCTCTACAGCGGCTTTTATACCAACGGTACAGTAGGAAAAATTGAGAATGGCTCGCCGTATTACATGCAACTGGCTTACATTTTCACAATTGGGATTTATTTTATCATCTGCTTTCTGAGCTTGATCTACAGGTACGTTGGTTAAGGTGTTGGACTGCCATGGGGGTAGGTGGGGGAGAGTGGGTAGTCACTAAATCACCCATGACCCATTGGGTCATCCTTTCAGAAAGATTCCTTAACCAGGACTCCGCAATCGCCTCCACAGTGACAGAGCTTCTAAGCTACAGCCTTCATTGGAAAAGTTGGGAATAACATTCAGAAATGGATCAGCCTCAAAAACATAGCAAGTTGAACGAAATAACAAGCCTAGGAAATGTTTTAGGACATTTTGTACTGTGGCAGGAACTCTTTGTGATAACGTTTATGGCATAAAATGTTTTATAAAATTTGCCAAATTTCAATTCCGTAGGAATCCTGGATTTTGGATGCATTCTGTAAAGGAGCCCCTGTGAGGCACCTAGTTCAAAAATGGTTAACTTGTGATGCAGCGTTTCATTCAATTAAAGGTTACAGACCCAAGAGTTTTAGTATCATCTCCAAATAATCTTTCCTAAAATGGTTGTTCCTTTTTTAAAAAGAATGAAAAGCAAAAGGAACATCTAGGCAACTCTACAGCTTCATTTACTGTGAAGCAATTGACTTCTTTAAATAAATGTTCCTTTAATTCTCTTCCTTGTTTCATTATTGCTTGTAATTGGACCTGGCCACGCAGCCCCTCCCTAGCAGTTGCCTTGGAGAGAGAATGGGCCACAAGAATGCTGACTTACCACAATGGCAATGCAGACAAAGACCTACCTAAAAGGCTAGATTGCATTGACATAAGCTGGGATAAGGTTAATCTGAACAATTTATGCTTTCATCTTAGTGTAGCAGTTTTCCAATATCTACAGACCCCTCACATCCAGGACAGAAACTGTTTCAACTCCTACCCTCAAAACGACGCTATAGAGCCCTGCACACCAGAACAACTAGACACAAGGACTGTTTTTTCCCAAACGCCATCACTCTGCTAAACAAACAATTCCCTCAACGCTGTCCAACTATTTGCAAAGTCTATTAATCTTCTCATCACTCCTTATTATGCATCCCTTCCCACTTGTGACTGTATGACTATAACTTTGTCGCTTGTATCCAAACGATTTATATTGAGTGTTTCCTGATATGATTTGATTGCTTATTGTACCCTATGACTATCATTAAGTGTTATACTTTATGATTCTTGACGAATGTATCTTTTCTTTTATGTACACAGAGAGCATTTGCACCAAGACAAATTCCTTGTCTGTCCAATCACACCTGGCCAATAAAGAATTCTATTCTATTCTATTCTTTTGTATGTGTGTGGAACACACACAAACACTTGAGATTGGCTGTTTAATCTGCAAAGGCTTTAGCCAATTCTGCCAAATTCCATCAAATTGAAAAAAGTATGTACAGTGGTACCTTGGTACTCATCGTTAATTGGTTCCAGGGGGTGTGATGAATGCCAAATAAATGTTTCCCATAAGAAATAATGTAGTGTCACAAGGCAGCTGACACCAATAAGTTCTGGTTTGTGTGTTGAGTACCAAACAAATGATGAGTACTGGGACAAAATGTTGGCATCAAAATGCACCGAGTACCAAATTCAATGAGTTTCAAAGCAATTGAGTACCCAGGTACCACGATATATATATAACTTTTAGGGTTAGGGTTAGGCTCTGTCTACTGGCTAGCAGTTTGCAGACCAAATTGTAAGCCAGATTGAAATAGTAGCATTCCAAATGATATTTTTGCATTTTTTCCCCCATTGAGGATGTGGAAAACGTATCTAAAGATGTGTACCACTTTTTCTCTGTCTCTCTCCCTCTCTCTATGCCTTGGTCACTACAGCATGGCGAAATCCTTCCGTAACCACATCGTTATGCCTCAGATGCACTCCCGAAACGCTGCCAAGCTTCTGTGCATCTGGGATTTCGGTGTGGTGGATGAGAAAGCCGTACAGATGAATCAGAAAAATATCAGCACGCAAATCAAGGTAGAGATGACGGCTGTCACATTGAAATTATTAATGCATCAAGAGTTCATTTTTTCCTCAGGAGAGTTGACAAGAGCAGAAAATAACGTCATTCTGTGGTTCTCACCATTCCTTGGGTCTCATCTTTGGATCATCTCCTTTTGAGAAGGAGAAAGGAAAAATATTTGATGCATAAGATGATATTTATACACAATCCCCCCAAACTATCTCTTACTGTTACCCCTCAATTTTGCTAATTAATTCCCAATCAGGGGTCCTTGGTGCTTTCTGAGCTTGGTTTGTTTTGTTGCAGACATTTCATTACCCAGACACTGGCGAGGTTACCTACTTTGCGTAATGAAACGTCTGCAAGAAAACAACCGGGCTCAGAGAGGACCAAGGACCCTTCATTTCAGTCCTGAGTTACAAATATTCTTCTTTATTCATTCCCAATCGGGAACTTTCGAAGCTTAACAATAGCAATCGCAGCTCTTAGCCTTATATACTGCTTCATAGTGTTTTTACCCAGCCCGCTCTAAGTGGTGTGCAGAGTCAGCCTATCGCCCCCAACAATCTGGGTCCCCATTTTACCAACCTCAGAAGGATGGAAGGCTGAGTCAATCTTGAACTTCATCAGGATCGAACGCCAGACTGTGGACAGAGTTTGCCTGTAATACTGCACTTTAACCGCGTCATCGGGGCTCTTAGAGCAGCAACTGAATGCAAAGTCAGATCTGAATTCCTGCTTCCTGTTTCTTAATTATCTCGCCTCTCTCTTCCATCCTAGGAGGCCCTCTCCGAAATGCACGTTGAATCTCTAAATCTCTCCCTGCAACAAAGGGTCCTTCGCATCTCGCTTCATCTGGCCATGTGGTCTCTCTCGTTGGGTTTGGCAGTGGGTTCGTGTGCTGGCATTTACTTCTTTTCCCTTGTCAATTTAGAGGTCAGCTGCAATTCTGTGGTTTCCCATCCCATTTATTTTGCTTTGTTCGTACTAAATCGGGAATAAATAAATACATACTGTTTCTGGGAACGGGTTTTAAACGTGACTGTATATTCTCAACAGTGTGTTAATGGGGGGCCTGAGATTGATTCCTTAGGATGATACATTTCTCCCCCACTCAACTTGGGGGGCGGTGAGGGGAGCCCATGAAGCCTCCCCAAACATTGCAACAAGCTGACATTTTGAATGAAGCAGAGTTGAAGGACGGGAGAATATTGAAAATCCTGGAGCAGTCATCGTATGGACGTAATTAATTAATTTGATGCAACTCTATTTACATTCATGAAATTAAAATTGAAATTAAGTCTAGATGGCGAGGGGGGCATCAGGAAATGTAAAATAAATCTTGAAATCCCCCCCAAAGTGACTGGTTGGAAGCCCGCCCCGCCCCGCCCAGATCCCCTTTGTAATAACTTCATCTGCTGATTTGCAGCTAGGGTTTGTGGTTGCTCTGGATGCCTAGTTGTGTCAGGCTCCAGAAACAAACAAACAAAAAAACATACAGAGTTATTTCTAAGCAACTTCCTTTATTGTTCCTCATCTAATGACAAAAATATTGCCAAAGAAAAGCAGATTACCGGTATTTGCCCCATTAAACATATACTCTGAGAACTTCTAAGGAGGACCTATCTTGACCTTCTGCCTCCCAACTCACCTCTCTAAAGGTTGCTGTCCCTTGGTCCTCTGGAATGCAGTCCCTCCATCCTGGGAATCCAGACTACATCCCACCACATCTGGGTAGACCTGTCATGAACATAAATATATGTTAAAATCGTCAGTCAACAAACTAATAAATAATAAACACAATCCTAGGTGTCCCGCGAGATGTCAGTGGGGTTTCATATAATGCCAGGGGTCATTTCTAGAGGCCCCCTTTTTTCCTCCCCCTTCCTGCAATACATTTGTGAATATGGCATGACTAGGACTCAAGCAAATTACTTTGAGCTCTTAACAAAAGGTTCCCTCTCTTTTTCTCTCTTCGCTCCTTTTCAAGTTATTTCTGAATGAGAAAAATACCCAGCTGCAAAATGAAGCCGCCATGCTGATCTTGCCTATCGTGGTGAGCCTCTTTAACCACGTGATGCCGTTCCTATACTCCTTCTCCCGCTTGGTTGAAAAGTTCACCTATCCCAGGCACCAGATCTACACTGCTATTATCAGGTACATTGGAGTCATTTTTGCCCTCCTTCGGAGAAAACCACACCATACGAAGCCATCTAACTGTTTACTCTACAGGTAATCCTTGACCTATGACCGTAGCTTATTCCTTCCTCCTGTCAGGGCCCCAAGTAATAGATCCATTGCAAGCAAAAACTCAGAGGCAAGTGGATTCCTCAAAGAATAGCTTTATTGGAAATATCATATTGGCACATATCCAGGGGTGGGATTCAAATTTTTTAACAACCAGTTCTGTGGGCGTGGCTTAGTTGGTGGGCATGGCTTGGTGGTCATGTGACTGGCTGGGTGTGGCCAACTCAACATCACTCACATCAAGGCACGCATCTCCTCGCCTGGCCTCTCATGACTGTGGGGATGCTGCCACAGTTGTAAGTGTGAAAAACGGTCATAAGTCACTTTTTTCAGTGCCATTGTAACTTTGAATGGTCCCTCCACACAAGCAAAGTACCAGCAAAGGAGGGGGAAAAAACTCCAGAGACGTTCCTGAGACAGGAAGTATGTAATAAGGGTTAAAGGTGAGGCAGTTTCTGTAAGCAACACCAGAATGTTTCCTTCCTGCCTTCCTTACAGGATTAGGCCAGTAATTTCTTCTGACAACCGGTTCTCCGAACTGCTTAGAATGTTAACAACCGGTTCTAGCGAAGAGAATCCCACCCCTGCACGTATCTGGTGGAAACAAACTCTGAGGGCCCCCGTGGTTTTCATATAATTAAAAGTAAAAGTTTTCCTCTCAACTCCAAACAATCCGTCTTGTGACCCAATCAAAGCAGCAGCTGCTGGTCTGGTGACATTGCTCCTCCTCCTTCTGGCCAGGTGTGAGAACGTCCTTGGTTCCCAAAAGGAAATATTTTGTTTTGACCACCCCACCCCAGCTATCTCTAATCTCCCTATCCCTCAGCTCCAGTGTGGCAACACTGAAGCTCCAAGATGGCTTCAGACAGGTCAATTTCAGGACTGACACCTCCAGTTCTTCCAGCCTACCATCCCTTTGGGTGTGAGTTGGCCTGAGAGAGAGTAGCTGGCTCAAAGTCGTCGTCCCCGCCCCCCCCAGGGAGTTTCTGTGGCCAGTAGGGGACTGGAACCTCTGTGCTCTCCATCCTAATGCATCACCTTGGCCATTGTACCATCTCTATAACAAGGGAAAGGGAAGGAAACAATTCTTTCCCCATGAACAGACGATTGCTTTCAAAAAACCCCAACCTCCACACCATTCAGAACAGACTTCGGGGAGACAATGGGTGGGCATCCCAATCTTCTGAACCCTGAGAGCTATTTCTTCCTCTTTGTAGGAATGTCATCCTGAAAATATCAATCATTGGAATCCTCTGCTACTACTGGCTCAACATAGTAGCTCTATCCAAAGTGGAGGTAGGTTTTTTTTTTTTTTTCAAACGTGTTTTGGTACCGGTGCAAAATTGCTTATAAAGCGATGCCAGGCCTTTTGTCAATCAAGCTGGATCCACAGATTGTGCTAAGTCATGGTTCAACTACCTAGTAGTAGTTAACTCACTACTTCCTCGATCAACCTGCTGGTTTTGTATGACACATTAAGCCATAAACTGTGGTTACTAAAAAGATAGCTGCTGGCTTCACACACGGTACATTAAACAAATAAACTCACTGAGGGCATAGCTCAGCCTTCTCTGGTATTTTCCAAGCACATAGATATTTTTACCCAGAATTTCCCAGCCAGCACAGCTACTGCTGAGAATTCTGGGAGTTGAAGTCCGCAGATTTGGATCTGGCTTTCACATGTCTCATGAATAAATGACAATTTGTAAAATCTGTTTTTCTCTCTGTTAGTGCTGGGAAACCTTCATTGGCCAAGATATATACCGGCTGCTTATAGTTGACTTTGTCTGCTGCCTCCTTGGTTCGTTCTTTGGTGAATTTCTACTACGGTATGTGCATAAGTCCATAATTCAATCCAAGTCAAACTTTCATATTGATAATCCCCAACTTGGAGCCATTTGTTGGGCACCGTTTAAAATTAAAACGGCCCTGAAAAAAAATGACGACCAATCCTTGCACTTACAATCATCGTACCATCCCCACAGTCACGCGATCAAAATTTGGGTTCTTGCCCACTGGCATTTATTTACAAGTCACTTAATCCCCATTGACAAACTTCTCAGCTGGCTTCCAACAAGCACAGTTAATAGGGTAAGACAGATTTGCTTAATGACTGCAGTTCACTTAAAACTGCAGTGATTCTCTTAAAAACCAGAGTAAAAAAGAAGGATGTAAAAACAGGCCTCACTCACTTAACAATCACAGAAATCGAGGTCTCAATTCTGGTCGTAAATTGCAAACTACTCATATTTCTACATCTGGATTGGGAATTCCTAGATAGGAGTAAGCAGGTTGGAGGCATCTCTGCTAAGCCACGGTTATAGCAGCAGAACCCCCCAAATCTACAACCAGCTGTCAGGAGCAAACAGTATTTATTTAAAAATGGGAAAAATTTAGTTCTTCCAAGCACATCCAGAAATCAGGGATTTGTTTTCATTTTCTAAATGGAAGTTGGGAAAAGGGGTTGGCTGAAGGTTTTACCTTGTTGTACCCCAATTGTTCTTCCTTTCCTTTGCCAAAATTAAAAAAAAAATGCTACTGACATGCTATTCAAAACTTAGGGATTAGAAACCTGCTAACTTAGATTATCACTCACAGGTCTAGATTAGTTTATTTATACCTTGGCGACTCGTGCTTCTGATAATCTTCAGTTGATCAAAAGCACAACTTCCCTTTTGGAAAAGATTCCTTACAAATATCGTTACATGTCTAGAATGTCTTTCTGCAGAGCTGCCTGCTAAAGCTGTTCTAAAAGATGTCGCCAAACGTCCTAACTCACAAATCTGCCTTTTTTCAGACTTATCGGCACGAAATGCTGTAAAAAACTTGGCGTGCCAGAATTTGACATTGCTCGAAATGTTTTGGATTTGATCTACGCTCAGACTTTGACCTGGTGAGTGTGGGGTGCGGGGAAGAAATCACATTCTGAAGATTCACGAGGTGGGCTACAAATCCAGATGGATAAATACCCTTATCCAAGCACACAAAAAAATACTCGGCTTATATTTGAACAACCCGCAGCTTTGAATTCTGACTCAAGTATCCTTTTCCCCCCCCCTCTTCTCTTCAGGATTGGAATCTTCTTCGCCCCTCTGCTTCCTGTCATCCAGATGATATCGTTTTTCATAATCATTTGTGTGAAAAAGGTTAGGCTGCCTTTTGTGATTTTGGTTTTTTTTTTTTAACCTGGTCAGCCTTAATTGCATTGTTCTCCCTCGAGCCTTTTGCTGCCACTGATTGTACCTAGACCCACAGATCGGTGGCCGTTCGTTCAGCGAGATGATCATTAGCACTCTGGAACAGCGCAAGGATGAGGCATGATGAGGACTCATGCAGTTTGCTAAGCCAGGTCTGCTTCATACATGCTGCCAAGCCCTGAACTCAGTTACAGCGATAATGAGGGCACCCTTTGGAAGAGCTGAAGGATCAAGTGAGGAACAGATCCTCATGGAGAAGATCTATCTGTGTGTCCCCTGCTTTTTCAGGAGGCAACTGGACTTTCTGATTTTTTTTCTTTTGAAGACGTTTCGCTTCTCATCCAAGAAGCTTCTTCAGCTCTGACAGGATGGTGGGGAAATGGAAGGGTTTATTTATATTCCTTGCAGACCGCTGGTCATCTGCATCCGCATTTAGAAGGTCGTGGAAGCACTTGCAACCTGTGCCTGTGTCCTCAGGGTCACTTGAGTTAGTGCTCCTGGTTCCTCCAGTCTGCCATTTTCCCCTCTGGAAATCCATTCCTACTCCTACGCCATTCCAAGGGTGTTCATCCCAAATTGTATGGCTAAACGCCTGTAAATTAAAAATTTTTGGGATGAACCCTTGGCATGGTGTGGGAGTAGGAATGGAAAAAAAATTGCAGACTTCGGGAAACAGGAGCGCTAACTCAGGAGACCCTGAGGACACAGATCAACCTCCAAGTGCTTCAACGACCCTCTAAAAACGATGCAAATGACCAGCTGCCTGCAAGAAATATAAATCCTTCCATTCCCCACCATTCAGTCCGAGCTGAAGAAGCTTCTCGGATGAGAAGCGAAACGTCTTCAAAAGACACACACACGAGCAGTCCTTTTGTGTCCGCCACGGCTTTGCTCCCTTTAGCTTCGGGGCAATATATTTGCTGCTGGCGATGCCAAAAGCCTCCCCCTCTTTCATGTGGTGTTCTGTGCGGGTCAAGCACTTGCCTGTGACCTCTTTTGCCTTGCTCCTCCAGATCAGCCTGCTGAAGAATTGCCAGCCTCCACGCAAAGCTTGGCGAGGGTCGCAGATGAACACAGTTTTTGTCTTCCTGCTCTTTTTCCCGTCTTTTGTCGGAGTCCTCTCGGTCGTCGCGGTCACTGTCTGGAGGTCAGAAGCTCTTGGGGGTCCACCCTTCCCTTGGGGGAAATCCATTTTTGACTGGAATGGGACTGTTTAATATACAAACGTAGGACATATCAAGAATATCTGTATATTAAACAGTCCCATTCCAGTCAAAAATTGATTTCCCCCACACAACTGAAAGGCCAGGGATGAGGAACCTTTTATGGATCACTCAGGAATTCTGGGAGTTGAAATCCATAAGTGATAAAAGAGCCAAGTTTCCCTACCCCTGCCCTATACCATTTCAGACAGACAGCTGCCCAATCCCCTCTTAAAAACTTCCACTTTTGGGGAGCATTCACAACTTCATTCCACTGATTAAGAAATCTCAAGATTCGCAGATCTTCTCAAGGACCTGCAGGTGCCCAGTGCCGTCTCTGATGCTGCCCAGCATCTATGAATGTTCCCTTCAACAAACTTCTAAACTGACCTATGTTTGTATTAAAAGAACCTGTCCTTTTTTTTTTTTATAAATTTTTATTTTAACAACAAAACAACATAGACATACCACATAAAACATAAAAATATCATCCTTCTTCATAAATTTACAAACAGTGCATCGGTTGGTTTACCACTTTTTTTTTGTGCATCCATTTCCTAGTCACTAACATAATTATATTACATAATAGCTCATATTATCAATCAATAATTGTATAACCTAATATCATCACTAAAAAAAATCATTTATCTATCATTTTGTTAATTCATATTTTAACGAGATAACTATAGTTTGCTTAGTTTATTTTGCAATAAATCGTAAGATCATACCAAATCTATCTTGATAATGTTTTATAAAGATAATATCAAAAAAAAGGGGAAAAAAATTTTTTATGCTAAATCTGAATATTCTATTATTATGTTTTATTATCTAACCATCCAACCTGTCCTTTTTTTATCTCTCTCTCTCTCTCTCTTTTCCAAGACGGAAGCCTTCAGAAACATGTGGTCCTTTCCGAGGACTAAAAGCCCCCTTTGAAGCTATCTCTGGTTGGATCTCAGTCTTATCTTCTTCCCCGAGCTCAGGATGGGTCGTGTGGATCTATCACAACTTAATCAAGAGCACCCATTTCTTCTTCATCCTTTCCATCATTGTGTTGTAAGTTTCCAATCAGTGGTGGGATTCAAAAAATTTTAGTACCGGTTCTGTGGGCGTGGCTTGGTGGGCGTGGCAGGGGAAGGTTACCGCAAAATCCCCATTCCCTCCCCATCCCACTAGCCTGCTTTCCAGCTCCGTTCTCCTGTGCAGGGCAGTAAAAGGAGACCCAGCTGATCAGCCGGGACTCGGGGGTGGGCAGAGAATAGATGGGGTTAGCAGGGCCAGTCAGAGGTGGGATTTGCCGGTTCTCTGAACTACTCAAAATTTCCACTACTGGTTCTCCAGAATGGGTCAGAACCGGCTGAATACCGCTTCTGCTTCTAATTAAAAGAAGAAGAAGAAAAGAGGTTGGATGGAGAAGGAAGGCGAGCCATTTGTAAAAGGGATTCTTTTAATAATCAGGACGTCTATAAATTATGTACCCTAAAAACCTACTACTAGGGCTTTTCCTGTCTGAGTATCTTGGTTCTTTTCTTGTAGACATTTCATTACCGAACTAGTTAATATCATCAGTGGAAGAAAAATTGTTCCTTGGTGGAACTGTACTTAACAAGCACGTTATTCCCATTAGCGTGCTTTCTGAAATCTTTGATTCCTGTATGTGGTAGCAATAAAGGAGAATATTGGTCACTCAGGGTTGAAAGTCATTATCTAGTTTGGGTAATGAAATGTTGGCAAGGAAACAACCAAGCTCAGAAGGCGATAAGAACTCCTCATTTCAACCTTGAACTATAAATATTCTCTTTTATTGCTTTATTCTGTCTGGTAACATAGTTTGGGATCTTGGCTGAGAAATGCTCTTTTTAAAAAAAATAAATCAACGCTGAATAAGAATACAGAACCCAATTTATTGACCAACAGTAATTCTACCTTCCTGATTCTGTTTCAGGATGCTCATATACTTTTTCTTGCAAGTCATCAATGGACGAAAAACAATGGTCAAACTGCTACAAGAGCAAATTGCTAATGTAAGTATTTCCTGTCAGTCTAGAAAGTGGGATCTAGTCAAACCAGGTTAAATTACAGGAGAGCAGTGTCAAATACCAGGAAAATTACAGTTCAAATGTGTATAAAGATTTATTGTAAGCTTAACAAGAATCTGAACTACTAATGGTCAAGGGAAATTAGCAGATGTTGAGAACAGAAAGGAATTCGAAAGGGGGCCAGACTTAGATCTCTTGCGAGGGTGAAAAGACTCATGACTGATGATGTATTTGACCCCTCCCTTGGGCTCAGCCTGGTCATCTCCCACAAGTAGTTCATTGTTGAATATCAGGAGAAACAATTAGAGAGTTTTGACTACAGTAGCTGCTTCTATAAGGAGTGGAATGATTGCTTTATCACTGAAGGTCTTCAGCAGAGACTAAGTGACTGATGTTCCTCAAAAATTCTGTAGCTAGATCACTAAACAGAAAACTTTGCAAATTCCAGGGATCACCGAGTTAACAAACACCTCTTTTCCTACATTTTTATCTTTAAGAACGTGGCAGTTTAGGCTTTTTTGGCAAAAAATAAATAAATAATCCTTTAGTTGCACATGTTTATTTCCTCCCTTTAAAAATGTCTTTATATGTTTAATACCAAACATATAATCTAAAATTATTATGTGTTGATCACTTGAGGGAAGCTCTGAGGCAGCAGTTACATACACCCTGGCCAGTGAAAGTGGGGAAATGTGACCATTTAGTGATCTACAAATCAGTCTTTGAGGATCACAAAATTAGACAGTGTCCTTTCAGCAATAGCAGTAGAATTTAGATTTATTTACAGCCCTCTCTAAGCCATTTACAAAGTCAGCCTCTTGCCCCCAAACAGTCTGGATCCTCATTTTACCCACCTCGGAAGAATGGAAGGCTGAGTCAACTTTAAGCCAATAAGGATCGAATTCCTGGCAGTCAGCAGAGCCAGCCTGCAGTACTGCATTCTAACCAGTGCTCCACCAACTTAAAACTAAACTCAGGAAAGTTTCGTTTTGAGTTGGAAGGCTTTCTAACACCTTGATCTAAGATAGATATTCGCTATACAGAACAGATGGCAAAACATCGGTAATTTTATTTTTTTATTACGTTTCTCGTTTTAAGGTATGGTAGTTTTTACGGTTATTTATGAAGTTTGATGTGAATTTCAGATTATATTGTGAAAGCTTAGGAGTCCATGTAAGCCACCAGGAGTATTTTTGACTGGAGCATAGTAGAAATGTATTTAATTAATAAAAGAAAGGAAGGGTTGGTTTTCGAGAAAAGCCTTTGACTGTTGCTGCTGACTTTCTAAAGTAAAACATCAAATTAATTCATCTAACTCTTAGTGTTTCTTGATTTTTATAGGCAGGCAAAGATAAAATGTTTCTACTGAAGAAATTACGTGCGCTGCAAGCTTCTAAGCTGCCCCCTTTGAGAAGGCAGCCAGAGGTAAGTTTTTGCACATTTGGCTTTTTGAAGACCGGGCATATCCATTAGTTTAATAATGGTTTACTGAAAAAGAGCAATTGTAGCATGCTTTGGGGGACTTTGGCGAAGGTTTTATGTCATGACAATACTCATCTTAGATTTGTCATAAGAAATGGGAGGTGGGGTGTGTAATTGACAGCACACAACTCTAGTCAAGGACAGAAAGTAAGCCGAATTTTGATTGGCCTTCCAGAGGGACCTGTCTCTGAACCAGCTACCTAGGGAGCAAAGCTCAATTTTACTGCCCAGCTGCGTGGACCCCTTTCTATGGACCGAAGATGGAGAGTCTTCTACTGAGGTAATAGCAGGTGCAGTTGAGGGTGTGGTGTGAGCAAATTTTGGAGCGCTTTCTTTTACATAAAAGCATTCAAATTGCAGTTGCTAAATCTTCTATGCTGTCCTGCAGATAGGTTGGACTTCACCTCCCGTTATACTTCACCAACTTTGGCCATATTGTTTGACACATCTGGGCTACATTATGCTGATGTTTGGAGAAGATAGATAATATGAAGGATACCTTTCTGAGGTTAAGCCAGGGGTGGGATTCTACAGGTTCGCACCTATTCGCTAGAACCGGTTGTCAACATTCTAAGCAGTTTGGAGAACCGGTTGTTAGAAGAAATTACTGGGCTAATCCTGTAAGGAAGGCAGGAAGGAAACATTCTGGTGTTGCTTACAGAAACTGCCTCTCCATTAACCCTTATTACATTCTTGGCAGGACGAGACTTCCTGTCTCTGGAACATCTCTGGAGTTTTTTAGCCCCTCCTTTGCTGGTACTTTGCTTGTGTGGAGTGACCATTCAAAGTTACAATGGCACTGAAAAAAGTGACTTATGACCATTTTTCACACTTACGACTGTTGCAGCATCCCCAGTCATGAGAGGCCAGGCGAGGAGATGCGTGCCTCGATGTGAATGATATTGAGTTGGCCACACCCAGCCAGACACATGACCACCAAGCCACGCCCACCAACTAAGCCACACCCACAGAACCGGTTGTTAAAAAATTTGAATCCCACCCCTGGGTTAAACCATAAATGTCCTTAGCAGTGTCTCCACCAGATGGAAACTTCATTTCTTCCCAACACTGGGCTTCTGATAGTTCTTGGCCCAGCCTTCATCAGTTTGATACTTTCTAGATGAGTTGGACCACAGCTTCCATAATTTTCATCCCGTGACCATGTTGCCAACCCACCTAAAGAGCAAGATTGAGAAAGGCAGGAGGCTAGAGAAGGAACACAAGAAAAAAAAAATTAGGTTTATAGGGCAGGGACCTTTTGAGAAACTCTAGAATTCTTCTGTTCTCCTTCCTTTTTCAGGATAGCAAAACCCAGAAAGTTTGGGGGATTTTTGGGGGGTGAATTTGTGTCTTTTATGCATTGCCATTTACCTTTAACCCCTGTACCTCCAAATTGCTCAACAATTGTGATCATTGCCTGAATTGTCCGAAGAGCATTTGCCTCATTCTTTTAACTGATTAGCAAGTCAACCAGTTGATGTAGTAGGAGGTTTTGGCATGAGAAGTCTTCAATATATGTGGAAGTACGATGAAAGTAAGAAGCCCCATCATGAATTTGATACTGACGAAAAGCTAACCTGATTCCCACTAGGCAGAAAAATATGTTATTAATATTAGCAGTCTTTAAATCAGTAGTATGAAATGAGCACTGCCAGGATGAACATCAGATGTTTGTCTGATAAACATACCAGTAAGCTGCTTTACAACGTTTAAAACAGTGATCTGTATTTCTAATCAAAGTTTATGATTGTCTCCTTTTCAGTCTGCTAGACACCCTGGGATGGCCACTTTTAATTCTGGTAAGTACTAAATGTCAGGTAGAATAGTTGTATCATTGTGCTATACAATAGGTGCTTGGGATCCTTTTCATCAAAAGTTAATTTCAACATGCTAAATTGAAAGCATGCATGATCACCGTGCTTAGTTGATGCTGCTTATCTCAAAAAGTTAAGTGAACTATGGTTCGTGCTAGTATTATGAGTACAGGCTAGATTGGAAAGCCAAAACACGGTTAGGAGAAAGGAACTTGGTAAGGTAACTTTGTGGTCATCGGAAGTCAAGCTTGACACAACATTCGCCTTTAGTTTTGTCTGAAAGGGGAAGTGACACAATCAGATGTGTAGAAAGAGGCTGTAAGGGAAGTCCCAAGCCAAAAAAGCTTCTCCTAGTACTTGGTTTGTGGGATGGGAAGAAGAAACCTACTTGTGTGTAGGTAAAAGAGTTGAGATAAACCCAAGAGCGTTCCAAATTGTGCCATTGAAATTTGGTGCCAGAAACCAAACTTTGGTGGTATGGAAGATCCTGGCTTCCCCACATCTACGTGTGTATCACCTCTTCAGAGATCTGAGGGATTTCACTGACCATGTGGGCCGCATAAGTGCATGAACATCTGGGGCAGGAGAATTGGGTGTTTAATGGGGGTCACATTTTGGTGTGCTTTGAGAGAAGAAACCCTAAAGGGACTATTAGGAACATGGACACATTGCCACAAAGACGAGAGGGAGTCAAGCTATTCTCCAAAGCACCAGAAGGCAAGACAAGAAGCAACAGGTGGAAACTAATCAAAGAGAGAACCAACCTAGAACTAAGGAGAAATTTCGCGACAGTGAGAACAATTAATCAGCGGAACAACTTGCCCCCAGAAGTTGTGGGTGCACCAACACTGAAGGTTTTTAAAGAAGAGATTGGATAACCATTTGTCTGAAATGGCATAAGCACAGGGTTGGACTAGAAGACCTCCAAGTTCCTTTCCAATTCTATTATTCTGAACTACAGTACACCAGTTTTCTTCCTTTTGTTTGCAACAGGGGCTGGCGAAATAACCTGGAATGCTGGACCATCGGATGCTCTGGTTTTGGCTTTGAGAGCCAGACAAGAGGCTGAACAAGGAAACGGAAAGCTTGAAGAAAGCTTGAAGTGGAAGTGAAGAATGAAGTATTGTAATACACACATCCCACCAAGCACTTTTTATCTAGAATTTTGCTATTTGTACAAATAAGGTAATTGTAAAAATGAGAAATTTTTAAATAAAATTACTGGGCACTTTTACATTTGATGAGGTTTTATTTTATTATGACTTCAGAAAATGAAGGCACAAAATTATTCCTTATGACAAGAATCTCTCTCCACACCTCACCAAAACTTATTGTACAATCGAGGAAATAGGCTTCATTAATTAATTGCATCATGGAAATCTGACAGTAAGGTAATATAATCACCAGGAATAATTCCTTAAACATCATTATCTTCTCTCCACATTTATTCCTTTGTCAGGATTTTTATTTTACAGAAATTATACAGAGATTTGTACAGTACAGAGAACAATAAAGGAAACATTCATTTAAAAAAAAACATGTATAGCAGCATGGTGAAAAAAGGCAGAAACAGTTTTACAGAACATTTTAATTTAAACACTGGCTTGTGATGTATGGGGGAAACTGAATTTTGGAATAATTATAACCATGTATGTATTTTGCCTGACTTAGCAGCTGCATTTTAAATCAATAACTTTTTGAGAACAAAATGAATAGCAGTTGCTAAGTGCCCATTTCTGCTTCATCCAAATTATATCCAAATGAGAGATTGCTTAAGAAATTTTGAAGTATCAAGAATTTTATTTGTGCTTTACTGCAAAAGTTTAAGGCAGCAGTTTTTTGCACTAGTGGGACATTTTAGTGCCACATTTATAGATGATCACAAACCCTGAACACGTGAGATAATTTATCCCTGGTTTTCCCTTTTTTCTAGTAGTGGTTTCCATTACAGCAGTTATCCAAAACGTTGTTTTAAAAATCCTTTATTGCTGTAATCTTTAACACAGTGATGTTTTATGGGGTGACACTTTCAATCCTGATGGAAACAATCCTTACAAATCATTGGTATTCTTTCACTTTTGGGCAAATCTCAATGTTGAAAAGACCTAACTGAAGAAAAACGCAGTCCAGAGAACTGTTTCAGGTTTCCGTGAACAGACGCAATGTAAACATTTCTTTCAAGTTAGAAATGCAACCTTCAACAAAAGTTAACTTTTAAACCTGCCATAAATGCACCTTGCTTTTATCATCCTAGCCCTGACAGCTGTGAAAAGCTCCCCACTCCCAGCTTTCATTAAATAGCCCGACCACATCAAAATATATTGCACGTTGCCTTGCTAAGTATTGATCGAGAGGTTAACTGCATTATCAAAGCTGCACCTTGAATTTATGGGCGGGAGAGAGAAAATGTTTGCACACTGGACATAGTTGGAAGTGATCTCCCCGAACTCACTGCAGGTAATTCTCGACTTATGACAGCAGTTGGGGGCCAGAATTTCTGTGGCTAAGCGATGCAACTGTGAAGTGCCAATGGTAATTCCTGCACCCTGCCGTCGTTAACTGAATCCCAGGGTCATTAGGCAAGGAACTTCCTGTTGGCTTCCCACAACCAAAGTCAGGGAGGAAAACTGGCAGGAAGTGGCAAGGCCCAGACGAGTAAATAGGAAGGGAAAGGAGTAATAGGGTGTGGAGGGTCTGATGGTGTGGAGAAGGATGTGATGAGGGGGGGCATGAGAAGCGTGGCACGGGTCAGGAAGGGTATATGAGTTGGTGAGGTGCGGATGTGAAGGGGTGCAGGCGAGGCAGGTGAATAAATGGTTGGCATGGCACAAAGGGGCAGGGAGGCCGCATAGGTGTGGGAAACTTACCTGAGTAACTTGCAATCCTCTCTGCTGGTTTCCCCACTGATTTTCTGGGCAAGCCGGCAGAGAAGGTTGCAACAGTGATCGTGCGAAAGCTGCAACTGGCTGTAAGTGCAAACTGGTTGCCAACTGCCCAGATTGCATTTGTGTGCCTAAGGGAACGCTTTTGATGGTCGCACCTCCGAGGATGGTGATAACCACCGTTCGTTCGGCACTGCCGTAACTTGGAACATTTGCTGAATGAATGGTCATGGGCCCATACAGACTACCTGGGTTCTTTCTTAAGTCTTGTCGAATGTGGTGTGATCTGTGAGGACAAAACAGCAAGAGGTTTTTATTCAGTGCAGTTGGTAGTTCTGTTTTGACCAAGTATAAACCAAGAATGTGCAGAACTCAGATTTAGGAATAGAACAATGGGGAAAAAAAAGTGTTCATTCTCTCTCCAGACTAGACTGACTGGGGTAATTGGCCATTTTTCTGAACTGGCATCCTGGACAAAACAGGGAACAAGGACACCCCTCAGGACACCTTGAAAATCATTTCTGATTTACTTCTGGGAAACTGCCAGATTGCTACTGGAGCACTAGAGGACAGGGAAGGCGCACGGGAAAAATGGAGCATTCCATGAATTTTCCAAAAATTTCATTCCCAACCTTCTTAATTTTGCCTACCTTGTAGTGGATCGGGGTCCCCGTCCCCCGTCCCCCCATTTCAGCTGCACGTATCTATATGACTAAAAATGCTGATTCATTCTTGGAGCAAAAGTGAGTTGTGAGAAATCTCAATCCCAGCCAAAAGGAAGAAGCTTGGTGCAACCCGACATGGAATCGTTTTCCTCCCCCTTGAGGGAAGCGATGTGGCCTCGGCGAAATAAAATCATAAAGTCCCACTGAACTCCAGTCTGACTTAAGGAAGCCAACTGGGAGTTGAAGATCGAGCTAGTAGTGAGGGTCGCAATCCTCTAGTAAGCTGTCGGTCATGTAGGTGGTCTGGAGAACGTTTTCGTAATACATTTTTTCGGCAAGCGTGTTGACGGTCCAAGCGACAACGTGAACCCCTTTCGAGGACCAACGATTTACGTAGTCCCTAAAAGGAAGTAGGCAAAAAGGATGAGGGGACAAGTAGTTGCATTCTGGCTTATTTTTAAAATGTTTCTATAGCCTCTTTACTGTTCTGATACAGTTCTTTCCTCCTTTAAAAACCCACAAAGGCAATTAGAGCCATTTAAAGTTTGGGGTTCATCCAGAAAAAGCTCAGTGTAGATCCAATGTTCCTCAGGATTAAAAACCATTTAAATTTGGAGGATTTGTCCAGAGAAAGCTCTCTAGAGATCCCATTGTTCTCCAGGTCTCCGTTTCATAAATGTGAGACCAACTTTTCTCCATGCAATCACCATCAAGAAATCTAGCAGCCACAGACGGGTGAAAATCAAGTATGCTGTTCAACTTACTGTGAAACGTAGTTTTTCTGCATCAGGAAAACAGAAACGCCACATAAATGCCATAGGAAGTTGTGCATGCTCCAGTCCATGATAACATCGAAGGCCATAGACAAATAGTGTTTCCAAAAAACCGTATAGCGAGGCTTCCCGTCCCCGTAATGACTGAAGCTCCAGGGTCGGTGGGTCAGAGCTGTTATGATATTTCTGTCAGCTTGTTTTATCTAAAAGACCAAATCACACAAAGCTAAACACCTGCATCCCGGTAGCTTAATGAGGTTATAATACAAGAGGTTTAACATTGCCCGCATTCTGGAGGTCGTGGGAATCAAACTGCAAATCATGGGTTGTGGGAAGATCCCCCTTGCTTTGCATTACAATCCAAAACTCAGAAGAAAATATCCCACTGATTTTCTCCACGAGCATTTACTTCCAAGTTGAACAGATCTTGTTCAGAAATGCTTCAGCCTTTGATAGGACTGACGTCGAGCAGTTCAGTCAATCCATACACCCTTTAAAACACAAATATCCTACCTAATGCATACAGAAAGGTACCTATTACTCACTTTTTCCTCAGGGAGATGAAGTAGGGCATTGGTGTTATAAACCGAACACACAAGCATTAAAAAGCACCAAGACAAACACGTTTCTCCATTCCACAGCCAATGTAAAACACTAACGTGATCAACTCTTAGGCTTAATCCAATGAACTCTTTTTATACTGACTTTCCAATGTAGGGAAGGCCCGGAGTTTACTGAGCATGTTAAAATAAGCTAGATGGCAATTAAGGTTCTAAAAAATAGGTAGCATGTGCTTCCCTGTTTCTAACATTTTGTGCATCTTGTAGAACACCAAGCCTACTCAAAAACTTCCTATTGTCATGTCATAAAATTATGAGACAACGTTTTGAAATCTTCACCTTATAGACAACATCTGGCATAAACGAGCAAACCACACTGGTGTTGTACAGCCGTGGATATTCTAGGTAGAGCTGTGTCAGGGCTGCAACTGCCTGCCAGTAAAAAGAAAATGGCATTTTAAAAAAAGCACTGGACAAAGACAAGGGTTTTTTTCTTGTACATTTCAGCTACCAGGGGGAATTCTTGCATAGCAGATGCTACTGCTTAAAGTGGCATGTGCAGAGCACAAAATAATTTGTGTTTTGGGGGAAAAATACACACCAAGGCAGGTGAATGGAGCAGAATGTACTACCAGTAATGTACGTGGGAAAGTTGCTTTCAAAAACAGCAACTTGGTTTAACTGAAATACAGATTCAAGGAAAGATTCAGAATTCGGCCCTAGAGTCAACGAAGACGCTTCCAACCTCAACTCTTGATTTTTTTCAAATAACAGGACTGAGAAAGAGCAAGACTCTACTTGCTGGTGCTAGGTACTCAGAGTAAGATCAGTATCAGTATCTTCATGCAATTTACTCTATAATCAGAAAAAAAACCACATGCTGATAATAAGTGCCTTTAAAAAAAATAGTTCTCTGCCCCTTCCGTAACACAGCTCTATGAATGAGAGAAAAAGCATTTATGAGGAAACCTTTACCCCGTCATTACTTTAGTGCCATGAATAAAACTAGTATTTAAAAAATCACCTTGTTTGTTTCAGCATGTTATTGTCAGAACGTTTTGTCAAATGGAAGAGCTCTACAGGAAAGGAAAACTGTTGGAAGGGTACCTTATCTGCATGTCCCTTGACATCAAAGTAGATGATGAGGTCATGATGCAAACTTTCCAAAACAGCTTCTTTTAGGGTTGGTATTTTTTCCCCACGATAATCCCTCCTGGAGGAAAAAAAAATCACCAGACCTACTTGAAAGGTGTGCATTTAAACAGAAAAGTATCCAATTAAAAAAAAGGAAATATTTCCCCATTTGTACTGTACCACCACTAAAGATCCCAACATATATTCCAGTAGAAAAGGAACACCAACTCTTATAAAGATCCTTGAAGAATTTAGTCATTTAAGCACCAGAAGACATGATTATCTATTGGGAAGTTGCGATCCACAAAAAAAGTACATGTTCAGGTAGTTCTCGACTTACAACCACTTGTTTAGTGACTTTGAAATTATAATGGCACTGACTTACAACCAATCCGCAGATTTTCAATTGTTCCAGCATCCCCATGGTCACTTGATCAGGTATTTGCCAACCAGCATGTATTTATGATGGTTGCAGCATTCTGGGATCATGTGGTTACAATTCGTTGACCTCCCCAACTGGCCAATTCAACAGGGGAAGCTGGGTCTGCTTAAGGGCTATGTGTGACTCGCTTAAGAATTGTGGCAAACAAGGTCGTAAAATTGGGCACGACTCAGTGAGTGAACGACGGGGTTGTTCCCTTACCATAATCTATGTTTAGCAGCTGGATTAAACTGTCGAATATCAGCAAACGTCAAGTCACGCAAACTTCCAGAGCCATCAGTGGTCCTGTCCACCGTTTCGTCATGCATAAGGATAGGAACCCCGTCTGCAGTAAATTCAAGGTCCAGTTCCACTCCTGTGGCTCCATTCTCAGCTGCCTTAAGAAACAAAGTCCACATTTTCAGAGCATAATACAGTAAGCTTTCAATTCAATGTATTGGTATAACTTTGCCTTGGGAATTATCCAACCAGCTACAGCTTGCTGGCTTAGCAGTAGTGACAACTGAAGTCCACGTATCTTAAAGTTGCTGAAGTGGAGAAACAAAGAACCGAACAATGAAGCCTAAGCAAAATTGCTACTGACAAATCCATGTTATTTCAACAGGGACGACTAAAAACAAATGTTCAAGCTAGAGTATTTCATCTTTTGGATATCAGAGTTGCAAGCCCAAGCTCCAAAGGGAAAGCTCAGTGATGGAAGATAGGCAAATTTTCCCTGGCTTTATCCTTGACATTACTCAGAGGTGTTGGAGGTCTCCTTTGTAGCCACTTAAAGGTAAAGGTTCTCCTCGCACCTACGTGCTAGTCATTTCCGGCTCTAGGGGGCGGTGCTCATCTCCGTGCCAAAGCTGAAGTGTCTCCGTGGTCATGTGGCTGGTATGACTAAGCGCCGAAGGCGCACGAAACACTGTTACCTTCCCACCAAGGGGGTCTCTATTTTTCTACTTGCATTTTTTTTATAAATGCTTTCGAATTGCTAGGTTGGCAGAAGCTGGGACAAGTAATGCGAGCTCACTCCATTACGTGTAGCTACGGATTCGAACCGCCAAACGGCCAACCTTTCTGATCAACCAGCCAAGCGTCTTAGCCATTGAGCCAGGGCGTCCCTTACAGCCCGCTTAGAGGCAGGGGTGGGATCCGACAGTGTTAACTACCGGTTCGGTGATTTATGAGGCTCAGTGATTTACGATGTGCTTCCTTGCACACTGCGCACCCACCTGTAAATCCTCATCAGCTTGCTGCCCAGACTGCTGAGTGCAGAGAAGCAGCATTTGAAAAAGCACTTTTTTCCTGCTTTTTCAACCTCAGCTGTGCCTTGCATGGCAGCTGAGGTTGAAAAAGCAGGAAATAAAGGTCAGGTAAGAGCCCAGGCGGGCGGGTGGGCCAAAACATCAGCAGACATAGAACTGGTTCTCTGTCTGCTTTTCTTCAGAGCTACCGGTTCTACAGAGCCAGACAGAACCGGTACAATCCCACCCCTCCTGAGAGGTTGTCAAAATAGTTTTTCGTCTGACAGAACATTTGTGACCAGGTGCTGCCACCGGACAGGTTAAGGAACTTCTCTAAAGTAGCACTGACCGGAACAGCCGTGTTGTGCAAACACAACAAAAGAATGGGACACCTTATGATTGCGTATAAGGCAATTAAGTCATACAATAAACAATGCAAAAGAAGGTTTGCATTCAGAAATCAGCAAAGGCTACTCAAAAAGTATTAGAATCTGGTTTCTACCAGCCATTAGGAAAAGAAACAGTGTAAACAGCTTCTGTCATAAATTCCCTTCTGATCCAAGTGTACTGTACATTATCTGGGGAAACAGACAGTTACTATAATTATCTTTAATGATTCACCAATATTTGCTGGTGATCTCCCATGCTAATTTTCTGCCTCTGTTTAGGAGGTTCTTTGATGTTTTAATCCGTCCTGTTTGCAAGCCAAACAAACCTAGCCTTTTCTTTGTTTAATCACACAATTAATTGCAATCACTTCTTTCTAATGGTTTTCAATTCATCGAGGCCTCTTTATTTGTAAGATTCATCTTATTCAATAAATGTAGCAGTGGGAGGCCCATCTCATCTTTCTGACTGCTAGCTCCTCAATTCCTTCAGGAATGAGAAGCAAATATTGTAAATTAAATAACTTAATAAAATCCATGCTGTTGCACTACTTAAATCCTGCTGGAGTTAAATAAGAAGTGTGATTTATACATAACTGCAAATCAGTAGGATTTCTGTGGTTCAGTATCTACAGTATGTCTGTGAATATATCTATCTATCTGTCTGTCTTCTGTCTATCTATCTAATCCATCTATCATATCTATCATCTATCAATCAGTCATCTATCATCTATCAATCAGTCATCTATCATCTATCAATCTATCTATTGCTCTATCAATCTATCTATCGCTCTATCTGCCTATCTATCAATCTATCAATCTATCGCTCTATCTATCACTCTGTCTATCAATCTATCGCTCTATCACTCCTATCGCTCTACCTATCTACCTACCTACCTATCTTATCTATCTGTCTGTCTGTCTGTTTATCTATCATCTATCTACCTACCTACCTATGTCTGTCTCTGTCTGACTGACCTGACTGACTGACTCCTTTACATAGATATAGACAGACAAACAGACAGGATAAATACATCTATTCATTTTCATCTGGAGACAGGTGATAGATAAATGATGGATAGATGATATATAGATGGTAGGTAGGTAATGATGGATAAATAGATGATATATATAGACAGATGATAGACAGATAGAGATGATAGACATAGACAGACAGATAAATCTATTAATTTTCATCCCAAGAACCAGCTGTCAACAAGGAATGACTATTTGCTGCCATCCAGATGCTTGCAGCCCGGATATACGATGCCTACTGTGCACACAAACACCTACCCAACAAATACCACACACACACACACACACACACACTCACCACCCTTGTCACCCCTCCCCTCCCCCAGGCCCTCCCCACGCAGCCAGCGCTACATCCACGCCAAAGGGCGCTCCTTGTACACACGCAAAACCGGCGCCGACCTGCCGGATGGCGGCCAGCGTGTTCTCGGGGGCGTCGTGGCCTCCCCCTCGGTGGGCGATGCGGGCGGGGTTCCCGCGGGGCTGCACCACCAGCTGGGCGCGCTGCGGGGCGACGGGCTCCAGGCTGAAGAGGCGCAGCGCCAGGTAGAAGCCGCCCGACAGAGCGCAGGCCAGCGTGGCGCTCCGGCTCAGCGCCAGCGCCGCCAGCACCACCGCCGAGAAGGCCACCAGCAGCCCCTCCGAGTAGCAAAACATGGCGGCGGGCGCCGCGCCTCAGGAGGAGCCCAAAAAAAAAGGCGGAGGGGCGGCGAGCGCCGCGGAGGCCGCAGCAGCAGCAGCGGCCGCTCCCTCCTCCCTGTCTCCTTGACAACAACAATCGCGGCCCCGCGCGCGCCGCACGCCTCAGCCAATCGCGTTACAAGAAGAAGATCGGAAGGGCGGGAAGAGGCGGATTTCTCCTCCTCCCGGGAACGTGCGTGAGGATTGGCTGTCGCGCCTGACTCGCCCGGCCAATCGAGAGCCAGCGGCCGTGCTTGGGCTCGTGGAGTGGCTTTGACAGCTTAAACCGAGCCGCGGAAGCATGAAATCCCGTCGTGGAGTCCCAGGCCCGGACGGGAAGGTCTCCAAACTTTCCACTTTCACACTTATGGACTTCAATTCCCAGAATTCTCGGAGAATTCTAGGAATTGAAGTCCACAAGTCTTAATTTTGCCAAGTTTGGGGGCCCCTGGTCTATATGGAGATTCTCAGCCCTCCAAGTCATAGTTGTCCCAAAGGTGCTTTCCCGCCTCCTCCCCAAAAGGCAATTTGGACTTTCTTAGTTTTTCTTTGATACACGCGGTTCACTTCTCATCAGAGCTGAAGAAGCTTCTTGGATGAGAAGCGAAACCTCTTCAAAGAAAAAGCAGAAAGTCCAGTTGCCTCTTGGGGGAAAAAAACCCCCACCTTTGAGACAACGTCTATACTGTACGCTTGAGTTATATTTGGACAAGCAAATCGCTGCCCCGTTGTGTTGTTGTTTGTGTCCTGCCAGAAGAGGGAGGGGAAAGGATAGAGGGATGCAATCAAGATCAAGTGTGGTACTAATACCACTCTATGAAGCCTTAGTAAGACCACACCTAGAATACTGCATCCAGTTTTGGTTACCACGCTATAAAAAAGATGTTGAGACTCTAGAAAGAGTGCAGAGAAGAGCAACCAGGAGGATTAGGGGACTGGAGACTAAAACATACGAAGAACGATTAGAGTAACTGGGCATGGCTGGTCTAGTGAAGAGAAGGACCAAGGGAGACAGGATAGCAGTCTTCCAATATTTGAGGGGCTGCCACAGAGAGGAGGAAGGGATTAAGATATTCTCCAAAGCCCCTGAATGCCAAACAAGGAATAATGGATGGAAACTGAACAAGGAGAGATTCAACCTGGGAATAAAAAGGAATTTTCTGATAGTGAGAACAATCAATCCATGGAACATAAGTTGCCTTCGGAAGTTGTGGGAGCTTCATCACTGGAGGCTTTCAAGAAGAAACTGAGCTGCCATTTGTCAGAAATGGTGTAGGGTCTCCTGCTTGGGCAGGAGGTTGGACTAGATGACCTATAAGGTCCCTTCCAACTGTGATTATCTGTTATGTTAAGGGGAAAAAATAGACTGCAATGGCCGATTGTGTGGCTTTCAGTTCTTTTTGACAACTTGTGACAACACAGATAAATTTTCCCTGTGATGAGGTATCTCTAATGTCATCTTTCAGGTCTTCCTATCAGCTACTATAATTGAATCCATCCACTTATGGATCATTCATTCTCCTTTTCACCTTTCCTAGCACTAAAGTCTTCTCCAGACTGCTATGTGTTTCATTGATTAATTGAGCTGATCAAGTTGATTCTTAGGGACCACAGAGATAGAGGATCTATGACCGCCTTTTAATCTGATCTCTTAGGACCTAGGTCTTCCAACGATACTCCAGCATGGCATGAAACTGCCACATGCAAGTAGCTTGAAAAACTATCTGGGGAAACCTGGTTAGGATAGCGATGAAAGACCACCAGGAAACCTCTCATATCGCATTTTGACGGCTTTAAAAATAAGGGAATTTACAGTACAGTTAACACGGTTGAAATAGTTTACTCGTCTCTCTATTATTGAGTAAAAGAAAAATTTGAGAACACCCTTCCCCCCTAATACATTTCTAAAGGGAGTTCCCCACAAATCAATTTTTGCACCTCGTTTACACCAGGGGTCACCAACCTTTTGGACCTCAGGGACCACCAAACTCATAATTTTAAATCCCACAGACCAGAGACCCTGGGAAAATCCCCACACACACAAAAAAGTCTGCAGGAAACTTCCCCACCCTGTTTTCCTACTGATCGATCATTCTTTATTTGGGATCGCAGGCTACCATCTCCAGCTCCGTTCTTGGGGGTGGGGGTGGGGAGAGAGAGAGAGAGAGAGAGAGACTTTTGGCTCCATGCAAGGAAAGCAGCAGAAGTAGCAGAAGTCTTTCTTTCTCTCCCCCAAACTCCAGCAGAAATGAGTCCTTGTAAGACTTGTTGTGCCAGCACAGCCTCTTGGAGCAGGATGCCTTGCAGGGTCCCAAGGACTCATTTATGGTGGAGTTTGGGGGAGAGAAAGACAGACTTTGGTTGCTTTCCTTGCATGCAGCCAAAAGCAGAAGAAGAAAGAAGTGGAAAGAAGCAACCCGGTGGCCAGGCGAGGCACATGGGGCGAGTGGGGCAAGTTCCCCCCCTCCGCCCTTTCCCCCCTCCCCTCACTACCTCATGCTGTTTGCAATGCAAGTGACGCAAGCCTTGTGTTCTCGCGGGCCATGTGGGAGGCTCAGCCTTGTGTTCCTGAGCAGCCTGGATTAATTGCTTTGGGGGTGACATTTCTCTGAGGATCACCAAAATTTTCTCACGGGCCACCAGTGGTCCCCGGCCCTCTGGTTGGCGACCACTGGTTTAGATTGCTTTTTGTGTGTTTTTCTCCCCATAAGAAATACCTTCCAGTATATACAGAAAATATTATCCATAAGCATCTACATCACGAACAGCTACAGCTACAAGGTACACACATGTAGTGCTCGACTTACGATCACAATTTGAACTAGAATTGTTGTTTGCTAAGCGAGGTGAATTGAGTCACCCCCGATTCTATGGGCTTTTTCTTGGCCGTGGTTGTTAAGTGAAACATGAGGCTGTTAAGTGAGTCCAGATTAACCCATTGATTTTGTTTGTCGGAGGCCAGCTGGAAAAGTTTTGCAAATTGGGATGGCATGACCCTGGCACATTGCACCTGTTGTTAATCTGTGCCTGTTGTTGAGAGCTCAAATTCGGATCGCGTGACAGTGGGAATAGCAATAGCACTTATATACTGCTTTATAGTGCTTTTACGGCCCTCCCTAAGCGGTTTACAGAGTCAGCCTCTTGCCCCCAACAATCTGGGTCCTCATTTTACCCACCTCGGAAGGAGGGAAGGCTGAGTCAACCTTGAGCCTGGTGGGATTTGAACTGCCAAATTGTAGGCAGCTGGTGGCAGAAATAGCTTGCAATACTGCACTCCAACCACTGCGCCACAGAATACTGCAAGAGTCATAAACATGAGGTTGGTCCTAAAGTCTTGGTCATCATGGCTCCGTTGACGGTTTATTTCCCTGAAGATGTCTTGCCTGGGGCTGCCTTCTCCTCGTGGAACAGCTTGAAAACCGACGTCGCTGTTCCATCCCCGCTTTGCTGGGAAAAGCACAGGAAAACGGCCCAAAGGAAGCCACAGAAGCCAGTAAACGCTGTCCTCAGGTAGACCGGAACAAAGCTGAAGTTAGAAAGCTATTTGGAAGGAAAGGAAGGAAGGAAGGCTGAAGGAAGATTCTGTCAAGCCGCAAGGCCTCGGGACGTAACAGACATTGATAAGAGGAAAGTAATCGATAGCTCGGGGTTGGAATGAGGGCTCCTTGGTGCTGAGTGTGGCAGTTTTCTTACGGACGTTTCATGACCCAACTAGGTAACATTATCAGTGCTAGAAGGGTGGAGGAAGGAGGAGGAGGAAGTGAGGAGAATTGTCAGCTCCTTGGTGCTTTTTGAGCTTGGTTGTTTTCTTACAGACATTTTACTATTTATTTATTTATTTGATTTATATTGCCGCCTATTCGCCCATGGCGAATTATCCAATGAGGAGGAGGAGGAAGAGGAAGAGAAGAGAAGGTGAGGGAGGAGGAGGAGGAAGAAGAGGCAGGTGAGGAGGAGGGGGAAGGAGAAAGGGAAAAGGAGGAGAAAGAAGAGCAAGAGGAAGATCAAGGGGAGGAGGACGGGGGAGGAGGAGGAAGAAGAGGCAGAGGAGGAGGAAGGGGAGGGGAAGGAGGAAAAGGAGGTAAGAATAGAAGGTGGGGGAGGAGGGAGGAGGAGGAGGAAGAAGAGGCAGGTGAGGAAGAGGGGGAGGAGGCCGACACTCACCTGTACAAAAGGCCAGTACATCAACCCTGTCTGGAATTTAAAAAGAAAAACAACAATTCTTGGATTAGAGTCATGCAAACAGGCAATATGAGAAAAATGATCTGTTGTCCTCCTATAAAGCCTCACGCTCATGTTCAAAATAACCAATCAAGATGGGGGAAAATGACGAATGGGTTGTTTAAATTTTTTTTGAGTGGTTTAGAGAACCGGCAAACCCCACCTCTGACCGGCCCCGCCAACCCCATCTCTTCTCTGCCTCCCATTGAGTCCCAGCTGATCAGCTGGGTCTCCTTAGGTTGCCCTGCACAGGAGAACGGAGCTGGAAAGCAGGTTAATGGGGTGCAGAGGGAATGGGGATTTTGCAGTATTCTTCCCCTGCCACGCCCACCAAACCACACCACACCCATCAAGCCACGCCCACAGAACCGGCAGTAAAAAAATTTGAATCCCACCACCAGCAATGAGTCTTGATTCCGTTGCTTTGGATTCTGAGTTTGATTCCACAACATTATGGGGGACCCAGTCTGCTGGTTATTCACAACCGCTAGCTAAAATAATGGAGGACGTGATGAATTTTATTTGAATATTATGTGCCAAGGCGATTTAAACAAAAAAATGTGGAAGGAAACACTGGTTCCATTCATACACTCACTGCTCCCAGCTATAACTCAAGGGGTTGTGTTTCAGATTAATGCAATCGTTGTGGTTTGGTTTAGGATTGAATACAGTCTATACACTCAGCTCCTTTGGCTTTATGCAAGAAATCCTAATTTGCAAATCATGGCTTAAGTGCAGAGTGTGAAGCCAGCATATGCCCGTGGGTGTGAAATTTGCGTTGTAAGTATTCTTTTATCCTCTCTGATTTTGGATTGGCTGTACTTTAAGAAAAGCCAACATTACACCACAGCTGATATGTTTGTCCCTTTGCCAGATTGGTAAATGAATCTTTCAAGAAATTAAGGCTCCTTTGATTAGCAAATCAAACCAATGGCTGTCTTCCTTTCAGAATTTTTTTTTCTTCTCTTGCCGTTTTTAATAAGTGTGTTTCCACAGACTTGAAATCTGAGAGACGTTAAATGAAGCGTGAGCTAAAGCAGTTATGCAACCACAAAACAGTGTGTGTTTGTGCCTGCTTAAGCATGGTCTGCAAATATTCACTCTTTTTTCTTCCTTTTTTAAAGCAAGACTATTATTTTCACTTAACAGTGCTTCCTTATTCCATAATCTCCAGTAGTGTTTCTGAAACATTTCTCTCTCTCAGAGAATCCCACCAAAAGAACTTTTGTTTGTTAAGGGTTATATTTATCAATATTTATTGAATTAAATTAGCATTTTTTAAAAATAAAAATAAAAATTGACATACTTGTCGCCCTACCATGTCTCACAATTGCCGGTTGAGATTTTAATATTGTTATGATTTTGCAACGTAGACTGGCAGATAATATTGATTCTGGAGACCCCCTGAGAGTTTTTGGGGGAAACCACACTTTAAGATGTACTATAGAATTACACAACACACTAATAGGTGTAATAGTGTAATAGGTATTCCACTGATACCTATTTGTCTCAATCAGTTGGCTAAGTTTATCCTAAAAGCAAAGTGCATACTATATTTTTTCCAATTTTGCAATGAAATTTAAACACAAAGTTTTCTGCTTTTGTTTACAGCTACATAGATGAAGGTCTTCGTATTTTCATTTAAACATTTGCTTTGTTTTTTTCACTGATACGAACAAAGTTAACTAAGTTTATTTTAGCATAATGCCTAACAGAGAGAAACAGATTTTGTGTAGAAAATGGATGTAAAATATCTCATAATATTTGTACGCTTCATGTGATGTATTGGAGATCAGTCAGGGTTGTTTTTTTTAGAAATGATATTGCAGAAGTATAAGAATACAAAAATTAAAGAATAAAGATACAAAAGGCCTATTTGTTTTATGGTATGTCAGATTTGCTGCTTCTCTGCCCGTATTTTGGTATCTGTGTCTGATTTTCTTATTTGTGGTACTTATGTCTTTAACTATTTCAGAATACACAGTAAATATTTTTTTTTTAAAGATGTCATAGATGCTTGAATTGATGGGCTCCTATGCGTGACAACCCTACACTTACCTTATATGTGTTCCAGAATTTCTGCCGGCAGTCTGCAAAAATATCCTCTTTTCCTTGAAGCAATCTCATGCCTGATGCAAAAATAGTTTCAAAGGAAAAGAAGATGTTAAAAATGGAAGGATGGACAAATCTATCCAAATTGCATATGGATCTTGCAAAGAAAAGAAACAGATAGCCTTGTGAAGCAAAAAAATTGTGCTTCTGCATAACCTCTAAGAAGCAAAGAGCGATGATTTTACTTCCCCACCCCACAAAGTCACAGTTTATAGGAAATGAAAATGATAGCTGGAACGGATGATGATGTTACCTAGTTGGTTCATGAAACATCTGCAAGAAAGCAACCAAGTTCTAAGAGCACCAAAGATCCTACAATCTCCTCTTCCTCCTCCTTCTCTTCCTCCTCCTCCTCCTCTCCTCTTCTTCTCCTTCCTCTCTCCTTCTTCTCTTTCCTCCTCCTCCTCTTCCTCCTCCTGCTCCTTTCCTCTTTCTCCACCTTCTTCATCCTCTCCCTCTCCTTCACCACCTCCTCCTCTCCTCTTCTCCTTCCTCTCTCTCCTTCTTTCCTCCTCCTTCTCCTCCTCTTCCTCCTGCTCCTCTCCTCTTCCTTCTCCTTCTTCTTCCTCTCCCCTCCCCTCCCCTCCTTCTTCTCCTCCTTCTCCTCCTCCACCCTCCCTCTCCTTCACTTTCCTCCTCCTCCTCCTCTTCCTCCTCCTCCTCCTCTCCTCTTCTTCTCCTTCCTCTCTCCTTCTTCACTTTCCTCCTCCTCCTCTTCCTCCTTCTGCTCCTCTCCTCTTTCTCCACCTTCTTCTTCTTCCTCTCCCGCTCCTTCACCACCACCACCTCCCCTCCTCCTCTCCTCTTCTTCTTCTTCCTCTCTCTCCTCCTCCTCCTCCTCCTCCTCCTCCTTCACCTTCCTCCTCCCCCCTCCATTCTCTTTCTCCTCTACTCTGTAAACCTCCATAAATCGCACCTCACCATCCACAGAACGGCCTTCTCCGTCGCTGGCTTTGCAACCGGGCGCCCGCCAGAGAGGCGCGCTTGAAACTTCACCCGTCTCCCCAGCGACCGTTGTGGCTTCTAGTGTGTGTCTTTGTGTGTGTGCGTGTTTGGGGGGAGAGGGGGCATCCCCATCCCCGCGGAGCCCTCTGCACGTGCTCAGAGGAGGGGAGGCGCGACCCAGCCAGGTTCTCCCCCCTCCCCTCTTCCCTCCCCAAGCCCCAACTCACCGGAGTAGAAAGCCAGGATGGCCACGGGCGCGCCCACCAGCTGGTCGCAGCCCACCTTGGCCAGCACGGCAGCCGGGGCTCGCCCGGGCAGGAGCCGCTCCAGCATCCGCAGCCAGAGGTAGTTGAAGTTGGCGTGGAAGGTCAGCGCCACCAACGCCACCCGCCGGGTCTGAGCCCAGTCGGCGGGCTGGCCCGGCCGAAGTCGGAGCCGCTGCTGGACGGCGTCCCCCGCCGCGAAGAGGCTGCCGTAGAGCCCCACGTTGCAAAGCCAGGGCGAGCGGCGGACCAGGCGAGCCAGGCGTTGCATCCTTCGCCGGGGCTCCCAAAGCAGCAGCAGCTGCCGCCCAGCCTTCGCCGCCCCCGCGTTCCCACCCAGCCGCCACACGCCACTCCCTCCACGCGGGGTTGTCGGCGCTGCCTTCCTTGCCTTGGAAACAGCCCCCCACCCCACCCGCCAGATAGATACCGATACAGACAACAGATACGGAAGACCAGAGTTGGAAGGGACCTTGGAGGTCATCTAGTCCAAACCCCCCAACCAAGCAGACCCTGCACCATTTCTGACAGATGGCAATCCAGTCGCTTCTTCCAAGCTTCCAGGGATGAAGCTCCCACAAATTCCAAAGGCAAGCAATTTCATTGAATATAGAGTTGGAAGGCACCTTGGAGGTCATCTAATCCAACCCCCTGCCCAAGCAGGAGACCCTATGCCATTTCTGACAGGTGGCAGTCCAGTCTCTTCTTGCAAGCTTCCAGGGATGAAGCTCCCACAAATTCCGAAGGCAACTTCTGTTCCATGGGTGGATTGTCCTTCCTGTCAGAAAGTTTCTCCTTACTTCTAAACTGAATCTCTCCCTTGTTCAGTTTTCATCCATTATTCCTTTCCAGGTGGGGAGTTGCCCCCCTGCCCTAGTCAGGAAGGGGCTTCAGACTTCCTGCCCTGGTTGGAATAGGACCAAGGTTTGGGGTTCATTGGAACCCCAGAAAGTCTCTGGATAGGTTCAATTCTCCCCCCGGAATCTTTGGTGCTATCTGAGCATGGTTGGTAGAAGTTATTTTCCTAACAACAACCCTGTGAGGTGGGCTGGGTTGAAAGATGGATTAGGCTGAGATCACCCAGCCAGCTTTCATGCCTAAAGCAGGACTAGAACTCTCCATCACCTAGTTTCTAGGCTATAAAGGGGCTTCAGCCTTCCAAACCCGGTTAACTAGAGTTGGGGACACCTTGGTTCAGAACCTCAGAAACCTTCTGGATAGATTAGCATTTCCCCCCTGAAGTCCTTGATGCTCTAGAAGTATGGGTTGCTAGATATAACTCCTGCCTGTTTTCCTAACAACAACCCTGTGAGGTGGGCTGGACTGAGAAGACGGTGCTGGGTCTATGACAATTCGCCATGGCCAACTTGCCAATGGGATAATTCACCATGGGACAAGAGCTACACTAAGATCAATGAAATTGTGGAATAGAATCATTCAGAAAGGATGCCATAGAAGGGACAAAAGGAAATGTGAATTGCAAAAATGAATTTTTTTAAAAAAATAATTAAATAGAATTGTTAAACTGTCCCACAGCAAGTTGTCCTGCAGCAAGTTGGCCATATTGAATTGGCCATGTTGAATTGGCCACGTTGAGTTGGCCACGTTGAGTTGGCCATAGTGAGTTGGCCATGGTGAGTTGGCCATAGCAAGTTGTCCCATTCCGGACAGCGCCTGGGCTGAACTCACCTAGCCAACTTTCATGCCTGAGCAGGATTAGAACTCCGTGTCTCCTGGTTTCTAGGCCAATACCTTCACCCCTACACCAAACTGGGTTCTTTTTGATCCCAAAAGATGGACCATGGAGTAACTAGTGGGGAGGTATCAGCATCCTTAGTGGAACCTTCAAATGATACCCCACTGGTGACTTCAATAAAAGAGTCTTGTTCATTTTACAAAGAATTGATTGATTGATGTCTTCTCATTGGAATAATGTTTTATAATGGAATAATGTTTTATCCCAATGGTCCAAGACAATTGCAGGCAACTAGACCTAAATCCCACCCCGTGCAGGGACAGAGCACGTCCGAACCCGGCAGCTGCCCAACTACCTATAAAGCTCAAACGAAACTCGCTCGGACCGTGCAAACACGCTTTTGCACGTCATCCTTCCCCGCGCATGCTCCATCGGGGGGGGGAAGACGTCATCTCTTTCCTCGAGCCCCGTGAGGAATGTTCCATTCATCAAAGGAGGAGGAGGAGTAGATTCTACCAAAGCTTTCAATCTCCCAGCAGAAATTCCCCCAAGCCGATCGAAAGGATTCCCCCCTCGCCCCCAAGTATCTCCGATTTGAATTTTTTTTAAAAAAAACCCTTAAAATTTATTTTCTTTCTTTCTTTGGGTTTTTTTTGGGGGGTGTGTGGGTGTGTGGGGGGGTGTTGTTTGGTACGTCGCTCGCTCTAGCTCCGCCCAAACCCTGTCAATCCAGGTGGGCGCGCGCTCTACGGAAGCCGAAACGGCTCAAAGGACCTGGGGGGGGTGGAAGAGGGCGCGTGCGCGCGCTTTCCCCCCCCCTTTCCCCCCTCGGCCCCGCCCTCCGCACGCTCTGCGGACGCCGCCTGGCGCTTCGTCAGCGCGGCTGCCGACGTGGAGCCGGCCGAGGCCGCGGCTAAGGCGGAAGTATAGCCCGTCCTTCGCCGCCGCCGCCGCTCGAGCACCTGCGGCCATGGAGAGCTCCTTGGAGAAGGTGGGCGCTTCCCTGGGGGGGGAGGGGAGAGATCTCTGGGGAAAGGGGGGGGTCACTGATCAAGGATGGGGGGGGGGGCTAAGCTGTCATAGGAGCCCGTATGGGGGAGGGGAGGGGGGAGAAGATGCGCCTGGTATTCATAATGGAAGGGCAGTGATGTCAGCTCGGCGGCTGTGTGATCATATTCAGAAGTGGACCCCGGTATTTGCATCGTGGAGGATCTGGCGGTAGACGGGACCGCGGGGATTTGTGCATGAATAATAGGGGCCGCTCTGTGCGTGCAGATAGGTAGGTAGATAGATAGACAGACTAGATAATAGATATCTGCACATACATAATGTACCCCTATTATTAATGCACAAAGCACGATTGCATATAGAGAGATATAGATACTGTAGATAGATAATCTAGATAGAGATAGATAGATAATATATATTTGCACACACATAATGTACCCCTATTATTAATGCACAAATCACGATTGCAGATGGAGAGATAGAGATAGATAGATGCCGTAGACAGACAATCTAGAAAGATAGATAGATAGATAATATATATTTGCACACACATAATGTACCCCTATTATTAATGCACAAATCAATACAATTGCAGATAGATATAGATTACATTAATGCACAAACACACATACATATTAATGCATAGATAGATAAATAGATATAGATATGCATTGATATGTGCTTGTGTGTTTGTGCATTAATCCTATATGTTTATGTGTGCATTTAAATTATATGGATTTAGGATTTGCTTATCACATTTCTATACTGCCTATTACACTTGCATGATTCTAGGGGATTTGCAGATAAAATTCTGTGTGTATTGCCGTAATAATATATGTGTAATTATCTATTACCTTAATATTATATGTGTGTGTATTGGATGTGTGTTGCATTAATATTATATATATTATACCCGAAGAAACCTAAATACCTAAATACACACACACACACACACACACACACACACACGCATATATATCTTTTATATGTATGAATGTATATGTATATATGCGTATTGCCTATATATGTGTGTGTGTGTGTATGTATGTATGTATGTGTGTGTATATATATATATATATATATACATATATGTGTGTGTGTGTATATGTATATGCATACATTCATATTATATATATATATATATATATATACATATTCATATTATATATATATATATATATACATATATGTGTGTGTGTGTATATGTATCTGCATACATTCATATGTGCATTAATTTTATTATGTATACAGTAGTATATATTATATATGTTACAGAAACACAAATGTGTTCATGTGTGCGCACATAGGTGCATGTGTGTGTGTGTGTGTGTGTGTGCATATGTATTTAAGCACCTATTTGTTACACTCATAACTTCATTCATACATTAAATGGATTCTGTCCAAGCTAGTCCCCCCTCAGCCCTGTAAGATCATTGGCTGGCTTTGGGCCAGTCCCTCCTTCTCAGCAGGTGCAGTGGGGAAGGTGGTGGCCTAGATTCCTTAATTCTGGGGCTTTCAGATGTCCTGAACTGCAGTTCTGAATTCTTAGCCAAAAAGTTTGGGAAGTTGCAATCTCCATCTTTGTCAATTGCTCCAATTGTGGGGAAAACTGATGTATGCAAGTCAGATATTTAGAGGTGGTGTTTGTTTTTATTTTATACTAACAAGCAGACTTCTGGTGAATTTGTGACCTGCAATTGTGAACGGATTAAATCTTTTTTCTTGGCACACATGCATGTACATATATCCAATGCCATTTTATATGGTAAATGTGGACGATTTTATAATGGCATGTCAATATTCGTTTGATAAAGTCACTTGCCGTCTTGCCTGAAATGGAGATAATCCCAGCAGTGGAAGAGAAAATCAATCACTTTTATTTTTTTCTTAATCTTTGGAGAACGGGAAGCCCTGGATTTAGACTTTGGTGCTGAGATTACTAATCAAAAGGATATCGGTTACCAAATTTTGAAGGCATGAGTTACAGGCACTTACACAGGTGACTTTGGACCAGTACTTCCTCCTCTCTCAGCCCAATCAATGTCACAGCTTTGTTGTTGTGGGGAAAATAGGAAGAGGAAGTATTTGGTTATGTTCGCCACCTTGAGTTATTTATATATATATGTAAAACAAGGATATAAATAAATACAGGCTCTTCCAGTTTAACAGAGCTAAACTTTGTGAGGATTTGGGATTCACTTTGAATGAATGGATCTTTATTCGTTCATACTTTGAATGTAGAAACGAATGTCGGCCACGTAACTCTAATTCAAGGGTGCTAAAATGGACCTCTAAAATAAAGATTTATTGATAGGAAAGCCATTAGTGTTTAGTGATAAATGACCAGCACAGGGAAGAGGAATTGTAGTTTGATCAGATACCGTTGAATGCTTAAGCATTGGTTACTTAGCCTGTTCGCATTGACTACAATTTAAAGATTTATTGCTCATGTTATGAATGCTGGAACAATTTATTCAGGGTTTTTTTTTCCCGATGTGTCAAAAGTTCTTTGTGCTATTTCCATGCTCCTGTGAATAAGATAGGAAGCACATGGTCCAGTGAATTAAAAAAGTTTGACCTCAATTCTCCAATCAGAAGAAACTGGAATATATTAGGAGGGTCTGATAAATCGTAAAAATTGCTCTGTCGGTTATTTCATTTGATGTTGCATGAGGTTTCGAGATTATTTCCCGAATTGATCTCTTGGTTAATTTGGGTGATTTTCACTCAAAAGGCATGGAAAAAAACCCAAATATCTTACCTGCAGCCCAAAGCCAAAGCAATTGTCTTTATTCCATAAAATAAAAGGAATAAGGAAGAGCCTGCAGTGTGTGTGTTTACTTGGGGTCCCGGAATCAGGATTTGAAACCAGTTTGTTCACATATATAGAGTCCAAAGTTCTTTCTCATGGGTTCAATGACATGAGCTTTACTTCCTCTGGTGGTGCCCGGCTGCTTGGCTTGCTGTGATTGTGAACATAACTTTGGTTTGCTGATAGAGAGTCCGGTATGTGTTAAGAAGCTGATGGTGGAAAAACTACACAATCGTTGATAGATAATTGAAATACTTTGGGTCTGCTTCCTTGAAGGATGAGAAGAAGCCACAAGGGTCACAGTATCGATGAACGAGGGATGTTTTTCTTCAGGATGTCAGGGCTCTGACAGTTGCCCCCATTTAAATCATGAGTCTCCAGCCAAAAGTCCAAAACTTAAAGAAGATTTATTAGGGGCAGACATGCTGGCGCTTCCTGGATGTAGCTGACTCTGAGGCACATCATTCATTGTCATCCTTGACCCTGGTTTCCCCCACCCCTTGGGTGTATCGTAATTCATATTCTCCAATGGAACGCATCCATAGCCAAGAATCATCAGTCATGCTTTCCAGTTAGAATTTTGCGTGGCAGAAACTTCAGTCACCTAGAAACTATTCTTGAAAACATTTATGGAATGTTTTGTGGCTAGCTGGCAGCAGGTGCGGACGGCTGAGGAGAGCAAGGACTCAGATGAGGGGCCAGGACCATTAGGGAGTGGACTGCTGCCTTCAGAGATTGTGGGGGCTGGCAGCAGCGATGAGGAGGTTCCCGAGGAGCCTGTGCCAAGTGTGCGTGCATGCAGGATTGCTCATAGAAAAGAGCAGTTACAACAGCACGGGTGACTCGGGAGTAAGGCTGCAAGGTAATGGCCCCTCCTTCAAGAAGATAAAAGCCAGCTGTGAAATGAATATTTTGCAGAAGGCAAAGACGTTTTGAAACTCCAGCCTTGTGGACGTTCCAGTATCCTGGGTTTTTTATTTGAAGATTCTTATATTGTGAATTATTTCTTGTCTTGTTATCTTTTGGTAAGTCTCACACAGTTTGGCAAGGCTTGTGCTTATCACAGCTAATTACTTTGCAGCAGCATTAAAAGGTTTCTCTTCCCTTTGGATTGTGTTTGATTTGTTGGAAAAGGGTGTGGGTCAGAGCAGAATGCAAGCTGCCCACTGCTCCTCCCTCCCTTTCTGTTGGCAAATCTAAAAAGACCACAGAAATATTTTATGAGTTGACACAGGACTCAGGGCCGAGGTACAGGTACTCCTCAACTTAAAACAGTTTGTTTAGTGACCGTCACTGAAAAAAAGGTGACTTAACACAGTTTTTCACAGTCGCAACCTTGGTAGCATCCCCATGGTCACGTGATCAAAATTCAGACTTAAACGGCTGTGGCTGTGTCCCGAGGCCATTTTTTATATCATCAAATATTCTATTCTATTCTTTTTTTCAACCTTTTGGCAAGCAAAATCAACGGGGAAGCCAGGTTCACTTAACAACCGGGTTGTCGTAAAATGGGGCAAAACTAACTCAACTGTCTTGCCTACAAACAGAACTATTATTAGGCTCAATCGTGGTCGTAAGTCGGGGATTACCTATAGTTTAAGTCCACATAATGGTCCTCCTGCCCATTGAGGACAGTCTTGCTCAACTGGCAGTCCCCATTATTATTTTTTTCTGGAAATTAAATATACAAAAAGGGAAACATGAGCTAACATGAGCCAATCGATTTTTAAATACTAAATCGCAGTGACAGAATTCTCAACTTATCCAGCGGTTTCTTAGAAAAAAGAAACCTTTATTTGCCATGTCCCAACAAAAATGACACAAATTGTACTTAGTTTATTTGGCATACCTTGGCATTTCCTCCTTACTCATGATACATTTTGACTGATTTGGCAATAATGACCTCTCTATTTTATCAGGTGGAAAAGAATTTAGCACACGCTCGTTTGACAAATCCATATAATGCTTCTTGTTGGCGAAGTGTGCTTTGCCATCTTGACTTCAGTTATAGTGGCTTGCAAAGTCCTTTGCTAAGTCACATTAAGTGAGATTAAAAAAATATTCTCCTGTAGCAAGTGAAGGAATGAAGTAATCTTATTATGGAAGGAATATTCCTGCTAGGAATATTATATGATGATTAGCATAACGGTCTTTCAAGAAAAGAAATTAGCATTAATTTATTATATCGAAGGGACACTTTTCAGATGGGAGGCTTTAACCAAACACCAGCAGGAATCTTTCTCTCTCCCTGTGCTTGATAAACATTGAAAACAAATGTTTACAGATCCCCGTTGGGAATACATTTGCAGCCCAGCAGTATCGATGCAGCTGTGAGATGCCAACCAGCTCTTTTATGCTTTGTTTTTTTTTTAATTTTAAAGGTGAATCAGACCTTCAGCTCCAACGTTTAAACATATGAAAAAATAATACAAAGTACCCTTAGGAGGGGAAAAATGTAGAGAGGGGCTCATATCATTTGTTGAAGTCAATATCGTTCGTTAAAGTTGTTATCTTCTCAAAGCCACTAGTTGCTTATCCAAGTTTATCCCCCCCCACCAAGTTTTCTTTATTTATATAACATATAAAAATTCCTTTTCAATCAAATAGTGTGTTGTCTAGATACAATTGCTTTTAGACAATCACAAAGTGTTTACAATAACATTCATGACAATAGCAATACTACTGTAATAACAATAATATTTAGCTTGTCCATTTTAACAAATTTCCATTTTAGCATTCATCCTTTTTATGTCTCTCTATGGGCTTCGTTTATATTTCTGAAAAGGTTGCTATTACCAATCACCCTCCAAGTACTTTGAAAAAGATTTACCTTGTTACCTGCGCTGTACATAATAATTAGGCGCCTGTTTTGTTGTTGTAGATTTATTGATTCTCTGTGATGCTGGGTACAAACACACTCCATTTCCAGGATATTTGTGTTGTGCTTATGTGTGTGTGTGCTTGACGCCTTAAAGCGCTAACCATTATTTTACTGTATCTCTCTTACTTTAATCCTCAGACCAGGCAACCAATTATAAATAACACAAGTGCGGCTCTTCCTATAATTTAGAGCTTATCTTGAGTTCATACATATCAGCTTTTTAAAATAAGACATTATTCCCGGCTAGCAAATGCTTACTCCTTACAATAAAAAGCCCGTGTTTTCCCTTATCAAATAGGAATGCACCAAGACTTGAATGGCACGTTGTCCAAGATTGAAAGAGAGATTTGAAATACCTAGATTGCCCCTTATTCTCACCAAATTTCCCCAGAAATTTAAAAAAAAAAAAAGTGAGGATAATAGTTTTCCTCCAGCTACTCGTAAGAGTTTTGAACTGCTGGTGGATGCATAAATAGCTGCCTTTTTTTTTGTTTTTGCAACTTCAGGATAAAAGATCCCATACAACCTGTTTCAAGTCCAGGTAGACCTGATACCCAAGGGGTAAAAAGCAAGCAGTTGAAATGCATTTGTCTCACAAAGAAGAGAAGCATTTGAAGTTACCCGACCTTTAAAAGCTGTTCTTCAGTGAAGGAGATCTCAGATTTTTAACTCTGTGGAATCTCTGAAAGGCAAGCGCGAAAACCAGAGAGAAAAATTCCAGAAAGAGCCACGAGATGATTCACTGTGGAAAATGGACAGCATAAGTCTAATCAGAGTTTTCCGTTAACATGGCGGCTCTGGAGTTAATGTATTTCCCTCCCAAATGATAGCAAGGACTTTTAAAAGAAAACCGAGATATTTCTTAAAACATTTCTTCAATTCAGCTTCGTTCTGGGAGACTACAATTCCTGTCATGAGCCGGTTTGGGAATGGAACGTTACCACATTATTGACTTTGTTTTTCCTTCTTTTTCTTTCTAAATAACAGGTGGTTGACCCTACCTTAGCAGAAATGGGAAAGAATCTCAATGAGGCCATGAAGCTGCTTGAAGACAATCAAAGGTATTTAATAGTCTTGGCAGAATTTCAAGAGGATTGCTGCTAATAATTATGCTTGTGGATCCTGTTTTAGGGAAATATATACTTCAGTCAATCAGAATAGAGCTGGAAGGGATCTTTAAGGTCTTCTAGTCCAACCTTTCGCTCAAACAGGAGACACCGTTTTAGACAAGTGACTGTCCAGTCTCTTCTTAAAAACCTCCAGTGATGAAGCACCTACAACTTCTCATTCATTCATTCATTCATTCATTTATTCATTCAAGTTATATGCTGCCCATATTACTATTGAAGCAATTATGAGTGGCTAAGGGTGCCCCTTGGCAGTTGCACCAAACTTAGCTTTTTGAAAACTGAACGTTCGCTCTGTTCACACAATGCAGTAAACCACCCACCAGCCCGCTAGAATTTATTCTAGCATGGTGTGTGAATCCAGCTTCTGTAGCGATGGAGGCTGTAACGTGTCTTCTCACCCAGCAAATTAGGTTCATGACATCATCCTAAAGTGATGTCACTGCAGCTAAGCAGTCACACTAAAATAAACTTCAAACAGCCAGTGGTATGTGATAGATATTTCCTTATTCATACACAGGTTTTTCTTGCCTGTCCTATTGTTGGGAGAGAGAGAGAGAGAGAGAGAGAGAGAGAAAAGGGATAATTTTGGTTTTATGTGTTCCTGCGAAAATGATGCAAAGCTGGTTTTTAAAAGAAAGCACAAACCGATTCAGAGGTCAGGGTGACATTTCCTGTTATGAATCAGTGGGCTGTGCTTTGCTTTTGATAAGACAAATGAGTCATCCTTTGATTTCGGCAGTACACAATTGGACAAACAAATAAGACTGGCTGACCAGCGTTGTTTCGGCATGGAATTTTTTTTTTTTTAACCTGGTCATTTCATTAAAAGGGAATTGGATTCAGCACCTTGGCAGCTATGTAGCTAATCCAGTGTGGCTCTTTTGAAGGAAATCCCGTTATAGGAGAAAATATATATTGGCCAATCTGTCTCCAATTCCTGTTGTTTTGTGTTAAAATTAGGAAAGTTGAAGAAGAGAATGAAAAGAACTACACAAGAAAGGATATTCCTGGGCCACTTCAAGGCAGGTAAATGATCTCTGTTTATGGTGTGTCCACCCCCCCCACACTAATAATTTGGGTATTTTAATTTAGGGAAATTGAAGCTGAGGAAAGAGAATAATCTGAATTCGTTTGCCAAATCACGCGATGTTGGTAACTGATAGCCACACTAATTGTCATCAGTGTGATGTGTGATTGTCGCTAATGTTGGGGCAAATGGATGATTGGTTTGTGTAAAGCTGAAGAGGCCATTTGGGCAACGGACTCCAATTTCATACTCAATACAACAGTCTAAATCATTTCTCGGTCTCTCTATATCAAACTTCTTAGCCGCCCATTACCCTCATAAAAAGGTTCTTAGCAACCTTAAGATGGGCGAACTTCAACTTGCCCGCGGCCGTTAAGCAAATCACTGTGGTTATTAAGTGAATCACATGGACGCTAAGCAAAACCAGGTTTTCCCTGTTGACTTTGCTGACCAAAAGCAAAAGTCACCATTGGGGATCATGTGTCTTTGAGAGATTGCTTATCCTCGTCAACACATCCTGGTTGCCAAGGGCCGAAATTTTCATCATGTGACCAAAGAGTCACTAACAGTTGTAAGTGTGAGGACCGGTTGTAAGTAACTTTTTTCAGGGCCGTCGTAACTTTGAACGGTCGCTAAACCTGTTGTGGTTCACTGGCAACCTGTGCAGTAGGGGAAGAACGGGGACCACTCTAGGAGTCTGGGGAGGACTCGGATGAGGGTCCTGCGTCCGATGCAGAGATGGGGCCGGGACCACATGGGAGTGGGGTGCTGACTCAGGAGCCTCCGGAGTCTGGCAACAGCAAGGCAGAGGACCTAGGGGAGCCTGTTCCCAGTGCGCGTATGCACAGAGCTGCTAGAAGGTGAGAGCAGCTGAAACAAAAGGGGCGACTCAGGAGTAAGGCTTGGAGGCGATTGTCCCTCCTATAAAGGATAAAGGACAGGCAAAGATGATGAAACCTTTGCAGGAAGCAAAGTCGTTCACTCTGTTCAGATTAATCCTTGAAGCTCTGTGTGGACTTTGTACTTCGGTTGGTTTTTTTATAGTTCATTTCGTACTTTTGTTGTTGGCAGCAATTCAAAGGAGAGAAAAGTGGGTGCTTATCTCGAGGAACTGTTTGGGACTCATTACCGGCTGGGAATGTACATAATTCCCAGCGTTGAAATAAAACAAGAGTTGGTTTAACTAAGTGTGTGCTAAATTACGGTCTCAGAAGCCTTGGTCAGAATGAAACCAATGATCGTAAGTCAAGGACTTACCTGTATGAAGCACGTCTACTTTAAAGTCATCATCTTATGCCTCATGATCAAGATGGATTTGTGTTTCTCTCCCTTCCTCCAGCGGACAGGACATGGTGAGCATCCTCCAGCTAGTTCAGACACTTATGCATGGAGACGAAGAAGAAGAATCCCTACAGTCTTATCGGTAACTTTTGGTTTAATAGAGATCTGTCCAGGTTGTGGAAAGGGTTGGAGGTGTCAGGCATAAAGAATCAGGGTCGCATATTAAGTTCTACTTAAGATTTTTTTGCTCAAGTCTGCACACCCATCTAGTCAATTCGGAGCCAGCACTAAATTGCTGCTAGAGTCAACAGAATTCAAGAGGGGTTGGATTTACAGCATTTGTGGACATGTAATGATTCCAGGCTGAGTATTTTCTTGACTCTGCCTCCCAGGTTCCACCTTTTCTTCTCTTACAGAAGGACAAGTTTTGCTCATGTTTTTTAAGATGCAAAGTCATTATCTTTAAGATTCTCTCCGAACACATAATATACCTAATGTCTTGCTCTTTTTTAAAGTATTCCTTAAAAAAGCATGCTTAAAGCAAAAGGAAATCGGGTTTTGCAAATATTCTTATGCCTTGGGTAGATGGGGAGCGGTATCTTTCGGAAGATTAAAGTGATGACAGATTTGAAGAAGCCCATGCTTGCTGATCTACAGGTTTGATTTCCTGCTTCTCAGGAAACAAAAATTAGTGGCAGGCAATGTTGATTACCTGTAAGCGTAAAAAATTAACAGTGAAGGAAGTAATTCCTTAACAATTCCATAACATGGGATGTAGAAGGAAGATACAAAAGATCTTGAGAGACCTTCGCATCCAGGCCACTCGTTGTTTGAGATCCTACCATCAGGAAGACGATATAGAGTGTTGAAAGCCAGGACAAGTAGATTTAAACATAGCTTTTACCCAAGTGCTGTGATCAGGTTAAATGCAGAGTTATGAATCTGGTGGTCTTAACATATATATATATATATCCTGGTTGTACAGTTTTTAACTGTTATTTGTTTTAATTTGTTTTACATTGTTATTTGTATATGTCTTTTGGTATTGTTCAGTTGTATGCTGTGGAAGAGCACCTTATTTCGTTGTTCTCAGGTTTCTGAGTACAATGACAATAAATTTATCTTATCTTATTTAAGGAACTGAAAAAGTAGCCAGAAAAAGGTTGAAGTTTCCAGGTGGCAGAGGAACTGAAGTCTACAACCAAGTGTTTTCTTGGTGGGGGGGAAAGATCATTAGAAGCCACCAGAGGAAGAAACCCATCAAGCCAATGATGGCTTAAAAGCAAGTTAAAATCCAATCTACATCATACAGTGGACGGGATTTTAACTTGGTCTTAAGCCAACACCAGCTTGAGCAGCTGTCTAATCACTCTTTCGGACCAAAAATAAATACCGCTTAAATGTGATACATCCAGTAAAATGCCCCTTGATCATTTTTTTTTGATGTATTAGGGAAAGGCTTTTCTCAGCCTACAAATGAAAGTGTGATTTTTTTTGTCATATTCTCTTTTTCTCTCTCCTGGCTTGCAGGCTACAAAATGTTGGGGAGCAGGGACACATGGCTCTCTTAGGACACAGCTTGGCAGCTTATATTTCCATCCTGGACAGGGACAGACTGAGAAAACTTACTACCAAAATCCTTTCTGACACAACCCTGTGGCTCTGCAGGCTCTTCAGGTACCCTTGTGTCGCTAATACTGAGTGTAGCCTTTATCCTAAGTGTGTAGGAAAGGAAGTCCCATTTAATCTAAACATCCAGAAGCTAATTAGGAAGACAAAAGGCTACTTGGACTGTCAGTATTATTATTGTTGTGTTTAGCTTATAGCGTTGTTACAATAGCCGGGATATCAGCATAGTAGTAATTTGGCTTTCCAAGGTTCCAGCCCTGTTATAGGACGTGCATGCGCGCTTCCCAAGGTTTGCCATAGGAGGGTGAGCTGGCTTTGCACCAGAGAGAAAGACGAACAGATCTTTCCTGTAGCATCGCCCCAAAACCCCTTCCCTTCCTGGAGCTGCCTTGCAAGCGGGAAGGTTCAGAGCTGTCCGGAATCTGCCTGCCTGCACAGAGCACCGCTCGTCTCCCCACAAAAGTGGTACCTATTTATCTACTCAATGTAGAATATGCTTTTGAGCTGAGGCAAGTGATGGGAGCTCACCCTGCTACACCGTGCTAGGACTCGAGCCGGCGGAGCTGTGACCCTCTCCAGTGTGATTAAACCGCTGAGACACCGCGCCCCTTATTGTCGGTTAATAAACAGTACCTACAGTTGGTGATCCACTTTGGTGGCGTCTCTTTCTGCACTTTCAAAGGCCTCTTTTTATGTGTCTTAGCCATGTTAATTACAAGCTTAACGTAGCGTTTTCGTCCCCCAAGGTTTTTCAGAATCCTCGCTGGGAATAAATTGCTTCAATTTCACATGAAGCAAGTGAGCTGGCACCCTTTTCAGGATGCTCACGTTTGATTCATCGTTGCTCTTAACAGGTTTGAAAACGGGTCAGCCTACTACCACGAAGATGATCGCGAAGGGCTTTTGAAAGTCTGCAAGCTGGCGATTCACTCCCGCTATGAAGATTATGCCACTGAAGGTTTTAATGCTTTATATAACAAGCAGCCAATGGTGTACATCAGTGCTGCGGCAAGAACTGGCTTGGGCCAATTCCTCTGTAGTCAGGTAAGTTGAAATGGGCGCAGAGTTTTTGGCCTGCAAATCACCGTTACCTCTTCCTTTGCCGCCATCGTATTATTCTTTATTCTCGGTTAATTTGTTAACCTTGGATTCTGCATCTCTTTCTGCAGCTTGGCTTGCCTCTTTCCTGTATGTGCCGAGTGCCGTGTAACACGATGTTTGGCTCCCAGCATCAAATGGTAAGGCTTTGGATTTTGTTTTTTTTTTTTTACAAAAACAGAAATCAGTGAGACTCCTCTTGCCTATTTTTATGCTTTCTTCATGCTATTCCCTCCTTTTTCCTTTATTTTGCTTGGCGATAGGATGTCGCTTTGTTGGACAGACTGATCAAAGAAGACCTTGAATCTGGAAGGCTGCCTGTATTACTGGTGGCCAATGCTGGTGGGTGATTTTAGCAAATATGAACAAGCTGTTTTTTTCTGCAATGCTGGAGGGTGTGTGTGTGTGTGTGTGTGTGTTTGTCCCATAACAAATGTCCGTAGCGCTTGAGAAAGTGCTTCCGGGTGAGCTTGTCGGTCGTCGGTTGGAAAGCGGTGTTTGGGTGCTGAAGGAATCCTCGCGCCTTAGTTTCGTCGAAGGGGGGGAGGGTGGCTTCGAACGAAGAGCCGTCCCGATGGCGGTGGAGTTTCGCGTTACTCAGGAGGAGATTAAAAAAAGAGCCCGAAAAGCCCATCGACCGCGAGAAGGTACAAAGGAGGAGTTGAAGGTGGCGGGGAGAAGTGGGGGATGGCTGGCTGGCTGGCTGGCCTGTCGCTCAGCTCGCCTTGCCTTGGTCGTGCGTGCTGATGCCGATACCGATCCATGGATCGGTCCATGGATTGTACTGGTCCGTGGTACAAAAGAGGTTGGGGACCACTGGATTATGGGGTTGTTAAAAGAAGATGATGATGATGATGTGAGTCTGTGTATGTGTGTGTGTGTGTATGCAGTATGAAGTAGTTGGTATCAATGGTTGATCGCTCCTTTCTCTCTGATGGAATGAGTGGGTGGCCTTGAGGGAGGAAGGGAAGCAATACTACCTAGGAAACAATTAGGGAAGAGAGGCAGGAGCCATTCTCACAGGGAAGGAAGGGTTGACCGGGAGTGATGGGGGGGGCCTGTTGAGGAGCTCTGTTGTTGTTCCTGTCCCTCTTAGTGGCTCTTGTCTTCTTAGCCTCCCATTGCTGTTTCCTCTCCGTGCAGGCACCCCTGGGGCAGGGCACACGGACAAACTCGGTCGATTGAGGGAACTCTGTGAGCAGCACGGCATGTGGCTCCACGTCGAAGGGTAAGGGTGTCGCCGTTGGAGAAGCGCTTCGTAGGAAAACGTTCAATCCAGTCCAGGCGAGAGGGCACTGCTAGTAGGCAGGCAGCTCTGGTTCACACAGATGGAAAAGGCTATTGGGGCAGCTGTCAAAATGATTCAAGAGCTCTGGACAGGAAACGGAATGGAGAGAGGCATTCCCGGTGGTGGCAATTTATAATAGTGACAGATTGCGCGGCCAGCTGGATCCTTGTTCTACTTCATACGCTGAACACAGATGCATTTCAAAATGGCCTACTTAGAATGCTGAGTTCTGGAGAGAGACCTTAATACTAAACCTCCTCTTCTCCCATTGGGCTACCCGGCTGGCTTTCATGCCTAAGGCAGGACTAGAACTCTCAGTCTCCTGGTGATTGGCCCAAAGTCACCCTGCTGACTTTCATGCCTAAGGCGGGATTAAAACTCACAGTCTCCTGGTGATTGGCTCAAAGTCACCCCGCTGGCTTTCATGCCTAAGGCAGGACTAGAACTCTCAATCTCCTGGCGATTGGCCCAAAGTCACCCTGCTGACTTTCATGCCTAAGGCAGGACTAGAACTCTCAGTCTCCTGGTGATTGGCCCAGAATTACCCAGTCAGCTTTCATACCTAAGGCATGACTAGAACTCCCGGTCTCCCAGTTTCTAGCCCGGTGCCTTTACCATCAGGCCAAACTGGTTTACCTATTATAAATTTTATTCATTTGTTTGTTTAAAATGTAATAGAAATCAAAGGTGGCGATTTGAGGTGTTCTAACCAGCCTGCTGAAACGGCTTGTTTGTTTGTTTCAGGGTGAATCTCGCGACTCTGGCTTTGGGTTACGTCTCGTCTTCCATACTGGTACGTTGTGACTGTCGCTCTTGCTTATTTGCTTGTGTTTCTGTTTATGCACAAGCAATTCTTTGCATACATCCCAAAAGCAGAGAGGTGTTGTGTGTAAACTATTTAATTTACTTTCACTGTTGACTGTTTTAAAATGAAAAATAACCATGCGCTTCTTCTGGCTCTTAACATGTCCGGAAGGAGGATTATTTTGAACTGCACTTAATCAAAATGTGGCTAGCTGCTCGTATTCATCCAACAGATCACGTTTTAAGCTTGGTTGGCAGGCGAACCACTGTCTGTTTTTGCACCTGAACATTTTTTTTTTCACCCTGTGCTCTTATTTTTTAAACAAATCCTGGTGAGCCATTTTGGATCATTTTTTCATCCTCTCTGGATTCAGCCAGGTCTCATTAAAGAGGCCCGCAATCTCTCGTTTTTTCAGATGCGTTGAAAAAAAATAAAACATGCAAAATTTTGGAAAAATGAAAATATTCCCCCTGATGAGGAGGTAATCAGATCCTAGAATGTGCTGAGATGGACAGATTAACTTTAAAAGAAAAAGATAAAAAAAGACTCAGAATACTATTTGATATTGAATGGATTTTATGAGGGGCTTAAAACAAGGGGGAGAAGTTAGAGGAAGAGAAACGATGAACAGTCTTATTAAAAACAGGGAAGATATATAATTATAATTGTTCTAAATATTAAAAATATGAATGAGTTCAATACAAAGAATGGGAACTGTATTGTATGGGAACTGTAGTATTACTAGAGCTATTAGTTTAGGTGTTATTATAGTATTATTATTATTAGTAAATGGATAATATGTTTACAGTACTTTTACTTACAGTATTTTTTACAGATAATATTTTTTACAGTATGTTTCTTTTTTTGTAAATAATATATCTGAACAGAACGCTGTATTTAAAAAAATGTTTATTAATAAAATAATTTTTTAAAGAAGCCGCGTTTCCACTTCTCTAACCCCGGAGTGGCTAAGACACTGAGCTTGTCAATCAGGAAGGTCGGCAGTTTGCCGGTTCGAATCCCTAGCGCCACATAAGAGAGTGAGCTCCCGTGACTTGTCCCAGCTTCTGCCAACCGAGCAGTTCAAAAGCATGTTAAAAATGCATGTAGAAAAATAGGGACCCCTTTGGCGGGAAGGGAAGAGCGTTGCTTCGTGCGCCTTCGGTGTTTAGTCCTGCTGGCCACATGACCACGGAGACGTCTTCAGACAGCGCTGGCTCTTTGCCTTTGAAACGGAGATGAGCACCGCCCCCTAGAGCCGGAAATGACTAGCACGGATGTGCGAGGGGGGGATCTTCACCTTTTAACCCCGCCTTCTTTTTCGTAGGCAGCCACCAAATGTGACAGCATGACACTTACACTCGGACCCTGGTTGGGTCTTCCAGCAGTGCCAGCAGTGACTCTCTATAGACAGGAGGATCCGTCTTTGGTAGGTGGCTGGTCCATGATGCAGTGGAGGACAAGTATCAGGATAAGCTCTCTACAGCTCGTGGTTGACAGTAAATTGTAGCTGATCATCCCTCAGGGAGTCCCAATTGCTCATAACTCCTTGGGAAGACCGTCGTCATAGTCCAGGGGTGTCAAACACGATTTCATTGAGGGCTGAATCCAGATCGTATCTGACCTCGGGGCGGGCGGGGTCAGTGTGGCGGGGGGGCGTGGCCAGCTCGATGTCACTTGTGTCGGGGGCGCCTATGGTGGCCCGAGTGCTCTGCCAGCAAAAACAGGCTCCCGAGCTCCGTTTTCGGCTGCAACCCCCTCTGCTAGCGAAACCGGAGCTCGTGAGGGCTTCCCGTGCCCCTCCCAAACTCCGTTTTCATTGGCAGAGGCACGGCGGCCCTATTTCCACGGCGGCCCTGCGGATCCGGCTCCCCAGGCCTCGAGTTTGACACCCCTGATCTAGTCCATGATTTAAAAAAACAAAACAAAAACACCTGGGGTTGATGAAGTTCGAACTCCAGACTTGTCTGTGTTGAAAGTATGCACTCTATGGTCCAACTCAAATCCAGGTCTGTAGTTATATCACGGAGCAGGCCGCTTCATAAAAACCCGTGTCTACTTCTTGGAAGAAGCTCTAAAAGGGGAGGGAAAGATGGCCAAACACAACATGAGATGGATCAGCTCGTTTTGCTGAATGTAGGCGGACAGGCAGGCAGGGGTGGGGGTGTCAAGAAAGGAATCAGCCTAGAATCCTTACGTTCCCACAAATGGTCTAAGCCCAACCCCTCCTGAATTCCATTGACTCTTCCCCAGCACCAAGGTCATGCTGACCGTTGGTTGACTAAATTCTTGGGTAAAGGCATGAGCAATAACTTAGCTTAATTTGAACTTATTGTGTGGACCCAGTCCTTCTGACTTGACCTTGGATGATTCTTAATAATAAATGCTTCTCTCTCTCTCCCTCTCCCTCTCCTTCTCCTTCTCCTTCTCCTCTCCTCTCCTCTCTCTTTCTCTCTCTCTTCTGAAGTTCTACCTGCCCAGTTGACTTTGCTTTAGGAGGGAAATTACAAATTGAAAAAATAATAATAAATGCTTCTCTCGCGCACGCGCACGCTCCCCCTCCCTCCCTCCCTCCCTCCCTTTCCTCTCTCTCTCTCCCCCTTCTCTCTTTCTCTTTCTTTCCCTCCCCGCCTCCCTCTCCTCTCCTTCTCTCTCTCTCTCTCTCTCTTCTCTCTCTCTCCCCCCTTCTCTCTTTCTTTCCCTCCCCTTCCTCTCCTCTCCTTATCTCTCTCTCTCTTCTGAAGTTCTGCCTGCCCAGTTGACTTTGCTTTAGGAGGGAAATTACAAACTGAAAAAATAATAATAAATCCTTCTCTCTCTCTCTCTCTGTCTCTCTCTCTTTCTTTCCCTCCCCCCTCCCTCCCCTCTCCTCTCTCTCTCTCTCTCTCTCTCTCTTCTGAAGTTCTACCTGCCCTGTTGACTTTGCTTTAGGAGGGAAATTACAAATTGAAAAAATAATAATAAATGCTTCTCTCTCTCTTTCTGTCTCTCTCTCTCTCTCCCTCTCTCTCTCTTCTGAAGTTCTACCTGCCCCGTTGACTTTGCTTTAGGAGGGAAATTACAAATTGAAAAAAATAATAACAAATGCTTTTCTCTTTACTACTCCTTCGGATGTGAATTTGAGGCCTAGAAATCCCACCTTTTAAAATCTGAATTTCAATGATTTAAATAGGAGAAGATAGGTTGAGTTTTTCAGGCGGGCCTCAGGCGACCCTTTCTGGTTTCTGTTTCCCCCGCTTCTCTATATTGAGCTTTTGAGATGAGTAGAGGAAAATCCGACGAAACAAGAGGAGGAAGGTACCTCTGGCGCTTACTTCTTCATTGGATTTCTTGCAGTCGCTAGCGGCAGGCCTGACCTCCAGCCAGGTGGTAGAGAAACTACGTGCCCTGTCCCTCTGGCTCTCCTTGCAGTATCTTGGCCACGACGGAATCGTGCAGAGAATTAAGCATGCCTCCCAACTGGTAAGGAGCGCAAATTGGTTTGAGTTTTGGGTCTCCCTCAGGAAGTGACTGGATTCATTCTCAGAACTTGGGACCTCAGATTCATTGGTACAAAAAAAAAAAAAACCCTTGTTCCTTCTCTTCTAAAGGTGCCAGCAGTGGGAGGAAAAAAGCAGTGTGTCAAAACAAGTGTATCTCAACCTTGACAACTTGAATATGCAGGTGGACTTCAACTCCCAGAATTCCCCAGCCAGCTGGGAGTTGAAGTCCACGCATCTGCAAGTTGCCCAAGGTTGAGAGACTTTGTTTCTGAGCCTCTAAAGCTGGCTGGGGAATTCTGGGAGTTGAAGTCCAGACATCTTGAAGTTTGCCGAAGTTGAGAAACCGTGCGAAATACAAGAGTAAAACCATGCGAAAACATTTTCATTTTGAAATGTTAACATCTCAATATCACAGTTAGATTTGAATGGATCACTTAGCATTTTATGTAGATGTACACGACTGATACAGGCGCTGTGTTGGCGCAGTGGTCAGAATGCAGTATTGCAGGCTAACTCTGCCCACTGCCGGCAGTTCGATCCTGACTGGCTCAAGGTTGACTCAGCCTTCCACCCTTCCGAGGTGGGTAAAATGAGGACCCAGATTGTTGGGGGCAAGAAGCTGACTCTGTAAACCGCTTAGAGAGGGCTGTAAAGCCCTGCGAAGTGGTATATAAGTCTGCTGTTGCTTTGGAAGGCAGGAAGGCAAGCATAATGGCAGAATGGTTAGAATGCAGTGTTTCAGGCTAACTCTGCCCACTGTTAGGAGTTTGATCAAGGTTGACTCAGCCTTCCATCCTTCCAAGGTTGGTAAAATGAGGACCCAGATTTTTGGAAGCAATATACTGACTCTGTAAACGGCTTAGAGAGGGCTGTATATCACTACAAAGCAGTATATAAGTCTTAAGTGCTATTGCTATTCATTTATCTTTGGAATGGTTCCCCTGATTTTATTTATTTCTTTTTTAGAGTCAACGGCTACTGGAGAACCTGAAGAACCAAGATTTTATTCGAACCTCAGTACGTTTCCATTTTCAACCTTTCTTTTTCCAAAATGCCCCCTCCAAAAATAGCCTAGTGGGGGCAGAAGGTTGATTTAAATGTCCTCTCAAAAGATTTCCTTCTATTTTTTTTCCAAATTTTATTTTCAAGGTTGAAGATGAATTTAGTTCTCCTGTGGTGGTGTTCAAGTTTTCGCCAGAAAAGTCGCATATAGGTGAGGACTGCAGAAGGAAACCTCCTCGTGATCCATAGACCTGTATTTTTTTTTTAAAAAAAAAATAGTACCAAACCAATCATTTTATTGATAATCTACGCTCATGAATGCTGCTACTTTTAGCATCAGCAAGTGAGAAAAGCAGACACTTAATTTAGGTTATAGCTTTCTAATATTTCCCCCTCCCCCCATTAGAGATCTTAAAAAGGATATTTAAGATGCTATATGTTTTACATTTTTTAAAGATAGATCTTGGAATGACTACCTTATGCCATTGCTTTTGAAAAATTCTATAAATTGCAGGCTTCTGTCTGATATGATGGCATCTATTATTCACGTGAGCAAATTATCTGCAGGAAAATCAGGGCTGTATGCTTTTAAAATCCCGTATTATTTGTTTGTTTGATTGTTTGAACTTACATGCAACCTGCCGGTCGCATAGTTTATTAGAATATTATTTTAATGAGCAGTGTATCAATATTTTGAAATCTATAAAGTAAGAATTAAACCTTGTCATCTTAACTTGTATAAAAAATAACTCTAGTTATTGAGGAAAAAAAATGCTTCTAGTGGCATGTTAATTTCTTCCTACTAAATCAGTGTCACTTTTTCTTTCTTGGAGTTCAGATCAGATGCTATACGCTGCGCAACCGTCTTCGGTCACTGGGAACGAGAGGGACATTGGTGATACCTTTAACCAGTGGGTAGGTACAGTTGCTTCTTAACAGCGTGCAGATCACGAGTTTGGGACTCAAATCCTGTCAGTGTTCCAACTAGCCAACTCCAAACCAATAAACTCAGAGACCAGCATTTTCTCAAAGTTCCATTTTATTAGAGTTGTCATATTGGCACATCTGGGAAAACCCAAATCTGAAAGTTTTGGGTTTTCCCTTCAAAAAAGAAAAATCAAAGAGCCATCCTCTGCACCCATCAGTCCATCACATGGTGCAATCAACTCTTTCGTCCCAACTGGAGACATCCCTCCAGTCGCTCCCCTCCAGGTGCAGGGCAACATGTCCTTGACTCTCTGAAAAAGGAATGTTGTTGTGTCTAGTCTCCTACCCCACTATGAAATCCCCCCTCCCAAATTCCCAGGCACTGAATGTGGCAGCTTCGAAGCTTCCGTGTAAAAAACAGCTTCCAAGGCTGACACCTGATTTCTTCAGGGGTGAAAAATAACCCAGTGCATGCCTGTCGGATCCAAACTTTCTCAAACTTTCTGAAAAGAATGTACAAATGTTACTTAACCACACAAAGGAACAATGTTTGAGCAGATACGCTTGCCTTAAATTCTTTACTGGGGCACCAGTTCCCTCCAAGCAACTAGGACAGAAGCCTATTTTGAAATCTTCACAGATGAGAAAATAGCTTGTGATTTATATGCAGCAGGAAATCTGTTCCTTTCTTTAATCTGGGCTTTGCCTTGCTTGCTCTTTTTTTAAGCTTGGAGAACAGTTGGCGCAGTTGGTCCCTGCCAGCGGGGTGGATCTGGTTGATCTGGAGGATGAAGGCACCTGTGTGCGTTTCAGCCCTTTAATGACTTCTGCAGGTAACCGGCTTCCTTTTGTACCCAGTGGGCAATTTTCATTGATGGTGGCAAATGACGCACTTCCTTAAACATCGTCATTAGAGCCGTGGTGGTGCAGTGGTTAGAAGGCAGGATTGCAGCGGTTATGTGAAAAATGGCCATAAGTCAATTTTTCATTGCTGTTGTAATTCCAGTGGTTATTCAGTGAATGGGAGGTACTTGCTTGGGTTGCAGGATGACAAAGGCTGCCTTTGTACCGAAGACAGAAAACACGCTAACGTACCCAATCTTTTCAGTTTTAGGAACCGAAGTTCAAGACGTGGATCAGTTGATGGACTGCTTAAAAATGAAGGTCCCGGTTTTGAACTGCACTTTACAGCTGAGAGAGGAATTCGAACAGGAAGTGAAAAGAACCGTTGGCTTGTCCTATGTGGAAGATTTTACCTGGCCCGGCCTTGGGGTGGTCAGGTATGTGGGTTCTGCCGAAACAGGGCAAGCCACTAGTATGGAGGTGTCTAATTCGATTTCATTGAGGGCCACCTTGGTTATGTTTGACCTCGGTGGGTTGGGGTGGACGTGGCCAGCTTGGCGTCACTTGTGTTGGGGGCGTCTGTGGTGGCCCAAGTGCTCTGCCAGCGAAAACAAGCTCCCGAGCTCCGTTTTCAGCTGCGACGGACTCCTGCTGCCCCCTGCCAGCGAAAACAAGCTCCCGAGCTCCGTTTTAGGCTGCAACGGACTCCTGCTGCCGCCTGCCAGCGAAAACAAGCTCCCAAGCTCCGTTTTGGCTGCGATGAACTCCTGCTGCTCCCTGCCAGCGAAAACAAGCTCCCAAGCTCCGTTTTCGGCTGCAACGGACTCCTGCTGCTCCCTGCCAGCGAAAACAAGCTCCCAAGCTCCGTTTTTGGCTGCGATGAACTCCTGCTGCCCCCTGCCAGCGAAAACAAGCTCCCGAGCTCCGTTTTAGGCTGCGACGGACTCCTGCTGCTCCCTGCCAGCGAAAACAAGCTCCCGAGCTCCGTTTTAGGCTGCGACGGACTCCTGCTGCTCCCTGCCAGCGAAAACAAGCTCCGTTTTGGCTGCGATGAACTCCTGCTGCCCCCTGCCAGCGAAAACAAGCTCCCAAGCTCCCTTTTCGGCTGCAACGGACTCCTGCTGCCGCCTGCCAGCGAAAACAAGCTCCCAAGCTCCCTTTTCGGCTGCAACGGACTCCTGCTGCCGCCTGCCAGCGAAAACAAGCTCCCAAGCTCCCTTTTCGGCTGCAACGGACTCCTGCTGCCGCCTGCCAGCGAAAACAAGCTCCCAAGCTCCGTTTTTGGCTGCGATGAACTCCTGCTGCTCCTGCCAGCGAAAACAAGCTCCCAAGCTCCGTTTTTGGCTGCGATGAACTCCTGCTGCCCCCTGCCAGCGAAAACAAGCTCCCAAGCTCCCTTTTCGGCTGCAACGGACTCCTGCTGCTCCCTGCCAGCGAAAACAAGCTCCCAAGCTCCGTTTTTGGCTGCGATGAACTCCTGCTGCCCCCTGCCAGCGAAAACAAGCTCCCAAGCTCCGTTTTAGGCTGCGACGGACTCCTGCTGCTCCCTGCCAGCGAAAACAAGCTCCCGAGCTCCGTTTTTGGCTGCGATGAACTCCTGCTGCCCCCTGCCAGCGAAAACAAGCTCCCAAGCTCCCTTTTCGGCTGCAACGGACTCCTGCTGCCGCCTGCCAGCGAAAACAAGCTCCCAAGCTCCGTTTTTAGCTGCGACGGACTCCTGCTGTCCCCTGCCAGCAAAAACAGAGCTCCGTTTGTACTGGCAGAGGGCGGCAAAAGGCCGTCGCAGCTGAAAATGAAGCCTGGGCCAAGCTTCATCCTTTGCTGTTTCTAGGGAAGCCCCACAGGCCAGATCTAAGCACTCCGCATTAGTACATAAAATAAGAGCAAACCCTACACCCTTAGAGCACTGATGATGTTCCCTAGTTTGGTAACGGGAGCACAGATCAGTAGGGATGTGGGAAAAAGTAGGAAAGGAAGTAAATCAGTAATTGCTTTTGACTTGGTTTTGGAAAGGTATAAGGGCCAAAATGAAGAAACGCCGGAGAAAGACATGGAGAAGATAAACAGTGGCCTTCTGAAGAAGCTCAACGAACTGGAATCAGACCTGTTATTTTCTTTAGGTAATTGGCTATCTATGAAACGTGTGTATTCATGTGTCAGAAAGAGATGCTTCTAGTTCTGCATTAGTCGGCTTGATCTAGAAACCAGGCTAGAAACTGAATGACCCTGTATTCTGGTCCACGTTAGGCATGAAACTTGGCTGGGTAACTTTCAGCCAATCACCAGGAGACTGGGAGTTCTAGTCCTGACTTAGGCATGAAAGACGGCTGGGTGACTTTGGGCCTATCACCAGGAGACTGAGAGTTCTAGTTCCACTTTAGGCATGAAAGACGGCTGGGTGACCTTGGAGCTATCACCAGGAGACTGGGAGTTCTACTCCCACTTTAGGCGTGAAAGCTGGCTGGGTGACTTTGGGTCTATCTCTAGGAAACTGAGAGTTCTAGTCCCATCTTAGCCATGAAAGCCTTCTGGGTGGCCTTGCACCTATCACCAGGAGCCTGGGAGTTCTTGTACTACTTTAGACATGAAAGCCAGCCAGGTGCTTTGGGGCCCATCACCAGGAGGCTGAGAGTTCTAGTCTCACTTTAGACATGAAAGCTGGCTGGGTGGCCTTGGACCCATCACCAGGAGACTGGGAGTTCTAGTCCCACCTTAGCCATGAAAGCCTTCTGGGTGGCCTTGGACCTACCACCAGGAGCCGGGGATTTCTAGTAATACTTTAGGCATGAAAGCCAGCCAGGTGCTTTGGGGCCCATCACCAGGAGGCTGAGAGTTCTAGTCTCGTCACACAGTCATGAAAACTGGCTGGGTGACTTTGCGCCAGTTCCTCTCTCTGACCCCCCCCCATCATCTCACAGAGCTGCTGCTGCTGCTGCTACGGGGTAAATAGGAGAAGTAGTATGTATATTTATCTCGTTATTTATAACAATAATAAAGGTGGGTTTAAAAAAAATCTCAAGCAACCCCCATGTAGTCATACCACAGAGAAAATTTGCATTTATCCATTTCATCTCTCTTTGTGGAGTTATTGATCAAACAGTCTTTTTTTTTTCTTCTTCGTTTCATTTTTCGAAAGATCCCGGCATTGTGAGTAGGGTCCCCACCTCAACGATGCTCAGGAAGGGTCTTTCAGGATTCTCTCCATGTATTCAATATTATTTCCAAGATTTTTTTTAAAAAAAATCCCATGCATTGTTTGCCAAATCGCCCCAAGTTTTAAAAGGAGCACCGTAGAGGAAAAAGGCATTTCCTTGTGGCCTCGGCTTTCTTCCCTTTTGTCACAGGCTTGAAAGAAACAGCCCAGGGTATCATCTTGTTTCGTTTTTGTCTCGTCTTCCTTCTAAGGGCCAGAATTCGGAGCGGAGAAAAACTGCATTTACATTGGAATGGTCAACGAGGATCTCGATGTCTCTGAATTGGTGGAAACAATTGCAGCTTCCGGTCGCGAAATTGAAGAAAATTCAAGGGTGCGTACAGAAGAACCCTGGGGTTTTGCAACCCAGATGTGCCATCGTGCAAATTAGCACGCTGTGTGCTTTGAGATGAAAAAGGTTGAAAAGCCACAGCTGCGTTCACACGCGCAACACTTGAGACAGGCTAAAACGGGGGCTGGTGGTTTGGATTTTTAGCAGGTGTTGGACAAACTCACCCTGGACTCCACCTGATGCACGAAGCAGGTCATTTTATTTTGATATGATATCTTTGCTGAACCATATATTATTCCATTCAAATTCTAATTCTAATTTTATCCTATTTTCTGTCCTATCGATTCTATTCTATTCTATTCTATTCTATTCTATTCTATTCTATTCCATTCCATTCCATTCCATTCCATTCCATTCTCTATTCTATTCTTCTCTATTCTATTCTATTCTATATTCTATTCTATTATTTCTTTTCTATTTCTATTTCTATTCTATTTCTATTCTATTCTATTCTATTTCTTCATTCCATTCTCTATTTCTATATTCTATTCTATTCCACTCTATTCCATTCTATTTTCTATTCTGTTCTAGTCTATTCTATTCTAGTCTAGTCTAGTCTAGTCTAGTATATTTCTAGTCTAGTCTAGTCTATTTCATTCCATTCCCTGTTTCTATTTCTATTCTATTCTATTCTATTCTATTCTATTCTATTCCATTCCATTCCATTCCATTCCATTCCATTCCATTCCATTCCATTCCATTCCATTCTCTATTCTATTCTTCTCTATTCTATTCTATTCTATATTCTATTCTATTATTTCTTTTCTATTTCTATTTCTATTTCTATTCTATTTCTATTCTATTCTATTCTATTCTATTTCTTCATTCCATTCTCTATTTCTATATTCTATTCTATTCCACTCTATTCCATTCTATTTTCTATTCTGTTCTAGTCTATTCTATTCTAGTCTAGTCTAGTCTAGTCTAGTCTAGTATATTTCTAGTCTAGTCTAGTCTATTTCATTCCATTCCCTGTTTCTATTCTATTCTATTCTATTCTATTCTATTCTATTCTATTCTATTCTATTCTATTCTATTCTATTCTATTCTATTCCATTCCATTCCATTCCATTCCATTCCATTCCATTCCATTCCATTCCATTAGTCTATTCTGTTCTGTTCTGTTCTGTTCAGGAACATATCCAACACACTTCCTATTTTCACCAGAACAACAGCCCTGTGAGGTGGATTGGGCTGAAAGAGAGTAACTGGCTCAAAGTCATCCAGTTGGCTTTCATGCCTAAGGCGGGACTAGAACTCACACTCTCCTGCTTTCTAGCCTCATGCCCCCTAGGCAAACTAGCTCTCTCATAGTATGTCAATAAAGTTTTGGGGTTTGTTGGTCTGGATGTTGTCACTGAACAAACCTGGTTAATGTTTCTATTATTCCAAGGGCTCAGTCCACAGTTGCACCCTCTTTAATCCACACAAAGTGTCAAATACTGTAAGGTCTGACTAACAAACCAAGGGAAAATGTATTAGCCCTCTGAAAATTGGCTGGTTCCTTTTGCCTTTCATCAATTTAAATCAAATTGCCTTTTTAAAAAAAAATACTAAATAGCTCTCCAACTTTAATGTCAGTAATTTTCTGTAAAGAAGTAGGCCATTAATGGATTAATTTTGTATCACTGGGAAAGCAATAATGGACTTTTCCCCCAACCCTTTTGATGTGCAGTTTATTTAATTTTCCGGAGTCAGCAGCAGTAAATTAAATGACATGATTAATGCTCAAATTAACCCATGGGAGCAGCTGGTGTATTAACGAAGGTTTTAGTAATGAAGGTGGCATTCAGAGCAAAGGGAGAAAAAAACACGGCTCTTGCTTTTAATGATACTTTTGAAAACGTGGAAAACGATTCTATTTATAGTTCCCATAAAACTACTTCATTCATTAAAATAATTCCCTTTCACTTCATTACTTTATATCAAGGATGTCCAATCTTGCCAACTTTGTGGACTTCAAGTCCCAGAATCCCTCAGCCAACGTGGACTTCAAGTCCCAGAATTCCTCAGCCAACGTGGACCTCAAGTCCCAGAATTCCCCAGCCAGTGTGGACTTCAAGTCCCAGAATTCCCCAGCCGGTATAGACTTCAAATCCCAGAATCCCTCAGCCAACATGGACTTCAAGACCCAGAATTCCCCAGCCGGTGTGGACTTCAAGTCCCAGAATTCCTTAGCCAGACATGCTGACTGGGCAATTCTGGGAGTTGAAGTCCACAACTCTTAAAAGTTGCTGAGGTTGGATACTTCAGCTTTAAATAAATAGTACTTTTCACATGGACAAGAAAGGCAAGTGATGTTTCTCACATTCAATTGATTTCTCTTTCTGGGCAGCTTTTGGAGAACATGACGGAGGTTGTTCGAAAAGGCATCCAAGACGCACAGGTTCAGCTGCAAAAAGCCAACGAGGAACGCCTGCTGGAAGAGGTGAGCGGATTGTGGGATTGTTCTAGTTGACCTACCTCTTCTCGATATTTCGCTTTGGGCGCTTCATTTTTATTCCCCCGTTTCTTTCTTTCCAGGGTTTGCTTCGACAAATTCCTGTGGTGGGTTCTGTCGTGAACTGGTTTTCTCCATTCCGTGCCTCGCCAAAGGGACAAACCTTTAACTTAACGGCAGGTGAGATAAACATTTGACTGGGAGAGTCTTGAACCGGGACGAATTATTCTGAGAGAATAGGAAACACTGGAGAATTTAGAATTTATAGAATGGCAGAGTTGGAAGGGACCTCGGAGGTCTTCTAGTCCAACCCCCTGCCTAGGCAGGAAACCCTACACCACTTCAGACAAATGGATATCCAACATCTTTTTAAAAGCTTCCAGGGTTGGAGCATCCACAACTTCTGGAGGGCAAGTTGTTCCACTATATTAATTGTTCTCACTGTAAAGAATTTTCTCCTTAGTTCTAGGTTGCTCCTCTCCTTGATTAGTTTCCATCCATGGCTTCTTGTCCTGCCTTCAGGTGCTTTGGAGAATAGCTTGACTCCCTCTTCTTTGGGGAAGCCCCTGAGATATTGGAACACTGCTATCCCGTCACTAGACATACCCAGTCCCTGCAACTGTGCTACAACCGAGACTTAGCTTGAAGGACATTCCTAGCCAACATCAAAGATCTTCCCCTTTCATTTTCCCACCATTGCTTGGACGTAAGGGTGGACCATTGTAAGAAGCAGGATATCTGGAGTTTGGTTAGATCAGGGTGCTCCAGACTTGGCAACTTCAAGACTGGTAGACTTCAACTTCCAGAGATGAGCAGGGATGGGCTCCAAGAGAGGAAATGTGTAGCTGTAATTCAGCATTGTCCATGAGGAAAATGGTCTTCAGATGCGCCATTTTTCTACATCGTGCAGGTTTCTCCATCAGTTTCCTGCAGGAGATTTTAGAAGAAAACACAAAACTAATATTTCCCAAGGTTTGAAAGTATCTGTGGAAATTCTTAGTCATCCAGCTCATGGTTGTCTCAAAGGTGCTTTTTCAAGAGGCCACTGGGCTTTGGATCAAGCCCAGGTGCCTTTTGAAAAAAGCACCTTTGGGCCGAGCTTTGAAAGCTCCCAAAGGCTAAAAAGAGACTATAGTTCACCTCTGACTCCATTCTAAATCTCTCCCGTTTTTCTTTCGATAGCACCAACAGATTGGTCTTGCCTGGAATTTTTGATTGGTGACCAGAATTATGTGTCAACTTGTAAAACGTTCCTATGCCTGTTTCCAAGTTGCCATGAGAAAGAGGGAGGAAAGACCTGAAGGAGCACAGGGCAAATAAAATCAGATGCACATTCCAAGCATATCTCACAAAGATTGTAACTTAGGCAACCAGGTATTCTGCCTGCAAAAATCCTTTATTGGAGAAAGGGAGCGATGACACCCAGTGCATCAACGTGTTTCGTTGGAGAAGTTGAAGTATGATACACCCAGTGGATGAAGACAGGGTCATAGGTGATTGTAAATTAGGTGTCTCAGAGTCGGTTTGCTACAGGTCATGCCGGCATGTTGCGCCTAATAAATCTTTTGAAGCTTGGCTCGAGGCTTATGATTTAATTAGGGCGATCGGCGGAATCCTGACAGCACGATCTTAAAACTGGAAAGTAGAGATGATTTCTGAACTTTCACAGTTAATTCCAAACAATCCCTTCAAAGATGTTCAACTCCAAGACAAGTCAACCTTAGCACGGTCAGGGAAACATGGCACATGTTGTGAGTCCAAGGTTCTTAGGAGATCAGTATCTCTTCCTTCCTTGTGTGCATCCTATGATCAATGCATTGATCCAAATCCATTTCTTTGGCAGGTTCTTTGGAATCCACAGAGACAACATACATATCCAAAGCCCAGGGCACAGGGATTACCCCACCTCCAACTCCCACATCAAGCCGTGCTAAACAGAAGTTTCCTGGTAAGTTGACTTCATCTTCATCTTCAGTTTTATTTTATCTTTTTTTTTAAAAAAGCATTGAGAAGACTCCTTTCTATATTCTGGCTTATAAAGCCAGAATATCCTATTATGTTAGAACGGGGAGTATCCAACTTTGTCGCTTTGAACGGAACTGCTTTGAATGGAACATGCCATTGTCACTAAACAGAACTGCTGTAAATCAAGGACTGACTTCTTATGTGGACAAGCATTGCAGAAAAACAAACTCCAAATAGCAAAACTCCAAGACAGGCATTTCCTTGAAGTCCCATTTTATTGGAGTTGTCATACTGGCACACCTGGGAAAACCCGATTCTGAAAAGTTCCGGGTTTTCCTCCAATAAGTAAAAAATTACAAATCCACCCCCTGCACCAATCATTCCATCACATGCCCCAATCACCATCCATTCCAATTTGAGTGTCAGACCTATGACAGTCACTCCCATTTAAATCATGAGTCTTGAGCCAAACTTCCAAAACTTAAAAAGGATTTATTGGGAGTTAACATATCCGGCACTGCCTGGGTGTAGCTGACTCTGAGACATATCATTCCTTGTCACCCTTGGCCCTGGTTTTCCCCCCAACCCCCTGGGTGTATCATAATTCATATTCTCCAATGGGACACATCCATAGCCCAGAGTTATCAATCAGGATCTCCAGTTAGAATTTTGCAAGGCAGAAACTTTGGTCACCGAGAAACTATCTTTGAAAACATTTATAGAAATCCACCCTCCCTTTCTGTTGGCAACTCTAAAAAGACCGTAGAAACATTTTATGGATTGACATTGAGACATCCCTTCAACCACTCCTCATCCAGGTGCAGAATTAACATGACATTGTCTCTAAAGAAAAATGCTATTATATCTAACTACGTTCGCTCCATGAAATTCTCCCCTCACACTTTCCCAAACATAAGAATATAGCAGCGTGGAAGCTTCTGGTGCTAATAATGGCTTCCAAAGCTGACACCGAACAGAGGCCAATCTTTCGCGTTCCCATGTTTCATTCCAGGACAAAAGCTGTTTAAACGGGCCGGGAGGAACTCGGATGGGGTCAGCGAGACCAGCTCGGTGAGCCAGGCGACTGACTTGGACCGAGGAGAATTCGCAGCTTCTCCCCTCCAGCCAGAGAACGGCGAGCCATCGAGCGAAAGCACGCCGCCTCTCCCTGAGGAAACCACGGGCGTCTCCCCCGGCACAAAACCTCAGGCCCCGGGAAACGACCATCCGCTATCGGAGGAGCGAGAGAGCCTTAGATAAAAAAGAAACCAGGGCTCGGTGCAAATAAGACTTTTGCGCAGGGGTTTAAAAAAAAGAAAGAAAGACAAAAAAAGAAAAGTGCACTTCGCTCCAGAAGAGAAACGGAACGACACGTTTAAAATGTGAACCGTGCCGGAGGTAGGCAGTACGAATTGCTATTCATGTGTGATTGGCTGAAGATTTTGCACAAAAATTAGCGGAAGGCTGCTCTCTCTCTCTCTTTTACTTGTCTGCTTGGTTCTGATTCATCTCGTTTATCCTGCACACCCGTTTAGCGCCAAGGTTGGATCTGGGGTGGCTTAGGAGCAATTATTTCCCTTCTTAGCAGGGAACATGCAAGAATTAGGAGTGTCCCGTCCCCCAACCCCCCAAAAAATGCCTGATTTTTTTTAAAAAAATTAAATTAACAAGTTGCTTGGCACAGACTTCCCTTGGTTTTCTAAATTGGATTGTACTCTCTGCTAGGATTAAACTAATCTAGTTCCTGTTTGCTGAGCCCACCAGCTGCTAGCTATTTTTATTTATCAAAGTGTTTAAACTATTTTTCAACGTCTGGCTGCCTTTACGGTTTAACGTGGCACTCTTTTTTGTGGGGGGGGGGGGGAATTAAGTTGCTTTCAGATCCCCAAATCTTTGCCCCTTGACAGACTTACCGTCCACTCCTTTTCAGCACCGTTGGTGGACGAAAAAAGGGAGAACAGGATTTTGCATTTCACAGGGTTGTAAGAGTTGGCTCAGGCAGCTTTAGACGTTCCTTTGCTGGAGCCAAACTTACTGGTGGTTTTAAAAAGTGGGAGGGGGTGGAATCCCACAGAACAAAACCCAGTTTGAAAGGTTTGCTTTGAAAGGACATCCATCCTTATTAGCCAAGGCTGCCTTTTGGGGCAGATAGCAATGCATCGAGGCTGGCATACGCCATCGGTGGCATATCGGGTGTTTCGTCCCCTTGCTGTTCTTCGCTTTTCTCATCGGTTGGTTGCATTTGTTAAATATTGTAAATATTCAGAGAAATTAGCTTATTGTGCAGTGCTACACTATGGGAAAGAAACACAGACACTGAGCTGATTTGGGTTTTAAAAGTCAAGAGTAAATATTCAAGCGTTAATTCTTCGTCTAGGTGATTAATTATGCCTTTTTTTCCCCCCTGAGACATTTAGCTCTTTCTGTTAAACAGAGCAACTTGGTTTCTCTAAGAGACTTTGCTGCACTTGGTATTTCTTCCCCTATTCACTCCATATTCTGATTTTGTTTCACACACACACACAAAAGCACACGCGCACACACACACACACTCTTCTTTGAGCAACGTTTCTCTACAGTACCATTTGCCCCCAATCTGCTGCTACCTGGGCACATCGGAAAGGTTTCCACTCAGAAACCAAGAATCTGGGGGAATGAAATTGAACATCCTAAGACAGCAACAGTTGGGGAATGCTGTGGCATTTAATAAGAGTTCAATTTAGAAGTAATTAATCCATAAAGCTAGCGTAAGTGAAGGAACTTTATTGTCCGCAATTGAAGACATCGATTTTATTCCAACACAGATAATAACAATTAAGGAATGGTGTTCTCAAAATCATTTTTTTGGGTGGTGTTGGTGGTAGTGGTAATATAATCCAATGTTGTAAGGCATCCTAGCAGAAAAAAATGCCATTCCCTCAACAACAACAAAAGGGAGAGTCTAAAAGAGACTCACGCGGTCGTAATTGTAGAAATTACTAATTTGGAAACGGGAGATTTTTCTGCTTTGAAAGCCAAGGCACGATTCACATCCTTTATGGAGGTCTCACTAAACTAGATCTTACAGCGAATGCTAGAATTTTCTCCTCTCCTAAAGAGGATCTTCTATCCTTTGCATTCAAGTGGGCATTAAGAGTTCGAGTTTTGCTTAATATTATTTATGGAGGTTGAGAGGAAATGATCATCAGATCTAGTTTATCTAGAGTAACCAGTTTCTTGAAACTCAGCTAGAACTTGATTGACGCTCTTCCATGGGTACCGCAGCAATGGGCTTTAATGACCAAAATGTTTGTTAAAGGTTAACAACAGATCGTTCTTTCTTGATTGAGGATTATCACTGGTTAAATGTACAGTTAACTTCCAACTATTAAGGGTTGATTTTTCTAAAGTGCAAATTTAATTCCTGTCTTCCTTTTGACTGTTTATTTAGTGCAATGATTTATATTAACTTGGGTTCATGAGGGGTGGGGAAAGGTTAAAGTTATAATTGTTAATATAAATTTTAATGTTTTTATATCAAGCTGGCAGTTTTGCTGGAATACAGTCCTAATTTAGATACTTCCTAAATGCTTCAATAAAGGTTCTTCAACTTGTTGTATCTGAGTTTGTGATGGTTAAAAGAACCAACTAGTATAATCATAGAGAAGTACAGAACATACACATTAGAAGGCTTTAATTATTTAATCCAGAAGGTTACTATTTCTGGCAATGGTTAGATTCACGTATCATATAAACTATGTTTGGCTTTAAGTATCTTAAAATTGAACAAGTTTAAAGACAGGCCTGCAAATGAAATCAAGGTCTAGAAATTTGGACAGATTCGGTGTTAAGCCGTGACTGCTTTTAATCGTCATATTATTTTGGCTACATTCAGTGGTTTGATGGATCTGGTTCAACGAAAATCCCACCTCCTCCGGTTGCTGAAAGACACAGCGATGGTGAGATTCAGACCAGATTCTACCAATTTCTTTGGGACGGAACAGGAAGCTGAAGTGGAGAAAAGTAACAGCACAAACACACACACACACACACACACAAAAAGCCGAAACAAAATACCAAATCTTGCCCATACAAACGTCTGCTGTGAAAATTGCATCTGGATTTCTTGCAGGAATTGTGACTAGTTACGGAGATTCGTTGTAGAAAACCACATCTTTAAAAAGGAATGGAGGAGAATCGCCCCCTGTTGAGCTGCACAAGAGTCCAAAGTCCCCATCAGAGGATAGGTATGTAGGCGAGTCCCCATCCAACGTATTTGCTTGGATAGATTTGGTCCTCAGTCCAGAATGCCATGGACAACATTCTTTAGCTGTTGCTTGGAGACTCAACACAAACCTCTATTATTAGCTTGGAGAAGTTTCTTCTCATGGGGCCCAAGCAAGGCCTAGCTTCACTTGAAAGCTCCCAGAAGATAGTTCCAGAGAAGAGCAACATCATCTAGGTCGGAAGGACCTCACCGAAAGATCTGGTGTCAAGGTGATGTTCTACCCCAGAGTTCTCCAAACTTGGCAACTTTAAGACTTGTGGGCTTCAACTCCCAGAATTCCCCAGCCAGCATAGCTGGGAGTTGAAGTCCACAAGTCTTATAAAGTTGCCAAGTTTGGAGACCCACCCGTTGTTCTAACCCTACCAGAAGGGTCCTCATGTTGGATCAGGTCATTCCAACCTCACTGGGAACAGCTCTGACCTTGAAATTTCTACGCCATGCTCCAAAACAAGGACCGGAAGGCTTCATTCCAACATGAGACTGTGCCCAGGAAGGTCCTGGGCATCTCCAGATGGTCTGTTTTTTTTTTTATATCAAGAACAATAGCTCCGATGAAGCAAGCAGAATGGCGACTTTGCGTAAGACGCTGGATCTTGAAGAAACGACTGAAGCCAGAAAACTTGACGGAGCAGGGATGGGATTAGGTTTCCACCTCCTCCTTTGCAAACAACACTTGAGACCCCTTGTTTATGTTCTTGAGAACTTTGGACCCAACTCCATGAAATGTGAAAAGGTTATGCCTAATTTTGCACTGAATTGGCTGCCTGTTTTGGGAAACACGGGGCGTTTGAGGGACGTCAGACCATCCCCTAAATGCAGCCCACTGGTTTCCCCTGATGTCTCTAGCCGGTCTCTTGATACCTTTCTTGACTTTCACTTCCAGAGGGCTCCTGGCTTCTCCACTTGGGGTTAGATCTGGCCAGCGACTCTCTCCCACAAGCCCTCCGCATTTTTTTTGTAGAGGCGAGGTTTTTGAGTAGGGAAGACCGTCTTATTGGGGAATGGATGCTCTCTCAGGTAAAGCAGGGTAGCTCTGATGTGTGACACAAAATGGGGTGGCTCGGCCAGAGGCGATGTGGAGAGATTCTGCAAAGATACCAAAAAGAATATTTCAGAAAACCGGTGACCGGTGAGAATCCTTGGTGCTCTCTGAGCTCGGCTTGTTTTCTTGAAAATGTTTCATTACCCATCAACACCGACAGGGCAGGCCACTAGCATATAAACAAAAAACAAACCCCACTCCCTTCTAGCACTGATGATGTTACCTAGTTGGGTCATGAAATGTCTGCAAGAAAACAAGTTCAGAGAACTCCAAGGACCCCTCAGTGCTTCTCCTCTTTCTCCTCTTCCTTTTTCTCTTCCTCCTCCTCCTCCTCCCACCTCCTCCTCTCCACAAGTCCCTCTCCCTTTTAGCACTGGTGATGTTACCTAGTTGGGTCATGAAACGTCTGTGAGAAAACCACCAAACTCAAGAGAGTATCAAGGACCGCACAGTTCAACCCCAAGCCACAAGATTCTCTTCTGTGGACTTGTGAAATTCTTAGGATATTGTTTTCATAAGCTTATCAAAAGATTTTCCTCCTACACACAAGTCAATAGACGCAGTGATCAAACCACCACAAGGAAATCCAATCTCAAACCCCCACTGACACAAAGAAATCCTTGAGCTAACACAAAGGCCATGCACAAAGGGTCTTCTTTAGTTTGTGGTTTAGATCAGGGGTCTCCAACCTTGGCAACTTTAAGACTTGTGGACTTCAACTTCCAGAATTCCTCCGCTTTGCCGGCGGAGGAATTCTGGGAGTTGAAGTCCACAAGTCTTAAAGTTGCCAAGGTTGGAGACTCCCTGGTTTAGACAGAATGCTCAGAACTGCCACCAGTTCCATAAACCAAGGTTGAATAAACCCCCAACTGAACGCTCAACTGGCATTCAGACATTCCACATTTTGCTTCTCCATTGCTTGCTGGCTTAAGTTACAACCTCCTGGGAATACACATTGTGGTAAGCTGTGGTTTACAAACCGCGATGGTTGGAGATCCAGAAAACAATAAACAAAAACGAAAGAGATCATATTGTGGCTTCACGTAATGCATGGACTCGACAACCTTTCAGCCGAGCTTTCTCCAACTGGGGTCCCCGCTGTCCTTGACAAAACCCCAGCTACCTGTAAGATGCTCTGGTTGCTCTGCTCCAACCAGAAATCCACGTGTGGGAAAGGCATCCAGTAGTAAGGCCCAATGCAAAGCTGTTCTTTCTTGGAGTCATAAATGCTGATCATCTACCAAAGAGACAGGACAGTTTCAACAGGTTATGGCAGACGAAACGGGAGCAAGCACAGAACAAACCTTGGTTATTCAAGCAGAACTAGAAGCCAGAAGTGTTAATCCTGGCTCCATTACAATGCCAAATCCTGTTTACGTCTTTCTCTGATTCTCATTTATGTTCATTTATGTTTCCTGCTCCAACTCTCCCATCAGTTTTCTCTCAGGAAAAAAACAACATACCAACAATGGCAGAGCAAGTTACTATCTATCTCTATCTATCTCTCACCTCTCATCCCTTCCTCCTTCCATCGTTTTTCTACCATCTATCTATTATCTATTTATCATCTTTCTATCATAACTATATCATTTATCCATCTAACTTCCTATTTATCAATCATCTTTCTATATCATCTATCCATTTATCTTCCTATTTATCTATCATCTATCTTCCTATCATCTATATCATCTATCCATCTACCTATCATCCATCCATCCATCCATTTTTCTATTTTTCTATCCTATCATCTCTCCCTCCCTCCATCTATATTTTTCTACCATCTATTATCTTTATATCATATCTATATCATCTATCCATCTACCTTCCTATTATTTATCTATCATCTATCTTCCTATTATCTATCTTCCTGTCATCTATCCATCCATCCATTTTTCTCTTATCCATTTTTCTTTCTATCTATCTCTATCTATCTATCTATCTATCTATCTATCTATCTATCTATCTATCTATCTATCTATCTATCTATCTATCTATCTATCCATCCATCCATCCATCCATCCATCCATCCATCCATCCATCCATCCATCCATCCATCTATCTATCTATCTATCTATCTATCTATCTATCTATCTCTCTCATCTATCCTTCTATCTGCCTATCATTTATCCATCTCTCTCTCTCTATCCATCTTCCTATCTATCTTCCTATCTATCGTCTCTATCTCCCTCCCCCCCCCTCACATCTTAATATAACCAGGGAGCAAATGGTACACTTCCTCACACTAATGATATCCAGTCAGATAATAAATATCTACAAACAAACAACCAAGCTTAGAGAAAATCGAGGACTCTATAGTTCATCTCCGAGCTACATAATTCTTTTCTAGGTTTTATCTCTTAGATTGTAAGTCTGTGGCAGAGGACCGTCTGGTTCCCTTTCTCATTCTTTTGTACAATCACTGCTAACCTTTCCTCCTGCTAAGACCCTGGCAGACCGCATGTCTTCATCTGGTCCTCGGTCTGGAAACGTGGCGTGGAAAATCTCACCCGTTTTAACATTCGCAGCTGGAAGGGAAGGAGCCACATAATAAGAAAATAAGTTCCTTCCGAAGGAGTTCTGAAATTCCCATTAAACACTGAGTCAAAGGACAGAGCAAATTGATAAGACAGGAAAAAATCAAACTAACTCTCTTTAAGTGTTAAACAAAACATGCATCTTTTATTTCCATTAATTGGTATCTTAATGAGCCAGTTTAAAACAATAATAATTTTAAGGTGGCAATACCCAGTCTTCACAATTGTAAACTACAGTTTTTAAACCTGGTCTCAAATGCAAGAAACATTAACTCACCAATTCCATAAATATACGGCAAATGCCTGCCATTTTCTTGGCGATCATTTAGTTCTGTAATGAACACATAAAAATTGACTATCAAAAAAGCGATAAAGTGGAAGTATGTCATGGCACAGCTAAGTCACTTCAGATTGGGGTGCACAATGTTTTTTAAGCTGGGGAGTTATATTTTAGATTTGACAGAGAATATCCTCACAAAAGGAGAACACAGGATCAAGATAATGCTAAGCCATGGGGTGAGAAACCAGTAAACTTGATTATATTTACATTTTATATATATTAATTAAATTAAATACAATAAGCATGACTCCACTCCATGCATTCTTTAATTTTTCCCTTCTGCCATATTAAGAATTCCATATTGCAAGTATTTTTAAGGGTCCAGGGACCATAGCCAGAAATTTCAGGTGGAAGTGGGGGAAATAAGCTCACAAATTGAATTCTTCTTTTGACTAGTGGTGTAGTTCATGTCGAGAAAATAACTTCCCTTTGCAATGGGACAAAGGAGAATTGAACAGAGATCAAATCCTATGTTAACATTTGAATGAATCAATTATTAAGATTGAGGAACAAAAGGAACATGAAGTTGGTTTATGTGACCAAGGTTAAAATAAGTCACGTTTTTATAAAATTCTGGCAATGTTTTACAGATTTTTCTGCTGACACCAGGATTGTAAAACTGATGGCCAAAATTCAAAACATAAGAAAGTGGGTTGCATTATAAACTGATTCAGACAATAAAGACATATATAATTACCTGTGACACAGAATGTCATCAAATAAACATTATCTAACAAGCGATCAAATGCTCCTAAGAACACAAAAGGAAAGACTGTGAAACTCATAGACCGAGGAAAGAAATACACGATGACTGCACGATGAAAAATAATTGTATTATTAAAATATTTCAATACTCCACTCTGTTTCCAGACTGGGTTTGTCAAGATACCATAGCTTCCCACCCAGGATAACTGGTCCCTTATGAGATGAAATTTCTAGCTTAATCAAAGATACAATCAGCCAATCAGTTCCAAGAAACTTATCCTGAGCAATCTGTGACCCAAAACTAAAGAGTCCAGCATTTTACTCTTCCTATCAGTGGTATCGTATATTCTGTAGGCATCAACATAGGATAGGATAGGATAGGATAGGATAGAATAGAATAGAATAGAATAGAATAGAATTCTTTATTGGCCAAGTGTGATTGGACATACAAGGAATTTGTCTTGGTGCAAACACTCTCAATGTACATAAAAGAAAAGATACATTCGTCAAGAGTCAAGAATCATAAGGTACAACACTTAATAGTCATAGGGTACAATAAGCAATCAAATCATACTAGGAAACAGTCAATAAAAATTGTAAGGATACAAATGACAAAGTTACAGTCATACAGTCACAAGTGGGAGGGGATGGGTGATAAGGAGTGATGAGAAGATTAATAGTAATAGTAGTGCAGACTTTGTAAATAGTTGGATAGTGATGAGGGAATAAGTCATTCCCAATAGACCTCTTCTCCATAAATATAACTGGCTCCCTTTGCTACAATCTACATCATGTAAACCCTTTCCCTAAAGCAGATAGATATTGTACTCTCAAATTGCAAATGGAGACGTGGGTACTCTATCTTTCTTATCTTCATTTTTAAGTGCTTTCGTTTTATTGTGTTGCTGGGGTGCATCCACAGTTTCGTTGTACTTGTACAATGACAATAATGTTCTTCTAATTCTAAAATCTGTTTTTTGGGGTGCTTTTGAGTCCACAAAATTCCCACAACTGGCCAACTTTATTCTCCTTCAATGAGAATCTCAAAATTTTATGAAGACCCCAACAAAGCCAAAAACACAAAACTTACTTAACAGTTGACTGGTAAGACACTGAGACAAGCGCCTATCGTCACAAAACCCTCCGACCAGGTGCAACTCCAGCCTAGCAGACACAAAAATCCAGAAAAACTCCTTCACTTTTCAATCCCTTTTAAGACTGAATTGGAATGAATTCGGCTGGATGTCAAAATGCAACCTTTTATTATTATGACGATTACCGTATTTCTCACTATGATTCCATTTTGTTTCTGGGTAAGTAACTACAATACAGGATGCATAGCAGGGACATTCTGATAGTTGTAAGTCCTCGACTTATAGCCACAATTCGAGACAGAGTTTCTGTTTGCTAAGGTAGGCGGTTGTTAAGCGAGTCTTACGATCTCTGGTTAAGTGCTCTTACGACCTCTTTTGCCATGGTTAAGCCAATCCTTGCAATTGTTGAGTGAATCACCCAGTCGTTATGAGAATCCAGCTTCCTCCACTGACTTTGGAAGCTGACTGGGAAGGTCTCACATGAGTTCTGTGTTCACATGAACCCAATATTGCTAATCCCAAAGAAAACCTGGCTGGGGCCATTTTTGAAGCTTCAAAGTTGCCACTAGATGGGAGGGGGAGGGAAATAGCTAGCTGGGGTTTTGCAGTCAAAACAAAAGGTTTTCCTATGGGAACCAAGGTCATTCCGACAGGTGGCTGGGAGAGGAGGAGCGAAGTAACCAAGCAACTGGCCAGCACTTTGATTGGACCATGTGACTGATGACTCGGGGAAAGGGGAAAATCTTTCTCTTTTAATTAGAGGGAAACCGTGGGAACTTCCAGAGTTGGTTTTCTTTCACTAGTTGTGCCAATGTGATGTATCCAATAAAGTTGTCCTTTGAGGAATCTACCTGCCTCAGAGTTCTACTTTCTAATGAGTATGTTACTTGGAACGTTGACAAGGATGCTGCAACAATCCTAAATACACGCGCCAGTTGCCAAGCATCCAAATTTTTATCAGGCAACCATGGGGATGACATGATGGTATTAAGTGCGAGGACCCGTTGTAATTTTTTCACTGCCGCTGCAATTTGAAATGGTTGCTAAATAAATTGTTGTAAGTCGAGGACTGCCTGAATTTAACTATTCGGTTGAAGAGGTAGAAAGCAGCTGGGAAGTATGAAGCCACAACTTTTCACCAGATTATTTAAAAGGACTATTAACAAAAAACAAAAAAACTGACCTTCCACATTCAGTGCTTAGAGAAAGCACTTTTACTGAATTTACGATCAGCAGGACTTCTGTTTCGGTATCTGAGCCATCACAGTGAGTTAGACAAATTGCTCCACTCCCTAAAAAGAAAAGAAAAAATACAATGAGAATTTGCATCTTATGGAAAACCGTAGCTGTAAAGAACTTTTCTCCAGAATAATGGAATGGAATGGAATGGAGTGGAGTGGAACGGAACAGAATAGAACAGAACAGAACAGAATGCAGAATAAAATAGAATAGCATAGAAGAGAATGCAAAATAGAACACAATAGAATAGAAAATAGAATAGAGAATAAAATAGAGAATAGAATACAGAAGAATAGAATAGAATAGAATAGAATAGAATAGAATAGAATAGAATAGAATAGAATAGAATAGAACAGAACAGATTTGGAAGGGACCTTGAAGGTCTTCTAGTCTAACCCGCTACTTTGGCAGGAAATCCTACACCACTTCATATAAATGGTTGCCCAATCTCTTCTTAAAAACTTCCAGTGTTTGAGCATTCACAACTTCTGAAAGCAAGTTCTTCCACTGATTAATTGTTCTCACTGTCAGAAAATTTCTCCTTAGTTCTAAGTTGCTTCTCTCCTTGATTAGTTTCCATCCCCGTTGCTTCTTGTCCTTCCCTCAGGTGCTTTGGAGAATAGCTTGACTCCCTCTTCTTTGGGGAAGCCCCTGAGATACTGGAACACTGCTATCATGTCTCCCTTAGTCCACCTTTTCGTCAGACTAGACAGAACAGACTTATCAAAACACACGTTAGAGACAATATCAGCCAAAGATTTTTGAGGGATTGAAGATCACTCAACTGAAAGGCACTGAGGTTATGGCCAGAGGTGACAAGATCTGTGGATTTCTGTCATGCTTATTCTAAACACTGGAGCCAAGAAGACAAAACCTTAGTCTATCTCCATTAAACTCTTATTCCACTTCTAAACCCGCTACCCGAAACTTGATAAATGTCTACTTTTATGGGAACCAAACCAGGGATTTTTTTTTTCCAGTTATCTCAGTACCTGTATGTCTCAGAACCACAAAATGGCACGTCGTGGCATCATCTGAACCAAGAATGGAAACAGAACCTATCAAGGAAGTGGGAGAACATCATATAAGATCTCGGCTGTCTTCTCTTGGATTGAGACTTCATAACTCACTCGAGCTCCACCTACCATCTTTGGACGTGGTGGCTGCAAATTCTCTTTGCTGGACATAAAGGAGTCCTTTTGGTCCCACCGCTTGAGCAGGTTGGCTGCGGAACTGTTTGGCTTGCTCCTGGGGTGGGGGAAAAAAAGCACCTTTGGGACAACCTGGAGGACTATGGAGAATGTCCATAGACCTTTCTTTTTCTTTCTTTCTTTCTTTCTTTCTTTCTTTCTTTCTTTCTTTCTTTCTTTCTTTCTTTCTTTCTTTCTTTCTCCCTCTCTCTCCCTCCCTCTGTCTCTCTCTCTTCCTTCCTTCCATCCTTCTGATCCTCCTCCTCCTCCTCCCCACCATCCTGTCAGAGCTGAAGAAGCTTCTTGGGTGAGAAGTGAAACGTCTTCAAAATAAAACCAGAAAGTCCAGTTGCCTGGGGGGGAGAGGGGAAAGCACCTTTGGCACAACCTGGAGGACTATGGAGAATCTCCATAGACCAACCGACCTACCTACCTACCTACCTACCTTCCTTCCTTCCTTTCTCTCCCTCCCTCTCTCTCTCTCTCCCTTTCTCTCTCTCTCTCTTCCTTCCTTCCTTCTGTTCCTCCTCCTCCTCCTCCTCCTCCCCACCATCCTGTCAGAGCTGAAGAAGCTTCTTGGGTGAGAAGCGAAAGGTCTTCAAAACAAAACTAGAAAGTCCAGTTGCCTCTTGGGGGGCGGCGGGGGAAGCACCTTTGGGACAACCTGGAGGACTATGGAGAATCTCCATCGTCAACTAGCACAGCAGGTTGGGCAAAAGCACAGGTTGAGGGAGGCAGGCAAGCAGGTAAACCCCCTAGACAATACCTGCCACCCACCCACCAGGTGCATGGAGGGGGGGAGGGAGATCCCCAGCCCCGCCTTCCCCAGGGGCTTCTTCTTCCCCCGCTTCGCCCAAGAGGAAGACCACCTCTCCCCGCACCCCCTCGCCAGCCCGGCCCGGGAGAGGGTCCCCAACCTACCCCGCCCTTTGCAGCATCCCCGCAAGGCGCAGCAGGGCACACCTGAGCCCCGCGGCGGCGCTCACCTGGACGCAGGAGCCCCTCCCCTCCCTCCCTCCCTCCCTCCCGCTCACCTCCAGCTCCGGGAAGGCGCGCAGCAGTTCCCGGAGAGGCCGAGCCGGGTCGAGCCGCCGCCCCTCCACCAGCAGAGGCATGTCGGGCAGCCTCCACGCCGGAGCTGCTGCAGGGCGACTTCCTGCTTCGGTGCCGCCAGCTGGACTCAGGCCCCGCCCCGCCTGCCAAGCGCCCTGGGAAATGTAGTCCGGAGAGGAGGAAGGGGGGGGTTGGAGCTCAGGAGGAGACCCTCACCAACCCCCCCACCCCTCACCCCGGGCTCGGCCTCCGATTGGGGAGGGAGGGGTTTTTTTTTTCAGGGACTCCAATGACCTGCAACCCCCCGGTCCAGGTGGGCTTGCTGGGGGCACCCCAAGCTTGTTGGATCAGGTGAGTTGGTCCACCTGGGCTCTGCTACGGATTGCAACGCTCAGGTGGCTTCCCACCTTGGCAAGAGCTTGGAGAGGGGACCGGGTAGGGCTGTGGTCCTGCCACATCTGGAGGGGGGGTCTCAATCTCAGGGAGCCCTGAGGTCCACTAGGTGCATCATGAAACATCTGCAAGCCAACGGACCTAGCTCAGAAAGCACCAAGGACCCCCCAGTTCTCCTCCTCTGCTCCGTCATCTTCACTCTCTTCTAACACTGAAGAGGTTACCTAGTTGGGTCATGAAACACCTTGCAGGAGAACAACCAAACTCTGAGACCACCGAGGACCCCATAGTCATCTTCCTCCTCCTCCTCCCGTCCTCCTCCTCCTCCTCTTCTTTCCTCCTCCTCCTAAACTATTTCTCTTTATTTTCCCCCAAACAACTACAGAAGACAAGTTGAGGTACAGGTAATAACCAGAAGCCCCTCAGGTCGCTAAATTCCCAAGCAGGTTCCTTGACAAAATATTGATGAGGATTGTGTCTCCGTTAATTTTTACTCAAAGGAGTAGAAAACTTGTAGATTGGTTGGCTAGTTAACGTGCTAGTTAAAATGTGCGTAAAACAGCCACTGGCAAAAGGCAGATTATGGAGTGGAGGGGGCACAACTGCAATCCTAATCAGATTTAATTACATTTGGTATGAATCAAGACTCCACTGAAGTCAATGCACTTCCTTTGAATAAGATTTAATTCATGAAATGCTGGTTTTAAGAAAAACTGTAGAACCCTAGCTGTTAAATCAGAAATGCAGACTTAAAAAGATTATCCTAAAACTATTAATCATAAAGTCTGTCCAAATAAGAACTGCTTGTTTTGTCTAATTTCTATCTTAATATTTGCACACCTTAAAATCTGAAAGCTTCACTGTTACCTCATTCCTTTGGCAGAGCCAATGGGGCCTTTATTACGTTAATAGCTGTTATAGTTGTTCTTGAGAGTATCAAGAAAAAGTAAATTCTAGATGCATTGCATGAAGCTAATAAGTGTGTTTAGTTTGCATAGCTTATTCAAACCACAATTAAAGCCAATCATGGCTTGTTCATTTTTTTTCTAGAGTTCTTCTCCCTTCCTGCCCAATGCAAGTCTTCGGAGAAGACCAATGTGGTAGCCATACTTAAGACTGCTTGTTGACAAAAAGACCAGAACACTGTAATTTTGAGGACAACAATCAAATTCATTTCAAATTTTCTAAGAAAGGTATTCCAACTCACTTTTTCAATACAGCCCAGACAAAATCCCCCCTTAACAGCGTGAAGGTAAAGTGAAATAAATTATACAGGAAGAATCTTTTCCTCTTAAAGGGACCAGGAGCCCTTTGAAGAAGTCCCGATAAATATGTTTGTGCAAATGTGTTTTTGCTAAAGAATCCTCTAGGTAGAAACTTTCTCATTTCATTTTTGTATCTGGTTTGGCTCTGCAACCCGACAGGACAGACACAGACAGACTTCAGAGGATAATTAGGACTGCAGGAAGAACAATTGCTACCCATCTGCCTTCAATAGTGGACCTGTATGAATCAAAAAGAGGGCTGTGAAAATATTTACAGACCCCTCACATCCCGGATATAAACTGTTTCAACTCCTTCCCTCAAAACGACGCTATAGAGCACTGCACACCAGAACAACTAGACACAAGGACAGTTTTTCCCTGAACGCCATCACTCTGCTAAACAAATAATTCCCTCAACACTGTCCAAATATTTACAGTCTGCATTACTATTAATCCCCTCCCACTTGTGACCTGTATGACTATAACTGTCGCTTGTATCCTTACAATTTTATATGGACTGTTTCCTAGTATGATTTGATTGCTTATTGCACCCTATAACTATTATTAAGTGTTGCACCGGATGATTCTTGACGAATGTATCTTTTCTTTTATGTACACTTGAAAGCATTTGCACCAAGACAAATTCCTTGTGTGTCCAATCACACTTGGCCAATAAAAAATTCTATTCTGTTCTATTCTAATTCTAATTCTATTCTATATTCTGCACCTTGTGTCTGCCAGAGTTTGCTAGGGAAGGCCATTGTGAACGTGCTTGTTCTTCGCTGAATTGTCCAAACATACGCTCCTTCCATTTTCTCTTACTTAGGATTGCAAACAACCCAGTGCCAGTGAGTCACTTAAAAAAAAAAAGGGCAAAAGCAAAGCAGTTTCATCCCTTTGTCCTCTTGGGACTCTTGTGCCTTTAAGAGATCGCTTCCTGCTATTTGAGCTGGGGAATAGATAGGAACATTCTCTATTTTAATTGTTTTTGTCATCCCTTTATTTTTATACATATGCAAGGCACAGAACCTATCTAATACATCTTCTTCCTATTTTCCCCACAATGCTATGAGGTGGCTTGGACTGAACTGGCCCAGTCACCCAGCTGGCTTTCATGCCTAAAATGGGACTATGTCTCCCAGTCTCCTAGTTTTTAGGCCAGGACCTTAACTCACTCCACCAAACTGCATTCTGATTAGCAAGTTTGCTTTGAAAATGTAGCTTGCTTTCTTTCTTTCTTTCTTTCTTTCTTTCTTTCTTTCTTTCTTTCTTTCTTTCTTTCTTTCTTTCTTTCTTTCATTCTTTTTCTTTCTTTCTTTCTTTTGTTTGTTGCCTTTTTATTCCATAGGCAGCAACATGCAGCACTCCCATTGTCTGGAATCACAGTCTTGTGTTTAATCTGAGGGGATCTGTCCCAAAACAGGGAAACACGAAAGGAAAATAAAAAAAAAAGTAATGTGAAAGTTGAATGCTTCTGATACTTAACAGCTTTCTGTAGTAAATAAGTACAAAAAGTTTCACATCATCACCCTGTCTGGGATGCAAACTTTCCGTTTTGATATCTGAATTACTGCAAGAAAGGAAGCCTTTAAAAACTGTTCCCCCGTCTCCTGCAAAGGGTCTCTTATGCATATAAATATCCTTGCTCTCCGTTTTCTTTTCCAAAGACCAGAGCTGCAGCTGCAGTTCAACTGGGTGATCCGAGACTGGTTTCTGAATTCTGAACAAGGGCGTTGAAGGAGCTTGGCGTCACGCTGATCATGCCATCATTTTGGGGAGTTTCACCCTGCAAGAAATCGTCTTCCTCTTCACCTTTGCCCTGCACAAAAACACACCACAGTTCAAAAGAAAAAGGCAATACAGTGACTTAAAACAGCACCTCCCCAGTAGTGGGATTCAATTTTTTTTTTTACTACCGGTGCTTTGGGCATCTTGGTGGGTGTGGCAGGGAAAGGATACTGCAAAATCCCCATCCCACCCCACTAACCTGCTTTCCAGCTCCGTTCTCCTGGGCAGGGCAACCAAAGAAGACCCAGCCGATCAGCTGGGACTCAATGGGAGACGGAGAATAGGTGGGGTTGGCGGGACCAGTCAGAGGTGGGATTTGCCAGTTCTCCAAACTACTCACATTTTCCGCTCCTGGTTCTCCAGAACTGGCTGAATACCACCTCTGTACCTCCCCACTTTGGCCATTTGAAGATGTGTGGACTTCAACTTCCAGAATTCTCCAGCTGGCTGAGGAATTCTGGGCATTGAACTTCACACATCTCGTAATGGCCAAGGTTGGGAGATACTTGCTCTGCCCTGGAGTTGCGGGGTGGTTGCTGAACTACCATCTCAGGAGAATCAAGGACGCTGAAAATGCTGGAGTTCACAACATCTGGGAGCTGCAGGTTCCCCACTGATGATCTAAGCTGACCTCCTTCAACTGAAGCCCCCCCCAGATGTGTGGGAATTAGCAAACTTCCCAGCCCAAAGGAGAAGCAAATATTCTTCGCAAGGACACCGGCTGAGGGAGCTTGAACGAAACTGCTCACCTCACTGGGTTCTGCTGTCTCTTTGAGGTCCTCAGCACTTTGCTCTTCCCAAAACTGATACAAAGGATTGATTGTGTTCTTTGACCTGAGAAATAGGAGATAAGAAAGAGGCCAGGAGAGGGAAAGTCGAACAAGAGGTGTTGCTTAACAGGAACTGTAGAGTTGGAAGTACACAACATTTAGTTGATGAGAGATACCGTTTCTCCTGAAAATACGACCTACCCTGAAAATAAGTCCTAGCTTGATGTTTATGTGTGCCAATAGAAGCCCTACCCCCAAAAATAAGCCCTAATTAAGATCCCACCCATTCCAGAGTGTAGGGGTAAAAATTAAGCTAGGGTGAGGATGGGGGAGTGGGGGCTGGAGCTGCCCTACAACTTATCTTTGGACAGTTGTACTCAGGCCTTGCACACCCCAACACTTGCCTCGCCTAGCAAGGCTTTCCTGAAGGCCTCTGTAGCCAATAACAAAGCTTTGGATCGATCCAGAGCTCTGTTATTGGCTGCAGTGGCCTTCAGGAAAGCCTTGCCAGCCACAGTAGTAGTTCCTAAAAGCCTCTGACAGCAAAAAGGAGGCCGGGGAAGACGCACGCAAGTGAGGTTAGTCAGTCAGTGGATGGCATCCCCCGAAAATAAGACCTGGTGCCTTTTTTGGTGGCAAAAAAAATATAACAGGGTCTTATTTTCGGGAAAACATGGTATACAAAGGAGAAATGGGCTTCCAAGGTTGACTCTAAATTAGGGGTCCTAATTTGCACAAAAATACAGCAACCTTGAAGCCCTGTTAGGAGATGGGCTGTGACGTTTCCAATTATAATGAAGCGTTGCTAAAGTCTTTTCTGTATAAATGTTCAGAAGTCACCACTGCCTATCTATTTTTGCTCGTCTTACACAACCGATAAAACACAACCCTGCTTTTTACATATATATAATGTGGCCAAAATTCAGTTGTCTTGAACTCTTCCAAGGAGATAGATCAGTATTTCACTGCCTGTGCCTTTCCAGATATGTGTCAGGATTCTGGCAGTTACCCCCATTTAAATCATGAGTCTCGAGCCAAACTTAAAAAGGATTTATTGGGAGTTAACATGTCTGGCACTGCCTGGGTGTAGCCCAACTCTGAGGCACATCATTCATTGTCACCCTTGACCCTGGTTTTCCCTCCAGCCCCTGGGTATATCATAATTCATATTCTCCAATGGGACACATCCATAGCCAAGAGTCATCAATCATGCTCTTATTAGAATTTTGCTTGGCAGAAACTTCAGTCACCTAGTTACTATCTTTGAAAACATCTGTGGAATGCAATTTCGATTCACAAACTACTGCACCGCTTCCCCCTCCCTTTCTGATGGCAACTCTAAAAAGACCACAGAAATATTTTATGAGTTGACAATATGATGGACTTCCAAGTCCCGCGATTCCTAGTCAGCAGAACCACTGACTATAACTGCTGATAGTGAATACCCAAGGTGTTTGGAAGGCAGGAGATGAAACAAACAGGGGGTCAAAAATAAATAAATCACAGCTTGCCCACTGGATTTGAAAAGAACTAAAAAGCATGTTTGGGGTGAGGGTTGCCCATTTCTCAACCAGGTACCTTTTAAGAATGTAAGGATCGAACGGGAAAAAACTGTCAAGTGGGTTTGTGGCTGTCTCAACAGACTCTCCTCCACAGCTGCTTCGGACAACTGGCACTGTCTGTCTCCGGTTTCTCTCGATGATGGTGTCACAGAAGGCCACCTGGTACTTCCTGGAGGAGGAGGAGGAGGAAAAGGAGGGAAACAGAAGTTAATTTTAAATTCACAAACGCTCATCCGCCTGTTTCCTCTACATTTCACAAGAGCTTCTCAGGGCAAGGTATGGAAACACCTTCTTCCCTTGGCTACCTGGGAGCTTCTCTTTCTTCACTCCAGTACTGTAATTGCTTTCTTCTGTGTTAGTAAGGATACCATATCTTGAGCTACTGCTGTTTTCTCTTTCCTTAACTTTCCTCCTTTGGAAAAGATCCAAATGATTGGGAAAAGATCCCCAGGATGTCAGTGGAATAAGGGTAGTTTCTACCAGGAAGCAGGATTTTTTTTTCTTCCTTCTCAATTTTTTTTTCCTTCTCTCCTTTCTCCAGGTACAGAGGAAGAAATATGAGATTGCTATCTTTGCACTGGCTAGCCTAGGAACATGGAAATGGAGTAGGCCCAGGATCTGGGTCTTCAAGAGGTTAATAAACATTTCTTGATGCATCAAATCCTCTGTCTGCTTGAGCAACAGCAGGAGCTGCAGATGAGATGTCTCTACATTTTCGCATTCAAGAAACACCTTAGATCAAGGATGTCCAACTTTGGCAAGTTTAAGATTTGTGGATTTCAATTCCCAGAATCCCCATTGCTAGCTAGGGAATTCTGGGAGATGAAGTCCACAGGTCTTAAAGTTGCCAAGGCTGGATACCTTTGTCTGAGATTGATTTAAAACACGTAAGAAGGAAAAATGTGTCCCACTAACACCCCATTTCTATATTTATTCAACAAATAGTCCTTCTACAACCCACTCCAAAGTTTACAGTGATTTTTGACGTAAATAAATGCATTTAATAAATAAGCAAACTTTGCAAGAAAGAAAACAATTGTACCTGGTCAGGGCAGCAAAGAGACTCACAATGGTTGGCAAGCAGACCTTCAGAGGGTTTAACTGACACAGAACGATGCGTTCAAAGTTTAAGCTTTGTAAGTAGGCCAAACCTTGAGAACATAAGACCAGAGGAATTTACTACATCGAATCTGAGCTTTCTATGAAGTGCCACAATTTACAAAATTTGATTCTAACAGAAATACATTTAAGTTTTTCTGATGTTGCAGAGGCTTCTAAAAGACACCATTCTCCGGGAAACATGGCGTAGCAGATTCTTAGTGGATCAATGTGGACAATGCATATAGATAGTCCTCGATTTACAACCATTTGTTTAGTGAACTTTTTCAAAGCTACAAAAGCACTGAAAAAAGTTTGAAACAGCACTGGAAAAAGTAGGCCGTCTTGTGGTCCGCCGGCAGCCTGTGCAGACGACAGCGGAATTGTACAGTGGGGAAGAATGGGGACCAGTCTGGGAGTCTGGGGAGGATTCAGACGAGGGTCCTACATTAGATGCAGGGATGGGGCCAGGACCATCTGGGAGTGGGGTGCTGACTCCGGAGCCTTCAGAATCTGGCAGCAGTGAGGCTGAGGAACAAGGGGAGCCTGTTCCCAGCTTGCGTATGCGCAGAGCTGCTAGAAGGTGAAAGCAGATGAGACAAAAGGGGTGACTCAGGAGTAAGGCTGGGAGGCGATTGCCCCTCCTATAAGACATAAAGGAAGTGCAAAGGTAGAGAAACCTTTGCAGGAAGCAAAGTGGTTTGTTCTGTTCGGATTAATCCTTGAAGCTCTACGTGGACTTTGTACTTTGGTTGTTTTTTTTACAGTTAATTTGGCACTTTAGTTGTTGGCAGCAATTCAAAGGAGAGAAAGGTGGGTGCTTATCTCGAGGGATTGTTTGGGACTCACTACAGGCTGGGAATGAACATAATTCCCAGCGTTGAAATAAAACAAGAGTTGTTTCGACTAAGTGTGTGCTTAATTACGGTCTCAGGAAGCCTTGGTCAGAACAGGCTATTTGTGGGAAGGTAATGATTCTAGGCTAATTCCTCTCTTGACTCCACCCCAGGCTCTGCCTGTCCTTCTCCTACATCTAGGTCCAAAACGGACATGTTCTACCCATCTCTTCTCCTTGTCTGGTGAATTTCTGCTCACCTTTCTTGAGGTTTCCATCCAGGATCTGCTTGTGGCGAAAGATGACTATGTAGAACACAGCCTGGCAGGCTGCATAGAACGGACCGTGGAGCGCAACATCACAAAATGCTCGGGACCCCGTGCCCTGGTTGTCGATGTAGGTGTGCAGCCAGCTAACCAGGAGATCTAAGCAGGCTTTCACTGTCCTGAAATGATTTTAAAAAATAAAACCTGGCTAAGTAACCAGAAGTGGGCTGACATCTTTGGGATGTAGCCCTATTTGGCAGGTTAATCCATCCCGAGGATCACTCTTGTGAGCTACTTACACAATGGGAATAAACTTGGCCCGTGCCAAAAAACTGCCAATGAAGTTCCCAGTGGTTTGCCGGATGACAGGAGGAACATTTGGATTCTGTAGTTTTTTCCAGAGATGCTCCAGAAAAGCCTCTGCAATTATCTGGAGGACATACAAAGCTATTAAGGCTGGGGCAGTGGCCACAGGTATCAGTCAGTCAATTAAGGGGAAAAATTAACTATAAATAATTGGAAATCAAAAATCAAAGGTTTATTTTATTTATTTGTTAAGTTTATTTGCCCCCTATCTTGCTGTGGGACTACTCTAGGTGACTTACCACAATAAAAAGGAAGAAAAATGAAAAGGCGTTCAAACAGAAGTAAATTAATGGAACAATAAAGCAAACAATGACAAAGGAACAGAACAAGAATTAAATACATCAATAGTTACCAATGTGCTTCTTGTCCAATTAAACCAAAAGCAAATAACTATTTTCTGTCAGAGATTTTGGGTGAGGTCAATAGCAGGATGTAACTTGGCAAGTTTTAGCCAGTTTCACATAAAGGCTAGGAAGATCTAGTTAAAGGGAGAAGGAAGAGAATAAAAGTTTATTTGGTTACTTACCAGTCTGAAACTACAGAGGTAGAACATGATGAACTGCACATGACATGATCCGTGGGTGGTTAAAATCAGCTTATCAAATATAGCCACAAGGTCTCGGTATAAGTCTTTGGTGTTGCCAACGTCAATTTTCCCTAGGAATAAAAACATTTATGTTGCCTGGAATTATAGGCTAAGAAAAATGAGGAACTTTTTAAAAAGGCTGTTCGTTTGTCCAACTTTCAGATGCTGAATGTTCTACAATTAATATAACTAACTATAAGGTGCATCCTCTGAAAACCATGAAGGGGTGAAGATTGTCCTTAATTAGAAGAACTTGAATTGGCTTAAGAGAAACAGAAACTGTGGAGCTAAAAGATGACGTGATTTCCACTTACATGCCCAAATTATGAATTATGGCAATGTGCTACAACATCATCCAGGAATTCCTTTCAAGGGGTCGCCTACATTAAGCCCAAATGCTCAGCTGAGCACTGCCAAATAATGCTTGGGAAACGGCCCCAGGCTTATTACCGTTAACGTAGCAGACATCTTTAATGTAGGAAAACATCACAATCATCAAGATGTCGAGGCGCTCTGCAATGGGGTGAGCCATCACGTCACTCTTCTCTGGATTCTCCGCATCTTCATCCTATTGAAACCAAAACCCGGCTAAATTCAGGTAGTCCTCAAACTTACAACAGACTTTCTGACAGTGAGAACAATCAACCAATGGAACAGAGGTTGTGGGAGCTTTATCACTGGAAGCTTTCAAGAAGAGACTGGACTGCTATCTGTCAGAAATGCTTGGGTGGGGGGTTGGACTAGATGACCTACAAGGTACCTTCTAACTTCTCTTCTCTTTTTCTATTCTATTTTTTCATTCCATTATTCTATTCTATTCTATTCTATTCTATTCTATTCTATTCTATTCTATTCTATTCTATTTCTATTTCTATTATTTCCTTATTCTATTCTATTCTGTTCTATTCCTTTATTCCACTCCACTCCATTCCTTTATTCCATTCCATTCCATTCCATTCCTTCATTCCATTATTCTATTCTATTCTATTCTATTCTATTCTATTCTATTCTATTCTATTCTATTCTAACCGTTCAAAGTCGCAACAGCCCTGAAAAAAAATGACTTATGACTGCTTTTCACACTTGCAACCATTACAACATCCCATGCTCATGTAATCAAAATTCAGATGTTTGGCAACTGACTCATATTTATGACGATGGCAGTGTCACGGGGTCAGGTCACAAAAGGGGACCTCCTGACAAGCAAAGTCAGTGGGGAAGCCAGATTCAGATAACAACCGTATTGCTACCTCAATAACTGCAGTGATTCGCTTAGCAATGATGGCAAAAAAAATAGTGAAATGGGACAAAACTCACTTAACAAATGTTTCACTTAGTGATATATATTTTGTTTGTGACTTGAGGATTACCAGTAATTTGCAATTCACAGGAAAGATGAGTTAAGTGAAAATGTTCTTGCTCATTTTAAGTCAGCTGCACATTGGATTAAGGCCTGCTCTCTGAGTAATGGACCGTGAATATCCCTTTGCCCAAGCTAAGTTATAAACCAGAGGTCGCCAACCTTTTGGACCTCAGAGACCACCAAACTCATAATTTTAAATCCCGCGGACCAGAGACTCTGGGAAAATCCCCCACCCCATTTTCCTACCGATCAATCGTTCTTTATTTGGGATCGCAGGATACCAATTCCATTTCCATTCTCAGGGAGAGAGAGAGAGAGAGAGGGAGAGACTTTTGGCTTCATGCAAGGAAAACAGCAGAAGCAGCGGAAGTCTTTCTTTCTCTGCCCCAAACTCCACCAGAAATGAGTTTTTGTGAGACTTGTCGCACTGGCGCAGCCTCTTGGAGCAGGATGCCTTACAGGGTCCCAAAGACTCATTTCTGGCAGAGTTTGGGGAAGAGAAAGAAAGACTTTTACTGCTTTCCTTGCGTGCAGCCAAAAGCAGAAGAAAGAAGTGGAAGGAAGCAGCCCGGTGGCCAGGCCAGGCGAGTGGGGCAAGTTCCCCCCCTCCGCCCTTTCTCCCCTCACTACCTCATGTTGTTTGCAATGCAAGCGACGCAAGCCTTGTGTTCCCACAGGCCATGTGGGCGACGCAGCCTTGTGTTCCTGCGCAGCCTGGATTAGTTAGTTTACTTTATTGTTATTGCACCTCGTACAACGAAATCAAACGCCATCTTCAGTGCACATCATGACCATGAAAATAAACACAAAAACACATCCTTCACACTCCACATTAATTGCTTGGGGTATGTGTGTGTGTGTGCTTTGGGAGTGACATTTATCTGAGGACCACCAAAATTTTCTTGTGGACCACCAGTGGTCTGCTCACTGGTTGTCGACCACTGCTATAAACTATGGTTTCCAAGTCACTTGAGTTACATTGAGGCTTATGTGGTTTGGGTTGAAAAAACACCGTACAAATCCAACTCTTGGGCTGCAATTAGGAGCTCTGATAAAGACGGGCAACTACAAATCAGACCCAGCCTACATGTAGCATCTGAGCTCACTGCCAAATGTGTCCTTTTTATGTTAACACACAAAGCAGGTTACAATAAAACTCATCTAGTTACGATTTGAGTAAGAGAACTTTGAAGCAGCAATGGGAATCAACTCCAAGATTAAAAATTGGTTACATCTCCTGCTAAGAAACTATTCCTTAAAAGGGTTAAAAAAAGCTATTCGGCCCGTAAGATTTAAGATAATGAGTGTATGTGTGTGCGCACACATGTATTGATACCGTTTAATGAACAAACTTACCATGTTGAACAGTCCCTTCTCATTGCTTCCTTCTTCGTCTTCTTCGGCAGCTTCAATATCTTTTCTTGGGGCACTTACCTGTTGAATTAAAATGGGATGAGCTTGAGTGTTTCTGAAGTTATAGTCAAGGTACAGAACTGTATAACAAGTGAGGGGTCTTTGGTGCTCTCTGAGCTTGGCTGTTTTCTTGCAGACGTTTCATTACCCAAACTAGGTAACATCACCAGGGCTGGGAGGAGAGTGTTCAAGGAAGCAAGAGCAAACCACGCTCCTTCTAGCACTGATGATGTTACCTAGCTGGGTAATGAAACGTCTGCAAGAAAACAACCAAGCTCAGAGAGCATCAAGGGCCCCTTCATTTCAACCCTGAGCTGCAAATATTCTCCTTTATCAATGTATAACAAGTATATTCCTTATCTCACTGCCCAATAATTCAGTAAATACAAACAGAGCAGTATCGTTTACTGAAGAATATGAAGCTTGTAAAAGTTAAGCCAGTTTTTGCAAGGGGAATTATGGAGACCCTTTATAAACAACCACAATTCACAGCATTCTGTACTTACATCAATTTTTAGCAGCTTCTCAACAACCAGCTCCAAAATGTCATGCCTCAACGCTGGGATATATACGCTTATTCGTAGCAAATTATGGAGATAACATTGCTGAAATGGAAGAATTCCCCATGAAAACGCTATCAAGGAATTTTAAAAATCACATCTAGAAAACTAAGCGAAACTAATTTGGGGACCTTCAATTTTTACATCCTATTTAAGCATCATCATGTATTTAAATAAAGAATTCTTTAAAATCCAGTTTTTATCATACTGCTTGGACACAATATATCCACCAGAGATATTTTATCTGAGAAAGCAACTGGGGTTCATACATCAGTGGATTTGTTTATTGTCTATTAAACTGCAACTCATTAATTTCACATATGCTAAGCCACAAGCCATGCTGTGCAAACCAGAATCACTTCTACAGAATGGGAAAATAAAACCAAACCAAACACACTGGGCTTAGCAAAGATAAACAAAACTAATAATTAAATATCCAAAGGAGAAGACGACTTCCTTCACAGTAATAATCATGATGTATCTGAGTTTCTGAGCCGTCAAGATCACATTTTCCACTAACAGATTTTTTTAAAAGCGGCTTTTAATTAAATGAGCAGCAGATACCAGAAGCACTAAAGAATCTACATTTCCAGAAAATCGGGTACTTACTAATGTTCTTTCTGATTTATTAACGAAGGGAAATTTTTCAGCCAGCACTGGCATGAGAAATTGTGGCGTCCTACAACACAGAAAATACAAGCCAGAGATAAGCAAACCCAACCTTTATTTATTTTGTTGTGTGGACTACAGACAAGGTTTAAGGAGGAGCCGAGAAGAGCAAACACAGATTCAGCAATCTTGGAAAAGTGCTCCCAGAACTGATCACACCATTATCAATTCCTAGTCTACAAATGGCTTGAAATGGATAATACTGTTCCCGTCTGTCCTGTGCGTGTTTGATGATTCTGAATGTGTTTAAAGGTTTCCCCTTCTCTATGGAATATCATTTTCTGAGGTACGGTTTACTTTTCCAAAAAAACCCATGGAAACAAGGTTTTGTCAGTGCGCCTAGGGATCATGTATGGAGGTGAAGCCAACCATGTGGTTGGTCTGATTGTGTTGCTGCTACCATGGGATGGGGTTTGATGTTGTGAATGTTTAATGTCATAAGTCGCCCAGAATCCCCTGTTGTGAGAATTGGGTAACCGTATACATTTAATGTCAACTCATAAAATATTTCTATGGTCTTTTTAGAGTCGACAACAGAAAGGGCGGTGGGAGCAGTTAGCAGCTTGCATTCCATAAATAGTTTTCAAAGATAGTTTCCAGGCGACCGAAGTTTCTGCCGCGCAAAATTCTAACTGGAGAGCATGATTGATGATTCTTGGCTATGGATGTGTCCCGTTGGAGAATATGAATTATGATACACCCGGGGTGGGTGGAGGGAAAACCAGGGTCAAGGGTGACAATGAATGATGTGTCTTAGAGTCTGCAGGCAGCGCCGGCATGTTTACTCCTAATAAATCTTCTTTTAAGTTTTCGAAGTTCTGGCTAGAGACTCATGATTTAAATGGGGGTAACTGTTGGAGCCCTGACATTTGCTTAACAATAAATGAATAAAATATTTGCTTTGAAGATGCAGCACGGAGTGGCAATATTCGGATGGCTAGGACAATGTTGGAGAGGTTGAGGTCACATCACTTATATGTAGAGGGCTGGGTTTGTGGTGAAAAGTTAAGGGTTTGCGTTCTAATAGTAATATGTTTATAGGGAGGGATATTCATGTGTTTCCCACCTTAGCACATGGAGGGGCAATGTTGATACTTTCTGGAATCTTGGCTGGATGGGGCTATGTCATGTCAAGTATGAAAGACATGTGAAGAAGCTTCAATTAAACTGGTTGTTAAAAGTTAATGTATAGGAATCCTCTCAATTAACAGTCGAGACCTTGTTAGAATTAGGTTAGGGCAAACAGCACTCAGGTAGGGTTGGGTTTAGTTCTCTTGTGACTATGTAGGGATTCGAGGCTGATCCCCCTTTTTATTCTACCCCCAGGTTCTGCCACTTCTACCTAGGGGCAACCAAAAAGCAGCTTATGTTACACATTGTCTTTCCCGGCCCACAAAATCAAAGATATTTAACTTACAGAGGGACGTATTTCACAATTGTCTGCAATGCTCTGTGGCAGGTAGTGAAGCTCTCGACAACATCTGCAGAGATTGCAAAACAACAGGTCTGGTGTCAACTCGTAAAACATTTTCTCTACACGTTTTATAGTTGTCAACAGAAAGAAGGCACCAGGTTCGGAAAAGGCTGCGCTTGAAAAATGCCGGCCCTTGGTTTGGAGGGTTGCAAAAGAGATCTACGCGATCACGGAGGAGCAATCGCTCAACTGGTCATGATGTCTAAGCAGACTCTAGGTTCTGAACACTGAAGGACCAGGCACATTCAAGATTTATGGGCAATGGGTATAGAATATCCATTGCTAAGTAAGGCAGTTGTTAAGTGAGTTTTGCCTGATTTTATAACCTCTTTTTGCCATGGCAATTAACCGCAGCCATTAAGTGAATCGTCTTCCCGTACTTACTTGGCTTGTCGGAAGCTGGCTGGGAAGGTTGCAAATGATGATAGCAATGGCGCTTAGACTTATACATCATTTCACAGCCCTCTCTCTAAGCGGTTTTTCAGAGTCAGCCTATTTTCCCCCAACAATCTGGGTCCTCATTTTACCGATCTTAGAAGGATGGAAAGATGAGTCAACCTTAAGCCGGTCAGGATCGAACTGCTGGCAGCTGGCAGAATTAGCCTGCAATTCAGCATTCTAACCACTGCGTCACCACATGATCACATGACCCCGGAACATGGCAATTATCGTAAATACATACTGGTTGCCAAGTGCCTGAAATCTGGTCATGTGATCATGGGTATGCTATGATGAGCGTGAGGACTGGCTGTAAGTTGAAGTTAACCTGTGGACTCCAGCTTTTACCAGGACCACCCTGAATCAAGTAACACTCCCTTGGGTGCAGAAACCCAGCTAGAAAAATAAAAAATAATATCCAAAATGGGCAGAGTACATAAGGATAAAAGAAGTCAGTCAAGAAATACAAAAAAGGAAGCACTCACTTTCATCATCGTCTGAATCGGAGATGTCCACGTCATTCTCCCGGATGGTTATTCGGGCTGGGTAAAAACAAGAGGGGCTTGTAATCAGTTATCTAGTTGATCCACAAAAAAGCCTTGCAGAACATTTTATGATCAATCAAAAACACAGTTTTCCTTAAGAGGTTTACAACTGCTCCCTTGGGGGCTGTGAACCCAAGTTTCCTTGCTTCGAATTCCTATTATAAATTCTAAAATAAACAAATGAGAAACCACAAGTGCTATTTTTAATCGGGGCAAAAAGGCAATCTTACCTACTAATCGAAAATGAAATAGCATGTTTTTTTGGCAAGACAAATTATTATTACTACTACTATTATTGGCTAGCACGGATGATGTCAGAGAGCAGCGAGGACTCCTCAAGACAGATTTTATTATTATTTTTTTGTAACACTGAAGAATTATTTTTCCCTCCTCCAAAGTAGATTCGTTCTATTTGAGGTGAGGTATACAAGAGAGTCTTTCTGTTTCCTGTTACTTGTTTTTTAAGTTGGGTATTTGCGTTCTTAGGGGAGGATGGTTAATTTTTTTTGGGGAGGGGGAGCTATTAAATATTTTATATTCTATTTCTTTCAAGTAAAAGTGGGGAAAAAAAATACTTACGTGGTACAAAGTGCGAGACGATCATTGCCAGGCATGGCCTAAGATAGATTGTCTGAGCAGACACTAAATTACTCAGGAAAGCTAGATATTCTTCCACCACAGACTGGCTTCTTCTCAACCATGGCACTTTCTACATTTTTAGAGACAACAGGATCAGAAATTGGGAGCATCTGTTGTGCCCCTCCCCGCCTGCCCCCAGTCCAAAGCAAAAAGCACACCCAATGCAATCGGATAATTCTTACCAACAGGATGGTAATTAGTTGTTCAAACTCCTTGGTCAAAAATGTAATAGAAGACCGGAATTCAGAGAGCCAGTTAATAATCTGATCATCCTAAAAATAGAAGCCATTGTATCTTAATTACTGAATCACGTTGGCTGTCAAAAAGTTTTAGCTTGGGGTGGGGGAAGAGATTAGTTTGTTTTTAAGATAAAGACCATTAGACTAAGAGCCTGCCACGTTGCTTGTCACAAGTGTGACAGCTAGATTAGCCTCTCAATTTTAAAACAGCAGAAGAATTAAAGTTTTGTGGGGTCCCTGGTGCTATCTGAGCTTGGTTGTTCTCTTGAAGACGTTACATTACCCAACTAGGTAATATCATCCGTGCTAGAAGGGAGTGAGGTTTGCTCTTTGTCTTCCTTCCAGCACTGGAGTTATCTAGTTGGATGATAAAATGTCTGCAAGGAAACAAGTTTAGAGAGCATCAAGGACCTTCACAGTTCAACCCTGAGCTACAAAAATTTTCTTCTATTTGGAGTTTTGTCCTACACTTTCCTAGGAAAACTATTCACCAGCTGCCTGCAACAGAATGGGAGAAATTAAGTACCTGTGTAATCTAGTTGGACGTTCAAAGAGACCCAATAAATTAGACCCACCTCTCATATGCATATGAAACCTTTTATTTTACTGTCACTGTCATTCTTTTGTCATAGAAGGATGTAGACCCTCCCAGCTGAAATGCTTGGCAAGCTCGCAGGGCTATTTGCAAATGGCAAAGTCCACTGGGTAATGTAGTTTTCCCAATATAGCTGACAGATGACAGAACTAGGTAAACTTGTGATTGCTAAACCTGGTAAATAGTGGTGGAATTTAAGAAAAATGTGTATATAATATTTGGTTTAAAAAATGAATTTATAAATCTGATTGGATTCATCTTCCAGGTTGTGTTTTGGTAACATAATGGCTCATCAGCAATTATAAAGTATAACCCATAAAGAATACGACAAAGAGATTCAAATTATGTATTTCATCCTTTCTTAAATCTAAGGAGGCATTTCAGAGAATTTGAATATTTATAGAAACCTTACTTTTATGTCTGGATCCAACAGCTGATGCTTCAGCAAATCAAACTCAGCGGTCTTGCCCTGAAAGAGAAAACTTTGAGCTCTGCATAAAGAACTCCACCAGGAGCGGTAAGGTGGCCTAGAGGTGGAGCTCTTGCCTCACCATCAGGAGGCTGTGAGTTCGATCCTAGGTAGAGGCAGATATTTCTCTCTCTCTGGGCACACAGGGAGGGCATCCGGCCAGTAAACACTCCAGCTCCATTCAGTTGCCCAGAGTCCACCCCACAAGGGATTATGGGGTCGTCAAAAGTAGATGATTATGATAAAGAACTCCACAAATCCTTTCCCCCAGATATAGCAGAAATAATTCATCAGTGGAGGAAAAACAGTTCCTTGAGGATGAATTATCAGTATTAAAAACAGGAAATAAAATGTCACGAGCGCATCCCATACATTTGATGTGGTTTTTTTTTCCTTGCAAACGCCACCTACAGCCTTACCTGTTGATATTTCAGTAGGATCTCTGCCAAAGTACCACCGAATCTGACCGTCTTCCTCGGTGGCGATCTCAGGAATTCATCCTCAGCCAACATGTCAGAAAATCCTAAAAAAAATAAATAAATTGCAATGTAAGGTCGGCATCTGACCGCGAAAGTTGAAAAAAAAAAAAACGTTTGATTGTGATGAACCTGCTATGAGAACCAACCAGTGTTATTTATGATGGGAGTTGTAGAAGAACCAGGGCCTCGAGTTCTGGCAGGACCATCTGCCCTCCTGGCGCCCAGCAGCCCAAATGCAACGGAAGTGGTGGGGATGATGGGAGTTGTAGTAGAGCCAGGGCTTTATCGCCCTGCCCAAATGCAACAGGTGGTGGTGGGGATGATGGGAGTTGTAGTAGAACCAGGGCTTCACCGCCCTGCCCAAATGCAACGGGCAGTGGTGGGGATGATGGGAGTTGTTCTGGCAGGACAATCTGCCCTCCTGGCGCCCAGCAGCCCAAATGCAACGGCAGTGGTGGGGATGATGGGAGTTGTAGTAGAACCAGGGCTTTATCGCCCTGCCCAAATGCAACGGGCAGTGGTGGGGATGATGGGAGTTGTAGTAGAACCAGGGCTTCACCACCCTGCCCAAATGCAACAGGTGGTGGTGGGGATGATGGGAGTTGTAGTAGAACCAGGGCTTTATCGCCCTGCCTAAATGCAACGGCAGTGATGGGGATGATGGGAGTTGTAGTACAACCAGGGCTTCACCGCCCTGCCCAAATGTAATGGGCGATAGTGGGGATGCTGGGAGTTGTAGTAGAACCAGGGCCTCGAGTTCTGGCAGGGCAAGCCACACCCTCCCAGCTTCGGCCCCTGAAGGGCCAGCAAAACCCCATCACACAGAGCCAGGCACGACTCCTCGGTCTGGCCTACCGCACAGGGCTGTTGTGAAATAGCAGACGACGCAGAAGGAGGGGAAAGCGAAAGAACCCCCACGCCCACCCCGAGTCCTCCACCCCCTCACCCCGTCCTTGCGGCCCGCACTTCCTCTCCCCGCTCGGCGGCCTCCGCCGGCTCAGCCGCGCTCCGTCCTCGCCTCGCGAAACCTCCGCCAGCAGCAGCAGCAGCGCCGCCGTCTCTTCCCCCTCATGCTCCCGGAGAGTAGAGAACCTCCTGCGCGCGCAGCCGCCACTTCCGCCCGACACCGGAAGCGAAAGGCCGCTTCCGCCCGGCTCCTGAAGCTCTTCAAGCTCGCCCTCGAACGCCGCGTTGGCTGGCATCTCCCGAGGCGCCTGCGCAAGAAAAGAGGAGGCTGGGACCGGCTAAAGGGGTTTTATTCTATCCTATATGCCAAGGGTCCCCAAACTTGGCGGCTTTAAGACTTGTGGACTTCAACTCCCAGAATTCCTCTTCCAGTCATGTTAGCTCAGGATTTCAGGGAGTTGAAGTCCACAAGTCTTAAAGTTGTCAAGTTTAAAGACCCTTGCTATATGGGAATAAAAGAAAATATGAGAATCTCCATATAGGCGTTCTCTATGGGAAAATGTCAATAAAATTAAAAAGAACTATATGACATTTTTAATGTTTCTGCTTTCCCCCCAAAAAGGGGGATTTTTTTTTTAAATAAATGCAGTAGATTGCAAACAGTCCAAAGCTTCAAATTTTCCACCGTGTTGCATTTCTTTTGTTTTAAACTTCTGGTTTACTTTTACATCACTTTCCATTCCCCACAAAACCCATGAAGGATAGGTATATTTTTACAAATCAATGTGCAATGTATGGCGAATAGTCAAAAGGAAATGTGGCTCCGGAGGTTGTGGAGGAGGCTGGGGAAGGGCAGAGGCCGGCTGAGCAGTTAGAGGAGGACCCAGGCCTATCCCCTCTCCATCCTAGGGCATGCAGGGAAGAGAAGATAAGGGAGAGACGTTGTCTCCTCGGGCCTTGATCCTCTTCATGGGCTGCAGCTGTGACAACTGAATAAGAGTTTGGACCTGCATACTGGCGATTTGATAAATACTTCTCCTGTTCCGTTGTGAAAATTTCGTCATTGTAGCTTGTTTGGTTTGTTATTTCACCTCTATCTGCTCATTAAGTTCGGACTGTATTGCTTTCTTTCGAAGACTATTTTTGAGTACATTTTATCTCCAACTGAATATTATTGAACAGTGGAGCCAAGTTGGAGGCATTAAAGGACATTTATTTACATTTTGGATTTTGTTACGTTTGTGTTACACTCTGTGTCATCACACATATACTACATGTAGATGCCACCCAACTCCCTGCGGTGGTGTCAATAGTGCCAGCCCAGACCATGGGGTTCAATGGGCAACGCATCCACATTGGGTGGACCGTGCATTGTGGGAATGCAACTCCTAGTAAGCACACCTCCTGCAGAAGGGCAGCACCTAGGTGTACATTGGAGTTTATTGTAGTTTTTGACTGTAGCTTCAAGGTGATGAGTAATTTGGCAATTCTGGTGACTATGTTTACTTTAAAATTTTATTTTATGTTTGGAAGTCCTAATGCTGGTCCACCTGTTATACAGCGGATATCAACCTTGTCCAGGCCCATAAATTAACTTCCACTTCCATAACTGAGCACAGTCCTTTTATGATGCTGTTTGACTGTCTCTGGGCGGCATAAACAGTATTTCCAGGATATTATAAAGTTTTCCAGAGCAGGTAATTGTGTTTATTATTCATCTGTTTGTGTGTGTTTGTGGCATAGAAAATTGAACAATGACCTTGAAGATTCTTCTTTTCCACGATCTTTGGAGTGAGAACTTCCACGTAAATTTGGAAAATTGAAAAATGAAGATTTTTGTTTTCCACGATCTTGGGAGTGAGAACTTCCAGGCAAATCTGGAAAATCAACGAATGACTTTGAAGATTCTTGTTTTCCACGATCTTGGGAGTGAGAACTTCCAGGCAAATCTGGAAAATCAACGAATAACTTTGAAGATTCTTGTTTTCCACGATCTTGGGAGTGAGAGCTTCCAGGCAAATCTGGAAAATCGACGAATGACTTTGAAGATTCTTGTTTTCCACGATCTTGGGAGTGAGAGCTTCCAGGCAAATCTAGGAAAGAAAACAAATTCCACAGGTTACTTCTACGGGACTACTCCTCTTGGAAAGTTGCCTCAATAAAGTAGTTATGAAATGAACAAAGTTGGAGAGGCTTTGACAAGGATCTAGAGATCAAATGCAGGAGTGATCTGATACAAAATGATCCCTCTTTGGCTTAGATAAGATTTTATCACACCCCTTTATCATTTTTATAAATAACTCAAGGCAGCAAACATACCTTACATTCCATCCTCCTCCTATTTTCTCCGTAACAACAACCCAGTGAGGTGTGTTGGGCTGAGAGACAGGGAAAGTCACCTAGCTGGTTTCAGGAGAACTAGAATTCACCGTCTCCTGATGATTGGCCCAGAGTCACCCAGCTGGCATTCCTGGCTAAGACGAGACTAGAACTCCCAGTCTCTTGATAATTGGCCCAAAGTCACCTAGCTGGCCTTCCTGACTAAGGCGGGACTAGAACTCCCCGTCTCTTGATGATTGATGCCCAAAGTCACCCAATCAGTCTTAGTGGAAGTAGAACTCACACTCTCCTGACTTCCAGTCTGGAGTCTTATAGTAACCTACACCAGCACTATACAAATTTCATTGCACATGTGATGTACAACGACAATAAAGACTATCTATCTATCTATCTATTTATTTTCCCACGTCATTATAGTTGTGCATTTAAAGTTGTAGCAACATTTCGGCAGAATCTCATCTGCCATCATCAGGCTTCTGTATTGTGTTCGTCTGGCAGCTGAACACAATACAGAGAGACGAACACAATACAGAAGCCTGATGATGGCAGATGAGATTCTGCCGAACCGTTGCTACAACTTTAAAAGCACAACTATAATGACGTGGGAAAATACCTGAACAAAGCTGAATACCATACATGTAAGTACCCGTGAGAACTTTATATATATATATATATGGATCTTTGGTTATTCGGGTTTTCTCCCGTGTAAGATTGGAAGTATCTAGGCAACGTTTCGATGAAGTCTCATTCATCATCTTCAGGCTTGTGTCTTCGGCTCTGTGCTTCTCAGAGTGAAGAAGTGGCCAACTTGGGGGGGGGGGTGTCCTTCTCATGTGTGAGGAGCATGTGTGAGGAGCACCCCTCTGTGCTTCACTCTGAGAAGCACAGAGCCGAAGACACAAGCCTGAAGATGATGAATGAGACTTCATCGAAACGTTGCCTAGATACTTCCAATCTTACGCGGGAGAACACCCAAATAACCAAAGATCCACATACTAATACCCGCGAGAACCTCAGTATGTGTGTGTGTGTGTGTGTGTGTGAAAACAAACGTTGCCTAGATACTTCGAATCTTACGCGGGAGAAAACCCGAACAACCAAAGATCCACATACAAATACCCGCGAGAACCTCAGAAAACAAATATATATATATATATATATATATATATATATATATATATATATATATATATATATATATATATATATACACACACACACACACATATATATATGAACAAGCTGTATATATGTGTATATATATACGTGTGTATATATTTGTATATATATGTATGTGCATATATTTGTATATATATTTGTGTATGTATGTATGTATGTATATATATATATATATATATATATATATATATATATATATATATATATATACACACATACATACATATACATATACATATACATATATATATACACATACATACATACATACATACATATACACACACACACCGGCTCTTCTTCTGCCTGGTTTTTCCACCCGCCCTTCCACTTCAGGAGCTTCTCTGCCTTGACGGGCAGCCGGGGCTTGAGCCGCTCCAAGCAGCCGAGCAAGGCGGGCATTGTGACGTACCCTGCGAGGCTGCGGGGCCGGCGCTGGAAAAGGAGAAGGCGGGCAGGGCAAAGGGCAGCCTGGCGCTCCGGAGCTCCGAGCCCGAGTCCTGGGTCTGGGACGGCCGCCGCTGCTGCTGCTCCTGCTGCGGCTTCTTCTTTTCCGCCCGGCTGCCGCTGCCGCCGCCGCCGCTGCTGCCGCTGGTGGTGGAGGCGGCGAAGTGGGCGCGGAGGCGGCCGACCTGCGACTGGGCGGAGGTGGAGGCGGAGGGCAGCGAGAAGTGGGCGCTGAAGGCGCGGGCGAGGAGAGCCAACCGCCGGGCGCGCCAGCTCTCCAGGCTCCAGGCGTCGGCGCTCCGCCAGCCCAGCCCCACGTCGTCGCGCAGCTCCTCCAGCGGCACCTCCAGGTTGCCCACGTGCCAGAAGACCCACCAGGGCAGGCTGAAGAAGGCGGCCACGCCGCCCAGGTAGATCAGCAGGTCCGAGACGTCCGTCTCCAGCAAGCCGCCCACCAGCAGCCCGGCTAAGCCCAGCGCGTCGAAGACGAGAGCCAGCCCCAGCGCGCCCCGGCAGCGGCTCCGCTTCCGTCGGGGAGCCTCCGCCGCCGCCATCCACCCGCGGGGACCGGGAGAGCGGCGGGCGGGAGAGAACCCTGCGCCCCGTGGGCGGAGGGCCTCGCGTCACCGGAGAAGCCGCCCCCTCCCTCGGCGCCAGCCGCACCTGGAAGCCCCCAGCCCCTCCCCGCCAGGTACATCCTGGGATAGGTAGGAGGTTCCCGCTGGGAGCACGAGCCAAGGGGAGGAGGGGGGGGCATGATGATCCCCTCTTCTATCCTGGCTGGTCACTAACTAGGATAGGGACTAAGCCAGGAAAGCCTGCAGGCTAAGCCAGACCCGGAGGGGGACATCCCCTCTTCTATCCTAATTGGTCACTAACTAGGATAGGGACTAAGCCAGGAAAGCCTGCAGGCTAAGCCAGACCTGGAGGGGGACATCCCCTCTTCTATCCTAATTGGTTACTAACTAGGATAGGGACTAAGCCAGGAAAGCCTGCAGGCTAAGCCAGACCTGCAAGGGGGCCTCCCCTCTTCCATCCTGGATGGTCACTAACTAGGATAGGGACTAAGCCAGGATAGGGAATTAGCCTGCAGGCTAAGCCAGACCTGTAGGGGCCCTCCCTTCTTCTATCCTGGATGGTCACTAACTAGGATAGGGACTAAGCCAGGATAGCCTGCAGGCTAAGCCAGACCTGGAGGGGGACAGTTGGTCATTTGCACTACTTAGGTGACCCTGAGGAAACAGACAAACCTCCAAGTGGCCTCAATGACTCTCTTAAAGAATGCAAATAACCAACTGTCTTCAAGGAATATCAATCCTTCCATTCCCCACCATCCATCCAGTCAGAGCTGAACAAGCTTCTTGGATGAGAAGCGAAACAAACGTCTTCAGAGAAAAACAGCTGCCTGTTGAAAAAAGCACCTTTGGCACAACAATGACCTGGAGGACTGAGAATCTCCATAGACACTAATTCTGAAATATTATTATATACAAAATTAGATTGTCACATTCATATCTAAGTCCAGATGGGAAAAAAAACACAGCTCTTTGGAAAATTCAGCTTCGGAGAACAGAGTAAAATAGGACATTGTTTTATTCTTACAATGAAAAACAAAATACGGGATGTTTTTACAAGTGAATCAGCATTGAATAAACCTCTTCTCCGCCAGCCTTCCTTTGATCTTGATATAAAAAGAGCCCATTTTCTTCTTCCTCTGCTCAGAGGGACAGTGGCACTTTCATTTTTCTCAGTTCCCGTTTGGGAGTTTTAGACTTCTTGTCTGATTTAGGAGTTTTTAGCCTTTTGGGGGCCACAGTTGGTTTTGCCAAGGGCTGCTGGGCATCTTTGTTCTGTGTCTTTTCCAAAAACTCTTGCTTGGGCACCTTGGGTTTTCGACCAGACCTCCGTTGGTTTGATTTCTCTAAGGCCGAGGCCTCTCCGGGTGTTTCTGGCTGCGAAACAGGAATCTCTGGCGACAGACCGGCCTTCCTTTTGCTACGGAGTTTTGGAGAGCTGGTCTCCAGCTGTGTTTCTGCACCCAACTTCAGCTTGACCACCTATTTGGAAAACAGAAACCAAGACACAAAGACACATTGAGAACAAAGCTGGCTGGGGAATTCTGGGAGTTGAAGTCCACAGTTGCTCAAGTCAAGAGGCATTGCTCTAAATCAGTGGTCGCCAACCAGAGGGCTAGAGACCACTGGTGGCCCGCAAGAAAATTTTGGTGGTCTGCAGAGAAATGTCACCCCACAAAGCAATTAATCCAGGCTGCACAGGAACACAAGGCTGTACCGCCCACATGGCTTGCAGGAACACAAGGCTTGTGTTGCTTGCATTGTGAACAACATGAGGTAGTGAGGGGAGGGGGGAAAGGGCAGAGGAGGGGAACTTGCCCCATTCACCCCAAGTGCCTCATGTGGCCACTGGGCTGCTTCTTTCCGCTTCTTTCTTCTTCTGCTTTTGGCTGCACGCAAGGAAAGCAGCAGAAGTCTGTCTTTCTCTCCCCCAAATTCCGCCAGAAATGAGTCTTTGGGCCCTGCAAGGCCTCCTGCTCCAAGAGGCTGTGCCAGCAAAGACTCATTTCTGGTGGAGTTTGGGGGAGAGAAAGAAAGACTTCTGCTGCTTTCCTTGCATGAAGCCAAAAGTCTTTCCCTTTCTCTCTCTCTTTCCCCTTGAAAACGGAGCTGGAGATGTTATCCTGCAATCCCAAATAAAGAACGATCGATCGGTAGGAAAATGGGGTGGGGGATTTTCCTGCAGACTTTTGGGGGGATTTTCCCAGGGTCTCTGGTCCGCGGGATTTAAAATTATGAGTTTGGTGGTCCCTGAAGTCCAAAAGGTTGGCGACCCCTGCTCTAAATCGAGAAGCTTATACGCTTTTTTTTACCTGTGGAGGAAATCGGGGTTTTTTTGGAATTTATTTTTTGAAATAAATACCTGTTCTTTTTTCTCAGAGGGCTGAGTTTCAATAGGAACCAGTTGTGGGATCTCTTCCTCCTCCTCCTCTTTTGATTTCTGGGCGGGGGCTTCCACCCCGTCTGTTTTAGGCACGTCGGCTTCGGGAGCTCCACTCGTGTCGCTTTTTGTGCCCGCCTGATCCGTGGTCTTCGGTTTATCCTTACTTTTCTTTTTCTTTCTTTGCAGTGTCTTTAAAAAAAAAAGGAAAATTGGTGCCTTAACAGTTGCTCATAGAGGTAAGGCACCATTTTTTTTTCCTGTTTAAATGTATGTTTCAGTAATACAAATCTCACCTGTTGGTTTTCAGCGCTTTTCTTTTTCTGAGCACCAACCTGCCCCTGGAGAGCAGAGTGGAAGACAGGAAGTGCAATTGATTTGCTGGTTTTGAGGTGAAGAACTTTCACGCTTTTCCAGATCTGGAGCAACGTAAAGAGGAGGATGGGAGAAACATCTGTAGTGTCGTAAAGCGAGCAAATGAAAGAGAGAAGCCCAAGAAATAAACCCCGTCAAGTCGCTTTGGGAATTTTGAAATGGATTCCTGAGGAGGGAAGCCCTACTAAGAGGAGTGGGATTTCCCCCCCTTAATTCAGCGGTCCTTCAATAGTATGATTTGGAATAATGCTTCCCAGTTTTGGCAATTTGAAGATGTGTGGACTTCAACTCCCAGAATTCCCCAGCCAGCAGGAAAGAAACTTCTGGAAGTCCTTTTGGGAACATCTTTGAGCCCTCCAGGCAACATTTCACCCCCAATTTGCCAGATTTGACATATGTCTACCATACAGACTCCCCCAAGGAAGAAGCTACAGCTAGTCCTTGATTTATAACTGTAATGGGACCTCAAATTGAATGCGGCAGTCGGTCGTGATTTCCGTCCATCGCCGAAGAAGCCCAAACCGGAAGTCTCTTTGAATAGTTGCTAAGTGATAGGTCGTAAGTCAACAACTACGCCCTTTCCCGGACCAACGGTCCCTACTCACATTCCCTCATACCCTGGTCACTTCCCACCTTGACTATTGCAATGGGCTCTACGTGGGGCTGCCCTTGAAGAGCATCCGGAAGCTCCAGTTGGTGCAAAATGCAGCAGCCCGCATGATTTTGTGCAGACCCCGGTGTGCACATGTATCGCCTCTTCTGCGGGAACTGCCTTGGTTGCCAATTTGCTTCCGGGGGCAATTCAAGGTGCTGGTTGTCACCTTTAAAGCCCTTCATGGCTCAGGACTAGGTTATCTGAGGGAACATCTCTTGCAGGTCACATTTATCTGACCCATCAGAATGGAAAGACAGGAAGTGTTGCAAGTCCCATCCTCAAGGGAGATACACCTGGTGGACCCAGAAGAAGGGCCTTGTCTGTGGTGGCTCCCTCTCTCTGGAACATCCTCTCCCCAGAGATTAGAATGGCCCCCACTCTAGCTCTCTTCCAGAAGGCGCTGAAGACCTGGTTCTGCCAGCGGGCCTGGGGAACCCAGAGAGGGATGGAGCCCATCAAATGGCTCATGTGATCTGCTGTTGTTGGGACGGGGTGGGAGTTGGGGGGTAATTTTATCTTTTTATTTTTTTTTCCAGATTTTGTTCTATTGTATATTAATTTATTTGATTCTTTTTATTAGTTTTTATTGTTTTTTATTTTTTGTTTTAAATATGGTTTTACATTCTGTAAGCCGCCTCGAGTCGCCATGGGCAAATAGGTGGCAATATAAATTCAATAAACAAATAAACAAACAACTTGTATAGAGTCTGTCTGAAACTGACTAGTTCACTGTCAGGTGCAAAGGATCAGAACCGTACATTACATTGCAGCTCAGATGATTTATTGTTTAAGCCTATACAGAAGAACCTAGTCAACTCAAGTTCATCACTAAATTGGGACCACCAGATAAGGGTCAACAGAATTCAAGAGGGGTTGGACTTAGACCATTCGTGGGAACGTAATGAATCTAGGCTGATGATTCGTTTAACTCCCCCTTCCCTTCCCCAGCTCTGCCTGCTCTTCCCCTACGTCACAAAACACTCTTTACCTGTGGAGCTTTGTCAGCTATTGCTTTGGCAGCTGCTACAACATTCTCAGTGATCTCTGAGGCATCCATGCTGGTGTGCCCAATACGAACCATGCTGAAAAGAAATCCAGAATATTATTTTCTTCTGTCGGATTACAGTATTACAGATTCTATCTTGGGACAGAATCGTAAAGAAAGGGGCTTGAGGTCTGTGTGCTACGGATGACCTACAAACTGCCCGTCCTTCACAAAAAGCTTAACTTCACCCTCAGAGATCCCCCATTTTTCCCGCTCTTTTGGTAGGCCTCTTGGCCTGCTTGCCATTCCCCTTTAAACTGCTCAGAAGAGCTGGATTAGAGTAAAAAAAGGAGTTCTTGCGGATTTTACTCCACTTTTTTGTTGCTGACTATACGGGCTGTTGCTCATCTCTGTTTCAAGCCATTGAGCCAACACCACCTGAAAAAAAATTCCATGGTCATGTGGCCAGCATGACATCCCAGAGCGCTGTTACCTTCCCAACGAAGTGGCGCCCAAAGAGCTGAGGTGGCACAGTGGTTAGAATGCAGTACTGCAGGCTAATTCTGCCGACGGCCAGCGGCACGAGTCTCACAGGCTCAAGGTTGACTCAACCTTCCCTCCTTCTGAGGTGTGTAAAATGAGGAGCCAGATTGTTGGGAGGGCCAGAGGCTGACTCTATAAACTGCTTAGAGAGGGCTAGAAAGCACCGTGAAGCAGTATATAAGTCTAAGGGCTATTGCTAGCCATTTATCTACTCGCATTTCCATGCTTTTCGAACTGCTAGGTGGGCAGGAGAGGAGAGTAAGGAAGGGAGCTCACCCCGTCCTGTGGTGATCGGATTTCAAACATGGTCCGCCCGTTTTCCAGCCCAGCGGTTAAGATAACCGCTGAGCCGCCATGCCACCCACACTCCCAACACTAGAGAGCTGCAAGTCAAGATACTTACTAGCAACTGCCCTTGTTAGTGACTGGGAGAACCGTTCCGTGGATGCGTTTGTTGATTTCCTTAGCTAGGTCCTTGGCTTTCAAGTCCACAGAGAGAGGCGCCCTGGTATTGGGACAGAGAAGGTAGGAAGTGAGATTTCCACTGCTTTAAATTCAGCGGCTAGAAAAGCTAGAAAGTGCCCTGGAGGGAGACCACATTCTGTTTCTTTAATGTTGACTTTTCAATAGGTTTTGAATACGTACGTACGTGTACTTCACACTAAGCTGCCCAAGAGTCATTTTTTTCTGACATGGGTGGCTAGATAAATTTGATAAATAAAAATGAGGCCAGGGATAGATAGATAGATAGATAGATTTACTTTTTACGCAGATAAAAATGTTTTCCCATCTGGGAAGGCAGCAATCTTCGAATGCGATCATCGGACAGAAAAAGAGCAAATCGGCTCAGCAGGCGGCGTTTCGCTTCAAAGGGCTTGTATTCAGTCTTGAGCGTTTTGTAAGAGATGACCTGCGAAAAACAAAAAGGGGACAGACAACTGTCAGGATTCCAGCAATCGCCCTAATTAAATCATGATTCTCGAGCCAAACTATGGTTGGCTCAACAATCCATCATTACATGTTTAAAGAAACACTGGTGGGCATCATCTTTGGATCAAGTCAGAGTTTTGCTCTTTTCCCAAAATAGAGAGAGCAGATATAGGAGAAAGTGTAGCGTTCATCGGAAGCTTCATACCTCAGTGATGGATGTGATTCCATGTCGGTCCAACAACTTCTTGTATAAATTCTCGGTCTGTTCCGCTGTTAAGCCAGGTTCGTCTTTGGTAAAGAGGCAAATCTCCGAGGTGTCCGGCAGAATGCTATGGGGCAGGTTTCTAGAACACCAAACAGACCGCAGGCTTCAGCCAAGCAACAGCTGTGGGACCCCTACAGCTACAGAATGACTGGTTGTCCTCGACATACAGCGGCTCATTTAGTGACCATATGAAGTTATAACGGCACTGGAAAAAGCGACTTAGGACCGTTTCGCACGCTTGTGACGGTTGCAGCATTCCCCGTGGTCACGGGGCTCCAAATTCAAACGCTTGGCAACTGACTCATTTATGCAATCGCCTTTTGTGACTTTCTGACAAGCAGAGTCGACAGGGAAGCCAGATTTCACTTAACAGCCATGTTGCTAGTGATTGCAATGATTCACTTAAGCCACAGCGGCAAGAAGGGTTGTAAAATAGGGCAAAAATATGTCTCACTTAGCAATATAAATGTTGGGCTTAATGGTGTGGTTGTAAACTGAGGACTACCTATATAGTCGATCTTCATTCAACAGCAGGGCTGTGCAATCTTGGCAACTTTTAAGAGCTGTGGACTTCAAACTCCCAGAATTCTTCAGATGGTCATGATGAATTCTGGGAGATGAAGTTGACAGGTCTTCAAAGTTGCCAAGGTTGGACGGTCCTGCTCTACATCAGGGGTGGGATTCAAAAATCCCAGCAACTGGTTCACTGCCTGGTTACTGGGTGGGCCTACTGGAACTTCCTGTTTCTGGCCTCCCCCAGGCTCTGGAGGCCCAAAGGAAGCCGGAAATAGGCCCGTTTTGCCACTTCCGGTTTTCCCGGGAAGGCTGTTTTTTCACCCTCCCAAGGGTGCAGAGGCCTCCTCTGGAAGAGCAAAAATGGCCTCCCCCAGGCTCTGAAGGCCCCCTGGAAGCCAGAAATAGGCCCGTTTTGGATTTCCGGAAGGCCCGTTATTTTCCTCCTCCCAGAGCCTCTGCATGGACCCTGTACTTACCTCCATCAAAAATGGGCCGCGTGGAGATTCCTGGGAGGAGAGGGGTGGGCGAGGCCAGCCGGTCAGTTGAAATACCGGTTCAGTGAACCAGCTGTAACTTTAACATCTGGTCGCCTGAACTGGTAGAAACCTACCCGTTCTACATATAAGAGCTCTGTTTTTGAACTGGGCTTATTTTTTTTGCTGCATCTTAGTTTCCAATCTTCCTAGTTACGCCTAACCGTGGATAGCATTTCACTGCGTTGGGAAAGCAGGCCTAAAATACAGAGGTAGGCTTACATTTTGATTACTTGCTCATTTGGTGGAATTTTCCAGACGGTGATCATCAAAAAGACATTCTGATCTACGTCCAACAGCACTTTGTCTCCGGACTTCTGTTTCTTCGCGTTATATGCAAGCAAAGCTTGAGTGGCTTTTTTGATCTAGAACATAAAATTGTTATCACTCATAGAATCTCCATGTCTCAAAGCCAAACAGAACACGTTAATCCAGATGTGCTCCCATAGTCCTTAATCAAATTGGCCAAACAGGTTGGCAATCAAAGGCAGCGTGACACCTAAGAGTCAGAGGCTGGGGAGATGCAAATGGGTAGTATAGCATAAGTGTCATGCCCCTGTCGGAATCTGATTCCAAGAGGGAGGCCGAGCAGCTGACAGGGAGTGGGAGTGTGGGTCCTTTGGCTGTGGAGGAAACTGGGGAAGGGCAAAGTCTGGCTGGGCAGAGCAGGGGAGAGGTAGAGCAAGGCAGAGGGAATTCGGAGGAAGACCCAGGCCCACCCCCTCTTCATCCTAAGGCACGCAGGGAGGAATGGAGAAAAGAGCAACGTGGGTTGCGTGGCTTATGGGGGAGGAAAGGGCCCTGATTCCTTTCATAAGCTGCAGCTGGGAACACAGTGTTTAAAAAGAGGACTTGCGCACAGTAAACTGTTGAGAGCAAATCGTGAATTATCTGGTATTGTCGAGGCTTATCTGGGTTCCTGGTGTCTTCCCAACTGTGTATGTTTTGCTAGCCTTTCAAGTTTGCAATTCCTTCTCCTGCCCTGTCAAGTGAATTACTGCAGCCTGGTTTGTGTGGATTTTTATTTACAGTTTGTATATACTTTGTTTTTGGACTGAATTTCTTCCACTTAAAGACTGTTTGTGGGAGAGTTTTTTCTCCAGCTGAAGATATCCTGGACATTGGGAGCAAAATTGGAGGTACTAAAGGGACTCTTCTTACTTATATGACTGTGTTGCCTTTGTGCCAAACCCCGGGTCATCACAATAAGATTTCTCTGTGCTGGTTAAGGAATCAGCCCAGAAACCAAGAGACCATGAGATCTAGTGCAGCCTGAGGTACAAAGCCAGTCAAGTATCCTTGGGCTAGTTCCTCTCTCAGCCCTGCGAAGAAAGCAAGGGTCCACCACTTCCAAAAATCTTACTAAAAAACTGTCAGGATGGATGGATAAACAGTCAACTGGGGTGGAAAGTGCAAGGCTAAAAAGTTATTTGTAAAAATAATAAAGGCTGGATTTTTAAAAATGCAAAGTGTAGAGCAATGTTGGTCTAAGACACCAGACTAGAATGCGGGAACTGGGAGTTCTAGTTGTGCTTTGGGCAGAAAAGCCATCTGGGTCAAGTCACTCAAAAACCAGAGTTGGGCCATTCTCTCTCTCTCTCAACCCTAAGAAGGAAGCAATGGCAAAACACAGCTGAAAAATACCTTGCCAGGAAAACTACAGGGATTTGATCAGGCAATCGCCAGGAGTCAAGCCTAACAGATGTTTTAACAGACGAACAGAGTTGGAAGGAACCTTGTAGGTCATCTAGTCCAACTCGCCCTGCTCAAGCAGGAGACCCTGCACCATTTCTGACCTTGATGGCAGTCCAATGTTTTCTTGAAAGCCTTCAGTGATGAAGCTCCCACAACTTCTGAAGTTAATTTCTGTTCCATTGGTTGATGGTTCTCACTGTCAGAAAGTTTCTCCTTATTTCCAGGTTGAATCTCTCCTTGTTCAGTTTCCATCCATTATTCCTTGTCTGGCCTACAGGAGCTTTGGAAAATAGCTTGACCCCCCTTCCTCCTCTCTGTGGCAGCCCCTCAAATATTGGAAAACTGCTCTCCTGTCTCCCCTGGTCACTAGACTTAGCCATACCGAGTACAAGACTACGTCGAAAGCACCAAATAATATTAAGAACAGCCATCATTGTACTAAATGTAGATGCCGCCCGACTCCCTGCGGTGATGTCAAGAGAGCGAACCCAGGCAATGGGGTTCAACGGGCAACGCACCCACAACGGGCGGTCGTGGGAACGCAACTCCTAGCAACCACACCGGCGGCGAAAAGGCAGCGCCCAGGTGTACATTTGGAGTGGGGGGGGGAATCCCTTCCCTCAGTCCGCCGCCTCACCTGGCTTTGGTCCAAAGGCAGCGCCGCCGCTTCTATCTTCGCCTCCATGCTTCTCTTTCCACGTGGGGCAGCCCTTTCTCCGCGCGTCGCCGCGCCGTGACGCAATCAGAAGGCGCCTCTTGAGGAGAGGAGCGGAAAGGCACCATAGAGAGAGAGAGGGCCAAAGGGAGCGGAGCCCGAGCGGACTTCCGATCTTGAAACCGTCGAATCACCCTAGATATATGAAACCGGAAGCTCGGGTGGAAATGGTGGGGGGCGGGGGGTAGGATCAGGGCATAAATACATACATACATACATATGCCCCCCAATTGGATTATATTGGGGGAACCCTATATAAAAGTCCCCCCAAAAGTGGAATGTATTGTACATCCATTCTCAGCCAAGTTTAACCTTCATCGACATGGTTTCTCAAACTTTTGCAAACTTTTGTGGACTTTCAAGTCCCAGAATTCCCCAGCCAGTAATGCAGTTTGCAGGTGGCCAGCTGGCTTATTCAAGGAAAGCAGGAACTGTATTAAATTGGACTCCAGGTTTAACTGTATATATTGCATTGCAGAAGGTGGTGAGCACAGCACAAAACATTGTGGGCTTGTCCCCTGATACCACTAGATGACCTCGCTAGGGCCTGCTGCCTTAGAAGAGTGAGGAAAATCCTCAGGGACGACTCACATCCCAGGCAGCGCTTCTTTACTGTCCTACCATTGGGTAGGAGATAGAGAAGCATAGCCAGTTGCACCAACAGGCTGAAGAACAGTTTCTACCTGTAAGCTGTCAGACTCCTGAACGGAAAATAACTTCATGTCAACATAGTAGGATAGACTTGCGGGGACGGCGCATTGTGCAACAAGGTCACATAGTGTAATAAGATTGGGACTGGGTTAGGGACTTCTGTCCTCACTGTAGTTGTGTATGTGTGATCCCCTACAGATCGTAATACAATCTATTTAGTGTACAGCACAATACACTCTGAAGGGCCAACCATTTGTCACCCTGCTTAGGTTTTTCAGAACCAGCCAAGGACACTGAGTGATGCCTTACTGTGACTCTGCCATGAAAGGGATTGAGAGCACACTTGGAGAAGGGAGCCTCAAGGATCAGGGGCCCTAAGCTTAGAAATAATTCTCAATTATTCAGCAACAGATAATCAGCACAACTCGCTTTGCCAAATTTATTTTGCTGATCTCCCACCTTTCTATTAAACAAACACTCCAGATTTCATCCATGTTCAAACATGCCACGGGTCATAAAGACGTTCAGGGATCATTTCTATAGTATCCAACTAGAGAAATGCATCCAAACACTGGAGGCTTTCAAGAAGAGATTGGACAGCCATCTGTCAGAAGTGGTCTCCTGCTTAGGCAGGAGGTTGGACTGAATGACCTACAAGGTCCCTTCCAACTCTGTTAATCGGAGAGTGATTGGTTATGGCAAACAGAATCTGAAGACAGCCGAGTCAAACTGCAGCATCCTTCTCCCACACATAAGGAGCTCAGGGGAGAGGGCTACACAGTAAATTCTGCCGCAGTTGGAGAGACAACATGGATGACAACTCATAAAATATTTCTACAGTCTTTTAGAGTTGCCAACAGAAAGGGAGGTGGGAAAGGAGTTTGAAAGAGCAGTGTGGCAGCTTGGAAACCAAAAGTACATTCCATAAATAGTTTTTTTCAAAGATAATAACTAGATGACTGAAGTTTCCACCTCACAAAATTTGTTTGGATTTTTAGTTACAGTTTGTATGTATCTTGTTTTGGACTGAATTTTCCAGTTAAAAACTGTTCCTGGGAGTTTTTCTCCAGCTGAAGGTAACCTGGACATTGGGGGCAAAGTTGGAGATAACAAAATGATCCTTATTGCTTATTTGTGTTGCCTTTGTGTCCTTCCATTCCTCAACCATCCAGTCAGAGCTGAAGAAGCTTCTTGGAGGAGAAGTGAAACGCCTTCAAAGGAAAAATGAGAAAGTCCAGTTGCCTCTTGAAAAAAAAAAAGCACTTTTGGAACAGAAGTTGAGTTCCAAGAAGAGACAGCAAGACCCACAGTGATTGCTAGTTCACAGTAAAGCTATTATGGCTTGATTGGAAACATGCGGAAGAGGCCTTCACCCTGCAGTGGATAGACAATGGCTAAAATTGTCACGCGCCTGTTGGAATCTGACTTGGAGGGAGAGGCCGAGCAGCTGACAGGGAGTGTGGCTCCGTTGGCTGTGGAAGAAACTGGGGAAGGGCAAAGGCCAGCTGGGCAGAGCAGGGGAGAGGTAGAGCAAGGCAGAGGGAATTCGGAGGAAGACCCAAGCCCACCCCCTCTTCATCCTAGGGCACACAGGGAGGAACAGAGAAGGGAGCAACCTTGGTTGCATGGCTTACGGGGGAGGAAAGGGCCCTGATTCCTTTCATTAGCCGCAGTTGGGAACACAGTATATAAAAGAGGAAGCTGCGCACAGCCAAGTTGTTGGGAGCAAACGTGAATTTATCTTGTATCGTCGTGGCTTATCTATGTTCCTGGCATCTTCCCAACTGTGTGAGTTTTGCCATCTTTTCAAATCTGGAATTCCTTCTCCTGCCCCATCAAACTAATTACCTTTGCTTGGTTTGTTTGGATTTTTAGTTACAGTTTGTATGTATCTTGTTTTGGACTGAATTTTCCACAGTTAAAAACTGTTCCTGGGAGTTTTTTTCCAGCTGAAGGTAACCTGGACGTTGGGGGCAAAGCTGGAGATAACAAAAGGATTCTTATTGCTTATTTGTGTTGCCTTTGTGCCACACCCCGGGTCATCACACTGTCTAAACTCTCCTAGCCTTTAAAAAACATACACAAAAAAACCCCTCCTTTCCCCTAGTTTGCTACTTAAAAACAAGGAATGATCCAAAGACAATTTTGTTGAAAAAGGTACGATGACTTAAAAATCTTTCATATTACTGCAAAAAAATAAAAATAAAATAAAAGCCCAGATATTTGCAGACATAATAAAATTTATTTAAATTTTCATGCATTATGGTAGCTACAATTGTAGTCATGAATTTGGGGGACAGTCAACTTTGCTTCGTCCGTACAATGTAGCCTTATGTGAAATGGACACGGTTACAAAGGGGAAAAGAAAAGGAGAGGGAGGCAACATTTTAAATTTAGAGCTGTGTAAAATGAAACAGTTTTGTGACTGCCTGTTTATTTATTTATTTTTTTAAGAAATGGGGCATGTTCTTGGAACATACCAACCAATATGGAAAAGCATTTTGAACTTCGCATTTGGAAAACCAGCCTTCTGTAATTCCAAAGGTGCTTTTTTCAAGAGGCAATTTGGACTTTTTTTTTTTTTTAAAGACATTTCGCTTCTCATCCAAGAAGCTTCTTCAGCTCTGACTGGATGGTGGGGAGTGGAAAGATTTATACTCCTTGCAGACAGAGCTGGTCATCTGCATTCTTTTTAGAGTCATTGAGGCCATTTGGGAGTTTATCTGTGTCCTCAGGATCACCTGAATTGTGCAAAAGGATGTGGAGCCCTCTTGGAACTGCTGCAGATAAACCTCCAAGTGGCCTCAACGACTCTCTAAAAAGGAGGCAAATGACCAGCTCTATCTGCAAGGAGTGTAAATCCTTCCATTTCCCCACCGTCCAGTCAGAGCTGAAGAAGCTTCTTGGGTGAGTAGCAAAGAGTCTTTAAAGCTAAACTAGAAAGTCCAGTTGCCTCTTGGGGGAAAAAAACACACACCAACCATGACCTGGAGGACTGAGAATCTCCACAGACAAATCAGCCTTCGGTAAATGAATGCAAGAATAGGAGATGCAGTTAAATGATTTTAAGCACCACTGTTATTCTCCTGCAGCTTATATCCCTTGCAATGGTAGCGATGCTGCCTGCTACTCATTACCAAGGATACAAGCTTAGCATCCTAGTCTTACCAACAATCCAATGCAGTGTTTCTCAAACTTGACAGATGTGTGGACTTCAACTCCCAGAATTGAATGCTGGCTGCAGAATATTCCAGGTGTTGGAAATCCACATACCTTCGGGCTGCCAAGTTTGAGAAACACAAGTCTCAATATTCACGTTCTAGCTTTGTAGGTTCTTATTTCCTCAACCAAGCGCCCACAAGTTGTGTTGGGACTGTCGCTTTCGGACAACTCAACTCCAGCGTCTAACAACTGGAACTTGGATAGATCTCCAGATAACCATTTGGGGAAGGTGAAGCTAGCTCACATTGCCTGATATGCAAAAATCTGTAGACTCTGCTTGATTCTACTCAGATTTAAAAATATCCAGCTTTGAAGACAAGGTGGCAATTACCGGGACAATATCCAGATGCCGATTGGAGAGGGATACACACCTCTCTTACACAACGCCTTCCTTTCAAATCAACCTCTCTCAAGAAAGAAAAAACTACGAAGATTCTCCAGGCTTCCAAGTTAAAAGTAGCAGAGGAAGCTTTAAAATCCTAAACTGGCGCCCAAGTTCAGTTTTCGTACTGACCCGTGATACGCCAGAATTATTGCAAGAGTTGTGATGTAACAGTCCTATTTAGTTGTAGTCACCAGCCTGTGCTGCTAGGAAACAAAAAATGATATTCTCCAGGACAGACTTGGAAGATCTTATTTTACCCTGGGCCTGCATGTTTGTGTTAAATTAAGTTTGAGATATATTGATGCATCAACAAATGAAATTGTACCATAGTTGCATGAACCTGTTTTTGACTGTTTTGAACCACTGAAAAGAAAAAGGACAAAGGAAAACTGAACACGAGGTTTATCAATGATCTCATTCGGTTTTTCTCAATGGCAGCAACTTTTAAGAGGTGTGGAACTTCAACTCCAAAATATTTTAGCCGGCCATGCTTACCAGGGAATCCTGGGAGTTGAAATCCGTGCCCTTAAAAAAGTTGCCAAAGTTGAGAGAAATGCTGGTCTAATTGCTTCATTTAAAACACAGTTGGGGGGAATCTGTCGAAGATAGGAATCCCTTCCTCCCACCCCCCTCCTAGAAAACCCCAAATCATCAAATGTTCAGTTTGCTCTGCAGGTTAAAAGTGAATGCGGCAGGCATTAACATCCGGATAAAAACGTTATTCCAAAGTAATTAAGATACCAAAAAAAAAAAAAAAAAGATTTCAAATTGGAGAGTTTTATTAATATGGTAATTGTGTTGGTAACATGTGCGCACATGCACATCTGAATGATCTGCCTTTGAAAAACGCTTCCGTCTGACGGGAGGGGACAATTAAACAGAAATCCTGTAGATTTTTTTTTTTTTTTCATAATTCTAGGCAATTTTGTCCACATCACTTTTACAAAGCTATTGCCAAATCTTTCCCGGGGGGGTGGTGGGTGGGAGCTGAATTTAGGAGGAGGGAGAGGGAAGAGGAGAAGGAGGAGGGGAAAAAAAAACCAAACCAAACCAAAAGAAAAAAGAAACGAAACTTTTCAGGGTTAAAACTTCAACAGTGGCATAGCAGAGCTCTCAATATGAGAAAGCTGACATAATGTGGACCTTTGCTGTGAAATCTCATCTTTGCAAAAGAGGAGGGCAGAGGTTATCAGGGGGAAGAAAAGAAAGAAGGCAATGTGGAATAGGGCTCTGCAAAGTCATTTCTCTCCCCCCTCCTTACAGTATTTGTGCAGGCTTGTCAAAAACAACGCTTAGTCCTTCTCTGGAACCAGTTTCAGAACTTTACCAATTGCGATGGTTTTACCTGGGGGGGAAAAAAGGAAGAAAGAAAAGAGAGGAAGAACAGACCTTAGGAGGCCTTGCATAAAACACCATCGGGGTCTCACATAAAATACAGGCGGTCCTCAACTTACGATCACAACTGAGCCCCCAATTTAGGTTGCTTTTAGGTGAGATATATGTTAAGCGGGCTTTGTCCCGTTTCACGACTTTTCTTGTCACACTTGTTAACTGAATCAGTGCGGTAGTTAAGTTGGTCATATGGTTGTTAGGTGAATCTGGTTCCCCCCCATTGGCTTGGCTTGTCAGAAGGTCTCAAAAAGGGGATCACGTGACCCCTGGGAACACTGCAACTGTCGTATGTATGAGTCAGTTGCCAAGGGTCTGGATTTTGATCATGTGACCAGGGGGATACTGCAACGGTCGTAAGTGTGAAAAATGGTCACAAGTCACTTTTTTAAAATTGCCGTTGTAACTTCGAACAATTATTAACTGTTTTAAGTTGAGGACTACCTGTAAAGCAAAATATGGCAGTCCGTTTGGTCTTGTGGTTAAGGCATCAGGCTAGAAAGCAAGAGATTGTGAGTTCTAGTCCCACCTTAGCCATGAGCTGTGGGTGACTTGGGCCAATCACCAGGAGACAGGGAGTTTCAGTCCGTCTTAGCCATGAGCTGGGTGACTTGGGCCAATCACAAAAAGACAGGGAGTTCTAGTCCCGCCTTAGCCATGAGCGGTGGGTGACTTGGGCCAATCACCAGGACACAGGGAGTTTTAGTCCCGTCTTAGCCATGAGCTGGGTGACTTGGGCCAATCACAGAGAGACAGGGAGTTCTAGTCCCGCCTTAGCCATGAGCAGTGGGTGACTTGGGCCAATCACCAGGAGACAGGGAGTTTTAGTCCCGCCTTAGCCATGAGCTGGTTGACTTGGGCCAATCACCAGGAGACAGGGAGTTCTAGTCCCATCTTAGCCATGAGATGGGTGACTTGGGCTAAAACAACAAGAACAATTTATACTTGCCCTACCTTCGTCTCTTAAGGTGAAGCGGCCCATTTGAGGGAAGTCTTTGAATGTCTCGAGGCAGATCGTTCCTGCCGTCCGTAAACGGGCAATGCATACTTGATCTTGTTTGACAAAACGGGGCCGTGTTTTGCTTTTCTCTCCTGATTTCTTGTCTACCAGACAGATTAAGGCCTGCGGGAGGAAAAGAAACCCAGAGGAAACACCGTGTGTGTTGCACACTCATTTCGCAAACAGAACTCTACGTCTTTAACCTCTAGTGGAAAACAAACGAACGAAGTGCGCGTAGTCAAGGCTATGGTTTTCCCAGCTGCAACGTATGGCTGCAAAAATTGGACCGTAAGGAAGGCTGAGCGCCAAAGAATGGAGGACTTTGTTAGCAACCAGTTCTAACAAATAGGTACGAACCGGTAGAATTCCACCCCTGTAGTTTGCACTTACTGTAATCTCGACTTCTTCAATGCAGGTATGAATATGCAGCACCGCATTGTAACCTGGGCAGATGATGGATTTGTGTTCAATGATCACTATCTGTAATCAAATCAAACCAAATGTTTATTATCAATAAATAATCAAGACGAGGCCAATTAAACCAACTTGATTTCAATAATATTGACTCCAAATTGGTGGCGCGCGCCCTGGCACGGTGGTTCAGTGGTTAAGATGCTGTGTTGGCTGGAAAGCGGGCAACCCAGGTTTGAGACCCAAGTGCCAAACGTTGGGATCAGCTCCCGTCCTCGCTCTGGCTCCTGCCAATCTAGCTGTTCTCAAAGCATGCAACTGCAAGTAGATAAATAGGTACCAGCCCTCCGTGACATCATGCTGATCACATGACTGTGGGAACGTCTTTGGACAGCGCTGGCTCAATGGCCTTGAAACGGAGATGAGCACCGTTCCCTAGAACCGTGAATGAGTATTCCGAATTAGAGAGCAGACCTTCTTCTGGAGGCATACCTGAGCATCAAATGTGCGTCCAGAATGACACAGGTTATTAAGATCACAGAGTATAAAGCCCGGGAGGATTTCCTCCTCTTCGATTCCTTTCAGTCGGATCTTCAGATTTTCACCTGGAGCTACAGATTCGGTCTCTACATCGTCAGAAAGGATTCCAAGGACTTCCACATTGTGCTGAAAGAAAAAAAAAAAGAGATCGGGGTGGTCGAAGGCATGAAAAGTCGCGGACGCTTGACAATATTTTGGAGTCGTGCAAAAAGGCTGTGATGTTACATGTCACCTACATAATGGGTGATTTTTTTTTTCTGGATGCTAAGATTAATATATGAAATAACGGCCCTTTTTTTTTTTAGGTCATCTTGCTTTTTGGGTTTACAATAGCAACATGGACTGTCAAATAAATGTTTCTGCATGTCAAGTCTGTTCTGTCTTATTTCAACTCGGTACGTCCAAGAATGGCAATAGAGGACAATGTTTGTAGCTCAGGGTTGAACTGCACGGTCCTTGGTCCTCTCTGAGCTTGCTTTCTTGCAGATGTTTCATTACCCAACTAGGTAACATCATCAGTGCTAAGTAGTACTGATGTTATCTAGCACTGATGATGACCATTACCTAGCACTTACAGTGTTACCTAGTCTACTTTAATTTCTGGAGTTGGGTGGCGTATAAATTTAAGTAAATATCCTCATCATCCTGCTCCTTTACTTGCTGTCACTTTATTACTCCAGAAGTAACATCTGGAGATCCTTTCTCCTGTCTAAGGAACTACAACTACTGAATATATATATTTTTAACCTGGATTTTTGCTCGTTCTTTTCTTAAGGAACTCACAACCCATGCCTTTTTTTCTTTTTCTTTTAGCAAGCAAACTTAACAATAGAGGAAAACATTTCTTTTTAAGATACGCATGTGAAACATATTCCAGTATTTTGAATTTAGAAGAAAAACCCTTGGGGTGGGGGAACAGAAATGTCCCTCTTTTTGTGACGAGCTTGCTGGAGCCTCTGATATTTGGGTTGCCTCAGCGAAATCAGGAAGGGCTTGCTTTGGTCTTTCATCTTCTGAAAACTAGGACCCCCAACATAGCCCTAAGCCAGACAAACAACCCTCAGACCGGTTATTTATAACTTCTGAAACCGCATCCCAATCCACTAAAATTTGAGAACTGGTGGGAAGCCAAAACGAAGTTGTGAAATGAAGTTGCTTGCTTGAAGGCAAACCTGCTGAGAAATGTTTGTCTTGAAGGCAGAAAGAATGGCTGGCAGGAGCAACGAGCTATTTGATACCCATCACAGGCCTTAAGACCCAAGTCCGTTTTATTATTTTCCTTGCTGGCTTTCTATATTCTTATACTAGTATTGAGGATTCTCAGTGGATATGGGGGAATATGGGGCTTCTGAACCTTTCTTTAGGATTTTTTTCTCCACGCTGGACTGAATTTTTTTTTTTAAAAAAGATCTAATTTTCTATCAAAGTATGATTGAGAAAATATGAATGTTCCCAATATGAATGCAGATAGCCCACCATTGAGCCCACCGTTTCTGTTCTTTAGTGAAACATTTGTTAAGTGAGCTCCATTTTACGACCTTTCTTGGCACAGTTGCTAAGTGATTCATTGCAGTTATTAAGTGAGTGACACGGTTAATTAAGTGAATTTTTGCCTTGGCTTGTCAGAAGGTCGTAAAAGGGGATGACCTGACCCCAGGACACTTCAACCATCGTAAATAGGAGTCAGTTGTCAAGCGTCTGAATTTTGATCACGTGAGCATGAGGGGTGTGTGTGTGTGTGTGTGTGTGTGTGTGTGTGCTGCAAGGTTACAAATGCGAAAAACGGTCACAAGTCTCTCTTTTTCAGTGCCGTTGTAACTTCGGTCACTAAACAAACTGTTGTAAGTCGGGGACTATCTATATATGAGAAGATTCTCCTTAAAAGAGTGAAAAGCTAGCCTTTGGCCCACATTCTTTTTGCGTTCAATACTCAGCCCAAAGGTTAGGCGGGGTTCCTAAGCTCTGAAAAGTTTGCCCATCTCTAGCGAACAGTAGACTGAAGAACAGATCGGCTTTGCTTTCCTGCCAACTATTTGGAGAGGTATGACATTTATGCAACTGTGTGTGAAATCTGAACCCCCTTTCAGGAAAATTTCCGGGAAGGATAAACGCCAGGGGAACATCTGCTCGAGGTTTTGATGAGCCAAACTCTGTCCTTGGTGAGCAGGCATTTTTAAGAGTGCAAAAAGCAGTTGGGTAAGGAAGTTAACCCTCACATATTTGTCAGTTAAAATTCAGCAAAGGGCAAGCAGCGTGAGTCCTAATCTACATCAGAAATTCCCCCCCCCACACCTTTTTCAAACAATCTTTTTGAAATATTCAAAGTAATCTGCTTGTATTTTTTAAGATCCCGTTTCTTATTTTGTTTTAATCGTTTCTGAGCTTCAAAAAGACTTGCCAAGTTTGTTCTGTATCCCACCTCTTTACATAATTTCTATTCAAATGTTAAATTTCTAATAATAATCCCTATTCAAATGTTCCTTTTGTGGTACGTCTTCTGCACAGGTCTATGCATTTGGGAGTTGCTAATACTGTATCCCGACATTTATAGTTTTTTTATGTGAAAACTGCATCATGAAACGTTGAAAAGGCTTCACGTACAAATAGATAAGCTGCATTCTTAGCAACTTCCATTATTTTCTGCCTCATTCAAGCTTCCATTTATAGAATATATATACACAGACATGGGAGTGGTTTGGCCAAGGACTGGTTTTCATCTCTACCTCCAGCTTGAGTGCAGTAGATTCAAGGATACTGCAGAATACAGGAAAAGCTAAACTCTTAAATGTCAACCACAGGGAGAAGACAACAATCCAAATGAGTGACAACCTCATTGTTAAACAATTCCTGTGGGAAATGGGAGGCCCCAGAATGCAATACTGTAATGGGAGTTTCTATTTACTTTTTCTTATACCAACATGGCAGTCACATTCTTTTAAAGGAAAGAGGAAGAAAACAAACTTCGCGTATCAGATTTCGAGCTAATAATGCAATCTGGTTTTCAGCTCGCTTGATATCCTCCATCTTGCCAGGGGTGTCCAACTGGCTGAGGAATTCTGGGAGTTGAAGTCCCCAAGTCTTAAAAGTTGCCGAGGTTGGACACCCCTTGTTCAATTTTGGGAGTTGATGTCCCCAAGTCTTAAAAGTTGCCAAGGTTGGACGCTTCAAATTTAAACATCTGCTAGATGAACGGAAAGAGGCTTAAAGAGAAAACATGTATACCTTGTTTGGCATCATCACGAGCTGCTGTCCTTTGCAAATAGACCCTGATTCCAGCTTTCCCAACACCACCGTGCCCATATCCTTCATGTGGGGAAGGGAAAGAATGAGAAAACAACAACCAGGTTAAGAGAACATGGTCAAAACAGGGCCTGATTCCCTTATCAAGAGTTAACATGACTGTGCTATAGGACTGCCCCCCTAAAAAAACAGTTTTATACTTTCCAGGTTAAATTGTATAACTGCTGCTACTATTTTCGTGTCAAAAGCCTACCTCATATTTATCAATATAAATATACCTCATAATTATTTAGTTGCATACCTTATATTTATCGACAATTGGCAGCCTAATTGGTCCATCAACTGATCGGTTGAAGTTTGGCAAATTATCCAGATATGGAATAAATGGTAGCCCACTGGGGGAAAGGGGAAAAAAAGAAAGGAATACATGATCAAAAACATTTTTGATTTTTGGACAAAATTTCCATTCATGGTGCAACTAACATCTAAACACAAGTTTCTTTGTGAGACATAATCAAGTTAAGGTATAGGACGGAGCTGCGGGAGTAAATTATGCCTTTTTTACCAGCAACTGCAAAGAACATGAAGAACTCAATGAACAGACTGTTTTATCTTCAAATATCAAATATAATACCTCAATTTTCTTTTGAACAAACTTGAAGAAACTTGCCATTGCTTCATGCCCTAGTTGTCTGTTTGTGTTAGATACGCTCTTGTGTTCTTGCACCCTGGTGAGAGCGTCTGTCCTCAACTTGACAGCCTCTGGTGTCTTTTGGCCACAATCCTCAGCCAAAACAATCATTATGTAGGGAGTCACTTTAAAAATGTGTGGACTTCAACTCCCAGAATTCCCCTGGCTGAGGAATTCTGGGAGTTGAAGTCCACATACCTTAAAGTTACCAAAGTTGAAAAACATTTCTTTAGGGCATCAGGGATGTTTCTACATACTAGTCTGATTTAGGCTGAATTTGATTAACGGACTAAAACCTACACGGTTGCCTTATTTGTGTTAGATATGCTCTGAATTGGAGGCAGCAGAATGCCAGGAAGACCAAAGCAGAAAGTGACCCGGTTTCCTTTCCAAATGCAAACTGTTAGCCTTAAAAAAACATCCGCTTTTGGCTTTGGGGATGAAAGGTACCATTAATAGACTTGTTTCTTTGCCATCCTATAAAGGCAAATCCTAGAGGGCTCCAGTTTAGCCAGCTGTTAGTGATACCATTGTTAGCAATGCAACCTGAGAGAAAAAAACAAATTATTTTCAGATCCCTGAACCTAGAACGAGTATTTGACTGTTTCTGTTTACATGAGTTTTGTTTCAAGACTTTTTGCTTTGGGTATTGTGCTCAGTGGTGGCCTAGAGGAGATGTTCCCCTCACAATCAGGAGGTTGTGAGTTTGATCCTAGGCAGCGGCAGATGTTTCTCTATCTGGGTGCAAAGGGTAAATATCTGCTGCAAACTTGGCATAGGAATCAGAAAAAGTGCATCTGACCAGTAAATGCTCAGCTCCATTCAGTCGTCCCGACTCCACTCCAAAAGGAGTGACACAAGGAATTAAGGGTCGTAGAAAGAAAGAAAAAATCGTCGCAAAGCAGGGACCCTATTCCATGAGATACCTACATATACCAAGGACAGAAGTCAGATGGCTCCTTGAGATTTGCTCCAGTCAGTCCCGAGCAGGGCATGAAGTGAATGTCCTTTTTGGGGTTAAACCCCACTTTCTTCAAGAATGGCACCAGTTTTTCTTTACATTCTTCATACCTGGAAGATTGGCCGCAGGGGAGAAAAAAAATATTAAACGGGGAGAAGAGCCATGAAGCCCCATCGTCACAAGATATTGCGTAGGAATGAGAGCGTTCGGGGGTTCAATGGGGCCAGTCTCACAGCTACGTCATCCGTATCAGTGGCTCCCAACACGGATCTCCTTGAAAAGCTTTTCTGGCCACGGACCCCTAAGACTTAACTCAAGGTTTAAATGGGAACATTTCTTCAAGCCCTCCTCGCCAGATCCCGTGACATCGTGCCCCACCCTCCACAAGCTGAGAAAGGTTGTGGCCCTGTGAACCACAAGCAGAGAACCACTGATTTACTTCATCATTATCCTTCACGTTGCATCTCAAAATACCGTGTTTTTCGGAGTATAAGACGCTCCGAAGTATAAGACGTGCCTAGCTTTTGGGGAGGAAAACAAGGAGGAAAAAAAAATATATCCCTCTGCCTCCCAGAAATTTGCTTCCTTGCAGCAAATAACCTGTTTCAGTATCAGTTTCAGTACAGCCTGATTAGCACAAGCAGCTGATCGTCAGCTGGGCGGCCTCCTGAGGATCAGCCGATTCAGGCTGCAGGGACTGCCGTAGAGCAGTGATGGTGAACCTTTTTGTTGTGGTGTGCCAAAAGCAGGCGCGGGCCAGCACCAATGCAATGCGTGCACGTGCAACACCCCCGCCCCCCCTTACCTGCACTGTGCATGTGCACGCCTCCCAGCTGATTTTCGGCCTGTTTGAGGCTGTTTTTGCCCTCCCGGGTGCTTGAGGGAAGCCTCTGCAGCCTCGGGAGGCTGAAAACGGGCCCGTTTTGGCATTTCCGGTAGGTCGGTTTCTCGGCTCCCAGGAGGGTGAAAACGGCCTCAAACGGGCTGAAAATCACCTGGGAGGCGTGCACATGTGCAGTGCAGGTAAGTTTGGCTGAGGCTCGCAGGCCTGCACAATTGGCTATATGTGGCATAGGGGCACACGTGCCATAGGTTCGCCATCATGGCCATAGACTATTGCCGCCTCTGCGCACCCCATTTTTCACCCGTGCCAAGTGGTGGGGGGATTGAAATGGGCAGAAAATGGGGTGCGTGGAGGCCAAAGATGGGATGTGGAGGCGGCAATAGGCTTTGGCAATCCCTGCAGCCTGAAAACAGCTGAGGCCCATCCAACCGACAATCAGCTGCTTGTGCTAATCAGGCTGTGTTGAAAGTGTTCGCTGCAAGGAGGCAAATTGCTGGAGGGCAGAGGCCAAAGGGTGGGGGGCAGCGGGTGGGCAGGGCTTCAGCACCATTCGCTGTATAAGAGGCACAGACATTTCCACCCACTTGTGTGTGTGTGTGTGTGTGTGTGTGTGTGTGTGTGTGTGTGTAAAAAGTGTGTCTTATACTCCAAAAAATACGATATATTTGAGATACAGAGGTACAACTACAATCAGGACAAGAATTTCTGTGGCTGCAAATGGCGATCACCTCACCTCAAGAGGGTGCAACCATTGTGAATGCACACCACTTGCCAAGCGCCTGAATTGTGATCGACTTGAGTCAGGGATGCGGCGATGGTTGCAAGAGTGAGGACGGATTGTAAACCCCCTTTATTCAATGCTGTTGTAACTTTGAATGGTTGCTAACCAAATGGTTACACGTCGAGGTCTATCTGCACACCAGGGTTGAACTCAGAAGTTAAGTCAAATTCTACCCCCTCCAACTAGTTGAAAAGGTTTTTTGAAACTAACATAGATTTCTACGAATAGTTGCCTACATTAGGGTAATTATACCTGATCTTTGGACCTTATCCATCAAAGCTGTATGAGCCCAGCTCCATTTTCTACAAGTGCCAGCCAAAATGCCAGCTACTCTTTAACATCCAACTTGGGCACAAAACTAAACCCAAATACTTGCCTTTCGTTGCTCCAGTTCACAGTTGGGTCGTCCATTTTGTTAATGAGAACTATTAAGTGTTTTACACCCGCTGTTTTTGCTAGCATGGCATGCTCTCTTGTTTGCCCTCCTTTCTCGAAACCTGTTTCAAATTCCCCTTTCCTTGCAGAGATTACCTGAGTGAAAGAACAGCCCAGTTAAATCTTTGTAGTGTTTGGTTGCAATCCAATTCCATTCAAACATAAGGTCTTTTATAGCATACTGTGGCACAACCATTAAACAGTCGTTTTTATTATTTTATTGGAATTAACAGCAAAAATAATCAACACAATGACAATAGACTAAAAAAAACCCCCAACAATCTGAAAAAAAAATGAAGGGAAAAAAAACACGACATCACCAGTCCCAAGGAAAAAATATTAATACATGGGCAAACAGAACTTTTCACCTGTTAGCAGCTTGAGACCATACTGAAAAATACTGCTTCATTTTCTTATTTCTACAGTGTAGGAACGTTTCAAAGATTGGTTTTTATTGTATGTTTTTAATCTGCCTTACTGTTAATTTTTCAGAGAGAGCTTACCAGCTAGTAGGCGATTTTAAAATAAAGAACACAACTACACAAAGAAACGCAGATGAATTAAAATAATTTTCCAATCGATCTGAACACAAGAAAGGCTCTTACCAATACCGCTAAATCCGCTTGAGAAGCACCGCCTATCATATTTGGAACAAAGCTCTTATGCCCCGGAGCATCTAAAATTGTGAAGTGTTTCTTTTCCGTTTCGAAATAGGCACGGCCTACTTCCACTGTTTTCCCTTTGTCCCGCTCTTCCTGGTTTGTGTCTAAGGCCCAAGAGAGATACCTATTAAAAAAAGAAATAAGGAAGATATCTGATATAAAACTGATTGTTCTTGGGTAAGATTATGATAGATGCTACTCTAGAATTTATCTGAATATTCTCATCCTTTCCAACAACTAAGTTAAATGCTTCTACACCAGGGGCGTCCAACCTTGGCAACTTTTTAAAGACCTGGGGACTTCAATTCCCAGAATTCGCCAGCCAGCCAAGTTGGCTAGGGAAGTCTGGGAGTTGAAGTCCACAAGTCTTGAAGTCGCCAAGGCTGAACACTCTTGTTCTATGCAGTTGTTTTTGTTTTGAGTCAGGAAATGGGATGCGGGGGGGAGGTATCTGCAGGCAGGAGGGGTAAAACAAGTCAAGATGGTGGCCACAACCATGCGATTGAAGCCACACACGCTTTGTACATCTGTTGTGAATCACTGAATTACATTTCTGACTTTCAGCATTGTCTGCCCAAGGAATGGATGTAATGCCAATTGAAAATTATAATCCAAAACATACCTCCTGCCTGCTCGAGGAATCCTCTGTGTTGGCATAATGTCATTACAGACAATTTCAATTTAAGTTCTTGCTCAGTTCATTATAAGTTTGATTTATAATCCTCTGGGTTCATCCACCAGGAAGAGCCCCCAGAGGAAAATTAGCTCTTCTGCCAAGTTCTTAGCAGCTAAGAAAATCTCTTGGCCACCGGGAGGAAACAGTGAGTTGGCAAACACCCAATGAAGAGTAGACAGAGTCTTATAAGTCACTAGAATCTAAGTTGTCCTGACAGAATATGCCACATGGAGTAGATTTTCCCTAGGAAAGGATTAGCAGCACCTTGGATCTGGTTATCCCTTGGAAGAGCGCATGAGGAGACTTCAGACTTGTAAGCTAGACTGAGAAATTGATAACCACCACCTAGAAGGATGTAGTGGCAACACACCAATTGCAAATATACGTCTATTCTCGACCATAAGAAGCGTGGACTTCAACTCCCAGAATTCTCTAGAGAGTATGCTGAGCACCCATGCAGCCCATTCACTTCTGCTCCTTCGTTTCCAGCTAGCTCCATAACTAAGCAACCTAGAGGTTGCATTTATCTTGTTGCATCCATTTTCCAGGAGTGCTTTTATTTTGATGTACAGTTTCTCTTCTCTTCCCAAGTGAGTAAGCTAGGTTCCTGTTCAAAGACTCAGGGATTCTGAAAGCTAGGTCAAAACACATCTGGAGGACGTGAGGTTAAGAGAGGCTATCATCACTGAAAGTGGGTTAAAATGTTAAAACGTAGGCTTCGTACCAGGTTTCTCTGTTTTTTTCTTTAGCTTCTCTTTCGTATTTTTCAAGCGTCCTTTTATCAACCATGCCTGTCAAATACCTGAAAAGAATTTGGTGCGTGAGATAGGAAGAAGAAACACGTGTAAAAAGCAGTTTCAACAGAGTTGCGGCTTTGTTTTGTTCTTTAAAAAGTACAGGTGTCAGGATTCTGGCAGTTACGCCAATTAAATCATGACTCTCGAGCCAAACTTCCAAAACTTCAAAAGGATTAATTGGGAGTTAACATGTCCGGCACTGCCTGGGTGCAGCTGACTCTGAGACACATCATTCATTGTCACTCTTGACCCTGGTTTTCCCTCACCCCCTGGGTGTATCATAATTCATATGCTCCAGTGGGACACATCCATAGCCAAGAATCATCAATCATGCTCTCCAGTTAGATCTTTGCACGGCAGAAACTTCAGTCACCTAGTTACTATCTTTGAAAACTATTTATGGAATGCACTTTTGATTTCCAAAGTGCCACACTGCCTTTTCAAACCGTTTCCCCCCTCCCTTTCTGTTGGCAACTCTAAAAAGACCACAGAAATATTTTTTGAGTTGACATTAGGTTTCCTTGACTTTTCACCCCAAAAAAGTTTCCCTCAGAACAAATTGGGAAGATCAAGATGTGGCACATTACAAAAGTGGAGAAAACGGCAGTAATGCCTATCAATTTTTTTTAACAAAGTCTCACAAAAAATGGAAACTTATTTTGCAACAAAAGTGCTTCAGGTTATCAGCTGCAGGATTCTTTTATTGTAATTATACCTTTGGATTCAGACTAAAAGGTCAATTTAAGGAAGCTTAAGATGCCTGAATTGAGTATGTATTTGAGGGGAAAAAAAGACTTACATTATTTGCCCTCCAATTGTTGATTTTCCAGCATCTAAAGAAAAAAGATAGACAAAAGATATTTAAAATTAGCTCTTCGTGAGCAGCTATTTAATTCTTTTTTTTGTAAAGAACTTGATTTTCCCATCAGCATATGCTTTTGTCCTATATAATCACAGAGGGCTAATGATTTAGGACGCATTTTTCTCTCTCTCTGAAGAAGTGTCTTGTTCACATTATATATTTGGGAAATTTCGGATAAGTCGCATCGATTGTACTACAATTGGTATGTGAACCATTTTCTATCAGTGTGGTCTACACATTTATGTCAAGTCTAGCAGTTAAAAATGAATTGATGGCATATAATCAAACAAACCAGGTTTTTTTTCCCCCAGGGACTTTTTCTTTAAAATTTAAACTATGAAAAAGCAAACATACAGGCCTGCCACCTCTGGCTCAACAGATGTTCCTGGCCTAAAACTCCCTGCACCCTCAGCCAGCAAGGAGGATGCTGGGGAATTGCATTTCAACATCTGAAATAGCACAGTTGGTCCACTTTTTTTTTTTTACTGTGTTCCTTTAATACACCCAGAGATGCAAAGGATCAGGACCATACATTTAAGTTGCAGTTCAAAGATTTATTGCTTAAGCCTATACACAAGGATCTAGACAACTAAAGCTCAGTGCTGTAAATTGGTGCCACAGAAGGCTCAACAATTTAAAAGGAGTTGGACTTGGGCTGTTTGTGGCAATGCAACTACTCTAAACTGATGACATGCTTAACTCCGCCCGCCGTTCTGCCTTGCTTTTCTCCTATAGTTGATTAGGGAACCAACTCCACGGAAGACCAGAAGGTAGCAATGTCTGAATATTGGCTCCAAAGTCATTTCTGCGGCTTCCTAGAGCAACTTACCTACGTGTCCAATGAACACCACATTCACATGTTCCTTCTTGGGAGCACCAGGGGGAGCCACCATTGATTTGGGTTTTGGCATCTCCTCCTCTTCTTCCATCATTTCCTGGGTGCCCTCTTCAATGGGCCCCGCGTCACCGGAAGGGCCACTGGCTAATTCGGATTCAAGGATTTCTTCTTTGTGATCCCACGATTCCTCAGGGGACATTTCTGTCTCTCCATTTTCTACTAGGATGGAATAGACAGTTACTTGAAGGAGGGAAGGGCTTTTCAGGGCCTTTCGTGGAAAGGGGTGGGGAGGAGGGGAGGGGAGAAGGCTTAGAGAGACTACAGGGGGGTTGCCTCTGTTTTAAGTTCCCGTTTTATTTTCCTCTACCCGCTTGGCTGCGTTTTAGGATGCACATTTAAAATTTCATTTTTACGGAGGCCACTTGGAGGTTGATTGTAAGTAAATAATGCAAAGCAAGCTAGTATTCATAAGATTTGGCTATTTTAACACAGAAGACCTTTTTTCAACTACAGTGGTAGGAATGCTGAAAACAACCTCCAGACCATAAAGTTTTAATAGAGTAAACAGTATTCTGGAATTCACCAATGGAACTGTTTATGAGAGCTACTGACTGCTAGTCATCTTTTCATTCTGCTTCTCTGCTTAAAACCTAAAGTACGTGTTGCATCAATTTGGGGATTAAAAGCAAGCTACCTGTCACAATCTTTCTTAATGGGATAGTTGACAGCCTCCATAATGCTTAGCTACTAGGACACCAGGCTGGAAAAGGCTGACAAGGGGAGAGTTATTTCATTTTACTTATTTTATATTGCCACCTATTCGTCCATGGCGACTTGAGACAGCTTACAGAATGTAAAACCATATTTTTGCTTTCTTCTCGTGGCTCTTGAAATTACCAATCAGCTTCTCTGTCTCTGGCATGGACGTGCCCATAAACACTCACCAGCCCCCCCTGCCCCCCCTCAAAAGCACAGCTTCTCTGGAACGGGAAAATCTTTGCAGTGAATCTTTGCAGATCTACTGCAAAACACCTGGGACCCACCACTAACCCGGGAGCAACACACCATTCTAGAAGGGCTGCAAATGTGCAGGCAGTCCTCGACTTATGACCTTGACCCTCCCACATTTCTGTTGCTAAGTGAGATGTTTGCTAATTGCCCCATTTTACGACCTTTCTTGCCACAATCGTTAAGCAAAACACTGCAGTTGTTAAGTTAGTAACGTGGCTGTTCAGTGAATCCGGCCTCCCCATGGACGCTGCCTGCCAGAAGGTCGTAAAAACAGAATCCATGACCCCTGGGACACTGCAACCGCCTTAAAATTGAGTCAGTTGCCAAGTGTCCGAAAGGATGAAAAACGGCCATAAGTCACTTTTTTCCCCAGGACCGTTGTAACTTCCGAATGGTCACGAAAGGAATGGTTGTAATTCGAGGACTATGTGCAATCATCTCTTGAGTGCCCAAGCTTTCCAAATCGGCGTAGTGGTTCCACAAACCGGAGAGGATCGTAATAAAAAAAGGCCAATTAAGAAGAACTTCAAGGCTGCAAGGCAAAGGGGTTGGTTCAAGCTACGCTGTACGGCTTCTTACCGACGGGTTCGGAGATTTCCATACCAACGGCAACGTTTGACCCTAGAAGAGTAGAAAGAAGCAGGTTAAAGAGGCTGCATCAGCTCGGTCTGCCCCACTTCACCTTTTTGAACACTGGACTATTTGTCCATTGCACGGTCAGCCAGATGCTCAGACTGGATTTGGCATTTCTGTCCACCTCTCGAGTCCTTTCCAAGGGCCTGGGATGGACAAACGTGAAGGGCGGCGGCGGCGGCTGCTGCAGTTACACTCGCAGGTTGTAAGCAGTATGAAGCAGAGCTGCCTGTCTGCCCTTGACTTAATTGTCAATGCCAAGGGTGTTCGAGTGGTGCTCCAGTCGTTTTTGGGATTGCACCCAAGGCTCCTGTTACTATTGGTGCTATTATTGTTATTTATTAAATTTATATGGTGGTCATCTCACTGTAAGCCACTCTGGGTGGCTTACAACGTGATACAAGCCAAAATATAAAACATTTAACATTAACAAAAATGAGCTAAGATAGGAACCAGTACACAATGAGGTGGGGATGGATCTTCTTTTTAATCCACGAGCCACCTCCAGCATGGAATCCCTCCACTGGTGCCCCAAGGCAGGTAGCAGAAGCCAGGTTTTTGTGGCCCTTTTATAAGGCCAAGAGGGCAGGGACAGGTCTCACCTAGATGGCCACGGTATTCTAAATAGCTTCTAATTGTATAAAGGCTCCACAAATTTGTTTCCCAATATACCTTATTTCTCAATATACCCTATTTCCCAATATACCCCAGTAGCTCAGCTTTACATTTCACGTACACACACACACACACACACACACACACAGAGGAAATGTATTACCTTCACAAGATGGCAGGTCTTCTTGTGATGATTCTGCCGATGCCCCTTCAAGAAAGAAAAACCAACACCAAAATAAGTATTTGATGTAATCCCAGGGAAAATTGAAGAACGAAACTATCCCCTGTTCAGAAGGAAAAGCTAAGTGGCTGTGCTCTTCTCCTCTTCTTTGAATATTCAGGACTCTGAACTCAGAAGCCAATTCAATCCTTACCAAGCATTTATTTTATTTTATTTTAAAAAAAACATGTTATGCCACCCATCTCACCTCTAAGGCTGGCTTACAAGTTATAAAACAGGTAAGAAAATACCCAAACATTAGAACTACACAGATTAAGCTTCTTAAAACTATACTTAAACCAGGACGAAGAGAGGGATGGGGATGAGGTCTTCTTACCCTGCCATCATTAACATAAAACCAGGCAACCTTACGGCATAGCAGGAGGAGTAAACCAGACCATGACATGAGACCTGCTTCTCTAGATGTTGCTGAATTATACCTTCCAGTATTCCTCATAGTTGGCTAGGCTGGTTAGGGCTGCAGGAGTGTTGTCGCTAAGTAGCACCTAAAAGGCCATCAGTCCCCCAGCTTGGTCCAAAGCATGAAATCAAGACACATCCCATCTCTTCCTTGTGCGTGTCTTTGAGCAAGGAAAAAAAACATCCATCTTCACTACTGCTCATCTCTGGGTGGGCTGAGTCGGCCTATGGAGATGAGGTGGATCGGTTGCTAACGTGGTGTGGAGACAATAACGTGGTCCTCAACACCAATAAGACCAAGGAGCTTGTAGTGGACTATAGAAGGAACAAATCAGACATCCAGCTCCTGCTTATCCATGGAGACCGAGGGGAGCAAGTGGCCAGTTTTAAGTTTCTGGGTGTTACCCTAAAAGAGGATCTGACCTGTGGTGCTCACATGGCAGCCCTGGTCAAAAGGGGCCAGCAGAGATTATACTACCTGAGGTTGCTCAGTAAACAACAACTGAATGGAAAACTACTGGTGACCTTCTACCACTGCACCATAGAGAGTATCTTAACTTACTGCACCTCTCTATGGTTTGCCAATTGCACAGGGGCAGATAGGACAGCGGTCCAGAGGGTTAAGGTCATTGCCCAGAGGATCATGGGTTGCCCTCCCCCTTCTTTGGAAGAGCTTTGTAGCTCCCGCTGCCTTAAGAAAGTTCAAAACATTCTTAAAGATCCATCTCATTCTTGGCACCCTTTTTTTTTTTTTAAACTACTACCATCTGGCAGACGGTACAGGATAATGCAAATAAGCACAAATAGCCTGAAAAACAGCTTTTATCCCAGGGCAGTAGCTCTGTTGAAGTCTACTGTATAATGCAATATGAATGTGATATCAGGAGTTTTCAATTCAATGTGTGGAGTGTGAAGGATGTGTGTTTGTGTTATTTTCATGGTCATGATGTGCATTGAAGATGGTGTTTGATTTCGTTGTATGAGGTGCAATGACAATAAAGTTAATTAACTAATGGAGGTATAATTAATCATGGTCTGCCGTTTTCTCTGTGGCCAATTTGTCTGCAAGTGTGACATGCGTGCAAAAACCCACTCAACTGACCTATGAATGATCTTCTGTGAAATCATCACAGATCAGAAATAGAATAACAGGGTTGGAAGGGACCTTTGGAGGTCTTCTAGTCCAACCCTCTGCTCGTGGCAGAAGATGCTATGCCAGCAGTCCCCAACCTTTTTAGCGCTAGGGACCAGTTTCGCTGGAATCAGCTCTTTGACAACTATTAAGACGGGAGAATTGTGACTTCATATTCTTTTGGAAGAGCAGAATAAAAGTGACATCAACTCCGATGAAAGGCAAGACGCGTGTGACATATTAGAAGCGGCCATGCTGTAAATAATTCTGCATAGTTCTGTTTGTGAATATTGCACAACCTGACGGCAATAAATACTTAAATCTTTCCATTCTCTTTGCAGAGGAAAATTTTTGTGTACAAACATTGGACAATGCCCTGCCAAACTTGTAAAAAAGCATTTACTTGCTCCATATAAGGTCAGCAAACAGACGAGGTACTGAAACTTTCTCTCCATTTTCAGACCATCCAAGGATAATATTCCTATTTGCTTTCAGAATTTAATTAATGGACACCTATGTTCTCTATAAATACCAGCAGTTATGCTGGGCTAAGACTCGGGGAGTTCCAGATTCAAAACACCAAGATGATGCTCCATGGGTCACACACCATGGCCCAGCCAAATCCATCTCACAAGCTTGTGAGGATAACACAAAGTGATCAAAGCACATTGCCCCCAGTGTTTATATCGATACAACAAACAGGTGGTAACAACAACAACGGATGAAAACCAACAACGGTTCTACCACAAAAGCCCTGGTTATTTGGCTGGTTGGTTGATCGGGTTTTTAAAAACGCAATTCTGATTTATTTTTTTAAGCAGGTTATTCCTTCTCAGCCCTAAGAAAAAGCCTTCTAAAAATGCTGCCAACAAAACTGCAAGAATTTATCTATGCAACTGCCAGGAATTAAAGACTGACTTGAAGGCAAAAGGAAAAACACAAATTCCAAACCTTTCGAACGGGTTATAGAGGTGGTTTTGTGGTGGTGGGGGAAAAGCATGTAATAAGTGCCTGGGCTGAAATAGTTTTCTAAAGTCAAGATTTCCAAACACACCAGTTTGGCCTAGTGGTTAAAGCACCACGCTAGAAAGCAGGAGAGTGTAAGTTTAAGTTTTGCCTTAGCCATGACAGCCGGCTGGATGACTCGTTATTAGGGAGAAAATAGGAGGAGGAAGGTACTATCGTAACTGGTTGAATGGTTGTAAGTCAACGCCTATCCGTAGCTGCCATCCTCAAAGACATTATATGACCCCTGGTAATTCTACTTATATAGGTGTAGGCAGTTTCCAATAAGAGTCCGCATGTGTGTAACTTTCTATTAGCAATTGGCTGGGTCTGCCTAAATTCTCTCCTAATTTTAGGAAGCATAACTTAATAGCTCTGCAAAAGTTACCTTATTCCCAAGCAATCTCTCCTTCCTGTGCCTTTTCCTTGGAAGGCAGAAGCCAGCTAGAGCAGATTGTTATCCTGATCTACGTTATCGATTATGACCGCCATTGTACAGAGACCAAAGCCAGTGGCACCAAAGAGACACACACAGAGAGAAACGTGAGCTAAGCAGAAAAACAGGAATCACCTTCCCTGTCATGATTGAATCAGGTCCAAAGTAAAGCTAAGCATTTAATGAAGTCCAATTAAGAGTCACTAGGAGAGACATGTTATTGTGGTGGGGGAATATAATTCAAGAGCCTGCTAGCGCTTTTTCCAAATTTTACTAAAAGGAACAACTTTTCCTGAGCTACGTTGTCTGGTCAAATGAGCTGCTGCTCACAAAAGCTTATGTTTTTAATAAAATTCATTAGTTGGAAGAACTGCTAGCAGACTCATTTTGTTTTTTTGCACTTTCTTTGGTGCAAAATCACATTTGCAATATTCAGATGACAATCTGCATACAAAACAGGTTACAATAGGTCAGCAACTTACTGACCCTGAGTAGACGAGAAATGCTTATTTAGCAGATCGGACTGCAGAAAATACGGACATTCCAACGGGATGAATTTCTGGCCGCCTGAGGCGCTTCTCCCACCAAGGATCATTAAAGGGGGGAAAAAAAATCCCATCCTCTCTTATTCTGCAACCTGTGGGACACGCAGTCCCAATATGTTTTAAGGGCTAAGCATGTGCTTCCACACCCTTATCGGAGGTACAGCCTGTGTTTCTGTACGCTGCTTGATAATGTGCCTTTCATGTGCCATCAGGAGCAATGTGGCCAGCAACTAAACCAGTATCTTATGTTCAATATGGAGTATAAGGGATGCCAGACCTGCTGCTATCCTGAGATTGCAGCAAACACACCTGCAAATTCTGCAGTGTAGACCAGATGGCATCTTAACTTGCCTTGGATAACTTGTAACAGAGTAACAGAGCTGTAAGGGACCTTGGAAGTCATCTAGTCCAACCCCCTGCTCAAGCAGGAGACCCTAGGCCATTTCAGGCAATTGGCTGTCCAGTCTCTTCTTAAAACACCCGCAACTCCTAAAGGTAAGTCATTCAACTGGTTGATTATTCTCACTGTCAGGAAATTTCTTCTTAATTCTAAATTGGATCTCTCCTTGGTTAAGTTTCCTTTTTTTTTCTTGTCTTGTCTTGCCTTTTGGTACTTTGGAAAATAGGTTGACCCCTTCGTCTTTGCATGAGCCCCTCAAAGCCCCTGGAACACTGCTATCATGTCACCCCAGGCCTTCTTTTCTTTAGACTAGACATACCCAATTCCTATAACTGTTCTTTTTAGCCTCCAGCCCCTAATCACTTTGGTTGCTCTTTTCTGCATTCTTTCCAGAGTCTCCGTTGCTTTTCTGGTCCCAGCCAGCAAAAACAGGATAAAAAGAAACGCACACAGGATTAGTATCTGCATCCTTAAATTTCATTCTAGGTTTTATTTTAGACTTGAGAATTGTGCCCATGGGAATGACTAAATCAAATGTGTGTGTTTACTATTTTCAAACTTGACAGAGGTGTGTGAAATGTTCGATGCGTGGAATTTCAAGAAAGGAGCGCAAAATGGGGAGAAGGGGATGTATTCTAGAAACATTTTTAGTCTGTAATGGGAGGCTTCAAATTAGAATACTTTTACTTCAAACTCAGAAAGTTTGCAAAATGCTAAAACAGTGGTTGCGTATTAAAGACAAGGCATTTCACACGTCTTTCAGGAACGGAACTGTTTTGCGTGCAGGATGGACACATGTGCTTTGGATGTTCCTCAAAAGACAACATTTGGAAGAATTCTGTCTCGTTGAGATCAAACAGGGTAATGCAAGCAAGCGGCTAAATAAACGGTCCCACTTGGAGAATTTCGCCCCGAAGCAACAGTAGAAGTAGGGCACCTCCAAGCACTTTTCTAAATATTTAATAAAGTTAATAAAAGCATGAAGCCCTGGATTCCAATTTTTTAAAGACCCGTATGGGTTTTTAAACAAGCCAGAAATCTCCCACTTGAATGAAATGTTATATTCAAAGTTTCCCTGCTCATTTAAGATGCTGGCAAGATGAAATAGAAATAGAAATGATTGGGCAGTCTCCAGAAGTATGCTTGCACAATCCTGATAAGCTTAGGAACCAGCCTACAGATAATCTGACATTAAAGGAAAAAAGAGCCAGCTAATCACGTCTTCCCTACTTGGAATCCATTCTTGTTGCAGGGTACAATGGATTTCTTTACCTATCTAACTTACTGAAGAGTTTGACCCACAAAACAAATGCTTATTTTAAATGTTATTAGCCGCCCAACTCCAATGGACTCTGGGTAGCATACAAATCTAATTTTTAAAAAACAAACCCAATTAGAAATACTTCAATGGCCATATAGCCCAGAGAGAGAGAGAGAGAGAGAGAGAGAGAGAGACTGGCCCAAAGTCACCCAGCTGACTTTGTGCCTAAGGCAGGACTAGAACTCACAATCTCCTAGTTTTTAGGTAACAGCTTCACCACTTCTACTAGCTTTACAATCTTAAGCCCATCACAATTCCTTAGGAGTAGCTCTACTACTCTGTCTATTCACTCCACCACAAGGATTGAACGCCATAGAGTTAATTATTTGAAATTCTATCCGTAAACAAAGGCCTTAGGGCTGGCCCATTGTTTTTCTTCCCCCTCCTCTTTTTTAAAACACCTTTATGTTTTGTTGCCCTGAGCCTTGATAGCCTACAAGTAGCTTGAACCCGCCTGGATCCCTCAAAAGAGAGCCCCACCTCTGTCTTATCTCAAAGGCAGGGTTTTTTTACAACAGCCTTGTGGAAAAAGTCAAGAAAAAGGAATGACCAACCAACCGCCTACTGGAAAAGTAGCTTGAGAAGGAAGAGAGTCCTCTGAGTGGTTTCACAGCAACTGTTGAGACTACCAGGAAGTACTCACCTCCCCCTTTCTCTCCTGCCAAAAGAAAAGGTGACGTCTCACCACCATTCGAGATTGCATCACAGGCCAAGGGGGTGCTGGTTTTGAGTCACTCCTTGGCTCAGCCCGCCCCAGGACAGGCGGCTGAATGCTCTCCTACCACAAGCAGAGGAACCTGTCTTGCAGAATTCACCGGGAGGCTCTCCCGTCCCACTTGCTCAAGGCTGAACTCCTGGAAAACGCCCCCCTCGGAAAGTCCTTGGTGAGGAGGTGGGCTTGGAGCCCAGAGAAAGGGGCCTCTCCATCACTGATCGGACTTTCTTGCTGGGATGGCTAACTAGGAGGATCCCTCTGTTTTTCTTTTCTTTTCTTTTTTAATCCTCTCCGCCCTCCTCCTCTTCGGGCAAGGGTGGCAAAAACTACGTCAAGCTGTAGGTTTCCCCTCAGGGAGTTTCGGAGTGCAACCCCAACCATGCCGCCTTGGCAGAGGCCCAGAAAAACACGGATCAAGGGATCTTGCAAACAACCAGCTGTCTGGTACTCAGAAGGGAAAGGAGCAGAAGGCTCAGCCTCTCCCGGCCAGGACGTCTTCAGGCCAACCTGTTCTTCCTCCTGGGTACAGACCACGGGTGTCCAACCTTGGCAACTTCAAAACATGGGGACCTCCGCACCCAGAATTGAACCAGGGGTGTCCAACCCTGGCCACTTTAAAGACTGGGTGGGCTTCCACTCCCAGCATTGAACCAGGGTGTCCAACCCTGGGAACTTCAAGACGGATGGAGTCCCAGAATTGAATCAGGGCTATTCAACCGTGGCAACTTCAAGACTTGGGGACTTCAGCCCCCAGCATTGAACCAGGGGTGTCCAATATTGGCAACTTCAAGATTGGGGGGACTTCAACTCCCAGGATTCCTCAGCCAGTCGGAGATCACCGGTTTAGTTAAAGGAACCCTGGGAGTTGGAAGTCCCCCAGTTTTAAAGTTGCTGGGGTGGGACCCCGCTTGGTTTAGACCTTGACCGACCTCGCAGGGTTGTTGATGGACACCCCCAGGACACTATCCTTTCCCCGCTGAGCCCCATTTGGTGGGAGAAACTCACTGGCAACCTTTTCAAAGCCTTTAAGAGGCAACCCACCCTCTCCCTGGACTATTCCAATATATTGGGGAGGGGGGGAAGGGGGCAGCACCCCCTATGTATATTGATGCCCCTGGGGTGGGGGCAAGGCCAGGTTTGCATCCGGTGCTGGCTCCACGGAAGGGGAGGGGGGGTGTCTCTGACTCAGGGCGGCCTTCCTCATAAGGTTATTGTGGGGGGAGGGATTCAAAGAGAACCCCTTCAAAGAATGAAGACTGCCTGAACCCCGAAGCAGAGGGCAATAATGGGGGGAATCTTACTTAGGCAACCTAATTGGGCAGGGGGCTTTAGAAAGGGGTCTCTGAATCCCGTCGGGAGAGGAATTAAAAGACTGGAGGGACCCCCCAGAACTGGCTGGGCAATAATGGGAGGGTGTTTAATAATGGGGGGCTGTTTAATAATCGGGGAGTCTTAGGCAACCTAACTGGGCAGGGGGTCTCTGAATCCCGTCGGGAGGGGAATTAAAAGACTGGAGGGACCCCCCCCCCCCAGAACTGGCTGGGCAATAATGGGGGGTGTTTAATAATGGTGGGGGGGTCTTAGGCAGCGGTAATTGGGCAGGGGGATGAGGGGGCTTTAGAAAGGTGCCCCGGAGGGAAGGGAAGGGAAGGGTCCCCGTCCCGTGTCGGGCCGTTCCGCGGGCTCACCGTGTGTCAGCGACGGGGGCGGCGGCGGCGGCAGGCCCGGCGGCGGCGAAGGGGGCGGCGGCGGCGCAGGTTGTCCCGGCCCGCCCCTCAGGAAAGCCGGCACGAACTCGGCGGCGTGGACGTTGGGCACGAAGGGCTTGGCGTTGACGTTGAGGTGCCGGCTGAAGGCCGCGCCCAGGAGCTGCTCCTCCTCGGACTCCAGCTGGGCCGGCCCGGGCGCCGCCGCCGCCGCTTCCTCGTCCACCGGGGCGGCGGCGGCGCTTCCGCTGCTCGGCTCGAGGTCCGCCTGGTCCCAGCAATCGGGCGCCGAGTCGCTGCTGCTCCCGCTGCCGTTCGCCTCCATTTTGTGCGCCCGGCCGCCTGCCCGGCCCCTCACGAGCCTCTCTTTGCGGCCCAAGCGCCTCCCCGGCGGGGAAGGGAGGGAGGGAGGGAAGGCGCAGAGAAGCGGCGGCGGTGGGGAGGGACGGTGGCAAAGGACGGCGGCGGAGGCAGCGACCCCGGTCCTCGCTCCGGCCACGCTCCGCGTGTGCCCCACCGCCCCGACGCAGTATGGCCTCCCTCAGCTGCCGTACGCTTCGTCTCCCGTGCGCAGGCGCCGGCTGCCCGCCTGCACGCTCAGTAGTCCTGCGTCCCCGCGTAAACCCTTTGCGACAAGTGGGCGCCGCCGGGACGAGGACTACAACTCCCGAAAGGCCGCGCGCCGCAGTGGAGACTGGACGGCCGGTCCGCACGGGAAGCACAATTCGCTGCCTTTCCTTTTCTTTCCGTTCCCTCCCTTCCCTCCCTCGCGCTGGCGTGGATGCCTCCGTGTCCTTTGCAAAAAACAACAATCCCCAGCAGCCATCGCGCGGTCCCTTTGCCTCGCGCACGCGTTCTTCCTTTCTCCCTTCTTCCTACGAAACTATGTGGTCGGGCTCAGTTTTGGGGGAGGAAAATAAGGGGGAAACAATTCTGCCTCTGCCTACCATCCTCCATCGGTATTCATCTGGCTGGCGTCCTGTCAGTGTGAGAGAGAGTTGAGGGCTGTTTGGAAAGTGAAACAGTATTTGCCGTGTGAGCAAGGAGACAGCAAGGCGTTCAAAAAAGCGAGAGATTGAATGACACTTGTCATTAAGGAAGGAGAAGAATAAAATGTTTTGCAAGTTTATGAAGCGGTTACACTTATTTAATTTCTCACTTGCCTTTCTTTGAACAAGTCTTTTTTTTACATTTTATCCATACAGTAGCCCTGCAATGTAGGTTAGGCTGAATGATAGTGGCTGTGTTTGTTGGACTTGCAAATTCAATGTTCAATGAACTTTACTTAAAACACATCCAAAGGCAGTCCTTGTTTAGTGACCATAATGAGGACTAGCAACTCAGTTATTCAGCAAAGTGGTAGCTAAACAAAAGTACTGTGCTTGTGATCTGGCTTCAGCTTTCCTTTGCTTTACAGACCTGTGAAGGTCGTAAAAGTGAGATTTAGTTGCAAAGTTACTTTTTTATTACCACCGAATGGTCCTATATGAGGTAGTCATTAAATGAGGACATCCTTTATCAGTCATTATTAGAAGAAGAAAATATTTCAGCTATAATCCATTTTGAAGCTACTGCTACTTTTCCATCAAACGTATTCAGTTTTTTTCTACTGTCAATGGCATGTCACAAATCAGGAAACTTTTCACAGAACTGTCACTGGATGTCACTCTTGAGTCAATACAATTTTAAAATGAGATTTGTTCGTTGGGCGAGCGGATTAATTTGATCTAGGGACTTAGGATGTTAGTTAGGCAGTCAATAGCGCTTTAATAAATCGTCCTGTATCTGATCGTACTTAGAAGAAATGTGATTTAAGATTTAACCGTCTGATGATTTTAATTAGAGTGGATAAGCTTTGCATCATTGCATGTCACTTTGAATGTTCCCTTTCATCACCAACTGCCCATAAGGCAGATTAAGTATTTTGCAAGACATATTACAGAAGATAAATTCCTACATTATGAAAAGTGAATCATGTTTTTTTTTCTCCACTTGATTATTAATGATGTTGAATTAGAAATACATAACTATCACAAAGAAGAGTACAAACTTTATCTTTCATCCCCTCTGGAAATGCTTGAAAAAAGGTGCATAGACCTTTATTTAGGGATCCACTCTCCAGGTACTGTACTTCTATTTTCTTATACCTAAATAATCTAATGCACACCCAAAAAATTTCACCCCAACTAAAACTATATTTACAAGCATTTCAGCAGCTAAATGAAGAAAGGTGCTTTGCCAGCTTAATTTGCATTTATTTTATTTTTCTTTATTAATTAAACTTATACACTGCCCATCTCACCTAAACCTTCTTCTCCCTCACCATCTTTTTTCCCCGAACCTCCCCCGGCAAAGCGCTGATTGTCCCTGCATCCCTGTGGCTAGAAGCCCCACTCGCCTCAGGTTCTCCCACCCACCCCTTCCAAGCTGAGGATAATGGAGCCTGTGGTCCCAAAGAGGGCCCCTGCTGCTCCTCCCAAAGCAGAGCTCAACAGAAGAATAAAGTAGAAGGATAGAGAGAGAATAGACTAGACTAGAGAGAGAATGGACTAGACTCGAGAACAGAATAGAGTAGAATAGAATAGAATAAAGAATAGAGAGAGACTAGACTAGACTAGTCAGAATAGAATAGAATGATGGAATGAAGATATAGAATAGAATAAGAGATTGGATAACCATTTGTCTGAAATGGTATAGGGTTTCCTGCCTAAACAGGGGGTTGGACTAGAAGACCTCCAATGTCCCTTCCTTCTATTCTATTCCTTTCTATTCTATTCTATGCTTCTCTATTCTCTATTACTATTACTATTCCATTCCACTCTGCTCTATTTTCTATTGTTCCGTTCCGTCCCGTCCCATCCCATTCCATATTCTATTCTATTCTATTCTATTCTAAATTCCATTCCATTCCATTCCATATTCTATTCCATTCCATGTTCTATTCCATATTCCATTCCATTCCATATTCTGTTCCATTCCATGTTCCATTCCGTTCCATTGGAATGGGAATAGGAATAGGAAAAGGGAAAGGGAAAAAATAGAGAACTGAATGGAGACAGGGAACGGCATAGCCTGGCATGGCATAGGCCCTAGAGGTCTTCTAGTCCAGCCCTGTACCAGGGGTCTCCAACCTTGGCAACTTTAAGACTTGTGGACTTCAATTCTGGGAGCTGAAGTCCACAAGTCTTAAAAAGTTGCCAAGGGTGGAGACCCCTGCCCTATACTCTTCCAGACAAGGCCCTTTAAGGTCCCTTCCAGCTCTGTTGTTCTCTTATTCACCCTGGGCCTTCCCCCAGGTGGGGTGGGGGGGGCTCCTTTCTCTGGGTCCCCCGCCCCCCCATCCTCCGCGACCACGATAAACACCCCCACACCCACCCACCCTTTATGCAGGACCCTTCCGGGTTCCCCGTATTTTGCTTCCGGGGCGGGGGGGGGTCACTTCCGGCGGCGGAGGCGGCTGCCGCCCTGCTCTCAGGAGTCCTGTGGGGGGGGAGGGGGGAGAGTTGCTCCGGCTTCGCGAGCACCATGAGCGGTGAGTGGGGCTGCCGGGGAGCGGGGATTTTGGGGGGGGTCCCGCCTCTGGCTCGTGCCGAGGATGATGGGGAGGAGGGAGGAGGAGGCGCTCTGCATATGCCCAGGGGCACCCTTGCCCATGGTTAGCCTTCCATCCCTTCTGCGGTCGGGGCTTCCCCGCTGAGCTGTCAAAAGCACCGCTGACCCGTGGAATTCCCTCGAAAGCTTCCCGGCGCTTGGCGTATGCTCAGAGGCACCCTGACTCCCCACCCCCCACCCCACTCGCTTTTGCTTCTTGCTTCGCTCGCTCTTCCCGTAGGCAAGGGCGCTCTGCACTCTCTCAGAGGCTCTTTTCCTGCTTTGCGGGGTGACGGGCATTGCTGCTGCGGCGGGGATGGGGTCGCAGGAAGCGCTCTGTACCCGCTCAGGATTTTCTTTTTCAGGGGTTTGACGGGGCTCTTGGGCACTCTGTACCTGCTCAGAGGCCTTCTGGTTTGTTTTCCTTAACTAGTTGAGATTCTGGGCACTCTTGGCGTGCTCAGAGGCAGTTTTCTGCAGGGGTTGAGGAGGTTTCGGGCACTCTGTAGCCGCTCAGAGGGTGTCTGCCAATGCTATTAAGGAGTTGATGTGGCCCTGGGCACTCTGCGCCTGCTCAGAGGCATTCTTCTAGTTTGCCTGAGGAGTTGAGTTTCTGGGCACTCTGCACCCGCTCAGAGGCTTTGCCAGTTTTCTTAAGGGCTTGAGGAAACTCCGGCCCCTTTGTCCCAATTCAGAGTCTCTCTCTCTCTCTCTGCCATTATATACTGCGGTTTCTCTTCTAATCATACAAATCTTTTGCCTTTTACCATTTTTTTTTAAAGAGGATGATGTGGCTCTGGGCACTCTGTATCCACTCAGAGGCACTCTGCCACTTTTCTTAAGGGGTTAATGAAGTTTTAAGCACTCTGACTTTGCTGAGAGTTTGTCAATTTTCTTAAGGAGTCCATATAGTTCTGGCCACTCTTTACTTGCTCAGGGGCGACTTCCTATTTCTCTCAAAGGTGCTTTTCCAAAAGAATAACTAGACTTTCTTGGGTTTTTTTTTCTCCCCTTGAAGTCGTTTGGCTTCCCCTCCAAGAATCTTCTTCAGTTCTGTTTAATTCAGTTCTTCGGAACCGAAGAAACTTCTTGGAGGAGAAGCGAAACATCTTCAAGGAAAAAAAAACCCCAAGAAAGTCCAACTGCCTTTTGAAAAAGCAACTTTGGGACAACCATGACCTGGATGATTGACAATCTCCATAGATATCCTCCTATTTATCTTATTTCTTTTTACTTCTTCTGCACTTTCCCAGAAGTGTGCTTGTTTTGCTTCGATTGTGAAAGTGGAAACAAAATGTATAAGTTAAGCCTTTGGTTAAACTTCAGCTTGCTGTCTGAACTGGCCGTGAGTCAGTTTTTCAGAGTTAAATGACATGATGGTTGCAACTGCCTGGTGGATGTTGGTGGTGGATGTCGGGATGTGTAGTTACTTGACAATAGAATTGCTCAAGCGGGTTTTTTTTTAATGGAACCATAAAGCGTGCACTCAGGCAGAAAATCCAGATTCAATATTTTGCACACTCACAAATGCATTCACCACTTTTGATAGCTTCACTTTTCACTTCAAATATTTGTTTACCTCTTGGTGCGGGAATCTGGTAGAAAGGATCAACATTTTTTTAAAAAAAAATTTTTTAATTAATTTTCTATTGATTACATTTCTTAGTGCTTAATAAACACCGTGTTGTCAGGGTATTTAATTTGCTTAACAATACAAATTCCCTTCTTACTCTCCAACCCCTTTTCCCCAAACATTGGTAAAATAAGTTCCATGTTTGATAATATTCTGTGTCTTCTTTCTGCTTGATTTTCAATATAAGTCTACCCATTTGTGCACAATCTAATAATATCTTCTTAATTATCTCTTCATCTTGCAGTATTTCTTCATTTTTCCAATATTGTGCGAAAGTAATGTTTGCTGCTGTTAAGACATGTGTGCACTCAGACGGAAAATACAGATTCATTTATTTGCACACTCACAAATGCATTCAGCCACTTTTGATAGCCTCACTTTTCACTACAGTTACTTTATATATTTGTTTACCTCTCGAGGAAATCTGGTGGCAAGGATCAACAGCATTTTGTTTTGTGTGTGTGTGTGTTGTTGTATTTGAGTAACTTTGTTTCTCATGCTGATTTGATATTTTTACATTGTTTGCTTAATGTTGCTTAGTAAGCAAACTGCCTTGTATGAGTAAATGGATACTATAGTTTCAAATACCCTTTAACTCCTTTTGTAAATGGACTGCCAGAGATGAATTCCATCTGTTACTTTAGGAAAATATCTGGATTCCAGCATAATAATAAAAAAAAGCTCACATTTTTAAAGAAAGACTTTGATTTGCGGGCATGCTGTTATTACATTACAGTTTAAGTGACTTTTCTCCTAGGTTCCATTGAAAATATATCAGAATTTCACTGTGGTATCCATAGCACCAACTGAGAAGCAGTGGCTTAGAAGATGCTCTTAATTGAACACTTCATGTGTTTAATCCTCCTCCCTTCTGTTATATTGAAAATTACAATCTGTTGGCAAACAGCCTAAATTTCTTTTTTCCTTTTTTTCCCTTTTACCCCATATCAAGAAGAGAATATCATGGGAACCAAGGGCTTTTGGCAAAATGGAAATATTATTCCTAATATAATTTTGCAAGTCATGTACTCTGGAGCAGAGACAACTCATCTAAACACAGCAATTTGATACCTGTACTTTGCGTAGAGTCATCTAATGTACACTAACTGAATTGTTGATGTGTTGAGGCTTGTTTGGCATTTAGGAATAAAATGCACAGCAGCTGAGTGAGGATGAAAAGTGGTAGACCTAGCAAAACAGCAATTGTGATATCAGAAATGAGCTGTTTTGTCTTTCTTTCCTCCCACCTCTCTGCTTCCTTGAAATAGTTAAGGAATAATTGGTAACTTATACAGAAATCAGGTCCGACCAGAAGTCCAAAGTTGGAATCTGTAGTTCTCAGAAATCATACAAGTGTGACAGAATGCAAGATGAGCAATTCAGCTAACTGGCGCTATGGAACAGAATGGATGTTTCTGATTATTCAGCCATTAATAACAGTCTCCATAAGTGCTGATTAGGTTTTCGGTTCACAATCTTTCTTGTCCTACTTGAAAACCCCGTAGATTAATTTTGAGACACTTAAATGTGAAGACGTTGGTATACATTTTGCCTGTGTATAATATTTTTGCGCTTCCCACAGAACTCTAGCTGATAATGATGTACCAAATATTTTGAATTTGAAGCACCCCGTCTGGAGCTTTTAGCGTGTGCTTTTTCAAATTGAAAACAGCGTTCTAACCTTACAGGAAGAATTACGACACACTTCTGACAATTCCAGAAAAGTTTCCAAGCTCAAAATAGCCTCGTGTTTTGTGCTTGAAATTCCTGTTTCAGATTGGAACCCTGATGTTGTGTTGATCAGAAAACTTCTCTTAAAATAAGATTCCTTTGGTAGATTTGTGAACCGCCCAACAAGCCTGTTTGAAAACAAAAGCAACTGATTGGAACCCAAAATGGAGAGTTTCATGCTTGGCTTTTTTTGAACTGGAAACGTATTCTCCATCTCTATTTGGTGGGCCCTTGAGTGGGGTGGAGGGAAGTGAGATAAGTTTTTAGTGTTTGTTGGTTTAAAACATTTATCCAGTCACCCATCTTATAACCAACTCTGAGTGGCTCCTAATCAAAAGTGAAAACAGCACAAAAGCCATAATAGGGCCATTATATTATAATAAAAACAAAGCGCGTTTAAAATAACAAAAACGTGGCTCTGTCATCTAGCCTTTGGTTCAAGCCCTTGGAGGCAGAGGGAGATCTTCAAAGCTTTGCAGATGATTAGGAAGGTCGAGGCCTGGCAGTCTTAAAGTGGGTGTCCCATGGGGTAGGGGCTGCCATAGAAAAAGCAAGCTTCGTAGCTCCCAGCAGATGTCAGTTTTTAGAGGAAGGAACCAGGACCATGCCATTTCTATCTGCTCTGGTTGGATGGTACAGGTAGTCCTTGACTTATTGACGTCGTCTCATGACAGTGTGGTGTGCTGGCTTGACAGCCGTGGATAGAAAGACACTACAGAGAGCGGTGGGCATACCACAAGACATTGTGGGCTGTTCCCTGATACCACTAGATGACCTCGCTAGGGCTTGATGCCTTAGAAGAGTGAGGAAAATCCTCACATCCCGGGCAGCACTTCTTTACTCTCCTACCATCAGGTAGGAGATAGAGAAGGATAGGCAGCCGCACCAACAGGCTAAAGAACAGTTTCTACCCGTGGGCTGTCAGACTCCTGGACGGAAAATAACTTCATGTCAACATAGTAGGACAGACTTGCGGGGCCGGCGCGTTGTGCAACAAGGTCACATGGTTGTAACAAGATTGGGACTGGGTTAGGGACTTCTGTCCTCACTGTGAGTTGTGTGTGTGTGTCTGGGGGGGCGTGCACGAAGGGAGGCTCAGCCAATCTCATACACATGTTGTTCTCTGACAATAAAGATAATAATAACTTACAGGGACCGTTTGAAGTTACAACAGCATTGAAAAAACTGATTTATGACCATTTTTCACACAACCAGTGGTGGGATTCAAATTTTTTTACTATTGGTTCTGTGGGCATGGTTTGGAAGAGCTTGGTGGGTGTGGCTTGGTGGGCGTGGCAAGGGGAGGATACTGCCCTCCCTCCTCACCCCACTAACCTGCTTTCCAGCTCCGTTCTCCTGTGCAGGGCAACCAAAGGAGACCCAGCCGATCAGCTGGGACTTAATGGGAGGCAGAGAAGAGATGGGGTTGGCGGGGCCAGTCAGAGGTGGTGTTTGCCAGTTCTCCAAACTACTCAAAATTTCCACTACCGGTTCTCCAGAACGGGTCAGAACTGGCTGAATACCACCTCTGCTTATGACCTTTGCAGCATTCCCATGGTCATGTGATCAAAATCCATACGCTTGGCAACTGACTCCTTTATATGACGGTCGTGTCTCCTTGGGCCTCAGGTGATTCTCCTTTTGGCAACTTTCCGATAAGCCAAGTCCGTGGGGAAGCCAGCTTCACTTAACCACCATGTTTCTAACTGAACAACCACAGTGACTCACTTAGCAATGGCGGCCCGAGAGGTTGCAAAACGAAGCAAAACTCAACATTTTGCTTAGCAACACATATGTTGATCTCCTGCTGCGATTGTAAGTCGAGGAATACCAAACTGCGGTTACCTAGTTACTATCTTTGAAAAATTATTTATGGAATACACTTTCGGTTTGCAAGCTGCTGCACTGCTCCCCCCTCCCTTTCTGTTGGCAACTCTAAAAAGACCACAGAAATATTTTATGAGTTGACAACTCAATTAACAACTGTCTCATTTAGCCACAAAAATTTGGAGTTCAATTTTGAAGTCCGCTTTTACTTAGCATCCCACAGACAAGCTGACCCTGGACCATGCAGGGTTTTAAAGGTGGTGATTTTAAGTATACGGTAATTTAACCAAGGCTGAGTAAGAATTGAGAAAGGGACACGTGAGATTTTTGGGGTGAGAACTCCTACACAGGGTCACTCAGATCTGTTTGGGGTATGCTGCCAGGCTGAAGATGCCCCTTGGAATGAAAAGAGGCATTGAACCTGTAGTATCCTTTACTAATGTGTCTGTAACCTTTAAAATGGTTTGGATTTCAGACAGCTGGTGTTTCCTTCTGGGGTAATAATGTTAATATGTGAAGGTTTTATTCAAGACTAGCCATGTTTCATTTTGCTTCTCGGTCATCCTTTTAGCTCTGCTCCAAGATGGGCACCCAAGCCTGCTATTAGAAGTGGATTATGGGGCTGGAAATCAGCATTTCTCAATAAACTGCTGATGCATAAAACTTTTTTCTGCAGCATGTCAAGTGTGCCAAGTAACCGTCTCACCTTTGCTTACTCTAGTTGTGTAATGGAGATCTCTCTCCCTCTCCCTCCCCCTCCCTCTCTCTCCCCCTCCCCCCTCTCCTTCTCCCTCTCTCTTTCCCTCTCTCTCCCCCTCCCTTCCTCCCTCCCTCTCCCTTTCTCCTTTCCTCTCCCTCTCTCCCCCTCCCCCTCTCTCTTTCCCTCTCTCTCCCTCTCCCTTTCTCCTTCTCTCTCCCTCCCCCCTCTCCCCTCTCCTCCCTCTCTCTCTTTCCCTCTCTCCTTCTCCCTCCCTCCCTTCCCCTTTCTCCTTCCCTCTCCCTCTCCCTCCTTCTCCCTGTCCCTTTCTTTCCCTCTCCCTCTCCTTCTCCCTCCCTCTCTCTTTCTCCCTTCCTCTCTTTCTCCCCCTCTCCTTCTCCCTCTGTCTCTTTCCCTCTCTCTTTCCCTCTCTCCCCTCCCTCTCCCTCCCCTTCTCTCCCTCTCCCTCCCTCCCTCTCTCTCTCCCTCCCCTCTCTCTCCTCCCCCTCCCTCTCTCTCTGCCTCTCTGTCCCTCTCTTTCCCTCTCCCTCTCTGTCCCTCCCCTCCCTCTTTTTCTCTGTTTTTCTCTCTCTCTGTGTGTGTATCTGTTTGTAGAAATAGTTCAATTAGCTTCCAAAGAACTGGGATTGTCTTGGAGAAGAGGAAGAAAAAAACCCCCCTGTTTTTGCAAAGTCATGTTTCATTCATTCTCACCTAATTGGAAATAGAAAGGATATTCAATATATCGTAACACGTGTGTTCTTGAATTTTAGGGCTGCAGAACAGTGCTGCCCGAAGACAGTTTTTACTTGAGCGCTTACTGGATGCAGTTAAACAGGTGAGAAATTGAATGTTTACCTGTTTGAAGTTACGATGACACAGAGGGGAAAGGGGGCCTTGTGTCCAATTCTCACCCTTCACAACTTCACAGCATCTCACGCTTTCTTCCCTTCTTGTTTTTTTCTTAAAAAAGTAATCTGATGTTTAAAATTGCGTGTTTGTGCAAACTGTTGAGTACATGGAAGTTTATCCCAGCCAGCTTTGTTGCTAACGCACAGACTTCGTCTTACAGTGCCAGATCCGATTTGGAGGAAGGAAAGAGATCGCGTCTGATTCAGATAGCAGGTAAGTTTGAAACAAGATTTTTCCCCACCCCCCCAAATGAGAAGTTCAGTCTGCAGGGTCTGCAGGTTTGATGGCGGGCGTGAACTCTCAAGAGAAGTTGAGAACCTCTGCAACGGAGGAGGATACCCAGGATCCTTTCAGTACCTTATTTTATATTCCTCAAACAAATCTGTCCATGATTATTGTTGGTTGGCGTTGTAATTTCTTGCCAGTTCTGGCAGGAACTGCCCCAGTAACTGAAGTATTTCTCTTAAAATAGACTTCTTCTTGTTATGGTCCACTAAGTCACGTGTCTCCTGAAGACTACGAGTCCATGTGGTTTTCAGAAATGGTTTCTCATTGCCTTTTTTCCCTGGGGCTGAGACAGAGAGGGGGGGACTGGCCTACAACCATCCTAACAATTCATTTCTTTTTTTTTTTGAAAACAATTTTATTGGTTTTTTAACAAACAAACAAAACAGACAAAACATAAAAGCATCAGCTCTCTTCCGTACTATACAAACAGTGTGTCGGTTGGTTCATCAATCTTGTGCATTCATTTCGTAGTCTCAATTACAGTTATGTTACATAATAACTCTTATTATCAATCCAAACTTATATATCCTCATATCATCATTAAAGAAAATCATTTGACTATGCTTTTATTCATTCATACTTTATGAGATAACTATAATTTAAGCAATTTATTCTATAACAAATCATATAATCATACCAATTCTATCCTAAAAAACACTTTATAGATGTGGTGTCAAATAACAAAAGAAAAAGAAAAAACAAAGATATTCCTTATTATCTAACATTCTAAATATTCTATTATTGTATTTCATCGTCCAACCATTGATAGAAAAGGTCCCAAATTTTATAAAATTGTTTATTTTCTTGCTCTCTAATTTCAAATGTCAATCTACTCATCTCAGCACATTCCAATATTTTCTTAATAATTTCTTCCTGCAATGGAATTTTCTCATTTTTCCAATTTTTAGCAAATACAATCCTAGCCGCAGTTAATACGTTTACAATCAGATATTTCAAGTCTTTACTGTATACATCTGGTACGATTCCCAATAAAATTCATTTCTAATGGAGCCGTTGAGCCAAGGCTTTTAACACAGAGGTGTCCAACCTTGGCAACTGTAAGACCGTGGATTTCGACTCCCATAATTCCCCAGTCACCCCTCCCTCTTCATTGGAAATGTCTGGCCTCTCTTGACACTTTTTTCAGCTTATAGGAGATGCAGTTCGTCCAAACATCTGGAGATGGTTTGGTGGGACATCTGACCTGTGACTTGATGATGACCCAGGCAATTTGATCAATTCCGAAAGACGTCTTTAAGCAAGAGACATCGTCTTTAGCAAACCTCCGCTCCTCGTCTGTCCTTGTCACCCTCTTTACCTTGATCCAAACTGTCAGATGGAGGAGCACTTGAAAATAAAAGTGATAAAATACTATTGATCGTGCTTGTTCTGGGAATCCCTTTACAGCAGAGGCATTGAGTTTTGAAGAAGTTGATGTAAGAAGGTTTTACACCCCTTAGTTTCTCTTCTCTGTTTTTGGAGTTAGGGACATAATACTTACCAATAATTTTCAGGGGATTTCTGTTGTTATGGTGTGGTTACATCCCGTCCGTTTCTCCAGAAAAGCAGTTGTGCTTTGAAGTTTCTCTTCTTCTTCTGTTTCCTTTTCATGTCATGGGGCTGTTATAAAATGAAGCTGCAGGCTGTGACGGTTTTTGCCTTGCAGTACATATTCAGCTTTTAGAAAACCTTTAGGCCCTTGTTAGGAAATCTATCAACAGAAATTAGGAAGCGAGGATTGTAACTCCGTAGCTCTGGAGCGGGAGTTACCCTTGGCTACATTCACTGAATGTATGGTTTGAATGTGGTCCTTTCCAAGGGTTGGATTCTACCGGTTCAGACCGGTTCTATAGAACCGGTTGTTAGGATTCTGTGCAGTTTGGAGAACTGGGAAATCGTGCCCCTGGCTGGCCCCGCCCTTCTCTGCCCGCCCCTCCCCTCCCAGTCAGTCCTTAGCGCACATGCCCGACATCGCTGACCGCATTCTCCCCCCAACCCGCTCAGTCACTTCCTAAGGTATTTCTTTTTTTCCCCGCCCGACGATCAGCTGCGCCGATGATCAGCTGTGCCAGGATCCCACTTGCTGTCTTGCTGCTTCGCCTGGGACGCTTCCCTGAGGCCCAGGAGGCAAAAAGGAGCAAGGGGGGACGCGTGGGGATGTGGGCGTGGGGCTGCACCTCTCCCAGGCTCCATTTTTTTTTGCCTTCCTGGGCCCCAGGGAAGGCTTCTGGGATCAAACCCCCCCGCCCCTTTTTGCCTCCTGGGCAAAAAAAAATGCGGGTTTTTTTTTTGCTGCAAAACAAAGAAGCCACACCCATCCAGTCACATGGTCACAGCCACCTAGCCACACCCACGGAACCGTTTGTTAAACCATTTGAATCCCGCTCCTGGTCCTTTCTAAAAAAGCGAACAAAAGACAGGGGGGATTCTCTTTTCTCATCCTAGTCTGGTGTTTCTCAGCTCTGAGAACTTTGAGCTGGGGGGGTGGGGGACAACGACGCTCAGGATTCCCCAGCCAGCTTAAAATTTCCAAGGTTGAGAAACGCTGATTCAGGCGCCAAAAAGGTCCGCCATCACTGGGGCATTTGGAAAAAAGTACTTCTTAGGCCTCTGAAGAGAATTTGTATAAGACGTTTTACAGGTGGCCTCTATCCCCAATGAGAATTGCTAAGATGGTTGAAGATAAGTCGGCGAAGTGTTGGAAATGCCAGAAGTTACCAGGATCATATTACCATACGTGGTGGACACGCACAGAGACTAAAATGTATTGGGCTAAAATACACGTGTGGCTGGAGAAGATGACAAAACAACCGATAGATTTAAAACCAGAGACATTTTTATTGGGAATTTTGCCTGAGGGATACAACAAAGAAAGAATGTATTTGATTATTAATATTTTAACAGAAGCTAGGATTGTATTTGCACAAAATTGGAGAAATGAAAAATCTCCATTCCCTCCCCACCCCACTAACCTGCTTTCCAGCTCTGTTTTCCTGTGCAGGGCAACCAAAGGAGACCCAGCCAATCAGCTGGGACTCAATGGGAGGCAGAGAAGAGATGGGGTTGGTGGGGCCAGTCAGAGGTGGGGAGGTGGGATTGCCCGGTTCTCTGAACAACTCAAAGTTTCCACTACCGTCTGAATACCACCTCTGGCCCTCAGTCTCTGCTTCCCTCCATTTTGCACAAGATTTCCCGTTCCATTTGCGGTTGTTTTTCAGAGTCACATGCCTCTGCGCGCAGTTTGAGTCCGTCCTTCAGCATGGTTTGAAGAGGACCCGGGGCTTAGCTTTGACCGCCGCCGCCATCAAGCAAGTCACCGGTTTCTCCAGTAAAACGGAAATGGGTAAATTCAGCCTTCTAGCATGCTTGCCTCTCCCGCATTCTCGCCCCCAGCCCCAAAAGCTTCCTTCTGTGCCAACTGAACTCATTTCAACAGCATCGCGGGGAGGAAAAAGACGATGACTGTTCCCATGTTGGGCACATCTCTTCTGTTGTGGTTGTGTGCCTGGGGGTGCTCTTTTCGGGTGGGGAAAATACTTGGCTGTGGATCTCTTTCCTAAAAATAGAATAGAATAGAATAAAATAGAGTAGAGAAGAATAGAATAGAATAGAATAGAATAGAATAGAATAGAATAGAATAGAATAGAATAGAATAGAATAGAATAACAGAGTTGGAAAGGACCTTGGAGGTCTTCTAGTCCAACCCCCTGCCTAGGCAGGAAACCCTACACCACTTCAGACAGTTATCCAATATCTTAAAAACTTAAAAATTAATTTTTCTAACTGTCAGGAAATTTCTCCTTGATTCTAGATTGCTTCTGTCCTTGATCAGTTTCCATCCATTATTCCTTGTCTGGCCTTCAGGTGCTTTGGAGAATAGCTTGACTTCCTTTTTCTTTGGGGCAGCCCCTGAGATATTGGAACACTGCTATCATGTCTCCCCTAGTCCTTCTTTTCATCAGACTAGACATACCCAGTTCCTGCAACCGTTCTTCATGTTTTAGCCTCCAGTCATCTAAATCATCTTTGTTGCTCTTCTCTGCACTCTGTCTAGAATGCAGAGAAGCAGGTAAAAAAAAGCAGGTAATGTGAAAAATGACAGGTACACCACTGGAGTAATGGTATCTCTTTCTGAGAGGGTTTTTGAGCTTCATGGATCCTTGCATCGTGGTGAGGGAGCTGAGATTCTGGAAATTCTCTTTACTTTGGGAGCTGAAGAGAGTAATCAGGAAGAAATAGCTTTTTGATTGTGGACTTTCTCTCTGCAAATACATTGGTTCCTCTTTTTTGCCAATTGCAAAGGTTAAGTCACTTTTCAGAAAACACTTAAAATGCGGTGATGGTTTTTGGAAAACATCAGCTATGTTTTGCTTTCTAGATCAGTGTTTCTCAATATTGGTGGTTTAAGATATGTGGACTTCAACTCCCAGACTTCCCTAGCCAGCATGAATTCTGGGAGTTGAAGTCCACACACAGATTCTTAAATCACCCTGTGATTAAGGCATTCAACCACCAATTAGCTTGTGAAACTCGGTCTGGACATCACACAAAACCTAATGTCAACATGACTTAAAATGAGATTTCCAAAATAATCGAACAGCCTGTCTTGCAAGCTCTTTGAGTTAATGCTCAGGTGTCCAACTTTGGAAGCTGATTCCCCAGCCAGCATGAATTCTGGGAGTTGAAGTTCATACATGATTTTGGGAAATTCATGGATTCTGGGAATTCTGGGAGTTGAAGTCTGCACATCATAGAGTAGCTGGCTAGGACATTCTTCCAGACGTCTTAAAATCTCCAAGGTTGAGAAACACTGTCCTAGGTGATTGGCTGTGGGCCATTTTAAAATTTTACTGCTGTTTTATGAGATCAACTCCACATTGGCGATAGGAAGGGCATCCGGCCAGTAATCACTCAGCTCCATTGCCCAGACTCCATCCAACAAGGGATTATGAGGTCATTAAAAGATGATGAGTTATGATTTTTATTTTTTTTTATGGTTTGAGATTTGTACTTGTGGCAGAGTATAAGTATTGGGAATGAATAGATTGATTGATCGAGAGTTCCGTGTTCTCCATCCATTTTTAGCTGCCCAGAGTTGCGATATTGAGATGGATAGCCAAACTTCAAGCGTACTTGTGAATCTACTTTTTTCTCCCCAGAATCCATATTTTGGTACTATGTGAAAGAAGTTCTTAATAAACACGAACTGCAACGTTTCTATTCCCTGAGAAACATCACTACGGATACAGGTCGAGGCCGGGCTTGGCTACGCTGTGCTCTCAATGAACATTCCCTAGAAAGATATTTGCATATGTTGCTTGCAGATAAAAACCATCTTAGGTAAGTTTTCTAAATGTTCCTCTTCATGGGCGTGGTTTTGGAAAGGGGATTTTTTAGCTAGATGTAGTTCTTAGTAGAAGAGAATATTTGTAGCTCATGGTTGAACTGGGGAGTTTCTCTGAGCTTGCTTGCTTTCTGGCAGACATTTCATTACCCAAATAGGTAACATCATCAGTGCTGGAAGGAAGTGGAGTTTGCAGGGGGAGGAGGAGGAGAAGGAGGAAGAAGAAGAAGAGGAAGACAGTGGGGTCCTTGATGCTCTGTGAGCTTAGTTGTTTTCTAGCAGACATTTCATTACCGAAATAGGTAACATCATCAGTGCTGGAAGAGAGTGGAGTTTGCAGGGGGAGGAGGAGAAGGAGGAAGAAGAAGAAGAGGAAGAGGAAGACTGTGGGGTCCTTGATGCTCTGTGAGCTTAGTTGTTTTCTAGCAGACATTTCATTACCAGACTAGGTCACAGCATCAGTGCTAATAATAATAATACTAAAACAGATATTTGCCATTTGTCTCAAATTGCATTGGCTCTCCTGCCATGGGCAAAAAATTTGGACTAGGAGACCTCCAAGGTCTCTTCCAACCCCATTACACGTAGCCCTCAACTTATGATAGTTGAGCCCAAAATTTCCAGTGCTAAGCAAGACAGTTGTTATTTTCTTTTTTTCTTTTTTTCTTTTTTAACCCTGCCTTTTTGTCTTCAGCGTCTTCTATGAAGACTGGTCCTTCTTGATGGACGAAGAACGATCCAGTATGATTCCCACCATGGCAGCTGGTAAGCATGGCCCCAACGTCTTAGGACCAAGCCAAGGCAGCTTTAAAAGCTTCTGGGCTCCTTCGCTTGTCTCACTGTCATTGAAGCCAATCGTCTCAGCTGCACCCTACGGAATGATCTGCAGCAAGGGTTTGTGTACCGACCTGAAGTACACATTGTGGTTTACAAGCCATAATAGCTTCACTTGGGAACTAACAATCACTGCGGATCATGCCGCCCAGCAGTGGGATCCTGCCAGGGGTGGGATTCTACTGGTTCTCACCGGTTCGATAGAACCGGTTGTTAACTTTCTAAGCAGTTCGGAGAACCGATTGTTGGAAGAAATCTCCTTTTGTTTTTTTTTTCCTACCCTGCTTACATTCTTGGCAGTGTGCCTAGACTTACTGTCTCCAAAGGAGGTTCTTTTTTTTTTTTCCCTTTTGCTGGTACTTTCTTAAAGGGGAAGGGTTGTTTTAAGGTTTTTACACTGCTGTTGGGAGGAAATACTCCCCTGTTGGAGTTAGCACTTTGAAGAAATAATTGAAAAACAAAACAGAGCTGCCAGAAAGAAGCTTTTAATGACAAGGAACCAAGATGAGTGACATTCAACAAGGCTTCTTGGCTAGCTAGAAAGATTGACATTCAAGCGTGAGTTTACATACCCTTTTTGAATTTTGGTCTAAAACTGGTGGCCATTCAAAGTTACAATGGCACTGAAAAAAGTGACTTATGACCATTTTTCACACTTACGACCGTTGCAGCATCCCCACTGTCATGAGAGGTCAGGTGAGGAGAAGCGCCCCTCGATGTGAGTGACCACATCAAGTTGGCCGCGCCCAGCCAGTCACATGACCGCCAAGCCATGCCCACCAACTAAGCCACACCCACAGAACCGGTTGTTTAAAAAATTTGAATCTCACTCCTGGATCCTACCCGTTTTATTACTGGTTTGGTCATGGCGCACCCGCGCACCTAATACGTGCGCCCAGCTTTCCCCACAATGGCTGAGAGAATAAAGAAGAGAAAAGCAGAGGTGGGAAGGCCGATCCTGCGCTTTTCTCTTCTTTCTCCTCTCAGCTGATCGTGGGAAGCTTTTTATACAACCAGGTCGGCCGAACCAGTCCAAACCGGTAGCCTACCACCACGGACACCGTCTCTTCTTGGAACTCAATAGTCCCATTGGAATCAATTCAGGCTGACCCTAAAAGGTTGTTGTTGTTGTTGTCTGTTTCTGCTTTATAACCAAAGGGCTGAACTCGATTCTTTTTGCAATCAACATCGACAATAAGGATTTAAATGGACCGAGCAAATGCCCGCCCTCTGTCTCCGACCTTCTCAAGGAATCCACCCAGAACGTGACCTCTTTGCTGAAGGAATCCACCCAAGGGGTCAGCACCCTCCTCCGGGAGATCACATCTTCATCTCCCGTTTCCATGCTAATCAAATCGGATCAGGATGCTGACCTCCTACCTATTTTATCCAAGAGTGTCAGTGGCGGTACGTGCTCTTTGCTTAATGACCAGTGGCTTCGGGACTGTTCAAAGACTGTTCAAAGTTCCCTCCCCAAAGTGACTTATGGCCGGATTCTGAAGTTCTGACAGCTTCATAGACTCACCCCACCTGCAGTCCCACGACCACATTACAAACACTTGGCAACTGGCCAATGTTTATGGCTAGTTACGGTGTTCTGCAGTTATGTGAACATGATTAACAGTGTATTTTCCCAGTTTCTTGTTTCACTTAATGACCATGATGTTTGCTTAATGATCGCCACAAAAAAAGGCATACATTCAGGTCAGGTTACATTTACATTTACATTTACATATACATATACACATACATATATATAAGTATCTCTATCTTTATAAAGTCTATATTTATCTCTATCTCTATAATCTCTAATATCTCTGTATCTCTATAATATCTGTCTAGGTCCCTCCCTCCCCCCCCCCTCTCTATATGTGTGTGTGTGTGTATAATATCTATCTATTTGTCTGTCTGTCTGTCTATCTATCTATCTATCTATCTATCCATCCATCCATCCATCCATCCATCCATCCATCCATCCACTGTATCTATCTATCTATCTATCTATCTATCTATCTATCTATCTATCTATCTATCCACAGACATACGTACATACATATATATATATACATACATACACAAAAGTAAGACATTGGGATCCAAGCCCTTTCATATGTTGAAGGAGAGAATGCAGCTTTATTATCCTGGTTCTATGAATATTGTAGACCAAAATTTATCTGTGTAAATTGAGAAAAAGAATAGCTTATTGCCCTGTGATTAAAGCATCCCACCACAAGTTAACCCCTTGAACTCAGTTTGGACGTCCCATTCCCATTCAAAAATAGTAGAACAGTCTAATCTTGCAAGCCCTTTGGGTTAAGGCTGGGGTATCTATGGACTTCAAACTCCCAGAATTCAATTCCTAGCATGGCTGGCTGGGGAAATTCTGGGGGTTGAAATCCACAGGTCTTAAAAGTTGCCATAGTTGGACTCCCCCCCGAGTTAAAGTCTTCCCTTTGAGTCCTCCTTTCCTTCCTTCAGATTTAAAATGCCGGAAAGATCGCACGAAGAAAAAGAAGAAAGTCACAAAAATCATTTCGTTCGATGATGAAGAGGGCGTACTTTTGGGGACCCCCCTACGGGGGACAGCGGCAGGGGAAGACTCCGAAGATGGCTGCGACAGACTGTCAGCCTCGGCAGCTTCTTCGGTAACTGAACAGATGGATCTTCTGCCCGGCAACCAGGAAGACACGTCGCTGAAACATCATTCTGAGTACCTGAACGGAGACTGCAGCTACCTGAAACTAGATGTCAAAAGTATAGATGATGAAGAGGCCGAAGAGAACGAGGAGAACCACACCAGGACATTGAGGAACCACAGTGTGATGGAAGACACACAGGTGCTCGCAAAGTGAGTCTGGACCGAATACAGGTAGTCCTCGCTTAATGACCGTTCGAGTTTACGATGAATCTCCCCCCGCCCCACAAACAAAATACTCATTATCTGTCCTTGAAATTACAATTCCCCCTGGTGGTTATGTAATTGTCAGATGTGCCACAACTTAAACCTCCAAATTAGAAAAACAAGCCTTGGCTTCATTTGTAGAGAAAGGTATAGCTTATTATATTTATTATATACATACATACATACATACATACATATATATATATAATTTATTGATTTGATTTGATTTGATTTGATTTGTCAACCGCTTACAAGATAACAGGTATAAGTATAAACATAGTTATGAATACATGAAATGGGTACGTATAAGAAAAATAAAAAAGAAACAATAGGACAGGGACGGTAGGCACGTTGGTGCGCTTATGCACACCCCCTACAGACCTCTAAGGAAAGGGGTGAGGTCAATAGTAGACCGTCTAAGGTTAAAGTTTTGGGGGTTTCGGGAAGAAACCACAGAGTCAGGTAGAGTATTCCAGACATTGACCACTCTGTTGCTGAAGGCGTATTTCCTGCAATCAAGTTTGGTGCGGTTTACCTTGAGTTTGTATCTGTTGTTTGCTCTTGTATTGTTATGGTTGAAGCTGAAGTATTCATTGACAGGTAGGACATTGCAATGTATGATTTTATATACTATACTTAGATTAGAGATCAAGTGCATTGCAGTAGTGCAAAGCCAGAACTGAGAATCGCGGGCCCAAATCCCTAAGTTTTACTTTTCCTTCTTTAACTACCTCTCTGGTGTAACCAATCAGGTTCAGGCAAGATGTATTCATAGTGATCAGTCTGAGTGCAGTTTGGTATGTGGCCCCTCTCCTTCCAGCTACAAACCAGTTTGACATGCGGCCTCCCTCCTTCTTCCGGCTGGCAGACCTTGAGGCGGCATCGCAGCCTTTGCTTTCGCTTTCCCAGGCATTCCTCCATCCCTTCCCTCTCCCTGCAGCCTGTCATTGCATAGCAGCGAAGCACAGACAAGCCTAAAGTGGCAGGTGCTAGTACTAGCTAGCATTTCATATACTTGGCATCCAGCTCGTATTTACATCGTGCTTTCACATGATCATGATTTGCAATGTTTTATTGCCAGTTGGTGAGGTTTTTGTCCAGTGTCTGGCGAAAATCACTCCCTTCAGGAGATTGAGTTGAGCTAACTTGCTTGTGTGACTTGGGTTTGCTCAATGAGAGTTGTTTTACAACCATTGTAAAATTGAGTCGGGTCCCATGGTGGCTCGTTGAACAGCGTCAGTGACTTACGGCCAAAATTCTGGGCTCGGTTGTGGTTGTTAAGTGTGAATGTTACCTCTAGAGACATTTTTGTGCCTTAATTCAAGTATGGGCTGTTCGTTTATGGTATCCTGTGCTTTGTCACGTATGTGAGAAATCCCCAGAATCTGCCTCCTTTTATTCCCTCCCAGGTTTTGCCTTAGATATCTAACAACCCCTTTTGAGAATTCGTTAAATTTTGTTGTCAGGTTTCCAAGTGGTGAAATCCATTTAAAAAGGAAAGAACAAAGTCCACCTTCCAAGGCAATTTCTTTTATTTAGAAAAGCATCAAATTGACAAAGTCCGTGGTAATTCCGGATCTGACACAACCCGGAATTACCTCACAATATTAGAAGTTAGAAACAGCCCCCAAAAGTCACATTCTCCAAAAGAAGTAATTCAACGTTGCCTCATGTCATAAATCTGCAGCTCAAGGGGCCTGAGCATGGTCAGCTCATTTTCCCACGGGAAGAAGAATCACCTAGCCTAAACAACTCTCTCTATCTTGACTACTCCCCCCTTAGGAATGTGGCAAGCCCGAAACCCTTCCCCACATGACCGCCAAAGAAAAAAATAAGAAAAAGAATATATACTATATACTAAACCTAACTAAAATGGCTACACATATGTCAATTTCGGGCTTCACGTTTGTAGCCTTTGAACTTAACATTTCATAGAAAGGCCACCATGTTGATTGACCAGCAGTGACCAACCTTGGCCATCTTTAGACTTGTGGACTTCAACTCCCAGAATTCCCTAGCCAGCTGGCTGGGGAATTCTGGGAATTGAAGTCCATGGAACTTAAAGTGGCCAAGGTTGGACATCCCTGTGTTAGATTGAGTCCTTTTCCACCACTTACTATTTGTGGGGGGTTGTCTTAATTAACTAGACCCGCCGAAGGTGTGATGTCCCATTCGCTGGTTTGCACGGGGACGCCTCTACAAGTGCTGAACGATGACACGGATGAATTGTTCCCAGTCAACGCTGTGGGTTCTTTCTCCCAGAGTGGTAAGTAGGCTTGATACCACTTACATACCCTCCTGCGAGTCCCTTGGACTGCAAGGCCATTCAATCGGTCAGTCCTAGAGGAGATCAACCTTGACTGTTCTTTAGAAGGCCAGATCCTGAAGATGAAACTCAAAGACTTTGGCCACCTGATGAGAAGGAAGGACTCTCTGGAGAAGAGCTTAATGCTAGGAACAATGGAGGGCAAAAGAAGAAGAAGGGGACAGCAGAGAAGGACGGGGCTTGTGATGACCTGGGGCGTGGCACAAAGGCAACACAGTCAGATAATCAATAGGAGTCCCTTTAATATCTCCAACTTTGCCCCCAGTGTCCAGGTTATCTTCTGGCTGGAGAAAATCTCTCCCAGGAACAGCCTTTGATTGCAGGGAATCAAGTCCAAAACAGGGTCAACAAAAACCGTATTTTTTAAGTCCAATCAAGCCAAACTGAGGTAATTAGTTTGGCAGGGCAGGAGCAAGAATTTCAGACGTGGAGGCATGGCAAAACTCACATGGTTGGAAAGATGCCAGGAACACAGATAAGCAAAGACAACACAGGATAAAGTCACGTTTGCTCCCAGCAGCTGCCGTAGTTAGCATGCATCTCTTTTAAATTCCCAGGTGTGGCTAATGAAGGGAATCAGGGCCCTTTCCTCCCCGTAAGCCACGCAACTCACGTTGCTCCCTTCTCCGTTCCTTCCTGCATGCCCTAGGATGAAGAGGGGATGGGCCTGGGTCTCCCTCTCCCTTGTTCTACCTCTCCCCTGATCTGCCCAGCCGGCCTTTGCCCTTCCCCAGTTTCCTCCACAGCCAACGGAGCCACACTCCCTTCTCCCTGTCAGCTGTTCATCCTCCTCCTCGGATCCAGACTCCGACAGGGGCTTGTCAGGGCTGGATGGAGTCCCAGAAGCAGTTGGCGGGAGCTTAAATGGACTCTGGAGGATGGCAGAGGACAGGAAGGCCTGGAGGAACGACTTTGCAACTAACAACAACAACCCCTCTGTGGTCTCAAACGGGCTTTTTCCGATTTGGCAACTGGGCTTTCTTGGTTTTTTTCTTTTTTTTTAATGTTTTCCTTTGAAAACGTTTCGCTTCTTTTCTAAGAAGCTTCCTTCAGAACTGACCATCACGCCATCCCTGTGGTCACTTGATCAGAATTGGGTTGCTTGGCAACCAGGTGGCCCTTGACTTATAACCCACCGTTCTTTTAGTGACCAAGTTACTAAAAGTTCTAAGTTGCAACGGCACTGAAAAAAAGTGAATTACGACCCGTTTCCATTGCAGCATCCCAGGGGCATCCCGGGATCCAAATTCAGAGGTTTGGCAACTGGCATGTACTTATGCCAGTTGCAGAATTTCAGGGTCATGTGATTTTCCCTTTTGTGACCTCTGACAAACAAAGTCAATGGGGGAGAAGCCGGTTTCACTTGACAACTGCAGTGATTCGCTTAACAAATGTGGCAAGAAAAGTCGTAAAAATGGGGCAAAACTCACTTAACAACCATCTTGTTGTTTAGCAATGGAAATGTTGAGCTCAGTTGTGGTTGTAAATCCAGGATTATTTATAGTCAAGAACTGGGTTTTTTTTTTAGCAACTATGTTCCTAACTTCTGCCAGCATTTTATTGTTTAAGTTGCATAATATAGGAACTTGGAAAAAAAAAAAGAATTCTATGCCAGCTAGTCATTTTATATAAATTATGCTTTTATTTCCTTCCCATGCCATTCATTATGGGGAATTCCAACGCAGCGGACAATTTAGACCATGAATTATTAAAAAATCTAATAGAAGAGAAGAAAGCCATTATGCAGCGGCCATAAAAGAAAAGAAAGCAATAATAAAATTCAATTATGCCCACGATAAGTTGGTTGAGGAGAGTTTATGTTTAGGACATTAGAGCTTATATGAGGAAGGTTAGGCTTCGGGGCTATAAAATTGTAGGAAGAAAAGTTTTTTAACCCATTTGTTTTCATTTCCCATTTCCCTAGCACCCAATATTCTCATCCCTGGCTATAAAAGCTCTGAAGGAGGGTAGCCAAAGGAGGTCTGAAGACATAACCAAGCTGACCATCTAAAACTAGGTTTTCAAATAGCATTAAGCTATGGTTTGTTTAACCATGACCTTTGGGATAAAACAGCCATTGTCTGGGTTTACAAAGGAGGCTGCTGCGAAGCCGAATAAATCACATCCAGGTTGTGCAACCCGTCAGTAGTTTTACTCCTTGCAGTAATCATCATTGGAGTGACCTTGCTCCATGTTGAAGGTGTTGGCTGTAACGCTTAATTCTTGGCAAAGGAGGTTTTCGATGTTAAATAAAGGAGTACGATCAATTTCAGCATCCAGATTTTAGAATAGAATAGAACAGAATAGAATAGAACTTTATTGTCAATTTAAATGTACACTAATCAGCATATATTAAAATGAAATGAGAGAGGAGAAGAGGAGGGAATAGAATGGAATAGAAGACAGTAGAGTAGAGTAGAGCAGAGTAGAGAGGAATAGAAAATAAAACAGACAATAGAGGAGAGGAGAGTAGAGAGTAGAGAGTAGAATAGAATAAGAATACAGAGTAGAGTAGAGTAGAGTAGAGTAGAATAGAATAGAATAGAATAGAATAGAATAGAATAGAATAGAATGTAGGACAGGACAGGACAGAATTCTTTATTGGACGCACAAGGAATTTGTCTCTGGTGCATAAGGTCACAGTGTACATAAAAGCAACAAGTAATAAGCATTTAATTTGCAGATGTTGCAGAAAGAGAGAGGTGTTAATGTATGGCAGCTAAAAACCAGAAAGAATTTAGTAACAACTTTTCCAAGTAACACTTCTTTTTTCTCAAGGTATACATTTTAATGGAAAGCTTACACCTTTTAATAAGACTTGTTAGTTGGAAAAAAATGCTGCCAGACTCCTCCCGGTGTTTAATTTAATGTATTGTTATTCCTCCACCTCGAAATTTTCATCCGGAGGGGAATTTCCCCGATACAGATGAATTTGGAGTGGAATTTAACAAGTCAGCAGACAAAAGAGAATGTGTGTGATAGCAGAATAGCGGAATAACTGAGTTGGAAGGGGCCTTGGAGGTCTTCTAGTCCAACCCCTTGCTCAAGCAGGACACCCTGAAAGACAAATGGTTGTCAGACGTCTTCTTAAAAATCTGCAGCTATTGGAGCATCCACAACTTCTGAAGGCAAGCTGTTCCACTGATTAATCGTTCTCTCTTTCAGGAAATTCCTCCTCAATTCCAAGTTGCGTCTCTCCTTGATTAGTTTCTATCTGTTGCTTCTTGTCCTGCCTTCAGGGGTTTGGAGAATAGCTTGACCCCCTCTTCTTCTTTGTGGCAGCCCCTTAGATATCGGAACCCTGCTATCATGTCACCCTTAGTCCTTCTTTTGTGTGCATGTGTGTAGAGTTGAAAAAGGGAAGAACTATAAGTCTAGGAGGGTAATATGCCAAACTTTTACTAACATACCTTTCTGTCGGCTACTTTAGAAAACCTGGAAGACAGCAACGAACATGAAAATGCAGATTTTTCAGTAGAATTGACTCAGAGCAATGCTGAATTGCACTACAGGTAATTAACTTATAAATTAAAAGGTCGTTCAACAAAACCACCAACCTACAGATAGTCCTCAACTTGCAACAGTTCATTTAGTGGCTGTTCGAAGTTACAACAGCACCGAAAGAAGGGACTTATGGTCAATTTCCACACTTACGACTGTTGCAGCATCCGCAAAAATTACTTGATCAAAATTTAGCCACTTGACCACTGATTCACAGTTATGATGGTTGCAGCATCCCGGGATGCTGCAACTGTCATAACTGTGAATCAGTGGTCAAGTGGCTGAATTTTGATCAGGTAATTTTTGCGGATGCTGCAAAAATTGATCCCCTTTTGTGACCTTCTGACAAACCAAGTTCATGGGGAAGCCAGCTTCACTTAACAACCATGTTACTAACTTAACCGCGGTGATTCACTTAGCAACTGTGGCAGAAAAGGTCCTGCTGTTTTAGACGCTGGCCATTTTAAAGTCGGTTGAGTTGAGCTAAATTGCCTTCTATTCATACGTCTTGATGGCAGAGTTTAGATTTGAACAATGTAGTGGTCCCCGTTGGCTGTAGAAGACTTCTGTTCTGACCTGAGATCGTAATTAAGCACACGCTTAGTTAAAACAAATCTTGTTTTATTTCAACGCTGGGAATTGTTGTCATTCCCGGCTGGTAATGAGTCCCAAACAGTCCCTTGAGTTAAGCACCCACTTTTCTCTCCTTTGAATTGCTGCCAACAACTAAAGTGCCAAAGTAACTATAAAAAGCCAACTGAAGTACAAAGAGCTTCAAGGATTAGTCCAAACAGAATGAACGACTTTGCTTCCTGCAAAGGTTTCGTCACCTTAGCCTGTCCTTTATACCTTAGGGGAGGGGCAATCACCTCAAAGTCTTACTCTCAAGTTGCCCCTTTTGTTTCAACTGCTCTTGCCTTCTAGCAGCTCTGCGCACACACGTACTGGGAACAGGCTCCCTTTGTTCCTCATCCTCTCTGCTGACAGACTGGAGGCTCCGGAGTCAGCACATAATTCCCAGATGATCCTGGCCCCATCTCTGCATCGGATGCAGGACCCTCATCCGAGTCCTCCCCAGACTTCCAGACTGGTCCCCGTTCTTCCCCACTGTCCGATTCTGCTGCCTTCTACACAGGCTGCCGGCAAACCACAACAACAACTTTAGCTAGCCTAGTCCATATTAATGAGAATTGGGGGTTCCAGGTTGCAAAGGCTCCTGAACGGAATGATTCGATTAAGCTGGAGCGAATTACTTTTGACTCTTGTTTGAGTTGTTCTAATTGTTTTAAGTTGCTTTCTTTTTCTTTTTCTTTTTCAAACCAACCTTCTGAAACCAGCTCTCCTGTCCAAAAGAATGCATTAACCGAACTTCTGCCTTCGGATAACGTACCAGAATCGATGACTGTGGGTAGGTCGCTATTCGACTGTATTTGGAATTTATTTTGTTTTTTTAATCCTTTAGATTCCGGGGAAAACATTTTGTTAAAACAGGTTTCCATCTTGGGAGACCCTCAAAAGTAGGTTTGTTGAGGGTTTGTATTTGCTGTTGGTGGCTGCTAAGTATTTTTAAATATTTTCCTAAACCACAAACATTTACCTTTCAGAGCTGAAGGAGAAGCCAAATTGCTTGCTCTAGGCCTGTGATGGTTAACCTATGGCATGCCACAAGTGGCACGCAGAGCCATTTCTGCTAGCACGCGAGCCACAGGCAAACTTACTTCACTGCGCATGCACGTGCCTCACAGCTGATTTTTGGGGGGGCTGGTTTGAGGCCCTTTTCGGCCTCCCAGAGGCTTGAAAAAAGCCTCTGCTGGCCGAATAGGCCCATTTCATCACTTCCTCTAGTACCGGAAGTGACAAAATGGGCCTATTCGGCCTGCAGAGGCTTTTTTCAAGCCTTCGGGAGGCCGAAAAAGGCCTCAAACCAGCCCCAAAAAATCCAGCTGTGAGGTGCAGTGCAGATAAGGGGCGGTGGTGGCGGGTTGGTAGTGGTGGGATTGTGCATGCATGTGCAGGGGGTGTGCGGGGCATACATTGCCTTCTGGGTGCTGGCACTTGAGGCGTGTGCACTAGTGCGCACACAATTTTTGTCACAGGAGCTCAACAAGGTTAGCCACCACTGCTCTAGGCTGTTCTAGTATCAGGAGATGGAGCTTCTTTCTGTGTGAATGCTGCTTGACTGATTATTTTATGAACCTCATCATAGTACAGGTCGTCCTTCATTACAACGGTTCGTTTAATGACCGTTCGGAGTCACAGCGGCACTGAAAAAAGGGACTTATGTTCATTTTACAACCCAGGCAGCCTCCCTGCGGTCATGCGATCAATATGCAGATGCTTGGCGACTGACTCATACTTACGACCGTTGCAGCATCCTGGGGTCACGTGATCCCCTTTTGGAACCTCCTGGCAAGCCAAGTCAACAGGGGGAACCAGGTTCACCTAACAACCACGTTACTGGTGTATCAACTACAGCGATTCACGTAACAACTGTGTAAGGTTGTAAAACGGAGCAAAACTCACAATTACGACCACCATGGAGCCCAAACATTTTGTTGCAACATGAAACAACCAAAGTTTGAGCTCAACTGTGGCCGTAAGTCAAGGACTCCCTGAGAAACGGTTTTGATCCAAGGAAGATCAGTCACAGCATTTACCCGACAGAGGGCAGCGTTGCCTTTGTGTTTGCTGATCCTCTATATCTATATCCAGCAAACTGACTTTTTTCCAAGTGGTTTTGCTGCATTCAAGTGGATGAAAGCAAACTTGATTTGCAGACAGCCGGGAAGATGACTTACTTCAGGGTCCCTATCCTTAAAAAAATACAAACTCATCAGGGTTGTGAACGTTGAAAGAAAAAACGATCCAGAAGATGTACTCGCACGAATGCTGTGAATCTTTCCCGTTTATTAAAAAGAGTAACTTTCCTCCTTCCGGTTTCTAACATGCCAAAGGGGGGATATTTGCTTTGAGAGCCACAACAACTCGCTTGAAGGGGTTTCATAAAGTTGTAGCTTCCGTTTGATTGATTCAGTGTCGTTGGGTTTTGTTTTGTTTTTGCCGAAGCTTGAATGAACTTTGAGTGGAGGAAATGCGACGTTCACACAAATTCTGAACGCGCTCCTTAGTGTAGCTAGTGAAATACATTTACAACCTTCAAGTTTATGACAGTGATTTTGGATGCAATCCGGTGTCAAAAGTAGTTTGAATAAGAACTAGTTGCGGCATTCCCCCTATAAGATGCTCAAATTCGAAAATAACTCAGTGAAAAGTTCAGAGTTAGTTGTCTGCCTGCTCTTTGGATATTTATCTGGTTGTGTTCGGTGACTAACCCTCTGGGCACCTACAAATTTATTAAGCCGTGCTTGGCAAACAATGGACATTTTCCTCGTTGCTTAAAAGTCCTAATTTTAGTAGCCTTGTTTGCTTGCGAGCTATGCTGAGCACATGCAAACAGCTGCAGAGAAGTCTTTAGCAATAGTAATAGCACTTAGACTTATATACTGCTTTCCAGTGCTTTCCAGCCCTCTCTAAGCGGTTTACAGAGTCAGCCTCTTGCCCCCCAACAATCTGGCTCCTCATTTTACCCACCTCGGAAGGACGGAAGGCCGAGTCAACCTTGAGCCTCGTGAGATTTGAACTGCCAAATTGCAGGCAGCCGGCAGCCAGCAGAAATACCCTGCACCACATCCCTTAACACTTTCCGCCAGTGTTTCTCACCCCTTGACAACTTTAAGCAGTTGAACTCTCAGAATTCCCACGGCTGGATGAGGAATTCTGGGAATTGAAGTCTACACATCTGAAAAGGGCCAAGGTTGAGAAACACCGGTTTAGGCAAATAGAATGTCCCTTCCCCGGCCCAGGTTTGAGTTTTAATTCGGACATCCAGCCAAATTGGTTCTCTTCCACGTTGCTCAATCTTAATTCAGTTGAGTAGGTTTCCACCTAACACGTTGGGGCAGATTCAAGCCTATTATGGTTGATTTAGCAGATCACGGCTTAGAAAGATGTGTGAACACAGCCCCTGAATTCAGACCGATGTCTTCCTTGAGTTCTTTAAGCGTTAATGGGATTCGGTAAGAGTGAGCACCTGCGATATATATATATGTTGTGTGTGTGTGTGTTTATACACATATATATTTGTTTTCTATACATATATACACACACAGACACGGACACACACACACATATATACACATACATGTACACACACACGCACACACTCACATGTATCGCAAAAGATTTGTTTTTTAATGAGTAGCTTTTTTTTCCACTTCATTTTTTCCCCCCAAGGGAACAGCTTCTGAACAATGAAGCTTCCAGCCTGTTGCATAGCAACTTAAGCCGCTAAACATGTAGCAGGTGTAACATACGGAAGACGGGATGACGTGAAAGCCATGTCAGCTCTCCCAACAAGCGGTTTTTAGCAGCCTTGAAACACGTGGGAGCTGAGCGAGAACTTTTCCTGCCTTCCAAGTCTCTTGTTTTTAAATAACTTTGTCAATTTTCGAAAGGAGACACAAAGTTAGAAAAGAAATAAAATTAGAAAAAGGAAAGGCCTCTGAAAGGAACAAAAGGATAAGTGTAAGTGTGCATGTGTGTCTACACACACACACACACACACACACACACTTAGACATACACACACACACACAGAGAGAGAGACACACAATCATTTTGTAATCATCATTTTAGCCAGGATGCTACTTCAAACTCTTACTCTAAGATGAACATCTGGGCACATTTTGATAATTTGGAACATTTTGATAATCCCATATAATGCTAATCGAATCCCCCAAATCAGGTCTTTGGGCCTTTCACTTCCTCGCAAAAGGTACAATCATGCTTTCCGTGTAGAAATAAAATTTGTCAGACTTTTCTTTCATCAAAACTGTCAATTTCTCCATCTCTGCCAATTCCACCATTTTCGGTGTCCCTTGTTGCATTGTAGGTATCTATAAGTCCTTCCACCCTTGAGCATATAAAAGCCCCATTGCCGTTATCGTATATAAACACAGAGGTCCATAAGAAATTTCCGTTTGCTTGTCCATTAATGTCGGAGAAAAGCAGGCAGAACTTCTGGAGGTAGAGTTAAGAGAATCATCAGCTTAGAATCATTACATTGCCACAAACAGTTCAATAGCTCTTGAATTCTGTTGAATTTATCTGGTGCCAGTTTAGTAGCGCACTTTACTTGGCTGGATTGAAGCTTGAGCAATAAATCTCCTGAACTGGAACTTAATGCATAAAACTGATACTTTGTGCCTGAAAATTAAATCCAAAAGAAAAGTCTGCAGTTTCTGACTCTCTGCCAAGCCTGGAAGCCAATTTTTATTTTTCATTGGGATGCTATTTTATCAACACCCCAAAAAAGTAGATGCACGCTGATAAATCATTTCATTTCCCCATCATTCTCAAGAGTGCTTTGCAGCCTCCGGTGGTTTGGATTAGCCATGGAAAGTGTTTTAAATTAACACCTTGGCCTGGGGAGATGGTTGTGTGCTTGTGAACAGGCTCACGGTGTTTTCTGCAGATAAACCACTCAAATGTGCTAATTTGGAGAAGCAAAACATTGCCAGCTTTAACTGGAGACTTTGGGGGAAATTGTGATATGTGCATTTGATACCAATCATTTGTAGAGGAAATCTTTGCTAAGCTCCTTCTAAATTGTGGATCTTTTGTTGCTCTCTGAACTTGATTGTTTCCTTGCAGATGTTTCATGACCCAACTAGGTAACATCATCAGCACTGGAAGGCTGTGGGGTTTGCCCACTCCACTTCTTTCTAGCTCTGATGTTGTTACCTAGTTGGGTGATGAAACATTTGCAAGAAAACCAAGCTCAGTTATCAAGAACCCCATAGTCATTCTCCTCCTCCTCCTCCTCCTCCTCCTCAAACCCTACCTTCTACTAGCACTGATGATGAAACATTTGCAAGAAAACCAAGCTCAGTTATCATCAAGAACCCCATAGTCATTCTCCTCCTCCTCCTCCTCCTCCTCCTCCTCCTCCTCCTCCTCCTCCTCCACAAACCCTACCTTCTACTAACACTGATGATGAAACATTTGCAAGAAAACCAAGCTCAGTTATCACCAAGAACCCCATAGTCATTCTCTTCTTTCTCCCCCACTCCCCCTCTCCACAAACCCTACCTTCTACTAGCAGTGATGATGTTACCTAGTTGGTCATAAAACATCTGCAGTAAAACAACCAAATTCAGAGAGCACCAGGGACCCCACAATTCAGCCCCAAGCTACAAATATTTTCTTCTATCAGTCCGTCTTTATTTGGAAAGATACTGGTCTAGAATAGAGTTCTTCTAACTAATAACCAACTGATTTGGTGTCATTACTGTTGTATTTCCCTTCTCTTGAAACCAGCGTAACTTTTGAGTGTTTGGAGGACTTTTGGTTGGGGGGGAAGCTGTTTTAGGAAGTGCTGATAGCTGTTTGTGTTAACTAAAACAGTTAAAATAAGAAAAATGAAGTCAACCAAACTCTAACTGAAACACAAATATCTGTGTTTATACGGCGTGAATTTAAGAACTGTTCTGCATGAGATGACTAAGTGTTCATTACAAAGAATAATAGACTTAATTTTGTCTACCTTTTTTTCCCCCACCCCTCAAGAGGAACTTCGGCAAGCTATTGTAGCTATGATGAACAGAAAGCATGAACTAGAAGAACAGACCAGGTAAAACAAATGATGCTTTGGGTCAGTTCTATGGAAAGCGCGCGCACGTCATTATATGTGGACAGAGGTTGACTTGAAGTTCGATTGGAGGTTGAGCAATCCTTTACACTGATAAACAAGGAGAACAGCCGATCTGAGGCCCAGTAGTTCTACCCTTCCCAGGTCTTCAAGACCCAAAAGACAACCCAGTGAAATCCGGTTAAGTTCAATCCTTTATTTGCTTATCCCTAATAGACAGAATCTTGCCACACTTTAGTTATAACCTTCCAATCTAATACGGTAGATATACTCCGAGAGATTCTCGGGTGTGGCTACCCTAAACCCCTTCCTACCTTCCCCATTCAGTTCAGGACTGTGTCGTCTTTTGTCATGGGGCCCCCTCTAGAATATCCTGAGAAACCATTGTGCTCTTCCCCAGCCTGCAATTGTTCCCCAGAAGTTCCACACCTGGCATTGGTTCCATCTTGATTCCACGGGGAAGTAGCTCGGGGCATGCGCAGTTGTGTTGAAGCAGAGCGCTTGCTGAGTGCAAGAGATCTCTAAATAGATGTTTGTACATGCTCTGAGACCAACTGCATGCTTGCTATTTGTGTACTCATGCTATGATTCTGCTTCCTCTAGGGCAGGGGTGTCAAACTCGATTTCATTGAGGGCCATATCAGGGTTGCATTTGACCACGGGGGGAGGGGGTGGGGCATGGCCAGGGTGGGCGTGGCCAGCTTGCCGTCACTCATGTCGGAGCCTGTGGTGGTCCGAGTGCTCTGCCAGCGAAAATGGAGCTCAGGAGGGCCACCTGCTGGCAAGAGAGCTGCAGGAGGAAACGGAGCTTGGGAGGGTCGAACTTCTACTTCCTTGGTGAAAAATCACCAAGAATGCGCCAACGGGGAGTCCTTTTCCTTTAGGTTCCCTCTGAAAAAGTTTGGTCTGGATGTCAGATTTCAGACAATCCGCCTCACCCTGTGCTCTTCCCTGCAGTTCCTTGCGGAGCCTCTTGGAGGGCGAGATGGAACATTCGGCGGGACTCCGTCAAGAGGTGGACAACCTGAAGAAGAAAGTTTCAGAGCACGAAGAGCATTATACAGTGAGGATCCAGGCCTTGGCAAGGTAGCGGAGTGAGCTAGGAGGGGGTTTTACTTTGGGTTTCTGCAAAACACCAGTAGCACTTTGCAGCCCTCGCTGAGCGGTTTACAGAGTCCGCCTCTTGTCCCCAACAATCTGGGTCATCGTTTTACCCACCTCAAAAGGATGGAAGGGTGAGTCAACCTTGAACCAGTCAGGATCAAACTCCTGGCTGTGGGCAGAGTTAGCCTGCAACACTGGATTGTAACAACTGCATCACTATGGCTGGCTGGCTGGCTTCCTTCCTTCCTTCCTTCCTTCCTTCCTTCCTTCCTTCCTTCCTTCCGAGCCAGCCTTTTGCTCCCCAACAATCTGGCTCCTCATTTGACCCACCTCGAAAGGATGGAATGCTGAGTCAACCTTGAGCCTGTTAAGATTCGAACTGCAAAATTGCAGTCAGCCAGCAGTCAGCAGAAGTAGCCTGCAGTACCGCATTCTAGCCAGCGCGCCAATGTGGCTGATGATTCCAGTCTGTTATTCTGACCGATTGCTGAATCCTGGGGAGAGCGGGAAGAAGAATAAATTGTGCTACAGGTAGTGCTTCAACTTACAACCATTCGTTTAGTAACCATTCAAAGTTGGTTAACAACCATTCAAAGTCACAATGGATTCCCCCAACAGCTGGTTGCAACCCAATTTCAAAGGTGTGACGGCCACATCCTCAGGTCATCCGATGGCATTTTGAGTGCTTGGCGACCCACTCGCCTTTATGGCTGTTTTCAGCGTCCCACATCACATGATTACAATTTTCAACTCCCTTTTCTTTCCGCCCCAGTTTCCGGCGTTTACTTCCGATTTTCAGAAAAAAAAAAAGCCCATTGGTAAATTGGATTCACTTAATGATCACTGCAAAAAAAAAAAAAAGCTAAAATATTGCATCTGGTCATGTGATGCCTTGACTTATGACCACAATGATTTATACCCATATATCTGGGTTCAATTGCAGTCATAACTCGAGGACTTGCAGTATAATTAAAGACCCCAACTTATAAAACACCACTAAATTTTTACCATTGCTATATGGAGTTCCCAAATGATAATCAAGGAACCAATTTATAACCCTTGCCCCATCTAGCTATTTTTTTAAGGCTAAAGTGTTTTCAGTAAGCAAAGTGCTTTGATTCTTGGCATGGAGTGATTATTTTTGTCCCGATGCTCCCTCACCAACTAACTCCCAATGCTGTTTTCTGCCTCTCTGCTCCTAGGAGATCAGAACAATCGGCTGCTTAAAATGCCTTCAGGAGCTTCATTAAAATTTCATTGTTATGTAATGTATATTCCTTTGCCAGAGAGGCCGTTGCAAAGTTGTTGAAAAAGGCCTGATGTAAAATCAGTTGGCATTGGGTGGTAGCTCTCTGCCTTGGCAACTTGATTGATTGATTTTATTGATTGATTTGATTTGTCAATCACTTACAAGATAAAAGGTATAAGTATAAACATGAGCAAGAATACAGGAAATAGGTACGAATAAATGGAGACAAGAGGACAGGGACGGTAGGCATGATTGTGCCCTTACAGACCTCTTAGGAATGGGGTGAGGTCAATAGTGGTTAGTTTGAGGTTAAAGGAGTGGGAGGGTTTGAGGATGTAACAACAGAGTCAGGCAGTGCATTCCAGGCATTGACCACTCGGTTGCTGAAGTCGTACTTTCTGCAATCAAGTTTGGAGCGGTTTGCCTTGAGTTTGTATCTGTTGTGTGCTCTTGTATTGTTGCAGTTGAAGCTGAGGTGGTCATTGACTGGTAGGACATTTTAGCAGATAATTTTATGTACTACGCTGAAGTCCAACTGGATGCGGCGTAGTTCAGGATTGTCCAAGCCCAAAATTTCAAGCCTGGTGATACAGGGTATTCTGTTGCGAGCAGAGCAGTGTAGGACTCTTCTCATGAAATACTTAAAGAAAACCTGGATTAACAGAAGGATAGAATCGAGATCCTAAGAAGAGTTAGTGTCACTTTATCATGCCTTGATAAGACCAACCTTGGAATATTGCATCTGGTTTTATATCCCTATTATATATATGTAAAAAAACGTTGAGCCTCTGGAAAGAGTGCAGAGAAGAGCAAGGAAGATGATTAGGGGACTGGAGGCTAAAACATACGAAGAACGATTACAGGAACTGGGTATGCCTAATTTGATGAAAAGAAGGACGAGGGGTGACATGATAGCAGTGTTCCAATATCTCAGGGGCTGCCCCAAAGAAAAAGGAAGTCAAGCTATTCTCCAAAGCACCTGAAAGCAGAACAACAAGTCGTGGGTGGAAACTCATCAAGGATAGAACCAACCTAGAACTAAGGAAAATTTTCATGACATTTCCTGGCAATTGGTCAGTGGAATGACTTGCCTTCAGAAGTTGTGGGTTCTCCATCACGGGAGGTTTTTACGAAGGGACTGGACAGCTGTCTGGAACGATACAGGGTTTCCTGCTTCAGCAGGGGGTTGGACTAGAAGACCTCCAAGGTCCCTTCCAACTCTGTTATTCTGCTGTTCCATCCATTTCCCTCCCTGTATTCGTAGGAGTCTCCGAACCAGGCTGTTTCCTAACATCCCTTTCATACAGCCTTCCTTCTCTCCCAAGGTGGAGAGATTCCTTCAACATTTTTTAACTGACCAACATTTGTAAAAGCACAATCTCAGCCCCACCGACGAAGGCTGCTGATTCTGCTCACCGTTAGCAGAAGCCGAAGCGGTTTATTTCTTGGATGTCCTTAATTGCTGCTGCTGGGAACCCTGGCGGAATTCAATATTTCAAAACCTGCCGTGCTCTGCTTGGCACGGAGCCATTCGGCGGGCAGGCTCTCGCCCAGCAGGATCCAATTTCGAGACCCCCAAGATTAGAAAAAACCTGAAGCTGCAACCTCCAGAGTCCCTCAGAGAGGAAAGGGACAATTCCGTTGGCAATTTGCGAAGGAAAACTCTTTTATCCTAAAAATGACCTTATAGAGCATTGCACCTCAGAACAACTAGAGACAAGGACAGTTTTTCCCCCATGCCATCACTCTGCTAAACAACTAATTCCCTCAACACTGTCAAACTACTAAGACTGTATTACCATGATTCTTCTCATCCTTCCTATTACCTCCTTTTCCACGTACGACTATAACCTTGTTGCTTTTTTTTAATCACGTTTTTTATTTATATTCTGCATATACACATCAATGCATAAACAGTGTGGCACCTAAGCATCATACATTTTGATGCAAACAAAAATAAGAACATTAATCATATCTCTTACGTTCATCAAATTTATATAATTCTAATATTAATACACATATTTGAATTAAAGTATAATCCTTCACTATTTAATTATTCAATATTCCAGTACATTCTTCTAATGCCAATTTCCATATTGTTTAAACATACATGATAATTTCATTATTCCATTTCTTTTGTTTTTATATTTTTTTAAAAAAACTAACATCTCTTTTGGAAAGCAGAGTGGTTCCAGGTTTTGACATTTCAATGCAAACATGGCCATAGTTACATATTCATCTTTCTTGTTCAATTACACATCACATTATTACTTATTCTGTTTTCTTGTAAATATTCTCAAATATTAAATTCATTAAACTTATTTTATCCAATTTCACTTCATATCTTAACTTATTTTATTTTTCTTAAAATATTCTTATATCTTACTTTACAATATTATTGAAAATTCTTATTTCATTTCTATATTCATTACACACCTTACTTTTATTTATCATATTTGCAATTTTATCACATAGTGTTATTCCATTTATTCAATAAATTCATCTCTGTTCTGATAGTTCAAAACATTGTCCCCTTTGGTTGTCAAACCCTGTTGCTTGTATCTTTACAATTTGTATTGTTTTAGTTTCCTAGTATGATTTTGATTGCTTATTTAGTATCCTATCACTAGGTGTTGTGTCTCTATGATTTATGATTTATGATGAATGTATAATGACAACGATCATGATTCATCACTTACAGCTTTTATGCACACAGAGAGCTCATGCACCGAAGACAAATTCCTTGTGTGTCCAATCATACTTGGCCAATAAAAGAATTCTATTCTATTTTATTCAACGCGGTCACCCCCCATCAGTCGTGTTTAAACGACAAAAGCAAGAAATGTTTTTTCTTAGTTTTGGATTTAGTTTTATTCCGGCCCCTTTCATTGCGTTGCTCTGATCTACGTCACTCCGCAAGGGCAATGATGGAAATATGTCAAAGGATCCAGGACAGGATGCTTGGTGGTTGACATAACGACCCCCTGAATTCTATCAGTGGCAACCAAACCTTTGACTACATTACGAACTCGAGTTTAGCAACTCTGGAGCTGTGGAAGGATGGGGAGGGAGGCCTAGCAATTAGAGATACCCTCCTTGTTTGATGCAAAGGGTCCCATGGTTTTGTAAGTATGCACCTCTGATTAAACCTTGGGGACCTCAACTTATGACCACAGATGAGCCCAGAATTTCTGTTGCTAAGCAAGACATTTGTTAAGTTATTTTTTTCCCACTCGGTTTTGCATCCTTTCTGGGCGCCCTTGTTAAGCGAATCGCTGCAGTTGTTTAAGTGAGTTGTTAAGTGAGTCTAACGGTTGTTAAGCAAATCCGGCTTCCCCATTGACTTTGACAGGGCAAACCGTCATAAATAGGAGCCAGTTGCCGAGCATATGAATTTTGATTACATGACCCCAGGGGTGCTGCAACAGTTGTAAGTGTGTCCTGTTCTTGACCTTGCAGGGAGAATGAGGTGCTCAAAGTCCAGCTAAAGAAATACGTCGGGGCTGTCCAGATGTTGAAAAGAGAAGGTCAAACCATGGACGGTGAGTGGGACTCTCCCTTCCTAGGAACAGAATCTCTTTCATTGGCTTCCAACAAGCCAAGCCAATGGAGGGAGCAGGATTGGCTCAACCACTGGGTGATACAATTAATGACCGCAACACAAAGGTCATAAAATCAGGTGCGCTTCACTTAAACACTGCAAAATTCTGGTCAATTGTGGTTGCTATTGAAGGACTGCCTATATACAATTTTGTTTGGAGAGACTAAGTGGGGTGAGGGTTGATTCTCCTCCTCCTTCCTTCTTCCTCCTATCATTTTTGTGATGACCCAGGACGTGGCACAAAGGCAACACAAGTCAAATAAACAATAAGAGTCCCTTTATTATCTCCAACTTTGCCCCAAATGTCCAGGTTACCTTTGGCTGGAGAAAAACTGGCCTAGGAACAGCCTTTAACTGTAGAAAATTCAGTCCAAAACAAGATACATACAAACTGTAACTAAAAATCCAAACAAACCAAGCAAAAGTAATTAGTTTGATGGGGCAGGAGAAGGAATTCCAGACTTGAAAGCATGGCAAAACTCACACAGTTGGGAAGATGCCAGGAACATAGATAAGCCACGACGATACAAGATAAATTCACGTTTGCTCCCAACAACTTGGCTGTGCGCAGCTTCCTCTTTTATATACTGTGTTCCCAACTGCGGCTAATGAAAGGAATCAGGGCCCTTTCCTTCCCCGTAAGCCATGCAACCAACTTTGCTCCCTTCTCTGTTCCTCCCTGTGTGCCCTAGGATGAAGAGGGGGTGGGCTTGGGTCTTCCTCCGAATTCCCTCTGCCTTGCTCTACCTCTCCCCTGCTCTGACCAGCTGGCCTTTGCCCTTCCCCAGTTTCTTCCACAGCCAACGGAGCCACACTCCCTGTCAGCTGCTTGGCCTCCCCCTCCAAGTCAGATTCCGACAGGCGCATGACAATTTTAGCCATTGTCTATCCACTGCAGGGTGAAGGCCTCTTCCGCATGTTTCCAATCAAGCCATAATAGCTTTACTGTGAACTAGCAATCACTGTGGGTCTTGCTGTCTCTTCTTGGAACTCAACTTCTGTTCCAAAATTGCTTTTTTTTTTTTCAAGAGGCAACTGGACTTTCTCATTTTTCCTTTGAAGGCGTTTCGCTTCTCCTCCAAGAAGCTTCTTCAGCTCTGACTGGATGGTGAGGGATGGAAGGACATCCAGTCAGAGCTGAAGAAGCTTCTTGGAGGAGAAGCGAAACATCTTCAAAGAAAAACCAGAACGTCCAGTTGCCTCTTGAAAAAAGCATCTTAGGGACCACCATGACTTGGATGTTGGAGAATCTCCATAGACATTTCCAACCAAAAAAGTCCTGAATTTTGTTTTGCCAGTTGGGGCCTGCCATACTTAGTGACGTGGTGACAAATAGCTGCCTTGTTCCTTCTTGAAAACGTCCAGTGATGGAGCATCTACATCCCATAATGAACCTTATCTATTGCTGAATAAGGAGAAGCCTTTTGTGATTTCAGGGGTTGTAAATATTAGAAACAATGGTGAATACAAATTCAGCAAATATGCAGGATCATCCCACCCCCCCTCATTCCAAACATTTAATTATCCCTGTACCCCAATAAAATGACTTTTTTTCCCCTCCTCCTCCAAGTTTATTTTCATTTAGAAACAAATTAAAGTGGTACTGAGCGCAGTGTTGAATAACTAGGTGACTGAAAGAAGTATGCTTGTTTAAAAAGTAATATAAAATTAGTTTAATAACTCATTTTCTCATTGGAAGAAATTTAATCTTTTGACAAGCAGTTGAAAAAAATCCTTTTATTCCTTTTCCAGTGCTTAAGCTATAGAAACAATTTTCTATTGGCATTCACAGCTGGAGTCTTCTAGTCAGACAGTTTGCTGAGCTCCTGCAGGAATTAAAAGGCTTAATTTCTGTTTGGGAAACAGTGAAAATCAATATAGACCCGCATTGCTTCTTAAAAGTATTACTGTGTCATTTTTTCCAGCAAGGATTAACTAAATATGTATACTAAGCCTGTCGGTGTCTTTGTTTTTCCAAATGTACTTACAAAACGAAATTTTCCCTGTCCCCCAACTCTCTGTTACGGGAAAAATCCTCTTTTGAAAGTTTTTATTGGATGTTTGCAAACTGGAAAGCAGAGGTTCGCAGGGGGTTCTGCAAAAGTTGGTTCTGGTTTAATATTAGATAACAGGCTCCGGGTTTTCTTAGGCCAATCCATGCTTTGAGGCACATCTGAACTTTTAATGGCTTTGCTAGGTTTATACCGACCTTTCCATCAAAGAAGGCTGCTCAAAGAAGCTAACAATCACAAAGAGCCAAATTAATTAAAACATGGTTAAAACTTCTATTAAAAAATATAGCACTCCGTCAGTTCAAAGCCCAAATTGGCAGCTGCAGATATCCTCTTAAAATAGACTGCCTCAAACCACGCTGGAGAATACATAGCAAGAGCCCATAGGCTTATATACCACTTCACAGTGTTTTTACAGTCCTCTCTAAGAGGATTACAGAGTCAGCTTATTGGCCCCAACAATCTGGCTCCTCATTTTATCAACCTCGGAAGGACGGAAGGCTGAGTCAACTTTGAGCCAGTCAGGATCGAACTGCTGGCAGTCGGCCGTCAGCAGAATTAGCCTGCAGTACTGCATTCTAACCACTGCGCCGTCTTGGCTCACCACCACGAGATGGTAGACAGATGATAGATATAGACAGACAGACTGATAGATGAGAGAGAGAGATGATAGACAAATGATAGATGGATGGATGGATGGATGGATGGATGGATGGATGGATGGACAGACTGAGTATAAAGCACATTGGGACAACCGTGAACTGGATGACTGAGAATTACCATAAACATTATACTTAACCATGGATTCCTCAACAAATGGAATCACGAATGTTGGTTTGAGTGATATCTGAACAGCTGCCACTTGGAAAATCTGAGAAGACGGTATACATGCTCAGGATATAATCAAACATATTAATTTCCAGTCTTTTCCAATTTCTGAACTTTTTTTTTTTTAAGATGACCTGGGAAGATGTAAAATCCCATGAGGGTTTACCTTCTTATGTTTACCTTCTATTGGAATGAATGGGCTGTGTGCTTGCTTTCTCTGTAATGGGATTTAAGCATGACTCCATTTCTCTAAATTTAGGACAGTCAGATGTGATATTGGAGCTCCTTTCAGCCTGGTTGCTGTTACTTGAGGTCAGTGATTTTCGACGAAATATGGAAATAAATCCCCAGCAAAGTTGGGATTTTTATGTGATTTTTTTCCCCCTCTCCTCCGGCAACCATCTAAAAATTGAAAGAGAAGAGATTAAAAGCAGATTGTTCAACACTTAAATTGCATTTTTTAAAACTTCCACCTTTTGGGGGCAAGTTAAGTGCCATCATTATTAACCGCGGACCTCCTTTTTTCTAATTTAAAACACATGGCTGGTTTCTAGGAGCACACATTTCTGAAGTTGAATTGTAATGTTTGCTAGTGGTACAAAGGTGAACAAAAATATGCTAAATTCTCTGGCAACCTTTCCACGACCCAGTAATAATTTATAGACCACAATTTTGGGGAACTGAAGTAATTTTTATTCCCTTGGGTCTGCGTGAATTTGATTAAGTTCTCCACGAGGGCCATGAGACAGGTGTTCAACCATTTCATTACGCTGGCTTGTATTAAACAAAATTATTCACGAAGAGGATATTTTTAAGCTGCCTATAATATGAGAAATTATCCTTCATTAGACACTGGCTGTTTTTTTTTTTCTGATTCGTATAATTACGGCAGGGGAAAACCTTGGCTGCTGCATTCTGCTATGTTAGAATTATATGTCAACAAAGGCACAATAACCAGAGAAATTGAGTGGGATGGTCAGATTTTATAGAAGGAAGAAAAAAAAAAGAGAGAGAGAGAGGAGGTGGCGACAGAATGATTGCAAAACCTTTCTAAAAATGAGTGGCTTTGCACCATGATTTTTAGTTGCCTTTCCCCAGCTGTGGACTAAATTTCCACTGCAGATACTAAAAATAAACTTGAGAACGGCATGTGTTTTATATTGCATAGGATTCAAAAATACCATTCCTTTTTTTAAAAAAATGTTTAGGGCAGGTTTTTGTTAGGGATGGCTGCCTTACGACACATCTGGATGCAGGGTATTCAATTGAAGGGGTGCGATCAGATGGGCTACTGCTATTAGAATAGAATAGAATAGAATAGAATTCTTTATTGACCAAGTGTGATTGGACACAGAAGGAATTTGTCTTGGTGCAAATGCTCTCAGTGTACATAAAAGAAAAGATACGTTCATCAAGTCAAGAATCATCAGGTACAACACTTAATAATGATCAAAGGTTACAATAAGCAATCAAATCATACTAGGAAATAGTCAATATAAATCATAAGGATACAGCGACAAAGTTAAAGTCATACATACAGTCACAAGTGGGAGGGGATGGGTGATAAGGAGTGATGAGAAGATTAATAGTAATAGTAATGCAGACTTTGTAAATGGTTGGACAGTGTTGAGGGAATTATTTGTTGAGAAGAGTGATGGCGTTTGGGAAAAAACGGTCCTTGTGTCTAGTTGTTCTGGTGTGCAGTGCCTTATAGCGTCATTTTGAGGGTAGGAATTGAAACAGTTGATGTCCGGGATGTGAGGGGTCTGTAAATATTTTCACAGTCCTCTTTTTGACGTTTAACAAGGTTTTGCAGTTTTGTGTCAGTATATTAATTAGCCCACTCAAAAAAAGCAAAAAGAAAAAAAAAACACCCCCAGGAGAAAGCCTGAAGATATAGTGGAATGTATGGGGCAGAGTGTGATAGCTCAGGGAGCTAAGAGGCAAATCAGCCTGGAATCTTTCATATGGAGGAAAAGGTGGACGCTCCCTAACTTTTCCGATGTAAGGGCCAAGCTGGGAGGGCGGACTTAAATCTGTTATCAGTTTAGACTCCTTGCATTGCCACAAAAGAGTTTGGAAAGATTAATGTCAGATACAAGGAGGACAAGAGGATTTACTCAGAGTAGTTTCTCTATTGTTGCTCACCTACAGGCAGGAATCTATAGCCTTGAAAGTACAAATCTCCCACCGTCTCTGTTTTCAGCCTGGTAAATTAAGGCAGTCGCTTTCTATGTTTCTTCTTCTGCCAGTTATGCAGCTGCAGGCTCCCACACCCTTTATCCGAATGTTACCTAGGTAGCATTTGTTCGTCTTTCAAGGTCATTCCCATATGCCATTACGGAAATATCCTCTTGGAGGTTGAACTGAAAGTCAATAGAGCTGTTTTTCCTTTTTTTTAAAAAAAAAAACCACAAGTCCTTGTAGATGTGTGGGTAATAGAATTATGTGTTTTGAATCTTGACAGCTAGCCTTGACCTTTTCAGCTTGTCCTTGAGAATGCCAGACCCATTGGCATAGAGATTTTAATTAGTTGCTCTTCTCCATCAAAATTAGTAGGTGATTGGTAATTAATTAATTAGTAGCATTTGGTGATTAATCAAATAGGTAATTAGCATGTGGTTTTTTTCTTCTCCTCCTGCATTATTGAAAGACAAAGGTATCATGCTTCTGGGACTTCATATGGGGGCAGGAAAGATCTCAGCATAACATGGATTATTTTGATATTGTCAGGCCCCAGGCATCGTCTCAGCTACCTTGGAATCTGTCAGCTCATAGGGGTTCGATTGGGGACAGCGGCTATGGACCAGGGGTGGGTTTCTACAGGTTTGCACCTATTCGCTAGAACTGGTTGTTAACCTTCTAAGCAGTTTGGAGAACGGGTTGTTAGAAGAAATTACTGGCCTAATCCTGTAAGGAAGGCAGGAAGGAAACATTCTGGTGTTGCTTACAGAAACTGCCTCTCCGTTAGCCCTTATTACATTCTTGGCAGGACTAGACTTCCTGTCTCAGGAACTTCTCTGGAGTTTTTTTCCCCCTCCTTTGTTGGTACTTTGCTTGTGTGGAGTGACCATTCAAAGTTACAAGGGCACTGAAAAAAGTAACTTATGACCGTTTTTCGCACTTACGACTGTTGCAGCATCCCCACAGTCATGAGAGGCCAGGCGAGGAGATGCGTGCCTCAATGTGAGTGATGTTGAGTTGGCCACGCCCAGCCAGTCACATGACCACCTAAGCCACGCCCACAGAACCGGTTGTTAACAAAATTGAATCCCACCCCTGCTATGGACTATCCTGGTTTCAGTCTCCCGCATGCTAACGCAGCTCCGGTAGAAGGCACAAGCCTGGGATTTGTGGCATCCGGTACTCAGCAATCCAAACCGAAGCCTTTGAAGCTAGCTACGACCCGCCGGGGGTGGGGTGAAGCCGAGGCACACAGGTGGGATTGCAAACCAGGGTTCATTCGCAAACATTGTAAGAATTCTAGAACCAATACGTTTTTCTTCTATCCCTGTTAAATATATATATATAAAAAACGTATTTAAACACGAAAAACCATTAAAGCAATAGCAAATGTTGATCTGTCTAGCCATCTAACCATTTCCTCCCCTGCCTTTCTCTTTTTTCCTTCAATTTTTTTTCCCAACGTGAGGGTCTTCCCCAAGGAGTCTTTGTATGTACATATCTAGTTTCAGATAGTTTTACCTATCACACTTTCTTCACACCTTCCCTACAAGAACAATCTTGTGAAGATGGGATGGGCCAAGAAAGAATGATTGTGTCAGGGTTCCGACGGAAGCCCTAATTAATTCATGAGCCTCGTGCCAAGTTTCAAAAGAAATCCAATTCTTGATTAGGAGCAATATGTCAGCACTTTTCCTAAGTGCAGTCCTCTCTGCCCTACATAATTTACTGTTGGATCCTGTTTCCCCTCCTTCTTCCAGGATGTGTCATAAATCACATTCTCCAATGGAGCACTTTCGAAGGCTGTAGAAAACACAGCCTCTCCGGCTGGCTCCGGTAACCCGAGACACAATCCGGAGAAGGGTATGCATGGAATGTGCTTCTGGTCATAGCAACCGATCTGCTCCCATCAGATCTCTCCCCCACCCCCCACCCCACTTCTTATGGCAACTCGAGAGCAATCCAGGAATGCTTTACGGTTTGACCGATTGGTTTCAAAGTCTTCGAGGAAGTTTCCATAGCTGAAGGTAGACTAGAACCTTCATCATTCCCCACTATCCGGATGCTGTTTGGAGATCCTGGTGAAGAAACACCCACTAAATGCATCTGTAAACGTGTCGCCAGAGCTTTCCACAACTCTCAGCGCTTGATGCTTTGAGGGCATGCTGTGGGTCTTCTCCCAAAATAGCTGCCGTTGGGGTGGGTGGCCCATCATAACGTGCTTGTCACGGTGGGGGCAAACTGTTTAGAAAAAAACAAGCTGGTTCTTCCTTTCTGTCCTTTCTAGCTTCCTCAGAGAACCTCCACCTCTCCAGCTGACCTTTCCTCCCACCTCCGACAGGTTTATGTGGGATTCAGAACTTTCCAACTTTGAAGAGGAGGCTAATGTTGAGGAGGTTGTTCACCTGGGCTTACATAAACAGTTTGTGCCTCTGCATAAAAGGTTGTTGAAGACGCCTTCTCACCTAGTGTTTTCTTAATCAAATTTCTTCATCTAAGAATAAGACCCCCGGTGGTGCAGTGGTTAGAGTGCAGTATTGCAGGCCGAGTGCAATTTGGCAGTTCGAATCTCACCAGGCTTAAAGTTTGACGCATCCTTCCCTCCTTCCAAGGTGGGTAAAAGGAGGAGCCAGCTTGTTGGGGGGGACGAGAGGCTGACTCTGTAAACTGCTTTGAGAGGGCTGGAAAGCAGGAGGTGAATATACTGCAAAATTCCCCTCCCCACCCCACTACCCTGCTTTCCAGCTCCGTTCTCCTGCGCAGGGCAACCAAAGAAAACCCAGATGATCAGCTGTGAGTGTGGCTTGATGGGTGTGGCATTCTCTGGGCATGGCTTGGTGGGCGTGGCTTGGATTTGTGGGCATGGCTTGGTGGGCTGTTGTAATGACGAGGCGGTTGAGTTGTTTGATCATGAACAACTGAATCATGATGATCTAGTCTAGTCTTGCATTTATACACATTTTTAGTTATCCTCCATCACTGGTCAACTTTGGTTATTGCTTAACTTTCGTTACTGTTTAGCACAGTAATCCATACAATTAATTATCTCTAGTCAAAGTCTAACATATGTTTACTTCCTCTCTCTAATCCTCCTTTAGATTAGTGACTTTGTTTACCTGAGTTGTATTTGCTTGGAAACATTCTTTATCTGAGGTTTGCCATCCGAGATTGGAACATTCCTGCAATTACAACTCTACAGTGGGTGTGGCAAGGGAAGGTTACTGCAAAATCCACATTCCCTCCCCATCCCACTAACCTGCTTTCCAGCTCCCTTCTCCTGTGCAGGGCAACCAAAGGAGACCCAGACAATCAGCTGGGACTCAATGGGAGGAAGAGAAGAGATGGGGTTGGCGGGGCCAGTCAGAGGTGGGATTTGCCGGTTCTCCAAACTCCTCAAAATTTCCACTACTGGTTCTCCAGAACTGGTCAGAACCTGCTGAATTCACCACCTCTGGACAAATATACCTTGCGGTGTTTGTATTTTCCATTTTTGTTTGCCAGTTATTTTATCTGAGGTGTACCAGATGCTTCTGGCATATCCGCTTTCTCCCAGGATCCTCTTGGGCTCCTGTGCCAACCCCGATCTATGGCGTGGTGCAGTTTTATTTTCTGTACGGAGCAAAAGGAGAACCACTCTTCCTTGGCAGTTTTGGGCAGCGTTATAATTTTATGTGGTGGGGTTTGGGGAAGCTCTTGTTTCTAGTGTTGTCCAGCTGATTTGATCTTCTTTTGTTTAGCCAGAATTATCCGCTTTCTGCCTTGCTGGGTCCGTTCAGACCACCAAGTGACATTTGCATTTATTCAGAAGCTCACTCCCCCACCTGCACAAGGGAAGAGGAGTGTGTGTGCATGTGCGTCCATATTGCATGTTAACTGTCAATGCTTCCTACTAAAAACTTCACCCAGCTCGATTTGGCTTGGAACCAAACAAGCAGCTGCAAAGCAAAGTACATTTGCTTACGTTTGGCACTGCCTTCCTTCTGTTTTTTTTTTAGTACAGTTTTAAATTGAGTTTCAGTGTACAATGAGGTAACGAAGCTTCCAGATTGTCATGACATGTGAGAAAGACCTTGGGAGACTGAGCGGAAAGATGCTGCCAAGGGAACGGGGAGATTAGAGACCATGTAGCCCGCAGCTGCATCAATGGGTGGAGAAAGAGGATCAGGAGGAACCATCCCTAGTTTCTTGAGCTACAAAGGAGGCAGGGAGAGAATTGTCCTTCCAAACTTGCAAGATTCTGCCAAGGTAGCCTTATACTAAAGTGGAATTGGCTCACTGGTGTGTGATTCCTAGCTATTTAACCCTGTGAGGCTGACACAGGTAGCCCGAGAGTGAATAATCTGTATATTGTCCTGGTTTGGATTTAATACCTATACCTGGCCTGCCGACGAAGAATGTTTTGGCCCTCAAACTTTGTTACAAGATCCATAGACATACCTGAAAGAAGAAGAAAAAGGTAGATAGCTGCTTTGTTTGGAAAGGGAGGGAGGGATAAAGGAAGGAAAGAAGGAAGGAAAGAGATCTGGCTATAGATATTCAGAGAAGGAAGGGAAGAAGATGGAGGGAGGAGGGAGGGAGGGAGGGAGGTGGAAGGAGGGAGGAAGGAAGGAAAGGGAAGGAAGGAAGGAAGGAAGGAAGGAAGGAAGGAAGGAAGGAAGGAAGGAAGGAAGGAAGGAAGGAAGGAAGGAAATCTAACTAGATATCTAACTATAGATGTTTGTTTGGAAAGGGAGGGAGGAAGGAAGAGAGATGGAGGAAGGAGGGAGAGTGGAAGGAAGGGAGATGGAGAGAAGGAGGAAGGAAGGAAAGAATGTAGCTATAAATATTCAAAGAAGGAAGGAAGGGAGATGGAAGAAGGAGGGAGGGAGGAAGAAAGAAGATATAGGAAGGGATGAAGGAAAGAAGGAAGGAAGGAAATCTGGCTATAGATATTCAAAGAAGGAAGGAAGGAAGTTGGAGGAAGGAGGGAGGGAGGTGGAGGGAGGGAGGAAGGAAAGAAGGAAACAAGGAAGGAAGGAAATCTAACTAGATATTCAAAGAAGGAAGGATGGAAGCATGGAAGGAAGGCGGAGGGAGGAGAAGGCATGGAAGGAAGAGGGAGGGATTATGATGATTTAATTTTTATTATTTGATTATCTTCATTTAAGTTTATTATTGACGTTCTTCATGAAGCCAAGCATTCCTCTTGGCTGGGTTTCATCCCAAGTGACGGATTTAGGGATTTTGACACGTTCAGAGTTGATGTGATTGAAGCAGGTTTTTAAGGCCTACAAATGTGTACAAAAGTTCTAGGCGTTTCTTATCTCTGGGGGTGGAGATGAGAAATTCTCTATCTGGGGCTTCAGTTCGCTCCATTTTTTTTTTTTTGAGAGAGAGAGAGAGACATGTAAGCAATTTCATCGCTCGCTGCTTAAGCTGCTCTTTTATCTAAAATATTGAGCTGCTGGTTTAAGGTTGCCAGTAGCAAGCACGGCTATTTAGGGCGCCACATTGCCGTTTTATCTTTCATTAATCAGTATATTTTCTCTCCTTAGTTTTATGATTCTCACCCCCCCCCCCGACAAACAGAATAAAAATCGAATGCACATGCCCCTACAGAGTGCCTGTCTTCACAGCATACACAACCATGACCAAAAAGACCACACTGAATGTGATTAGTTTTAACTTCAGCTCTCACTTTTGTGCATGTGAATTGCTGCCTTGTGTGAATCTAGGCCGTTTGGTTGAAGTATGATTTGATGAGCTGTGTAAGCCCGGAAAATGGGTTAATTCAGCAATCTGGTTAAGCACATAATATACTGTAAACACAGCCACCACTGAGTTCGTTGCTTTAAGCTATAGCAAAAGGGGTGGGATTTTTATTGCGATGGTTGTTGTTATTGTTGGTCTCGGTTAAGCAAACTGAAATTTGTTTTAGCGTTCCTGCTGTTTCTTTTGGCTTAGTTCAACTCGAAAAGGAAGACACTTCTCGGATTCTTTTACGACTCCGGAAGGTCCGTTCCGATTTCCAAAGCCACAATATTTCAATACAGATAGTTTCTTGACTTATGATGGTTCATTTAGTGATGGTACAAAGTTAAACGGCACGGACAAAAGAAACTTACGTCTCTTTTTCACATTTACGACCGTTGCAGCATCCCTGGCCGGGAGCACGTGATCAAAATTCAGACGCTTGGCAACCGAGTTGTATTTATGACGGCTTCACCATCCCAAAGTCATGCGATTCCCCTTTTCCGACTTTCTGATGAGCAAAATCAACGGGGAATCCAGATTCCCTTAATCAACACTGTTCCTAACTAGCTTTGAAGGATGAGTTGTCTAGACTGTAGCTCTTCCTCCAGTCTCCCAAGGCCATTCCCACAGACCATTACCATCTTTTCCAGGATATTTTATGGGCTCTCTGCGTGGCTGGATGGGCATGGCTGGGTGGTCATGTGACTCGGTGGGTGTGGCCAACTTGACATTGCTTCTTTGGCCTAATTACCTAAAAAAGATAATATACCAAAAAGTTGTTTATTATTTCGTGCATTTAATACTTAAACAAAAGACTGGGTGAAATCAGGCTTAATAGCAGTGACTGTGAGAGGGATCTTGGAGTCTTGGTGGAGTTTCTGTTGAGTTAGGTGATTCTTATTATTTGGGGATCAATCCTCTCGGAGGCTAGTGGCTATGTTCTCTGATTTTCTCAATGGCTCTCCCTCGCAAGCACTGAGTGGATTGTTTATCTAGCTTGCAACACTTTTACCAGGTGTGAAATGCTCTTGGCTCAATGCCCAGAAGTTCAATTAAGCCTATTCAGAGCTTTCTCTTGCTGCTTCTCTTTCTGAGGTTATTGGGGGCTCTCTGAGCCCCACAGAGTCTTAGCTAGGGGCTCTCCAGAGCTCCCAGTAACCCACCCCTGGTTCTGGGTGAGGATGATGGGAACTGATCATTACCATGACCATGGGTTCCTCCACCCTGTGGCAGATAATGCTAGAAAACATTACTCAGAATATTTTGAGCATACAGCGTTGTGCTCGGAATGACGAATTGCGTTGGGGCATTTCTAACGGTAAAAATGTTCTGGGTCGAATGGATTTATCTAACGAAATATCTGAGAATTAAACCGATCGCTCTTTACTGACGGCAGCCTGTGTTTTATTTTGCTTCCAGTCTTGCCAAATCTTTGGAACGCAGATAGTGAATTTTCTATTCCCGAACAAAAGCAAGTGGAAAACAATGAGGAACGCGCAAATTCTTATGAAAGGAAGCTGATTGAGGTAAGAAAAGGTTTCTGTGGTGGAAGTCTTCTTTCCCTGTGGTTTTCCCAGCCTTTGTGTCACAACATTTAACAATTCTTTAATCATCGCTTCTTCTGAAGGTTAACATCTAGTTTGCAAACACGTGCACGATCTCTGCCTTCCATTTCTGCTAGTATTTTTCAAATGAGGGGATTTATTGCATGCTAATGATCAGAGATGATTATGCCGCAGTGATGTTTTTACATACGATTTGGTGAGATTGTCCAACAGAGACACCCCTTACCCCCAGTGGTGGTATTCAATTTTTTTTTACTACCGGTTCTGTGGATGTGGCTTGGTGGGTGTGCTGTGGCTTGGTGGACGTGGCTTGATGGGCATGGCAGGGGAAGGATACTGCAAAATCCCCATTCCCTCTCCACTCCACTCCACTAACCTGTTTTCCAGCTCTGTTCTCCTGTGCAGGGCAACCAAAGAAGACCCAGCCAATCAGCTGGGACTCAGGAGGTGGAGAATAGATGGAGGCGGAGCCAACCTGAGGTGGTATTTACTGGTTCTCCGAACTACTCAAAATTTCTGCTACTGGTTCTCCAGAACCTGTCAGAACCGGTTGAATGCCACCTCTGCTTACCCCGTAGTTTTTCCATGTAAATCTATCCAAGGTAGCTAGGATTATGGAATCTTAACCCCATTGCTCCATATTAAAATAAGTGGACCCTGACAAGTTAGTTCCTGGGAAAGACAGTTGTTCATTGTGTTGTCAACTCATAAAATATTTCTGTGGTCTTTTTAGAGTTGCCAACAGAAAGGGAGGAGAGGGAGCAGTGGGCAGCTTGCATTCCATAAATGTTTTCAGAGATAGTTTCTAGGTGACCGAAGTTTCTGCCACTGCAAAATTCTAACTTGAGAACATGATTGGTGACTCTTGACTATGGATGTGTCCCACTGGAGAATATGAATTATGATATACCCGGGATGGGTGGGTGGGGAAACCATGGTCAAGGGTGACAATGAATGATGTGTCTCAGAGTCGGCTACACCTAGGCATGCTGGACTTTTTAACTCCCAATAAATCCTTTTTGAAGTTTTGGAAGAATGGCTTGTGAAACATGATTTGAATGGGGTTAAGTGCCAGAATCCTGACACCTTGAGTTATTTGGAAAAATAATAACGGTAAAATATAAGTAAGTGAATAAATAGGTAAGCTGAGGATCGCCTGTATTGTTAAATCCGATCAGAGTAATACAATCAGTGCCTTATTCTGACATCAGTTTGAGAGCAATATGCAGCTTTCTCTGCCGCACAGGTAGCTCAGGTAAGAAGAGAAAATTGGCTGGATTTGATGTGATGCCTGCTTGCACATACTAGCTGTGTTAATCTGGGCTTAAATGTTGATATCTATACTTATAGGGGTTCCCATTTTAGTATTTTCTATACTCCTCACAGCTAGAACGCTTCTGATATGTTCTTGCACCCCTTGCAAAAGTAAACACTTGGTTTGGATCATAGAATAGAATAGAATACAATAGGATAGAATAGCAATAGAGTAGAATAGAGTACTGTAGAGTAGAGTAGAAAATGAACAGAACAGAACAGTAGAATAGAACAGAACAGAATAGAATAGAGTACAATAGAACAGAACAGTAGACTAGAGTAGACTAGACTAGACTAGACTAGACTAGACTAGACTAGACTAGAATAGAATAGAATAGAATACTTTATTGGCTAAGTGTGATTGGACGCACAAAGAATTTGTCTTTGGTGGATAAGCTCTCAGTGTACATGAAAAAAATACATTCATCAAGAATCATAACACTTAGTGAGTCATAGGATACTAAATAAGCAAGCAAATCATACTAGGAAACTAAATAAAACCATATAAATCATAAAGATACAAGCAACAAGGTTACAGTCATAAGTGGGAGGAGGTAGGTAATAGGAAGTTTGAGGAGAAGAAGAATAGTAATACGGTCTTAGTAAATAAGTTGACAATGTTGTGGGAATTATTTGTTTTGCAGAGGGATGGCATTCGGGGAAAAAATGTCCTTGTGTCTAGTTGTTCTGGTGTGCAGGGCTCTATAGCGTCGTTTTGAGGGAAGGAGTTGAAACATTTTATATCCGGGATGTGAGGGGTCCGTAGATACTTTCACAGCCCTCTTTTTGACTTGTGCAGTATACAGGTGCTCAGTGGAAGGCAGGTTGGTCGCCATTTTGAAACTTTTAAACCCAAACTTTCGCCTCCCCCCCTTGAATATCCTCTCGCACCTGCCGGCTGGGAATCCCCTGATCGATAAGAACTAGATTCCCTTGTTTCTCTTGTAGGTCACCTAGAATCCCCTTGTTTGACTTGATGGACCTCAAACTGTTTCCTCCACACAGGAATTCAAATAATAACCTCCCGGACAGATGGCTACCCAGCCTTGACTCGGACTATAATACCCATATTATCGATTGTCTAGGATGAGCAAGCTCTTTTCCCCTAAAATTCAGTGGCAGACCTCATATCCTGTCATTTAAATCCATTGTCCCATGCTGGAGCCAAGGAAGACAGGGTTGACCGGACAGGATGACCCCGTGGAAATGAGAAAGTAGAATCTGGCTTTCTTTGTAGTTTCCCCCCGGCCTTTTCCCATTCAGGATGCTCTTCATAATGGAGCTTTATTGATGGCTGAATCAGGAAGTCCATCAGGCTTAAAACTCCGTATTGAATCAGAGCTGAACTTTGAGGCGACCCAGCGCCTGCCGTGAAGAGAGAGACTCGGCAAGAGTTGGCGGGTCCTTTGTTTCTTAGGGCAAAGAATGAAAGATGGGGGAGAGGAAAGGCGGATGCCCCGAACCGGGTAGGTCTCCTCCCTTCCCCTTTTTTGTTCCTTTGTCTTGGAATGGAGTGGAATGGAACGGGATGGAGAACAGGATAAATAGAAAATAGTAGAATAGAATATAAACTAGAACAGAGTAGAACAGAATCTTTTTTGAGAATAGAATTAGAGTAGAATAGAATGGAATGGAATGGGATAGAGAACAGAATAAATAGAAAATAGTAGAATAGAATATAAAATAGAACAGAGTAGAATAGAATCTGTCTTGAGAATAGAATAGAGTAAAATAGAATGGAATGGAATGGGATGGAGAACAGGATAAATAGAAAATAGTAGAATAGAATATAAAACAGAACAGAGTAGAATAGAATCTGTCTTGAGAATAGAATAGAGTAGAATAGAATGGAATGGGATGGAGAACAGAATAAATAGAAAATAGTAGAATAGAATATAAAACAGAACAGAGTAGAATAGAATCTGTCTTGAGAATAGAATAGAGTAGAATAGAATGGAATGGGATGGAGAACAGAATAAATAGAAAATAGTAGAATAGAATATAAAAGAACAGAGTAGAATAGAATCTTTTTTGAGAATAGAGTAGAGTAGAATAGAATAGAATAGAATAGAATAGAATAAAAAAGAAATGGAATGGGATTGAGAATAGAATATAAAATAGAACAGAATAGAATATTGAGAATAGAATAGAACAGAATAAAAAATAGAATATAAAATGGAATAGAATATAAAGTAGAATAGAATATAAAATAGAGTAGAATATAAAATAGAATAGAATATAAAACAGAACAGAATAGAATATTGAGAATAGAAACTTTATTGAGAATAGAATAGAAATAACAGAGTTGGAAGGGACCTTGGAGGTCTTCTAGTCCAACCCCCTTGCTCAAGCAGGAAACCCTATTTTCATTTCAAACCAATGGCTATCCAATCTCTTCTTAAAAGCTTCCAGTGATGGAGCAACCACAACTTCTGGAGGGCAGATTGTTTCACTGATTAATTGTTATCACTGTCAGGAAATTCCTCCTTAGTTCTAAGTTGCTTCTCTCCCTGATTAGTTTCCACCCATTGCTTCTTGTCCTGCCTTCTGGTGCTTTGGAAAATAGCTTGACTTCCTCTTCTTTGAGGCAGCCCCTGGGAGACTGGAACACTGCTGTTCTGTCAACCCACCCCCACTACTCCTTTTGTTCATTAAAGTAGACATAAACGAATGGTTGTAAGTCAAGGACTACCGACAACTTCCGATACCATTAAGGCCCTGTGGAGAGTTTGAGCTCCAAGGTACCAGGCACTTTGGGATGTCACGCGTGTCTGCATCGGCAGATAATCTGAAGAATCAGTAATAATAGCCGAGATTTATCATCCCAGCATTTTGTAATTGTTCCACATTTTCTTTCCCTGAGGTCTCGGATGCTTAAGCTCGCAAAGAGTGCAAGCAATTACTTCGTAGCTCCAGAGAGAGAATATGGAAGCAAGCGACCTTTCTAATATGCTCCCCCTTCCCCTAACTCCCCAGTGAGAGTTAGCCTGGAAATTGTCTCAGATCGCATTCTCCTTATTGGATGTGTTGCACGGGGGAAGCCACATGTTCCAGAACTTTCTGTCCCAAAATATGCCAGTCGGAACTCAAAGCAGCGTTTCGGCATAGCTTGGAAGCGATCTGACCTTAAAACAGCACGTTTTCGAATCTTTCTGCACTTTGGCGACCAGTGGTGGTATTCTACCGGGCCAGCGAGCCGGTAGCAGCAATGAGCAGTGGAGACAGAACCGTGTGTGTGTGTGTGTATTTATGTGTGTATGTATGTATGTGTGTGTGTATGTTCTGACCCAAAACTGGTTCCAAGAGATCAAACACAAGACAAAGGCAGCAGTATAACCTTTTTATGTTTCATCTATGAATCCTGTTTCTTCACAGATAAAAGGCTGCCTCCAACAAATTAGCTCCGACAAGAAAGAGTCTTGCCAAGTTTTTTTAAATCTGCCAAAAAACAACAGATAAGAAATAGTTTACAAGAGTCTTCAAATACCAACTGTAATGTCCACGAGGCTGAGTTTCAAAATATCTTTGCCTTCTGCAAAGAAGGTTTGTTTCACAGCTGTCTTTTATTTTCTTGAGGGAGGGGCCATTACCTTGCAGCCTTACTCCTGAGTTGCCCGTGCTGTTGTAACTACTCTTTCCTGCGAGCAATCCTTTGCGCACGTGCACTTGGCACAGGATCCTCGGGAACCTCCTCATCGCTGCTGCCAGCCCCCACAATCTCTGAAGGCAGCAGTCCACTTCCTGATGGTCCTGGCCCCTCATCTGAGTCCTCACTCTTCTCAGCCATCTGCACCTGCTGCCGGCTAACCACAACAGATACAGATACAGATAGAGAGATAGAGAGATATGTGTGTGTGTGTGTGTGTGTGTGTGTGTGTGTGTATGTTTTCTTAAGTTTTCACGGGTACTTACATGTATGGTATTCAGCTTTGTTCAGGTATTTTCCCACGTCATTATGAAATGGGTTAATCATGATATAGGAAAAGCCAATAGCAGGATTCTGATCCAATCAGAAGCACAACTTTAAAAGCACAACTACAATGACGTGGGAAAATACCTGAACAAAGCTGAATACCATATATATATATATATATATATGTATGTATGTATGTATGTATATGTATATGTATATGTATGTGTGTGTATGTGTGTGTATATAGATATAGATATACTACAGATATATTAAAAAAATAGATTGTTGGTCATTTCGTGCATTCAGTTTTTCCCCATCTTGCAATCTTGCAATTATATATATGCAAAAACAACTTATAATTAACGAACAAAAATATCTGATGTACAGCTGTCCTGGTGGGAAGGGACTCACCGAACAATGGATAAATAGTTATGAAATGTGTTAATCATAATGATATAGGAAAAGCCAATAACAGGATTCTGATCCAATCAGAAGTTTTACGTAAATCATTTCCAGAGCTGAACTTCCAATAGCCTATAATTATATCAGGAAATCTGGTATGTGGGTATTGGAGTTCAGCAGGCAATCAATCATAGAATAATGTTTCTCTGAGAAGTCAAGTTCAGGCAAACAGCAGCTGCCTCCGCAAAAGAGAAGAAATCATTTTGGCATTAAAGAATGCTGACTTGAATCTGGAGCTGGCTTAAACACAAAATGCACCCTTGAACAGTTGAGGCATCGCATTTTCTGAATTTGCCCGTGTGTGGATTCTTACGTTGGTTGTAATTGTAGGTATGGGGGTTTTGTCTACGGAGATTCTCAGTCACCCAGGTCCAGAGGTGGTATTCAGCCGGTTCTGACCAGTTCTGGAGAACCGGGAGCGGAAATTATGAGTAGTTCGGAGAACCGGCAAATCCCGCCTCTGACTGGCTCCGCCTCCCTCCGTTCTCTGCCTCCCTTTGAGACCCAGCTGATCGGCTGGGTCTCCTTTGGTTGCCCTGCACAGGAGAACAGAGCTGGAAAGCAGGCTAATGGTGTGGGGAGAGAATGAGGATTTTATAGTAACCTTCCTACAGGAATGTTTTTCCTTGAAGACATTTCACTTCCCATCCGAGAAGTTTTCTTCAGTTCTGATTGAATGGTGATGAATGGAACGATTTATATTCCTTGAAATCATCTGGTTGTTAGTACTCTTTCTGAGAGTCATTGAGGCCCCTTGGAGGTTTATCTGCATCCTCAGGGTCACCTGAATAGTGCAAATGGGTATGGAACCTTTTTGGAACTGCTGAAAAGATTATGTTACAAACAGCAGATAGGTGGCGCCGTTTCAGCAGAGGGGGAAGGATATGACACCACCTATGTGCTGTTTACAACACAGTCCTTTCAGCCGTTCCAAAAAGATTCCACACACTGATTTGCACTATTCAGGTGACCCTGAGAGCATAGATAAACCTCCATGTATTCTTGATGACTCTCAGAAAGAATACTAACGACCAGATTCCTGCAAGGAAGGTAAATCCTTCCATTCCTCACCATTCGGTCAGAGCAGAAGAAGCTCCTTGGCTGAGAAGCGAAACGTCTTCAAAGAAAAGCAAAGAAAGTCCAGTTGCTTCTTCAAAATGTTTGGGTGTTTTGTTCCCCCCAGGATAGCTCAAATAACCTTCATAGTGGTTAAAACTCCATGGCGTTGGGTGAGTGGGATTAAAAAAAAAGATGGTTTGCAGCAATCCAGGGTAGTGCTGATGGTGGCAAATATGACAAATGAAGGTTGTTGCAAACAAGGGGGCTGGAGAGAAGCTTCAAGCAAAGGAGGAGAGTATGTGTTGAAGGCATGTGCTAGCCCTTTGAGGGAGGTCAACCCAGAAATAGACACTGCAAAGAATCCAGGAATATTGCTTGATTTTCGTAGAGTATAATAACCAAATCTCGAAAGCCTGTCCATGTTTCTCTCTATCCCATCAAAATCAGTGGAGTTATTCTGAGTTTATTTCTCACACTTCCTTCAATTTCTGGACTGGGTCATCTCTTCTCCAAGTTCCTCCTTAATCACCTCCATGGTCAACTCTGAATCCTTCTAGAGCTTTCTTTTGTTTTTCAAACCTTTACCTGGAATTTAAGCAATATGCACTTGAAGGAGACCGAGTCCAAGAAATCAATATTTTCTCAGTGCAATCCACCTTTGGGGTCCCATAACACTAAGCCAGGGTTGTTTAGTTTGGGTTTATCGAAGTAACTATAATTTTTAAAAAAATCATAGAATGCCTTAGCACAGGATGCGAACACAGCATCTTAACAGCACAGATTGCTTTGAAAAGCTGAAGAAAATCGTCCTGGGGTTGAACAAAGGCCCAAGAAACCTTGAGATAGTTCTAATTAATTTCAAATCTAGTCTGCATGTAGGAAAAGGACTGGCAGAACCAGGGGTGGTGTTAAAGGAGAGATCTGCCTAGAATCCACACGTAGCCACAAGTGAGCTAAATCAATCTTCCTTTTTAAATCCTTTTACTTTTTCCATCCCTTCTTCTCTTGCGGGAATGTAATACCTTTTGTATGTTTTACTTAAGGTCATCTCTATGGCTCTGAACAGTTTCCCACAGTTTCAGGGGTGTGTATTCAGAAAGGTTTCAGTAAATGAACATCACTTTTGGTTAGCAATGGGTACAATCAGTTTATTCAGTGAGTTAATACAATGAGTTTATTGGGCCGCCCAGAGTCATACATCAGTTTAAACCATAAACCATAGGTTTACAATCTCTGTAACTAGGCTCACATATACAGTTGTACCAAGTCCAAATTGAACAAATTACATCATGGCTGAATCTTATGAATAAATTCTGACATAATTTTTGCTGTTCAGTTGTTTGGGGCCTTTATTTATTTTCTTCTTATTTGTAACTTGGAAATTCAGAACCATACAGATTGTTTTTTTTTTCAATGAAGGAGGAGTGGCCCCTCTTAAAAATATTTGATGACTTCTTCCTTCCAGCACATCAGTTTGATTAAATCTGTTGTGAGCCAAAGTAAAATAAGTTTATTTTGGTCAAGCTTAAACAGCTGTCTGCATTGCAGGCTGAATAAAGGACATGGACAATAGGTCGTTTTCTATTTGGACCGGACTTGATGGCCCTAAAATCCAATCAGCGTGTATGTTCATAAATTAATTGAAGGCTTGAGGATTGAGAACATGAAAAATTAACTGTTTAGCTTAGGTGGCTATGTTTCGGGAGAGGGGGGAATCTGTTATAATATTTGTCAATGTTTATAAGGCAGAAAGAAAAAGAACAAGCAAATGTGTTTAGCTGTGTCCTTCAAACTGTTCCTTGTGCCTGGACCTTTCAGACAGAAATATGTGTGCGTGTGTATATGAGCACGTTGTGTTGTTTTTCTATTAGAAATCTCTTTCCATTAAAAAGCTATTCCTCTACAGTGCTGGCTGCTAGTCCTAATTATTACATTATGGACTATCACCGCATGTGAAAACCAGGAACATAAAACTAGTCCTAGCAATCTTTACAAAGAGAGTTGTAAGATAAATGTCCCTTGATTTCTACTACCCTCCTTTTTTTATTTAATAACACCAAAATGATGTCCTTCATAGTTGAGTAAGCCGGCATCATCGATCTGCATTAGACCATAATCAATCAGGGCTAGTAGTTCCTGTCCTGATAAATCAAATTCCATCTGCTAGTAGAAAGGATTCCACTGAGCTCATGTGCTGTCTGCATTGGGGAACCCACTGAAGCAAACTCTAGAGGACATTGTGGGAAGATAATGGGAAATATAAATTTTACTACCAGAAATGACCAATTTGTAATACAGGTAGTCTTTGACTTACAACAGTTCTCTTAGCGACCGTGAGAAGGTACAACAGCACCAGTGGTGGGATTCAAATTTTTTTACTACCAGTTCTGTGGGCGTGGCTTGGTAGATGTAGCAGAGGAAGATTATTGCAAAATCCTCATTCCGTCCCCACTCCAGGGAAGGGTACAGTAAAATCCCCACTGCGCATGTGCGCGCCTCACAACTGATTTTGGGCCGGTTTAAGGCCTTTTTCGACCTTTGGAAGGCTTCTGCAAGCTTTACAGGCTGAAAACTAGCCCTGTTTAGTCATTTCCGGTATTTTTGAAAAAACAGGAAGTGACGAAACAGGGCTAGTTTTCGGCCTGCAAAGCTTGCAGAAGCCTGCAGAAGCCTTCCTCAAGCCTTTGGGAGGCTGAAAAAGGCCTCAAGCCAGCCAAAAATCAGCTGTGAGGTGCAGTGCAGGTAAGGGGGTGGCGGGGGGTGGTTGGGTGGATTGCGCATGCATATCTGTGTGTGTGTGGGGGCAAATTGCCTTCTGGGAGCATGCAAGCGCATGCACAGTTTTTGGCACAGGAGCCCAAAAAAGTTAGCCACCGCTGGCCTAGAGCCATTACGTTCTCACAAATGAGATGAAATTTATCCTTAGTTCTAGGCTGGTTCTCTCCTCCATTGGTTTCCATCCGTTGCTTCTTGTTCTGCCTTCAGGTGCTTTGGAGAATAGCTTGACTCCCTCTTCTTTACGGCAGCCCCTAGGATAACGGAACACCGCTATCATGTCACTACGTTGTGGTGCAACTACGTTCCATCTCACCACCGGATAGAAATGATTAAATCCTTCTTGGTGGGAAAAAAAAGTCTCGCAAGATTTAGAAACTGGGATATTTAAACTAGGGTAAAGATCCTAAGAGGGTGGATGGAGGAACAATTAAAGAAGAGCTGCAATGATTTAGCCTGGGGCAGTCTCTTGGGAAGATGTTGTGTTTTTTTCCTCTTTTTCTCTTGTGGAAGAAGTTAATTAGCATTTTATAACTTTAAGGCCACTCTACGGAACGAGTTGGATGCAGTATAACAGAATAACAGAGTTGGAAGGAACCTTGTAGGTCATCTAGCCCAACCCTCCGCCCAAGCAGGAAACCCTACACCATTTGTGACAAAAGGCAGTCCAATCTCTTCTTGAAAGTCTCAAGTGCTGAAGCTCCCACAACTTCCGAAGTCAACTTCTGTTCCGTCGGTTGATGGTTCTCCCTGCCAGAAAATTTTTCCTTAGTTCCAGGTCGAATCTCTCTCCTTGTTCAGTTTCCATCCTTTCTTCCTTGTTTGCCCTTTGAGTGCTTTAGAAAATTGCTTGACCTCCCCCTTCTCCTCTCTGTGGCAGCCCCTCAAATATTGGAAGACTTGCTATCCTGTCTCCCCTGGTCCTTCTCTTCACTAACACAATAGCTGAACCATGTTAATCAATTTCTAGCCGGATGGGCGAACAAGAACAGTTGGGTTGAAGAAAAAGTCAGGGATAATGTCCACAAACTATTTAAGCTCCTCCCTGTGTTTATTGGCTATAGTTATGGGGCATTTGGAAAAGGCTGTGAAGCAAGCAGTTTTCAGGAGCTACTTGCTTTCCCTAAAGAGGCTGCGCTGTAGATTATTATTCCCAGTGAATAACCAGGACGTCTTTAAACGCCTTATTGGAAAGAAGAGTCTGGCGCCATTCAAGGATATGGACTTTCTCAGAGGTCGTCAAGTTCTCTAATTAAATTGTGGCTTGAACGTTAGGGGGGACTGGCCATCAGGTTCCTCAACATTCCCCTCCCCTGGGAGCAATGTAAAAGAATGTAACAGAGTAGAAAGGGACCTTGGAGGTCTTCTAGTCCAACCCCACCCCCAGCTCAAGCCAGAGACCCAAATGGCTGTCCAATCTCTTCTTAAAAGCCTCCAGTGATGGAGCACTGCAACTTCTGGAGACAAGCTGTTCCACTGATTAATTGTTCTCACTGGCAGGAAATTTCTCCTTAGTTCCAAGTTGGTTCTCGCCTGAATTAGTTTTCATCCATTCTTTCTTGTCCTGCCATCTGGTGCTTTGGAGAATAAATCGACTCCCTCTTCTTTGTGGCAGCCCCTCAAATACCGGAATATGCTTCCACGTCTCCCCTAAGCCTTCTCTTCATTAGACTAGACATACCCAGTTCCTGCAACCTTGTCTTTTATCCTCCAGTCCCCTAATCCTCTTTGTCGGAGGAATCACAGTGGTGGAGAATGGGGCATGACCCTCTCGCCGCCTGCCTCGGAGCAATAGATTTTATGGGTATCTGAGCAGCTGCTGATGAAGCGCCACGGGGTGCGTGTGTGTGTGGGGTGTGTGTGTTTCTCCCTGCAGAGTCACCTATTAGCTAGCTAATGTCTTCAGTGCAGCGAGTTCAGGCCGTGATATCTTGTTGGAGAAGGTTAGGTTTTTAACAGCCATCGTTCCAAACCCAGGAGGACATATTGCCCTTGCTTTTTAATGCGGTCTGAAGTACATCTAGGAAACCCTGAGAGCTTTCCATTTGCAAAACCCTGTTTGATCGTCAAAGGGAGACTTTCCCTGGCGGGCCGTGTCTTCCCGTCACTGGCTGTGAGGGTGCTTTTTTTCGGGTTCCACACTGCATCTGGTACAAAGTTGGCAAGAGACATGGCAATTTTGGAAGACGAACTCTTGGGAGCCTGTCTGTGTCAGTCTTGGAAGCCATATATTTTACACGGAAGCTTCGATGCTGCCACATTTAGTGCCTGGGAATTTGGGAGGGGGATTGATTCATAGTGAGGTAGAAGATTAGACACAACAACATCCCTTTCTCAGAGAGTCAAGGACGTGTTGCCCTGCACCTGGAGGGGAGCGACTGGAAGGATGGTCTCCAGTTGGGACGAAGATTTGATTGGGCTGTGTGATGGACTGATGGGTGCAGGGGAGGGGCCTTTGATTTCTCTTTTGGGAAGGGAAAAGCGAAAACTCTCAGATTCAGGTTTTCCCAAATGTGCCAATATGACAACTAAAATGGAACTTTGAAGAAATGTTTGTTTCAGAGTTTATTGGTTTGGAGTTGGTTAGTTGGAATGCTGGCATATTCCTTCCAGTGGTGGGATGCGAATTTTTTTTACTACCGGTTCTGTGGCCGTGGCTTGGTGGGCATGGCAGGGGAAGGATATTGCAATATCCCATTCCCTCCCCACCTCATTAACCTGCTTTTCAGCTCCCTTCTCCTGTGCAGGGCAGCCAAAGGAGACCCAACCGATCAGCTGGGACTCAGGAGGCAGAGAATAGATGGGGTTGGCAGGGCCAGTCAGAGGCGGTATTGGCCGGTTCTCTGAACCACTCAAAATTACTGCTCCCAGTTCTCCAGAACTGGTCCAAACCTGCTGAATACCACCACCTCTGATTCCTTCTCTCCCCCTTTCCTGGGGGTATTTTCCCCCAAGAAGGAAAACATGTAGGCATTGTAGAGACGCCTTCCTTCTTACCTTTGTAGTTGAGAACCTGGATCACCTTGAAGAAGGCTCTTTTGTGAAAAGTCCCTTCAGTAAGTCCGCATCTGACCATATTTTCCATCAAGGTTAAATAAAAACATTGTGAGAACAAATGCAACGCTAAAGAAGCTTTCCTTTATGAGGGTAGCTTTTGATTGCCTGTTCAAACGGGGAATATTTTATTCCATTCCTGAAGAATCCATCAATGGGTAGGATGCTCACAGGATGGACTGTGTGGGTTTTAAGGGCTCGTCAGAACAAAATCATTTCCTGCAGACGGAGATCTTAGAAACCAATTCATGCGCAAGATCGTTTCCAGAACTCAAACATGCTCAAGGCTTTATCCTCATGGCAAACGAGAGATGCACCTTATGCTCAGTTGGAAAGTCAGTGGAATGAACCCTGCCCAAAGGAGAACTTCTCAGAATAGAATAGAATAGAATAGAATAGAATAGAATAGAATAGAATAGAACAGCCTGTAGACTGTAGACTGTAGACTGTAGACCAGGGGTCTCCAAACTTGGCCACTATAAGACTTGTGGACTTCAACTCGCAGAATTCCTCAGCCAGCATGGAATTCTGGGAGTTTGAGGTCCACAAGTCTTAAAGTGGCCAAGTTTGAAGACCCCCCTGAACATAGCGTTAGCTCATCTAGTTGTGTTTCCTATCTGATTTTCCTGGGTGGACTGATATTGAGTAACTTCATGCATTATTCAGGAATTGTTTGAGAAAGCAAATTGACAATGCTACACACACAAAACGTTGTCAGTAAAGGGAGGGAAGGATGTCCCAAAACTGACCTAGGTTTGGGTATTTCAGAACTGGGATTCTTGTATTCTGGAGATTTTTCCGCTGGCTCGGGGTCAAGTTGTGTGGCAGGAAGGAGATGTGCGATGGACTTTCTTGTTTTGCAGATCACACAAAAAGTGTGACTCAATGAAGTTGTGATACTATTTGTGTTGGGATGGTGGTGCTGCCTTTTGTTGTCTCTTTCTGTCTCAGTAACCATTCCACTTCTTCCTTTTTTTCCCCCACTACCATAAACGGTAAGAAATTTACTACTTTTCCTGAACTTCTCACCAGCTTTTGGCCACCTCTGGAGAGCATTTTAATATTTAATGTATCTTTGTTTTAAGCTCCTCGGACTTCAAATGATAGATTTAGTAATGGCTTGCTTGCCAGCAAGAGTTATGAATCATCATCTTTGGGGGAAAAAAAAATCTCTTACCATTTTTTCTCCCTTAATGAACTTTTAAAAATACATGTATTTTTAAGCTTTTATATTTCTAGCCATGTTCTTCTTGAAAGCCTGAGTCACTACTAGTTAAGCCTGCTAGTCTTTTATGTGCAGGAATGAAATAATTGTTATTACCCAAATTTAATGTTAGTTTTTAGTAGAACTCTTTGCTGTGTGTGTGGCAACAGAATAACACAGAAAATGCCTAAGTTGTTGGAGTCATTGTTTGTCTCTTCCTTGTACTACTACTTGTTTTTCAGGCTATGGGAACAAGAATATGTTTTTTTTAACATCTTTTACTACCAATTTTATGGTGGCTGTCAGGGCTCCGGCAGTTACTCCCATTTAAATCAATGAGTCTCGAGCCAAACTTCCAAAACTTAAAAAGGATTTATTGGAAGTTAAACGGTCCGGCACTGCTTGGGTATAGCCGACTCTGAGGCACCTCATTCATTGTCACCCTTGACCCTGGTTTTCCCCCCACCCCCTGGGTATCATAATTCATACTCTCCAATGGGACACCTCCATAGCCCAGAGTCATCAATCATGCTCTCCAGTTAGAATTTTGCACGGCAGAAACTTCAGTCACCTAGAAACTATCTTTGAAAACATTGATGGAATTCAAGCTGTCCACTGCTCCCCTTCCTGTTGGCAACTCTAAAAGACCATGGAAATATTTTATGAGTTAACAATGGCTTGATGGACCAAGCTGGCAAGAAAGGTTGTAAAGTGAGGCAAAACTCACTTAACAACTGTTTTGCTTAGCAACAGAAAATTTGAGCTCACTTGTGGCCATAAGTCAAGGACTACCTGTAATTTCCTCAGAGGATTCAAGCCTCTCAGAATGAAGGGTGGGTGGGTTTTGTGGGGGGGGACCAAGGGAGGAATTTTAATAATACATCTTAGCTCTTTTAATTACCATGTAGTTCCAATGATCTGTCGGCTTTTTTACAAGAAGAATCTTAATTTGAGTAGCAATTAAGTGCATTCTCTTCTTTTCTTTTCTTTTTTAAAAGTACTGTGACAGGAAGGAAATTAGATGTTGAAGGAACAGGGGGAAGTGGATTGATGGCTGGGTAAAGGGGGAGAAAAAAAGCACCCGTAGGAAATTTAGGATAATTAGAATGCCAAGGACATTTTAAGCAGAATTGGTCAATTTTCTTTCCGCTGCTTTTGTAAGTGAAGTTGATCTCTGTCAGATACAATCAAGTAAATTAAACGGTACAATATGTCAGGTCAATTCTTCTGAACTTTTGATTTTTTTTTTCTTATATGGAGAAAGGAAAGGAGAAAGGAGAGGAGAGGAAAGGAAAGGAAAGATAAAGAAACATCCAAACTTGCTTATATGAATATTTATGAGTTATGAGTTGCTTTGAGATGGGAACTCAGAAATGAGATAGATAGATAGATAGATAGATAGATAGATAGATAGATAGATAGATAGATAGATAGATAGATAGATAGACAGACAGAACTATAAATCTATAGATCTACAGTATCTTATCTAATCTATTATCTACATTATATAGATAATATATAGATAGATAAAGACAGATAGATAGATCGATAGACAGATAGAATCTATAAATCTATAGATCTATAGTATCTAATCTATCTACTACAATATATGGATAATATATAGATAAAGACTGATAGATCTATAGATCGATAGATATAAATAGATAGATAGATAGATAGATAGATAGATAGATGATAGATAGATAGATAGATAGATAGATAGATAGATAGATAGATAGATAGAATCTATAAATTTATAGATCTATAGTATCTATCTAATCTATCTTCTACAATATATAGATAATAGATAAAGACCGATAGATCGATCAATCGATCGATGGATCGATAGATAGATAGATAGGTAGATTGATTCTATAAATCTATAGACCTACAGTTTCCTAACTAATTTCTCTCTCTCTCTCTCTCTCTCTCTCTCTCTCTTTTTCTCTCATCTACAATATATAGATAGTATATAGATAAAGACATATAGATAGATCTATAGGTAGATAGACAGACAGACAGACACAGATAGATCTATAGGTAGACAGCCAGAGCAAGCCTCCAGCATTCAGAGGCCAAATTCATATTTCAGGTTTTGCTACTTTTTCCTTCGGGCAAGTTTCCTGCTTGAGTCGATTTAGACTTTATGTGTCACCTGTGATTACGCACATGATAGACCTGACCTTTGGAAAGATCTTTGCCGTGACTCCGCATGACGTTATTATGCCAGTGATTATGCGATCTGTCACCACCGAGCCATCCTGGAGATGTTCTTAGTCTTCCAGAAGTAATAGAGTATCGGTGCTATGTCTCTCCCGCCCCCGTCTTCCCTTTCCTTCCATGGTGCAGACTTCATCTCACATCGATTTTAGGTTCGTAAGCTCGTCCTGGAAGAGTTTTGAGGTTGGAAGTCATTTTTCCCCCCCTCTCTTCTATCTAGCGCCTTTTAGAATTTAATTTTTTTTAGGAGGTTTCGCATTAGACCGACGCGATGCATCGTTCTGCAGCCCAACAATAATAAAAAAAAGATTATTACAGATAGTTCTTGACTTACGACTGGTCGCTTAGCAGCCATTTTGAAGTTCGGCCAGATCTATCGTTATGTCTGTCTGTGTCTGTGTCTCTGTGTGTGTGCTACTTACATCGCTGCAGGCAGGCCTCGATGTATGACCCCAATGGGGACCTAAATTTCCATTGCCAACCAAGCTGGCTGTTAAATGAGTCATGCCCATTTTACAATCCTTTCCCCCCCCCCCGCCCCCGGTTCTTGAGTGTATCACTGTAGGTGGTTAAAGTGATTGATGCGGTCTTTTAAGCAAACCCAAGGTTTCCCCGTGGACTTGGCTTGTTGGAAGCTGGCTGACCCCGGGCGCTGCAAACATCCTAAAGCACTTGGCTGATTGCCAAGCTACTATATTTTGGACCCGTGACTGTGAGGATGCTGCAAGCATTGTGTTTGTCCCTGTGTTTCAGTGCTGTTGTAACTGATGATCCGGGGCAAGGCACAGAGGCAACACAGTCGGCTGATAGTGTTGTGGTTCGCCGTCAGCCGGTGCAGACGGCAGTGGAATCGGACTGTGGGGAAGAACGGAGATCAGTCCAGGAGTCTGGAGAAGACTCGGACGAGGGCCCCGCGTCCAGTGCAGAGATGGGGCCAGGACCATCTGGGAGTGGGGTGCTGACTCTGGAGCCTTCGGAGTCTGGCAGCAGCGAGGCAGAGGACCTAGGTGTGCACAGAACTGCTAGAAGGCAAGAACAGCTGAGACAAAAGGGGCGACATGGGAGTAAGGCTGGGAAGTGATTGCCCCTCCCATAAGGTATAAAGGACAGGCAAAGGTAGAGAAACCTTTACAGGAAGCAACCTTGCTCGTGGTATTCGGATTAAACCTTAAATCTTGTGTGGACTATGCACTTTGTTTGGCTTTTTACAGTTCATTTGGTACTTTAGTTGTTGGCAGCAATTCAAAGGAGATAAAGGTGGGTGCTTATCTTGAGGGACTGTTTGGGACTCATTACCGGCTGGGAATGAAAATAATTCCCAGCATTGAAATAAAACAAGAGTTGGAAGCCTTGGTCAGAACAGATAGTTCAAATTGCCCCTTTATTGCTCCAGCTTTCCCCCAAATGCTCCCATGTTGATGGCAAGTTCCAGAGCAAAGTGATCTCTCTCACTCTCTCTCTCCCTCTCTCTGTCCCTCCCTCTCTCTCTCTCTCTCTCTCTCTCTCTTGGCTGTTCCCGCCTCCTCTCTGCTCTCCATGCTCACTTAGCAACTTAGCAACAGAAATGTTGGCCTCAACTGTGATCGTTAGTTGAGGACTACATATTAAAAGTTAAAGTGAGATAGAGATAGATAATATAGAGATCTAGATACAGATATACAGTAATAGAATTCACAAGTTTGTAGGCTTTATGGTTCTGGAGATTTTGTGATGATGCGTGAGTGGTATTTCAGATAGATAGATAGATAGATAGATAGATAGATAGATAGATAGATAGATAGATAGATAGATAGATAGATAGATAGGCAGGGAGGCAGGGAGGCAGGCAGATATATATGGATAAATGAGAGAGAGAGAGAGAGACAGAGAGAGACAGAGAAAGAGAGAAAGAAGATAAGATAAAGGTGATTACAGATGTATAAGTATATGTTTATGTATCTATATATATATGTGTGTGTGTGTGTTTGTGTCTGTATGTATACATATAAGAAGTCCTCATAATGCTTAGAACAAAAACTGAGGTGTAAAAGAATCCCCATGAACAAAAATATCACACACGCAAAAATGTAATTTTTTTTCCAGTTGGGGACGTGTTATAAATCTCGGTGTTTGAATTATGAAGTCAGACTAAGAGCTGGCATCCTTTGCAGCTGGTGATATAGTTCTATGTTCCATCATTAATAATATTAATGCTTCTGCTCAAAATGATCAAATTCTTTGTTTAAGGGAGGTGAATTAGCTCCAAATGGAAGCATTTTCCTGGGGATGGTTCAAATGGCATATGAGTGCAGAGTATTATTATTATTTTTCCCTTCTTTTTCTATATCGTTTGCACAGAGGACATATTATGTTTGATCTAATTCAGTCGGCCCAGCCTCGAGTAATTAAGTCAGATGTTTTTAATTAAATCAAAGGAGGTTATGAATTGAATCCCCTTTAATGCAATTAAGCAGAAAAGCATGAGAGGCATACCAAAGAATATTTGGATATATATATATTTTTTTGGGGGGGATGAAAAAAATCTCGTGGCTGTCTTTACTCAGCTTAATAAGCCATAAAAGCTGGCTTTTAAGAACACGGAGCACTCCAGAAACTGACAGTCCCAGTTGCATAAGGGTGTAATTGACTCAAAAAGCCCCTTTAGATCAGTTGCTTTCGTATCGTGGCCAGTGCTGGGATTCAAATTTTTTTTACTAATTCGTTTTTTTCACTTTCTGTGGGTGTGGCTTGGTGGGCGTGGCATGGCTTGGTGGGCATAGCCGGGGAAGGATACTGCACAAGCCCCATTCCCTCTCCACCCCACTAACCTGCTTTCCAGCACCGTTCTCCTGTGCAGGGCAACAAAAGAAGACCCAGCCGATCAGCTGGGACTCAATGGGAGGCGGAGAAGAGATGGGGGCGGGGCCAGTCAGAGGCGGTATTTGCCGGTTCTCTGAACTACTCAAAATTTCCGCTACCGGTTCTCCGGAACCTGTCAGAACCGGCTGAATACCACCTCTGATTGTGGCTTAAAGCCAGCTTCTGATTCTAGTTTGTTTGGGGGCAAGTTAACCACAATGGCAGGTGCTGGGTTCACCGTAGCTTCATGCTTTTAATTTCATTTTAAATTGTATTTTATCCAATTCCATTTTAAATAGACTTTTAACACATTTTAGTAATAATCTGTTTCTGGAACTTTGCACTTTGATATGGCCCAGGGGCTAATCAATCAATAAAGAATTGGAATTTACTTTCTCATCAGTAGAAGCAGCCCTCCACTTACAACAGTTCACTGGGCAACCGTTGGAAGTTACAACGGCACTGAAACCAGTGACCGTTTTTCATACTTATGACCATCGCAGCATCCTCATGGTTACGTGATGCTTGGTAACAGGTTCATATTTGTGACGGTTGCAGTCTCCCAGGGTCCTGTGATCACCTGCACAGGTAGTTCTCGACTTAGGGCCACAGTTGAGCCCAAAATCTGACTCCTCCCCCCTTTGGATTTTGCTTGTCAGGGTCACAAAAGGGGAGAAATCACAGGACCCCAGGACACACTCTGTCCATCAATAAATGAAATGAGTGCTCTCTGAGATTGGTGGTTTTCTTGCAGACATTTCATGACCCAGATAGGTAACTTCATCAGTGCTAGAAGGAGTGGCTCCTTGAACCCTCTGAATGGTTGTAAGTCGAGGAATGCCTGTATTGTAGGGATGTTATTTGGCAATAGCCTTGTGCTTGTGTTGTTTTCTACTTTTGGCTTATCCAAAAGTAGAGATGATTCCTTTGTTGATTCGTATCTTGGATGACCGAACACTCGTTTCTCCATCGCTGAATTGTCGGTTGTGTGTCTCTCGCTCTGTGTCTGTTCCAGGTGGCGGAAATGCATGGGGAACTGATCGAGTTCAACGAACGCCTCCATCGTGCCTTGATGGCCAAAGAAGCCCTGGTGACTCAGATGAGACAAGAACTGATCGATCTGAGAGGACCGGTAATCATATTTTTTAAAAAAACAATTAAATAATCAGCATCCCTACCCTCCTTGGCAATGTGCAGCGGGGCACGGGAGAGGAGAAAAGGGAAAAAAATAGACCTCCACTTGCCACCATCCACTTAATACCCATTCTAAATTAACAACGGTGATGAAAACAGTTGACATGCAAACCCAGGTCTCACGCTTACAGATGACACAGGGTCCTCGTGTTCGTGTGATCAAAATTCAGGTGCTTGGCAACTGTATACACACACAGACACAGACACACAGACACACACACATACTTATATACCGGTTCCCAGTGCTCTGCAGCCCCCTCTAAGCAATTTACAGAGTCAACCTATTTTCCCCCAACAATCTGGCTCCTCATTTTACCCACCTCGGAAGGATGGAAGGCTGACTCAACCTTGAGCCGGTTAGGATCGAACTCCTGGCATTTGGCAGATTTCGTCTGCAATACTGCATTCTAACCACTGCACACCATGGAAGGGAGGGAGGGAGGGAGGGAGGGAGGGAGGAAGGAAGGAAGGAAGGAAGGAAGGAAGGAAGGAAGGAAGGAAGGAAGGAAGGAAGGAAGGAAGGAAGGACGGACAACAGTAATAGCCCTTAGACTTATATACCACTTCCCAGTGCTTTACAGCCCTCTCTAAGTAGTTTACAGAATCAGCCTTTTGCCCCCCAACAATCTGGCTCCTCATTTTACCCACCTCGGAAGGATGGAAGGCTGACTCAACCTTGAGCCGGTTGGGATCGAACTCCTGGCAGTGGGCAGACTTAGTCTGCAATGTTGCATTCTACCCACTGCACACCATGGAAGGGAGAGAGGGCAATAGCAATAGCCCTTAGACTTATATACCGCTTCACAGTGCTTTTACAGCCCTAAGCGGTTCAGCCTGTAAACCCCAACCACCTGAGTCCTCATTTTACCGACCTTGGGAGGACAGAAGGCTGAGTCAACCTCAAGCCTATTTCGGGCAAAGCGAAAGGAAACTCGATTGGAGAAGCCAACGTCTTGCTTCCGAAGTCTCGCACTCCATGAAACGGAGAGCTATTTGGTTTGCAAATCCTAACGCCTGCTGTAGCCTTATGTTTATCTCGCCCGTAAGATTCTGCTCTGAAATTTATAGCCAGCAGGACTTCAATTAAACTCTTGTCCACCCCAATGTACCGGCAAGGCATGTAATAAAGAATTTCTGCCACCAAATTATTTTATATGGCGCCATTATTGCGAAGGACATGGTCCCCTTGTGCCTCATTATCATCCTGCAATTACTTCCCTTTCAATAGCCCGTTTTGCTTCTTCAGAACATCAAGGACTCAACATATCAGCTCGGCGCACATTCACAAGTCTAGAAAACTGCTCGGGGGGTCAAGAGAAATGGAAGCCTTTTCTCCTTTTATTCCTCCCCCCGCCCCAAAAAAATGGTTACATCCAGCAATCAGATCAGGGTGGTTTAATTCTCAATTTGTCCTGTGCCACCACTGGCACTATACAGCCTATCCTTGACTTACATCCATTCGTTCAGTGACCGTTCAAAGTTACAACGGCCCTGAAACAAAAAAAGAGGTGACTTACGACTGTTTTTCACCCTTACGACCGTTTATAGCATCCCCATGGTCCCGTGATTGAAATTCAGACGCGTTCTCAGAGTTCAAAGATTGATCAGGAGTGAATATTGATGATATTTCCCGACAGTTAGAATAATTAATCGGTGGGACGGCTTCCCCCTGGAAGTTGTGAGTGCCCCATCAATGGACGTTTTTAAGAAGAGTCTGGGCAGCCATTTGTCTGGGAGGGAATAGGATCTTCTGCTAGAGGAAAGGGTTGGACTAGAAGACCTCCAAGGTCCCTTCCAACTCTGTTATTCCATTCTGTTAATTTGTCCCACGCCCCGAGCCGAAATGTGAACTCTGTATTTTTATCCCTTCTGCTCATCAAGCACACTCCACTTTCAAATATATTTGAAAAGATAAGCGCATCCAGTTTTAGAGAGAGACGCTGAATAATAAGCACTATATATCAGTATAACGTCTTTACAGTTTTCAAAGCATGAAGGGGAATTGGGATAGATTGTGTGGGGACTCCATTCCCCCTGCCACTTTGAATAAGCCACACACGCAGCAAAACCAGATTTTAAAAATCTTCCTTGGCTTTCAGGCCCTAACACCATAAAGACTAAAAAACGTTTCCTGGCATTTCTAACCTCTTTAGAGGCCCTCTTTCAAGATATTGCATAAAGGGGAAGAAAAGAGAGTGCTATAAAACCTGTCCCTTCGTGAATCACCGCGTTCACTTTGGGGTGCGTGTAAATCATCGTTATTTTTTAAAGGGATTGTAAAGGGGAAGAAAAGGCTTTGAGTCCCTTTGAAAGGCTGCACAAAATATGAATCCCGTTCATGTATAAATTCTAAGCCATAAAGGGCTTTGAGGTTTCTTCTGCTTGTGGCTTGACATTTTGGGTGGATTTTGCGACTTTGCGCAACAGTGGTCCAAAAGATTCCTGTTGTGGCCAGCCAGTGGCCAGCGGAACTGGGGGCAGACTCGGACAGCGAGGAGGTTGGGAAGGAACATGGGCCGGTCCTGGAATCTGGGGAAGGCTCTGATGAGTGCTGGGGAGGCAGAGATGAGGCCAGGGCCGTCTGACAGTTGTCAGCTGCCTTTGGATTTGGACATCAGTGAGGCAGAAGAACAGCCGGAGCCTGTTCCCAGTGTGCGCATGCACAGAGCCGCCAGGAGAAGGGAACAGTTAAGGAACAAGTGTTGACTCTGGAGTAAGGACACAGGTGGACGGTGAAGGGCCCCTCCCCTAGGGAATAAAGAGGAGCAAAAGGGGAGTGGTGTTTGCAGGAGACAATTTGTTCATTTAATTAGGGTGAAGATTTGTTCACAGAGACTCCTTGCCAAGTATTTTCTTGTACAGCGTGGCGTTTGGGAGATTTTGGCCTGGCAGATCTCCAAGTCTGATGAAGGTCTGTGATTGTAAATCACTCTTGAAAGACTTTTTGCCGGGACTTTGCTGGATGTGAATGAGAGGAATTCACCTTAAGTCAAAATAAAAAGGGGTTTTGTAGGGATGACGAGTCTGCTTCATGATTTTGGTGAGGCCTAGGTCAGAACAATTCCTGCCTTAGTGTGATGCACAAATTGGAACCTTATATTCCAACAGTTGCAAATACAGCCTGCATTTAAAAGTGAGGACAGAACATATTCTTTTGTGAACAATGTGCCAAGCCAGTTTTTGTAGTATCTGAATCATCATTACATTTCAGGGGTCTAATTTTTATACAGATAGTCCTCGACTTAACAATAGTTTGTTTAGTGACAGTTCAAAGTTACAATGGCATGGGGAAAAAAGTGTGTTATGTCCATTTTTCAGACTTACAACCATTGTAGCCTTCTCGTGGCCCAGCTGATTAGAATTCAAACCCTTGGCAACTGACTCGTATTTATGACCGTTGCAAGGTCCCAGGGTCACGGGATTCCCCCCTTTTACGACCTCCTGACAAGCAAAATCCACGGAGAAGACAAATTCACATAACAATCCTCTAACTAACTTAACCCCTGCAACAGAGGTGGTGTTCAACCAATTCTGACCGGTTCTGGAGAACCGCTAGTGGAAATTTAAGTAGTTTGGAGAACTGGCAAATGCCACCTCTGGCTGGTCCCGCCCCCCATCTCTTCTCCACCTCCCGAGTCCCAGCTGGGTCTCCTTTGGTTGCCCTGCACAGGAGAACGGAGCTGGAAAGCAGGTTAGTGGGGTGGGCAGGGAATGGGGATTTTGCAGTATATCTTTCCCCTGCCACGCCCCCCCAATCCACGCCCACAGAATCGGTAGTAAAGAAATTTGAACCCCACCATTGCCCCGCGGCGATTCACTTAACAACGGTGGCAAGAAAGGTCGTGAAATCGGTTGTGGCTCATTTAGCAACCACCTCGCTTAAGCAGTAGAAATTCAGGTCTTCGTTGCGTAGGCTGAGAGATTACTTGCACACATTCCTTTTCCTTCCTCAGTCAGAAATGTGGAATTCATAACGGATGGGCCTGTTGATATTTTTGTTTCACAAAAGCGAAGGACTTTCCAGACAACTTCGTTTTGTTTAACCGTTGGTGATGAGAGGTCACTTCTCTTCAGTCTGTAAAGTGGCCTATTGTTTTTATTGACATTTTAAAAGCTGGCTTATTTATCCCTTAGCGGTTCCAAAGCCAATCTATTTAGTAAGAGCAGTGAGGGTTTTATATAAAAAAACAGAATAAAATCTTTTTTTTTTTTTTTAAATCAAGCTGAACTGAAACTGAAAAGGGGCTTTCGAAATAACCTCTCTGTGCCAAATTTGTTCCGCTAAGTGTTGGAAATTATACATGCTGTCAGCGAATCCATCTCTCTCTGCCTCTGTGCGTGTTTGGATGTGTACGTGCATAAAGGAAAGGGAGAGAGGAAAACACATAAAATTTTACATACCCCAGCTGTGTGTCCTTCCTTCATCACACCCAGAAATTGGCAAGCAGGCAGGCAGGTAGGTAGGTTTAAGGCCGGGGAGCGGAAAAAGAAGATGAAATTCGAGGCTTAATGGACCTCTTTTGTGATGATGAGTGAACCCAGGTGTAAAGCAAATACATCTCAAATTAAAGTTGGAATTGGTACTATGTGCCTTGTCAAGAAAGTTGGTGCAAGGATTAAATCACCGTCCAACATTCCCTAGAGGGCAACAGGCTGCTGATTCGTAAATTAAAAGATAGGATTCCTTCATGCTTGTTATTCCTGCCTGCCCCCCCGTCTACCCCCGGGCCAGAAATGTACCGAATTCGCAGTTCTCTCGTGCAAAAAAATAGAAGCGTTTACATGAATTTGATCTGTGTTTTTCCCGTCCATCGCTCTCTGGATGATATTGGGCAACAAAGATATCAGGTAGTCCTCGACTTAACGACTGGCACAGAGTGGTAAAATAGGTTAGTCATGGGACTGCAGGGGCTGACTGTAGGAACTTCAAATCCAGGTTATACCTAGCCTCAATGGATTGGTCCACTGTGATTTTGAACGGTGGCTAAACTACAAGTCTAGAGTGGAGTGGAGTGGAGTGGAATAGAAATAGAATGGAACGGAATGGAACAGAACAGAACAGAACAGAACAGAACAGAATAGAAATAGGAATAGAATAGAGTAGAGTAGAGTAGAATAGAATAGAATCCTTTATTGGCCAAGGGTGATTGGACACACAAGGAATTTGTCTTGGTGCAAATGCTCTCAGTGTCCATAAAAGAAAAGATACATCTGTCAAGAGTCAAGAGTCACAAGGTACAACACTTAATAATAGTCATAGGGTACAATAAGGGTCAATATAAATCATAAGGATACAAGCGACAAAGTTACAGTCATACAGTCACAAGTGGGAGGGGATGGGTGATAAGGAGTGATGAGAAGATTAATAGTAATAATAAATGCGGACTATTCTATCCTCAATGTTCTATTCTATTCTATTCTATTCTATTCTATTCTATTCTATTCTATTCTATTCTATTCTATTCTATTCCTTATTTCATTGACCATCCTAAATTTAAACTCCATTTCTTTAAGTTTTGAATCTTATCACAGCGTTTGTGCTGTTTGCAATAAGATGGTCAGCTATCATGCTTTCATCAGTGGTGGGATTCAAAAAAAAATTACTTACCAGTTCTGTGGACGTTGCTTGGTGGGCGTGGTGTTGCTTGGTGGGCGTGGCTTGGTGGGCGTGGCATGGGAAGGATACTGCAACATCTCCATTCCCTCCCCACTCCACTAACCTGCTTTCCAGCTCCGTTCTCCTGTGCAGGGCAACCAAAGAAGACCCAGCCAATCAGCTGGGACTCAATGGGAGGCAGAGAATAGATGGGGGCGGGGCCAGTCAGAGGTGGGGTTTGCCGGTTCTCCAAACTACTCAAAATTTCTGCTACTGGTTCTCCAGAACTGGTCAGAACCTGCTGAATTCACCACCTCTGGCTTTCATGCTTTTGAATGCTCTTGAAGATACTATTTTTTTTTTAAAAGAAAGCGTTCGCCAAGAGGTAGAAATAATCTATAAAAATGCAATATTGTCTGAACCACGCTGAGACTTCTATTTAAATATCACCCCCTGAGAATGATAAGGCAGGGGCTGTTGAATTTAGGAATTGATTTTGCTGTGGGTCAGGCTGCACTTCCTCGCTCTTTAAGGCAATAGGTTAAGTGGACCCAGCGTTTAATATTTTTCCTTGATTCCTGTTATTTTCTAGGTTCCTGGAGATCTCAGTCAAACCTCTGAAGATCAAAGCCTGTCAGATTTTGAAATGTAAGTTGTTCGAAAGGTTGATGTGTTTATCTCATTCCCACAAGGACTTCAAAAGAGTGATTTTTGAAGTAAAATGTTTCATAACGCAGGATTCTTTCTGTTGTGGGAATGTATTCCCCACCTTGTAACATAACCACAGCGTTCTTGATTTGGTTCCTTATTCCAAGTACTTTGATTATTGGCAGCGTCTACCAATGGAGTTTGTCTTAGGGCCTGTTTGTACTTCTGTGCAAGATTGTATGTATTGACTTGTTTATTTATTTATTTTGTCATCCAGATCAAACCGAGCCCTTATAAACGTCTGGATTCCTTCAGTCTTTCTCCGTGGGAAAGCAGCAAATGCATTTCATGTTTATCAAGTAAGCATTCTGTTCAATGAGGGTATATTGGGTGACTATCATTATCTTAGCTTGGACATCTCTGTTGTGGTTCACCAGCAGCCGGTGCAGCCGGCAGCGGAAACAGACAGTGGGGAAGAACGGGGACCACTCTAGGAGTCTGGAGAGGACTCGGATGAGGGTCCTGCATCCGATGCAGAGATGGGGCCAGGACCATCTGGGAGTGGGGTGCTGACTCCAGAGCCTTTGGAGTCTGGCAGCAGAGAGGCAGAAGAACAAGGGGAGCCTGTTCGCAGTGCATGTGTGTGTGCAGAGCTGCTAGAAGGCGAGAGCAGCTGAGAGAAAAGGGGCGACTCAGGAGTAAGGCTGCGAGGTGATTGCCCCTCCCATAAGGTATAAAGGTCCGGCCAAGATGACAAAACCTTTGCAGGAAGCAAAGTATTTCGATCGGTTCAGAGTCATTCTTGAAACTCTTTGTACTTCAGTTGGATTTTTTTTGTACTTTGGTTGGGTTTTTTTCCTAGTTTATTTGATACTTCTGTTTCTGGCAGAACTTCATAGAACAGAAAGGTGGGTGCTTATGAATAGAATGAATAGAAGATAGGATAATATAGGAATAGAATAGAATAGAATAGAATAGAATAGAATAGAATAGAATAGAATAGAATAGAATAGAAATAGAATGGAATTCTTTATTGGCCAAGTGTGATTGGACACACAAGGAATTTGTCTTGGTGCAAATGTCTCAGTGTCCATAAAAGAAAAGATACATTTGTCAAGAGTCAAGAATCACAAGGTACAACACTTAATGATAGTCATAAGGTACAATAAACAATCAAATCATACTAGGAAATAGTCAATATAAATCGTAAAGACACAAGCGACACAGTTACAGTCATACAGTCACAAGCGGGAGGGAATGGGTGATAAGGAGTGATGAGAAGATTAATAGTAATAGTAGTGCAGACTTTGTAAATAATTGGACAATGTTGAGGGAATTATTCGTTTAGCAGAGTGATGGCGTTTGGGGAAAAACGGTCCTTGTGTCTAGTTGGTGTGGTGTGCAGTGCCCTATAGCGTCATTTTGAGGGTAGGAGTTGAAACAGTTTATGTGATAACTTTGAAAAGGAAAGCCTCTTCCAGCCACCCTCTATTTGTCGTTTATTTTTCCACATTTAAACCAAAATACTTTGCTGGTAGTTAAGCAGGGAAAAAAAACATATGCGCCAGCATATTCCATTGCTTTGCAATTATCTTCTTTTAATGAGGCAAGAACGCATTTAGTATTTGCGACTTGGCAAGCTGTCATCCTTTGGTCACCAATGAGAAGAGGGAGGGGAAATGTTTGCTTCCTTTCCTCGTGCGTGTTGCCACATTGTTTGTCTACGGAAATGACAGTGTGCAAATTGTTTTGCAAGCACTTGGAAATAAGCTGACTTTAAGCCCAGGGAAGACACTTGGCATTTTCAAGCCCTTGCTTTGACCCAGACATCAAAGTCATCCCCTGGTCTTCCAGCCAGAAGATTATCAGCTGATACATAAGTCTGCCATTTTGGGGGGGTTGCTTTGAAATTGGATGTATTACTAGAAGGTATTACTAGAAATCCAGGGTATTAAAATGGATCATGGTTGGGCTCCTTGGCTTTGATTGAGTGTATTGTTTAGGGCCGTCATTATAATCCGTAAACAATGATTGAAAGGTTGTTTATGTGTTGTGCGATTGCAGCCATTTAATAAATCTTGGCTTGGTTGGTATATAAAATTCAGCGAATATGGATAATCTCTATATGCCATGTGGCCTTCAATCTGGTTTATATGTTGTCTGTGATCATTAAACCAAGAGCTGCTTAATTATGATTTGTGAAGGAAGACAAAATTGATTCAGTTCTCCAAACACTGTCAGAACTCAGAGTTTATAAGCTACAGTGGCTAAGCTCTACAGCCCAATAAGCCCAAATCAAAGAAATCATGTATTGGCTTGGTGGCATACAAAGCACTAAGGACCAATAGGCTGGCATCTTCTCTGTATCTTTGGATGTTGGATTTTTTTCCGAGCCAATATTTGCTCTGTTTCTGTTGTTCCTGGTGACTGGCCATTAAGAACATTTCTTGGACTTGTTTTGCGGTGAATCAAAGGTTTTTATTGAACTTTTTTGGAGAGACACTTCAAAGTTTCATTTGCAACTAACCTCTAGGTGGTGATATCTACCAGAAGCCTCCTTAATGTTTTGGCAGCAACCAAATAATTCTTGTGGACATATCTGTGTTTATAGTCTCATTTGCCTCTGAGTCAGGTCTCACCTCCTCCGCAAATCTTCCACAGACACTATAGTAAATTTAATAGTCTCCTTCAGTGGGCAGGTGTTGACATATCAAACATTGATAAATTATTGGGAACATAGACACTCTTTGTAATATTGTTTGAGGGAGGATTTTATACAGTAACTGTTACACTAAAGTTGCATTGGAAAGGTATACAATTTTTTTTACAAGTATATGTGTAGCGCAGATGGGAATAATTCCTAATATCAGTGCTAAATTTCTCTAATTAGCATAGCTGAATGAGTTACTTTGTCTGTAAATTTAGCAGCTGTGGTGTAGCACTGTTAAGTACAAATGACACGAAGCATTTGAACTTTCTGTAAAAGTAGTCCTTGATTTGTGTCCACAATTGGAACCAAAATTTCCATTGTTAAGTGAGTTGTGCTTGATTTTACAGCTGTGATTGGTAAGCGAATCACAGCAGTTGTTAAGTGAATCACATGGTTGTTAAGCAAATCTGGCTTCCTCCATTGACTTGGCTTCTTGGAAACTGGTTGGGAAGCTCGCAAATGATGATCCCATGAATCCAGGACACTGCCACCATACATGATAGTTGCCAAGCATCCTTTGATTATATAATGTGGGGATGCTGCAATGGTCGTAAGTGTGAGGATTGGTCAAAAGTCACTTTTTCCAGTGCCGTTATAACTTCAAATGGCAGATAAACCAATGGTCGTAAGTCCAGGACTACCTGATATCTAAGCTGAAGTCACGCTGAAGCTTCAGTACCCTGGACAGCACCAGGTCTAAAATTGTGGAAGGGTGGAGATGAACTGGCTAATTCAGCCAGACAACCTTGAGTTTAATTCTGACTTCAGTTATTCTTCTTTTTCATATTTTGAATGGCTCAAGCCTGGCTTGGATTTCAAATGTTTTCTTCCCGGGTATGGGCACTAGGAAGAAATCTTCCTTGGTAATCTTGCAGGTCAGCAAACAGATGATTGTGCTGTAGATTGTGCAGTTTTGACTAGGGTTGTGGCTCCAGCTAGAAACCAGGAGACTGAATTCTAGTCCTGCCTTAGGCATGAAAGCTGGCTGGGTGACACTAACCCAATCACCAGGAGATGGTGACTTCTAGACTTGCTTTAGGCATCAAAGCTGGCTGGGTGACACTAACCCAATCACCAGGAGATGGTGACTTCTAGACTTGCTTTAGGCATCAAAACTAGTGGACTAATCTGGATCGAGTCACTGTCTCTCAGCCTAACTCACTTCTCAGGATTGTTGTTGTGGGAAAAGTAGCAATAGCGATAGCACTTTGACGTAGATACTGCTTCACAGTGTTTTATGGCCCTCTCTAAGCTATTTGCAGAGTCAGCTTTATTGCCTCCAACAATCTGGGTCCTCATTTTACCCACCTCGGGAAGCTGGAAGGCTGAGTCCACCTTGAGCCAGTCAGGATCAAACTCCTGGCAGTGGGCAGAGTTAGCCTACAATATAGCATTCTAACCACTGTGCTCACAGTAGGTGAAGGAGGCTGTATTGGATATGTTCTCTGCCTTGAGTAATTTGTAAACATAATAAAGGTGGGAAATAAATAAATACAGATAGTCCTCAATTTACAATAGTTCGTTTAGTGAGTGTTTGAAGTTGCAACGGCATTGAAAAAGGTGACTTAGGACTGTTTTTCACACTTATGACCTTTGCAGTATCCCCATGATGATGCAAATACTTGCATGACTAGTCTAGTGAAGAGAAGGACAGGGGACAAAGGATAGCAGTGTTCCAATATTTGAGGGGTTGCCACAGAGAGGAGGAAGGGGTCAAGCTATTTTCTAAAGCGCCTGTAGGCCAAACAAGGAACAATGGATGGAAACTGAGCAAGGAGAGATTCAACCTGGAAATAAGGAGGAATGAGTGAGAACGATCAACCCATGGAACAGAAGTTGCCTTCAGAAATTGTGGGAGCTTCATCCCTGGAGGCTTTCAAGAAGAGACTGGACCGCCAACGGTCAGAAATGGTGTAGGGTCTCCTGCTTGGGCGGGGGGGTTGGACTAGATGACCTATAAGGTCCCTTCCCACTCTGTTATTCTGTCCTGTTCTAATTCACAGTTCTGCAAAAAGTACCAGAGGCACCTGTGATTCTGGGAAAGTCGAAATGTATCATCCCCTGTTAGTTTCTGGTTTAGGTTAACAGCAAATTAAAAAAAGGGGAGGAAAACAGCACCCTTGTAGCTTTTAAGAACATAATTAACATATAAATTAAATAATACAGGTGTGAGAATGCAACCTTATCCAATGCCTGGAGAGATGAAAATAGGATCTGTTAACTGTTCACTGATCCTCCACCCCAATTTTGCATTTAAATACAAATCCCTTTTTTTTAAAAAAGAAGGCTTCAACAGGAATAAGGTTCCTTAGAAAACGCTTTAAAAAAAAAACGCTCCACAGATCTACAGAGTTTGAATAAAACTGTTTTGTCAGCAAACAAGAGTTTTCCCTACCCTCCTGGGACCTTGTACTATAACTCGCATAATTTCAAGCCAGGGTGGCTATCGAAGAATCAGAAAAAAAGCATGCGGAAATAAAGGGCAGGGTTTTATTTCTTTATTCACATCTTGCCTTTATTGTTTTAATAAATAACTTAAGGTACTAAACCTATGTAATACTCCTTTCTCCAACTATCTTTTATCGTACAACAACCTCGTGAAATCAGGTGGACTCAGAGAAAAGGATTGGCCCAAAGCCACCCAGCCGGTTTTCGTGTCTAAGGTAGTACTAGAACTCACCGTCTCCTGGTGATTGGCCCAAAGCCACCCAGCTAGCTTTCATGCCTAAGATGGTACTAGAACTCACAGTCTCCTGGTGATTGGCCCAAAGCCACCCAGCTAACTTTCATGCCTAAGATGGTACTAGAACTCACCGTCTCCTGGTGATTGGCCCAAAGCCACCCAGCTGGCTTTCATGCCTAAGATGGTACTAGAACTCACTATCTCCTGGTGATTGGCCCAAAGCCACCCAGCCGGCTTTCATGCCTAAGGTGCTACTAGAACTCACCATGTCCTGGTGTTTGGCCCAAAGCCACTTAGCTGGCTTTCGTGTCTAATGTGTCTTAATTTCATGTCTGTTTTCTAGCCTGGTGTCTTCCCCACTAGATCAAACCGGCTCTTTTTGCAAAGTTTTCCCCAAATCTTCTCTCTTCCCCCATGTTGCTTGTAACTGGATAACATTTCATCACTGAAAGTGAACAGCATGGAACACTTTCTCGTGGCGCCTGGTGCTCAGAAGGCCACCAAGTGTGCTCTGAATCCCCAAGTTCAGGATTTCATGAATAGTAATGGTTCACACTCCACGGAACAGAAACTCTGCTAAACGCTTTTCTACTGTCCTTATCAGAGCAGCCTTAAGTGCTTACTTGTATTGAAAGAAAAGAAATAACACAGAACACAGAAGAACAGGGTTGGAAAGGGACCTTGAAGGTAATCTAGACTAAGTCTCTGCCCAAGGAGAAGACAATATACCATTTGAGACCAATGGATGTCCAATCTCTTCTTCAGAACTTCCAGTGATGGGGCACCCACAATTTCTGAAGGCAAACTGTTCCACTGTTTAATTGTTCCCAGAGTCAAATAGTTTCTCCTTAGTTCTGCATTGGATCTCTAATGATCTTCCACCCATTACTTCTTCTCCAGAATAGAATGCAGTGTAGCAGAGTTGGAAGGGACCTTGGAGGTCCTCTAGTCCAACCCTCAGCTTAAGCAGGAGTCCCTGCACCATCCTGGACCAACTGTTGTCCAATCAGGAAGTTTCTCTTTAATTCAAGGTTGGTTCTGTCTATGAGTTCCAGCTTCCTGATGCCTGCTCAGAAACTTGGAGAGAAGGGATATCCCAGTCTTCCTGGACAGCTACTAATTAAGGCTATTTCCAATTCTGGATGTGATACAGCCCAGGGGTGGGATTCTACCAGTTCGTACCTATTCGCTAGAACCGGTTGTTAACATTCTAAGCAGTTCGGAGAACCGGTTGTTAGAAGAAATTACTGGCCTAATCCTGTAAGGAAGGCAGGAAGGAAACATTCTGGTGTTGCTTACAGAAATTCCCTCTCCATTAACCCTTATTACATACTTCCTGTCTCAGGAACGTCTCTGGAGTTTTTTCCCCTCCTTTGCTGGTACTTTGCTTGTGTGGAATGACCGTTCAAAGTTACAATGGCACTGAAAAAAGTGACTTATGACCATTTTTCACACTTAGGACCTTTGCAGCATCCCCACAGTCATGAGAGGCCAGGCGAGGAGATGCGTGGCTCGATGTGAGTGATGTTGAGTTGGCCACACCCGGCCAATAACATGACCACCAAGCCATGTCCACCCAGTCACATGACCACCAAGACATGCCCACCACCTAAGCCACGCCCACAGAACTGGTTGTTAAAAAATTTGAATCCCACCCCGATACAGCCCCGTTAACATCGATAGCAATTGATAACTCCATCATCCTTAAATCCCAGATTTAATCCTGCTTACATATCCAAAGGGGTTGTTGTTATTGTTGTTTTAAAAATCAAATGCGCCGAAGTTTCAATCATTCTCTATTGACCCTGCTTTTGGAAGGGAGCAGGTCATAAAATGACCACGTCTGTGATATCCGTGCTTATGTTAAAAGATGCTTTCGCTGTTTTTGTTTTGTTTTAAAGCAAATTGTTCATAATTAATATTATAGCTGCGCTAAAGCAGTAGGAGGCGATGAAAGGAAAGATTGCTCGTCTCGGCACAAATCGGCCAGCGCTCCAGTTTGTTTTTCATAATTTGGAAACGATTATTGCAGGATGTTTCTTCCCCATCCACCCCCCCCCCACAAAAAAAAACTAAGATCATTTTTAAAGGAGCATAAAAGCAGACTTGCAGCTGTGTCAAAATGTAATTTGTGCCTGGTTTGTTTGGTTTTTCCTTGCTCGCCACTTTAGAAGAGACCCTTAGAAAACCAATTCACCTGGGTTTTCTTTTGGAGAAGCCACAAAACACTTCCAGGGAGAGGGGGAGAATGGGAGGAGGGGGTAAACCCTACTCCTCTTTTCTCCTTAGTTAGACTCCTTTGCTTTTTTTAATTTTTGTTAACATTCCCGTCCCTTTCATAAAAAGCCTTGTAACTGGACTGTGTTGGGTGACTATCTTCCTAAGGGAGATTTGTTTATTAGTATGCAGCCTTTACTACTTTTACAAATAACTCAAGGCAGCAAACATATACAAACAGCTTCCTCCTCTTATTTTCTCCACACAACAGCCCTGTGAAGTGGGTTGGGATGAGAGAAAAGGACTGGCCCAAGGCCACCCAGCTGGCTTGCATGCTCTAAGCCAGGATTAGAACTCACAGTCTCCTAGTGATTGACCCAAAGTCACCCAGGGAAGGTATTCAACCCGCCTTCTTCCTGTTATTTTCCACACAACAACAGCCCTGTGAGGTGGGTTGGGATGAGAGAAAAGGACAGCCCCAAGGCCACCCAGCTGGCTTGCACGCCTAAGGCAGGACTAGAATTCATACTCTCCTAGTGATTAGCCCAAATTCACCCAGGCAACTTTCATGCCTCAGGTAGGACAAGAACTCACAGTCTCCTGGTGAGTAGGCCAGATTCATCCCGGCAACTGTCATGCCTAAGGAGGGACTTGAACTCACAATCTCCTGGTGATTGGCCTAAGGTCACCCAGCTGGTTTTCATGGCTAAAGTGGGACTAGAACTCCCAGTCTCCAGCTTCCTAGCCTTAATATCTAGACCAAGCTGGGTGGATACTTGGGTGAGCTCTGAATTGGTCCTCACTTTTGATGTGAGGAAGGAGCTTGTCCTCATTTTTGTGAGCCCTCCCCCCAAGATAATTCCCCTTGTGTCAGATATGCAATGTAGAGATTTAAAGACTTTAGAATGCACCTTTGCAATCCATGGATATAAACAGGTAGATAAAGTTCTCCTGTTTTCAACATAACTTGGCACATGACCTGGTGGGCCGCAATCTCAGAACCAACTTTGACACGGAATATGCTACTGCAGATGTATAAAAAGCAAACGACAGCGGAGCTGCTGCTGCTGCTACAGAATGATGGGGACGTTAGCATTATGTAATTGCTTATTTCTGAAAAGTCCTTGAAAATCACTGCAGATGAGCCGGGGAATCTTCCTGCCCAGATTCCTGTTTATCATTTGCATAAGTTAAATAATGAGAGCTCTTTGTGAAATAAAATCGGCTTTAAGCACCCTAAAGTCAGGGCGGTGAAGCCCAGAGAACTAGAACGAAGAAATGCGTATGAAACTCAAGAAGAGAATCAAAGTTAAGCCTGGACCGTTCACCCTCCCTAGTCTTCTCATCCAGGAGTGACTTAACAGTTATCCTAGATCAGTTTGTCTTCAGCCTGAGTGTGAAGATTGTCCTGAAAGATGCTCCAAACTATAATTTGATAGGCTTCCATATGGAGTAGAAACTTGAACATCCTGTTTTAGGATGAAGCATTCTCCATAGAACCATAGAGTTGGAAGGGGCCTTGAAGGTCATCTAGTCCAGGGGTCTCCAGCCTTGGCAACTTTAAGACTTGTGGACTTCAACTCCCAGGATTCCTCAGCCAGCTTTGCTAGACTTCAACTCTATGCCTGCTTACTCTTGTAATCCCTTCCTCTGCAATCCTCTGCAATCTCTCCATTCTAGGGGGTAAGAGAAAACAAAACAAAACAACAACAGGAATGGTTGAACAGAGAATTCTGGGAGTTGGAGTCCACAAGTCTTAAAGTTGCCAAGGTTAGAGACCCCTGATCTAGTCCAACTTCCTGGTTGAGCAAAAGACCCTATGCCATTTCAGACAAATGGCTGTCCAGGCTCTATTTGAAAGCCTCCAGTGATGCTTCTATTTTAATTTTTAAGTGATGGGAGCAAAAATTCACAAGAAAAATAACCCTCTTCTAGATGGGACTTTAATTATTATTTTTTCCAGTGGGTGAAAGCCATCACATGTTGACATCCTGGCTTGCTCTGAGAACATTAGATGGGATAAATAATATGAACACACAGAGTACAGGAAAAGGGGTATGGATTTGATCCCAAGTCAGGGAAAATTTAAGACACTCCTGGATCCAAATTGCGTGAATTTGGATGTTCTCTGCAGCCTCACTCATATTTGGAATCCCCCTAACTAGTTGACTGTAACTAGCTGCTAAATACAAGTTCACAGGGCAAAAATAAACCTTAAGATATACCAACAATAGGGCAGCAAAAATGTATTTGTGGTAAGCTACCCAAACATATCCTGCAAACTTTTGGCTAATGTTTGTTGAAAATCTATGTTGTTTTTGACTGTGGCGAGCCTCCCAGATTTAGTTGGGCAACATCAACACCAAATAAATAAAAATAAAACAAGAATACATCTTATCGTGGTTTTGTTTTACTTAATGGCTAAAGTCACCGAGCCAAAATATCCAGTGAATGAAAAGAGAACATTTCCAAATCCCTATCGAACTTTCCCCCTAGTTTGGTTAAAGCAGGGGTTGGAATTATGGAGAGCATTTTAATGTCGTTTAATTTTCCCTGCTGTGGCTGAATTGCCAGATTTTTTTAAAGATGAATTTATTTTTTATTGGTGCATCTTTATTGCTTGAAAATCACCCCTGTAATTTGCATTGCCATGTTTTATTGCTCTTTGAAACCTAAGCGCCTTCGTTTAGATGTAAATTGTCATCAGATTACTACCGTTCCCATTTTCACCCCCCATAGATATCCGTATATTTTATTCGGTGAGTATCGTGGCTTCTTTGTGTGTGGCTCATTAGGGGAATTGGCTGTCCCTGCTGTTAAGCAGAGAACAAACAGTTGAAGCTTAATGCGGAATGAGACTGGAATCTAAGCCAGAGGAACCGGCACAAGGGACAGGTGATAAACCTCAGTCATTTTCGGTCTTCTGGCGTGGAAAATAAACAAGGAGGGAAGAACGGTATCTTGAAGCGCTCCGTCTCTTATCAAACTGAATGCCCATAACGTTAGTTGCCTCTTGTCTGCTTTCCTACAAGTGGATCGGTGAGGATTAGCTAAGTCAGACCTTGCTACTACTACCTCAAGTCATACGTGACTTCCTTGGCTCAGAATTGGGGATTCTGTTTTGAAAATTAGAAGCGAAGAGTTTCTCTGGCATTGAGTGGGAGAGATGATGTCCATGGAAGGGAGCTGGTGTGATGGATTACAGCGAAGCGGCAATTCCCCAGGAAGAAAGGAGCATATTTTGGAAAAGTTGAGGGGGGGTGACATAAGAGACAGAGGAAGAGAATCTGGAGAACCACTCCCTAGAATCTCCCAGGGTATACAGCAGGGGTCCCCAACCACCGGGCCGCGGACCGGTACCGGTCCTTGGAACATTTCCTACCGGGCTGCCGGTTTGCTGGGTGCCGCCATCTTGTTTGACAAGAAAGTGCTTCCGGGTGAGCTTTTCTGGTTGGAAAGCAGCGTTTGGGTCCTGAAGGAATCCTCGCGCCTTAGTTTCATCGAAGGGGGGGGGCCTCGAACGAAACTAAGGCGCGAGGATTCCTTCAGCACCCAAGGCAAGGCGAGACGAGCGACCGTCCCAAAGCTGTCCCGAGCGAAGCCCATCGACAAAGGTACAAAGGAGGAGTTGAAGGTGGCGGGGAGAAGCGGGGGACGGCTGGCTGGCCAGTCGCTCGGCTCGCCTTGCCTTGTCATGGGTGCTGATGCCGGTACTGGGCTGCGGATCATTTTGTGATGCCGGTACCGGGCCGTGGCACAAGAAAGGTTGGGGGCCACTGGTATACAGTATACAGTACAGAATAAGAGTAATATAGATTTAGACTGGCAAGATTCTGTATGTTTGTCTGTCTACAAATTAAGAACTGAATGATGGCTGAATTGCTCTTTGTCATTCTTGGACTTAGCCTGACACTGCACAAATCTGACCCTTCTTTGGTTTTAAGGCTGTTTAACAGATTGCCAGCAAAGGCATCATCCATCATCCTGTTATTTATCCATTATTAATGCTGCATCAGTCAGTATTTCCTTCCTTCCTTCCTTCCTTCCTTCCTTCCTTCCTTCCTTCCTTCCTTCCTTCCTTCCTTCCTTCCTTCCTTCCTTCCTTCCTTCCTCCCTCCCTCCCTCCCTCCCTCCCTCTCTCCCTTCCTTCCTTCCTTCCTTCTCAACCTTTCTTTCTTTCCTTCTTTCTCAACTACTTGTCTGCCCACTCTGGGCTTTGCCTCTTGAAAAATGTTCTCAGCCCAAAAGAAGGAAATGCTCATAGAATCTTCAGTCCTTATTCCAGAGAGGAGGGTCTCTGGATTGCCATCTACAATGCCAGGGTCCTGGGAACCGAATCTGCTCCACACAATGAGTTTCACTTGCCAGCTCCTTGTTATGAAGATAAATGAGGGATGAGACGAAACGATGAAGGGCAGAGAAGAGCCAGTTGCTGAGGCTGAGCTTTTTTGGGACAGGAGGTCTGTATCATAATTTGCGAGGCAGTTCTGTAGTAGACAAGGGATAGAGGTGACATCTACAGTACCTTGACAAGGAGTTTGCTTTCTCTACCTGTAATGTAATTTCGAGTCTTTTGCTGCTGAGTAGTAACTGTGTCAGGTGGGGTGGCTATTATTAAGCAAGCAGTAGCCCTCAAGCTTTGAAAAATCAAGACATCAAAGAGAGGATTTTATTTCAAATCCAATTTCAACAAGAAATCAGAGCAAATTTTGAAGTAGGGATTAAGATACTGGCCTAGAAACCAGGAGACAGTGAGTTCTAGTCTTGCCTTAGGCCAGCTGGGTGATTTGGGGCTAATCATACGAAGACTATGAGTTCTAATCCCGTCTTAGCCATGAAAGCCAGCTGGGATGATTTGGGGCCTATCATCAGGAAACTATGAGTTCTAGTCCCGCTTTAGGCAGGAAAATTGGTTGGATAACTTTACACTAATCATCAGATGAGTTCTAGCCCCGCCTCAGGCAGGAAAATTGGTTGGGTGACTTTAGTCCCGCCTTAGGCAGGAAAATTGGTTGGGTGACTTTACGCCAATCATCAGGTGAGTTCTAGTCCCATCTTAGGTATAAAATCCAACTGGGTGACTTTGGACTGGTCCTTCTCACTCAGCTCAACCCACCTCTCAGGTGTTGTAAAAAAAATAAATAGGGAGAATGGAAGGAGTGTTATGCATCTTCACCGCCTTGAGTTACTTATAAAGCAATAAAGGCAGGATGAAAAATCAAATCAATAAACAAGGCTGTTTGAGAGAATTTTCTGAAGGCCATCACAGAGAGCCGTAAGAGAGCTCAAAAATATATCAGCAACTAGAATGACAGTTGCAGAAAAATACGTTGTTTGCTACCACTGTTCCCCTGTTCTGGGCATATGCCTATTCTCAGAAATAATGTATTTAATTGTGGCATTTAACCATCATGGCTTGTTTTCGTCAATCTCTCTGTAACATGTGTAAGACCAATTACTGCAATATAATGAGGCCGGTAAACGAGGTGGCTCATTTGGCTGCTGTGTGCTAAAAATTGGTTTAAGCAGGGCCAGGAAGGAATAACTGTGGCTTAGTGGAAAGATACTTAATTTTCCTGGTGAAAGTCAAAAGAGTTCAATTCTGTACTTTTTTTTTACAGCAGAGAAGCAGATAGTAAATGAAGGAAAAGATGATATATTTTTTTTTGCAAGACTCCCAGGAGCTGCTTCTGGATGAGAAAAGACAACAGTGGATTAACTAGACAAATAGGCAATGCTTTATTTGCCCTTTATAGTCTCAAGAGTTTCAGACCATGCTTCTAATAGAAAAATGATGCAATTAGAGGACATTAGTATTACAAATGATACCATGATGGATTTGCACAGTGGACAGGCCCATCCTGTGGTTTGCATTTGGCTTTGCATAATGTTCAGACTTGGGTCTGTGAATATGCAATATTTTGCTTTATGAATTAAGTTTCAGTATGTTGCCGGTTTGCCAGTTGCCTATAGGAGAAGAGCAGGCAGAGCTGGGGGGAGGCGGAGTTAAGCGAGTCATCAGCCTAGAGTCATTACGTTCTCACAAATGGGAGGAAATGTATCCTTAGTTCTAGGTTGGTTCTCTCCTTGATTGGTTTCCATCCGTTGCTTCTTATTCTGCCTTCAGGTACTTTGGAGAATAGATTGACTCTCTCTTCTTGGGGGCAACCCCTCAAATATTGGAAGACTGCTATCCTGTTTCCCCTTCTCTTTGTTAGACTAGACATTACCCAGTTCCTGTTTTAGTTGCCTTTTCCCCCCTCCTAATCAGGTTTTTAAACACAAATCCTGTCTTTTTTTTAAAAAAAATGTACTTCACTACTGAGAAAATCATAGTGCTGGTGAATTACAGAGTTCAGTGTTGCATATTAAGCCATAACCTGTTGTTAAGTAATTAAGGATCCCAATACACGGTAATTTAATTTTTAAGAGACAGTAGAAATATTTATTCATTTCTCATGTAAGGCACTCAGGGTTTTACCTGGTTCTTTCTTTCTTTCTTTCTTTCTTTCTTTCTTTCTTTCTTTCTTTCTTTCTTTCTTTCTTTCTTTCTTTCTTTCTTAAAAAAGACAAACCCAAAAAGAATGAGCATCATTTTAAAATTATGCTTTTTTAAAAAAATGAGCTTAGCCTTGGACCTCTATCCCGATAAAATTAAATATTGGAAAGCTTAGTACATTTCTTTTATCTCAAAGTAATAAAGTAGTTGAGATCATCTTCATTACCTCCAACAGAAATTACTAATTCTAAGTGGAGATATTATTTCAGATTGCAGCTCTGTGCTGGTTGACCTAGGAACAAGGCCCATTGTGTTCAATGAGACATCTCTGCATAAATTTAAAAGTTGCAATATATTTTTTTATAGCTGAATTAACTTGGAAAATACTGAGCATGGGTTGGAACTCGGGAGAAAAAGACAGATTGTCTGAAGCTGGTATGATTTATTGATTTATATATTAACAGAATATCACAGTACCAGATATGGAAGGGACCTTGTAGGTCATCTAGTCCAACCCCCCACCCAAGCAGGAGAGCCTATATCATTCCAGACAAATGGCTGTCCAATTTCTTCTTAAAAGCCTCCAGAGATGGAGCACCCACAACTTCTGAAGGGACACCTTTCCACTGATTAATTGTTCTAACGGTCAGGACATTTTTCCTTAGTTCTGGGTTTGATTCCTCTTTAATTAGTTTGCATCCATTGTTTCTTGTCGTGCCTTCAACTGCTTTGGAGAATAGCTTGACTCCCTCTTCTTTGTGGCAGCCCCTCAAATATTGGAAGACTGCTCTCATGTCTCCCCTGGTCCTTGTTCTCGATAGATGGGCCATGCCCAATTCCTGTAACCGTTCATCGTATGTTTTAGCCTCCAGTCCCCTAATCATCTTGGTTGCTCTTCTCTGCACTTTTTCTAGAGCCTCAACATCTTTGATATATTGTGGTGACCAAAACTGGATGCAGTACTCCAAGTGCGGTCTTACAAAGGCTTTATAAAGCAGTACTAACACTTCGTGTGATTTTTATTCTGTCCTTCTGTTAATACGGCCTGGGACTGCGTTGGCTTTTTTGGCTGCTGCTACATACCGCTGGCTCATATTTAAGTGATTGTGCACTAAGACTCCAAGATCCCTCTCACAGTTACTGCTGTTGAGTCAGGTTTCATCTAATCTGTACCTGTACAGATTCATCAGTGACGGGAAATCCTTTGTGGACTTTTTGCAGAAAAGAGGGATGGCAAATGAACTTGTGATTTCTGGAATCGATGATAAGAAAAGCTAGAATATGGAAAGAAAGAGACTATGGAGTAATCTTAGCGAAAGAGGATAAAATAGAAATGCATTTGTATTTATTTTCTGCAATGTCTATTCATTTATTTCTTTCCCCTTCTTTTTTCTTTAAATTTATATTATTATTTTCTCCTTTGTTAGAATTTTCTTTAATAAAATATTAACTGAAAAACAACGTAGGAACATGATTTCGACTGGAATTAGCTTAGCAACGAGGGCACTGACATATTAAAAGAATGCAAGGATGTTTCACAGTTTAGGGAGAGAGTAATGTTGGCTTAGGTAATCTGTTCCTAATTGACAAACATAAGCATGAATTATGAAGTGATAATTAGATTTTTAAAAAAGGGAGAAAGAACATATCTAGGAAATAATTTGGCTCTTTGAAATGGAAAACTCCTCCCCTCAGATTTTATAGGCAATTAGTTTTATAAATCTTGGCAGGGAAATGCAGTTTGATAGGGGAATGGTATGTGAGCATTCCTCTTGTGATACCACTCTAACTTGTTGAAACGTGAAATAGATGATGTTTTAGTAAAACAAGGAAGGAAATACCCTCCCTGCCACAGAAAGTAATTTAAAATAAATATTAGGCTTCTAAGACCTGAAGAGACACAGCACTAAACACCAGACACTAAAAAGAAAAAGAAAAAAAAATCTAACTGTCTGACCACCGATTAGCTAATCGTTTAGCTAAAACAATTACTTTAGTAGTCTTTTTAAAATATACAGAGCAATCGGTCATATTGCACTTTTAAAAAGGGGATAGATAAGATAGCTGTAAAAACAGAAGGAGAGTATTAATAATGAAGAAACCTGGCCCTTAGAAAGTTCCAGGTGGTTAAGTTTGCAATAAATCTAAAGAAAGCTGAAACATTATAGATTAACAGAGTTGGAAGGGACCTTGTAGGTCATGTAGCCCAACCCCCAGCCCAAGCAGGAGATCCTACACCAGTCTCTTCTTGAAAGCCTCCAGGGATGAAGCTCCCACAACTTCCGAGGGCAACTTCTGTTCCATGGGTTGATTGCTCTCACTGTCAGAAAATTCCTCCTTATTTCTAAGTTGAATCTCTCCTTGATAAGTTTCAATCCGTTATTCCTTGTCTGGCCTTCGGGTGCCTTGGGAAACAGTGAGTTTTGCTCCATTTAGCCACCGTCCTTGCTGCCCAGTTATTAAGTGAATCACTACAAGTTGAGAAGTCACGCAGTCGTTAAATAAATCTGGCTTTTCCCCCATTGACTTTGCTTGTCAGAAGGGGATCGTGTGACCCCCAGGGACTCTGCAACCGTCATAAATAGGAGTCGGTTGCCAAGCATCCAATGTAAATCATATGACTGCGGGGATGCGGCAGCGGTTGTAAGTGTGAAAAATGGCCGTAAGTCACTTTTGTATGTAATTGTATTATGCCAAAGATATGACATTTCATGTTCAAGCCAAAAGTTTGACATTTTTACAGAGCACAAAACAATCTTGTTTTTATGGTTATATAATATTTCAGTAATATTCCAGTAATACTGCAATATTACTTGTAGAAAATACAGGTGGAAAATGGATAATGGAACAGGGATTACAAATAGTAAATGAATCTATTATGAGAAATCTAATAGAAAAAGTGCATGAGGGTACACATTGGGGAACACAAGCAATTGTAGACTTTGTTAAAAGGAAATGTATTTGTAGAGGTATGTATACAATAGCTATGCAAGTAGGTAGGAAATGTATACATTGTGTAAGAATAAATAAGAAAATAATGCGTGAACAACTGGTGGGAGGAAGAGATTTGGCCATTCCAGAGAATACAGGTAGATTATACGGAAATGCCAGCAGTGGCAACTTTGAAGTATTTGTTGGTGATAGTTGATCATTTGACTGGATGGGTAGAACTGTGAGCGCTGTGTGTAAAATATGTAAACCCAGTCACTGCACTGTCCACAAAAAATGCTGGTTGTTAAAGGAAAAACTGAAAATAATACATATACAAAAAAAGAAAGAAAGAAAGAAAGAAAGAAAGAAAAATGGTCGTAAGTTACATTTTTCAGTGCCATTATAAGTTCGAACAGTCTTTAAATGAATGGTAATAAGTCAAGAATTTCCTGTAAAGCAATTCCTTACCTTTTTAATGGTCCCCTCGCCTCTTATCCGTAGATACTTCTCCTAGTATGATTTGATTGCTTATTGTACCCTATGACTATCATTAAGTGTTGTACCTTATGATTCTTGACTCTTGATGAATGTATCTTTTCTTTTATGTATACTGAGAGCATTTGCACCAAGACAAATTCCTTGTGTGTCCAATCACACTTGGCCAATAAAAAAAGAATTCTAATTCTAATTGTTTATGCATAAATAAAAGTATTTTAATCTATTTTTCCAGTTCGGATCCCATTTGGGCAAAAGTATAGATCTCGACAACTTTACAGCTAGCACTTGTTGTTACATTACAGTCACAACAGTCCTGGCGGTTGAAATACTCCCATTTATTAAGACCTTAAAACTTACCACGCTTGGTAAATATCATACCTAAAGGCTGCCTCTTCACATATCTATGTTCTTCTGGGACAAAGCTGGCTTTTTAAATTTCCATCCTCGTGGGATCCAGGTGGTTGAGAAAATGATTTATAAGCCTTCAGATACAAAAGATTGAAAACCACGGCGCAAGAGTGCAGGAATCTTTCTGAGAAAATGATGTTCATCCATAATAATTTGGAGTAGCTTTGGGCAACAGGGTGCTGCTTAAAAGAGATGCCGAAACTTACAACCATGCAACATGGATGGGGCTACACATGCAATAACATAGGGCCTTTTAACCTTTCAGCTCCACTGTGTTGCCCACAACCATCTTACGTTCCATCCTTCCTCGTTTCCTCCCCCACCCCCCCGGAAGAGAACCGCATCTGTAAACCGGCCGAGTTGTGGCAGAGATCTTCGTGTTTTGTTCAGGCTCAAAATTAATAGCGCAGACCTTTCTGACAGCTGCATTTAGCCATCGGGGAATTTAAGCTGTCAAGTGAGGAGAAATTTGGAAGCACTTATACTTACCATAAAATAATGATTTCCCGAATCTCAACGGTCCTTGTAGAAAAAAACAAAATCCAAATCACTAATAATTTGAAGTCGATTAAAGCACAGATTTCTTCCATCATCAACCGCTAATTTAGGGTGTGCTTCTAATATTTATCCTGCTTGGAATCAGTGGTTTCATGATTATCAGTATTTCAATCAATCAATCAGAATAGAGCTGGAAGGGACCTTGGAGGTCATCTAGTCCAGCCCCCTGCTCAGGCAGGAGACCCTATACCATTTCAGACAAGGGACTGTCTGGTCTCATCTTAAAAACCTCCACCCACAACTTCTGGTGGCAGGCTGTTCCACTGGTTAATTGTCCTCACCGTTAGGAAGTTTCTCCTTAATTCCAGGTTGCTTCTCTCCTTGATTAGTTTCCATCATTTCTTGTCTTGCGGTCTGGTGCTTTGGAAAATAAGTTGAGCCCTTCCTCTTTGTGTGGCAGCCTCTCAAAAAACTGGAAGACTGCTATCATGAGCCATAGCGACGCAGTGGTTAACGAGTACAGTACTGCAGGCTACTTCTGCTGACTGCCGACTGCCTGCAATTTGGCAGATTGAATCTCTCCAGGCTCAAGGTTGACTCAATCTTCCTTCCTAGGTCGGTAAAATGAGGAGCCAGATTGTTGGGGGCAAGAGGCTGACTCTGTGAACGGCTCAGAGAGGGCTGTAAAGCACTATGAAGCAATATATAAGTCTGCTATTGCTATCATATCCCTTTTAGTCCTGTTTTACTCTAGACTGGCCAAACCCAACTGTTCTTCATATGTTTTAATCTCCAGGCCTTTATAATCATCTTAGTTGCTCTTCTCTGCCCATTTTTATTTTTTTTTTGGTTTTGTTTCAACCAACACCCGGTGGTAAGCCGTACCATGTTGCTTGATAGTTTGATTTTGCATACTGTGTGAACTTATCTCTTAGGAGTCACTTAATCTCTTTGAATCAGACAATGGCACAATAACTTGTTCCCAAAATCACGGTTTTAAAATCTTGCATTGATTTCAAGAAGATTCTTTCAGAATTGAGAGCAGAGATGGGGATAATTGAATCCATTGTTGCTGAAACGTACCTTTCAATGATAGTATCAAGAATGAATGTATCCTACATAGATCCTTCACTGGCCTTATTCCCAAATAGGACAAGAGATTACGTATGTCACATATCTTCTTCAATACGTACACTAAATATCTTACTTTGGCTTTTACGTTAAGCGTGCAGTTAAATTGAATTCACTGATGGTAAACCTAATTGCACTTGTCTTACAGATAATCCTTGATTTACAACCATAATTGAACCCAAATGTTGCATTGCTAAGGGAGACAATTGTTAAGCCAGTTTCTCCCATTTTATGACCTTTCTTGCCACTGTTGTTAAGGGAATCCCTGCAGTTGTTCCATTAGTAACAGGGTTGTTAGGTGAATCTAGCTTCCCCATGGACTTGGCTTGTCAGAAGGTTGCAAAAGGAGATCACTGTTGTGGTTTGATGACAGCTGGTGCAAACGGCAGCGGAATCGGACAGTGGGGAAGAACGGGGACCAGTCCAGGAGTGTGGAGAGGACTTGGATGAGGATCCTGCATCCGATGCAGAGATGGGGCCAGGACCATCTGGGAGTGGGGTGCTGCCTCCGGAGCCTCCAGAATCTGGCAGCAGCGAGGCAGAGGAACAAGGGGAGCCTGTTCCCAGTGAGCGTGTATGCACAGAGCTGCTAGAAGGCAAGAGCAGCTGAGACAAAACGGGCAACTCAGGAGTAAGGCTGGGAGGTAATTGCCCCTCCCATAAGGGATAAAAGTCAGGCCAAGATAACAAAACCCTTGCAGGAAGCAAAGTAGTTCGATCAATTCCGAGTCATCCTTGAAGCTCTATGTTCTTTGGTTGGTTTTTCTTGTACTTCGGTTGGTTTCTTTTCTAGTTCATGTCATACTTCTGTTTTTGGCAGCACTTCACAGAACAGAAAGGTGGGTGCTTATCTCGGGGAAGTGTTTGAAAGGTGGGTGCTTATCTCAGGGGACTGTTTGAGATTAATTCTGGCTGGGAATGAAAACAATTCCCAGCGTTGCAATAAAATAGGTTTTGTTTTGAAAACAAGTTTGTGAATAACTACGGTTTACAAAGCCTGGGTCAGAATACCAAGTCATTGACAAAGCCAGATTCACTTCACAACTGTGTGACTAACTTAACAAATGCAATGCTTCACTTAACAACTGTAGCAAGGAAGGATGTAAAATGGGACAAAACTAGCAATTGTCTTGCTTAGCAAAGGACTGTGGCTCAAATGTGGTCTTGAGTTAGTTATGTTTACCACCTTGGGTTGTTTGTAAAAATGATAAAAGGCACGATATACAAACAAAGAAACTATTTTGGTAGTTGTTCTGGGGAAAATCTTGCCGGATTGGTATCCTTTTCCATTTAAGATCTAGATTTAGTACCCTGGTTTTGGATAAAACCGATTGATCCCTTCTCTCTGTTTCTGACAGCTGTATATCAGGATAAAAGACGACGAGTGGAACGTTTATCGAAGATACACAGAATTCAGAGGGCTTCACCACAAGTTGCAGATGAGATATCACCAAGTGCGAAGCTTTAACTTCCCACCCAAAAAAGCGATCGGAAACAAGGTAATTTGTCGGGCCCTGAGAACCAAGAAATCAGGTAGAACTGTTTCTGAGCAACAGTTGTTACTCACCTAGGGCCAGAAATCTTGCCAAACTAAAGCAAACTACTTGCATTATTGAAAAGAGATCCTGGGAATTGCTAGGGAGAAAACCTTGCTGTGATAAGAGGAACTATCACCTGATATGAAAAGAACGGATCAATGAATCATATATAATCTTCAGGAAAATTAGCCTTTGTGTAAACCAAATATCCTGACTGCTCTTGGAAAGAGTGTGACACTAGTATTGGACTGTAAACAAAAGTACTGTTGGGCACCAAACCCAAGACAGAGGTGCTGTGATTCTTCCAAGCATTATTTTTAAACATTATTCTTCATCTACGGGCAGAGTCTTGCCAAATTAAAGTAGGCTGCCATCTCCATAAAGCATAGATTCAGAAGGAGGAGTCTTCACCCTCTTTCTCCCACACAAACTATCTGAACTGAGTTGTCTCTTGCTCCTCGTCAATCCGGCCCCTCCCTCCTGGGAATCCAGACTACATTCCACCACAGTAATAGTAAACGGATAATTGCTTTGAAAAGAAAAAAAAAATGCCTTTGGAAATTGAGATGTATGTTTAGCGGTATTGGGGTTATGTATATTTCCTGGATCTCAGCATTCTTCCTCTCAGCCATGGAAGATTCCTTGGTGACTCTGGCCCAGTCTCCACCTCAGCCCCAGAGCTAGCGTGGGGTAGCAGTGAAACCCCTGGATAGGAGTAGGGAGATACTGGTACATCCTCACCTGTGAAGGATTTCTGGGGAAACTCAGCCCAATACAGGTAGTCCTTGACTTACCACAAAGGTTTCTCAGCTGGCTTTTCTCTCTTAAGGGAGTGGCCATCACGTTGCAGCCTTACTCCCGAGTCGCCCGTGCTGCTGCAGCTGCTCTTTCCTTCAAGCAGCCGTATGTGCATGCACACAGGCTCCTCGGGGAACTCTTCCTCACTACTGCCAGCCTCCACAATTTCTGAAGGCAGCACTCCACTCCCTGATGGTCCTGGCCCCATCCCTGCATCACATGCAGGCCCCTCATCTGAGTCCTCGCTCTCCGACACCTCAGCCGTCCGCTCCTGCTGCCGGCGAACCACAGCACTAATAAAATCACGTCGGTCAAATAACCGACCTTCCTTACAGCTCTCAGGAGTTACGACTGTGATGCTCACTACGATCGTAACCCAAGGACTAAACTGTATACCTTAGGGTTTCGTGCCTGAGCAAGGGGCTGGACTAGAAGACCTTCGAGGTCCCTTCCAACTCTGTTGTTCCGTTTCTGTTACCCTTCGTTGCTCTCATGCCCACGCCCCAAATACAAGAGGATTCGTTTGCCGCCTGTCTAAAAAAGTCCAGCCTCTCCGTTTCTGAATCTCCTTTATCAGTTCAGGCATATCTTTTTTTTTTTCCCCCACAAATGCTGCATCTTTTATTTAAAAAAAAAACAAAAAACCAAACTCTGCTCTGCAGCTTTCCTCGTCTCATTAGTTCTTATTAGAACATTTTTACACTTTTCCTTGCGAGGCTCTTCCTCTTCCCCCCTTTTAAAGCCACCCAAACCCGTAGAAAGCTGAGCGTTACGGAGAGAAGTAGCATCAATTCCACTTTGGATACCCCTGTCTTTCCCCCCCGCTTTTTTTTCTCGTGCCAAACAAATGAACGCTGCTACTTTGAGCCGCAACTCGGTGGCCGTCAGGATCAGCTCTGCAAGAACCTGAACATTTATATTAACTTGAAGCGAAACATTTTCCCTCCACTTCTTTCTCTTGTGACGCTAGAGGACAGAGCTATTCCAGAGAACCACTCCTGTGTGGAGGTGCAAGCCCTTGAAGTGGGGGAAGTGACCCCCAAGGCCTTTGGGCAGAGGCCCCTGTTTAAGTGGTCTTTCCTTAAGCTTTGGGTTGGCTGCTCCCCGGATAGTCCTCGTCTAACAACCGTTTGTTTAGTGACTGTTGTTCGAAGTTACAACGGCACTGGGGGATCAAGGGGGCAGGTTTCGTGGGGAAAGAGGAGGAATATATCCGTGGGGGTCCTTGAGGCTCTCTGAGCGTTTTTGTTTTGTTGCAGACAAAACTAGGTAACATCATCAGTGCCAGAAGAGAGAGGGGTTTGCTTTCTGTTTATGTGCTCCCTGTCAAGGCAGGCCACTTGTATATAAAAAGAGAGCAACTCCCTTCTCCTTCTAGCACTGATGATGTTACTTAGTTTGGTGATGAAATGTCTGCAAGAGAAGCACTAAGCTCAGAGAACAGTAAGGACCACCTCCTCTTCCTCCTCCTCCTCCTCTTCCTCCTCCTCCTCTTCCTCCTCCTCCTCTTCCTCCTCCTCCTCCTCTACCACCACCACCACCTCCTCCTCCTCCTCCTCCTCTACCTCCTCCTCCTCCTCCTCCTCTTCCTCTTCCTCCGCCTCCTCTTCCTCCTCCTCCTCCTCCTCCTCCTCCTCCTCCTCCTCCTCCTCCTCCTCCTCCTCCTCCTCTTCCTCTTCCTCCCCCCCACTGCACTCCATTGTACCACTGACCACGTTCCCTAGTTTGGTGATCAAACACCTGCAAGAAAGCTGCCATGCTCAGAGAGACCATCAAGGACCCCCACAGTTCAACCCTGAGCTACGAACATTCTCTTCAGCAGGAAGATGTCTTTATACAAAGAGGTGTGTGGACGTGTGTAGGAAACTCATGTTGCCCAACTTCTTCACGAGCGCCCTGTGAGTTTTCCTCTGGCGCCCCTGCCTCTGACTTGATCTGAGTTCTCCCTTCCAGAAGCTCAGGCCACAGATCTTAGCCAAGACCGAACACTGGGACTTCTCAGCAGGGTAATTTAGATGAATTTATCAGCCCTGCTGTTCGGAGTCTGGTTGTGGATATTTACGCATTGCACATTGCCATCAGCCGATGTCTCAAAGAGAAGAACAGCCTGTTAGAACAATGTCCTGTGTGCATCTGAATATATTCTTAGCATGTGGGGGGGAAAAAAGCCGCTATTCAAAGCTATCACGTCTCAGGTCTACTAGCATAGACATAAAATATCGCTAATACTGTGCATGGTTTAGTGCTCGGAAGCCTTATTAAGGAAATGCCTCCTGAAAGTATTTGCTTAACATCTAAGCTTTATTTATTTAAAATGTAGGGTTTCCCTGGCGATGGAGCTCCAGTTGGTTTTAAAATGAAAAATACAGTGAAAATACAAAAAAAAAAAAAAATTGCCTAAAATACGACAGTGGCATTACAGTGGATGCAGGAGGCTCTGTTGTTTATAAATATTTGGTGGCGCAGTGGTTGGAGTGCAGTACTGCAGGCTACCTCTGCTGACTGCCGGTTGACTGCAATTTGGCAGTTCGATTCTCACCAGGCTCCAGGTTGACTCAGCCTTCTGTCCTTCCGAAGTGGGTAAAAGGAGGACCAAGATTGCTGGGGGCAAGAGGCTGACTCTGTAAACTGCTTAGAAAGGGCTGTAAAAGCACTGTGAAGCGGTATATAAGTCTAAATGCTCTGGCTGTTGCTGTATACATGTATACTCCATTTGTAACTCGAAGTTACAAAGGCATTGAAAATAGTGGCTTAGGACCGTCTTTCACGCTTACAACCATTGCAGCACCCCTGTCATCGTGGGATCAAAATTCAGTTCAGTTCAAACTGAAGAAGCTTCTTGGATGAGAAGGGAAATGTCTTTAAGGGAGAAAAAAAAAAAGTCCAGTCGCCTTTGAGACAATAGCAATAGCATTTAGACTTATACATCGCTTCACAGTGCTATCCAGCCCTCTCTAAGGAGGAGGAGGAGGAGGAGGAGGAGGTGGAGGCGGTCGTCTGTGGGATCCCTGGTGCTCTCTGAGTTTGGTTATTTTCTTGCAGACATTTCATTACCCAACTAGATAACATCATCAGTGCTAGAAGGGTGTGACGTTTGGGGAGGGGAGGAGCTTGGTTGTTTTTTTGGGAGGTTATAACTTCCCAGCCTAGCCTGGAAAGGAGGTTCTGTCGTGGAGCCTGTCCAAGGTTTTTGGGTGTTTAGAGAAGGCCTTAATGACGCTTCCTACCCCTGTCACTATCGCTTGTTTTAGGAAGAACCAGAGTCTTGTGAATGGAGGTCATCCTCCCCTGACAACTCTTTTGCCCCAACGGATTTGTTTTTGAGCTTGTAGGAACGCATGGAGATATTATTTACACGCGGCAATTCAGGTGTCTGTTCTTTTTCCACTGAAGTGTTTTTCAGCCTCACGCATTCAGCTCAACGGTAATCAAATATTATATTTCCGCTGGAAAAGAAGACGGGTTCTGAAAAGCAGAGGTCAAGGTTTGATATTTGAACAGGCAACTCATTTCAGTTTGAATCTGGATGTTCTCTGTTCAGGAAGAGCAAAGCATGAATGACAAACTTTCTTCCTTGGCTGGTGGGCTGTTGCAATTCAGTGGCTTTGAGTCTTTCTCTGTTGCTTTGTTAAAGAGGAAAGACCATCTGTAACCGTCACAGGTCAAAAGCAGAGACAATTGTGAACAGTTTTTTTTTTTTTTTAAATAAAATTTTAGGAGGAAAGAAAAAAAAAATACACCGTTGCAAATTTCCCCAAGGGAGAAGGTTAATAAAACTTTCCAAGCGTTAATTCTTTTCGAAGTGTACCAATCAATATTTAAGGTTTTGATTTATGAATACGGTCACTTTTGCCATCTTTTGGCAAGGGAAAGGAACCAATTATGAAGTCATTGATTTATGGATAGGGGCTATTTTCTTTCCTGCATATGCTCTCTGTGTACATAAAGAAAAAATAAAATACATTTATCAAGAATCATAAGATACAACACTTAGTGATAGTCATAGGTTACTAAGAAAGCAGTCAAATCATACTAGGAAACAAATAAAACAATATAAATTGTAAAGATGCAATCAACCAAATCATGCTAGGAAACAGTCAATATAAACTGTATCTTTACAATTTATATTGACTGTTTCCTAGTATGATTTGGTTCCTTATTGTATCTATGACTATTATTAAGTGTTGTACCTGATGATTCTTGACAAATGTATCTTTTCTTTTATGTACACTGAGAGCGTTTGCACCAAGACAAATTCCTTATGTGTCCAATCACACCTGGCCAATAAAGAATTCTATTCTAACATGGTTATAGTCATAAGTGGGAAGGACGAGAAGAAGAATATCTTATTAAGTAATTTGACAGTGTTGAGGGAATTATTTGTTTAGCAAAGCGGGGGGGAAACTGTCCTTGTGTCTAGTTGTTCCGGTGTGCAATGCTCTATAGCGTCGTTTTGAGGGAAGGAGTTAAAACAGTTTATGTCCAGGATGTGAGGGGTCTGTAAATATTTTCACAGCCCTCTTTTTGACTCCTGCAATATATACAGGTCCTCGATTGAAGGCAGGTTGGTAGTAATCATTTTTTCTGCAGTCCTAATTACTCTCTGAAGTCTGTGTCTGTCTTGTTGGGTTGCAGAACCAAACCAGACAGTTATAGAGGCGCAGATGTCGGACTCAATGATTCCTCTGTAGAACTGGATCAGCAGCTCCTTGGGCGGTTTGAGCTTCCTGAGTTGGCACAGACAGACCATTCTTGGTTGTGCTTTTTTTGATGACCTAAGGAAGAGATACAAGGTGTGTTGACAATGTTTGGCATCACCTTCAGGTCCAGCCAAGATGGTCAGTGGGGAGGGATCATGGGAGATTTAGTCTCCAAGCCTTTGGAAGATAATCAGATTGCTCCTGTCACCTGGAATCTTTGATTAAATAGAAGCCAGTTAATTTGAAATATCTTTTTTGAGTTTGGGGAGAACAAAAGGGCTAAATTCTTGTTTTTAAATTTGACTCTGCAGTTTCCAGGTTTTCTGCTTTTAATCCTTAAAAGTTTTTGGAGGGGGTAGGAAGAGTGTTACAGGTGGTCCTTGCCTTACAACAGTCCCTTTAGTGACCATTCAAAGTTTACAACGGCACGAGAAAAAAGTGACTTATGAACGTTTTTTTTCCATAAGGCCTTTGCAGCATCCCTGGGGTCAGGTGATCAAGCACAGGTTGTTGAATAAAACTGCAATGGCTTGAATATAACATTAAACTACAATCTGTGGTTTATTAACCAGAGCAACTGGGCCCATTCACCATGACATGCCAGAATCAAACAAATCCCATTATGGCTTAGCCAACCACTCGGCGTTGGAATTTCAGTAGGCGACACAGAGAAATAATTCCACGGTAGAAGCTGATGGCCAAGTCAAGTCCTCACTTTCTCCCCAATATATATTTCTCTGGCTAATAACCTTGCAAATCAGAGGCCTCCCTGTTCGCACGTTGACCTTTTCATTCCATAATATGCAAGATTAGTTACAAGTACTGAGTTAGAGGTAAAATTCAGCTTTAATTTTAAGATACACTTTGACATTTTTCACCCAAAGGACACGAAGATTTCAGCCGCACATATGAGCAGATGCCAAAGAGAAAACCCTGCTTAATTTTTCTCCTCCTCTGCTAATAATATATTCCATCTATTTTGGTTCCCCTGGACTTTCTTCTGCCTTCCCCCCCCTCCCCCCCCCCCAAGGACACGCAGCATCCCCAAGGAAACATATAGAGTTTCGGATCAAAGTTTGAGCCAAGCAGTCCGGTGGGAGGGGGATCCCATTGGGTGAGGTATTTATAGCCTTGCTAAAAATGACTCAGGAGAACATTGCGTTGGCCAATTCTTTGCAGTTACCTGAGAAGGTGAAAACAGAGGAGGATGTTTGCAAAGGGCAAACTGAAATAACTTTGAAGCTTCAACTGAACAAAAAGCATTGTGGAACGGGGAATTCCTGTGTAATTCTGTGTCCTTTTTTTAGAAGATCAAGGAAGCTTGTATTTTGACATCTAGTTGAGTGACTTTGGGGCCAATTGTTCTCCCTCAGCCTTATAGGCTTGCTGTCGTGGAGAAAATAGGAGAAGGAAGCTGTTTTGAATACGTTTGCCACCTTGAGTTATTTGTCAAAATAATAAAGGCAGGAAACGGATGACAGATAAATGATAGATAGATAGCAATAAGATGTCAACTCATAAAACATTTTTTTATGTCCGCTTTATAGTTGCCAACAGAAAGGGAGGGAGGGAAAAGGTTTCGAAAGAGCAATGCGGCAGCTGGGAATCAAAAGTGCATTCCATGCATGGTTTTTCAGAGATTGTAACGAGGTGACTGAAGTTTCTGCCCCGCAAAAATCTAACTGGAGAACATGATTGATGACTCTTGGCTATGGATGTGTCCCATTGGAGAATATGATCTACCCAGGGGGTGGGGGAAAACCAGGGTCAAGAGTGACAATGAATGATGTGTCTCAGAGTCAGCTACACCCAGGTCGTGCAGGCATGTTAACTCCCAATAAATCCTGTTTAGTTTTGGAAGTTTGGCTCGAGACTCATGATTTAATTGGGGTAACTGCCGGAATCCTGACAAAAGATTTATATACTGCTTTACAGTGCTTTACAGCCCTCTGTGAGTGGTTTACAGAATCAACCTATTGCCCCCAACCATCTGTATCCTCATTTTACCAAGCTTGGAAGGATGGAAAGCTGATAGATTGATAGATAGATGGATGATCTATCGATTGATAGCTGATAGATTAGAAGAAAGATAACTTAGATGATAGAATATATGACTGATAGATAGTTTAGATAGATGATAGATTCGATAAATTATATGAAAGATATAGATTAGATGATAGATAATGTAGATGATAGATGACAGAAAGACAGAAAAAGATAGGAAGAAGGAAAGGGAGAAAGGAAGGGTGGGAGAGAGAGAGAGGGAAAGGGAGGGAGGGAGGGAGAGGGAGAGAAAGAATGAGAATGAATGCTTCACCATAATTTTGGAAGTCAGGATCATAACTTCCCATCTTAGCCTCTGAAAAGGAATAGCCAGCCTTTGGGGCTAGCTGCTTGAGTTATTACACAACAGTTGCCAAGGAGATTTCAGAATGATTGCCATCACGATTCCAGGGAAGACGATCGGAAGGCAAAGAAAATTGCAGCAAGCCATGAAAGTTTTGCGGTTAGTTGTTTCCTGCTATTCCCCAGAGGGATTCATTAAGAAGATTGGTGCCGGCGCCTGGCACTTCGCAGCATGTCAAACTCCTTTTTATATTGTTTTCATTTATATATATATATATATATATATATATATATATATATATATATATATATATATATATGTATGTATGTGTGTGTGTGTATACTATATATATATATATAATATTATATGTTTTCTGAGGTTCTCACGGGTATTTGTATGTGGATCTTTGGTTGTTCGGGTTTTCTCCCACGTAAGATTCGAAGTCTGAAGATGATGAATGAGACTTCATCGAAACGTTGCCTAGATACTTCGAATCTTACGTGGGAGAAAACCCGAACAACCAAAGATCCATATAATATTATAATATATATTATATAATATATATATTATTATATATTATCAGAAGCCTGATGATGGCAGATGAGATTCTGCCGAAACGTTGCTACAACTTTAAAAGCAGAACTATAATGACGTGGGAAAATACCTGAACAAAGCTGAATACCATACATGTACATGCATGCATACATACATATATATATACATACATATATATATATATATATATACAGAGAGAGGGGGAATTAAGGCCTGGCGTGGTAGGGAGCCTGAAGGCTGGGGAGAGGAAGGCCGTCTTCTACTACGTTAGGAGCTTCAATTAGAGTAGCTGAATAATCAAGCGGCATCTGTGTTCTTAACATTTCCCAGAATCGTGGACCCCCGTGGCATTAGTGGCAGCCTGACACGCTCCTGAGATAGTTTTAGAAGCTCCCTCCCTCCCCCTCCCACAATGTCTCCGCTCTAGCTGTTCAACAGTTCTTGGAGACCAAGTGTAATTTGCAAACACTTCTGGGGCTGGTGGAAGTTTGATTCTCATTTGAATACCTAAACAAGAGCAAAGGAGAAAAACAACAACAACAAGGAAAAAAAGCAAGCGAAACCGAGAAAGTCATTATTTCTCCAGTGTCTTGTCTACTCTCAGAAAAAAACAAACGACAGGTGGCCAGGAAAGAAACTTTCTGAGCATCACACCCTCTCAGGAGACGTCTGAAAACCAGTTGCCAATTTCCATACAAGGTAATCCTGGACTTACCACCATCATCGGGACTGTACCTTCTCTTGCTAAGCAAAATGGTTATTAAACAAACTGCACCCAATTTTTGCTGCTGTAGTTGTTTAAGTGGAATCAGAAGGTTGTTAAGTGAATCATGTGGTTGTTAAGCAAATCCAGCCCCCCCCACCCTTTGGAAGCCTGTTGGGAAGGTTGCAAATGGTGACTCTGGGATACCACAGCCATGGTAAAAACGTGCCAAATTTTGACCATGACAAAATTTGTGACAGTCGTAAACGCGAGGACCGGTTATAAGTCACTTTTTTTTTAGCACTGTCTTAACTTCCCACCGTCATTAAACAAATGTTTAATGTGTTGAGGATTACCTGTATTGCAACTGTTGGAAGAAATATCCATCTGATTTAGTTCCAAGTCGGGAAAAAGACACTGGAAACATGGAGGCTGCTTGGAAAAATAGTTTAATGATGAAGCGCAACCACCAAGCACATGGTTCTGGGCAGCTGACCACATGGAGTTGAGTGTATGTGTGTGTGGGGGGGTGTTAATGTCTTCTCTTGGACTTTGCCCTTGAGCTTCCTGTTCCTGTGCAAGAACATGTGTTCTATTGGCTGTTGTAGGGATCATAGCTGGCTCTGTAGGTTGTCTGAGCTAAGTTTCATTGAAGTTTGGACTCTCTGAGATGATGCAATGAAGAGGCTTTGGGCAATTCCTATTGTGGCTGAGGGCTCATCCTACCTTCGTTGGCTCTTGGGTATTTGCTTATGAGTAGACCTATCTATATCTTTATCTCTTAAGTGCTGGCATCTGCTGAGGGCTATTAAGAAAGGTGGGGGCCTGCTTTCTGTCTCCAAGAGCATGTTTCCCCCTTTAGGGAAATATAATATTCTGCCTTTTTAATATTTCCCAAAAACATTTCATTCTTTTTAGCACCGTCCTAACTTCCCACTGTCGTTAAACAAATGGTTTAACGTAAGTCAAGGGCTATCTGTATTGTACAAACCGAAGCCGTTGCTTTCCAAAACGGAATCCGCTCTGTCACGTTTCCTGTTAATATTTTGATCAATGTACTTAAAGCTCCCCAAATAGCGATTTCTCACAAGATCATTAAATGGGCCTATAAAGGTTTCCTGTTCGTTGAGCATCCGGATCTCCCTGGGGAGTTTTTAAGCTGACAATAAGAAAAACCTACGCACGTTTGAACAATATTGTCTACCAATCCTTATTGGCCTCTTTGGAGCAATTAACAATTTGTTGCTTTGTACTTTTAGACGTTGTTTCTGTTGCTATTGAAATATGTACTTAAGATATGAGGCAGATTGTTGTGTGTGTGTGTGTGTGTGTCGCAGTTTATATATTTACACCCATGTGGAGACTCAAACCTACAGTCCTCGGCTTAAGACTGGTTGTCCTAAAGGTTGTTCTTGTTTTTTTTCCCAAGAGGCAGCTGGACTTTCTTTGCTTGAAGACGTTTCGCTTCTCATCCAAGAGGCTTCTTCAGTTCTGCCTGGATGGTGGGGAATGGAAGGATTTATACTCCTTGCAGACAGCTGGTCATTTGCATCCTTTCTATTGAGTCATTGAGGCCACTTGGAGGTTTATCTGTGCCCTCAGGGTCACCTGTGTAGTGCAAATGGGTGTGGAGCCTTCTTGGAACTGCTGAAAGTATTGTAAACAGGAGAAATAGATGGTATTGTTTCTCTCCCCCTCGGTGGAGGGGAGGCTGTTGAATTTTAACATAGATGGCCTCTTTGATCCCTCTTTCAAGCCAGCGGTCCTCTCTGTCCAGAATGTGGACTCAGAGGTATTATTCAGCAGGTTCGGACCAGTTCTGGAGAACTGGTAGCAGAAGTTCTGAGTCGTTCAGAGAACTGGCAAATCCCACTTCTGACTGGCCCCGCCCCCATCTATTCTCCGCCTCCCATTGAGTCCCAGCTGATTGGCTGGATCTTCTTTGGTTGCCCTGCACAGGAGAATGGAGCTGGAAAGCAGGCTAGCAGGGTGGAGAGGGAATGGAGAATTTAAAGTATCCTTTCCATTGTAAAAATGGTCGTAAAATGGAATCTGGTCATGTAGTGCCTTGACGTGTGATTCCAATGACTTACAACCAAAGTTCCTGGCTCCATTGTTGTAGAATAATGTTAATTTTTAGTTGTGGATTTAGTTGGAATGGCCAACTGTTGGATTGTGGAGTTAAGTCTACTTCCATTTTAAATAGTTCTGAAGAAGTTTTTCTAGAAGTAACTATAAAAAATTAAGGACTACTATAATGGCCCATCCTTATTCTTGGATATTATACGGAGGGAAAAGGAAGCATGCCAGTTTGAGTCAGGCTCTTCGTATCTTCATGCAAAATTCCTATAAATCTTTAACGTCCCCTATGCCAGTTTTCAGTTTTGCATGTCATACTAAATCTGCAGTGACATCCGTCTGTTGAAAGGAATTAACAGTCTCTCGCTTCCTGAAACCAGTTCTCCCTTTGACCTGTCCAGAAGTCTTCTTTCAACCCTCCCCCTCCAAATTTTAGCACAGAACACGAATAATGCATTTCCAAATGCATATTAAAATTAGGTTCAGTAGCTGGGGAATTCTGGGAGTTGAAGTCCACAGGTCTTAAAAATTGCTGAGATGGAGGAAGACTGCCATAATCAATTTGGGAGGAGCCGGTGTGAGTTTTATCCTCGGGCTTTTGGTGTTACCCAGGTTTTAAATCATGCCTTTGTTTATATAACCATCATTGCCTCCGGCTAACTTCTCCAAAGTCATCTGTGCAACTGCCAGCAGAAATCCGTCAGAAACGCAGAGTCAGTTCTGCAAATTATTTTTTTTTTAAAAAAAACTTTCCTTAAGCTGGTCTACCAGCACTTTCTCCATCCTTGGGCTTCTTTCCAGAGATTTCTTGGTTCTGATACGCTGCAAAGCAGAGGAACTGAAGAACTCAATTGGGAGAGGCTCGTATTAATGGCGGTGCCCTAGTTTGTGCCAATGTAAGCGTAGCCCACGGCTGGATAGCGTGGTTCACTGTGGTGTTTTTTTGTTTTTTTTTAAATAAAGTTTGGAGCGAAATTGATTTTGAAAGGTAAGGACAGGGGCTGTTTCTAGGAGAAACTTTTCCAAACCAACAGAGTTTTTGTTAACTCGCTGTGCCACCTTTCTTCCTATCAGTGGTTGTAATAGGTAGCCTTACAACTAATTGCTTAACTACTGTTTGAAATGATGACCGACCTGGAAAAGAGGCTCAGATTCCAAGCTCAGTTTCACAGTTTTGACGATCTGGTCAGAGGTGGTGAATTCAGCAGGTTCTGACCAGTTCTGGAGAACCAGTAGTGGAAATTTTGAGTAGTTCAGAGAACTGGCAAATATCACCTCTGCCTGGTGATTTTACAGTACCCTCCTTCCCCTGCCACGCCCACCAAGCCACGCCCACAGAACCGGTAGTAAAAAAAAAAAAATTGAATCCCACCCCACTGGCATGGTGCCTCTCTGCCAGCGAAAACGGAGCCCTTCCCCCAGCACTCCATTTTCACTGGTAGAGGGGCTAGCCAAACAAACTTAAAAACAAAATGAAAGAATAAATATTTCTTCCCCTTTTGCATTGGAGCATGGAAGAAGGGACAGGAAAGGAGAAAGGGAAAGAGGGAAGACAAAGAGAAAGATGGGAAGAGAGCAAGGAAGGAAAAAGAAGGAAAGAGGGAAGAAGGAGGGAGGAAGAAGAAAGGAAAAGGAAGAGGGAAGGAAAAGAAAGGAAGGAAGGAAGGAAGGAAGGAAGGAAGGAAGGAAGGAAGGAAGGAAGGAAGGAAGGAAGGAAGGAAGGAGATTATAAAAACAAAACGAAAGGAGAAATGTTCCCCCTTTTGCATTGGAGCATGGAAGAAGGGACAGGAAAGGAGAAAGGGAAAGAGGGAAGACAAAGAGAAAGATGGGAAGAGAGCAATGGAGGAAAAAGAAAGAAAGAAGAGAAGGAAGAAGAAAGGAGAGGAAGAGGGAAGGAAAAGGAAGGAAGGAAGGAAGGAGGAAGGAAGGAAGGAAGGAGGAAGGAAGGAAGGAAGGAAGGAAGGAAGGAAGGAAGGAAGGAAGGAAGGAAGGAAGGAAGGAAGGAAGATTATAATGAGAGGGAAGGAGGGTCTGAAGGAAATTCTGCCTTAGTACTTGGCCACCACAGTTGCCCCCCTGACACGAGTGACATCGAGCTAGCCATGCTCCTTGAGGTCAAACACAACCCTGATGCGGCCCTCAATGAAATTGAGTTTGACACCCCTGCTCTAGCTGTTGTTGAATGACAACTCTCAGTGACCAGTAAGGAGGGATATCGGTAGTTGCAATTCAGAACGTCTGGACTTCTGTAGGCTGCCTGGGGCCCTGTGATTGCCACTTCGTCTCCAGGGGAGCCTTTTTGGCTCGTACCTGGACGCGCATGTTAGCGTTAATGATTTTAACTTGCCAAGCCGGGTGAATTCAGGCCTCTCTCCTCCCTTCCCTTAGGATGCAAAGTTCGTGGAGGAACGACGGAAGCAGTTGCAAAGCTACTTAAGAAACGTGATGAACAAAGTCATCCAGGCTCTGCCAGAATTTATCGCCAACCCCAAAAAAGAGACTCTCATCCAACTGATGCCCTTTTTCGTGTGAGTATCTCTCGAGAAAGATTGATTGTTTTTAATGGGCGTTGAGTGGTATTTTACGTTCTTCCTTAATTTATAAAGTGGGGAAAAAAGAAACCACCTTTGAGGAGGACTTCTGTGAGGTTGTCACAACTTGGAGTGTGATTTAAGAAGCATCCTTCATTCAGCACAAAAAAGGTTTAAATGTTTTTTGAGAGAGAGAAGGGAGCTTAAAAGCAATGACAATGGCGCTACTTCATTTGAAGTGCGATTGGATTGCATTGATAGCAGTAAATAGGTCTTTTAGCGATGAATAGAAATGTAAAAGAGGGGGAAAAAGGAGCTCTCCGTTTGGAGGAACGGTGTTGGAAACAATCCCACAACTTCAGGAATGTGGGAACATCCTCTTTTTCCATGGACACTGTGAAATGGAAAGTTTGTACCTCCCATCTTGGATTGTAGAAGTCATCCTCACTTAGCGACCACAATTGAAACTGGTAACTCGGTCACTAAGTGTTGTGTTGCCAAGCAAAACGTCGTGTCATTTCAGGGAGGCTTACGTTCTTCTTTGCCCTTCAAATGTTAAGTGAATCACTGTGGGGCATTAAGGAAACATCCCACAACTGCATCTTATGATTTGAAGCCTTCTCTACAAGCTGGTAGAGAGTTAAATGCTTAGTTAAAACAACTCCTGTTTTATTTTAACGCTGGGAATTATTTTTATTCCCAGCCGGTAATGTGTCCCAAATAGTCCCTCAAGATAAGCACCCACCTTTCTCTCCTTTGAATTGCTGCCAAGTGCTAAATTAACTGTAAAAAAACCAACCGAAGTCCAAAGTCGACACAGAGCTTCAAGGATTAATCTGAACAGAACAAATGACTTTGCTTCCTGCAAAGGTTTGTCTACCTTTGCATTCTCTTTATCCCTTAGTGGAGGAGCAACCACCTCCCCTTGTTCCTCTGCCTCGCTGCTGCCAGACTCCGAAGGCTCCAGAGGCATCACCCCTCTCCCAGATGGTCCTGGCCCCATCTCTGCATCGGTTGCAGGACTCTCATCCGAGTCCTCCCCAGACTCCCAGACTGGTCCCTGTTCTTCCCCACTGTCCGATTCCGCTGCCGTCTGCACCGGCTGCCGGTGAACCACAACATTACTAGTTTTGGATATGACAAGCTGGGAAGTTCCCTCACTACGGCATTCCCTCAACGATGGCAAAATTGATGGCAGGGATTATTGTTGCTAAGCAACGAGGTTCTGCTTTATGACCGCATTGCTTAACGATGGAAAATTCTGGTCCCAATTACTGTCGTTCGACAATTGATTACCTGCATACCGTAGCTATTTGCATGCTTAATAAATTTGTGGGTTTTTTTTTTTTTATCTTCCAAGTGATTAATGGTTTTAAGCCAACCAGGCTACCACAGGTTACCAGGAGGAAAGGTGAGCCATAAATCTAGTGGACAGTCACTTGGAATAAGTTACACCAAGGTGAAAACCCTCACCTCTTCCCCTGTTTAATTGGAACACTTTGTTCCAGGTAGCCCATTAAGAGCAGGCAAAACCATTTGGCTGAAGGATGGGGAAGGTTCCTGTTTTGAAGGCAGCCTGTAGAAACAGAAGTTTAACTCCTGCAGAAAGGACAGGGAAGCGTGTTTCAAGATGCATTTCTTAGCACCCGTCAGCTGGTGTTTTCTGGCAAAGGAACTTCCATCATCTTCAAGATGTTCACATATGAGTTTTCATTTTATAGCGGAGCAAAATACAAATATCCGAATGTTTGAAGCTGGGTTGTTTTCTTTCTTTCTTTCTTTCTTTTTTAACGAGCTGGCTCTCAATATCTTACGTCCTGATTTTTTTGTGGAAAATACCCATTTGCCAGTTCTCTTTTAAATCTCAGCGTGTCTCTTTTTTGTTTCTTCAGCCTGAAAGAATCTTAACCGAAAAATATGACAGCTTTTAACTCAGGCTTATCCATGCTTTTGATATTCTGGGCTTGTCATTGCAACCTGCTCATCAACCTGCTCATCCTCATTGTTTAAGAACCCCCATAATCCTTTGCAATGTGGAGTTTGGTCAACGGAATGGAGCTAGCAGGGTGTTTACTGGCCGGATGCCCTTCCTGTTGCCATTGCGGAGTTTTGTTCGGCAGATATATTCTCATTGTGCCTGGAGAGAGAAATATCGGTCTCTACCTAGGATCGAACTCACAGCCCCCTGATCGTGAGGCGAGAGCTCCACCTCTAGGCCACCACCATAGCACCACTCCTCATTGCAACCTGGACAATGACATGGATTCATTGTTTTTTTTTAATGTCAGCTTTCTCTGACCAACGGTTTCCACTTAGATCAACACACTTCACGCCCTTCCAATATTGGCTAGGATTTTCTCTCTCACTGGGGGAGAAGATCATGAGTAACCATGAACGTCTCTGGATCCCAGTCTGTTTCTCGGTATTGATGCAAGGTTTGTAACCCAGGGTTGTCATGTGTGGCTGGGGAATTCTGGGAGTTAAAGTCTGCTCTTCTTAAAAATTACTAAGGTGGAGAGACACTGTACTTGACACCACACCTTCTAAGTTCGTCAGTGAAGTCCAAAGATGGGGTATGGCAAGAGAAGACTAGGGCCCTAAAAGGGTTTTGCCTGTCATTTCTTCGAGGATGGGTTGTTTTTCTTTTCTTTTTCTTTATATATTCCCTTCTAGGGATTATTCCACAAAAGCTTTAGGAGGAAGGACACTGCATTAATTTCCTTGTATTGATTTAACCTGTTAATCATTTTCAGTTGTGCATTAAATTATTTGGACAGTATAGCCAACCCAGACTTCCCTTCCTCTTCCTTTCCCTTCCTTTCCTTTCTCTTCCTTTCCTTTCCTTATCCCTTCCCTTTCTCCTCTCTTCTCCTTCACTTCCATTCCTTTCCCTTCCTTTCTTTTCGTTCCCCTTCCCTCCCCTTCTCTTCCTCATCCCTTTCCTTCCCCCCTCCTTTTCCTTCCCTTCCCTTCCCTTCCCTTCCCTTTCCTTTCCTTTCCTTTCCTCTCCTCCCCTCCCCTCGCCTCCCTTCTCCTCCCCTTCCCCTCCTCATCCCTTTCCTTCCTTCCTTCCCTTCCCTTCCCTTCCCTTCCCTTCCCTTCCCTTCCTTCCTTCCCTTTCCTTTCCTTCCCTTCCTTCCCTTTCTTTCCTTTCCTTTCCTTTCCTTTCCTTTCCTCTCCTCCCCTCCCTTTTCCTCCCCTTCCCCTCCTCATCCCTTCCCTTCCCTTCCTTTCCCTTCCCTTCCCTTTCCTTTCCCTTCCTTCCTTCCTTTCCTTCCCTTCCCTTCCCTTCCTTCCCTCTCCTCTCCTCCCTCCCTTCTCCTCCCCTCTCCTCCCCTCCCTTCTCCTCCCCTTCCCTTCCTCGTCCCTTTCCTTCCTCCCCTTCCTTTTCCTTCCCTTCCTCATCTCTTCCCCTTCCCTTCCTCGTCCCTTCCCTTCCTCGTCCCTTCCCTCTCTCTTTTTCTTCCCTTCCCCTTCCCACTTTCTTCCCCTGATAACGATTTTAAGGTAACCTTAAGCAATACGGTGGAAAGGAGTCATTATGAAGCTTTTTGTGATTCTGTACGCTTGAGTTCGTGCAACACATAAACCATGAATTACGGTTAGCAGGCGCCCCTGCTCATTTTGCAGAATACACTGTCCAGAAAGAAACCAAACACACATTATGCTTCGTTCTAATGGCCAGGTTTTGCGCAACACGCTCGGTGTGTTTTCATATACCTTGCCATTTTTCTTCTTCTTCTTCCATTACGTCCACCCGATTTGGCAGCAAATTGGGAGAAGCTTTTCCGCAGGCGGCTCCGATTTTGAGGCTGTTCTCCTTGCCCCGAAGGCCCCCGCAGCTACTGGCTGAATCCGTTCTTTAATAAGGGCTCCCCTCACACTCGCCGAAAAAGCTCAACCCATGGCCCAAACCTATCCATTAACATTCATGAGAAGTTAATTGCCTGGTCTTTAAACAGCCTCGGGTCTCACTAGCAGCCAGAAAGCAAATTCCAAAGCAATTCCAGAGCCAGAGGTCGAAATGCTGAGAAAGTAGTCAGGTCAGCTCTTTGAAACCCGAGGGGTTTTAGCTGAAACATCGTTCTAGAAGGATCTGAGAAGGCAGGTAAGGAAAGTTTTAGAGTCATGGCTCCAAGGTTCACAGGAAGGTTGGAGAGAGCGCAGCCAAGAAACTGACAGAATAACAGAGCTGGAAGGGGATGTTGGACGTCTTCTAATCCTGTTTTCTTGCGTTAAACATGGTGGATGCCGCTGTGTTCTGCAGACTTGTTCTTCTAGACCAGGGATGGCAAACCTTTTTGTTGTGGTGGGCCAAAAGTGCGCGCATGCTGGCACCCACAATGCAATGCGCCCTGCCACCCCCCCCGTGCATGAGGCAGAACACCTGCACTGCGCATGCGCGCGCCTCCCAGCTGATTTTTCTTCCCCCATTTGAGGCCATTTTCGCCCTCCTGGAGGCTCGAGGGAAGCCTCTGCAGCCTCGGGAGGCTGAAAAATGGGCCTTCCAGAAATACCGGAAGTGCCTGTTTTCAGCCTCCGGAGGGCTTCTGGAGCCCAGGGGAGGCCATTTTTGCCCTCCAAGGAAAGCCTCTGCAGCCTCGGGAGGCTGAAAAAGGGCCCGTTTGGGCACTTCTGATATTTCTGGAAGGGCTGTTTTTCGGCCTCCCGAGGCTGCAGAGGCTTTCCCTCGAGCCTCTGGGAGGGCAAAAATGGCCTCCAACAGGCTGAAAATCAGCTGGGAGGTGCTCCCATGCGCAGTGCAAGTAAGTTTAACGGGCTCGCGTGCCATAGGTTCGCCATCACGGTTCTAGACCTTTTCTCTTCTTCACTGTGTCCTCCCACATTCAGAATACAGAATTACAGAGTTGGAAGAAGTCTTCTAGTCCCTGCTGAGGCAGGAGACCTTCGACCATTTGAAACCAATCGTCGTCCAAACTCTTCTTGGAGACCTCCACTGAGCATCTACAACTCCTGGAGACAAGTTTCCACTGATAAAATTGTTGTCACAATTAAATTTCTCCTCAGTTCAAAGTTGCTTCTCTCTTCGATGAGTTTCCACCCGTTGCTTCTTGTCCTGCCCTCAGGGGCTTCGGAGAATAGCTTGACTCCCTCTTCTTTGGGGCAGCCCCTGAGACATTGGAAGACTGCTATCAAAACAGCCCTCATCCCTTTTGTTTATTAGATGGATGAGTACGAAAACAGAGAAAGTCCAAAGGGTTGGTTTTTTTTTTTTTTAAAAAAGCCTCTTTGTTTATCATCTGGGTTAGCCTCCAGGCCTCTCATCATCCTTATGCTCTTCTCTGCATCTGGGAAAATATCTACTATATTTTTCTGTCTTCCTTTGCTTCTTGGATATTTAGTCAAAAGCTACTTTTCTCATTTCCAGAAAGGTATCCAAAAGGATTCCCCCCAAAAATGTTTTTTTCTCTTCTGATGGTAACGTACTCCGCGTTCAGTAACGGTTTGCGAGTTAGATGTGCGCTATTATTTTATGAAACGCCTTTAGTCTCCTTACATTTGATCAATTTGTTATAGGAGACAATACCGTGTTTTCTCTTCACCACTTTAGATTATACCTGTCTAGCAAACAAAACATGCTTCTCCTTCTAAAATATTTATAAGCCGTTAAAGCCGGGAGATATCTGTGTAAATTGCTTCTTTCTCTATGGCCAGCCCGCAATTGTTTGCGCATTATTAAAGGTTGGGTAGAATAAAATCGCTGCAATGCAGAGCACTTCTGGATTGGAGAGCAAAAAGCAGGCAGTGGAAGGACAATGTGTGATCCTACAGATGTTGCCTGAACCACCACACCCAGGAATGCCAGCTAGCATGGCCCCTATTGAGACATTTGGGAATGGTAACTTAGCAACATCTGTGGAATTGCCATCTCTCTGTTCCTTCTGCAGATGTTGATAGATGTCTACACTCAAAAGTTATAGACACTCTGGGCAACGGTCAGTTAATTCAGAGGTCAATCCAACAGGGAGGGAAGGAGCGAGGGAGGGAGGGAAGGAGAGAAGGCAGAGTAGAATGGAGCAGAGCAAGCTAGGAAGCAAAGAATTTAGGAGGGAGGGAGGGAAGGAGGAAGGAAGGAAGGAAGGGTGGAGGGGACGGAGAAAGGAAAGAAAGGGAGGGAGGAAGGTGGAAGGGATGGAGAAGGGGAGGAAGGGAAGGAAGGAAGGTGGAGGGGATGGAGAAAGGAAGGGAGGGAGGGAAGGAAGGAAGGAAGGAAGGAAGGAAGGAAGGGTGGAGGGGATGGAGAAAGGAAAGAAAGGGAGGGACGAAGGTGGAAGGGATGGAGAAAGGAAGGGAGGAAGGGAAGGAAGGAAGGTGGAGGGGATGGAGAAAGGAAGGGAGGAAGGAAGGAAGGGTGGAGGGGACGGAGAAAGGAAAGAAAGGGAGGGACGAAGGTGGAAGGGATGGAGAAAGGGAAGAAGGGAAAGAAGGTAGGTGGAAGGGATGGAGAAAGGAAGGGAGGAAGGAAGGAAGGTGGAGGGGATGGAGAAAGGGAAGAAGGGAAAGAAGGAAGGTGGAAGGGATGGAGAAAGGGAGGGAGGAAGGAAGGAAGGAAGGTGGAGGGGATGGAGAAAGGAAAGAAAGGGAGGGACGAAGGTGGAAGGGATGGAGAAAGGGAGGAAGGGAAAGAAGGAAGGTGGAAGGGATGAAGAAAGGAAGGGAGGAAGGGAAGGAAGGAAGGAAAGGAAGGAAGGGAGGGAGGAAGGGAAGGAAGGAAGGAAAGGAAGGAAGGAAGGAAGGAAGGAAGGAAGGAAGGAAGGAAGGAAGGAAGGAAGGAAGGAAGGAAGGAAGGAAGGAAATTTAATTTACCCAAAGTTACTACATACAAGTTTGTTCACCAGTGTAAAATAAAGCACCAAAGTCATTTTTATTTTATTTCCACCCACTTTTATGCCACCTTCTCCCAACACTCAAGACAGTGTACAAAACAATGAAATAACAGCAGAATAAAATCCATCAATCCCTAACTATTAAAAAAGGCATAAAATCCCTAAGACACCTTGCCCAGAGTTTCTGAAATAAAATTGCTAGTTGTCCAAGGCCCATTAAAAAAAAAAGGGGGGGGGATTCCAACGTCTTGTGAGATGTGTAAAGGCCGGGGAAATTTCCAAGGGCAGGACATGGCCACTTCTTCTATTGCTGTGGATTAGCTACTAAACTAAAAGTTTAAAAGCAGAACACTTTGGTTGCCCTGCCTATGGAAAGCTTCTTCAGCCAAGGGGATGTGCAGGATTGTGTACAGGTTGTCCACTCGTAAAACATTCCTATGCCTGTTTTAGTAGTTGCCATAAAAAAAAAGGAGAGGGGAGGAGGGAAATCTGGAGGAGCAGTGCAGTAGTTTGGAAGCGAAAGTACATTCCTACTCTTTATCTTTAAAAGATTGTAACTAAACTACCAGAGCTTTCGCCCGGGAATATATTTAGTTGGAGAACGTGAATGATGAAACCCAGCCCATGAATGTGCTCAGTTGGAGAATCTGATTTATGACACACCCAGGGGGGAGGGGGGGAAACAGGGTCACAGGTGACTGTAAATTACATATGCCAGAGTTGGCTTCATACAGGGCAGGGCCGGTAGGTCGCCTCTAATAAATCCCTTTGAAGTTTTTTGAAGTTGGGCTCGAGAATCACGATTTAATTAGAGCGGCTGCTGGAATCCCGAAACAGGTAGTCCTCTATTTACAACTGTTCATTTAGTGACCATTCAAAGTAACAACAGTACACAAAAAAGGACCTTTGTTTTTCACACTTACAATATTGGTCACCTGATCAAAATTCGGAAACTTGGCAATCACATTTATTTATGACGGTTGCTGTGTCTGTTGTGGTTCGCCAAGCAGCCTGTGCAGATGGCAGCGGAATCGGACAGTGGGGAAGAACGGGGCCCAGTCCGGGAGTCTGGGGAGGATTCAGACGAGGGTCCTGCATCCGATGCAGGGATGGGGCCAGAACTCGCTTAACCAGTCTCCCTTTAGCAACTGATGTTTTGGGCTCCGTTGTGGCCATAAGCCGAGGACTTACCTGTATCCCCTTACCAGATAGAGATAATTGGAGATAGTTCAAGATTTAAGATAGAATGCCAGCTCCTCCCGCTCCTCTCAGTAAGCCTTCAAAATGAATAAGCTCGGGGCACTATTTCTATTAGTTCATGACAGATGAAGTTATACCAGTGGGAGTATCATCAAGACAGAGAGTTGAATTTGGATTCCAAAAAATATTCGGAGGGATTGTTTAGAGTAGAGTGAAAACTTACTCACTGTAGCAATCCTGGCCACCAAAGAAAGCTTCAACTGTCGAATTTAATGGGACAAAGAAGATCTTTTGGGTGAGAGCATTAAAATTAAATGTTTATAGCATACTCGAAGGTTTCCACCTCGTTATCCAAAATGCTGCAATTGGGAAGCTATTCAATTTGGAAGCCTCTATGATTTACAATGACATTTGTATTAGCACAACGGCGAGACAGGGAGTCCTCGGCATACAACCACGACAGAGAACCAGTGTTGCTGTTGCTAAGGGAGGCGTTCGTTCAAGTCAGTTTGGCAGCATTTCCCTGCCTTCCTTGACGATTCACTTTCCTGAAGGGCATCGCTGCAGCTGATAAATTAGTCACCCGGTTGTGAGGGGAATCTCTCTTCCCCGCATTGACCTGGCATGTCCGAAGGTCGCAAAACGGGATTGCAGCAACCGTCAAAAAAATAACTTGTTTTTACAATTTGGCCTAGTCAAAGTTAGATAGTCCAGCTTGCTGTGATGATTGCTCATAACCAGAGGTGGTATTCAGCCGGTTCTGACCGGTTCTCCAGAACCGGTAGTGGAAATTTTGAGTAGTTTGGAGAACCGGCAAATCCCATCTATTCTCTGTCTCCTGAGTCCCAGCTGATCAGGTGGTAGTACCTTACCTAACATCGGACACACTGTATAACAGGATAAATAATAGATGTAGAGATTAGGGTTGAATAATGAAAGAAGATCAACAGAATAAAAATAAACACAGAGATAGGGAAATATCATAGGTTGGTATTCAGAAGGTTCTGACCAGTTCTGGAGAACCTGTAGTGGAAATTTTGAGTAGTATGGAGAACCAGCAAATCCCACTTCTGACTGGCCCTGCCAACCCCATCTATTCCCTGCCTCCCATTGAGTCTCAGCTGATAGGCTGGGTCTCCTTTGGTTGCCCTGCACAGGAGAATGGAGCTGGAAAGCAGGTTAGTGGGGTGGGGAGGGAAGGGGGATTTTGCAGTAACCTTCCTCTGCCACGACCACCAAGCCACATCCACAGAACCAGTAGTGAAAATTTTTGAATCCCACCCCTGCTTATAACCCATGTTATGTGTTTCCAAATAAGCTTTTCAACAGTTTCTCTTTCCTCCTTCCAAGGAGGGGGAAACAACAGAGCTACGGATGCATTTTTAAATTGCTAATATTAGAAATTCTCTACTTGGTAACGTACCCTCTTCATTGGGGAATGAACCCCATAGTCCTCCACCTCTTCCTCTCTCCACCAACCCGACTCTCTTCTACCACTGATGATGGCACCTAGTTAGGTAATGAAAGGTCTGCAAGGAAACCAAGCTCAGAGAGCACTAGCAGCCCCATAATCCTTCTTGTTCTCTTCTCCACAGACCCCATGTTGACTATAAAACTTACAGATGACAGATTAACAGAGTTGGAAGGGAACTTGGTCATCTAGTCCACCCCCCCCTCCCCAAGCGGGAGACCCTACACCCTTTCTGTCAGATGGCAGTTTGGTCTCTTCTTGAAAGCCTCCAGTGATGAAGCTCCCACAACTTCCGAAGGCAACTTCTGTTCCATCGGTTGATTGTTCTCCCTGTCAGAAAATTTCTCCTTATTTCTGGTTTCCATCTATTGTTCCTTGTCTGGCCTTCAGTTGCCTTGGAAAATAGCTTGACCCCCTCCTCCTCTCTGTGGCAGCCCCTCAAATATTGGAAGGCTGTTCTCATGTCTCCCCTGGTCCTTCTCTTCCCTAGACTAGCCAGGCCCAGTTCTTGCAACCGTTCTTCATATGTGTTAGCCTCCAGCCCTCTAATCATCCTGGTTGCTCTTCTCTGCACTTTTTCTAGAGCCTCAACATCTTTTTTGTAGTGCGGTGAACAGCACTGGAGACCCTATTTCAAGTGTGGTCTTAGTAAGGCTTTGTAAAGCAGTACTAGGACTTCATGTGATCTTGATTCTATCCTTCCCCTTCCCCCACCCCTTCTCTCTTTTCCTCCATCAAAGCTTGATTTAGCCATTGCCCAACGTGTTGTGAATTTTGAGCTAGATATTGAAATTAAGCACATTGCAAATAGCGTCTTATTCAGAAGGTGGAATAATTTAGCACGTGACATTGGTGTGGCTACTCCCCAAAGCAAGTGAACCCAAATCTAAATTTGATTTGATGTAATTTAATTTTCATTCAGATGGAAATTAATGAAGAAGTTAATACAGTGGCTCCCCAAGTCGTTTCATTAATATTAAATTAATGAAATAGGTAATTCGATCACTCCCGGGTATTTCATAATTTTCTCTTTTGGTTTCATTAAAAAAAAAAAAAAAGAGTTGCAATTTAACCACTCTGTGGAAGGGTTGTGGAGGGCAGAATCCGAAGGCTTTGTGTAGTCTTGGAATTGCATGCCGGACTCCTTTAATTGATGCCATTAAGAGAAATGAAGTAGCAACAATTCTTAGTGTAAAATTGTATTGTGTTGTAAGATATGTAAGCGAATGTATGATGGGTACTGCTTTAATCAAGCTGATGGATAGCTACTCTATAGAATAGAATATTTGTAACTCAGGGTCGAACTGTAAGGTCCTCGGTGCTCTCTGACCTCGGTGGCTTTTTTTGCAGATGTTTCATTACCCAACTAGGTAACATCATCGATGTTCAGTAGTTTAATGGTGCTTTGTGGGGTCCTCGGTGCTCTCTGAGCTTGGCCGTTTTCTTGCAAATGTTTCATTAGCCAAGTAGGTAACATCAGTGCTGGAATGGGATAGGATGGGGAGGGAGGAGGAGGAAGGGAAGGGAAGGGAAGGGAAGGAAGGAAGGAAGGAAGGAAGGAAGGAAGGAAGGAAGGAAGGAAGGAAGGAAGGAAGGAAAGAAAGAAAGAAAGAAAGAAAGAAAGAAAGAAAGAAAGAAAGAAAGAAAGAAAGAAAGAAAGAAAGAAAGAAAGAAAGAAAGAAAGAAGGAAGGAAGGGAAGGAAAGATGATTGTGGGATCCTTGGTGCTCTCTGAACTTGGCGTTTTCTTGCAGATGTTTCATTACCCAAGTAGGTAACATCAGTGCTAGAATGGGATAGGATGGGGAGGGAGGAGGAGGAAGGGAAGGAAGGGAAGGGAAGGGAAGGAAGGAAGGAAGGAAGGAAGGAAGGAAGGAAGGAAGGAAGGAAGAAAGAAAGAAAGAAAGAAAGAAAGAAAGAAAGAAAGAAAGAAAGAAAGAAAGAAAGAAAGAAAGAAAGAAAGAAAGAAAGAAAGAAGGAAGGAAGGAAGGAAAGATGATTGTGGGATCCTTGGTGCTCTCTGAACTTGGCCGTTTTCTTGCAGATGTTTCATTACCCAAGTAGGTAACATCAGTGCTAGAATGGGATAGGATGGGGAGGGAGGAGGAGGAAGGGAAGGGAAGGGAAGGAAGGAAGGAAGGAAAGAAAGAAAGAAAGAAAGAAAGAAAGAAGGAAGGAAGGAAGGAAGGAAGGAAGGAAGGAAGGAAGGAAGGAAGGAAGGAAGGAAGGAAAGATGATTGTGGGATCCTTGGTGCTCTCTGAACTTGGCCATTTTCTTGCGGATGTTTCATTACCCAACTAAGTAACATCATGCTAGAAAGGAAGTTGGGTTTGTGGGAGAAGAGAACAAGAAGGTTTATGGGGCTGCTAGCGTCAGCTTTGGAATCATAGCTGACAGCTAGTACTCTCTGAGCTTGGTTTCCTTGCAGACCTTTCCTTACCCAACTAAGTACCATCCTCAGTGCTAGAAGGGAGTCGGGTTGGCGGAGAGGAAGAGCCAGGAGAAACTATGGGATCGTAGGTGCTCCCTCAAGCGTGGCTGTTTTCTTGCAGACGTTTCATCACCCAACTAGGTAACACCATCTGTGCTAGCTCGTGCATCATCAGGGCTGCTGATGTTACCCAATAAAAAGCCTGCAAGAAAACAAGGCAGCTCAGAACACATCAAGGGCCCCCCCACATTCAGGTCCACCTTACTGGCAGTCAGTTGGTTTTCCTGATCGCCCAGCTCGGTCCACGGTTTTCACATAAGTAACCGATTGCAAAAGCTAAACCATCAAGCGCAGGTTCAGCAAAGGGCTCTCAGCGGGATTAGCAAAAGCGGTACAGAAATTGGTCTCTGGGACGTTAAAGAGTTTTTCCCTGGCTAACATTTACTAAAATAAAATAAGCCCAGTGTATCTTTCTTCTTTAGGGTTAATTAGAAAGTTTACCCAAAGCCCATTAAAGTTATTGGAAACGCTATCCACAACTTTAGAGAGTCCTTTAAGTAGAGAATATTTAAGCAGGTGGGGGGAAACAGAATTACTATTACAGCAAATGAGTTCTTAGAGAATATGGGGGTTTTAATTATTATAAATGCTTGCTAAAACTGCAGAGTAACTTTTATTAGCCAAGGCCTCGGATAACCTTGTTGCCGTAATACTTTTTTGTGCCGTCAACGAGGAAGGCGGATTCACTCGTAGCAAAAACTGGCTTGCCACGGAACCTGCAAACAAATTTTTACAGCAGGCAGGCAGCGGACTATGAGGCGGGGGAGCGGGAGGGGAGAATATTAAGAGCGCAGTCTCTAATTTCAGAAACGTTGAATAAACACGCCAGCCAAGAATAATTTTAACTCTGGCTGGACGACGGAACAAGAAAAATTGGCAAACGCTACCCAAACTTCTTCCTTTTTTTTTTTTTTCCCCCCCGCCGAAGATGTCAAATTTAGTTTTGAGAACCGCAGCAGTCCTGGAGGCATCTGTTATTTTGGGGAAGGAAAAAAATAAAAAGAGTCACAGTTAGAAATAATCCCCTGGGAAAACTCCTGGAAGAAAACCTCCACAACGCGGCTGGTAGCATTTTACTAAAAAAAAAAGGAAAAAGGGAAGAAAATGAATATAGATTTCCCCAATAAAATGTAATCTCGGCGTGGGATGGCAAACGAGGTGCTTTTGAATCACTCAGTTGCAAATATGTTTAGAATTGCAAGTGATCATGGCTCAGTCAATTCAGAATAGAGCTGGAAGGGACCTTGGAGGTCATCCAGTCCAACCCCCTGCTCAAGCAGGAGACCCTTTCAGACAGGTGGGTGTCCAGTCTTTTCTTGAAAAACTTCCAGTGATGAATCACCCAGAACTTATGAAATACGTTATACAGGTAGTTAAGTTATACAGGTAAGGTTAAGGTAAAGGTTCCCCTCACACATACATGGTAGTTGTTTCTGGCTATAGGGGGGTGGTGCTCATCCCTGTTACAAAGCCGAAGAGCCAGTGCTGTCCAAAGACGTCTCCATGGTCCTGTGGCCGGCATGGCTAAACGCCGAAGGCGCACGTAACGCTTATTCCCTTTCCACCAAAGTGGCCCCTATTTTTCTACTTGCATTCCTTAACATGCTTTCAAACTGCTAGGTTGGCAGAAGTAACTGGAACTCATTCCTTTATGCGGCGCTAGGGATTCGAACCGCCGAACTGCTGACCTTTCTGATCGACAAGCTCAGCGTCTTAGCCACTGAGCCACCACGTCATACAGCATAATCTCTTTTGACCACATTGTGTTATACATCCGAATTATAACTACTATTTGTTTAATTCTACCATAGTACACTATTGCAGTTCTTTTTTTGTGCATTTCACACTATGTTCACATACAGTTCAATAATAATATTTCTTACATTGTTTATTCTTTCCCAGTGGTGGGATTCAACATTTTTTATTACCAGTTCTGTGGACGTGGCTTGGTGGGCTTGGTGGGCGTGGCAGGGGAAGGCTACTGCAAAATCCCCATTCCCTCCCCACCCCCCCAACCTGCTTTCCAGCTCCATTCTCCTATGCAGGGTAACAAAAGAAGACCCAGCCGATCAGCTGGGACTCAATGGGAAGCAGAGAAGAGATGGGGTTGGCGGGGCCAGTCAGAGGCGGGATTTGCTGGTTCTCCAAACTACTCAAAATTTCCACTACTGGTTCTCCAGAACTGGTCAGAACTTTCTGAATACCAACCTATGATATTTCCCTATCTCTGTATTTATTTTTATTCTGTTGATCTTCTTTCATTATTCAACCCTAATCTCTACATCTATTATTTATCCTGTTATACAGTGTGTCCAATGTTAGGTAAGGTACTACCTGACGAGTGACTCAGATATATGACCGTCACAGTGTCATGTGATTCCCTTTTTGAGGTCTTCTGACAAGTGAAGTCAACGGGGAAACCAGATTCTCGGTCATCCAGATCATGGTTATCTCAAAGATGCTTTTTCAAAAGGCGACTGGACGATGTTTTTTCCCTGAAGACGTTTCACTTCTCATCCAAGAAGCTTCGTCAATTCTGGCTGAATAGTGGTGGGTGGTGGTGGAAGGATTGAACTGATGAAGCTTCTTGGACGAGAGGCAAAACCTCTTCACCTTCTTGGGTTAAAAAACACAATCCACCTGCTCTTTGAAAAATCACCTTTGAGTTAGCCTTGGAAGCCATCTACCCAATGCTCCAAAAACTCATATCTGTCCTTTTTTGCCTTTCTTCTTTAATCCTTCTACTGAAAGGTGATGGCCAAAGTCAACACTTAAGTTGGGCTGTAGGGAATAAGGTGAGAATGCAGGTGAAAGAGGTCTTGAGATTCCTGTGTGATGGGCTATCATTTCTACCTTCTTTTTCCCCAGGGAGGGAAGGTGGAAAATGGGGTGAAAGTTGTAGCACACGGTCAATTTCACCCGTCAGAGGAGAGACTGAGATACCCACATGCTCTGAATGTTTCAGAGGAAGAGGAGAACTGAAATGCCAGCCATGAAATCTGACTTGGGAATGGATGGCGCAGAAAGTTCTACCTCAGCTTGCAGTAGCCGAAGCCAAGTGGAGGACCTGCTTTCTGTGAAACCAATGTACCTTCCAAAGCTGAGCAGATGCCTCCACCTGCCTTCCACCTTCAACTGGAAAACCAAGCTTCTCCCCACTCACTCTGGTCAACAACCAAAGGACGGGTGGGATTTTCGCCTCCAAAGATTTCCCCAAGCTGACAGGAGAATGTGAGCAGCAATGTGCTGCTTGCGCTTAAATATAGTGACGCTCAATGAAGAATTCTTTGTTTTCAGAACAAGGACCTGACTCTGTGCCATGAACACATTTGGCTGCAAACGTTTGGCAGATTCTGAAGAAACAGGCTGTCAGTCATGAGCTTTTAATGAAGATGGAGGAGGAGGAGGAGGAGGAGGAGGAGGAGGAGGAGGAGGAGGAGGAGGAGGAGGAGAAAGGGAGAGGAGGAGATGACAGAAGAGGAGGAGAAGGAGAAAGAGGAGGGGGAGGAGGAAGAAATGACAGGAGGAGGAGGAGAAAGAGGAAGAGGAGGAGGAGGAAGAGGAGGAGAAGGAGGAAGGAGGAGACAACAGAAGAAGAGGAGGAGGAGGAAGAGGAGAAGAAGGAGAAGGAGGAAAAAGGAAGAGAAGAAAGGAGGGAGAGAGGAGGAAAAAGAGAATGAGACAGAAGAGAGGGAGAAAGAGAAGGACGAGAAAGAGAAGGAGAAATGAGAAGCAGAAAGAGGACGAGAATGAGGAGGAGAAAGAGGAGAAAAAGCAGGAGGAGAAAGAGGAGAACGAGAGAAGGGGAGAAAGAGAAGGAGAAATGGGAGAAGGAGAAGCAGAAAGATGAAGAGAACAAGGAGAAAGGGGAGAAAAAGCAGGAGGAGGAAGAGGAGGAGGAGGAGGAGTCCTACGGAGACTGTCTTCTCCTCGTTTCTTAGAAGAACAAATGCAGCTCCTCTCTTTTCTTTGAGTTTTAATAAGAAAAACTTCTAAACAGCCATCAGTCTCAGCTGTCAGAAACAGCAGTAAAAATTGAAGGAAGATGTTGGCTCCCAAGAAGCAGCTGCAGTCTATTCTTTCCCGTTCTGCAGGAACTTTGAACAAGTCGACCTTTTGTGGTCCTGTTGGCCTTCAGAATCTATTAAATGTACTCATCACAGCCACCTTTCCGGCAATCTTAACAGAAAATGAGACATTTTAGAAATAACAGAATAACAGAATGGAAGGGATCTTGGAAATCTTCTAGTCCAACTTGCAGACAAATGGTTGTCCAATCTCTTCTTTCAAAACCTCCGTTGTTTGCAGCACCCATAACTTCTGGAGACAAGCAGCTCTCCCTTCTCACACAGAAACTCCCTAGTCCCACTAGAAACACGTCGATTTTGTTGTTAGATGAGAAGAATGCAGAATATATTCTGCTTTGTTGCTCAAGTTCAAACCTTCACGGGGAAAACTGCGTTGGGTAGATTGCATGAAATTGGAAGCCTCTTCCAAAAACGCTTTCGATTCTTGAAAAATGCATTAATGTGTTGGCGTGAAACCATGCATATCTATTTCATTGTTTACAGAAAGATTTTCTCTCACCATGTTGGTGGAAAGTTGATTATCTTGGTATCATGCAGGATGACTTAAGAATCTCACAAGGTCTTGAATCACATTGTGAGAATATTAACACCATATTTTTTATAGGCTTTTCCTGGTTTGTTTTTTGTAACTTTTCAAAAGTTGCCATTTCAACTTACAAAAAAACAAATTTTGGAGAGAGAGACGTTGATTGTGTCTCTGGGGACTCTGCTGAAGGAATATTCTGTTTATAATTAATTCAAGACACGTCTGTCTTTGGGGTTTCTTCAAACCTTGCCGCTGTGTCAACGATAATCTATACGTGAAAACCACCAGAAGCTTCTCTGCTCAGTGATTCTATTTGTGTGGAACAAAAAAGGTGATTTTTCCAGAGATGTATCTGAAAACTGCCTCCCACAATCACCCTAGAGATTTCTGTGCCATACAGCATTTCAAGGACTATGGAGTTCTGTATGGAGTTGAACAGCTTAAAAGTAAAGGTTCCCCTCACACATCCGTGCTAGTCGTTTCTGGCTCTAGGGGGCGCTGCTCATCTCCATGACAAAGCCAAAGAAGAACCAGCGCTGTCCGAAGACGTCTCCGCGGTCCTGTGGCAGGCATGACCAAACGCCAAAGGCGCACAGAACGCTGTTCTCTTCCTGCCAAAGTGGTCCCTATTTTTCTTCTTGCATTTTTACATGCTTTTGAACTGCTAGGTTGGCAGAAGCTGGGACAAGTAAGGGGAGCTCACTCCGTTATGCATGCTTGGGATTCGAACCGCCGAACTGCCGACCTTTCTTTTTTTTCCCAAAGAAGTTTTTTATTTGTAGACAAACATACACAGACAAAACATAAATACATAAAGCCATCTTCCAATTACATACATATAGTGTGTCAGTTGGTTACAAATTTTTTGTGCATCTTCTCCATAGTCCTCACTTACAATTCTTTGTATATATTCTCATATTATCAAACAGATATTTCTAATATCAGATATTTATTGTCATTGTTAATCAATCATTTGACTATACCATTATTCATTCATGTTATGCGAGATATTCCATATTTTTAAATTGATTTATCTTATAACAATTCATATTATCATCCTAAATCCATCCCATAATTATAATATAATAATATATTATATATGCTATATAATTCTATTCTCCTTGTATTGTAAAATTCTGCATATTCCAACTGCCAACCTTTCTGATCGACAAGCTCAGCGTCTTAGCCGCTGAGCCACTGCGTCCCTTCTTAAATAGCTTACTGCACCAGGCTTGGATTTTAAGATTACAAGTTCTTTTGCTGGTTGAGTTACTGGCTTCCATATCCAAACTGCAGAGATTTTGCTTGGGAAACTAAAAGAGGCAATCACATTTGTTCCAATTTACACTTCAGCTGTGAAACACCGGACAACATTTCTAATTTGATTTTTGTCAGATTGAAGCACTGCACTGTGGTTCTCCAGGAGAATCAAGCCCCCCGGTTCTGTTCGTTGTTGACTATTTTATTCTCTTATGTAATAAAAGAAAAAAATGTTATATACCTGTTCCATAATAAAAATATTATTTAAAAAACAAACAAACATGAAAACAAACGTAAGTCATCTACTCATGACCATAACGGAGCCCAAAATTTTTGTTGTTAAGCGAGTTATTGGTTAAGTGAGTTTTGCCCCATTTTGCGACCTTTCTGGCCACTGTTGTTAAGCGAATCACTGCAATTGCTAAGTTAGTAACCTGGTTGTTAAATGAATCCGACTTCCCTCATTGTCTTTGCTTGTCAAGAGGTCGCAAAAGAGGATCACGTAACCCTGAGACACAGGAACGGTCATAAGTATGAACCAGTTGCCAAGCGTCTAAATTTTGGTCACAGGATCATGGAGACGGGTCGTAACTGTGAAAAATGGTCATAAATCAAGTTTTGTTCAGTGCTGTGTTTCTTTGAACGGTCACTAAATGAACTGTTGTAAGTTGGGGACTACCTGTACTGTATTTGGAATGGGATGCCTGTGTTTTTGACTTGGGCTTCTGCATTTTGGGATATTTGAAAGCCAACCTCAATTGCAGTAACCGTTTGAATCCAGGAATGAAAACAAGATTTTGCATTCAGTGGAATTACTTTATTTAAAACAATAAAATAAAATTGGCTGGAAGCCTCAAGATTTTCCCAGGCACCAAAGAGTGGCTAAGGCAATCTGCCTACACAAAGCGTTTAAGCAGCCACCTCAGTGTTTGATCAGTCTCAGAACAAAAGCTGAGTCCAGTCCTGCAAAAATGCACTCCTGGTTTTCCTGCTGGGCTGCTTTTCAGCAGCTTAATGTAAGGAGAGAAAATCATCTCCATAGCTGTCATTTTTGTTCACCAGCCGAAACTTGGAATTCTTACCCTTTCCATGAATTTTCTTTGCAAAAGCCATCCTTCCTAGAGATACCCCCTTTTTTTTGGCATGGTTTTTACCCCCTGATCTTAACTGCCCCCTTGGTCACGCTGTTTGAGGACATCCGTGGCTTCTTGTCCTGCCTTCATAGGCTTTGGAGAATAGGATGACCCACCCCTGTTCTTCATGGCAGCTCCTTAGATTTTGGAAGACTGCTATCCCGTCACCCCTAGTCCTTCTTTTCATTAAACTAGACATACGCAGTTCCTGCAACTGTTCCTCATATGCTTTCGCCTCCAATCCCCTAATCATCTTTGTTGCTCTTCTCGGCACTCTTCCCAGAGTCTCAACATCTTTTTTATATTATGGTGACCAAACCTGGATGCAGTGTTTGAAGTGTGGTCTTAAAAATAAAGGTTTCCATCGCACATACGTACTAGTTGTTTCCGGCTCTACAAAGCTGAAGAGCCAGTGCTGTCCGAAGACGTCTCCGTGGTCATGTGTCTGGCAGGACTAAACACGGAAGACGCGTGGAATGCTGTTACCTTCCCACTAAAGTGGTCCCTATTTTTCTACTTGCATTTTTTGAACTGCCAGGTTGGGACAAGTAACGGAAGCTCACTCTGTTATGCGGTGCTGGGGATTCGAACCGCTGAACTGCCGACCTTTCTGATCGACAAGCTTAGGGTCTTAGCCACTGAGCCACTGCGTCCCTACAGTGTGGTCTTACCAAGGCCTTATAAAGTGGTACTACCACTTGACATTAAGCTATTTCTAGCTTTCATATTTTTTCTCTAGCCATCAATAAAATTGTTCCCATATCTTATAATATTCAGTTTGTTCCTTATCTTTAATTGCAAGTGTTAATTTATTCATTTCTGCACATTCTAATATTTTTCTAATCACATTTTCATCACTAAGAATCTCTTCACCTTTCCAATTTTGAGCAAATACAATTCCAGCTGCAGTTAATACATGAATAATCAAATATGGATTATCTTTACTATAAATTTCAGGTAAAAAGCACTCACAACTTCTGAAGGCATGGAATTCCATTGGTTAATTTTTCTCACAGTCAGGAAATTTCTCCTTAATTCTAGGTTGCTTCTCTCCTTGGTTAGTTTCCATCCGTTGCTTCTTTTCCTGCCTTCCGGTGCTTCTGAAAATAAGTTGACCCCCTCTTCTTTGTGGCAGCCCCTCAAATATTGGAATACTGCTATCATGTCCCCTGTGGTCCTTGTTTTCACTAGTCTAGACATACCCAATTCCTGCAATTGTTCTATAAATACAAATATAATACTGTATATAAATAAAGCATCTGCATCACAGTACAAAGACTGCAATTTATCCGCTGGTTATAATAATTTTCTAGGAAGGACAACGTTGTGTACAGAATCCTATGAGGCTCATTTCATAAGAGAGATTAGAATAACATGTGCCTTAAGGTGATGTGATGTGGCAAGTTGTGGTTTTGTACCAACTGTTGCACAAGAGGCCCTAGAACATTTTGTGATCCAGACCATAAAAGCACTGTGGTGAAAACCATAGCTCTTTCTCTTTCTTTCTTTCTTTCTTTCTTTCTTTCTTTCTTTCTTTCTTTCTTTCTTTCTTTCTTTCTTTCTTTCTTTCTTTCTTTTCCTTCTCCTTCCTTCCTTCCTTCCTTCCTTCCTTCCTTCCTTCCTTCCTTCTCCTTCCTTCCTTCCTTCCTTCCTTCCTTCCTTCCTTCCTTCCTTCCTTCCTTCCTTCCTTTCTTTTAACAGAGTGCTTATGGAGACCAGCCCAATGTTTGCAATCACGTTTAAAAGCTTACAAGTGGCAAAAAAAATATCTTCATTTTAGGAAAGCTTGAGATGGCAAGGATGGTAGTGATGGAAAATGGTGGCGGCGGATGTAATTAGGTCAGCTGTATTCATCCCTTCAGTTGCTGAAAAAAAAAATATGGAAAGAGGTTTATTTTTAGGAGAAAGGAAGGACAAAATACCTGGATTTCAATCTCTAGTAGAACTGCAACTGTGCAAGTGATATCATACCTGGAATGGCTTGGGCTCAGTTATAGCAAAATTGCACTTTTTCTACCCCTAAAGAAAATCTTGACTGTGGAATAATATCCTAAAACATTACAGTGATATTCCACAGATAGAAGTGCGAAGTGAGTGATCCATTGCCTTTAGTAATGGTGAAGAAAGCGTTCTCTTCAGCCACAAGCAGTTGCGTAGATTGGGAGGAAGGGAGTCTGTTGGCTCCATCCTTGCAGTGTATCTCAGTGTATCTCTTGCATGATGCAAGAAGTTTGCTTTGGGTTGGTAAGGTATCTATCCAGAGTGAGGAACAATAAAGGTTAGAAGAACCTCAGGATGTCTTTCTTGGTGTTTGGAGCCTTGTATGTCTACGTTAATGAAAAGAAGGACCAGAGGTGGTCCTTCTCAGGGGCTGCCACAAAGAAGCCCTTGCTTAGAGAGGGCTGTAAAGCACTGTATAGCAGGATATAAGTCTTAAGTGCTATTGCTGTTGCTATAGCTCTTGGGGATGACTACAAGCCACGGCGTTGTGCCATCAAGGAGACTTCGCGGGGGACATCACTCAGATGTCATAGTTTGGAGCAAGAGAAGAGCCCGCCTGTGCCATCCCACCTGAGCAGAGGTGAGACCAGAAAACACGGCCCCTGTCAAGGGAGAAGAAAGTCCTGCAGGAGTTTTCTACCCCATGGATCCCCCCGCCCATGTGCTGCTGGCTTCTAAGTTTGTTTAATTTTATTTAACATACGCATTTTGCTGACTTTTTACAGGCCCTCACCTTTCCTGCTTGGCAAGCAGGCTGTGTGGTGGGAAGCTGACAGAGGTTGCAGGTGTGAAGGTTGACAGGTTTTCCCCCCTCCGATTTCCAGGAGAAAATGAGAAGTTGCGAGAGCTGGTAGATAAAACACGGGGGTCTCGCTTTTAACAACCTTCCAATGAAATGGATGTGTTTTAACACTTTTATCTTATTTTTTGCCCAGATAGCATTTTGTTTCCATGGAAGCAGATCTGAATATTGGCAGCTGAAAATACCATTTGGTTCTAGTAACCATTTCTTTGGAAGAGTTTCTTTTCTGCCGAGGCCTGTTTAGGCCTCTCATAGTAGTAGCGATAACGTTCCTTTCAAACAGAAACCAAGGGCCGTGTAGGAGACAACCAGGGTGAGCTCGAGGGCGGAGCTTCCGTTGACGCTTATCTGGTGCCAGTTTGCCTTGACCATTAAGTAGACCTGATTCTTGGAGCGGCATGGTGGCCTAGAGGTGGGAGCTCTCACCTCACAATCAGGAGGCTGTGAGTTCGATCCTAGGTAGAGGCAGATATATTTCTCTCTCTGGGCTCACTGAGATTCTATCTGCCGAACAGAACTCCGCATTGGCAACAGGGAAGGCATCCAGCCATTAAAACGCTCTGCTAGCTCCATCCCGTTGCCCAGACTCCACAATATGGGGGCCGTTAAATGAAGATGTGGTTAGTAGATCAGATTCATTGTGTAGAGGTAGCCTGAAATAAACTGGTTGTACTTTTGAACCCTAACCTGGTTCAAAGGCCCATAGTTCTTCTTTTCATTAAAGTGGACATGCCCAATTCTTGCAACTGTTCTTCATATGTTTTAGCCTCCACTTCCCTAAACGGGAGGATGACAGGGAATGTGCTGCCAACCTATGTCCCTTCTCCTGGGAAAAAAGCTCTGTTAGACATCCTGGAGATTCATTCAGTACAGGCCATCACTGGATTGCCTGTCCTCCAAGCATATCAGCAGCTGGTGATGCCACTGTGTGACCATCCACAATAAGAGGATGGTAGAAATAATCAGGAAGCATCCACCCTACCTGTGTATCTTGGTCATCTTTGTCCATTATTGGAATTTTAGCTTTCCGTCGTGTGGAAACTCCATTTTGTACCACGTAGAACTTTTCATTCTCTATTATTATTATTATTATTATTGAAAAGACATAATTAAACGTTGGCTTTCTTCCAAGCATCAGTGAGAACTTCGCCTGTGGGTCAGTGTGAAGGTTGTTTCTTGAATTTACCAGCAGGAGGAGCTGCCGTATTGAAGAACAGGAGTGTGTGTTGTGCAGATAACTTCTCTTTTTGGACCTTTGATTTTTGCCTCTTACTGGATCCCTGCTTTTTGTGGTGGTTGTTGTTGTTGTTGTTTTAACCCTGGACTCTCTTAGCTAGGTAAAAAAAAGTCCTAGTTCATTGTGGCCACTTCAAAATAAACCTGGGATTACCCTAGCCTTTACCTGTAACACTAGCTTTACCTGTCCAGTCTTGTTCAAGCGTCTCAATATTACCCTCCTTCTTTCCTTAATGCTTAGTCATATCTTCAAAAGGATCCCTTACCTTTGGAAAAGAAATCTCTTTCTTTGGGAGAGTTTGAATCAGGACACACGTCCTTGATAATCTGTTTATCTACTACTCTTCTTTTCTGATCTGGGCGTTGGCTGCTGAAGGCGTGTCGTGAGCTCTGTGTTTCCTTCCTTGGCTTTGGGTTGTATCTTTTTTAAAATAGTATTTGAGGTCCTTGATGCTCTCTGAGTTTGTTTGTCTTCTTGCAGATGTTCCATTACCCAACTAGGTAACACCATCAGTGCTAGAAGGGAGCAAGGTTTGCAGAGTGGAGGAGGAGAGGGGAAGAGGAGGAGGAAGAGGAGGAGGACTGTATGGTCCTTGGTGCTCTCTGAGGCCCAACTAAGTAACACCATCAGTACTAGAAGGAAATGGGGTTTGCAGAGGGGAGGAGGAGGAGGACTGTGGGGTCCTTGGTGCCCTCTGAGGCTGGTTGTTTCCTTGCATATGTTTCATTTCTCAACTAGGTAATAACATCAGTGCTACAAAGAAAAGGGGTTTGCTTTCTATTATATTCAAATAACTTGCTGTCTCAGTGTTGGTGAGTGTGTTTTGGTGGTTCTTTAATCAGGCTGTCATTTGCTGAGTTGGTAGATCCTTGGTTGGAATATCGTTTACTTCCTTTCTGGGTGCTGTTTGTTGGTCAGGAGGTGTTGTTGATCGTCTCTTTCAAACGGTATGTAGATGTTGTTTATCTGTTTGTCGTTGATGGCTGATTTGTCTGAGTGCCAGGAATTCTCTAGTGGAACGTCAAGGAACCACCAAGACGATTCTCACCCACCCTGGCAGGACAATCACTTTGTATATAAATGGAGGGCAAACCCCACTCCCTTCTAGCACTGATGACTTTACGTTGTTGGGTAATGAAAAATCTGCAGGAAAACAGCCAAACTCAGAGAGCATCAAGGACCCCACAGTTGTCGTAGTCGTCCTCCTTCTCCTCCTCCTCCTCCTCCTCCTCCTCCTCCTCCTCCTCCTCCTCCTCCTCCTCTCCTTTCCACAACTCTCCCTCTCTTCTAGCACTGATGATGTCACCTAATTGCATAAAACCACTGCAAGAAAATAACTAAGCTCAGAGAGGACCAGGCACCCCACAGTTCAACCCTGAGCTATAAACATTCTCTTCAAAATGGCATGTCAATGGCATTTATCTCTATGGGCCTGTCGATGGCTGGCTTCTCGGAATGCCAAGCTTCCAGGCTTTCTCTATAGTCTAGAATGTCAACAGTTTCCCTTATTGAAACGGCGATTGAATTTCTCTCTGTGTTGAGAGCCTAATGACGTTTCAATAGCGGCCATCATTCTTTTCATTGGGCCGGCATCAGATGCACCCTCCAATGGTTAACCTTGAGATCCTAAAGGATTGTTCTGGTCGATGAACACCTTTGCTGGTCTGCTGACGAAATCCACATTTTTCCCTATCTCGTTTCCCCACCGCCGCCCCTTAAAAGGAAAGCAGTAAGCATAAGAACAGTCATCTGTAAAGCTATCTATTGCTCAAGAGGAGCAGATCGGGAAATATGAGGACAGTGATGGATAGCATCTTCTCTGCATTGTCTTTAATGTTGGTGTGCTCTCCGGTGATGCGGGAGAAAAATGGCCCGTTGTCTGAGTTCTGTAGCCCCGAGTTAAAAGGAGCAATCAAGGATGTCAGCCCAAATATACATTCCTGCTAAAGAGCCAACATAGTAATAATAATAATGCTGTGGACGATGGAGACTTTGCTTTATTTCAATTTATTTTGGAACCCGAGGGGAGGAACTGATGTGGAGCCAGCCATCATGTTGCATCAAAAGAATTGCTTTTAACCCCGCTACACGAGATATAACTTCGGATTTTAAGGTAGACCGAGCTGATAACGGTAAAGCTTTTCTCAAATGTTGTGAACTAAGCTAGAGTTAATTTCCTTCCCCCCCATACACATACATTCAATATTTAACCCAAATACTTATGTGGATAACAGATTAACAGAGTTGGAAGGGATCTTGTAGGTCATCTAGTCCAACCCCCTGCCCAAGCGGGAGACCCAACACCATTTCTGACAGATGGGAGCCCAATCTCTTCTTGAAGGTCTCAAGTGATGGCACTCCCACAACTTCCGAGGGCAACTTCTGTTCCATTGGTTGATTGTTCTCACTGTCAGAAAGTTTCTCCTTATTTCCAGGTTGAATCTCTCCTTGTTCAGTTTCCATCCATTGTTCCTTGTCTGGCCTTCAGGTGCCTTGGAGAATAGCTTGACCCCGTCTTCCTCTCTGTGGCAGCCCCTCAAATATTGGAAGACAGCTCTCCTGTCTCCCCTGGTCCTTCTCTTCCCGAGACTAGCCAGGCCGAATTCCTGTAACCGTTCTTCATATGTTTTAGTCTCCAGTCCTCTAATCATCCTGCTTGTTCTTCTCTGCACTTTTTCTAGAGTCTCAACATCTTTTTTAATTCTAGATAACAGATATCGAAATGAATATGCTACCTAGAATCACGCACCTTGGGATATAGAGTATTTTCCACTCCCTGAAAACCTATTAGATAACCAGAACTTCTCAGGATACCAATGTTTGTGGCTACTGCCTAGTTTCAGTTATCATTATACGCAGTTCATTATTCTGTTCCTTGTCCTTTTAACTGTGAATCATGAAGATCCATAAAGCCATTGGGGGAAAAAAAACAAAACAAAATTGTCTCAGAGTTTGCCACTCTGTTGGTTGTCAATCTGTTTTTAAATGAAGGAGCAGCTGGTAAGCTTTTTTGCTACTGGATTATCATGAGAATCTCATAACACTTGTTTATCGTTGAATATGGTTTGTGAGCATGGCTTAAATTTTTTTTAGAAGTCTTCCTTTGGTAACATTTGTGTTTCATGTTCCATCAGAACCAGTTTACTGAGCTGAATGTACCAGCGGCTTTGCAGTAATCCACCACACAAACCAGTGGTGGGATTCAAGAATTTTTTTTTTTACTACCAGTTCTGTGGGCGTGGTGTGGCTTGGTGGGCGTGGCTTGGTGGGCGTGGCAGGGGAAGGATACCGCAAAGTCCCTCTTCCTTCCCCACCCCACTAACCTGCATTCCAGCTCCGTTCTCCTGTGCAGGGCAACCAAAGAAGACCCAGCCAATCAGCTGGGACTCAATGGGAGACAGAGAAGAGATGGGGTTGGCAGGACCAGTCAGAGGTGGGATTCGCTGGTTCTCCAAACTACTCAAAATTTCCGCTACTGTTTCTCCAGAACTGGTCAGAACCTGCTGAATTCACCACCTTTGATGCAAACACGTTGGACTGGTTTGCTTCCTGGAGTTGTGGGTGCTCTGTGGCTTGGAGTTTTTCAAAAATAGACTGAACAAACCCTTGATATAAGGGATCCTGCAGGAGGGGTGCAGTGGCCTAGAGGTGGAGCTCTCGCCTCACAATCAGGAGGCTGTGAGTTCAATCCTAGGTAGAGGCAGATGTTTCTCTTCTCTAGCCACCCTGAGAATGAATATCTGCTGAATAAAACTCCTCATTAGCGATAGGGAGGGCATCTGGCCATTAAATGACTCTGCTAGCTCCATTCAGTTGTCCATGCTGCAAGGGATTATATGAGGTCGTTCAGTGAAGATGATATGAGGGCTCCTGCCTTGAATAGGAGGTTGAAGACCTCCAAGATCCCTTCTAGCCCTGTAAGCTCTATGATGGCAAAAAGAGGCTGGTTGCATATAAAGCACCTTTAGGAGTGTTTGCTCCTAATTTCTCTGTTTCCATTTTTTAGGGACTTCCAACCTGCAGGAGAACCTGCCACCAAAACCAACCATCGGCGAGCAACCACCCATTTCCCCAGGCTGTCTCGGAACCACCCCAGGGAACCCCGCAACCCGGAACCTCAAAGTGGTGACCTTTGACCTGTGGCCCCTGCAAGGACCAGCCGTTGAGTTTGCCCTGAGGATCCAAGTCTGCGTGAGAGGACGAGAAGCAGTCAACAATGATGGCATGGAAGGGATTTCCCCCGAAAAGATACTGCCCTGTTGAAAGACCCATCGCCCAATTGAACAAACCACCTTCCAAGCAGCAGTCCTTTCCCACAACAATGAGGTGGGGGGAGGGTCTCTTTTGCCCTAGAGCAGCACTTTCTGCTCTAAGTTGTGTGGACTGCAACTCCCAGAATTCCCCAGCCAGCCATTCCTCATGGAGGCTGGGGCATTCTGGGAGTTGAAGTCCACGCATTTTTTTAAAAAATTTCAAGGTTGATAAACACAGCGAGAGAGGGAGGGAGAAGGAACGAAGGGAAGAAAGGAACGAAGCAAGAATCAGATGAAGGAAGGAAACAAAGAAAAAGGAAGGAAGGGGATAGGAAGGAAAGGAACAAAGGAAAATCAAAGGAAGGAAGAAAAAAAGAAAGAAAGGAGGAAAGAAGGAAAGGAACAAAGAAAAAAATCAAAGGAAGGAAGGAAAAAAGTAAAAGAAAGGAAGGAGATAGGAAGGAAAGGAAGAAAGGAAAATCAAAGGAAGGAAAAAGAAAGGAAAGAGGAAGGAAGGAAAGGAACAGACAAAAATCAAAGGAAGGAAAAAAGAAAAAGAAAGGAAGGAGATAGGAAGGAAAGGAACAAAGGAAAAATCAAAGGAAGGAAGAAAAAAAGAAAAAGAAGGGAAGGTGATAGGAAGGAAAGGAACAAAGGAAAACCAAAGGAAGGAACAAAAAAAGAAAGGAAGGAGATAGGAAGGAAAGGAATAAAGGAAAATCAAAGGAAGGAAGAAAAAAAGAAAAAGAAGGAAGAGAGAGAGAGAGAGAGAGAAAGGAAGAATAAAGTTTCCATTTCCTTTGATTAAGCCATAGACACCATGGCTTCTCTTTCACCTGGGAGAGTTTCTATAGCTCTTACGATGATAGTTTCCTTTTGCAGCCAGGATTGCTCTCCTGGCCTTCCAGTTTCCTCAGAAGGACATTTCCCGCAATGTACTTAAAAGTGAGCATTATCGAGCTATTTATTTTAAGCCATCCTCCCCCCCCCTTCTTCCCTCCCCTCGCTCCCCCCCGTTTTTTGCTCCCTTTTTCTCCCAAGCCGTAAGAAACAGAAACAACAGGGGATAGTTTTCCTCTTTCTCTTCCATTCATCCCCGATCTTGTAAGGCCCCAAACTACCAATTCATTGATGAATCATCCTGCTTTGATGTTAAGGCAGTTTGACACTCATCCTTTGTTTGAAGTGGAATTATTAATGATGAGTTGGGCGGAGGGCAAGGAGGGGGCTGGCGGGGGGGCGGAAGCAGAAAACTTTCCACCTGCTTGCCTAAACTTTCACTATTGATTTTTTATTTGGGGGTGGGGTGGGGGAAACATGTTAACAAAAGGCCTCTCTCAGCATCCAAATAAGGGGACCGCTTCCGCCATTCTTTTCATCCTCCTAAAAAGAAAAAAATCGAACAATAAATTAAAAAAAATTGGAAGTAAGCTTGGCAAAGACTTCGAAATGAAAGTGCACCGGTGCTCATCCCCATGAATGGAGAGGTTTTCTTGTAAATATATATATTCTTGTAATATATATATATTTTGAGTCTCATATATATATATATATTGTAATATATATATATTGAGTCTCATATATATATATATATATATATATATATATATATATATATATATATTCTTGTAATATATATATATTTTGAGTCATATATATATATATATATATATATATATATATATATATATATATATATATTCTTGTAATATATATATATTGAGTCTCATATATATATATATTCTTGTAATATATATATATATTTTGAGTCTCATATATATATATTCTTGTAATATATATATATATATATTGAGTCTCATATATATATATATATATATATATATATATATATATATATATATTCTTGTAATATATATATATTGAGTCTCATATATATATATATATAGATGACGCAAAATGAGTCCAGAAGAGAAGCGGTGGGAAAGCTGAAGTAGAAAATGGCGCCTAATTCCCTCCGGACGCATAAGCTGTCAATCATAACTCAGCTCTTCTTCCTCCCGGAAGATGCATCGCTCAACGCTTCGCAAGAATGAAGCCTCCCTTTTCCTTCGAAGTGCATCGGAGGCTCCTCTCAATATTTAAATAGGTCTCACTTCTCTTTTTGCTCTATTAAACTCTCTATAATGGGCTGACCCTCCCTTGTTGAGTATCAAAGCGGAGAAGTCCCAAAGGTGCTTTTTTTTTTTTTTCAAGAGGCAACTGGACCTTCTAGTTTTTTTCTTCTGAGGACGTTTTGCTTCTCATCCAAGAAGCTTCTTCAGCTCCGACTGGATGGTGGGGAATGGAAGGATTGATATTCCTTGTTGGTCATTTGCATCCTTTTATTTAAATCCTTCCATTCCCCGCTATCCTGTCAGTCAGACCTTCTCGGATGAGAAGCGAAACGTCTTCAAAGAAAAACCAGAAAGTCCAGTTAGTTGCCTCTTGGGGGGGAAGGAAAAAAAGCACTTTTGGGACAACCATGATCTGGATGACGGAGAATCTCCGTAGAGATGCTTTCCCAGAGAAGCATTTCCACCCAGCTAGGGGTTTGGGGTTTTTTTTTTTTTTTTGCACTCTCCTTGTTTCCAAATAATAAAAGGATTCACGAACTTTTGAGCAAGCTGGTGCGTTAACTCTCTAAAGAGCACAAGTCATCCAGAGCACTTTGGGTGAGTTAGACCCGTCTGAATGAGCACAATTCACTGAGACTTGAGTGTGAAAAAACAGGAGAGGAGGAACTCACATTTGGGGCTGATTGCACTGGGCTGGTGGATCCCCTCCCAAGTTTTGGGGGAACCACACTACAGCTGAAATGGAGATGAATGAGGTGCGGTGGTGGTATTTCTACCGGTCCGGTCCGGTTCGAGTGAACCGGTAGTTAAAAAAACAGCTATCGGTTCATCCCAACCGGTATCTTTTTTTCTATTTTCTTTTTCCTCTTGACAATCAGCTGTTCCAATGATCAGCTGTGCCTCATGCCCACAGGGCTAAGCCCACCTAGCCATGCCCACCTAGCCACACTCATGGAACTGGTAGTAAAAATATTTGCATCCCACCTTCTGATCAGGTGCTTAGCAGTGAGTCATTTTGAACTTGGGCGAATAATGAAATTCTTCCTTTGTACTCTTTATCCCCTTCCTGCATTTCCTCCCCAACGATAAGACCTGGCAGACAGGGAGGACCAAGCCTTTTGATCAGAAATCTGTGCCAAGGACTTTTGCTTAGTCAAATCCTAGATCAAAGGAAGTTTGAGAAAGCAGTCATGGGAGTCAGCCAGAATTTGACTCAGGAGCATAGAAGGGGTTACTTTGAAGGTGTGAGGCTATCAAGACTGTCTTCTTCTTCTTCTTCTTCTTCTTCTTCTTCTTCTTCTTCTTCTTCTTCTTCTTCTTCTTCTTCTTCTTCTTCTTCTTCTTCTTCTTCTTCTTCTTCTTCTTCTTCTTCTTCTTCTTCTTCTTCTTCTTCTTCTTCTCCTCCTCCTCCTCCTCCTCCTCCTCCTCCTCCTCCTCCTCCTTCTTCTTTTCCCTCTTCCCCCCCTCCTTCTCCTCCTGAAAAATGTGACCAATGAGGCATTAGCCAAAATCGCATTAAGATACGGTGTTCTCTTAGGACTTGCATGCCCGGAATGAGGAATGGGAAAAAGCTGCTTAAAATATATATCTGCCTTCTTAACTCCTTGGAGGTTCCTAGCTTTCTGTTTTTTGAGGAGGCGGGGGGTGGGGGCAGGTAAGAGATTGTATCTCTTCTTCTAACAAGGCAGAGCTGTTGACAGGGATCGATACCATAGAGGAGGGATTTCATAGAGTGTCTAGAGTGGCTTTGCTGCTTGGCAATAAGTAGCTATGTCATACAATTCTTCCCAGGGCTCATGGCCCCCAAGGTGCCCGTTGCATTGCGTGAATTCAAGCTTTAGAGTCCGTCCCGCGGATTACAGCTGGACTTAAGCCACGGAGAGATCAAACTTCAGAGAATCCAATGCTCCAGGGGCTTTCGGTGTATATTTCATTTCTATCCCTCTCTTCTGAAAACACGTACTCTAAACCAGTGTTTCTCCGGCCTGGCAACTTGAAAAGGTGTGGACTTCAATCCCCAGAATTCCCCTGCCAGCTAAGCGAGAGGGGGAATTCTGTGAGTTGAACTCCACAATCTCTTCAGGTTGCTAAAGCTGAGAAGCACTAGAACGTTCTAGAATAAGGCAGCCATACCCTGGCTGTCTATCTAATTTTCTTTAACAAGCGCTAAAAAATAACCCTAGGTGAAGGTGAACAAAAATCAAAAGTTAAAAAAAAAAAAAAAGCTTCTTTTGGGGAAGTGAGGCATAAATTTTTCTTCTTCTCAACCTCCAAATTGTACCTGGGATATTTTTTTATCGCTTCCTCTTTTTCTTACTAGGTATCCGATGAGCTCCAAAACCTGCCCCGCATAAGGACTTTTAGCGCATTTATTCAGCTCCCCATTACCGAGGAACTCATTCTACATTTGTCTCGAGCCACCTAAATAAAAACCATTCTGCGCGCTTAACAAATCACACCTCATTGGAGAAGATTAGCCATTTTCTAAGCCTCTCCTATTCTCACAAGGGGTTTGGCAGAGTAATGGCAGTCAAACGCCTTGTCACCATTTTCAAAAGAGCCAGGCTGTAAAAAAAAACATTGATGGGAATTTAATGTGGCCAGCTAGTCAAAGAGATAAGAAACACCCCGGCAGTAAATTTAAAATTTGACTTGCAGAGCAAGGCCATATGCATAGGGTTCGGTTGGAGGCCCTGACATGCATACTTCATCGTATATAGGAAGAGATGCTTGGTTGTTAGCTGTCAGATGAAATGAATAGGTGGCTATTAAAAGGCAGTTGTTGACTGGACCGCTCACAGCAGCGGTAATGAATGGGATGTGAAGTGTGCAAACACCTCAGTCAGTAATGAGAAATTACTTGTCGAGTCATATTAATGAGGAGGAAAGCAGTACTTGCTTAGAGAGAATTCAGGTCTAAAAAAAAACCCGGGTCAGAGCTAAGGTGTGAGAATGTGCTTCGGAGAAAGAAAAGATGGGAGTCAAGTCAACCCACTTTTCTTTTCGCTTGACCTTCCCTAGCTGAACGCCTCCTGATGTAGTAGTCGTGGTTGGCTGGGACTTTGAGGTCCTGTGATGACCCGGAGCATGGCACAAAAGCAACAAAGTCACAAAACTAGGTAAAGTTCCCTTTAATATCTCCAGCTTGGCTCCCAATGCCCAGTTATCCTCAGCTGGAGAAAAAGAACAGTCTCCCAAGAACAGTTTTTAAAGAGAAGAAATTCAGTCCGAACTCAAAGTACATATAGATTATAAATAAAGACCAACACAAACCACGCTGCAGCAATTAATGAGACAGGGCAAGATAAGGAATTGCAGACTTCAAACGATAATGAAACACACACTGTTGGGAGGACACCAGTACCCAGATAAGACTTGACAAACAGCGATAATGCACGCTTTGCTTCCAGCAAGGTGCTCTGCGCAAATGCCCTTTTAAAATCCTGTTTTCCCAGCTTCAGCTAATGAAGGGAATCAGGGCCTTTTTCTCCCCCATAACCCACTTTGCTCCCTTCTCCGTTCCTCCCTGTATGCCCTAGGTTGAAGAGCGGGTGGGCCTGGGTCTTCCTCTAAATGCCCAACCGGACTGTGCCCTTCCCCAGTTTCCTCCACAGCCACTGGAGCCACACTCCCACTCCCTGTCAGCTGCTCAACCTCTCCCTCAGAATCAGTTTCCAACAAAGGCATGACAGGTCCCCATTTCCAGCTTGGTTCCTGATGAAGAGGCAAAATGGTCTCTTCCTCAGAACTACTTCTTCAGTTCTGTGGCTCAGTTAATTATGTTCCTTGGCGTCTCTGAGGGAAAGAGACCCTTTCCATAATTTGTAGCTTACGGGGGAAAACAGGCATAAACTTTTCTCCTCCCCCCCAAAAAGTGATTAATAAAATTAAGAACGTCTGTTCCTTGAATTGTTTTGAATTCAATGTTATGAAAAGGAGGTAGACCTGTGGATCTGAACGTTTAAAGCAGTGGGGCAGAGAATATGGATTTTCTGATGTTGTCCTAGATGTGGGGGTCTGCAAACTTGGCAGCTTTAAGACTTCTGGACTTCAACTCCCAGAATTCCAGGAGTTGAGCTCCTCAGGGCCATAGGATCTGAAAGATGAAATGGGGTTTATTTTGGCACAGTTGTTTCATCCACCTGGTTTTTGCACCCTCCCTGTTTCCCTTCTCCATCAAGGAATATTGACCGGTCCCAAAAGTTGCTTAAAATAGCAATTTCAGCACCTAAGTTTCCTGAAGACGGTCTTCCCAACTGGGTTCAGTCCTCAGCTACTTCCGGAGAATGGTGTGCAACGTGTAGCTCCAAGCTTGATGGAGCTCAAAAGCTGATGCTAGTTGAACAGCTCTTGCCCTAGCAGGCCAGGAGGAGGCCTTCATGAGTCAGCTGGTTTCACTGGTTTGAGGAACTTTGCCTTGACCCGAGTGATTTATTTTTGAAAAATCTCCACTCTCTTGCTTCCGGGTGGTTTGTAGTTTTCTGCATCTCAGCGTGGTGTTGAATCTCGTTGTCTCCACTCCTCCGTCCTATTCGCTCAATCTCTGTGTCTATTTCTGCTAAACCAATAGCACCATCATGGATAACTCTGCTGCATGTTAGAACCGATCCATACGTTCATGTTTTTTAAAAAATGTATTTGATGTTTTTATACTTCCATCCTTACACGGGGAAAAGTTCTGAGAAGTATATTGGTCCATTTCTCTCCTGGAATTCCCTTCTTCATTCCTTCCCTTCCTTTCCCTTTCCCTTCCTCATCCCTTCCCTTTCCTTCCTTTCCTTTCCCTTCCCTTCTTCATCCCTTCTTTTCCTTTCCCTTCCTCATCCCTTCCTCATCCCTTCCCTTTCCTTCCTTTCCCTTCCTTTCCTTTCCCTTCCCTTCCCTTCTTCATCCCTTCTTTTCCTTTCCCTTCATCATCCTTCCCTTCCTTTCCCCTCCCTTCATCATCCTTTCCCTTCTTTTCTCTTCTTTCCCCACCCCTTCTTTATCCCTCCCCAGACTCATCACCTTCTCCCGGAGGCTTCAGAAGGAAAAAAAACAGCCTTACATTATTTGCATAAAGTTCCTCTAAACTGAATTAAGATGGCTTTTAAATCTAATGAAATGATGGAAAATACAACATTCCTACTTTGCAACTTACATCCTCTTTTGTAATATGCCATATCCTGAAGTAATACTTTTATACCTGGGACTAGGCAAAAGATGAGAAGTATATGGGTGTTTTTGATCTGTTCAGATTTGAACATAAAGAAAAAAAAATGATATTAATTCTGATATATGTATATAATGAGCCAAAACTGCTTCTATTAATATAAGTATTATTTTAACCCGTGATCTGTTACATAATTCTAAAACTTATGTATATATAATTTTCTTTTTAAAAAAACCCACTTCCCTTGTATTAATATTTCTTTTGGAAATATAATAAGTGCTGTGTGGCCGTTTTGTTATAACCTGGCTAAAAATGCTAGTTTGCAATGGATGAAATAAAAATGACATTTTGTATTTTTAAAAGATTTTTTTTAAAAAAATCATATTAGCAGCCTGATTAAGTATTCTGGATTATATTAACTTTTAAGAGTTTAATTTTTAGAATCATCTACAATTTAAAACCAATGGATTTTTTAAAAAAAACCTTGGGAAGTTTGTAGAGAACAAAAGAGCTAAATTTTTGTTTTTAAATTTGATTCTGCAGTTTCCAGGTTTTTTATTTTATTTTTATAGAATCCTTAAAGTTTGGGAAGCGTCTTACAGATAGTTCTCCACTTACAGCAGTTTGTTTAGTGACCGTTCAAAGTTACAATGGCACTGAAAAAAGTGACTTATGGCTGTTCTTTACCCCACCTCTGCAGTATCCCCACAGTTTCTTGATTAGGAAAAAGACGTAGGAGAATGAATGGCAGAAAATGAGGGCGGAGTCAAAAGAGGGATCAGCCTAGAATCCTTACATAGCCACAAAGCGAACTAACTCCAATTTCCCTCGAATTTCGCTGCCCCTTATTTAATTCCAAGCAGTTGCTAATCATTAGCTGAGAAGATTCCTGGGCATAAGCACGAGTAGCAATAGATCGGTTTCATTAGAGCTCCACATGTGGAGCTGGTCTTTCATGGCCTGACAAAGAGAACAGCATGTCCTTTTTTGTGTGGTAATAGGTCAGTGAGATTCTTTCTTGGTGGAAAAGGGGCAAAGCCGCATCAAACCGTGGCTTACCCCTCGATTTACCACTGAGAAGAATGATTATATCTCTGCACAGGAGAACGGAGCTGGAAAGCAGGTTAGTGGGGTGGGGAAGGAATGGGGATTTTGCAGTATCCTTCCCCTGCCATGCCTACCAAGCCATGCCACGCCCACTAAGTCATGCCCACAGAACCGGTAGTAAAAAAAAATTGAATCCCACCACCGGTGAAAACGGCCTCTCGTGGACTCCGGAGTCTCTGGGGGCCATTTCTGGCCTTTTCCAAACTTCTGGGAGGCCTGTTTTTCACTTTCCCCGAGTCTCCGCACAGGCCCTGCACTTAACCTGCATCCAAAATGGGCCGTTCAAAGTGACCGTTCAAAGTGACCACGGCACTGCAAAAGGTGATTTATGACTGTTTTTCACCCGACCGCTGCAGCATCCCCACAGTCCCATGATCAAAATTCGGATGCTTGGCCGTGGGTCCATCCCATTGATGACAGTTGGAGTGTCCTGAGGTCATGGGATCACCTTTGGTGACCTTGTGGCAAGGCAAAAGTCAGTTGGGAAGGCAGATTTTATTAATCAGTTCAGGGAGGCCTGATGAGTACCAAAAAGGATGAGTACCAAACACATTTTTACCCTAAGTAAGTAAGTCACAAGGCACTGACAAGTTCTAACTCATCAAACAATGAGTACTTTGGACAAAATGTTCACGTCAAAATGCGTCGAGTACCAAATTCAATGAGTTTCTAAGTAGTTGAGTACCAGGGTACCACTGTATATTGAACATTAAACGTGCCTCCAGAAGTTGTGGAAGCTCCAACACTAGAGTTTTGTTTTGTTTTTTTAAAGATGAGATTGGACGACCATTTGTCTGAAATGGTATAGGGTTTCCTGCCTGAGCAGGGGGTTGGACTAGAAGACCTCCAAGGTCCCTTCCAATTCTGTCATTCTATTTGTCAGCGGTCCAGAAAACCTCCACTCCAAACAAATAACTCCGAGACAGACATCCTATCCAAAGTTCCTTTTATTTGAGTAGCAAACTGGCATTTGGGGAATCCCAAATCTGAAAGTTCCGGACTTCCTTACAATAAGTAAAAACTACAAATCCACCCCTTGCACCCATCATCGCATCACCTGCCCCAATCACCATCCGTCCCATCTTGAGATGTCCTCTCACCCAGGTGCAGAAATAACATGACCTTCACTTAGAAGAAGAATGCTATTATGTCTAATCACATACGCTCCGAGAAAATCCCCCCTCCCATTTTCCCAGGCTTAAGAAAGTGGCAACGTGGAAGCATCTGGTGCTTATATGGCTTCCAAAGTTGACACTGTTATTCTATTATTCTGGGTCAACCTATTTTCCAAAGCACCGGGAAGACAAGACAAGAATCAATGGATGGAAACTAATCCAGGAGAGAAGCAACCTAGAACTAAGGAGAAATTTCCTTGAAGATCAATTAATCAACGGAACAACTTGCCTCCAGAAGTTGCGAATGCTCCAACACTGGAAATTTTTAAAAAGATGTTGGATAACCATTTGTCTGAAGTGGTGTTGGGTTTCTTGCTCAGGCAAGAGGTTGGACTAGAAGACCTCCAAGGTCCCTTCCAACTCTTGTTATTCTAGTCTTCTCACTTCTCTTAAGCGACTTCCAGAACTCAGCATTTCATCATAGTGAAATGATAGATAGCTGACATATTTCATTATTGTACCCATATAATACTACATAACGCATATTGTCATATATATACGTGAGACAATAAATGCAGCTGCTCTGGGGGAGTGAACTGAGTAGGTTAGAAGAGTCCACAACCGAGCTGAAAGCTAATGGATTTTTTCCCCGGCTTTCTACTATGAAAAAGAGTGAATAATGAATCTGAAGCAAGCAACAATTTGTTCCCATCCCTGTAAGCCATTTGTAATGGAAAGGGAGAGCTAAATGCCAGAAATATAAAAGGGCAACAATCCAGTTAGCCGCATTTAACATGTCAGGTTGCAAAACAAAGCTGACAAAAATTTACTGCAAATCAAGAGAGGGAATTAGCATGTATGTGTTTGTAAGCTTTTTTTTTAAAAAAATAAACAAATCATGAATAGAATGGTAATGGTGCCAAACAACAACAACCCACAACCCCACAACCCACATACAAATATTAAATTCATCTTCCAAAGTTATGCAAATGTTAAGGAATCCTATGTTCTGAGCTATCACCAGGAAAAGGTAAGAAATGTTTAATATGGAAGCATATTATTACAGGCCAGAAAAAGACCAAGAGGAATTGAATTGTTTTCTTGAAAATATTCTTAGCTATTCCTTTTGTCAAGTTGGGTATAGACTTTTTTCTTCTTCTTTTTTTGCATCTGGGCCGGTATTGGCTTGGTTGCTAGGGATGATGGAAGTTGTCCCAAGGTCCCTGGACAGCACGACTACAAATAGTTCTGGCACATTTTGAAACCATCCTAGTTGAAAACTTTGGTTCCTATCTCTTTCTTCTGGGGCCTGCTATCATCCATAGGACTTATTGAATCTAATAGGTCAATAAGCTACATTTTTGATTCTCACACACAGTGATTCGTTGTTCTACCTGTCAGGAAATTCTACCTTAGTTTTAGATTGGATCTCTCCTTGATTAGTGAAAAGTGAAGAGATGGCTCCACTTTTTCTACTGCCTGATCTTCTATTCTAAACCTAATGGCAAAGGTATCAAATTGTTGTGTTACGTTAGTTCGCTCTCTCTCTTTTTTTTTTTACTGTATTCTTTTGTTATAAGGGTTGATCAACGACCATAATGAAGACATTTGATTTGTTATGGAAGCATATAAATCAAGCAGGAAGCTGATGAGCTATAGAGACACCCACTGTGATTTTTGAAAGGCACCTAGTTGGGGAAACAGGTATGTTTTCTATCAAATCCAGGGATGGATGTGATATTAGCTAGAAAGAGTGAGGTTCACCGGTTCTAACAATAGTCAAAATAATGGGAGAAGAGTGATCAATCTCAGGTTTCCCTGACTTTTGAAAGCTTAGTTCGATTCCTTTTTAAACTAGAAACAAACCCAGCATGTCTAGAGTAGAATCTTTCTTGCAGACAAGAATGAAGAATGAACCCAACCATCGCCTTGAATCGTGAGGCGGGTAGCAAATAAATTTGAAGAGTAAATGGAAACAAAGAGTTGTTTGCCCGTTGCTAATATCTAGACAAAAAAGACATGTCCATGCTTATACACCACTGTTCCTATCTCACTCACTGTAATTCTTACATTTAGAGATTAGGAAACACTTGCGATCTTGAACCTTTGGTTAATTCACCATATTAAATGAGGCACGATAGCCTCTCTATCAAGATTACTATCGCCGTTTGCTTATAACACAATTGAGGACAAAGCCAGCAGAGAATTTTAATACCTTTACCAGGGAGGTTTTTCTCTCTGAGATGCAGGGAAGTGAAAAAGAAGGAAAACCCACTTTTAAAAAATGAGCTTTTCAATGTCTCGGAGAACGGGGGAATAACTGATCAATGACCTTGTTAAATGCAAAGTGTCCAGTGTGTTCCAGAGATTTGACAACCTTCCAAATACGCTTGGCAGCCGTGTCACTGATGAAATTTACCCCCTGCCTTTATTTCTGGAGGTAATGTGAATGAACAGGCATTGCATACAGTCAAAAGGCAATCAGAAGCTGTGAATATAAAATCAGTTGTTTCTATTTTTCTACCCCCCGCCCCTGCCCTCTGGGTTACCCGTTCATAGATTCAGCAATGGATTAATTGTGGTTTGTCTGCATTCCCGGAGAAAGGACACAATGCTTTTCTGGTGGTGGGTGGAAACGAGTGTTTGTCTTTTGGGGGTGAAATGGGGCAGTGAATTTCTGGATTAGGAAAAAGACGTAGGAGAATGAGTGGCAGAAAATGAGGGCAGAGTCAAAAGAGGGATCAGCCTAGAATCCTTACATAGCCACAAAGCGAACTAAGTCCAATTTCCCTTGAATTTCGCTGCCCCTTATTTAATTCCAAGCAGTTGCTAATCATTAGCTGAGAAGATTCCTGGGCATAAGCACGAGTAGCAATAGATCGGTTTCATTAGAGCTCCACATGTGGAGCTGGTCTTTCATGCCTGACAAAGAGGACAGCATGTCCCTTTTTGTGTGGTAATAGGGCAGTGAGATTCTTTCTTGGTGGAAAAGGGGCAAAGCCGCATCAAACCGTGGCTTACCCTTCGATTTACCACTGGGAAGAATGATTATATCTCTTTTTTTCATGACGCTTCCAAACCTTGATGACCCTTTCCTGATGTGAAGGCTCCATTCCACATGACCAATGGTAGGAATCTTTTCCCATATCAAAGTATATTCTGTTTTTTTACAGTTCAGTGCACGTTCATTCCCAAGGAAGATTCTGTCTCTGCAAAATACATGGATCTAACAACTCCCAGTTAGTGTGGGGTGGAATATCCAACCCGATCAAGGGAACGCATTTAGCCTGGTGAGGTTTTTGTAACGTACTGGGGACTAACAGTCAAACTTCTGCTTGAGATTATTCATGAATCGTTCTAGTTGCTTGCGCCTGACCGTTTGCATGATTAAAAATTGAGGGATTGTAACATCAATATTACTGGATGAAATATCTGGTGATATGTAGCATTAGCCACAAACTCTGGGTTGAAAGGAACAGGAGGTAAAAGGAGGCCAAATAGACTCTTGGTATGTTTTCCTGTAAATCACTGGTTCTCCGAGATAAGAAGGAAATTTGAGCATTTGTATTTTATTTTATTTTTGTCAGTTTAATTCAGTGGAAATTATTGGAGTAATATTCAGGCTGGAAAGAAGAAGGGGAAGAAAAAAAAGGAATAGCTTTTTCACCTGGGAAACTCCATCAGAACATGCAGTGATAGCCACTAACTTAAATGACTTCAGAAGTGCCATTAGAATGACAGAGAGTAATGTTCTCTGTTGTTAATACAGCTGCTTTGCAAGTTATACCTCCAGAAGCCCAGGGGAGCAATGCTAGAATAGAATTCTTGCATTCCCTACTTTTGCATCTAATGCCATATAAAAATAAGATGGTAGGTGAATTAATCCAGCAGTAGTCCTGCTAGGATTTTGATAGCCGTAATAAATATAACCTGCAGGTTAGTTGCAAATGCGGTTTGGAATGTTTGGTTGACAATCTAGTAAACTCAAGGTCCTGATAGAACTGCTAGGACTTAATTCAATCCTACACGCCAAGAATTATTTTTCTAGAGAGAGAGAGAGATGGGAATTAAAGGGTTGTGTGCCCTCAAATTTAAAAAGAAAATGAGAGCTTTTAAAGCAGAGATTGGAAGCAATGGGGAAAAAAAACCAAACATCCCTTCATCCAGATGGGAGGATTCCTGGAATGTGAAGTCAGCAATTCAAGTTTTTCTCCATCTGACTGTACTGTACATAATTGGGATGGCACCTTCACCAGGTATGTGTTCGGACCAACCGAACACCTTCAGGTGAGCAGAAGAATAGTGCTACTTCAGCAGTACAGAACTGTGATTCAACTCCCGGCTATGTCGGTTTTTATAAATGGAATGATGGAGGACAAGTTTGCTTTCCACGCAGGCAGCAAAATGTTTCAGGCTGCATTGCAGGGGAACACGGAAAAGCGACTTGAATCCATCTGTTGGAGAGAATGGAAAGGAGAATGGAACTCGGAGCATTAGCTGGTTGGTTTATGGGATGTTGTGGCCTGCTAGTTTTAATTTCTCACTATCCTAAAAAGATTCTACATTGGGGCGCTGTGGGTGTTTTATAGTAGCGGCAGCTAGCAAAGAAGGACCAAAACCAATCCAACCCTGTTAGAAACAAGAGAGGGGAAAAAAAAAACCAAAGAAAAAAAATTGTATTTGCACACCCCTGAACTGAGTTTAACTGAATGGTGGTTTACCAAATCCAATTTCCTGGGTTTGTGTAGCATACTGAACCACTATCTAAGCACACACGTTGAATTTTGTGGCCTTCTGACATGGTGCATAAAGCTAACCTTAGTTGGTCTGTTCTGTGATTTACTGTGCTGGACAAACATAGTTGAAAAAAGAGCTGCAGCTTTTCTGAAGCTTTGAACTATTCTTCGAGACGATAGTTTGTTCTGCTTGCCTGACCGTAAATACAACAGATGTCTCAAGGACACCATAATCTCTGCCCTTCTGTCTTTGCAAGATAAAATCAAATCCGGGCTTTACCAACTGCAAAAGTTTTGGCTGTTTAGGGAAATGATATATTAAATTCCATAGAAGACTCACAAGAGATGAGATATCTTCTCACAAGGGATGGGATGTCTTCTCTAGGATTTGATACATCTTCTAGCAGGTGTGTGTGTAGAAAAGTGGTGATTTGCCCCATCAGAATTAAAGTTGTTTACTTCCTCTTCTTCTTCCCCTTCGATGATGGTATGCAAAGATGTTGATATGAACCAACCCAAACAACTTGCATAGCTTGCCTAAAATTGCTGGCGTGGAGCAGAAGATTCCATTGGCTTGAAGGCTAGCTATATTTTGTTGTTGTTATTGTTCTTATTTAGGAGCTTGGAAGCAATTTTGCAACCCATAAAGTTGGCTGGTTTTCGTAAAAACCTCCAGTAATGGAGCGCCCACAATTTCTAGAGGCAAGCTGTTTCACTGGTTAATTGTCCTCACGGTTAGGAAGTTTCTCCTTAATTCCAGGTTGCTGGTCGTAAGTCAAGGAGCACCTAATATGTAACGAATACAAGTAGGTTCGTGAGATCATGTCAGTTCAGCACCCAGGAGGATCCAGGTAAAAGGATGGCAGAAGGGTGGATTAGAAACTCAAACTGGAGATATCTAAAAGCTAGCCATGAGCAATATTCAACCTTTTGTGCGGGAATCAAAGTCCACGGTGGGAAGATAGGGCAGGCCAGTGATTCAGTATCATATTCTGGATTCAGAAAGAAGAGCTGTTTCTTTATTTATTGATCAAATTCATATTTAAATGATCAAAAGCATCCTCTTGATTAAATTCACATGGGCTGCATTTTCTGCCACAAAACTGTCAAAAACCATAACATGGATTTTTGGAGGTGGCTCCAAGGAACTCAAAAAAAAAAAAAACCCTAATCAGACTATTCAGGGACTTTTCTTGGTACCAATAAGGGAAAATATTCGAAGCTCAGGATTGAACTGTGGGATCCTTGGTGTTGTTTGGGCTTCTTGTTTTCTTGCAGACATTTCATTACCCAACTAGGTAACATCATCAGTGCTAGAATGTATCTTTTCTTTTATGTACACTGAGAGCATTTGCACCAAGACAAATTCCTTGTGTGTCCAATCACCCTTGGCCAATAAAAGAATTCTAATTCTAATTTTAGAAGGGAGTGGGCTGTGTAGGAAACAGGAAAGAAGGAGGAGGAGGAGGAGGAAGAGGAAGAGGAGGAGGTGGTAGAGGAGGAGGAGGAGGAGGAGGAGGAGGAGGTCCTTACTGCTCTCTGAGCTTGGTGCTTTTCTTGCAGACATTTCATCACCAAACTAGGTAACATGATCAGTGCTGGACTAGATAGCAAATGATGTTTACCAAATGTAATGTTACCATACAGGTGAGATCACCTAGCACTGATGAAGTTTCCTCCTCCTCCTCCTCCTCCTCCTCCTCCTCCTCCTCCTCCTCCTCCTCCTCCTCCTCCCTCTTCTAGCACTGATGAGGTTACCTAGTTTGAGTCATGAAACATCTGCAATAAAACAACCAAACTCAGGGAGCACCAAGAACCACACAGTTCCTCCTCCTCCTCTCTGCAAACTCCATTCCCTTCTAGTATTGATGAGGTTACCTAGCTGGGTCATGAAACACCTGCAAAAGAACAACCAAGCTCAGAGAGCACCAAGGACCAACTCCTCCACATTCTTCTAGCACTGATGAGGTTACCTAGTTTGCGTGATGAAACACCTGCAAGAAAACAAACAAGCTCAGAGAGCACCAAAGACCCCTCACCCTTCTTTGTTCTGGTGAAGGCTCACAGTTCAGACGCAAACCTCTTACATTAATTGTGGAATACTTTGGATGCAACGCTTGGCGCCTTCCGATGAAAATCTGTCCCCTGTTGTTGAGAAAGATTCCATTGTCTTTAACCCAGGAGGGCTGCCAGCAACCTGCTTTGGCATTCGGTGACAATCTATATTTATCCGCCGGCTTTTAATCAGCATCCAACGCAGCTCCGCTACACCAAAGGGATTCTGTAATGTGATTTCCAAATGCCAATTTGTAGGATAGGACGATTAAGAAAATAAATTGTACTTAAGCCTTTTTTATTTTGGGGGGTTTCTGGAAGTGAAGCTGTTTTTTTTTTTAAATTATTTATTTACATCAATATATATATATATTGCCTAGCTGTTGAAGTCATGCACATGAAGAGAACGAGGAGAAACTATGCCACACACGCCTTCCTCATATGCATTTCCATTCCTTTGAGGATCATTTGAAGAATCATTTGAAGAATCCTGACCTGTTTTCGGATATGTATATGCAAAATAGCAACCACACTTTCGCTCTTGATGTTCCAAGGGCTGTCTCCGATCAACATCACACGGTGGTTGAGGGGAAAATATGAGCCTTTGCATTTTGCATCTTACTCAAATTGTAAAAGAGAAGGTGGGGGGAAGCCACACACCCCCATCTTTTCATTGTCTAAAGTCACTTGCTAACGCTTAACTTATTCTTTATGAATTTACACTTGGGGACACCCCCGTCCCACAGAGCACGTAAAAAAAGGAAGCAGGTGACCAAACCGAATTGGCCGTATTTATTTTAACATGAAAAGAATGAGAGGCCATTTTGGGGCAGCGGTTGAGGCATCAGGCTAGAAAAACCAGGAGACTGTGAGTTCTAGTGCTGTCTTAGGCGCCAAGTCAGTTGGGTGACCTTGGGCCAGTCACTCTTTCTCAGCCCTAGGAAGGAAGCAATGGCAACAACAACAACAACAACAACAAAAAACCCTGCAGGGATTTGTTCAGGTGGTCTTCAAGAGTTGGACACGATTGAACAGAAATAATAGGAATAGGTGGAGGTGGGGAGAGGAGGGAGGGGAGAGGGGAGGAGATTAGAGGAGAGGGGAAAGAAAAGGAGGGGAGAAGAGATTAGAGGGGAGAGATTAGAAGAGGGGAAGGGAGAGGAGAGGAGGAGAGGGGGAGGGGAGAGAAGAGGAGAGGGGAAAGGGGGGAGGGGAGATTAGAGGAGGGGAAGAGAGGAGAAGAGAGAGGAGGGAGAAAAGAGGACAGAAAGAGGAAGAAGGGAATAGGGAGAGGAGACAAGATGAGAGGAGAGAGGAAGGGAGGGGAGAGAGTGAGACTCGAACTGCCAAATTGCAGGCAGCCGGTGGTCAGAAGAAGTAGCCTGCAGTACTGCACTCTCACCACTGCGCCACCATTTGTGGTTAGTTGCGAAGTCATGTCTGACCCATCGCAACCCCAAGGACAATGGTCCTCCAGGCCTCTGCCATCCTCCGGAGTCCATTTTCACGCTGACTGCTTCAGCGACTCCATCCAGCCCCCTCCTTCTCCGCCGTCCCCGTCTTCTTCTTTTGCCCTCCATCGTTCCCAGCATTCGGCTCTTCTCCAGGGAGTCCTTCCTTCTCATCAGGTGGCCAAAGTCTTTGGGTTTCATCTTCAGGAGGAACCACAGTCAGCTTGGGATCTTAGCATGGACTTTAAGAACTTTAGGAAGGTGGATTCTCATTGCAGCTGACAAATCTAATGACTGCAGTGTTGGCTTTCTGATCTCTGGCTGGGGTCCCGTGCATTCGCTAGTGAGTGCGAAGAAGGCTTCTTCCTGCTGAGAAAAGGAGAGTGGGGGAAAAACAACAACCCTTGAGCATATTTGTGAGTAGAAATTGCGGTAAAAGCTTGAAATTTTGTTTCAAAAAAATAAGACTTGCCAAGAGGAAGCAATGTTGCAACCCGTTGGCTCCAAAAATGTTGGAGAAAGCAGAGGAGGACCAGAATGAGAATGGGGTGTAGCCTTTGACCCAAAGCTATTGAGATGCCTTCTATTTTCATCCTCAGGAATGAAATAAATTGGACGAAATATCTAATTTACTGGGAATAGCAAAAAATGGCTATGGTTGGCTCTTTTGTCTCTTGGAGTTTTTGGCGTGGGCTGAATTGTAACACTTCTGAAGATGAGCAGGTATAAGTAAGGTCTTTTCTTGAAGTTCACTCAACTCACCGAGATGTATTTCTAAGTCAATATAGCTATGGGCAGTCCTCTTTGAACTCTTCCTTAACGTTGTCTTTGACTCCAGTTATTGAGCCTGCTGCGGGGATGTTCTTGTTCTTTTCTTGACTAACCACGAAATTGGATTTTCCCATCTGCTGTTGCGGCTTAATCTGTCAATCTTATTGAGGGGTGGGAGAGAGACAGAGACAGAGACAGAGAGAGAGAGAGAGCACCATGTGGATTCATTGCCACGTGGATTCGTTGAGTGGAACTTGACCTCTAGAAGCAAACAGACCAGCCCAGTCTCGTTTTTCACAAGCTTTTTCTGTAAGAGTTGCAGCGAGAAACGCTGCTCCAAATTGGTACCTTGCCTTGCAAAGGTTTCCTTGTCATTGGCCTTGTCCTACATTAGCAATGTGTCAGCTTCATCTTGGTCTTCTTTACCCAGTCATTTGATCAAAGAAGAAGTTAAGAGAGTGACAGCAAGATATATTAGCCTCAAGAACCACACAGATACCACAGCAGTTAGAATTTATCACACAGAGGCTACATTTGGCCAGGACATCCATAAATCCAACTGTTCACAGAATCTTAGAACTGTCATGATGTTGAAGATTCATTAGTTCTGAGGACATCTTGATCAGCTTCTTCTTTCTGGACAGGACCTCTAACCTTTCTAGAAGAATGACAAACTTTCTTTCAGCTGACATCCCTGTATGCAGGAAACTGTTCCTTTGATGTTTAGGAACCCACAAATATATAATTTTTTCCTCTTTTAATTTTTTTTCTTTTTCCTTTTTTTATAATTTTTTGCTCTTTAGGTGAGTTTGTCATTTAGTCCTTTGTTGTGTTTTTACACACTGAGCCTAATAAGATCTATGTGTGTGTGTGTGTGAGTGTGTGTGTGTGTATATATATATGTATGTATGTATGTATGTATGTATGTATGTATATGTGTATATGTATATGTATACGTTATACGTATATGTATATGTATATATGTAGATAGATAGATAGATATACACATACACATACACACATATATACATACATACATACATACATACATACATATATATATGAACACACATATGCACTTAGCACCTTAGTATTTAGAAGGGAGCATTTTAGTTTTTATCCACAAAGTAGTTTTATAATCCTATCAATGACTTTTAGAGTACCTTGTATTGTACTAGCTACATCTGTTTCTATAGATTTACAATATGTTACAATAATTACACAAAATACTGATCGGTTGACTGAGATAATAAAGTATTACAAAAACTTTGCAAGCTATCAAAGCCAGCAAATGAACTACTAGTCTCATCAGATTCGTGCCACTTCATTTAAGAATAGGGTATATGTCTAAGTAAACCATTATTTTAATTCAGTTATGCAATTTATGCAATTATGTGTTTTAGAGAAGTTCAGAAGTCATTATACTCCATAACTTTAGCTTTTTTTCTTTCTTTTCTGGAACCTTTTTCTTTTTTCCTGCTTTTCTTTCCTTTCTTTAGATTTGTCTTTAAATCATGTAAAATTCTTCAGGAGTATAATCTTTATTTTGTCAAGGAACATTTTAATACTCAGCATGCATTTAAGCTGAAGCTACCTGTTCCCTTGCCAGCATAAGTGTCCAACTCAATAAATAAATAAATAAACAAACAAATAACAAATAAATGAATGAATAAGTATGTACATATGTACATACATACATACATACATACATACATACCGCCAATAGAAGAGGTGGGAACTAGTGTAAACCAGTTTGCATTAAGGGAAGCTTCCCTGACTACATTTATATAAAATTGGAGACTGCAACATTTCGACCCTTTTATGTCATTCTTAGAGCAATACATGCTATTTAGCACGAACCCACTGTTTCATATGGATCCATCTTTGAATTTTAAGTCCTTGATGCCATGTTTATTTAATTTTATTTTATTTTGTCAAGCGATTATAACAGGTGTAAGTATAAACATAGTTATGAATACATGAAATGGATATATATTAGAAAAAGAAAGTTGTATAAATGTGATGTAACAAATGAAACACACACACATACACTGCACACAGACATACATGCAAATGTGTCCCTCTTTCCTCATTAGGTAATCTTTCCCTAGCTATATATAATGAGGACTCTGAATCATATTCTACACAATTCCTGGAGATACCACAGGAGCTTCTTTGGCATATCCTGGGGCAGGGGGGGGTTGTGTATATCCTGGAGAGGGGGTTGTTGTGCATGCATGTGTGTGAATCTCAGCAAGACAAAATGAAAAATGCTTAGACTCTCCTTGTGGGAGGAGTCAGAACCTGAGGGCGGAGTTAAAAGAGAAATCAGCGTAGAATCTCTACATAGCCACAATTCAGGAGCAGGGGTAGCTTTAAAAAAGAAAAGAAAAGTCAGTGCAGAAAAACGAGAATAAAACTCGAGTTAAAGAAACCCTCGACTATCTGATCTCCACATGTAGACAAATTAAATATACATAAAAACCAGTATTAAAATATTCAACGTCCCTTGACGGGCTGGGTATCGCTTCCTTTAAGGCTGCACTGAACTGGGGAACGACAACGGGAGCCCTACCAATCTCTGGAGAAATAAGAAAGAAGCGTCGAGATGCTCAGGAAACCTCTGAAGTGTGCTCAGGTTTGAACAGACTTTTGGAAAAGAAAATGAAAAAGACAAACCAGGGAGAGTTGGGCAGCAGTCTTATGAGAGCATGTGAGAAAGACCTTGAGAAATAAGGTGAAGAAATGTCGCTTAAGGAATGGCTCGGTGGCTAAGACGCTTGATCAGAAAGGTCAGCAGTTTGGCAGTTCGAATCCCTAGCGCTGCGTAATGGAGTGAGCTCCTGTTACATGTCCCAGCTTCTGCCAACCGAGCAGTTCGAAAGCACGTAAAAAATGCAAGTAGAAAAATAGGGACCCCTTTGGTGGGAAGGGAACAGCATTCCGTGCGCCTTTGGTGTTTAGTCCTGCCGGCCACATGACCACAGAGATGTCTTCGGACAGCGCTGGTTCCTCAGCTTTGTAACGGAGATGAGCTGGAAACGACTAACACATATGTGCAAAGGGAACCTTTACCTTTAAGATAAGAGAGTGTCTAGCCTGCAGATGCATAATGAGAGGGGAAAGGGGCTCAGAAGAGACCCTCTCTACCATAACAGAATCACAGAATTGTAAGGAACCTTGGAGGTCTTCTAGTCCAACTCTCTGCTCAAGCAGAGGACCGTTTCGGACAAAATGGCTGTCCAATCTCTTCTTGAAAACCTCCAGTGATGGAGCACCCACGACTTCAGGAAGCAAGTGCTTCTACTCATTTAATTGTTTTCACAGTCAGGGAATTTCTCCTCAGTTGCTTCTCTCCTAAGATTAGTTTCCATCCATAACCACCTCAGGCTGTAAAGGAGATGGCGGGAGGGTTGAATTCCATCAATGCTCTAATTAACAAATAAAAGCTACACACAGTCCAGTGCACATATCCTGGAGAGAGAGAGAGAGAGAGAGGGAGAGAGAGAGAGGGAGAGAGGGAGAGAGAGAGGGGGGGGATGTATCTAGATGATGGAAGAATAAACCTTTGGTCCTGGTGACTGACTCAGATTGGATCTTGCAGCATTCTCCTGGGATGGATGAATGGATAGGTAGGTAGATAAATGATGGATGATATAGATTAGATAGATAGATAGATATAGATGATAGGGATAGATAGATAGATAGATAGATAGATAGATAGATAGATAGATAGATAGATAGATAGATGATAGATAGGTAGATAAATGATGGATGATATAGATGAGATAGATAGATATAGATGATAGGGATAGATAGATAGATAGATAGATAGATAGATAGATAGATAGATAGATAGATGGATGATAGGGATAGATAGATGATAGATAGGTAGATAAATGATGGATGATATAGATGAGATAGATGATAAGGATAGATAGATGATAGATGGATGATAGGTAGGTAGATAAATGATGGATAATATAGATGATAGAGATAGATAGAGATGATAGGGATAGAGAGGTAGGTTGATAAATGATGGATGATATAAATTAGATAGATAGATAGATGTAGATGATAGGGATAGATAGATAGATAGATAGATAGATAGATAGATAGATAGATAGATAGATAGATAGATAGATAGATAGATAGATAGATGATAGGGATAGATAGATGATAGATAGGTAGATAAATGATGGATGATATAGATGATATAGATAGATAGAGATGATAGGGATAGAGAGGTAGGTAGATAAATGATGGATGATATAGATTAGATAGATAGATAGATATAGATGATAGGGATAGATAGATAGATAGATAGATAGATAGATAGATAGATAGATAGATAGATAGATAGATAGATGATAGGGATAGATAGATGATAGATAGGTAGATAAATGATGGATAATATAGATGATATAGATAGATAGAGATGATAGGGATAGAGAGGTAGGTAGATAAATGATGGATGATATAGATGACAGAGATAGAGACAGATAGATGATAGAGATCAGTGGTAGTCAACCTGGTCCCTACCGCCCACTAGTTCCAGCTTTCATGGTGGGCAGTAGGGGTTTTGTCTCCTACTTTATAAATCACCATTACTGTGGAACCAGTGGGCGGTTAGAGAAAAATTGACCACTAACAGAGATACAAAATTGGATGGTAGGTATAAAAAGGTTGACGAGAGAGAAAGAGAGAGGGAGAGAGAGAGAGAGAGAGAGAGAGAGAGAGAGATGTAAACAAAGTAGATATTCCAAACCACTCACCTATTGCTGCCAAACAAACTCCATGGTTGTGTCATGAAGCCATCAAGCATTGAGTGCAAGTGCAGGGAGAAACCCTACTTCATCTGGTTATCCTCTAGTCTCCTATTTTCATCATTTCAATTTGATAGCAATTCCTGGAGGTTTGGTACTTTGAAGACCCCAGATGGCCCTCAGAGTTGGAAATACACCTCTTTGCCCCAAGCAGAGCTGATGTCAGAATCCATTGCTGGCCTTTTGAACATTTGAGTGTGGAACTGGGCCAGTGTGTGTGTGGGTGTGTGGTGGGGGCAATGGTTTCTGAGCCTCCCACAGACAAATGCCTTGACCCAGCCAGGATCTGACTGTCGTCGGCTCAGAGAGTTTTAGGATCTCTGAATGGAGCCGCAGCTTCCAAGACCTGCTACAGTGGCCGCTTGCCGTTTTATTTATTCATTTTTATGCTGTTGCATGCTGGTGGGTGGGTGTGGGCAGAAAAAGAGGGAAGGCAGGACAAGACAAATGTTTAAAAGAAAAACACCACAGGAGTGATAAAGTGAGCGAGAGAAGGAGAGGATCATGAATTTTGCCAGGCGCAGGGAAAGGGGATAGATTGCCTGGTAGCTCTGCTACCATCGAGCATAATATTTGAGCTCGTGAAACAGTTACAAATCATACTGTGCGTGCCGTTCTCCTCTTCTGAACCATCCAATCCTTTCCTGCCCTTCTAAAATACCTCTGAAAAAATGTTGTACTAGTTCCTATCTGTCAGAAAATCCTTTGCAGGTTCTGCAATTTCTATGGTAGTGACATTCGGTCAGACCAGGAATACAATAGAATAGAATGAGAAATAGAATAGAATAGGAATAGAAATTTGAATAGAATAGAGAAATAGAATAGAATAAGAAATAGAATAGAATAGAATAGAATAGGAATAGACATTTGAATAGAATAGAGAAATAGAATAGAATAAGAAATAGAATAGAATAGGAACAGGAATTAGAATTGTAGAAAAATAGAAGAGAGAAATAAAATAGAATAGAATAAGAAATAGAATAGAATAAGAAATAGAATAGAATAGGAATAGAAATTAGAATAGAGAGATAGAATAGAGATTAGAACAGAATAGAGAAATAAAATAGAATAAGAAATAGAATAGAGAAATAGAATAGAATAGGAATAGAAATTAGAAATAGAATAGAATAAGAAATAGAATAGAATAGGAATAGAAATTAGAATAGAATAGAGAATAAAATAGGAAAAGATAGAGTAGAATATAATTCTTTATTGGCCAAGTGTGGTTAGATACACAAGGAATTTGTCTTTGACTTTGTCTTCGAGGGGAATCAATCTATTTTCCAAAGCCCCTGAAGGCAGGACAAGAAACAACGAATGGAAACGAATCAAGGAGAGAAGCAACCTAGAACTAAGGAGAAATTTACTGATAGTGAGGAGAATTGTGGGTGCTCCATGACTGGAGGTTTTTAAGAGTTTGCTCTTGACTTGGCTCTTGACCCATCAACATCCCAAGGTTTCCCCCAATCTTTCTGAGATACTGTAAAGCAAGGGTCCCCACTCCCCCAGCCCCCCATGGACTGGCAGCAGTCTGTGGCATGCCAGAAATCGGTCCATGCAAACAAGCGAAGTCCCATCCATGGGATGCAAAACCACACCCGCTCCGGTCCATGGAAAAAACCTCTCTCCATGGAACCGGTCCCCGGTGCCCAAACGATTGGGAGCCACTGTTGTAAAGTACTATTGGGTAGTATATAAAACTAAGTCAGGGCTGGGATTCTACTGGTCCTCACCTATTCTCTAGAACCGGCTGTTAACTTTCTAAGTAGTTCGAAGAACCAATTGTTGGAAGAAATCTCCTTTTGTTTTTTCCACCCTTCTTACATTCTTGGCAGTATGCTAGGAGGTTCTTTTTTTCCCCCTTTGCTGGTACTTTCTTAAAGGGGAAGGGTTGTTTTAAGCTTTTTACTCTGCATGCGCAGAGATGCATGGCGCACATGGGAGGTCACACGTGCATGTGCAGAGATGCATGACATGTGGGGGAAGGTCATGCACGCATGCACAGGGGGTGTGGGGGGACCCGTGTGCATTGCCTTCTGGGTGCTAGTATGTGAGAGTGTGCGCACAAGTGCGCATGCAGTTATCAGCCCAGGAGCCCAGAAAGGTTAGCTGCCACTGTCCTAACTGGAAGTCCCTCGTTCAATTGTGGAGCTGACGGGAAGTCCAGTTCCCCTACCATAGAGTCTCCTCCTAGCGCGGCCTCCTTTTTCCTTTTACCGACCAGCGACCGGGAGCTGCAGCAGAGGGATGAAAGAGCCACATGTGGCTCCAGAGCCGTGGGTTGCCGACCCCTGCTCTAAGGGAAGCCAAGGCAATCAGCTCCAGCTTAAATAATTGGTTCCAGCCCCCAAAGGAATTGTGGGGTTTCCCTCTTCGGAATTCTTGAACCACATTCAGTTCCATCAACTCAGGATTTGATTCTAACCCCTCTTCCAAATATTGAACCTGATTAGTTCTCAAAGCTCATTTATGTATCGCGGATTAAATAAAAACTCCCCTCCCCTCCTCCCTCCCACCCACCAAAATAAGAGAAGGGATAAGAAAGAAAAGCACAAATAGATTGCTTTTAAGGAGGAAAAGGATTCTGTGCTATTGATTTTACAAAGCCCTATTTAACAGAAGATAATGAGATGAGACCATGAATAATCTGTCGAGATGAGACCTCTTTGTCATTTTAACCTTCCTGTCTCTTGGCAGCCAAGGAATGAGACATCTGAATAATGCAAACACTATTGATTTTAGGATAATGTTTTTGAAAAGCAAAAGAGGAAAATGTAATAGACTAACATAGCAAAATGAATTATCTCTTCCCTGCCTCTTGCCAATCCGTGCTAGAAGAATTCACTTTCTGGAGAAATAGGTACCTCCTCCAGTCCTGTTTATTTAATTTTATCATGCAATATTGCACGGCGGGGTGGGGAAACTAAGTTGAATAGCATTACTACTCAATTCCTTTCAATTAACGTATCTAAATTCCAGTAGACAAGAATATCTGTAGCTCAAGGGTTGGACTGCGGACTTCTCGGGGCCGTCTGAGTTTTATTATTTGTTTGCAGACATTGGAGTAATGAAATGTCTGCAAATCAACAATCAAGCTCGGAGCACCAAGAACTCCACATCTAAATCCATTATCGTGATATTGTTGGTTCTCAGTGCTTCTTTTAGCGTTAGTAGGCCAAGAGGATACCAAAGCATCCTGGCTAGTATTGTGAGTATAAGATTCCTTGGTGCTCTCTGAACTTGGTGGTTTCCATGCAGACTTTTCCTTACCAAACTAGGTATCATCATCAGTGCTAGAAGGGAACGTGGTTTGGATAAGCATCTTGATGTTATCTTCTTTTGGGATATCTAATTGGGACCTCCTGCAGGGGTGTCTCCCATTTTCAGCCAGATCAGGAAACCAAAGATGCGAATGCGAACACTATTTGATCGTAAGTATTGGAGGAATCCTTGCAAGCCTGAACGTGCAAAGCGAGAGGCGAAAGGAAGCAGCAATTTCTGTAGATAAGACGTTAGATGGACAAGGCAACTTTCCAAGTCGAGTGATCCGAAGCTAAGCGGAAGATTTACGGCCCCAGATCAAAGGAGAGACTGAGCTAGTGTCAACAAGGTGGGGTCATAAATAACTAGATTCCAAGGGTCACAATAGACAAGCCAGATAGTTCCACCGGGAATTTAAATACATGATGGTGATGCTTTCCATTCCGTTGTGTCTGACTTTGGGTGATTTTATGGGCCAGGCGTCTCCACATCTTCCGAGCGTTGCATGGACTTCTTTGAACTGTTCTACCCTGTGGTTTGGGGTCAGCTTTGGTGGTGTCCAGCACCATGTTCTTCGACGGCCAGGTTTCCTTTTGTCGCTAACTAACAGATAACAGATTAATAGAGTTGGAAGGGACCTTGTAGGTCATCTAGTCCAACCCCCCCCCCAGCCCAAGCGGGAGACCTACACCATTTCTGACAGATGGGAGTCAAATCTCTTCTTGAAAGCCTCCAGGGATGAAGCTCCCACAACTTCCGAGGGCAACTTCTGTTCCATTGGTTGATCGTTCTCACTGTCAGAAAGTTTTTCCTTGTTTCCAGGTTGAATCTCTCCTTGTTCAGTTTCCATCCCTTATTCCTTGTCTGGCCTTCAGGTGCCTTGGAGAGTAGCTTGACCCCTTCCTCCTCTCTGTGGCAGCCCTTGAGATATTGGAAGACCGCTATCCTGTCTCCCCTGGTCCATCTCTTCACTAGAGTAGCCAGGCCCACTTCCTGCAACCGTCCTTTGTATGTTTTAGCCTCCAGTCCCCTAATCATCCTGGTTGCTCTTCTCTGTACTCTTTCTAGAGTCTCAACATCTTTTTTATAATGTGGTGACCAAAACTGGATTCCGTACTCTAGGTGTGGTCTTACTAAGGCTTTATAGAGTGGTATTAGTACCTCCCTTGATCTTGATTGTATCCCTCTGTTAATGCAACTTAGAATTGCATTAGCTTTTTTGGCTTCTGCTGCAGACAGCTGGCTCATATTTATCTGGTTGTCCACTAAAGACTCCAAGAATAATTATTTTCTTTATATATGCACTGGCTATAGATTAATGATTAATTTACATTCTGTAGGTGGTATTTTTGCTCTGGCCCAGATAACTTCCCCTGTAATTTTCGAATAACTAGATAACAGAGTTGGAAGGGACCTTGGAGGTCTTCTAGTCCAACCCCTTGCTCAGGCAGGAAACCCCATACCATTTCAGACAGATGGTTATCCGATCTCTACTTAAAAACCTTCAGTGTTGGAGCATCCACAACTTCTAGAGGCAAGTTGTTCCACTGATTAACTGTCCTCACTGAAAGGAAATTTCTCTTAGTTCTAAGTTGTTTCTCTCCTTGATTAGTTTCCATCCATTGCTTCTTGTCCTGCCTTCAGGTGCTTTGGAGAATAACTTGACTCCCTCTTCTTCTAAGGGACACAAAGTTTCCCCTGCAAAAGATTGGGTCCCCAATCTAACTTGGATAACAGGTTATCTGAGGGAACATCTCTTGCCGGTCACATCTACTTGACCCATCAGAGCGGGAAGGCAGGGAATGTTACGGGTCCCATCCCCGAGGGAGATACACCTGGTGGGACTCAGAAGAAGAAGGGCCTTCTCCGTGGTGGCTCCCTCTCTCTGGAATATCATCCCCCCAGAGATTAGAACGCCCCCCTCTCTAATACTCTTCCAGAAGGCGCTGAAGACCTGGTTCTGCCAGCGGTCCTGGGGAACCCAGAGAGGGATGGAGCCCATCAAATGGCTCGTGTGATCTGCTGTCGCCAAGGCTCCAGGTGGGAGTTGGGGGTGATTTTGTTCTATTGCACTATATTAATTTATGTGATACTTTTGGTTAGCTTTTATTGTTTTAAATGTGGTTTTGCATTCTGTAAGCCGCCTCGAGTCACCATGGGCGAACAGGTGGCAATATCAATTCAATCCACAAACTCATGCTAACCCACAATCGACTGAACGGAGAAGGATCTTCTACACCGTGGAATTATCCCCTTATAAATGTCAACTCATAAAATATTTCTCTGGTCTTTTAAAAGTTGCCAGCAAAAAGGGAGTGTGGGAAAGTACTGCATTCCTTAAATGCTTTCATGGATAATTTCTAGGCGACTGAAGTTTCTGGCACACAATATTATAATTGGAGAGCATGATTGAGGACTCTTGGCTATGGATGTGTCCCTTTGGAGAATATGAATCATGATACACCCGGGGTGGGTGGGGGGGGAAACCAGGGTCAAGGGTGACAATGAATGATGTGTCTCAGTCGGCTACACCCAGGCAGTGCCAGACATGTTAACTCCCAATAAATGCATCCCATAAATGTTTTCAAAGATAGTAACTAGGTGACTGAAGTTGATGCCGCACAAAATTCTAACTGGAGAGCATGATTGATGACTCTTGGCTATGGATGTGTCCCATTGGAGAATATGAATTACGATACACCCAGCGGGGTGGGGGAAAACCAGGGTCAAGGGTGACAATGAATGATGTGCCTCAGAGTTGGCTACACCCAGATAGGACCGGCAGGTTCACGCCTAATAAATCTTTAAGCCCTAAAAGATCTGGCTAGAGGCTCATGATTTAAATGCGGGTGGATCCCAGAGCCCTGACAATAAATATATTTGCGAGGGAAGTCATATTGGACTCTTCTAAAGTACTTCAAAAGGCTGGGAAAAGGCCCTCCTAGGGTCACAATAGACATCAAGATCAAATAGCAGGGAGGGAAAAAAACTACACGATTTCACGGCTTCTCAGCGTGTAACCTTCTACCTTGGCGTTCTCTCGCTCCTTTTGTTTTGTTGCTACCTGTAACAAAAGCAGGAGTTCATTTGATCGCACCACAAATGCGTTTTATTTTGCAGGATGTGTCGGGGGGAGGGGGGGAGGGAAATAAACTGGTGGAAATCTTAGTTTGTTTTTGGAGAATCTTGTAAATTAGTTCTTATCCTCCTGCACTTTCAATGGAGGAATTAAAATTTGATGCCCGGCTGTTCCTGCGACAGAAAGAAACCACAACAAAAGAGGTTTGCACAATAAGGCAGCGGCTTTATGAGAAGAAATAACCGTCTCTTTTGTGAAGTCCTGACCCAGTTGGGCAATTTGGCAGGAGAAAAGTCTCTTTGTACTAATTCACCCTACAGGGGCTGTGAAGCAAAGTGTTTTGAAGGACTTTGGCAGCTGATCATGGGAGGGGAGGGGACACAAATGAAAAGCCACTCCCCCCTCCCCAAATTGTCTGGAACATCAGGGTTCTCCAAAGCCCACTTCAGGTGTCCTGCAGCAAAGTTCCAAGGTCAGGTGGGCTGCTGGACTTGGGCAAGCTTCCAAGGTTTCAGGCAATGGGGGGGGGGATTCAATTTATTTTACTACCGGTTCTGTGGGCGTGGCTTGGTGGGCATGGTGTGGCTTGGTGGACGTGGCAGAGGAGGATATACTGCAAAATTCCCATTCCCTCCCCCACCCCACTAACCTGCTTTCCAGCTCTGTTCTCCTGTGCAGGGCAACCAAAGAAGACCCAGCCGATCATCTGGGACTCAATGGGGGGCAGAGAATAGATGGGGTTGGCGGGGCCAGTCAGAGGCGGGATTGGCCGGTTCTCCAAACTATCTAAATTTTTTGCTACCGGTTCTTGTTGTGGTTAGAAGGCAGCAGGTGCAGACGGCTGAGGAGAGCGAGCGCTCTGATGAGGGGCCAGGACCATCAGGGAGTGGACTGCTGCCTTCAGAGATTGTGGGGGCTGGCAGCAGTGACGAGGAGGTTCCCGAGGAGCCTGTGCCAAGTGCACATGCACGAAGAATTACTCGGAGGAAAGAACAATTACAGCAGCACAGGCGACTCGGGAGTAAGGCTGCAAGGTAATGGCCCCTCCCTCAAGAGGATAAAAGCCAGGTTTGGAAAAGTGTTCTTTGCAGACAGCAAAGAAGCTCTGAAGCTCAACTGGTGGACATCTTAGTTCGTGTTTGGAGAATCTTGTAAATTAGTTCTTATCTCTGAGTTTTTGGCAGCTTTGACAAACACCTTGGCGAGGCTCTTTCTTGTTGGAGCTAATTAGGGGAAAGCATCCTTCAGAACAGAATTTGTTATTAAACCTTAAAAGATGGGGGCTGCTGCCTTTGTCTGTGTTTACTCTTTGGGAACCTGGTTGGGTCAGAACAGTTCACCAGAACCAGTCCGAACCGGCTGAATATTCGGGAATTGGTTTTCAGAAGGGGTTGGGGAAGCAATTTTGACAAGACATTCAGCTGGATCTAAATGATCTGGTCTGATTCAGGGGTATCCAATTGGTCTTGTGTGATTCCAGATCAATGTTTTGGGCAGCTTTTCCTGCCCAGCGCCAGCTGCCATGCCGACCATCCGTCTTCACAACAAATAATGTCCGAAATGGTATAGGGTCTCCTGCTTTGAGCAGGGGGTTGGACTAGAAGACCTTAAAAGTTGCCAAAGTTGGACCCCCTTTGCTTTAAGAACTGTATGGGTAGTCCTCGACATACAAGCACAATTGAGTCCCAAACGATTGTTGTTAAGTGAAACATGGGATAAGTGAATTTTGCCCCATTTTACAACCTTTCTCGCCTCAGTTGTTAAGTGAATCACTGTGGCTGATAAGTTAGTCACCCGGTTGTTAAGCGAATCTGGCTTCCCCATCAACTTCGCTCGTCAGAAGGTTGCAAAAGGGAATCACATGATCCAGGGACACAGCAACCATCACAAATACGAACCAGCTCAATCTGAATTTTGATCGCACGAGCACAGGGATGCTGGAAAGGTCATAACTGTGCAAAATGGCCATAAGTCGCTTTTTTCAGTGCCGTTGTAACTTTGAACAGTCACTGAATCATCATCATCACCACCACCACCACAACCACCATCGTCATTATTTAGCAACCCCATAATCCCTTGCAGGGTGGAGCCTGGGCAACTGAACGGAGCTAGCAGAGTGTTTACTGGCCGGATGCCCTTCCTGTTGCCAATGAGGAGTTTTATTCGGCAGAGAGAGAAACATCTGCCTCTCCCGAGGATCAAACTCACAGCCTCCTGATTGTGAGAGGCGAGAGCGCCACCTCCAGGCCAGAGAGAAAGAGAACACCCGTGGCTTTTGAACGGTCACTAAATGAACTGTTGCAAGTCGAGGACTACCTGTATTCAGTCATTTTGGGAAGAGAGAAATGCCACCTTCTGCAGATCAAAAGCTTGTTTCCTTTGGTGATAATTAGAGTGTCTCTGTGGGTGGTTTATTTCCTAACTCTGCTCAGCAGGAGTTATGTTGTTCTACATAAACAAATGAAGGCGAAGTGCTGTGTGACCACATAGGTCACTGCCACTTCCTGATTAGGAGAGGCATCAAAATCAGCATTAATCTTGCATTTAAAAAAAAAAAAAACCACATTGGCCAGCTGGAGCCAGTCCAAGTTCTCCCCCTTTGCAGATGGAAGTCGGATTGTAACAGGGAGTTGGCCAAAAGTTTGTAATTAAAATACAGGTAGTCTTCAACGTTTCAGTGTTCAATTCCACTGCCTATTCTACAGATTTGTTACAGGAAGTCCTTGACCTACGATGACAATGGAGCCCAACATTTCTGTTGCTAACTGAGACGTTTTGATAAGTTTTGCCCCATTTTACACGTTTCCTTGCCACAGTTGTTAAGCGAATCAGTGCAGTTGTTAAGTTAGTTATAGAATTCAAGGTGGCTTGGACAAGATCTCTTGTGGGCCCAATGGCATTCAAGACAACCACTTTTTTTCAGTGCTTTGGGTTGTAAGTGGAGGTCTAAATGTTTTAAGTGTCCAACAGGTACTGGGCTCCTTATCTAGTTACTTTGTGGTAAGATGGGTGATCAATAAATTTTAGATGAAAGCTAGATAAATAGATGATAAATAGAGGTAGATAGATGATTAGGGATAGATAGATAGATAGATAGATAGATAGATAGATAGATAGATAGATAGAAGAAAGATAGATGATACATAGAGATAGATGATAGAGATGATATAGATGGATGGATGGATGGATGGATGGATGGATGGATGGATAGATGTAGATGATAGAGATGAGTTAGATGAAAGATAGATGATACAGAGGTAGATAGATGAGATAGATAGATATGAGATAGATAGATGTAGATAGAGATGAGATAGATAGATGATACATAGAGGTAGATGATAGAGATGAGATAGATATAGAGGTAGATGATAGATGAGATAGATAGAAGAAAGATAGATGATACATAGAGGTAAACAGATGATAGAGATGATATAGATAGGTGGATGGATGGATGATGGATGGATGGATAGATGTAGATAGATAATAGAAATGAGATAGAGATAGCTAGATGATACATAGGGGTAGATGGATGATAGAGATGAGATGAGATAGAGAGATAGATAGATAGAGGATACATGGGGTAGATGATAGAGATGAGATAGAGAGATGAGAGATAGATAGAGGATACATGGGGTAGATGAGATAGATAGATAGATAGATAGATAGATAGATAGATAGATAGATAGATAGATAGTTAGTTAGATAGATAGAGACCGACCAGTACAGAAAGCTCCTTATCTCTAGGATCAGGCAAAGAAAGATAATACCTGTGGTTTTGTACAGAAAGCAAGAAATTAGCTTGGCAAAGCAAAGTTTCGTGTGCTAGTCAGAAGTGTTGTACACGCAGCATCAAAGTTTCTGCTGTGAATTTGTTATTTCAAGTCCATTGTTTTTGCCCTCCTTCCTGGCTCTCCTCAGTAAAAGACTTGGCATACCGTTGGCACCCGAAGACATCTTGATATGAAATCACCGCACTTTATAGAGCCCCTTGTAATAAGCAGAAAACCTTGAGTTACAGCCCACAGCAATTTCCCTTCTAATGGAAAGTAATTTTCACCAATTTCGTTTTCCTGCAAATAGGCATTAGGTATGAACATCATACCTCTACACCTAAAAATAGCAGCTGCATATGGAAATAGGGTTGGGTTTTTTTTTTACCTGTTTTGCATGTAAAAATGGTCAAGGTGAGAGATTTTTCACTCATGTTTTTATTGATTTCCATGGGTCCAACAGATTGAAGGGTAAGCTACGTAAAAACAGTGTAACCAATATTATTTCCATTAAGCAATGTATAGATGCTTGTAAAAAAAAAGAGAATTAATGGATGGATGGATGGATGGATGGATGGATGGATGGTGTATGCATGTGAGAAAAATCCTTTACAATTGTAGCTGGTTTTATTTCCATCAAGCAATGTATAACTGCTTGTAAAAAAAGAGAATTAATGGATGGATGGATGGATGGGGTGTGCATGTGTGAGAAAAATCCTTCACAACAATTGTAGCTGGTTTTATTTCCATCAAGCAATGTATAAATGCTTGGAGGGAAAAAAATAATTAATGGATGGATGGATGGTATATATGTGAGAGAAATCCTTTACAACTTAAGCAGAAACGAGCATTTATTCAATTTTTACACTACCTATACTGCTGAGCATCACACTTGCCCTCGGTAATATAGCTGTAACAACATTTAATATTTCACCCAACAAAGTCTGTCACAAACCATAGGAAAAGGATATTTTTAAAAGAAAAGGTAAAGCAAGGATATCCTATCTTTCATCCCCTCTACGCTAGTTGAAAGTCAAGTGAACCCGGACCTACAATTTAGGGGGGGAAAAAGGGTCTTTTGGAATTTAGCTGGATTCACGTTGCAAATAGGGATGACCAAGGAATAGACATTTCTCCGCTATGTATGCACCTTGTGTGTGTGTGTGTGTGTGTGTGTGAAAATGTACTGATGCAAGCACTTTTGACTTTGGAAGTGTAAGCAGAGGTGATATTCAGCCACACATTATTATTATTCTTTCATGTGCATCACTGTGCACACATAGTGTTCCATGAAATTGGAACACATTAAACTAGGGAAACTAATAAAAACAACAGGTCTTTTCAATGCTCCCTTCGAATTAAAATGAAATCAAGGAATCTCTGTGAACTGATGGTTTAAAACCACCCGTTAACAATTATGTTGTTCCGTTCTCTACAGTCCTGTGGAGAGGAGAATCGGGAAGGGAAAAGAAAAATGTTTCTAAGCACTAAAGGCTAACCATAAGCAGCATCTAAAAGTGTGTCATGCCCGTGTTGGAATCTGAATCGTTGGCTGTGGCAGAAACTGGGGAAGGGCAAAGTCCGGCTGGGCAGAGTAGGGGAGAGGTAGAACAAGGGAGAGGGAATTTAGAGGAAGACCCAGGCCCATCCCTTCTTCATCCTAGGGCATGCAGGAGGGAGAAGGGAGTAACGTGGGTTGCATTCCCTTCTAGCACGGATGATGGGACCTAGCTGGGCCATAAAACGTCTGCAAGAAAACAACCAAGCTCAGAGAGCACTAAGGACCCCATTGTTAATTGTCCAGAGAAAGTCACAGACGTTGTGTGTGCTGTGGTGGTGGTGGGTTTGTGCACTGTTAAGATTGATTAGTCATCGTCAGTTACATTTAGCGATTGATCTGCGTGCACTCCAGATGTTAATGCCAAAAGAACTCTAAATGTAGATCTCTTGGATGTTGAGAACGTTGATCCCTTCCTTAGACGTTCCCTGCTCACACAAATGTTGACCTTCTTTACAAAGATCCTCCGTTTCAGCACCAGATTCTCACCGCTGTGATACAACGCAACCGGGAAGCTTGGATTTTGCCAACTCCAAACAGTTTTCTTCAACCTAGTGCCCCCTCAAGCCTTTTGGACCAGAATTTCTAGCCCTAAAGTCTTCAGTGGGAATTGAACACTTTTAACAGATCTGGAGGACCCCAAGTTTAGGAAAATGGTATGACACCCCAAGAATTGTGCGTGAATGGAAATGGTGGACTTGGGTCAATGGTTTAAGGCGACTGAAAAGAGAATGGTCTCCACTGCTCACAGCTTATGGGAAGAGATCAGCGATGGAATCTCCGGAGACTAGCATTTTGCAAAGAACATAATCAGATTTTTCCACCCCATTTACAGATTTCTCTGACTGTGACAACCGTCTTCCTTCAGGAAACATCCATTAACAGATGTTTAACGATTCAGATTTAAATGATTATTCACGGCTCTCTCGGGCTTACCCTGGACAAGCTGTGTAAGGGGCGCTACTTCCAGAATCAGCAGGTGCCTGGATGTATGTTGTGTTCAGACAGATTGTGTGACCCGCAGCTTCCTCTGCATTGCTAATACAGTCCCAGTGGAATTTCCTCGGACGCGAAGGTGAAAAGCAATCAACTAACAGGAGAGATGAGGGAATTCTATTTTATTGGGACTGGAATAAAATGCTTCTTATTTACTTCTCCTGGAAGATTTGAGGATTGACAAACCAGACTGCGCGATCGATGCTTCAATCAAATGGATGTTGTGCTGGTTAGCCATTCAGTTAGACAGAGGGATTTAGGGTGATGATCTTCAAAATTGCTGCTGAAGCACACAACTCCCAGCAGTTCCAGCCAACATGGACAATGGTGAGGGTGTCAGGAATCAAAACAGAAATGGAAAAGACAGCCCATAAATAACTACAGTTTGAGAAAACTCAGCTCGCTTATACTGTAGTATTTATGGTCTATCTTTTCTGCGGTGACCCATACTAGCCGCACTCCATGGGGGTCCTCCCCTAGCTGGCATCCAATGGCCGATGAAATGACCATGTTGAGATCTTTGTACGTTCCTCCAGCGTTTTTGTGAAGGTGTCCCGAAAATACCGTTTTAATACCTGTCGGAAATCAAAGCAAAACCAAACCATTATTTGGGCTCAAATCGAAAGGATTCCAGACCAGGCATGGTTTCCCAACTTTTTTTTTTTAATTCTTAGATGGTCCAAGATGATGGCTTTGGATCCCACCCAACCTCCAAAATTGTTTGTCAAGGACATTTGATTTGAAAGGATTTGCGTTAGAGGATGGAAGAAGAATTTCTCATGAGTTGTTAATCAGTTCTCTTTTGCTTCTCATCCAAGAAACTTCTTCAGTTCTAAATGAACTGAATTCTAGTTAGACCTGAAGAAGCTTCTTGCATGAGAAGCAAAATGTTTTCAAAGAAAAAAATGAAGAAAGTCCAGCTGCCTTTTGGAAATTCACCTTGGGGAAACCATGACCTGGATGATTGAGAATCTCGACAGTTGCTTGGTTTCTCTTGTTAACCCTATCCTCGCAGCGGATGCCACAAATCAGGATTGAAATTAAAGATCGACAATGGATGGACTCAGTGATCTATAAATTAGGTACCTAACCAATATACACAGCTAGAAGTATTTCATATACCAGTAGCCACTGCTAAAGAAGTCATATTTCCAGGGGAAGGACACTTGTAGACAAGAGACCGAGATGACAAGGTCTTATTTTTTAAACTTCCTCTTTCCCAACTCTTTAGAATTTCATTTTAAAGACTGGTTTAGAGATAAAACTATTCCCTTCATTGCATTTGTTGTCTGAAGCTCAAATACAGTCAATCAGAAATAGGTTTTGCATTGTCTTTCAGTGTCTGTAATCTTGAGTATTTCATTTAAAGACACTAATAAAACATGGCAAGCAATTTAAAACATGATCCAGTTTTGACAGCCAATTGTTGCTAATGTGCCCTGATTTCAGATTAATTGAAGACACAATGAAATCTCAATAGGGGAGGGATTAAAGAGAAAAAATAACAACAACTCCCTGAACCTCTCAACCCCAAAGCTGTGAGAGTAACACAATTCCCCAGCTCGCTTTTGGGGACCTCACACCAAATGTGTTGGGATTTCCACTCCCACTAATTCTGGTTTCCTTGGCCAATGGCTATGACCTGTGGGAGCAGAAGTCCAAAACACACGGAGAACACCCAACGGCATAACGCTAAATTAGGAGATCTGCATCTTAGAAGAACATCTACATGAACATGACACCTTAGTGATGAATGGTACCAGGGAATGGAAACCAGGACAAGACAAAAAAAAAAGGTGGAAAACATCTATGTTTTTGAGTTGAAGGTTCAACAATTTCAGATAAAGTATCTGAGCAGTTTGCCCATTCAACCTTCTCTTCCGTTTCACCAAACTTCCTTTGGTCCTGGTTCACTAGAGATAATCATCTCTGAAGGTAGATTCTTCTGAATTATGCAATGGTCCTGTGAGGATGTATCTATATCGATATTCTTTAGGGATTTCATAAGGAGGTAGAAGATTAAACAACATTCTTTCTCAATAACTCAAGGACAAGGTACGCTGCACCTGGAGAGGGGTATCTGGGAGGGATGTCCGCAGGTGGGACCACGTGATGGACTAATGGATGCAGGGGGTGGATCTTTGATTTCTCTTTTGGGAAGGGAAAACCTGGAATTCTCAGAATCGGGTTTTCCCAGATGTGCCAATATGATAAGACTATCATCTGCACCTCTATAACTGTCTGGTTTGGTTCTGCAACCCAACAGGATAGACACAGACTTCAGAGGATAATTAGGACTGCAGAAAAAATGATTACTACCAACCTGCCTTCAATCGAGGACCTGTATACTGCACGAGTCAAAAAGAGGGCTGTGAAAATATTTACAGACCCCTCACATCCTGGATTGTTTCAACTCCTTCCCTCAAAACGATGCTATAGAGCCCTGCACACCAGAACTACTAGACACCAAGGACAGTTTTCTCCTGAATGCCATCCCTCTGCTAAACAAATAATTCCCTCAACACTGTTCAACTACTTACAAAGTCTGCACTACTATTACTATTAATCTTCTCATCACTCCTTATCACCCATCCCCTCCCACTTGTGACTCTATGACTGTAACTTTGTCGCTTGAGTCCTTACGATCTATATTGACTGTTTCCTAGTGTGATTTGATTGCTTATTGTACCCTGTGATTATCATTAAGCATTAAACCTGATGATTCTTGACTCTTGACAAATGAATCTTTTCTTTTATGGACACTGAGAGCATTTACACCAAAACAAATTCCTTGTGTGTCCAATCACACTTGGCCAATAAAAGAATTCTAATTCTAATATGGAAGATAAGAATTGTCCTTCTTTGATCATATTTTCCTCTTCCTTTTGAGTAACAGTTTTAGGCAGAGAATCAAAACGTGAGGAACGGTCCTTTTGGGATGTGAATTTTTTTCAGCAGCAATAATGACATGACACTATATTCTCTGGGGGGTTGCGCAGGTGTGACCTGCCACCTGTTCTTCTTTTGCAGCTTTCTGCTGGATTTTCAGATTTGTCTCTTCAAGGAAGGTGCCGTGAGCAATTGAAAAGCAACCCCCACACACACAACAAACACAGGCAAAAAAAGAGACCGTCCACAAAAACTGACAGCAAAATAGTCACTCAGTTTTCCAGCTCCCTGCCACTCACCCCACTTCTCAGATCTCCCCGAGGTTCCTTCGCTGAACGCAGCTCCACCAAGTTAATCTGTCCTGGGTAGTCGTTGTATCTTATATAATTCAATGTCATAAACTTCAAAAAGCTATTTTTTTTCTGACTTTGGGGCTGGGTTTTCAAGCTGAGTCGGCTTTTTGTTTGTTTGGTTTTAATCAAAATCCTTGGCAGGAACTTCCAGAGTATTTTAACATTCTGGTCTGACACACCTCAAAAGAAACTTTTAATGAAGAAAGCACAGCGGGGAATAGGCCAGAAGCAGCTATCTGGAAGAGCCAGTAAGTTGCATTTTTGTCGTCTGATTAGCAACGAATCAGTTCTGCGTTACGATGTATAAAATGTCTTCTGCTTGAGGCATCCTGGAGCCATCTTTCACTGTCCCTTGTGACTGAGGTAGCCAATTCTTAAGGCTGCATTTTGGAATCTGTTTTGGTGCCTGTGTGTGGTGGTTGAGGCACCACTCTTTACGATGTGCTATGAATCCCATCACCAAAGGTTGCACTAGGGTTGGGTGTACCTCAACTGTTAGGACCTGTCAGTATTCCTGACCAAGAGAAGAAGTTGGAATCCTAAAGGCAACCTAGGGAGAAAAGAGCAGCTAGAGACATCTAGACCTTATCATATTAAGCCATGAGTCAGTCATTTAGTAGCTTTCAACCCTTCCTAACCAAGGTTGTCCATCGATAACAGAAGATCCATAGGAGAGAATATCTGTAGCTCAGGGTTGAACGGTGTGGTCCTTGATGCTCTCTGAGCTTGGTGGTTTTCATGCAGATGTTTCATTACCCAAACTAGGTAACATCGATGCTAGAAGGGAATGGAGTGTGTGTTGGTGGGGAGAGGAAGAGGAGGAGGAGGAGGACGACTGTGGGGTCCTTGGTGCTCTGAACTTGGTGGTTTTCTTGCAGATATTTCATCACCAAACTAGGTAACATCATCAATACTACTGATGCTACCTAGTTTGATAATGAAACATCTACAAGAAAGCCACCAAGTTCAGAGCACCAAGGACCCCACAGTAATAGAGGAGTCATCTTTGAATAACGAGGACCAGCGGGGGAGACTGTTGAAAGCTAACCAAAACTCTGAACCGAGCCCAGGACAGTAAGATCAGATTCAACACTCTGACCAGGAACCCTTTGATATGACCTTCAAGCTTGCAAGAATGAGGGAGTTATTGAATTAACTTACAGAAGTGCAAGTTGGTAAGAGGAAACTCCCTGGGAACCACTGCCTCTTTCGATGGCTTCTGTTGTGGTTAGCCAGCAGCAGGTGCAGACGGCTGAGGAGAGTGAAGACTCAGATGAGGGGCCAGGACCATTAGGGAGTGGACTGCTGCCTTCAGAGATTGTGGAGGCTGGCAGCAGCGATGAGGAGGTTCCCAAGGAGCCTGTGCCAAATGCACATGTGTGCAGGATTGCTAGCAGGAAAGAGTGGCTACAACAGCACAGGCGACTTGGGTGTAAGGCTGTAAGGTAATGGCCTCTCCTTCAAGATGGTAAAAGCCAGCTGTGAAGCGAACATTCTTTGCAGGAAGCAAAGACATTTTGAAACTCAGCCTCGTGGACATTACAGTTGGTATTTGAAGACTCTTGTGTTGTAAACTATTTCTTGCCTGTTGGTTTTTGGCAGCCTTGCAAAAACTTGGCAAAGCTTTTTCTTGTCGGAGCTAATTCGTTGGAAGCAGCCTTTTATCCGTGAAGAAACAGGATTCATAGATGAAACATTAAAAGATGGTGCTCTGCCTTTGTCTTGTGTTTGCTCTCTTGGAACCAGGTTTGGGTCAGAACAACTTCCGAGGTGAATTAGATTCACGGTAGCGATGTTAGGATGGGTTCTTGGAGGCTTCCATGGAAAGTTCTCCATTTACTGAACATTTGGGGGTTCTTCTGAATCAACATCTTAAATGTTACCCTGGATGGATTTCTTGGATTCTGAACTAGTACATATTTCAATGTTGTCTATTTTGTTTTTACGAGGGTGCCTTCTTTAGCATTCAGCTTTAATAGCGGATTGGTTGATAGCTTCATCTTCTTTTCCAGAATTTATGTTAGCAACCTTCTCATGCATTCCGGGATGGATCTTATCGTGCACATTTGGCAGATTTACTACACAATGGTCTGTTGTGGAAATGTTTGCAACAGCAAATGCTATCTTGTTTGCTGGGTAGGTGTAAATCCAAACCAACGGGGAAAGAATCAACTGGCAATGGAGTGACTGCTAAGTTGTGGCCAGGCCTACTGAATCCACGGGCGTTTTGAGTCCTCCATATTAAAAGCCACTTTAGAATTTGACCCACGCCTTGTGACTTTGTAAAATGTGGTTTTATCTTCTTGCATTCGACCTGCTTCAGGTTCCAGCCATCGACAGACACAAGACCGGGCTTCCACGCTTGCAATCATTTAGAAATTAAATTAATACCAAGTCTATCTTCTGCCCTGAAATGCCATCTAATAATTAGAACTGCAGAAAAAAAAATCATTGCTACCAACCTGCCTTCCATCGAGGACCTGCATGCTGCACGAGTCAAAAAGAGGGCTGTGAAAATATTTACAGACTCCTCACATCCCAGACATGAACTGGTTCAACTCCTTCCCTCAAAATGATGCTATAGAGCAATGCACATCAGAACAACTAGACACAAGGACAGTTTTTTCCCGCATGCCATCACTCTGCGAAACAATTTCCTCAACATTGTCAACTTATTTACTAAGACTGTATTACTATTCTTCTTCTCAAACTTCCTATTACCTATCTCCTCCCACTTATGACTATAATTTTGTTGCTTGTATCTTTATGATTTATATTGTTTTATTTAGTTTATGATTTGATTGCTTATTTAGTATCCTATCTTATGATTCTTGATGAAAGCATTTTTAACGTACACTGAGAGCTTATGCACCAAACACAAATTCCTTGTGCGTCCAATCACACTTGGCCAATAAAGAATTCTATTTCTATTCTAGTCTACTGTTATTCTACTTTCTACTCCCACTCCCTATTCTATTCTATTCTATTCTATTCTATTCTATTCTATTCTATTCTATTCTATTCTATTCTATTCTATGAAAATCATCTTTTCAACAAGATCCTTCACTCATCTTTTTGCTTCCACCTTAACCACCATGGTATTTTTGGGTAGCACTCAATCATCTTCATGGCTTAATGGTGAAATTAAAATGTGGCAGATTTTTCAATTGACAAATATTTATGATAAGGATGCAATTTTATTTTTAATTAGCCCAACTGTTAGGGACACTTGTAAAGTGAGAAACGAAGCTCAGCATTTTCACACCAGATGTAGCTCACGTTTAGCTCTGTGGCGTAAAACGAATGGGCTGTTAAAGAAATCCAATTAAACAACAAACAGACAAATAAACATTTTGGTTTCAGGGGGAACTTCAAACGGAGTAAATAAAAACAGGTTGTTTCTTTGGGGTGGGGGAAATTGAGAGTACTTCAATGAAACAGAAGGCTGCTCTAGAACAAATAATTATGAATGAAAAAATTCATAACGATGGGCTTCCGATAAGATGAACCATAGTTAACTTAGGAATGGTTTAGTGTATAAACCAATGCTAGCCAGTGACTGATATACTGATAAACATTCTCAGTAGATGCATCCACCCCACATTTCATGCAAAAAGTCTACAAAAGGTTTCCAGCTAGGTGTATATTCCTAGACCTTGTGGTTTTGACGATCAGGGGAAAAATGGTAATAGAAAAAGAGTAAGCTGTTTTTGTATTTTAAAATAAGAGATAATTTTGTAACTGTATTTGCACTTGCTGCAAAGGAAATTGGTCCTTCCTTCCTTCCTTCCTTCCTTCCTTCCTTCCTTCCTTCCTTCCTTCCTTCCTTCCTTCCTTCCTTCCTTCCCTCCCTCCCTCTGCAATGGTTAGAATGCAGTATTGCAGGCTAATTCTCCCTGCAGTCTGGAGTTTGATCTTGACCAGCTCAAGTTTGACTCAGTCTTCCATCCTTCAGAGGTGGGTAAAACGAGGACCCAGATTGTTGGGGGGAAATAGGCTGATTCTGTAAACCGCTTAGAGAGGGCTGTAAAAGCACCGTGAAGCAGTATATAAAAGTCTAGGTGCTATTGCTGATTCGCTGCGGTGGTGCAGTGGTTAGAACACAGCATTGCAGGCTAACTCTGCCGACTGCCAGCAGTTCGATCCTGACTGGCTCCAAGTTGACTCAGCCTTCCATCCTTCCGTGGTCAGTGAAACAAGGACCCAGATTGTTGGGGGCAAAGAGGCTGACTCTGTAAACCGCTTCGAGAGGGCTGGATAGCACCGTGAAGCGGTACATAAGTCTAAGTGCTATTGCTAAGTTAACCACTGCAGATTCACTTAGGAACTGTAGCTAGAAAGGCCATTAAAATGGGGCAAAGCTCCCTGAACAACTGCCTCACTTACTTAGCGACAGAAATTTTGGGGCGAATCGTGGTTTGTAAGTCGAGGACTACCTACAAATACATTTAGGAAACCGTATCCGATGGCTGGAAGGATACCTGCTCGGCAGAATTTTTCCATGAGTTCGTGTCGCACGGCCTTCTCCAGATTGAAGTAGTTGTGGTCCTCCTCGGGCTCGTTTACGAAGAAGGGGATGTGCTGAAAGACAACGGCATGGCGGCACTGCTTTTTCTCTGCCATGGCCAGCTGCTGCTCCAGCCACGCATCCTGCGCCGCCTTTAATTCTGAGCACTGAGAAGCATCGAAATACAGCTGGGAATTCAGCACGAGGAAGAAGACGCCTCCAGCCCAAAAGCTGAAGTAATCATCGCCCCACTGCTGGCAGTAATTGCTGATGGTCTCCGGAGTCGGCGTGTTGCCCAGGTCATGGTTGCCGCTGACGAAAACCAGAGGGATGTCTCTTCTAAGATCCTTCAGGGCATTTCTTAGATCCCGAATTTGAGCCTCTCGCCATTCTGTCCCTGCAAAAACAAGAAGAGAGCGAAGCGTTAGGAGATATTAAGTTGCAGGATGTCGGGAAATGCTCGGGCAGGCAGGGAGGGCGTTTCAAGGGAGGAATTAGCCTAGAATTGTTGCATAGCCGCAAGAGATCGTGATTAATGACACCCAGCCCATGAATGTGGTCAATTGGAGAATCTGATTTATGACACACCCGGGGGGGAGGAAACAGGGTCACAGGGGACTGTAAATGATGTAGGCCAGAGTTGGTTTCATACAGGGCAGGGCCAGTAGGTCACCTCTAATGAATCTTTTGAAGTGTGTTGAAGTTTGGCTTCAGAATCCTGATTTAATTAGAGCAATTGCTGGAATCCTGACATCGACACTCCTTAAAGTTGCCAAGGTTGAAAAATACTGACTTAGTGTAAGAGCTGTCCAATTATTCCGTTTCTTTTCATTGCGTATTTTCAAGCAGAAATCTGGGGTACTTTAACTAAGAATTGGTTTCAATGGCTGAAACGCCCCTCCCATCTGTATAATTCCATGATTGATTGATTTTTATTTTTATTTGCAGGATTTTCCACTGACTCGGTCTGCCTTCCTCTTTCAACACCTGTCATTCTGGTTTTTACAAAGCCCTCGGATTGTAAAAGCCAGAGTAAAAATGCAATTATCTCAAAATGGTAGCAATTCAACAAACAGTGATTTAAGAAGAAAAGGAAAAAGAAAACCAACAACCGTCCAAGTGAACCATAAGTGTCTTCTACTTAACGGCCTTAAAGCAGAGCGCCAATACTTCTTGCTGTAAAATGTGTTTGATCTGCTGTCAAAACCATTTTGTTTCATCTGACATGTCTCGATTTTATAGGCGCTTCAGAAGAGGTGCCAGAAATAAGTCTGCAGGGATCCCAGGCCAACTTTCTGGCTGTAAATTATCCATTAACATGCTGATTGCTCAATGGTGGCTAACAAGATGCTGAGGTCGGACACAGAGAACTTGAGGACGGTGTTGTAGTTCGCTGGCAGCCGGTGCAAACAGCAGCAGAATTGGACAGTGGGGAAGAACGGGGACCAGTCTGAGAGTCTGGAGAGGACTTGGACGAGGGTCCTGTGTCCGATGCAGAGATGGGGCCAGGACCATCTGGGAGTGGGGTGCTGACTCTGGAGCCTTCAGAGTCTGGCAGCAGCGAGGCAGAGGACCCAGGGGAGCCTGTTCCCAGTGCATGTGTGCGCAGAGCTGCTAGAAGGCAAGAGCTGTTGAAACAAAAGGGGCAACTTGAGAGTAAGACTTTGAGGTGATTGGCCCTCCCCTAAGGTATAAAGGTCAGGCCAAGATGACGAAACCTTTGCAGGAAGCAAAGTAGTTCGATTGGTTCATTCTTGAAGCTCTTTGTACTTTGGTTGGTTTCTTTTGTACTTCGGTGGGTTTCTTTTCTAGTTCATTTGATACTTCTGTTTTTGGCAGCACTTCACAGAAGAGAAAGGTGGGTGCTTATCTCAGGGGACTGTTTGAGATTAATTCCGCCTGGGAATGAAAACAATTCCCAGCGTTGCAATAAAATCAGTCTTGTTTTTAAAATAAGTGTGTGCGCAATTACAGTTTAGGAAGCCTGGTCAGAACAGATTGAGGGCTAGGGATGTCAATCAAGATCTCTCAAAGAAGTCTCTTATTGATTGATTGATTGATTAGATTTTTTTATTCTGCCTTCATTAATCGATAAGTAACTTAAGGTGGCAAACCTATCGCTATTTGAGTGTGAAAAATATGTGCCTGGATGAATCCAAAACAGTTGCCTTATTAATATGTCATTTTAATAAATAATAGAGATACTGGGTTTAGATGGCTGGAGGTGGCACCGTGGTCGGAATGCAGTATTCAGGCTAATTCTGCATTCCCACTGCCAGAAGTTCGATTCTGTGCTTGTGAGATTCATTGATCCCTTCGGTTGGCCACCATGGGATCTCGAAGACTTAAATGGGATCCCTTTAGCTTCTTGTACTCTTTCTTGTGCTCATTCTGGACAAGACGCACGAGTACTTTTAAGTATCAAGAGCCATGATGGCGCAGTGGTTAGAGTGCAGTACTGCAGGCTAATTCTGCTGATTGCCGACTGCCAGCAGTTTGATCCTGACTGGCTCAGCCTTCCATCCTTCTTGAGGTCAGTAAAATGAAGAGCCAGATTGTTGAAGCCAATAAGCTGACTGTAAACTGCTTAGAGAGGGCTGTAAAAGCACTGTGAAGCGGCATATAAGTCTAAGGGCTATTGCTATTGCTGTTCTCCCCATAACAACAACCCTGTGAGGTGGTTTGGACAAAGAGAGAAGGACTCTTTTCCACAGACAAATTAGACTTCCAAACAGGCCACATTGCTTGATTTGAACCTGTTAAATTTCCACTTCTGGAATCCTTTCCCCAGTTGGTACCCCACTGCAAGTAATCGTCAACTTAGGACTGCAACTGAGGTCAACATCTCTGTTGCTAAGTGAGACAGGTGTTAAGTGAGTTTTGGCTCATTTTATGACTTTACTTGCCACAGTCGTTAAGTGGATCACGGCAGTTGTTTAGTAACACGGTTGTTAAGTGAATCTGGCTTCCCCCTTGACTTGGCTTGTTTGAAAGTTACAAAAGGGGATCAATGAGAATGCTGCAAAGGTCATAAGTGTGAAATTAGAAGAAGAAGAAGGAGGAGGAGGAGGAGGAGGAGGAGGAGGAGGAGGAGGAGGAGGAGGAGGAAGAAGAAGAAGAAGAAGAAGAAGAAGAAGAAGAAGAAGAAGAAGAAGAAGAAGAAGAAGAAGAAGAAGAAGAAGAAGAAGAAGAAGAAGAAGAAGAAAAAAATAAAGTCCTGATAAACATCTTATAAAGCATCCATCGCTCCTTCCATTTTCAGGGCAGCATCTGAATAGCACGTTAACATCCCGTCTTGAATAAAGCGTCAAATTTAATACAAATCGCCCGGGGTTTTCTGTTATGAGAGCTGTCCAGAATGGAGAGGCTTTGTTTTAACCTGATGGTTTTGGCATCGGTTCTCGCCTCTGCCTTCTGTTCCTTAAAAGTACAGCTCGTTGTTCTGTCTTGAAAAATATCAATTTGTGTCATTTCCACCAAGAGGAATCATGCTCATTATTACCCGGAGCAAATGAAGGACTTGAAAGTTATTCAGCCAGGTTAGGAAGGGGAAAATACACAGGGGGATAAAAGAAACAAACATAGTCCTGAGTGGCAAGGATTCTCCACCTACCCTAGGAAAAGCAACTGGATTTTAAGGGAGGTTATCCCCGATTAAATATGTTCTACATCATACGGGGAGTCTTCAACTTCCGACTACAATGGAGCTCAAAATATCCCTGGCTAAGCGAGATAGTTAAGTCAGTTTTGCCCCCTTTTATGACCGTATAACACTTGTTCAGTGAATCGTTGCAGTTGTTACTAACAATTGAATCTGGCTTGGTCAGAAGCTTGCATGGCTCTGGGTTGCTGAGACCATCATAGATAGGACTCAAAGGCCAATAGGACCATCATAAATAGGACCCAGTGCTGGGATTCAATTTTTTTTACTACCAATTCTGTGGGCCTGGCTTGGTGGGTGTGGCAGGGGAAGGATATACTGCAAAATCCCCATTCCCTCCCCACCCCACTAACCTGCTTTCCAGCTCCGTTCTCCTGTGCAGGGCAACCAAAGAAGACCCAGTCGATCAGCTGTGAGTGTGGCTTGGATGGGCGTGGCATTCTGTGGGCATGTCTTGGTGGCTTTGTGGGCATGGCTTTGTGGGCGTGGCTTTGTGGGTGTGGCTTTGTGGGCGTGGCGGGGGAAGGATATACTGCAAAATCCCCCTCCCCACCCCACCCCACTAACCTGCTTTCCAGCTCCGTTCTCCTGTGCAGGGCAACCAAAGGAGACCCAGCCAATCAGCTGGGACTCAGGAGGCGGAGAATAATTGGGGGAGGGGCCAGTCAGAGTTGGGATTGGCCGGTTCTCCAAACTACTCAAAATTTCCACTACCGGTTCTCCAGAACTGGTCAGAACCGGCTGAATACCCACCTCTGGTATGGGGATGCTACAATGGTGGTTATGGTGGAAAACGGTTACAAGTCCCTTTTTTTTCAGCACCTCTGTAACTTTGATTTGGTCACTAAATGAACTGTTGTAAGCCGAAGACTACCTGTATTCCCCCTGTTGTTAAACGTTTCTAGCACGGAAGCGTCTCAGAAAAACCTACGTCTCTTCTAAAAGCCTTTGCCACATCTTGCAAGCGGAGAAATCAAAGCGATTTGAAAGCCTGGTTACCAACAGAAGAGAATATTTATAATTCAGAGTTGACCTGTTGGTTCCTTGCTGCTCTGCGAGCTTGGTTGTTTTCTTGCAGATGTTTCATTATCCCAATTAAGGTAGCATCATCAGGGCTCGGGAGGAGTGGGGTTTGCTCTGTAAACAACAGCCTAATTAAGGGACCATCAAGAACATTCCCACTAACAACACGACCTGGCAAGCCACTGGCACATAAACAGAGAGCAGCAGCCCTCCCCTTCTAGCATGGATGATGTCACCTAGTTGGGTTGTTGTGGTTTGCCGGCAGCCTGTGCAGACAACAGCGGAATCGAACGGTGGGGAAGAACGGGGACCAGTCTGGGAGTCTGGGGAGGACTCGGACGAGGGTCCTGCGTCCAATGCAGAGATGGGGCCGGGACCATCTGGGAGTGGGGTGCTGCCTCTGGAGCCTTCGGAGTCTGGCAGCAGCGAGGCAGAGGACCCAGGGGAGCCTGTTCCCAGTGCGCATATGCACAGAGCTGCTAGAAGGCGAGAGCAGCTGAGACAAAAGGGGCGACTCGAGAGTAAGGCTGGGAGGTGACTGCCCCTCCCATAAGATATAAAGGACAGGCAAAGGTAGAGAAACCTTTGCGGGAAGCAAAGTTGTTCGCTCTGTTCAGATGAAGCTCTGTGTGGACTTTTACTTCGGTTGTTTTTTTTTACAGTTCATTTGGCACTTTAGTTGTTGGCAGCAATTCAAAGGAGAGAAAGGTGGGTGCTTATCTCGAGGGACTGTTTGAGATTCATTACCGGCTGGGAAGGAAAATAATTCCCAGCGTTGCGATAAAACAAGACTTGTTTTTAAAGTAAGCGTGTGTGTAATTACGGTCTCGGAAGCCTTGGTCAGAGCATGGGCAAGGAAAAATCTGCAAGAAAACAACCAAGCTCAGAGAGCACCGAGGACTGAAAGTTGGCCTCCTCCTCCTCCTCTTCTCTGCAAATCCCACTTCCTTCTAACACTGATGATGTTACCTAGTTGGGTGGTAAGACATCTGCAAGAAAACAACCAAGTTTGGAGAACACCAAGAACCCCAGTTGTTTCTCCTCCTCCTCCTCCTCCATGCAAATCCCACTCCCTTCTAGCCCTGATGATGTCACCTAATTGGGTAATGAAACATCTGTGAGAAAACAACCAAGCTCAGAGGACACAGAGAACCCCACAAGGCATCTGTCATGCCCCTGTCGGAATCTGAATCCGAGGAGGAAGACGAACAGCTGACAGGTAGTTGGAGTGTGGCTCTGTTGGCTGTGGAGGAAACTGGGGAAGGGCAAAGTCCAGCTAGACAGAGTAGGAGAGAGACAGAACAAAGGAGAGGGAGTTCAGAGGAAGACCCAAGCCCACCCCCTCTTCATCCTAGGACATGCAGGGAGGAACGGAGAAGGGAGCAATGTGGGTTGCGTGGCTTACAGGGGAGGAAAGGGCCCTGATTCCCTTCATTAGCCACACCTGGGAAGAGAGTTTAAAAGAGATGTGTGCTGAGTGCAGCAACTTCTGGGAACAAACATGAGTTTATCTTGTGTTGACTTTGGTTATCTGCGTTCCTGGCATCCTCCCAACCGTGTTGAATTACTACCGTTCCCTTCACATTTGGAATTCCTTCTCTTGCCCTGCCGGACTATTTACCTCATTTTGCCTTGATTGGACTTTTAATTACAGTTTTTGTTGACCACGTTTTGGACTTGATTCTCTGCAGCCCAAGGCTGTTTGTTCCTGGGAGAATTTTTCTCCAACCCAGAAGGTAACCTGGACATTGGGGGGCCAAAGTGGGAGCTAACAAAGGGACTCCGACTGTGTTGCCTTTGCGTCATCACAGCATCATTAAACTACCGAAACTGGATACCGAGAAATCCGGAGCTCCCAATTGTGGAAGGGAAGATTTTCAACCAGCACCCCAATTTCTCCAGAACCCTCCATAACCAAGCGGCGACATTCTGCAGCAGAGTTCCGGTCCGCAAAACTCTAACGACATTCCCCACCCAGCCCTTGCGATAGCACGCCTTGGGATTATTCTTGGTATCATCACACGCTTCCGTATAATCAAGGGAAAAGGGGACTGGGGGGTATTGTAAAACCCATCCCTGCCCTACTAGTAATGATAACAACAATCCACACGGAACCCCTCCTCCACATTTAATCACCATTTACATAACCAAAGACACTGACGCTGATTACTTAGTTCCTTTAACGGGTTCATAAACGGCTCAAAGTATTTTTGCTTGATTGGAGCCCACTTTAGCTGATGATGCTTCCCTCTCTCTCTCTCTCTCTTCCTCCCTCCCTCCCTCTCCCTCTCTCTCCTTTTTTGCTGCAGTTGTCCCAGGCGTCTTAAAAGCCAAAGACTTTTGTCGTATTTAACAAGGCCGGGGAATTAGAAGAGAATAGGGACCTTGGAGGTCTGCTAGTCCAGCCCCCTACTTGAGCAGGAAAAAAACCTATACCATCTGTAAACTGCTTAGAGGGGGCTGGAAAGCCCGGTGAAGCTGTATACCAAGTTCTATTGCTATTTCTTCCTTCCTTCCTTTCCTTCCTTCTTTTCTTCCTTCCTTTTTTCCTTCCTTCCTTCCTTTCCTTCCTTCCTTCTTTCCTTTTCTTCCTTCCTTTCCTTCCTTCCTTCTTTCCTTCCTTCCTTCCTTTCCTTCCTTCTTTCCTTCCTTTCCTTCCTTCCTTCCTTCCTTCCTTCCTTCCTTCCTTCCTTCCCTTCCTTCCCATCCATCCATCCATCCATCCATCCATCCATCCATCCATCCATCCTGCACAGTGCTTAGAGTACAGTATTGCAGGATGACTCTGCCCACCGCCAGGAGTTCGATCCTGAACGGCTCAAGCCTTGACTCAGCCTTCCGTCCTTTTGAGGTGGGTCAAATGAGGAGCCAGATTGTTGGGAGCAAATAGGCTGACTCTATAAAAACCGCTTAGAGGCGGCTGTAAAGGACTGTGAAGCGGCATATAAGTCAAAGTGCTGTTGCTATTGCTAAAAAGCACGTTTTTCGTCCAAACGGTCCTGAGAACAGAAAGGAGGAGGAGGATATTAAAGATTCCTGGGGAGTCCCATCGCTCTCGCTTTGATTGCTGTTCCTGGCTAATGTTTGCCCAGCTTAGACCAAACACACAACCTAGCTCAAAAGCAATTTTGGTGTTCAAGATGTTCTCTTCAACTGTTTCACGCCCTGTGTGGCTAAATGTGTCTTTGGCAGTTGTGTGATGCCTGGCAGTGGGGTTGAAGCGGGAGATGGACTACATAAGCAAGAACCAACTTCTCTAAAACGTCTAATATCTTCCCTCCTTATTTAAAAAAAAAAAAAGAACCAGACTTGCAAAGCTTGTGCATTTCCTTGTTGACGGCTTCGTTGAAGTTGCTAGCAGATGGAGCCAAGAAAACGAGCCCCTTTTATTTATGGATTTACTTATTCATGTATTATTTTTTCTTCCTTCATTTAAATTTATTGGCCGCTCATCTTACCCTGGGGCAACTCTGATCGATGTTAACAAATCTGAACTTTTTCTAAGAGGAAGCTAATACAGATAGACCTCAACTTACAACCACAAGGGTGCCCAAAATGGTAAGACATTTGCTAAATGAGTTTCCCTCCGTTTTGCGATCTTTCTTGTTGTTAAGGGGGGTAAAATGAGGACCCAGATTGTTGGTGGACAATAGGCTGACTCTGCAAACTGCATAGAGAGGACCGTAAAACACCGTGAAGCGGTATATAAGTCTAAGCGCTATTGCTACCGCTATTAACCAATTTCTCACTTTGCAACATAAACTCTGGGCTCAATTGTGATCGTAAGTGGAGGACTACCTACACAATTTGACCGTTTCGTGCGACGGAAGGCCTTGGATTGAAATCAGCCAGTGATTCATCCCTAGCACAGAACGCTGCCTCCAAGATAGGCCACATCAATTTTGAACACAAAATACGCAAGCAAAGTTGTAAGATGCCAAGGCAAAGATGATTTTAGCGTTGGCAGTTTTGAACAGAACGGTTTGTAACGAGGGATCTCTCTATGTTAACACATTGGAGAGAGGTTTTTATTTATTGATTTATTCTTGGGGTGGTTTTTTTTGGCGGGTGGAGTTTGGGTTTCTTGTCATTGACAGGAGATCCATGCTGGGAACGCAAAAGAGATTTTTGGGCAGAGAAAATCTAGGGTAACGTGGGGGGAATCCTGCAAAGTTGAAAGAGAGAGTGCCAAATACAGAAATAGAATAGAATAGAATAGGAATAGGATAAAATAACAGAGTTGGAAGGGACCTTGGAGATCTTCTAGTCCAACCCCTCCTGCCCAGGCACGAAACCCTACCCCACTTCAGACAAATGGTTATCCAACATCTTTTAAAAAACTTCCAGTGTTGGAGCATCTACAACTTCTGCAAGCAAGCTGTTCCGCTGATTAACTGTTCTCACTGTCAGACAATTTCTCCTTCGTTCTAAGTTGCTTCTCTCCTTGATTAGTTTCCACCCATTGCTTCTTGTCCTGCCCTCAGGTGCTTTGGAGAATAGCTTGACTCCCTCTTCTTTGGGGCAGCCCCTGAGATATTGGAAGACTGCTATCATTTCAACCCCTAGTCCTTTTTTTCATCAAACTAGACAGTACACAGTTCCTGCAACTGTTCTTCATATGTTTTAGCCTCCAGTCCCCTAATCATCTTTGTTGCTCTTCTCTGCACTGGAAGTTCTCCAGTTGTAACCGTTTGTTTAAGAACCATTCGAAGTTACAATGGCACTGAAAAAAGTGACTTATGACCCTTTTTCACACTTATGACCACGGCAGTGTGGAAAAGCCCCCCCCCCTTTCCCCCCCTCTCAACTCACTAGTTTGCAAAATTGTCTTTGCAAAGAGAAAACCCAGGGGCGATTCTACGCCAGCTTGCGCAGCTTGGAGCAAAGATGGAATGTAAATGTAACGAATTAAACATGCCCCAGGATCTCCCCGTAAGACTCTGCTTGAAGGTTGCAGGAATTGTGTATGTCTAGTCTAACAAAAAGAAAGATTGGGGTGTGTGTGTGTAGGGGAAAACGACACGATAGCAGCCTTTCAAAATTTCAACAGTTTGTCTTGTTGTCTAGGGTTCCCTCGATTGCCCTCATTAAATCATGAGCCTCGGGCCAATCGTCAAAAGAATCCAAACGGTTTATTAGGAGCAACATGTGGGCATTATCCCAGTTGAAGCAAACTCTAACACACGTGATTTACGGTCATTTGTGGCTCTGTTTCCCCCCTCCCCCCTGGGTGTGTCATCAATCAGATTCTCCAGCGAAGAATTTCTTGCAGGCAAGAAATAGTTTACAACACAAGAGTCTTCAAATACCAACTGTAATGCCCAAGAGGCGGAGTTTCAAAACGTCCTTGCTTCCTGCAAAGAACATTCACTTCACAGCTAGCTTTTATCTTCTTGAAGGAGGGGCTATTACCTTGCAGCCTTACTCCCGAGTTGCCCGTGCTGTTGTAGCTGCTCTTTCCTGCGAGCAATCCTGCGTGCACGCGCACTTGGCACAGGCTCCTCGGGAACCTCTTCATCGCTGCTGCCAGCCCCCACAGCCTCTGAAGGCAGCAGTCCACTCCCTAATGGTCCTGGCCCCTCATCTGACTCTTCACTCTCCTCAGCCGTCTGCACCTGCTGCCGGCTAACCACAACAAGAAGGGGGTTGGACTGGAAGACCTCCAAGGTCCCTTCCCACTTTGTTATTCTGCATTTTGATTGATTTCCAGGAAGCGCGCCTACCAGCTGGTGCCGCAAAAACACCATTTGTATTTTCCCGATTCTCTCACGGCTCCGATTTTCCCCGTCGCTCTTTCGCTTCATTCCCTCCCTTTTCTCTGGAAGCCAGCAGAACCCAACCCAAGGTAATTTGCTGCTCGGGGAAACTCCGGGCACCGCAGACCTGAAAACGAACAACCGGGCCAGGCCAATTTTCCAGAAGGTGGTTTCATTCCTGGACCCCTTTGCGGGGGCCAAGCTAGCGATGACTACATTTGGAAACGTTAAGGGCCTCGAATTGCAATCATGGGAGAAATGTGGCTGGACGTGGGGGATTTTTGATTATGCTAACAAGATTACTCCACGCAGCTGTGTGGAGGGAAAAGCAATGCGTGGCTCAGAGCCAGTCTGCTAATCCAGCCTGCACAAAAGCCAACTTGGAATGAAGATGTTATATTCCCCCCCAAAAAAGAAGGGAGGGTGTTTGGCAAGTTGCCACTGGCAAGCCCCCTTGGCCCCCACAAAACTGACCTGCTAAAATGAAGCGAAAAGTGGGTAAATATTTGTACACGGACGTTATTTGTGCGTGTGCAGTGGTTCCCGTCACAACACACTGCCTGCAACACAGGATGTCCTCGGCCGTTCGCTGAGTGACTGTTTGAAGTTACAACGGCACTGAAAAAAGTGACTTAGGACCATTTTTCACACTTCTGTCTGTTGCAGCATATAGCAATATCTCTTAGACTTATATACTGCTTCACAGTGCTCTACAGCCCTCTCTAGGCGGTTTACAGAGTCAACATATAGCCCCGAACAATTTGGGACCTCATTTTACCAAACTGGGAAGGATGGAAGGCTGAGTCAACCTTGAGCCGGTCAGGATCGAACTCCTGGCAGCGAGCAGAGTTAACCTGAAGTTCTGCATTCTAACCACTGTGCCACCATGGCTTGCAGGCTGGCTGGCTTCCTTCCTTCCTTTCCTTCCTTCTTTCCTTCCTTTCCTTCCTTCCTTCCTTCCTTCCTTCCTTCCTTCCTTCCTTCCTTCCTTCCTTCCTTCCTTCCTTCCCCAGCAATAGCAGAATTATATACCGCTTCACCATGCTTCACAGCCCTCTCTAAGCGGTTTACAGCCTCTTGCCCTCAACAATCTGGAGATTTTGTGATGATGCGTGAGGGGCTTTTCGCATAGATAGACAGATAGATGGATGGATGGATGGATGGATGGATGGATGGGTAGGGTAGGTAAGTAAGTAGGTAGAGACAGAGACAGAGACAGAGTTTGAATTGCCTTACCAGGCATGCCGTGTATTAAATCTCCGCAGAGAACAACAAACTTTGGTTTCGGGTTCAGGCGGTTAATGGCTTCCACAGCCTGCCGGGTGAGCTTCAGTTCCGCTTCCCATTCGTCTCCACCACTGCTGCAATCGCCGATGCTGTAGGCCTTCATCAGCCCAAACTGAGGGTCCGCTCCTTGAATGAAATAGAAAGGGCCCTTCCACTCCCGTTCTTCTTCTGGAGATAAGACAAAATGGGGACATCGGATTAAGCAGGGCAGCGGCTAGCTTTAAAACGTGTGGACTTCAACTCCCAGAATTCCCCAGCCTGCAGAGTTTGAGGTTAAGGAACCAGGCTGTGAATCAGGTGACAGTGAGTTCTAGCTGCGTCTTGGGCATGAAAGCTAGCTGGGTGACTTTGGGCCAATGACTAGGAGACAGTGAGTTCTAGTCCTGCCTCAGGCATGAAAGCTGAGCAGATGACTTTGGGCCAATGACCAGGAGACCGTGAGTTCTTGTCCTGCCTTAGGCATGAGAGCTGACCAGATGACTTTGGGCTAATGACCAGGAGACAGTGAGTTCATGCCTTAGGCATGAAAGCCGGCTGGGTGCCTTTAACCAGTAAACCCAATTGCTCTCCGTGGACAAGCTTATAGCTCTCATTGTTCAAGTGGGGTCTTGTCTCTACTCCTTAGTGTGTCTGTGGTGCTCCTCAACATAATATCTATCACATTGTATCCGAATGTCCACCACAAGAGCTTACACGGGCCCAATGACTGATTTTTTTCCCAGCATAGCCTACCCTGTCCTTGAATAGCTGAGTTAACATTTGAACCGCTATTCGCGATATGCTAAACAAACAAACAAATATAAATAGACCTTCCAAAGCTTAGCACAAAGACCATGACAGAACCAAGCTAGTGGCAAACATAGATTTCATTCTAGTCAGAGGTGGTATTCAGTCGCTTCTGACCAGTTCTGGAGAACCGGTAACGGACATTTTGAGTAGTTCGGAGAACCAGCAAATACCGCCTCTGACTGGCCCCGCCCCCATCTCTTCTCCGCCTCCCGAGTCCCAGCTGATTGGCTGGATCTCCTTTGGTTGCCCTGCACAGGAGAACGGAGCTGGAAAGCAGGTTAGTGAGGTGGGGAGAGAATGGGGATTTTGCGGTAACCTTCCCCCAGGAGTGGGGAGGGAATGGGGACCACGCCACACCCACCAAGCCACGCCCACAGAACCAGGAGTAAAATTTTTTGAACCCCACCACTAATTCTAGTGTCTATTTGAATGTGGAGGGTGAAATGTCCCACGTACTGGATTTACCCATTGCACTTAAATGCCTCAAAATCTGCTTAATCTTGCTTTAGCTTCCAGTAGGAATTCCACTCCAGGTAGCTTCTTAAGTAAAATATTGCTTAAGGACTCAGCTTTACACGGTCATAGGATTTGACATGGCAGGTTCACAAAACAGCGATGGAGCCTTCCAAATGTTGACACCCAGCATTGTTTAACAGCCACGTCCCTTTGTATTCTCAGCACTAGTTAGCAAATGTTGTCCAAAAGCAACATCTCATTAAAACGAGATAAACAAGTGATGGGAAGAGCTGAGGACTGACAATGCATCACACTGTTTCTTGATTTGCTAATTTATAAATTCAGTTAGTCAGTCACTCGTGGGAAGGCAGATCAAGAAACAGACATGGCAGGGATTTTAGGAATGTTTTTCTTTTTTAAAGAAAAAAATTATTGTAGGGTAAAATAACAGAATCGGGAAAGCGTCTTTCTCTCTGACCCATCTTATACCAAAGCTAATCAAAGTGGGATAATTTTAATTCTCTTTTTTTACGCCTTCTACTTTCTCACGACGGAAGTACAGATAGTTCTCAACTTGCAATCACAGTAGAGCTCAAATTTTCCATTGCTAAGCGAGACAGTTGTTAAGTGAGGTTTGCCCCATTTTATGACCTTCTTTGCCACAGATGTAGCCTAGTTGGTGGCATTTTATTGTTTCATTTGCACGTTGCCAGCAATCCTATCTACCATATGGTAGCATTAAAAAGCGCTATACAAATAAAATACATTTCAAATCATCATTTTTTTTTTTTAAAAAAGAGGCTTTTCTTAAAAGCCTGGATAATTTTAGCACAGATACAGGTAGTCCTCAGGTGAACAGATGATCAGAGTTGGGAGGCTGAAGATGGGAACCACATCAGCTCTTTTCCAGTCCCAGTGCGCCAGGATTTTTGAAAGACGTGGCACGGTTGTTATGAGATGACATCTGCCAGATCCTTTACAACTCTGGGATGTAATCCATCAGGTCCCAGTGATTTGCACTCATCAAGATCAGACAGGTGTTCTCTTACTATTTTTTTTGTGTGCTCATTTTAACTTTTATTTCTAGTCTGTCTTTTACAGTTATGTTTTTGGTAGGTTGGTGTCATGCCCTTGTGGGAGTCTGATTCCGAGGGGGAGATCGAGCAGCTGACAGGGAGTGGGAGTGTGGCTCCGGTGGCTGCGGAGGAAATTGGGGAACAGTCCAGCTGGGCCTTCAGAGGAAGACCCAGGGCCACCCCTCTGCATCCTAGGGCACGCAGGGAGGAACTGAGAAGGGAGCAACACGGCTTATGGGAGAGAAAAAGGCCCTGATCCCTTTCATTAGTTGCAGCTGGGAGAACAGGATATAAGTGGGGCGTTAAGCGTGCGTTATCTTGTTCGAGGCTTATCTGGGTGTTGGTGTCCTCCCAACTGTGGGTGCTGCTGCGTTATTTTGTGAAAGTCTGCAATTTATCATCCTGGCCTGCTGTGTTAATTACTTCAGTGTGGTTCGTGTTGGTTTTTTTTTTTTATTTCTAATTATCTTTACTTTGGGTTTGGACTGCATTTACTCCCTTCGTAGACTGTTTTTGGAAGAGCTTGATATCCAGCCAAGGATAATTGGACATTGGGGCCCAAGTTGGGGGCATTAAAGGGAACGTATTCTACTTTTGTGACTGTGTTATTTTTGTGTCACGCCCTGGGTCATCACAGTTGGGCTAGAGTTTCTTTTTGTCCGATGCAAAGAATGAGTTAAGCAGCTCTGCTTTCTCTCTGCTGCCTGTTACTACCTTATCATCTTCTCTCTTTAGTGGACCTCCTAGATTTAGAATAGTTCGTTTAGTGACCGTTCAAAGTTACAACGGCACTGAAAAAATGATGTATGACCGTTTTTCACACTTATGACTATTTCACACTTACGACCACTACAGCATTCCCATGGTCACATGATCCAAAGTCAGGTGCTTGTTCACTGATTCATATTTATGATGGTTGCAGTGTCCCAGGGTCATATAATCCCCTTCTGTGACCTTCTGGCAAGCGAAGTCCGGTGGCCCTAGACTAGAGGCTCCGGTAGCCTAGAGGTGGAGCTCTCGCCTAACAATCAGGAGGCTGTGAGTTTGATCCTAGGTAGAGGCTAATATTTAGAATAGACTGTCGAGCAGGAGATTGGACTAGATGCAATGTCCCTTCCAACTCCGTTATTCTATGGGGAATAAAAATTAACGGGGGAACTGTGTTACTAACTTAACAACAGCAGTGATTCAATGAATAACTGTGGCAAGAAAGGTCATAAAATGGGGCAAAACTCACTTAACCAATGTCCCACTTAGCAACATAAATTTTGGGCTCAATTTTGGATGTACATCAAGGACTACCTGCATTATAGTGGCCATCGGTTTAGACAGTTTCAAAAGAATAATTATACAGGTAAGTCACTGATGACTTCTAGTGAAGATCACTGTAGAGCCTTAATTAAGACAGTATGGCCTAAATCAGGGGTGGGATTCTACCAGTTCGCACCTATTCACTAGAACCGGTTGTTAACATTCTAAGCAGTTCGGAGAACCGGTTGTTAGAAGAAATTGCAGGGCTAATCCTGCAAGGAAGGCAGGAAGGAAACATTCTGGTGTTGCTTACAGAAACTGCCTCTCCGTTAACCCTTATTACATTCTTGGCAGGACTGGACTTCCTGTCTCAGGAACTTCTCTGGAGTTTTTTTCCCCTCCTTTGCTGGTACTTTGCTTGTGTGGAGTGACCATTCAAAGTTACAATGGCACTGAAAAAAGTGACTTATGACCATTTTTCACACTTACAACTGTTGCAGCATCCCCACAGTCATGAGAGGCCAGGCGAGGAGATGCGTGCCTCGATGTGAATGATATTGAGTTGGCCACATCCAGCCAATAACATGACCACCAAGCCATGCCCACCACCTAAGCCACTCCCACAGAACCAGTTGTTAAAAAATTGGAATCCCACCCCTGGCCTAAATATCAGCCCAATTGAATTTGCTTAATTCTTTTTAACCTCACAGTGGAAAAAGTCCTTGAACTGAACAACTGCTATCCACTACAAGGTCGCACACCACTGTTCCCAAGTCTTCCAGCCTTCCCAGCGAACTAAATCCAGCCAATTAGTTGTGCAAAGATCAACAGATTTATTGTGATTTAACTTCAAGATTTCTGGAAAGGAGTGAGCTAAACACATGCTTTTTAGAAACCCCCTAGTTGTGTAACGGTTAATTATATCATTTTAAAGCCAATTCAGCCCCAGGTCTAAATATTAAAATTGGCAACTTTCTTAACATTCTTAAATGCACGGTGCTGATTTCCTTGCGTACAGCATTTATTTGCAAGTTTTGCCACTGCTACAAGTGGCAATTTCAAAGAATAACGCACAAAGAATGAGATTTGCATTAGTGTATTTTTAGATTACAAACCAAAGTACATCTGGAAGTATGATAGTCTCATTATTACTAAGAGCATGAGTGTATTAGTAATACTCAATTTCAAATTTCAACTCAATTTCAAGTCTCTGTACCTTTTAATCATCGTTGTTCAGAAGTGTAAACATACATGTTTCATTATTTTTACTGTAATATAAACTAATTTGAGCACTAGTTGCTCTCTGTAATATATGCCAAGTGTAGAAGTAGACTTTTGAGACATTATTGTGTGAAATGAGTAAATAGCAAAATATTAAGGTGTAGCAATTTAATATACACGGAAGTGACTTTTTACAGTTGCTATTTTCTTGACAGGCAGTGCAGCAATTCTGTCCATACTTTATCTGAATTCAGTCAGATTAAATTGTCAGGAAATTACATAATAAGAAGACAACCAGATGCAATCACATTGATTTCTATTTATTTTTTCTAACTGGTGGGTTTGCCACTCACTAACCAAAAGATTGAGGTAAATATGTTACAATGTTGAGACTCTATTAAGTTAACCCTGGCAGATTCAATCGAAAGTGCCTAAATAGTTTTAACTACACATTTTTCTGAAACCCAAAATCACACTCTTACATTAGATAACACCTTAACACATTTTTTAAAAATGTATTTAATTAATCCATTTGTTACATGTCTCAATTGCAATAGCAACTATGTTTTTTTTTTAAATTAAAATATTGGAAAAAATATTTGGGCTCTATAGCAATAGCAATTAGGGATGGTAAATATGTTAAGTTTCAAAAACGCTATCATCAGACATTTCAACTTTTCACACCAATTATCTTCCAGGAAAATATTCAACAAGATGACGCTGTGTAGTTTCCCACGAAAATCGTTTGAGAAATCACACAGATTGGGAGTAAAACGCAACCCAATCAACCATGGCAGGTGAAGACTGAGCACACACTTTTGCAGGTGCTAAGGTAGTTGAGTGTTAACCTTGGCAAAAGTTTTATATGGCATCACACAACATGACAACCTGGTTATGCTTCCAACTGTTCCTCGCACAGGGACTAAGCTGGGGCAGGTGCCCAAAGTCTTTGCTTTCCCCACTTTGCTTCTTCTTCCTTCTGGGAAGTAACCAAGTGGCCTTAATACTGTCCTCTATAAGCAAGGATGCTATAGTACCCTTTGACTTACAACCAACATTAACAGATCAACAGAGTTGGAAGAAACCTTGTAGGTCTTCTATCTAATCTAACCCCCGCACCTAAGCAGGAGACCCTACAGCAGGAGCCTTCAAACTTCACAATTTTAAGACTTATGGACTTCAGCTCCCAGATTTCCCCAGCCACTATGGCTGGGTGATGAATCCAGGGCATTGAAGTCCACAGGTCTTAAAGTTGCCAAGTTTGGAGACCCCTGTCCTACACTATTTCTGACAGGTGGCAGTCCAGTCTCTTCTTGAAAGCCTCCAGTGATGAAGCTCCCACAACTTCTGAAGGCAACTCTTCTGTTCCATTGGTTGATTGTTCTCATTGTCAGAAAATTTCTCCTTATTTCCAGATTGAATCTCTCTCCTTGTTCAGTTTCTATCCATTGTTCCTTGTCTGGCCTTCGGGGGCCTTGGAAAATAGCTGGACCCCCTCCTCCTCTCTGTGGCAGCCCCTCAAATATTGGAAGACTGCTATCCTGTCCCCCCTGGGCCTTCTCTTTATTAGACTAGCCATGCCAAGTACTTGCAACCATTTGTTTACCGTTCGAAGTTACAAAGCACTGAAAAACTGGACATGTGTCCATTTTTCACACTTACAACCACTGCAGCATTCCCATGGCCACATGATCAAAATTTGGATGCTTGGCGACTGGTTTATATTTATGATGGTTTCAGGATCCCAGGGTCATGTGATTTGTTTTTGCAACCTTTTGACAATGGGGAAGATAGATTCACTTAACGATGTGTTACTAATTTAACAACTGCAGTGATTCACTTAACAACTATGTATGGCAAGAAAGATTGTAAAATGGGGTAAAACTCATTTGACAAATGTTTCGCTTAGCAACATACATTTTGGGTTCCATTGTTCTAAGTCGAGGACTACCTTGTACTAATTTCTGGGCAGAGGGAAAGCGTTGAGAAGAAGAGACAAGATAGGAGTCAGCATCATCTAACAAGTCTGGAAAATCAGATTAAAACGTCCAAATTTGGAAACTTTAAGACTTGTGGACTTCAACTTCCATCGCCCCCCAGCCAGCAATTCTGGGAATTGAAGTCCATAAATCTTAAAAAGTTGTGAAGTTTGGTGACCCATGGATTCAAAACTCATGCCTTCTCCACAATCAGGAGAATGTGAGTTCGATCCTAGGTAGCGACTAATATTTGGAATAGACTCTCCTGTTTGAGCAGGGAGTTGGACTAGACGACCTCTAAGGTCCCTTCCAACTCTGTTCTTCTATGATCTATGATTCTTTTCCAAAAGAGTTAACTCTTCCACCCCTTCAAACTAGCTGGACCAGCTGAACTACAACGTCCATCATCCCCCACCACACACAGGGAAGCCTGACTGAGTTACTACACTGCAACATTTGGCCTCCTGAACTCTTATCTCCCATTGTCTCAAATGCACAGGAAAAAAAAGGACATGCTTCCAAAGACATGCCCTTGCTTTCCCTTAACTTCGGTGCACGCCTATTTCGGCCCCCCAGTGCCCAGCAGTACGGCGCTGATAAGCCTCCGGGGCCCGCCGCGCTCCGCTCGCAAAGGTTCCGCCGTTTTGCATAAACAAAAGCGGTTTGAAATTTAATCTCAGGGATGCAATGTATAAAATCTCTATATACCTTCGCGGAAGACGCTCAGGGTCCTGTCTCGGGCTTTTAGCAACTCATTCTGCCCTTTCTCAGCCATGAGGAGCGCAGGCAGGCCCTTCTTTTCTTCCCGGGGGAGCAGAAGCAGCCCTTAAAAAAAAAAAGGGAGGAGGAGGAGGAAAAAGTCAGTAACTTGGCAGGCGAGGGGGCGAAGGCTAATAGAGGAGGCGGGGTCTAGGAAGCTGGGACGGCGCAGAGTGTCCCAACCCTCTGGAAGAGAGGGAGGTGGGAACGCAGCTCTTAACCCCTTGGGAAATTGCATTTCCACAATGCATTTCTTGCATTGCATTTCTTTATAGTTTCCTCGTGACCCCAGCTTCCCAGCACAGCTTTGCGCCATGCTTGCAACAAAACGGTGGTTTCCTACTTTTAGGAGTTGCACGGTTGGGCGGGAAGAGCGCTTTGCTGGCGCTCAGAGGCAACTTTGCCCAGGCAATGAGGCAGGAAACAGATTGGGGTGGCCAATTCATCGGGGAGGCAGTTGGGTATAGTGGTTGAAGGCGCTGGGCTCGAAGTGGACAAGTGGGAACCCTGGTCCTGCCTCAGCAGGGAGGTCAGCTGGGGACTTGGGGCCAGTCCCTTCTCCCTTTCTCAATCAGTCCTGGAAAGAAGATAAGCTTAAATTTTAACCTTGTTCTTAATTGGATTTTTTTAATCCTGTGTATTATTATTATTGCTTAATGATGATGATGATAATAATAATAATAATAATAATAATAATAATAATAATAATAATAATAATAATAATAATAATAATAATAATATAATATCCTGGTATTATTTTTATAAATAACTTAAGGCAGCAAACACACCTGATACTACAGGTTTATCAGAGTTAAAGATACAGATTAACAGTTGGAAGGGACCTTATAGGTCATCTAGTCCAACTCAAACAGACCCTGCACCATTTTTGACATATGGCAATCCGCACCAGAACAAGCGTATGGGGTGAGTTGGATTGAGAGAGAGAGAGAGTGATTGGCCCAAAGCCAAATTGTCTGTCTCCTGGTGATTGGCCCAGAGTCACCCAGCTGGCTGTCATGGCTGAGTAGAACTCACAGTCTCTTGGTGATTTGGCTAAGAGTCACCCAGCCGACTTTCCTGGGTGGTGAGAAGGGTGGTATGGAAATTTCATAATCAACAAATTGCTTTTGAAAATGTGGCCAAGAAAACTAGAGGGATTTATTCTTATTGAGAGTGTAGAGGCGTTTGGATGGGGAATGGACTAGATGACCTACAAGGTCCCTTCCAACTCTGATTATCTGTTATCTGATTGGGAGCAGAAGATTCTGAGCTCCAATCTTGCCTTGGGCACAAGGATCCACATATCTTAAAAGTCACCATTTTTTTAAAAAAAACCCACTTCTCCAATTAACCAGGGAAAGTTAATCAACTGTCAGTTTTTTTCTGGTGTAATACCACAACAGTTTTGTTATGTGATTAATGTTGAGGGTCAAATGGGACAACATCAAAATGTAAAAACCAAAAACAAAACAAAGATACTTGTTTTTCCAAGAATAATAAAGCACTAGATAGTTAACAGTCAAGGAAGATTAAAAAACAACTGCTAAACATCATTAAAAACATTCTGGGAAGACTTTCTAATAATACATTTTCCCTTTCTCTTCCACTGAGTTTACCAACCGCTGAACACAGCCAAGATATTTATACTTTATATTAAACATTAAAGAGTGTTACTAATATCTGTTTAAATCTTTTTATCTAATTATTTTTTATTGGCCTCACAACTTTCTTCCTAAAAACAATATTCTTAAATGGCTACATTTCTCCTGCTGTGTAATGTGTCGTGTGTGTGTATATATATGAGCCATTCTTACTTAAACTTCTGTTATGGATATATAATGTCAGTTTTGCCAGGGTTGTCTATTCTTTGAATTTTAGCTTCCCATCCTGCTATCTTGAGCTAGGTTCTCTTTTTCTCCAGTGCTGTTCCTATTTTTTTTCTTGCGGCTTTCAGTATAAATCTTAGTAAACTGTGATGTTTTTCATTTAAATTCTCTGCAATTATGCCTAATATATGTGGGGGATTCAGATTTTATTTTTAAGATTTTCTGAAAATGTTGGTGTATCTCTTTCCAGTACTCTTGAATCTGCTGGGTTTGTTTTTAACATGATCACCACATATGAAAAAGTTTTCCTTCCTTGCTATGGAATTTCCAATGTTTATTGTTATTTGATTTGACTTGCTTGGTAATTATTAACTGGTCTCAATGTTTTTTTTTTTATTTGGGAAAGAAATCTTGCTTCTCATCCCAGTTAGTTATTTATTATTAACTGAGTTATTTAGATTTTAGCTTTAGATTGTTCTTTTATCCTGCTTTTATTACTTCTGTGCCTTCTGTTATACCAAGTTCCCCTTAAATTATAACCTGGAATAAATTTAATTGATTCTTCTACAGTTCTTCCCATTTTTGTGCTATGATTAGCTCTTTGAAGTTTTAAATCCATTTTATCATTCAGCTTTTTTATTTCTTCCATGCTTGTCATACTTCCTTGGCAATTTGTATATCCGTCCTAATAGATGACCTTAGTATTTTATAAATATTTTAAATCCTGCCATCTTTCTCAAAATCTCTCCTTTCTCGAGGTCATTTTTTAATTCTCCCAGCAATGTGAGTACATCAGCCATGATAAATTCATACATTCATCAAACATTTCTTTAACCTGTTTCCTGAATCTTAATGTACCACATGTATTGGCATAAGCAATTATATCTTCGTTGCTATAGTTATTGCTAAAATGAAAGGCATTTGACAGTAACCCTAATGTTAAAAATGTCTTTCTCTTGGTTTTTAAAAAGTACATATATATGTATATATTTTATCAAATATCCTCTGGCCTTTCAAATTCTTTTCTTCTTTGGTTGACTGATACCATAAGTACCTATGAAAATAATTGGGTAAGATGGCTCTTTCTATGATTGATATTCTGCTGTTAGGGGATTTTATTCATTTTATTATCTATGATAGAAAGCCAGCACAGCAGAATCAAGTGAAGTTTAAGAAAGCCAAGGCCACTTTTCTCTTTCCAATCCTACAAGTTTTAAAATCTTCTCCTCCTCCCCCCGCCCCATATAAATCTCTTTAGTGCTTGCAAATCCTGCAAAGTTTTATCCAAAACTAGAATTGGGGCAGTTTGAAATAAAAAACTCATCTATGGTCATTTTTATAGATAGTCCTTGGCTTATGACAATTACTTTAGCAGCCATTTGAAGTCACAATGACCCTGGAAACAATGACTTAATGACCGGTTCTTGCACTTTTGAGCTCACAGCATCCTCATGGTCGTACATGATCATAGTTCAGGCACTTGGAAACTGACATGTATATGTGACAGTTGCAGCATTCCTGGAATCATGTGATCATCATCATTATCTTTTAATGACCCAATAATCCTTTGCGGGGTGGAGTCTGGGCAACTGTTTTAGTGGCCGGATGCTCTTCCTGTTGCCAATGTGGAGTTTTGTTCATGTGATCACTCTTTGCAAACTTCCCAAACAGCTTCGGCCTGATTTGTTGAATGACTTGCATGCTTCACTTCACAATTGCAGTGATTTTCTTTTATAACAACCTTGGCCAAAGAAAGGTCATAAAATGGAGTCTGGATCACTTAACCACTGCCATGCTTCACAGTGGCAATCCTGATCCCAGTTGCAGTTGTAAATTGAGGACTTACCTCCCGCACATAATCTCTGTCCAGCCGATTCCACCGCCTTGCCAAGATGACAGCCATCTGCTGCTTTCGGTGAAGTGATTAAAGCCAACCCTCCTTATCCTTACTTGAAGCTGGCATCTGTGACAGCCCACTGGCACCCGTTCAATCGCCTCCCGCTGCATTAGCAGAGACAAAACTTTCTTCAGATAATGGGACACCCTAGTGCCGTACGATGATATAAGTGTGAATGAGTCACCATAATGAGATGGATTAGGGATTCAGTTTGCTCCTTCTTTTTCAGTGTCTACAAACACGCACACACACACACACACAACGCACATACGAACGCACACACCTGAAATGCGGGATAATCGTTTGGGGGTAATTTCAAGGTGCAGTCAGATGGCTTTTGTGTCCCAAAGACAGGGTTGTTTTCCGTTTGCCAGACCTGCTCTGTTTGTTGTGGTAGGTTGCTAGAGTGTAACACTAGGCCGGCAATGATTGTTTTCACCGCTAATCCACGCTAATTGATTTTTATCTGAATCAGAGCGCGTGGGCAGCCTCCATTTGCTCAAGAAACCTCAATGCACCCTTTGCCACACTGTAATCATGAGCAGAAGAAAGAGATGATGTAATAACCAAACCAAACCGTGATTATAGTTTCACCAGTTTGCATAGAGAGAGCCTCAAATCCTAAGTTTTGGGTAGCTTGGCTTAACAGGAAGAAAACTCTCCTTTTGGGGTTATTTCTCCCTGTTAGATCACTATCCAAATCTGGTTATTTTCTTTTGGGGAATGGTTTAAGCCAGGAATGGATAATGAAGAAGTCTCAAAGGTTTAGCGTGCTTGGGAATATAACCAGTTGATACGGAAATCCCAGGCTAAGTTTGATCTAAACCTTTATAGAAAGAGAAATGGATTTGTACCAACGAAGGAAAATATTTGTAGCTTGGGGTTGAAATGATGGGTCCTTGGTGCTCTCTGAGCTTGGTTATTTTCTTGGAGGCATTTCATTACCAAACTAGGGAACATCATCAATGCTAGAAATGGAGTTTGAGGACAGGAGAAGGGGGAGGACTATGGGGCAGTTGGTGCTTTCTGAGCTTGGTTGGGGTTTTTTTTTGCAGACATTTCATCACCCAAATAGAGTAACATCATCAACGCTAGAAGGAAGTGGCTTGCTCTGTCAATATTGATGGGAGCTTTCTTGGTGATTGTTTGGTTGGGCTGTTTGGTTGGGGTACTTCTTGATCAGAATTTGAAAACAACATTTAATACAGCATAGTACTTGAGCGAAATGGTTCGGTTGAGATCGGATTGGGGTAGATTGTAGGAGTGGCGCTGAAATATAATCTTATCATATTTTATTTATCCATATATGATTGTATTTTATTCCAATCTCATTTTAAATCGTATTTTATTCCAATCTCATTTTAAATTGTATTTTATTCCAATTCCATTTTAATTTGTATTTTATCGGATTTTAGTAATAATTTGTGTTTGGAACTCTGCACTTTGATATGGCCCATGGGCTAATCAATAAAGTAAACTAACTAAGTCAGGTCAAGTCCATGTTTGTTACAGTCAAAGACAAGAGCAATACCCCAATCAAAGAGGGCCAAATAAGTGTACAGCAAACAGCCCAACCAAAGAGCTTTTAAGACTACTCCCACTAACACCAACAGAGTAAGCCGCTAAGCTGACGGCAAAGTCAACTCCCTTCTAGCACTGATGATGTTACCTACTTGGATAATGAAATGTCTGCAAGAAAACAACCAAGCTTAAAAATCATCAAATACCCCAAAGTCCTCCTCTTTCTCCTGCCCACAAACCCCACATTTCCTAGATGATGTTCTGTAGATTGGTAATGAAACGCCTGCAAGAAATTAACCAAGCTCAGAGAGCACTAATTGGCCCATAGTCCTCTTCCTTTTCCTATCTACAAATCACACATTCCCTTCTAGCATGGATGATGTTCCCTAGTTTGATCATGAAATGCCTGCAAGAAAACAACCAAGCTCAGAGAGCACTAAGGATCCCATACGACTTCTCCTCCTCCTCTTCCTCCTCTTCCTCCTCCTCCTCCTCCTCCACTTTGCAAACCTCACTTCTTTCTAGCCCTGATAATGTTGCCTACTTGGATAATGGAATGTCTGCAGGGAAACTCAGAGCTCAGAAAGCAGCAAGCAAGGATCCTTCCAAACTGGATTTCTTTCCATTTTTTGATGCTAAGGACACACGGCAGGCTTTCCTCCTGGGAAATATTCTCTGCTCACTTTGATTCAAGGGGCAGGATCTTTTTTAGAAAAAAAGAGAGAGAGAGAAAGAGAAAAAGAGACACTTAATTGTCACTGCAAGGCAATCAAAACCAACAAATTAACCGAGTCGCACTTCTCCAGATGGGTTTATAGCATTCAGGGGATATTTTCATTGTTGTCAAATTCTGGCAGGCATATGGACGTTAACAGCCTGCAGACAGAAGCTGCGTGATCTGTTCAGGTGGAAGCAGGAAGAGGAGGTGAATTTCTTCCTTTTGCCTCTGAGTATCTTGTGTACTATCTCACAACTCCAGGCTGTGTCTTTGTCTGGGTCTGCCAACAGATTTCCGAAAATGGAACAGATTCCTGCGCCATCTCTACAGTTCACAGCGTCTGCCTGGCATTCTCCTGGCAACCTTTGAGCCAACGCACAAGGGCACAAGCGATGCTGTGCTGACCATCAATCAATCAGTCAGCCAACCAACCAACCGATCCATCCATCAATCCCCAGCGAAGCTGTGTGTGGTTTGCCCTTAAAAAGAGGAAAGAAGAAAGAACGATCTCGGCTGAAGTCACCCAGTTTTGGAGTCCAAAAAAAATAAAAATAAAAAATGCCTTGGTTTCTCTCGCATCCAATGATATAGATCGTTGACACAGTTTAGTCAGTGCAAGGGACGTGGTAGTTCAGTGGCTAAGACACTGAGCTTGTTGATCAGAAAGGTCGACAGTTCGAATCCCTAGCGCCGTGTAACGGAGTGAGCTCCCGTTCCTTGTCCCAGCTTCTGCCAACCTAGCCGTTCGAAAGCACGTAAAAAATGCAAGTAGAAAAATAGGGACCCCTTTAGTGGGAAGGGAACAGCGTTCCTCTTTGCGCCTTCGGTATTGAGTCATGCTGGCCACACGACCACGGAGACGTCTTTGGACAGCGCTGGCTCTTTGGCTTTGTAATGGAGATGAGCACCGTGCCCTAGAGCCAGAAACGACTCACAATTTTTGCCACAGGAGCCCCAAAAGGTTAGCCGCCACTGATTTAGGGACTTTCACTGAATTTTTATTCCACCTGTTCAAATTTCGTGCTGCAGCTAAGACCTTATTATTTCCGGACTCCTGTTTGTAGATGTAGCAAGGATGGAGCTGGAGGCTTTCGGCGTGCAAAGCTTGAATTTTATCCCTCAGCCACTGTGAACTGGACCTATGCACTACTAAGCCAACATATAGTTTTATATCTTTGGATCTAGCCTGTTAGGTGAGTTTATGACAAAGTGTTTGGAGTGAATCTGAGCTACTTTCTCGCTGTGGGGTGTGGGGTGGGGGTTGAAGGTGCAGAATATGTTAATAAAACTGCATCCTCACTTCGCAAATGTCTCACTTAACAACAGAAATTTTGGGTTCAATTCTGGTCGTAAACCGAGGACTATTTTTTGCCTGTTAGGCTCCACAGTGAATGAAAAACTTTGAGGAGCACTTCGGCCCAGCCATCTGCGAAATGCTTCCCCCTTTTCCCGTAGGATTATTTTAACAGGGTCCTTGCAGAACCCTGGCAAGAAGAAAGAAAAGAAAAGAAAGGAAGAAAGAAAGAAAGAAAGAGAAGAGAGAGAGAGAGAGAGAGAGAGAAAGAAAGAAAGAAAGAAAGAAAGAAAGAAAAAGAAAGAAAGAAAGAAAGAAAGAAAGAAAGAAAGAAAGAAAGAAAGAAAAAGAAAGAAAGAAAAAGAAAGAAGGAGGGAGGGGAAGGAAGGAAGGAGGGAGGGAGGGAGGGAGAAGGAAGGAAGGGAGGGAGGAAGAAGGAAGGAAGGAGGGAAGGAGGGAGAAGGAAGGAAGGATGGAGGAAGAAGGAAGGAGGGAGGGAGGGAGGAAGAAGAAAGGAAGGAAGAAGAAAGAAAGGGAGGGAGGGAGGGAGGGAGAAGGATGGAAGAAAGGAAGGACGGAGGGAGAAGGAAGGAAGGAAGGAAGGAAGGAAGGAAGGAAGGAAGGAAGGAAGGAAGGAAGGAAATCCCTCCCTAAGAAAGCCGTTTAAAACTCTCCTTATTTCCCACCTTGTGTAATTTATCCCGCTGGGCAATTTCCTGCTTTCTTCTGCCAATATTTCATCTCAAAATGCATTTTCTAAATTAAACAAGCACTTCCAATCCAATTTTCGGTTTAATTGGATTTCCCTCCGGTGAGGATTTGCTGTCTTTTGACTTCTAAGGTCTTTGAAACAGACGGCTGGTGGCCAAGTTCTCCGGGTCACGGACAGACGTCCGGAGTGGCTCACCTCATAGAACTCACTCGGGGTGACGCGCTGGCTCTCCCTGAGGAGGCATCAGAAAGAAGAGAGAATCTTGCCTTCCTGTCCCCTTTGTTCTCACTCCATGCCGGCTTCTCCTCACAGAACTTTCCCAGCGTGTCAAGTTCAAAGAGAAGAAACGGTTGCTTGGAATTGGGTTTGTCTGGTTTAATGAAAATTCGTTGAACGAAAAGAAGGTGGCATGATAGCATATCCCAATATTTGAGGGGCTGCCCCAGAGAAGAGGCGGTCGAGCTATTCTCCAAAGCACCTGAAGGCAGAGCAAGAAGCAATAGGTGGAAACTAACCGAGGAGAGAAGCAACCTAGAAACGAGGAGAAATTTATTCTATAATCGAATAAAACGTTTGAAACATAAAAAAGTGTGGGTCCTCCATCATAGGAGGTTTTTAAGAAGCGACTGGTCAGGTAGTATGGGGTCTCCTGCTTGAGCTAGGGGGGTTGGACTAGAAGACCTCCAAGGTCCCTTCCAGAAGCGCACCAACGTGCCTACCATCCCTGTCCTATTGTTTCTTTTTATTTTTCTTATATGTATCCATTTCATGGATTCAAAACTATGTTTATATTTAGACCTGTTATCTTATAATCTCTTGACAAAACAAACAAACAAACAAATTAAAAAAACCTCTGGTATTCTGTATCTGCTGCCATGGTTGATAGCTCTCTAAGTTACTCCTGTCCATCTCCAATTCTTGTTTTGTCTTTAGAAGATCTCCTTCCAAACCAAGCACTGAATCTCATCAACCGGCCTTTCTATCTGCCCATGCTACCTTTGGGATCTCTAAGAAAGAAAGATGGATGCTCCAGAAGTCCAAATATCTTTACTTGGAAGTAATTTGGTTTTTCTTATTTTATTTTCTCTCTTGCTCCAAAATTTCTCATTGCTTGCATCTTTATTGTTTTCCCCTCCTGTGTTCCTCACTAGCTTTTCCATGGAGCCTTGAGTTCACTAGCAGAACCGTGAAGGGGAGGATGGCACGTTAATTCCTTCATTTGAATAATTAAACATTTAAAATATTCCCTCCATACTTTCGACGGTGAGCTGCAGATTCATTATTCATACTCAACCCTCACTGTGTAACAGAATACGGGAATTAGGAACATAATTTTGAGCACTTGGAGAGAGAAATGTTCCTTGCCACACATCCATTTAATTCGTCCTTGGATAATATTGTCTTTCTGCTACCTCTTTCTCCTCCTTCAGCAAATTACAGCATCAGAAAATATACCTTTCCTCCTGTGATGAATGCCTTCATTTTTAAATACGGGGCTGAACCAAAGAATAATCTCATAACTGAGTAAAATTCAGGACATGCGGGGCACTCAGTGGACAAGCACAATGTAAACTGCGCTTTCCAAGCCACAAGGACTGAGTTTAAACAATGTATGTTTTGTTCTTGACACCAAACAATGGCGATGAAAGAGATATTTAATGAGAAGCATTATATAAATTTAGAAAAAAATTCAAACATGCTGGAAATGCATATCTTTTTTTTAAAGTATAAAACCGATTGATGATCTCAGAAAATTATTTTTTCTCTAAATCTAAGCCAAAAATCTAAGTCTAATTCTAAATCTAAATTTCAGTCCCTAAATCTAAGGATACTAGACATGGTCACTCGCCTGTTCTTTGTAAAAATAATAAAGGTATGTTATTAAGTAATAACATTTCCTAGGGTAGAGTGAGCTTTCTAACTGGAAGGAAGCAAACAAGGAAGGTCCCAATTTCTACAGATTCTTGGGGCATTTGTCTGAACTCATGAATGGAACAGAATAGAACAGAATAGAAAGTAGAATAGAACAGAAAATAGAATAGAATAGAAATAGAATAGAAAGTAGAATAGAAAATAGAATAGAATAGAAAATAAAAATAGAATAGAATAGAAAATAGAATAGAATAGAAATAGAGTAGAATAGAATAGAAAATAGAATAGAATAGAAATAGAATAGAAGAAAATAGAAAATAGAATAGAATATTATTATATTATTATAGAATAATATTATTGTCACTTTAAATGTACAGTAATCAGCTTACATTAAAATGAAATTCCGTTGCATTCAGCGCTCAAAAGATAACCATTAGGCGTATACCCCTCCTCCCCCCCAGACACACACATATAACACAGAGAAACATCACAATCTAGTTTAAATGTCCATACACATTGCGAAAAGAAAGAATCCTGTGAGTTTACAGGACGGATGGCATAAGCAACAAAGCTATTACAGAATCTCGTAGTCCTGCTAGGAATAGTTGGAAACCTCCTCTCAGAAGGGAGCGACAGAAAGAGACCGTTGAAGTATGACTGTGTGGGGGCTGTTTTTGCCAGAGGTTATTGTTTATTTATTTAGCATCTGATGAGCACATGGCACATACTTTATGCCACCAGACTTGAAATTTTAGACCTAGACAACCTAGAACTACGCCGCCCTCGGTCTGATCTAAGTATAGTACATAAAATCATACATTGCAATGTCCTACCAGTCAATGAATACTTCAGCTTCAACCACAAGAGCACAAGAGCACACAATAGATACAAACTCAAGGTTAATTGCACCAAACTTGACTGCAGGAAATACGACTTCAGCAACAGAGTGGTCAATGTTTGGAATACTCTACCTGACTCTGTGGTTTTTTTCCCCAAACCCCAAAAACTTTAACCTTAGACTGTCTACTATTGACCTCACCCCTTTCCTAAGAGGTCTTTAGGGGCGTGCATAAGCGCACCAATGTCCTATTGTTTCTTTTTATTTTTCTTATATGTATCCATTTCATGTATTCATAGCTATGTTTATACTTATACCTGTTATCTTATAATTGCTTGACAAATAAATAAATAAAATAAATTAAATTAAATTAAAATAAAACAAGAGAAGTAAATCCATACGCATAATCCTTGTAATTGTGTACAAAACTTCTACGGGGGTTAGCCTCATAACTGGATGTCCCATTCAGGTCTCCAGGCAAATCGCCTCTGGAGTTGCTTTGTGTAGCTCTTCTGGGGAAACCAGAGAACACACATGGTGGGCAATCTTGCACAATGTGTTTAATAGTTTGCACATCAGTAATATTATCTTTATAAAATATTATTAAGGTAGATTTGGTATGATCTTATGATTTATTGCAAAATAAATTAAGCAAACTATAGTTATCTCGTTAAAATATGAATTAACAAAATTATAAATGATTTTTTTTTAGTGATGATATTAGGTTATACAATTATTGATTGATAATATGAGCTATTATGTAATATAATTATACTAGTGACTAGGAAATGGATGCACAAAAAAAAAGTGGTAAACCAATCGATGCACTGTATGTAAATTCATGAAGAAGGATCTTTTTATGTTTTTTGTGGTATGTTTATGTTTATTTTGTTATGTATGTTTATGTTTATCTTGTTATTAAAAAATAAAAAAAAATATTTTTTAAAAAAATATAGTTTGCACATCAGCACCACAGTCGCCACAAGGGGAATCTTTCCACCCCTTACTGCTATAGGGCAGAGGGTCAAGGTTGAACTGCTTTGCTTCTTTCAAACCTTAATGATTCTCTTTTTCTTTTATTGATTTTCTCTTAGCGCTTAATAAAACTTCATGTTGTCTGGGTATTTAATTTGCTAAACAAAACAAATTATATTCTTAGTCTCCATTCCCCCGCCCTTTTTTGCAACCATTGGTAAAATAAATTCCATGCTTGATAATATTCTACATCCTCTTTCTGTTTAATTTTCAATGTCAATCTCTCCAGTTCTGCACAATCTAGTATCTTCCTGACTACATTTCTTCATCTCGTGGTGTATCTTCATTTTTCCAATGTTGTGCAAAAACCATCCATTTTATCACTTGACTTGCGTCAAAGCAAAAAAATAAATAAATTGGGGCACAGGTACACAGGGGGTTAGAAAAGATGATAGGAAAACCTGTAGATTTTAAAGCTGAATTGTTTTTATTAGGTATAATATCAGAAAAAAAGTTGATAAGAAAAGTATGTATTTAACATTACATGTCTTCACGGCAAACCTTAATGCTTTTCAACTTGCCAATGAACTGGAAGGAGGGAAATGGCGTACCGAGAAGGTATGCGGAGATTGTGAGAGCCTGGAAACTATCAAGGTCACTGCTGCAGGTGCTAGGGAAGGAGATGGGCTGTTCCCATAACAAACAGACGTCTCATAATTGGATAGTGTGATCACACACGGGTAGGGAGAAGAGGAAGCTACTGTTTAACAAGGCAAGCCTTTTGCGCGGGAAAACCAGAGCCGGCTTTGTTTCTTTAGTACCCAAATGGTGTATCCAATAAAGTGTTCCTTTTGGGATTTCTCTCAATTCCTGGCAAATAGATGGCAAAAAAAAAATGGAGGTAGTGACAGATTTTATTTTCCTGGGATCACCGCAGATGGGGACTGCAGCCAAGAAATTAAAAGACACTTGCTCCTGGGGAGGAAAGCGATGGCAAATCTAGACAGAATACTTAAAAAAGCAGAGACATCGCCCTGCCAACAAAAGTACATATCAGTCAAGGTTATGGTTTTCCCAGTTGCAATGTGTGGCTGTGAAAGTTGGATCATAAGGAAGGCTGAGTGCCAAAGAATGGAGGCCTTTGAACTCTGGGGCTGAAGAAGACTCCTGCAAGTCCCTTGGACTGCAAGGCCATCCAGCTGGTCAGTCCTAGAGGAGATCAACCCTGACTGCTCTTTAGAAGGCCAGATCCTGAAGATGAAACTCAAAGACTTTGGCCACCTCACCAGAAGGAAGGACTCACCGGAGAAGAACCTAATGCTGGGAAGAAGAAGGGGACGGCTGAGAAGGAAGGGGCTGTATGGAGACACTGAAGCAGTCGGCGTGAGCTTAAATGGACTCTAGAAGATGGTAGAGGACAGGAAGGCCTGGAGGAACATTGTCCATGGGGTCAGAGTTGACTTCGCAACAACAACAACAATTTGGGATTTCAGAGTGTTTGTTTAATTTGGGTTCAGTAGTTGGACAGTTGACACAGAGGCCCTTTCAGTATCATATGTAATTCTGTTCAATTTTGACCAGCAGAGCAAGGCGGGTAAAAACCAAATGGTTTGGTAAAGGGGATCAGTAATGGTCAGACCACATGAAGGAAGTCTGGATTATCCCTCTCTCTTAAACTGAGTAGGTATTTAATCCAATTTAGTTTAGTTTCAGGTGACAAAACTTCTTCTCCTGGCCTTTCATTCCGGAGTCCAGAGACTGCTTTCTTTCAAATAGCTCTGGAGGACCAAAAGAAAAAAGAAAAGCAAAACTAATTTATATCCTGAGTTGAAAGACTGAAAGAACATGCATGATTTCCCCAGTGCTGCCATTGTTTTCATGTTTTCAATTCATGTAAGACATACCAAGACAATGATGGATATCTCCTCGCAGGTGGAAGATAAGCCTGGATAATGCAGGGTGTTGAGCGAAGAGTTGAGTTTCAGAAGGTCGAATGGAAAAGCAGCCCAGATTTTACTTAGAAGGTCAGCTGGCAGATCCAAAGCAGAGGTGGTATATTCAGCAGGTTCTGACCCGTTCTGGAGAACCGGTAGCGGAAATTTTGAGTAGTTTGGAGAACCGGCAAATCCCACCTCTGACTACCCCCCATCTATTCTCCGCCTCCCCTTGAGTCCCAGCTGATCGGATGGGTCTTCTTTGGTTGCCCTGCACAGGAGAATGGAGCTGGAAAGCAGGTTAGTGGGGTGGCACAAAGCAAAATGATCGAACCGGTAGTAACACCAGTTGAATCCCACCCCTGCCTGCCATCCATCCATCCATCCATCCATCCATCCATCCATCCATTGTGCACAGTGGTTAAAGTGCAGTACTGCAGGCTACTTCTGCCTGCCTGCCTGCCTGCAATTTGGCAGTTCAAATCTCACCAGGCTCAACGTTGACTCAGCCTTCCCTCCTTCCGAGGTGGGTAAAAGGAGGACCCAGATTGTTGGAGGCAAGAGGCTGACTCTGTAAACCACTTAGAGAAGGCTGTATATAATGGTATATAATTATATAGTGGTATGCAATTCTAAGGGCTGTTGCTGTTGTTACTCTGCCATTCGTCTTTGGAGCACTTTGACCCCAATCCAGAAAGCCTAAGAAGGCGAAAGATGGTGCTTGCTGGTTACAGGTAATCCTCAACCCTACAACCACAATCAAGAGCAGGATTTCCATTGCGAAGCAAGGCAGTCATTAAATGAGTTGCACCCCATTTTACGACCTTTTTTGCCGCAGAGGTTAAGCGCATCGCTACACTTGTTTAAGAATATCCTGCGGCTGTTTAAGCCAATTCTGCTTCCTCCGTTGAGTTTGCTGGTCAGAAGCTTTCCAGCTGGGAAGCTCGCCAATGGCGACCACGTCATCCTGCAACTGGTGATCACATGACATAAATATGGACTAGGTGCCAAAGCAGCCCAAATGTTGATCACGTGGGATGCTGAGAGATGGCTGTAAGAGGAAGGACTGGTCATAAATCACTTTTCTCGGGGCCCTTATGACTTTGAACGGCTGCTAAACAAACAAGTCAAGAACAACCTGTACGGACACTGAAACCCAAGTGAAAAAAAATCCAAATTAGGCCAAATTTGACCATTTGTTTGGGCTCACCCCGCTCCTCTTTTGCAGAGGGTTGGCATCCAAACTACCAGGGCCAGGGGTGGGATTCTACCAGTTCGCACCTATTCGCTAGAACCAGTTGTTAACCTTCTAAGCAGTTCGGAGAACCTGTTGTTAGAAGAAATTACTGGCCTAATCCTGTAAGAAAGGCAGGAAGGAAACATTCTGGTGTTGCTTACAGAAACTGCCTCTCCGTTAACCCTTATTACATTCTTGGCAGGACTAGACTTCCTGTCTCAGGAACTTCTCTGGAGTTTTTTTCCCCTCCTTTGCTGGTACTTTGCTTGTGTGGAGGGACCATTCAAAGTTACAATGGCACTGAAAAACGTGACTTATGACCCCTTTTCACACTTACGACTGTTGCAGCATCCCCACAGTCACAGTCACAGGCGAGGAGATGCATGCCTCGACGTGAGTGATGTTGAGTTGGCCACATCCAGCCAGTCCCATGACCACCAAGACATGCCCACCCCCTAAGCCACGCCCACAGAACCGGCTGTTAAAAAATTGGAAACCCACCCCTGACCAAGGCCACTGATAGCAGAGAGAGAGAGAAAGAGGGGGAAAAAAACCCCTCCCTGTTTTTGTTCTGCTGCTTCCTTCTCCCCCCACTTCACCATATTTCGGCCCCTGTGCCTTTCCTCCGAGAATGCAGTTTGCAACTCTAATTATATCACCCTGGAGACCAGCTAAACAAATCTCTCAGAGTTAATTCAATGGATATTCTGCAGATTGACTGGATGCTAAACAAGGGAAGAAGGGGGAAGGGAAGAAAACCTGTGTGTGTATGTGTGTGTGTGTGTGTGTACAAGAGCGGAATTTTTCAAGGTTTCTCGTGAATCTCTGCTTTTCCTTTTATTTGCAGGGCTCTAAGAAGAAAAAAAAGCAGAAAACGCAAGATTGTACTCACAAGTCTGGGGAATTCTGTTTTAAAAAAAAAAAAAGGAGTCATATTAGAATTCATTTTATTAACAAAAGGCCTCCGAGACCTCTTCTGTGCTTTGTTCAGAGAGAACAGATATTCTGAAAGAATCAAGAAAGCTCAGAGGTCTTTTATTAAGCTGTAATATTTTTGGGGAGGGGAAGGGGAGGGAATCGCTATAGCAGCATTTTTCAAGCTTAGCCACTTAAAAGATGGGTGGACTTCAACTCCCAGAATCCCCCAGCTCACACGCTACCTGGGGAATTCTGGGAGTTGAGATCCATAGGTCTGAAGGTTACAGAAGTTGAGAAGCTGCACTGCACTGTAGGGCTCTGCAGCCCTCTCTTAGCGGTTTATAGCAGGGGTCCCCCAATCCCTGGGCTGCACACTGTCACCGGTCCATAGCACACTGGATACCGGGCTGCACAAATGAGTGAAAACCTCATCTGTGCTCATGTGGGATGTAGGTGGCCCGCCGATGGCCAGTGGAGCTGGCGGCAGACTCGGACAGTGAGGAGGTTGGGGAGGAACCTGGGCCAGTCCTGGAGTTTGGGGAAGGCTCTGACAAGGGCTCTGCATCAGAGGCAGAGATGGGGCCAGGGCCGTCCAACATTTATCAGCTGTCTTTGGATTTGGACATCAGTGAGGCAGAAGAACATGTGGAACCTGTTCCCGATGTGCACATGCGCAGAGCTGCCAGGAGAAGGGAACAGCTAAGGAACAAGAGTCGACTCAGGAGTAAAGGCACAGGTGGATGGTGAATGTTCCCTCCCACAGGGAATAAAAGAGAAGCGAAAAGGGAGTGGTGTTTGCAGGAGACAATTAGTTCATCTAAGTAGTGTAAAGATTTATTCGTGACTCCTTGCCAAGTATTTTCTTGTATAGTGTTGCTCTTGAAAGCTATTGGCCTGGCAACTCTCCAAGCCTGATAAGGTCTGTGGTGGTAAATCACTCTTGAAAGACCATTTACCAGGATTTTGCTGGATGTGAATGATAGGAATTTACATTAAAAGGGGGGTTTTGTCAGGATGAGGCACCTGCTTGGTAATTTTGTGAAGCCTAGGTCAGAACAGTAGGCAACACACAAAACCACTCTTCCTCTGGTCCACAGAAAAACCTCTCTCCACGCAACTGGTCACCTGGGCCCAAAAGATTGGGGGCTTCTGGTTTACAGAGTCAGCATATGCTTGATATTCTGTTCTGTGGCAATTTTCTCAACAACCATTCTACCCACAAAATATGGTCATTAAATCAAGGGCGATTCACTTAACAATCGCCTTGCTTAGCAATGTTCATAAGTCCAGGACTACCTTTACACCAGAAACACCACTTCAAAGAAGAAAGAAAGAAAGAAAGAAAGAAAGAAAGAAAGAAAGAAAGAAAGAAAGAAAGAAAGAAAGAAAGAAAAAGAAAGAAAGAAAGAAGGAAGGAAGGAAGGAAGGAAGGAAGGAAGGAAAGAAAGAAAGAAAGAAAGAAAGAAAGAAAGAAAGAAAGAAAGAAAGAAAGAAAGAAAGAAAGAAAATCACAATGAGGTGTGTTTTTTTCTGGTGAGACCGATCTATCAGTATACTACGTCCCATAATTGGGTAGACCAGGTTGCCCTGACGATAGACATGTCTCCCCGGGAAAAAAAACATTTAATCTCCCCCCTAGTATAGCCAACAAAGCAAGGAGAGCCCATGGCTTAGAAGTTAATACACCTACCTAATATGTAAGCAACCCGGGTTCGAATCCCAGAAGGGTTTGGGTTAGCTGATGAGAGCTAAATAGCTTGAAATAGATCTGTAGTAGTCTCCCTTTACTTCTTTGTCGGTAAACATAAATTTATCACAATGAGGTGATCTGATCCTTTACAATGATTCCCCCAGGAAAGCTCTGAAACCTGGAAAATGAATTTGATATTGAGATATAGATGTCTTGGGATAGTGATGGCAGTTGGAAGTCAAGAGTGTCCCCGGAGAACAAATTTTCCATCTATAGCCCATTACACTTCGCTCAGCTTTCAGTTTAGCTCATAATTATGGTGCCTTAATTGATTGCTCCATTCTTCTTGCTACAACAGAACTCTGCTGCCTGGGCTGAAATATAGAAGTAATTTATCCCAGCGCCTTTTAAGTTGGCTGTAAGAACAGGATAGCGCCAAATAGTTCACGCTGGATGCTTTTATTTTGATCCATCTTCCTTGTAAAATTTCAGAGGGGGAAAACCGCATCTCCGTGGAGACTTGGGAGAGGATCTGCTTCCCTTCTGGATGGACTTGGCAACCCAGCCTCCATAAGAAGGAATTGCTGGGACCCCAATGGGGTGGTTTTTATCAAGTCGATGGCAACAATCTCAGCAAGTGGTTTCGTGCCTTAGCCTTTCCAGATCCATTTTGGCGATGTCAAGAGTCGATTGGCCCCAAACCACAAGCAGAGAAAGTGTAAGCTGTATCTACTCATTCTCAGCCTTGCAGATTTTTGCAAAGTGTTCTTTTTCTTTTTTAGGGGTGGGGGAATAAGGAGTGCTGTTTTACAGAAGGAAAGTCCCAAAGGCTAACCAGAAAGGTTACAATTGAAGATAGGAAGGAAGGGAGGGAGGGAAGGAGGGAAGAAGGAAGGGAAGGAAAGGAAAGGGAAGGGAAGGAAGGGAAGGAACAGAAGGAAGGAAGGAAAGGAAAGGAAAGGAAAGGAAAGGGAAGGGAAGGGAAGGGAAGGGAAGGAAGGAAGGAAGGAAGGAAGGAAGGAAGGAAGGAAGGAAGGAAGGAAGGAAGGAAGGAAGGAAGGAAAGGAAAGGAAAGGAAGGAAGGAAGGAGAAATGAGGGAGGGAGGAAGGAAAGATGCTAACTGCACCTGTTCAATTTGGCTATTACAGATGGTTTGGTTGGATGCTAAGAAAAAAATCACTAATAGTCACTATTGCCAGGAAGTGCTTTCTGGGTAATTACACAGTTTGTCAATCAAATAATAACTACTTTTTAAAATTCTTTTCATGTGCTAGTTCAACATGACAACCTAGAGTTAACTCAGCAAGTTAAATCCTGGTTTTCAGAACTAACCCCAATGCCTGGATTCATATACAGTTTCTTACAATCACCTTTGCTTAGACAACCTCCAGGGTAGACTTCAACCCCCCCACAAATGTTCAGAATTCTGGGTCCCTACACCAGACTGTCCACAATTTGGAAAAGTAAACCAGCCACTACAAACCAGGTGTTTTCAACAGACCGCGGGAAGCATGCTGACTGAGGAATTCTGGGAGTTGAAGTCCACACGTCTCAAAGTTGCTAAGATAGAGGTAGAGGAACACATGTTGGAATGATGTCATAAATTAATTTCATAAACGCCCACTCACTATCTTTACATTCTGCTTTTACTTTGTAGGACTACATACAAACCTAGTGGCAAAGCATGCTAGATCAGGCTAAAATGGGTTGGTTAGCTTATGACTAGCATCTACTGGAAACCTGGCCATTTTCTCAGCATGCTGTGTGAACCAGGCCAATCATGAAGTCATTTGATTGTAAACACAAGAAGGGCCATTTGTAGCTCAGGGTTGAACTCAACACGGATGATGTTACCTAGTTTGGTAATGAAACGTCTGCCAGAAAACAAGAAAGGTGTTTAAAAAAACAGCAAAAAACTGGCTTTAAAGTGATGTAGGAACCTTGATATATCCTTTCCCCTGCCTCTTTTAAGCGACAGAGCAACACTATGAAATCCGATAGACCAGGGGGTCTTCAAACTTGACAGCTTTAAGACTTGTGGACTTCAACTCCCAGAATTGCTCCTCCAGTCATGTTAGCTCAGGAATTCTGGGAGTCCAGCTGAAGGGGGAGGAACCCCCGGACAGTGATGACCAGTCCCCGGATCCTTATGACAGTGAGGACAAGGGCCAATGGTGAATGGACCGATTCCTCCTTTCGTCTTCCCAATACAGCTTATGGCGCCCCCAAAACAGGGAACTTTCCAAGCCCTAGTAGAGTCGGGCCACACCAGATGCCTGGTCAACCCAACTACAGTCCTAAAACTGGGGATCAGAGTGAAAAAGCTCGTCCATCCAATGCATTTCAAACAAGTAGATGGCTCCCTGCTGGGAGGAGCCTACGCCACTCACTTAACCGAACCGGTGAGACTAGAGCAGTGGTCCCCAAGCTTGGCAACTTTAAGCCTGGCGGACTTCAACTCCCAGAATTCCCCAGCCAGCTGGCTGGGGAATTCTGGGAGTTGAAGTCCGCCAGGCTTAAAGTTGCCAAGCTTGGAGAGCCCTGGACTAGAGCTAGCGGAACACTGGGAAAAAATTCGATTTGTAGTGGCTCCCAAAATGACAGATGCAGTCCATACTGGGACTTTCCTGGCTAGATGAGGAAAGTCCCTGAAGACACTTGCGATAGATAGAAATGCCACACCCCGGACATAAACTGTTTCAACTCCTACCCTCAGGACAACACTATAGAGCACTGCACACCAGAACAACTAGACACAAGGGCAGTTTTTCCCCCGAAAGCCATCACTCTGCTAAACAAATAATTCCCTCAACGCTATTCAACTATTTACAAAGTCTGCGTTACTATTACTATTAATCCTCCCATCCTTCCTTTCACCCATCTCCTCTCATTTATGACTGCAACTTTGTCGCTTGTATCCTTACGATCTATATGGACTGTTTCTTAGTACGATTGGATTGCTTATTGTACCCTATGACTGTCATTAAGTGTCGTGCCTGATGATTCTTGACTCTTGACGAATGTCTCTTTTTCTTTGATGTGCACTGAGAGCATTTGCACCAAAGACAAATTCCTTGTGTGTCCAAACACACTTGGCCGACAAAGAATTTTATTCTATTCTATATTCACCCATGCTCAATCTGTATTCTGAAGGAACCCACTTGTGGTGGGGCACAAGACACCGACCCCCACATGAAGCAAATAGGAAGTATTTATTTGCATGTCAGGTCAGGGAAAACCCAACTCTGATCAAACTTTTGCCTTAAAACAAACAAACAAACAAATAAACAAACAAACAAACCCCCGTTAAGCAGATTGTCTGAATCTTGCCTTTCACTGGTCTGGGGTCATTATCCCATTCGGGCTTCTCCTTCCAGTTGTTGTCATCCATCTAACACCCGCCCCTCCCCGCTGCTCCTTCTAATCTAAAGGACCTTGGTGGAAGAAGGTTTAAAGGTGCGAAGGAAGAGAGGCTTAGGAAGAGTCGGGAAGAGATTTAGAGGCGCCCCCCGCCACCCACCCTCTCCTTCTCCCACCCCACCCACATCAGATTGCCTCCGGCTCTTACTCCAACCTCGGCTGGTTTCCTTCTCCATCGGCAGGACATGTGCGCGCACGTGTGTGTGTGTGTGTCTGTCTGTCTGTCTGCGCGCGCCTTAGTTGGAGGGGGGGAAGCAGAAGAAGAGACCCACGCTCTGCTCCCGACTCCCCTGCAGGTCTTTTTTAGAGAAGCTGCAGCAACCCAAGTCTCCTCCCCTCCTCCTTTGCAGGGAGGGGAGGAGAGGGAGGGGGGGTGGGCGCGCGCGCGCGTCTCCTAGCAAGAGAGTTTTCCCCGCTGGAGAACTTGGCCAGCGCTCTGGCGGAGAGGGGTGTGGGGCGGGGATGGTGGCGGCGGCGGCGGCGGCGGCGGAGGAGGAGGAGGAGCGGGGACCCTGAAGGGAGAAGGTAGAGAGAAGGGACTTGACTTTAATTTTTTTTCTCCTCCTCCTCCTCGCCCCGTTCGCTTTCCCTCCTGCAAACCCACCCACCCCTTCTGTTTCCAACCTCCTTCCCTCCTCTCCCCCTCCCTCCTCCGTCTCGCGTGGCGTCTTTTGACCCCCACCCTTTGCCTTTTTCCTACGGCTTGAATTCCCCCACCCCACCCCAGTTGCCCCCCTCTCCCTCCCCCGCCCGACTCTTGCCGCTCCTGCTCCTCCCCCTCCCCCCCTCCTTCTTTGAGCCACTCATTCACTCTCGGGGTGCCTCTCCACACTCCACAAGTGCCGCCGCTCACACTTCCCCTCCCCAGCTTTGGAAGCGGTGAGCAGGTGGGAAGAGGCGAGGAGGAGGAGGAGGAGGAGGAGGAGAAGGGGGGTCTGGCGGGGGGAGGAGGAGGAAGAGGAGGAGGAGGAGGAGGAGGGGGTACCCCGCCCCCAACCCCGCATGCTCGGCAGAGGCGGCCCTGCCAGGCTGCGCGGAGCTGTCCGCGGTGCTGAAACCCCGGAGCTGTCCGCGGTGCTGAAACGCAGCCTTCGCTACCAACTGCGGGGAGAAGAGCGGAAGAGCGCATCGGCGGGGCCTGCCCAAAAGAGAAGACCCCCTTTATGTACAATCCTTGGCGCAGCGCCGGAGCGTCGGGAGCCTTGAATTGCGGCGGCGGCAGCGGCAGCGGCAGGGAAGGCAACCTCAGGTGTCCCGGGGGTGCGCTGCGAAGGATGAAGGGCTTCCTCCGTCTGGTTTTGGGCTACTTGGCAGCAGACCTCCTCCCACCGCTCCTGTGCCGGGCGCAGGAGAAAGTCGGGCAACACCTGGGCAGCATCGTGATGCTGTTCGATTCCGGCGGGAACCACAGCCGAGCGGGTGAGCCGCCACCCGCCGACGCCTCGGAGCCACCTCCCAGCCCGGAGGCATGCCGGGGCTACTTTGATGTGATGGGCCAGTGGGACGAGGCTTTCAACTGCAGCGTCCGTGGCTACCCATTTTGCTGTGGCACGTGCGGCTTCCGTTTCTGCTGCCAGGATCAGAAGAGGCGGCTAGACCAGGACGTCTGCACCAACTATATCAAGCCCCCCTGGCTGAACGGGCGCAAGATGACCAACCGGCCCATGGACCCATCCCACGACCCCACCCGTGACAAGACCAACCTCATCGTCTACATCATCTGTGGGGTGGTTGCTGTCATGGTGTTGGTGGGTATCTTCACCAAACTGGGGCTGGAGAAAGCGCACCGGCCCCAACGGGAACACATGTCCAGGTAAGCTGAGCCCCTTCCCTCCTCCTGCCTCTCTGGGATCCTCCCCTCCCCTCCCCAATTCACTCCACCTCCTCCCACCCCATGCCATGTGATGCCATATGCCACTGCCGCAGGCCTGGTCTACTGTTTTAGCCTTGTGGGGAGGGAGGGAACTCCCAGCCTAGACGGGGTGAGCATCTTCTCTTCTTGGAGTGTGTGTGTGTGAATAGAAGCATGTCCCCTCCTTCAATTTTGGAAAAGGGGGGGAGGGGTCTCTGCAGGGTGAACCAACCTGCACTTCTTGTGCAATAGTGGCCCATGAGCTCCTCCAGAATGAAGAGGACAGGAAGGAAAGTCACATGCACACAGAGGCACTTGCAGATGTTGGAGAAGCATCAGCAGTGGAAACCATGAAGGATGTTGGGTCAATGTAGCCAGAACCACAGCAAGATTTCCCCCCCATTGCATCTGTTGGGACTCTGATGGATGCGTATGGGGGAAAAAAATCCTCAGTAGAGAACAAATCAACAGTATACCCATCCACCATCCACTCACACATGTCTGCAAGCACACTCCGCTTTATCATCTAGCTACTTTGGCTCAAAAAGAATGGCGGCCTTCCCTGTTAATTCCCAGCCACCTCTCCCTCGAATCCAGAGTTCACCAAAAGCAGAGATATATAGACCCTACCATGGAACCCATTTGAACCCAATTAACCATACCATTCCAGGTGGTCCAACTACAACTCACAGAAACCCGCCCTGGAGATACAAACTTGTATACGAGCTCGGTCCCCACTGTAGAGATAGTGATGCTTCTTAGCATGACAACATCTCTCCAACAAACACACACATTCTGCTGTCTGATGAGAACAGGCACTGGGTGTAAAGCAGTGTGTGGATGCGTTTGTGGTGCACAGGTTGATTTCAGAGCTATACGCACTGAGTATAGGGCTGGCTTACTTCAAACCTACACCCCCTTCTCGTTGCCAAACAAGGCGGCTGGGTTTGAGCTGTTTGCAAGTCCAACCATTTCAGGGGCCAGGCTATTTGGGCCTGTTGCCTCTTCTTGAAATTCCACCCATCGGCCTCCCCACCCAATTTTCCCCTGCTACCCTGCCAGCCCCGTGATGGCAACAAGAGGGACTCAAAGTTGCAATTCATTTGTCAAGTTGGGGTGGGTGGGGCTTGTCTGATTCGTTATGCTAATCCCCAACACATGAAAGCAAAACAGATGGGGAGAGACATTTTGTAGATCAAATAAAAACAATTAAAAGCAAAAAAATAGGAGGAGGTGGGGTGGGCAGAGAGAAGCCAAGGAAATCGCTTCGTTGGAGGCTTAAGAGAAGCCAAGAACCTGGATGCTTTGTGGTGAATGTCCCCATTGACCATTGGGTTGGGTAACGGGGGCGAGAACTGTAGCCCCTAATCAGGTGGCTTTTCTGCGCTCCTTCAGATGGACATCAGCTTGTGAAAGAAGTTCTCAGGAGGAACAATGGCACCACCAGGAAATGCTTTTTTAAGAGGTTCATCTGAAATGAGTGATGGTTGGTCAAGGTTCTTCATCTTTGGTCTATTTCCCGTCCCATTCTCTCTCTCTATCTCTCTATCTCCCTCTCTGTCTGTCTGTCTGTCTGTCTGTCTGTCTGTCTGTCTCTCTCTCTCTCTCTCCCTCTCTCTCTCTCCCTCTCCCTCTCTCCCTCCCTCTTCTTTCTTCTCCATTCCCCCCAACACCCAGGATGGACTAAACACGTGGACTACCTTTTCAACTCAGGATCTTGATGTTTGCTTTGTGATTAACATCTTCTCCCTGCATTCAGGCACCCAAAATAGTTCTCGGAATGCATCACCCATTCCTTTCACTAGCAATTATTTGCTATTTATAAACTGGCTGATGGGCGATCATTTTTTACTACCAAGGAGAAAGCCTCGTGCAAGCATTGGGAGAGACCCCAAAGCTCCTGGGATCTTCTCTTAGGTTCACTAACGGGGGAAGTGGGGAGAGAGAATGAGAGAAACCCTGTTGAAGGGTGAGGAATCTAATCCGTTAAATCCAAGGCCAGGAAAGTTCCAAGGATGCCTTTCTGTCTTCTGCTTTTTGAAAAGATTGGGAAAGATCCTTCCCTTCTCCCTATTCAGATCTCTGTGTTTCTGTAGTCTCTATATTATATCAGTACAAGGCATAATGTATGACACCCATGTCGACGTACCACGTTATTCCTGAAAGGAGAAAGAATTGGAACCGATCTGAGATTCTGTGCAGTTAAACGAGGCTCCAGTTTTGATTGTTTGCGTCTCTGTTGTCCCTTCTGCTTACTTTCTCCCTTCCAGAGCTTCTTGTCTCTGTGATCCAACCTTTCCTAAAAATCCAACTTCTCCAGGAGGAGCAAACTGAATATTCTTCCATTTTTTTTCTCTTTCTCCATCATTGTAAGGCATTATTTGCCTATATCCAATGCTGGTTGTTTCCAAAAGCTTACTTTTAGAAAATAATTTCCTTGTGAGACTAGCGGAGTTGGTTTGCGTGCTTCTGTATACAATCCTTACTGAGGACTAAAGGAATGAATGGAAGCTACGATGGCCCAAACATGTTAAACCAGCCGTGGAAAGCTTCGCAGGGTCTGTTTTATGATTACTGCACTACCGCCCTGAGCTCAATCAAGTCGAGTTGAGTTTAGTTTACTTTATTATCATTGCACCTCACACAATGAAATTAAATACCATCTTCAGTGTATATTATGGCTATGAAAATAAACACAAACACACATCCTTCACATTCTATACAACTGAATTGAAAACCCCTGATACTGCATGAATATTGCACTATACAGTAGTATTCAACAGAGTTACTGCCCTGGGATAGAAGCTGTTTTTCAGCCTATTTGTCCTTGTTTTTATTATTCTGCACCATCTGCCAGATGGTAATAGTTCCAAAAAAAAAAAAAAAGGGTGCCCAGGATGAGATGGATCTTTGAGAATGTTTTGAACTTTCTTAAGGCAGCTGGAGCTCTAAAGCTCTTCCAAAGAGGGGAGAGGAAGGTCTATCCCAACTCTATTAGTCTGTTCTGTAGTTGCAGAAGCAGATGTTGAGTTCCTTGTTAGGTGACTAAGGTAGAACATATTGAAACCATCCTATAGTTCCTTGGCCTCTCTAACAGCCAGACATCTTTCCAGGACAGTTTCACATTCTCATGGTGTCCAAAATGGTTACAAGACTGCATCATTCGTGTAACCTATTTTATCTGGTTATTGAATTAATCCTCTTTCTGGGTTGCCACTACAGATGTGCCAAAATACATCCTAACTTCACCAGATGAAAAAGGGTTCACACGTTAAGCACTCTTTTCCTCGGTAAACGTGCATGGGGTGTACGTGTTTGTTTGCACATGTAGACATGTGTGTGTTTCTCTCCACCATCTATCTAGCCAAATCAAGGTTAGCACACACCAAGGCTAGCATGGAGAAAAAAAAGATATCAAGGCTTTATCTGACCTGGTTAAGCCATTAAGCGCGCACAGTTGAAAGATAATCATTTTAGGCTGAAAAAGGGCAACTTATTCATCTCTATCTTCCTTTTTTTTCTTATTTATTGAAGTTATTTAACAGCTTTTGCATTGATCCAAGCTTAAATGCCTTGCTAGTGTTAAACACATTGTAGCAGAGGTGTTGCATGGCAACTTACCTGAAATAAATCATTTTTATTTTCCAGTTTGCTTATTTTAAGGCTAGTATAATTTTTTTTCTAAATAAAAATGGCTGCAAGAAATGGTTTGATTGCCCGCTTGAGGCCTGCCTCCATCCAAGTTAGCTTTCTAGACCCAAAGATCTAGAAATCTAGAACTGCTGGTATTTTGGAAGGGTGTGAAAACTAGATCTTTAAGAGAACGTATGGAGATAGAATAGAAGATTAATTGTTGTGTGGACATGTGGCATCATGGAGCAATAGTTGAGATTGTGGGCATTTTGTTTCTTCTTGTTTTCTGCTACATTGCTTATTTTCAACTTTAATTAGCCCACTGGGGATTTGTGGTATGTTCTATTTGGAGTGGTTAGACATCAGGCTAGAACCTGGGAGACAATGAATCCTAGGTCACAAAACCAGTTGGGTGACACTTGGGCCAGTCACTCTCAATAAACTATTCCAAGAAAAAAAACAACCCAACAACAACAACAACCCTCAACAACTAAGCAAACTGCAGAGTGTAGTCTAGGCAATTACCAGGAGCCAACGTAGACTTAAAGACACAAAACAGGGATGACAACAAAAAACAAAAGTTGCCCAGGGTTGACAAATTGGAGGAACATAGAAACCCATGGAATCAATTTATTGGAAGGCCATTGGGGTCTTGCATAGAGTGCATGCAGTTTAGCTCTTTAGATGGCTTCACACGACACATTCAACCAAATAAAGATGATTTAGGGTGATTAAGCAACAAAGATGATTAGGGGACAGGAGGCTAAAACATATGAAGAATTGTTGCAGGAATTGGGAATGTCCAGTTTGATGAAGAGAAGGACTAAGGGAAACATAGACATAGAATAACAGAGTTGGAAGGAACCTCGGAGGTCATCTAGTCCAACCCCCTGCTCCAGCAGGAGAGTCTCTTCTAAATATTAGCCTCTACCTAGGATAGCAGTGTTCCAATATTTGAGGGGCTGCCACAAAGAAGAGGGAGTCAAGCTATTCTCCAAAGCAGGGGTTTCCAACCTTGGCAACTTTAAGACTTGTGGATTTCAACTCTCAGAATTCTGGGAGTTGAATCCACAAGTCTTAAAGTTACCAAGGCTGGAGACCCCTGCTCCAAAGCACTTGAAGCAGGACAAGAAGCAATTGGATGAGAACTAATCAAGGAGAGAAGCAACGTAGAACTAAGGAGAAATTTTCCAACAGTGAGAACAATTAATCAGTGGAATTCAGAAGTTATGGGCTCTCCATCACTGGAGGCTTTTAAGAAGAGACTGGACAACCATTTGTCCGAAGTGGTATAGGGTTTCCTGCCTGAGCAGGAGGTTGGGCTAGAAGACCTCCAGGAACCCTTCCGACTCTGTTATTCTGTATTCTGTAACCAGGTCAGATAAAACCTAGGAGACGCATTCACATCACAAGCTAAGCTCGAGAGCAATGTTCATCGTAGGTGAGTTCCCTACCTCACTAACTCCCGAGGCTTGGTAGAATGCCCTGAAGCCAACTCATTTGTCATCTAACATATCAGGTGAAAATCAGTGCAGGTAAAGATTTGATTAAATCCACCCATTGAAGGAAAAATGACAATTCCAGAAGAGAAATCTGACTTTTAAACCAGTGTGATTGAATTTGGACAAGGAAGAAGCAGATCACAATACAGTACAGGTTGTCCTCCACTTACAACAGTTCGTTTCATGACAACGGGACTGAAAAAAAAGGGAACTTATGACCTTGTTTCAAACTTACGACCATTGCATCATCCTCGTGGTCACGTGATCAAAGTTGGGATGCTTGACAACTGACTGGTATTTATGACAGTTGCAGTGTCCTAATTTCATGTGATCCCCTTTTGCGACCTTTTGGCAAGCAAAATCAATGGGGAAGCCACATTCGCTTAACAACCATGTTACTAACTTAACAACTGCAGCGATTCATTTAACAACCACGGCAGGAAAGGTCGTAAAATGGAACAAAACTCACTTAACAACTGTCTCGCTTAGCAAAAGAAATTTATGGGCTCCTTTGGGGTTGTAAGTTGAGGATTACCTGTAATGGTTATAAGGTGCAGCTACCTATTTTTTATTACATGTAAGGAAAAAATATTTTCCATAACTGGTGAGAAAAATGATCAAATGGGACAAAATTCACTTAACAACTCTTTCGTTTAGTAACACAGCTCCGTTGTGGTTGTACATTGAGAATTACCTGTAAAATATTTACAGAGCCCTCACATCCTGGACATAAACTGCTTCAACTCCTTCCCTCAAAACGACGCTATAGAGCCCTGCACACCAGAACAACTAGACACAAGGACAGTTTTTCCCCCTGCATGCCATTACTCTGCTAAACAAATAATTCACTCAACACTGTTCAATCTTCTATTAATTCACTATTCACTATTAATCTCACCACTCCTTATCACCCATCCCCTCCCACTTGTGACTGTATGACTGTAACTTTTGTCGCTTGTGTCCTTACAATCTATACTGACTGTTTCCTAGTGTGATTTGATTGCTTATTGTACCCTGTGACTATTATTGAGTGATGTACCTGATGATTCTTGACGAATGTATCTTTTCTTTTATATACACTGGGAACATTTGCACTGAAGACAAATTCCTTGTATGTCCAATCACACTTGGCCAATAAAGAATTCTATTCTATTCTATTCTATTCTATTCTATTCTATTCTATTCTATTCTATTCTATTCTATTCCATTCCATTCCATTCTATTTTTATTGACTGTTTCCTAGAATGATTTGATTGCTTATTGTACCCTGTGACTATTATTAAGTGTTGTACCTGATGATTCTTGACTCTTGACAAATGTATCTTTTCTTTTATGTTCACTGAGAGCATTTGCACCAAGACAAATTCCTTGTGTGTCCAATCACACCTGGCCAATAAAGAATTCTATTCTATTCTATATTCACCCATGCTCAATCTGAATTCCAAACCTTCCAGATTTCTGAAAATATTCAGTGATTAAATAATAGCAGATGCCCACCTATTATTTGCCCTCCTTCAATTCTGCAATCTTGTGCTGTTGGGTTAAGCTAATTCTCTTTTCCTGGCACCTTCTCCTTGATTCTGTTTTGGCTCTTTTATATTTGGAGGCTTGAAGGTTGGAAAAAAGAAAGAGGAATTTTCTGGTCTGTTTCCCAGGCCTTCTTGACAGTGAAAAGTCTGGGTAAAGCTAGAATGATGGAAAGGCAAACAGCAGCCCAAAAGAGAAGATCCAGAAACTAAATGAAAGTTTGAACAAAGCATACAACAGAACATTAGTGTGTGTGTATGGGAATTTGAAAAGAGTCTATAGAATTGTAAGGGAGAAATAGAAAATAAGAGAGACAGCTTGGTGCAGCGGTTAAGGTATCAGATTAGAAACCGGGAGACTGTGAATTCTAACCCTGCATTGAGCATGAAGCCAGCTGGGTGACTTTGGGCTAGTCGCTTTCTCTCAGCCTTAGGAAGGAGGCAGTGAGGAACCTTCTGAAAAAAACTGGCCACGAAAAATGCAGGCTGTGTCTGAGAATTGGACACAATGGAAGGAGGGGGGAATTTGAAAACATAGGCAAGAAATATGAAGAGGAAGCAGAAAAGGGTAAGATGATAATTACTCATCTATCGAGAGAAGGGTGGGAGATATAATTCTGTTTTCTCTCTCTTTTTAATTCTTTTCTGTAACCTTTCTGTCTGCATGTTCATTTTACTGTACTGCAAAATTCTACACACATAAATATACGCAAGGAAGAAAATTAGATAGATGGATGGATGGATGGATAGATTGATGTGTGTGTGTGAGAGAGAGATATGAAGATGAAACAAAAATAGGTATTAGAGGACAAAACAATAAAAGCTTTTATCACAAGAAAGGAGAAACAGGTCTCTCTTCCCTCCTTCTTTCTCTCTCTCTCTCTCTCTCTTTCTTTGTTTTCTTTCTTTCTATCTATCTATCTATCTATCTATCTATCATCTATCTATCTATCCACCCATCCATATCTATCTATTTATCTATCCATATATATGTATGTGTGTATGTATGTATGCCTGCCTGCCTGCCTGTCTGTCTGTTTATATCTACCCATGACTAACTCCAGTCCTAAATCAGAATACAACAGAGAGATCAAAAGGAATTTCAATCTCTTATCTTTGTGCCGAATTCATATGACCAATAAAACTAGCCAACCTTTTGTTAGCCAGCAGTCCAAACCTAGGTAGTTTGCTTATGGTTGAGTGCTGTACAATCCTTGGCAATGAGTAGAGACAAGGTTTGATTGACCACTGGGCCACAAGTGAAAGCACTGGAGAACATAGGCCCCATCTACAGCCAAGAGAACCCAGATCCACCTAAGAAATCAGAGGGGTAATTTCCCCCCTCTAAGTAAATATGTTTCATTGTTTGAAGCCGAGCTGTGGGCAAGACCATTGTGAAATCAGTTCTCAAAGTCTTCTCTTGCAAAGAGCTGCTTGGGTGGAAGATGGTTTGATTTCTTCCAGAGATTGCTGGATGCTGTGTGTGAGTGAGAATTCTCAGGCTTTGTTCAGATTTGTGCTTTTTGTTAAAGGCTGCAGCCACAACTGGCCTTGGCTAAGCCTCCTGCATCTTTCTTCCCCGTTGTGATTCCATGTTCTGTTTCCAAGCAGCCAGCTGGTACCAACTGTTGGGGTGCACCTGCCCATGCCATAGTTACTAGTACATGGAGATGTATTCTAGGGTGTTTTTACTGTGCTCAGATGCCTCTTCTTCTTCTTCTTTTTTTTTTTGGGAGGGGGAAGCACTGAAAGTCAGTGATCGTACATTTTGTGGAGGCCCCTCGATTCCTGATGTAGCCTTGCTGGACTCTGAATGCAGAGTGTCAGATGCGAAGAATCAGGGCCATACAGTAGGTTCCGGTTAGCTGATCTACTGCTCATGCCTCTAGTTAAGAATCTAGTTAATTAGTGATCAGCACTAAATGTGGGCTAGATAGGAATCAATAGAATTCAAGAGGGGGTTGGACTTAGGCCATTTGTGGGAACGTAACTACTCTAGGCTGATTGCCCTCTTGACTCCACCCTCAGGCTCTGTCTCTCCTTCTCCTACAAAGAGGGACTTATAGTTGTACCCAAACTCACCCAACTGCCTTTCATGGTTAAAGTGGAACTAGAACGCACAATCCCTTGGTGATTGGCCAAAGTCACCCGGCCAACTTTTGTGCCTAGGGTGGGACTAGAACTCACAGTCTCCTGATGATTGACTCAAAGTCACCCAGCCAGCTTTCATGCCTTAAGTGAGTCTAGAACTCACATAAGGGAAAATACGAGCTCCATGAGTGTAGTTTAAAGAAGAATAAAATCATATATCAAATGTTTGAGCTAGGTTGAAAGTTGAGATATTGAAAAGCCATGTTGACATTCTCACCGGCTCAAAGTTAACTCAGCCTTCCATCCTTCCGAAGTGGGTAAAATGAGGACCCCGGATTTTTGGGGGCAACAGGCTGACTCTGTAAACTGCTTAGAGAGGGCTGGAAAGCACTGTGAAGCAGTATATAAGTCTAAGGGCTATTGCTATTACTAAAGCAATTCCTGAGAATTTTACTCCGCTAATTGAAGCTGACTCTAGGGAGTGGTGCTCATCTATGTTTCAAGGCCGTTGAGCCAGCACTGTCGGAAGACATTTCCGGGGGTCATGTGGCCAGCATGACATCATGGAATGCTGTTACCTTTCCACTGAAGTGGTACCTATTTATCTACTCACATTTGCATGCTTTCCAACTTCTGGAGCTGAGGCAAAAATGGGAACTCACTCCATCACATGGTGCTTGGCTCTCGAACCTGGACTTTCCAACTGCCAGGATACCCATTGGGTATCTTAACTGCTGAGCCACCTCACCACCCCAGGTTGGAAGACCCCAGCCCATAATAAGGTTTATTTCAATAGGCATAACATATTCTATAAATGCAGCAACTAGTGGAGGGTTAGTGTATGGGGTAAACCAGGCCAACAGGTGAGGAGGCAAGGGGCGTTATGATCCACAGTGGACCTCTCCATGATTTGCAACAGTTCAGCAAAAATGTCCGACTCCTAAAAACCTGAAAATTGGAAGAATCAAAATTAAAAAGAAGAAGCTGTGAGTTTCATTGCTGGAGGGGAAAGCAGCAGAGAGGATTTTGGTTGGTTTGTTTGTAAGCTTTGCTCTGGCACCATTCTCTTGTGGCTCAACTGGCTATCTGCCCAGCCTCATTTTCCTCCTTAACTTTTCTCCCAGATGTGGCTGTAATCTGCTCTTTGAGATAAACACTCCTAAGGATTTGAGTCCCAGCTGAAAAGTTGGGCTGATACATCACGCTAACGGAGAACAAATATGTAGCCTGGATGATCTATATATTGTTGGGTTCTTGGTGTTTTCTGGACCATCTTTCTTTCTGGCAGACTTCTCCTCACCAACTCTGGTGACGAAACTTCTGCAAGACCATCTATAATAAGACAAGACAAGGTTTTCAAGAGCCCAACATCAAACTAAACCGAAATAAAGATTGTTTCCCTGTGTGGCTTAGCTTGGGGTCTGAATTCAGCCTGGGTTGTCTATTCATTAAACCCTGGTTGAATCAACCTTCTTGGCTTAGAATCTGAACCGAGCCTAGATCATACAAGGTTGATGATAGTCTATTTCTGCTTTAAAGCATGATTCAAAATATACCCCAAAGGAAAATAATGTGATACATCCATCATACTTTGCGGATAGAAGAATTTGGTGTTACTCATTAGCCGTGTGGGAATATCTCCACCAACATGGGAGCTCTGCCAAGGAGGATTCAGAAGGCTTTCCCATCCAAAAAGGCAGAGAAAACTGGAGGAGTTCAGCTATAATTCATGCCATGAGCACTGCTTGGGTTGTGTGTGTGTGTGTTTTTTGACATCTATTTAGCTCGGCTTCTCTTTCTGTGTAGCTGCTCATTTTCCTATGATTTGGGAGAGGCACAAATCTTTCTTTGAAAGGCAGAAATTTCCCTCTTTCTCTCTTTCTTTCTCTCTTTCCTTTCTACCTTCAATTGTGATTGTAAGTCAAGGCAGTGGTGGGATTCAAATCATTTAACAACTGGTTCTTTGATCTAGTGATTTCTACCAACAACCATTTCACCAAACTGTTCAGAAAGTTAACAACCCAGTTCTCCCGAACTGGTGAGAACTGGCTGAATCCCACCACTGAGTCAAGGACTACCTGTAAAGGTGCCTTTTATTTATTCTGTTCCCATTTGAAAATAAAATTTAGCTTGTTATTGCACTTCCTGTTCTCCCGATAAACAGATTGCCAGCATTAGAAAGAGTGCAGAGAAGAGCAACGAAGATGATTAGGGGTTAAAACATATGAAGAACAGTTGCAGGAACTGGGCATGTCTAATTTAATGAAAAGAAGGACCAGGGAAGACATGATAGCAGTGTTCCAATATCTCAGGGGCTTCCCCAAAGAAGAGGGAGTCAAGCTATTCTCCAAAGCACCTGAAGGCAGGACAAGAAGCAACGGGTGGAAACTGATCAAGGAGAGAAGCAACCTAGAACTCAGGAGAAATTTACTGATAGTGAGATTAACCAGTGGAACAGCTTGCCTTCAGAAGTTGTCAATGCTCCAACAGTGGAAGTTTTTAAGAAAAGATTGGACAGCCATTTGTCTGAAATGTTATAGGGTTTCCTGTCTAAGCAGGCGGTTGGACCAAAGACCTCTAAGGTCCCTTCCAACACTGTTATTCTAGAGAGATTTTAACCTATTTATAACAACCTTTTTTTTATGTGTCCAAAAACCTGGTGTAATTGACTGTGGCTTTGTGGGCAGGTGTTTGTGTGTTATTTTTTTCCCTGTGATTTAGACTCTGCCGAGAACTGCAGATCGCAGTATAATTTCCCTGTTAGCAGATTAGTTACTCAGCTCTTTGAAGCTGTGGCCAGTTCTGTGATTTTTCTCCATTATGTAGGCCAACGCTGCTTCTTCAACTTTCTCAGCTCCTCAACTTATTCTGAGTCTTTCCCTTAAAAATTTTCCCTTTGTTTTTTCCTTTCCCCTTCTCCTATCAGGCAAGTTTATGCTTTTCTCGTTTTCCTTAAGGAATCTGAATATTCCAAAACTTGACAAAAACCGAAGAACTGTCGTTCTTTCAAAACAACCTATTTCATTCCTCTTCTTTTGCTCAAAGTTCAATTCTGGAACTCTGGAACTCCAGTGCTGTCATCCCCAATAAGCCCCAGCTTTGGGGGGTAGGGTTTTTTTTTATTTAAGAAATGCAAACATCTAGATTCTCTCACCAGCACTGAGGCAAAAGCCGGAGAGTGGGAAGACACTGAGAGAGAAAAACCTGCTTTTTATTCCATCTCTACTTCTCTTCCATTCTGATATCACAGGTTTTGCTTTCAATGCCTCGTTTAAAAGAAAAGAGAACACCTGATTACTTTTCACAAGGGTGGAAAATAAGAGCTTTTGCTTACTTCTTCAGTTACAAGGTTGCTGAGGGTTGTCGTTCTCCTTCTTGGCACAGTCCTCCCTGTGGTGGTTTGATGCTTTTCCTTGTTTACTGCGCGTCCTTCAGTTCCAAAGAAAGAAAGAAAAAAAATTTCAGCTTGAGAACATTTCCTGTTGAGCTTCTGCAGTACAGCTAGTCCTCAATGTACAACCACAATGGGACCTGAATCAGTGGTGGGATGCATTTTTTTTTTACTGTGGGTGTGGCTTGGTGGGTGTGGCAGGGGAAGATTACTGCAAAATCCCCATTCCCCTAACCTGCTTTCCAGCTCCGTTCTCCTGTGCAGGGCAACCAAAGAAGACCCAGGTGATCTGGGACTCGGGAGGCAGAGAATAGATGGGAGCAGGGCCAGTCAGAGGTGGGATTTGCAGGTTCTCTGAACTACTCAAAATTTCCACTACCGGTTCGTGAGAACCGGTCAGAACCAGCTGAATACCACCTCTGACCTGAATGTCCATGGTGAAGCCAGACTCACTTGTTAAGTGAGTCACACCTGATTTTACAATCACACCCTGATTTTGCTAGGGCTGCTCAGCGAATCCTTGCAGTGGTGAAGTGAACCATGCAGTCGTTAAGCGGATCTAGCTTCCTGCGTTGACTTCACTTATCAAAAGCTGGCTTGAAGGGTGCACGTTTTGGGAAAAGTTCAGAGAAGAGCAACTGGCCTGGAGACTAAAACATATGAGGAACGGTGGCAGGAATTTGGTGTGTGTCTAACCTAGTCAAAACAAGGACTAGGAGTGACATGATCGCAGTGTTCCAATGTATCTGGGGCTGCCACAAAGAAGAGGGGGACAATTTATTTTCCAAAGCGCCTGAAGGCAGGACAAGAAGCAATGTGAAAGATGGGTATTTAATCAAAGTCGTGTTTGTATGTAAACGGGACAACCTGGAATTATGCTGTTCACTAAAAAAAAGATGTTTTTAAAATGTGAAAACTGAAATAAAATTTTATTTAAAAAATGTCTAAGGGCTATTGCTATTGCTCTTCCTTTTCTCTCTCCTTCCTTCCTTCCTTCCTTCCTTCCTTCCTTCCTTCCTTCCTTCCTTCCATGGTGCACAGTGGGTAGAATGCAGCATTGCAGACTAAGTCTGCCCAATGTCAGGAGTTTGATCCTAACTGACTCAAGATTGACTCAGCCTTCCCTCCTTCCGAGGTGGGTAAAATGAGGAGCCAGATTATTGGGGGCAAGAGGCTGGTTCTGTAACTGCTTTGAGAGGGCTGTAAAGCACTGCAAAGCAGTATATAAGTCTAAAACTCTATTGCTATTGCTACATGGGGTAGGATAATTTCTTTCTTGGAAAAATTCAGAAAAAAACATCCTGTCTATTTCCCAATCCAGAAACTGAGCACCGTATAAAATGGTTCTCTATGCCCAGATTTGAGTTGTGTGTCACTTGCATCTGGAATAAGATTTGTGAGGTGCGTGAACTTCATTCTCTTCTCTTTTCACAACTTCTCAGAGCTCTGGCTGACGTGATGCGACCAGAAGGTGCCTGCACCACAGATCACATGGAAACCGATCTCAACATTGTGGTTCACATGCAGAATTATGAGAACATGGAGACTAGAGCACCTGCTAATAACTTACGTAAGTGTTGCGGCATCGATGTTTCGCTCGGTGTCCTTGGACTTCCTTAAGCCCGTGAGAGATTGACTTTGTCTTGCCTTACTAAAATCCAGCGCTAAGAATTGGCCAAATTCTGACCTTCGGTGTTTTATTTCTGGTGGTTTCACATCAGCGTATCTTTTTGCTAGACCTCTTAAAAAGGCAGTTGAGTTGCTTTAAAGTCTGTAGAGATTCTCAGTCATTTCTTCTTCTTGTGAAGACGTTTTGCTTCTCATCCAAGAAGCTTCTTCAACTTTGACTGGATGGTGGGGAATGGAAGGATTTATGCTCCTTGCAGATAGCTGGTCATTTGCATTCTTTTTAGAGAGTCCTTGAGGCCACTTGGAGCTTTATCTGGGTCCTCAGGGTCACCTGAGTAGTACAATGGGTGTGGAGCCTACTTGGGATTCCTTTTTTCTTTTGAAGAGGTTTTGCTTCTCATCCAAGAAGCTTCTTTAGCTCTGACTGGATGGTGGAGAATGGGAGGAATTATATTCTTTAAAGACAGCTGGTCATTTGCATCCTTTTTAGAGAGTCGTTGAGGCCACTTGGAGATTGAGCTGTGTCCTTGGAGTCACTTGAGTGGTGCTCCTGGTTCCTGTAGTCTGCCATTTTTCTTCTGGGAATCCATTCCTACTCCCACACCGTGGTTTTCAGGTATTGGTTTTCACACCAAATGCTTTTCAAGTATTTTGATCAGAACTCGCTTCAAGAACCAGGAAGGGCAAAGAAACCTTTTAGGCATCCGAACCAAACACATGTTGTCTTGGAGGTTGTATATCTCAGCAGGACTTAATTTTCAACGTGTTGCATTTGTTACAAAGATTGCTGTGGATTTTCCTGAAGACGGGAAAAGAATTTTCTGACAGCCCAAATCCTAAGGATTGTAACCAGGTCTTGGTGACAGCGGTGAACATGATAACTCATTGTAGACCTGCAATATATTTGTGGTGTATCCGTTTTGTTCTGTTTAGTATTTCAATCAGGTTTTTTGGTGGGGGGACATGGCTGGTATAAATATATATCTGAATTTCTGACTTATTAATCAATTATTTTGGAAAAGGTTTCCAGCAAGGGAAAAACAGCGCGTGGTGAAATTTGGAAGAACACTCCAGCTTTGTCAGAATTGTGGTTTTTTTTTTTTTTTCTCCACTTCATTAGCAATATATGCTACTGCTAAACCCAGTGCAAAACCTACTGGGGAATAACGGTAAATATTTAGATCAAAGCTGCTGCTCTGAGTGAGATCTCAGAGCTGGATGATTGTCAATGGTTAGCTATGAAACTTTTGTCACTAAAAGCAACTAATACATCAAACTAAAATGCAGGAAGTTTTGAGACTCTGGATCATTAAAATACACACACACAAACACGACATCCAGGGTTCCTTCATCGACTGTGAAAATGCAAATGTAAATCAGTGGAGCAAGACGTGACTGCTGCATGTTTATAATTTCAGTGCAGGTTTCAAAAATGGAAACTTCTGCGTTGATCTTATGGTGGGGGAAAAAGCTTCTTTGAGCAATTCTTCACCACTCCCTGATGACCTCCTAAAAAAAGGTGTTTTTTTTTTTAAAGTAGGCCTTGTTTCTCAATCATCTTTTTTTATCCGTGCTGCCTCCTTGTCTGCAGACGGATTTGTCTCCGTCCTCTCGTGGAGAACGTTGTCCGTCTTTGAACAGTGGAGTATTTTAAGACTGCCGCTTTTTAATTGATGCCTTCATAGTTGTTTCCTGGCTGTTGCTTTTTGGAGGTGTTGAACAAGAAAATTGGGTGACATGAATGGATCTAATTTGTGTGAATTAGATTAATCCGACTTGAGCTTAAGAAGCCAAAAATAACTGTGCGTTGATTAAAATATGAATGACGGGAAATGCACAACAGAGCTGTGAGAACTGGACTAAGGCCGTTGTTGATATTGGCCGGGAAGGTGCATAGAGACTCTTCATGGCACCTGTGTTTCTGGAATTAACTCATTTTGGATGGTCACGACATTGCAGGTAGTTTTTGACTTATGACCACAAATCGAGCCTCAAATTTATGAGTGAAACATTTGTGAAGTGAGCTTTGCCCCCATTGTGCGACTTGTTTTGCCACTGTTGTTAAGTGAATCATTTCTAACACTGTTGTTTAGTGAATCATTGCACTGGCTAGTGCAATTGTTTTGCCACTGTTGTTAAGTGACGCTGGTGTCAGGGCTCCGACAATCCACCCCCATTTAAATTATAAGTCTCTAGCCACATCTCTCAGAGTTTAAAGAAGATTTATTATGCCGGCACTATCTGGGTGCAGCCGACTCTAAGACACATCATTCATTTCACCCTTGACCCTAATCTTCCCCCACCCCCTGGATGTATAGTCTCCAATGGGACACATCCATAGCCAAGAGTCATCAATCATGCTCTCCAGTAATAATCTTGCGTGCCAGAAGCTTCGCAATTATCTATGAAGCATTTAAGGAATGCACTGCTTCCCCCACTCCCCTTCTGACAACTCTAAAAAAACAGAGAAATATTTTTGAGTTGACAGCTGGTCTCCCCATGGACCTGATTGGTCAGAAGGTCACAAAAACGAATCTCATGACCCCAGGGACACTGCGACCATCGTAAGTATGAACCAGCTGCCTGCCAAGCCTCTGAATTTTGATCCCATGACCATGGGGATGCCTTAAAGATCCTAAGTCACTTTTTTCCAGTGCTGTTGCAACTCTGATCGGTCACTAAAGGAACTATTGTAAGTCAAGGACTACTGGTATGCTGAATTCATCCATCAACCAAAGACACCGGTTGGGCATATTAGGCATAACCTCAAAGAAATATCAATATCAAACCAGCTTATCGTATTGGGTACATGTTATAGGCGCAATTGGTCAAAGAGTTTTGGGGAGTGGGGTTTAAAAAGAGGGTCTTTTCTACTGTGAAACCCCCCTGCCCAATTTTTTGGAATATCTCTCTGTCTAGGGTGAGGACTCTGCCCCGATTCCTTTGGCCTCTGCCAGTTAGCCTGGGGCCATGGTCATATTCAATTTCTTTTACTACCAGTTCCGTGGGTGTGGCTGGTTGGGCGTGGCAGGGGAAGGATACTGCAAAATCCCCCTTCCCTCCCCACCCCCCTAATCTGCTTTCCAGCTCCGTTCTCCTGTGCAGGGCAACAAAAGAAGACCCAGCCAATCAGCTGGGACTTAGGAGGCGGAGAATAGATGGGGGCGGAGCCAGTCAGAGGTGGGATTTACCGGTTCTCAGGACTAGTCAAAATTTCCGCTACCAGTTCTCCAGAACTGGTCAGAACCTGCTGAATACCACCTCTGGCCTGGGGTCTCATTGGGGCATTCAATATTGCAGGCGGCTGTTGGATTAACTGAGAAGATGCTACCGCCGTACTGGTCTTTTGGGTTTCTTATCTCTGTAAGGTTTTTAATATTTGTGATTTTACTTGCCCAAGCGTTGCTTTTGCAGGGTGCAATGGGTGGCACAGGAATTTAAGAAAGAAACTAAAAAGAAATAATGCTTCCATCGGCGAGCTGTGGATCGGGACATGATTTAGCATGGTTCTCCACTTCCCAAAATACCAAAAGGCCTGTGAATCTTTTTGACAAGAATTCTGCCTTTTTGGGGGGGTCCACCCTGCCTAAGTGCCCCCTTCAATGTCGGGCATGGTAGCCTTCAGCCTAGTCTCAAACTCTGGGCTTCGCTGCGTAGTTCTTTTCACGTTGTTCTTTTCACATTGAAGGAACAAGCAAAACCTGGTTGCCTCTCTTCTTGTTAAATCTAAATATATAAAAGCGAAATGCCACTCATGCATCATAATAACAGCTCCAGAATCATAAAGCCTACAAACTTGAAATCTGGCACATATGCTCCTCTTGGCTTCTAGGTGCTCACTGAGAAAAGATTTTTGAAATGACCATTGGAGCATTAGTATTTCATATATTATTATTATTAACACGCTCTGATGCTAAGGAGTTTTGGTCCCCCGCCCCATCTGAGAAGAAATCTCTTCCAAGTGCAAAACAGAAGCAGAGGAGTGGAGTTTTCACTTTCAGTTTCAAAGCAGCAACCAGCTTTAGTACAGAACAGTTGAGCTAAGCCATGCCCAGGCTCCTTGCTGTCTCCTTCTTGCTCACACAGCAAATACTGTTTCAGTTTCCAAAGAGCGCTCAACTCTCTCACACACTGACGGGATGCTAGCCTGATGAATACTGATGGATGCTGGTAGGCAGAGGCAGAATCCCCCTTATTTTCCTCCCCAAAAACTAAGCCCGACCACATAGTTTCGTAGCAAAGCACGGGTATAGAGCTAATAGCTACATAAAACACCAAAAGTGCAGGAGCACCTCTCTGCCTGTATTTCAACTGGGGCTGATGGCCAAAAGAGGCACATGGATTTTGACGATGACACTTGCTCTGCATGGGTACAAAAAGGGCCTATGGGGTAGACCAAGGGGGCGTGGTCCACTTAAACCTAAAAATGTCCCCCCTGGGTCTAAAAACAGAAAGGGATTCCAAATTTGCTTTCTAGGCTGCCCTTTCCTCTTTGAATGCCAACGATGATGGGTCTAGCAAAGGCCAGTAAGATATTCCATGAACATCTTTATTCAGACAGATGGCATTTATATGGCCCTGACCTTTCCTTTCGGCTTCTTTTCTTAATTGTCTTTTTTAAAAAGAGAAAAAGAGGCTGCTGAAGTTCTCCCTAGCTGTGCATGGGAGGAGAGAGAGGGAGGAAAAAAAAAAGAAAGGGTCTTCTGAGAATTGTTTTCTTTGAGTCCAAGAACATCGATGGCTTAGTTTGAGCTGTCTTTCCCCTCTTCAACGGCACTTCGCAATAATCATTGGATGGGTGGCAACTCAATGAGTTTATAGCTAAGACCTTGAGGGAACTTCTTTCTCAACACCTTTGGGTTTCATGTGGTGACGTTGGGTTAGAAGAAAAGTGGGGACAAGAATGGAATAAGAAAGTAGTAACATTGATGGTGTTATCTAGTTTGATCCAGTATTATTTATTAGTTATATAGGAATGAAATTTCTGCAAGAAAACAACCAAGCTTAGAGACCCAAGGACCACATAGTCCTGCTCCTCCTCCTCCTCCTCCTCCTCCTCCTCCTCCTCCTCCTTCTCCACCACCACCACCACCACCACCACCTCTCAGTGCCATTGTAACTTTGAATGGTCACCCAATGGAGAGTTGTAATTAGAGGTCTATCTGCAATGTGGAGTAGTGGTGAAGATGCCCAACTAGAAGTAGAAGGACTCTACTTTGAGTTGACACTCAACCATCAAAACTCCCTGGGGGATTTTGGGCAGTTATTCACTGTTACCCAATTTTACCTCTCAGAGTGGTTGCTGGAGATTATGGAAGGAAGAAACATTTGCTGCCTGAAGTTCCTGATTGAAAGGCCCGATAGAAATCTAGTGAATATTACAGAACAAGAGGAAAAAGATTATTATAAAATTTTGGAATTTATTTTATGAATGGCTAGATAGAAGAGTAAGAAATTGAAATATATAAGTACAGTATAATATCTATTACTGATAATTGAATGAGTTAGACAGAGTAAGAAAATGAATGTGAAATATATTAATGAAAGTCAATAAGTATAATGTTAAGGCTAATATAAGAAGTGATATATGTGATATAAAATACTTAGAATGAGTATAAATATATATAAGTAAAATATGTATGGTAATGGTATTATATGCACAAAGAAATGTGTACCCAACTGACACACTGATGGACAAAAAGAAAGTTTTGTTTGTTTTTGTTGTTATTATAAAAATAAAATATATATATATAAAAAAGAAACCTAGTGAACAGGCATGTAATTGTTTTTGATCTTGACGTCCATGTTTATAGACACTTATGAATGTAGATTCAGGAGGATGTATTTTTGCTATTTCCATACTCCCTCCACTAATTGTTAAATCTGTTAAAAATACATTTCTTCGTCTCCCCAGACCACTTGATCTCTCCTTTTTGGCACTGTGCAGCTTTTCTCTTAGCCTAGAATAAGCTGATACAGCAAGACGTAATTATCTCAGACACGTTCATACATTCATTTCTGGACGTATCCGGCTACACTTACTTTTGCTACAGGTAGATAAATATGGCTTTATCCGGATTTCTTATTTCTATTTTTTTTTTATCTCTGCACCAAAAACCAAACCAGGGAACAAACTGAACGGTGTTTGACACTGGCGATATTAAAAGAATGAACATGAATAGGCTTTTTCTTCTGACTTGATAAGAATGGGCTCCAATCTGTGAGCTGCATCTCTGAATCACACCTTTGCAATTAACTAAGCCAAGCTGTTTAAAAATCCCCTCCTTCCATTCTTCAGCAATACTCCCAGTTATGTCTATGCCTAAAAAGATACAAGGAAACCAGTAGGGGAACAACGTTAAATCCTAGGAAACGTTTTAGGACTTCCCTTCTTTTTAACGAAATACGCTTCATCCCTCCTTGTCTCCCAGGATTTTGTGACAAGAGAAGCAATGAGGATATATGTGTTGACTGATAGCTTCATGCGCCTCTTTTAATGACTGGACACCTCTATTTTTTCCATGTCTCCAGTTGGCAAGTCTCCCTTTTTAAACCACCCAGGGGGACTTTTTGCAATGCATTTGCAGCAATGGGAGGAATTGGGTTTTAAGCTGCCTGCTTAGTGGCGTTGGAAAGTGGACAATTGAGGTCAACAGAATTAAAGTAGTGCACAGTTTATGTCACCAATTTGTCCCAACATGGGATAAAATGAGAAAGCTGAGGCCATAACCAGAAGGACCAGCAGCAAGGCTGATGGCAGGGGAGTTGTCCACCAGGGTGTGGGTCAGGGGTTGGCAACCTTAAACACTCAAAGAGCCACAAAAATCCTAACCGGAAGCCCCGTTCAATTCTGGAACTCACCAGAAGTCCGGTTCCCCCACCATAGAGTCTCCTCCTAGCATGGCATCCCTGTCCTAACCAATCACATAATTTCATAGTGAGGCATGGGTATCGAGCTAGTATAGAATAAATGCCCAGGGGAAAAGCCATGTTTTGTGGGAGAGGGAAACCTGTCTTTTATGAAGTGCAGATTTATTTGAGTCCAACTTTATTTGTAATTGTTTCAAGGACACAAAAATGCCTTGCCATTTCTTTCTTTCTTTTTTTTCCCCAGGAGGTGTTTTCTTCCTCCCTCAGTCTAGCTTGAGGGTCTAGGATTCCCCAGTGGATCTCATCCAAGTACCAACCAAGCCTAGATTTACTATGCTTCTCAACCCGAGTCAGATCTGCCAGATGCTGCCACCCAATGAGATAGATTGGATTTAATATTTAATTTTAAATGAAAAAAAAAAGGAAAAGAAACAACTCACCCTGAATTAAATTTAGTTTTCACTCTGGCCCACATTCACTTTCTGGAGAAGTAGCCTCAAGCGTTCTTCTCAAACTCCAGCTGTTAACAATGCTTGAAAATGCATATTATTTTTTTTTTAAAAAAAATCAAAATGCTATATTATCCTGGAACAGTTGACCATTGAGATTGTGGGTTTACAGTTTTTAGAGGCTGGACAATCACCATGGTTTTTCTGAATCCTTGCAGAGAGTTGGACCCTACAACAACCTGTCAAGTTGGGGAGATCTTGTTTTAGATCCTCATCTACATGCGGTTAACGTGGGAAATTCTTTCTCTAGCGACGGCCATTTCATTTCCAATGATTAGGTAATGCAGGTGGGGAAAGCAAGGGCAATGAGGAAAAACAAGGCAGGCGTGAGGCTAAATTTGCTCAGAGAGCTTCCCCAAAAAAATACGGTATATGTGTCTGCTGATGGACCACCATTCTTGGCAGAAGTCTCCTTGAAGCTTTGTTGAAGTTTCTGGGAGCCAATGCAGGCATTCAAGCTAGGACGTCTAATTTGGTTAGGGTTGGACCTGTCATGCCTCTGTTAGAGTCTGAATCCAAGGAGGAAGAGGAACAGCTGACAGGGAGGGGGAGTGTAGCTCCTTTGGCTGAGGAAGGGCAAAGTCTGGCTGGGCAGAGCAGGGAAGAGATAGAACAAGGGAGAGGGAGTTCAGAGGAAGACCCACCCTCCTCGTCATTCTAGGGCACGCAGGGAAGAACAGAGAAGAGAGCAACGTGGGTTGCATGGCTTACAGGGGAGGAAAGGGCCCTGATTCCCTTCATTAGCCACACCTGGGAATGAGAGTGTAAAAGAGATGCAAGCTGAGTGCGGCATCTGCTGGGAACAAACGTGAGTTTATCTTGTATTGACTTCGGTTATCTGTGTTTCTGGTGTCTTCCCAACTGTGCTGAGTTATTGCCGTGCCTTCATGTCTGGAATTCTTACTCCTGCCCTGCCGGACTAATTACCTCATCTTGCCTTGACTGGACTTATAATTACAGTTTTTGTTGACCACGTTTTGGACTTGATTCCCTGCAGCCAAAGGCTGTTCCTGGGAGAGTTTTTCTCCAGAAGGTAACCTGGACATCGGGGGGCAGAGTTGGAGCTATGAAAGGGACTCTTATTGATTATCTGACTGCGTTGCCTTTGTGCCATGCCTCTTTAGGTCATTCAACCTATTTGAAGCTGGTGGAGATGATCAGCACTGTTCTCCAATACCTCCCAGAGATGCTGAACAGAGCAAAGTTAATTGTACCTTGAAAAATTGCCAAGAGCAATGAGGTAAATCCATGAATTTTAGCATGTGGGAAGTTTGACAGGTGGCTTGTGCACAAATGATATGATTCACAGAACAGAAAAAGGACCAGAGGATGATCAAGTCCAATCCATTGCCACATGCAGGAAAACCAATTAAACCACCCATGAAGGGTTCATCTCCAATGTTTTCTTCCCCCAAAAAAAACAAAAAACAAAAACACAAACAAAAAAAGAACCCCTTCAGAGATGGAGAAACCCAGAATCTTTTGGGTCGATTGTTCTACTGTTGCACAGAGTTTCCTGAGAGAATTAGAGGAAATATTTGTTTTCCTTATGTGGCATTTTAAAAAAGGCAGCTGCACTTTATATCCATTACAGGTTGTCTTTGACTTACAACCACAAAGGAGCCCCAAATTTCTGTTGCTAAGCAAGACAGTTGTTAAGTGAGTTTTGCCCCATTTGATGACCTTTCTTGCCACCGTTTTTAAGTGAACTCCTGCAATTGTTAAATTAGTAAAGGTAAAGTTGACTCAGCCTTCCATCCTTCTGAGGTGGGTAAAATGAGGACCCAAATTGTTGGTGGCAAGAGGCTGACTCTGTAAATCGCTTAGACAGGGCTAGAAAGCACTGGAAAGCAGTATATAAGGGCTGTTGCTATTGCCCTTCCTCCTTCCTTCCTTCCTTCCTTCCTTCCTTCCTTCCTTCCATCCATCCATCCATCCATCCATCCATCCATCCATCATGCACAGTGGTTAGAATGCAGTATTGCAGGCTAACTCTGCTGACTGTCAGCAGTTTGTTTCTCACTGGCTCAAGACTGACTCAGCCTTCCATCCTTCCGAGGTGGGTAAAATGAGGACCCAGATTGTTGGGGACAATAGGCTGACTCTATAAACTACTTAGAGTGAGCCATAAAAGCACTGTGAAGTGGTATATAAGTCTAAGGGCTATTGCTATTGCTCTTCCTTTTCTCCTTCCTTCCTTCCTTCCTTCCTTCCTTCCTTCCTTCCTTCCTTCCAAACTTCAGTAAATTCTCTTAACAATGATGGCCAAAATATTATAAAATCGGGACAGGATTCACTGAAAAACTGTCCCACTTAGCAAAAGAAATCTTGGGCTTAATTTTGGTTGAAAATCAAGGACTATTTCTCCAGAATGTTTCTATCTCATCCTTCTGCCTGATAACAGGCTTCCAAAGCAGCCTGGGGAAAAAAAAAAAAACCAGGCTTGACCTACTACAAAATGTTCTGCATTTTTTCTAATAATGCTGTTCAGCTTGGCTGACGTGCGAGTCCCTCTAAGCAAGGCACCTTGTTCATTTTTCTTCCTTCCCTCTCACTCCAGTTCCCCATCTCTCTTTTCCACCTGTCTTTCTCCATTAGAGCTGCCTACCTGATCCCTCACGGCTGTAAGTTGCTTCTCAAGGACTTTGGTTTGACTCTAGAAACCTCCCAAAAGTTGACTCCAAGTGTTAACTCGCTAGTCACACGGACTCCTTCACAGCTCACTGCCTCGTGGCGGTGAACGAGCTTGCGCAAACTCAGGGAAGCTACGAGCTGAGCCGTGCAGGGCCACCCCAAACAGACAGGTTCACAGGTAGTCCTCAACTTATGACCACAACTGAGGCCCCAAAATGTCTGTGGCTGAGTGAGACATGTGTGAAGTGAGCTTTGCTTCCTTTTGACGATTTGTCTTGCCACCATTGTTAAGTGCATTGTTGAATTTAGTGACACGGTTGCTAAGCGAATTTGGCTTCGCCATGGACTTTGCTTGTCTGAAGGTCGCAAAAAAGAGGATCACACACAACGCCAGGACACCGCAACAGTCATAAATATGAGTCAGTTGCCAAGCATACATGAATTTTGATCACATGGCCATGGAGATGCTGTAACGGCTGTAAAAGTGTCCCAAGTCACTTTTTCAGTGATGTTGGAACTTTGAACCAACTGTTGTAAGATGAGGACTACCTGTATGATGGAGATGTCTATGGAAGTTCTCAATCATCTAAGCCTTGTCCCCAAAGAGGCTTTTTCAAAAGGCAACTGGATTTTCTTGTGTTTTTTTCCTTGAAAACGAGAACTAATGACCAACCTTCAGAGTGCTAATAACCTGGTGACTGCGAAGAAAATAAATCCTTCCGTTCCCCACCATTCAATCAGAACTGAAGAAGGTTCTTGGATGAGAAGCAAAACGTTTTCAAGGGGGAAAAAAAAATCAACCAAGTCCAGTGGCCTTCTGAAATACACCTTTGTGGAGAGTTCTGACAAAACATGATCTGCTGGAGAAAGAAGTGGCAACCCACTCCAACATCCTTGCCAAGAAAACCTCCCATGGACTGTACCAAAAGGCTGGCAGAAGGAGAAGGGGACAGCAGAAGAGGAGATGGTTAGACCATGTAATTGATGCAATGAACATGAACTTGAGCAAACTCTGGGAGACAGTGGAGGACGGGGTGTGTGTGTGGCCCATGGGATCACAAAGAGGAACCCACCACTTAGCGACTGATCAACGGGTAGACTATGCAAGAACTTAATCCTGGCTGGATGCCTTTGGAGCAGAATGGAAAGGAGAGGGGACTTCTATGTCGTCTGTGGTCTCAAGTTCTGTCCACATGTGAAGGCTTCCATTAGCTGTTTTATTGCTCAAGTCTATTCTCAGGCTGACAGTTTGCACCTGAAGAAAACTAAATAAGAATCAACGGCCTTCTTCTGCCCATGTAGGGATCCCAGGCTAGTTCCTTGTTTGACTCCTTCTCTTGGCTCAGCCAGTTTTTGTCCGATAAGCACCGAGGCTGTTGAAGGAGATCCTGAATCCTTTGCCAGCAATTCATTAGCGGCTATTTAGGTCCAAGCAAAGTAGGATTGCAACCCCTCCCTTTAAATTTACTCATGGCTCCTCTGGGGTTGTAATTCCTATATGTAAGATCTCCTAGACTACACCTTTAACACCTAGAGTCTGGAACTCTAGAACGATGCCACAGGCTTCCTTTAGAGGACGAGTATTTATCTCCTTGATTTCCTTCGTGATTTACTCAGCCTCATTAATCTCCCCATGTTGTTGATTAATTCGTCCCGAGTTTGTATTTAACCACTTTCTGCAAGCTCTTTAATGTAAAATATAATTAATTTACATTTCATAAGACGTGGATGCTGGGGATTTTTGCTGAGGTACAACGAGCTGGATTGGGCTACGGTTTCTGAGGAATATTACTGTTCCTCTGAACAGCAGGGTGTGTATGGCACTGGGTTGTGGGTGTTTGTCTGTGACAAGATCTCGTTCAGCATATGGGTAGCTGAACAGTACATTTGGTTCAATGACTGCGTTCAGAGACAAAGTCCAGATGATTGTTTCTGTTCTACGCCAAGGTGCCCAACATCTGTTGATCGAAGCAACTTGTTTATGTACAGCTTAGGAACAGACTATCAGCCTAAGAATGAGACCAATCAATATATCAATATAATTCCACCTAGGCAAAGCTTAATTCCACATTATTGTTTTTTTTTTTTAAGGAATTGCCTTAACATAATTTATGTGTTGTTGTGTAGGTGGCTGTATTGATTTGGGAGTTATTTCTTTCTCCTGTTTTTTTTTTTTTATTATTCTACCTTCTGTGACTTCCGTAGTTTTGTTTTTATTTTTTGCTGGGAACTCGTCTTGCGTGCCAAAGCAACCTGCGTAGATGTTTTTATGAAGTCTCCAGAAGTCAAACTTTTGGCTAGGAGCAACGTAAACTGTTTTATTCATTTACATTTTTTTTTGTATGCATCATAAAAGAGCCATGTTTATTATTAAAACATGTTATTAAAAGCTTGTTATTCTTCCAGAGACCTGATGCCAGACAGATTTGCTGCCTATTGTCTTCCAGATCTGGGCATCGTGTTAGGGGAACAGAGGGGAAGCAGTATAAAAAATCCTCGGGGGTGGGGTGAGGAGAAATGTGCCCCATGGATATTCTCCTAATAGAGGTAGTCCTCAACTTAAAACCATCCATTTAACTACCATTTGAAATTACAACGGCACTGAAAAAGGCATTTGCAATTATAACTGTCGCAGAATTCCCATGGTTATGTGATTCACAAACTGGTTAGTTATGGATTAACATGTCAGATTAATGACTTCACCCGTAATCCAGGATCAGCCCAGCCCATTGGAGTTGAATCAACTCATTGCAGCTTAGCAAGCTTGTAAGAATTCAGCCAAATCTGCCTTTTGGAGAACGGGGGAGTAAAAAGGTTGTTTAGGCAACACGTATGTGGACAACATGTGTAGACAGAAAAAAAAAATTAAAAGCTGATGCAAAACATGCATTGATTCTTCAGTGCTCCTTCCACTGGAATTCAGAAGGATTCGGAGTGGGTTGCAGAGAGTTAAGAAGAGAAATGGGAAAAAAAATGCTACACAGGTCGTCTTTGATTATATATAACTGCAAATGGGACCAGGATTTTCATTGCTAAGGAAGGTAGTTGATATGTGAGTTGTGTCTTGTGCCTGATTTTATGGCCTTTTTTCCCCCAGTGGTGAGATTTGGACGGTTTGCACCGGTTCCAATGAACCGGTTGTTAAATTATTTGTTAAACTGTCAAAGCGGATCCTGGGTGCTGCACTATAATGAAGAAATGGGCAACGGAGCAGCTGGTGCTCGGGAAGGAGGAGGCCGCTTTCCCTCTTTCTTCTCCCTGCTCCTCCTCCTCCTTCCCTCGTGCCGGCCGCTCTGTTGCCCGTTTCTCCATTGCAGACACAGCGCCCAGGATCCACTTTGATAGCAGAGCTGGGTAATTTAACAACCGGTTCGCCAGATTGTTAGTCTGGCTGTCACAGGAGGCATGTGCAATGTACATATAATGGCAGTGGAGGACAACCCCAAACCTTGTAAATAGACACCCATCTCATGGGCCCCGGTATGCGTTGGCCACACAAATTCCTAAAAATATAAATGAGCAGAACTGAATTGGCGCCAGGTTGAAAAGATCAGATGGTAGAGGTAAGACTCGTAGCTATTCAGAACAGTGTAACTAAATTCTTAAAGCCAAGTTAAACTCTACCCCCCAATGATGAATGTCCTCTTTCAGGCGTCTAGGCTTTTAATCTGTCCACTCCAGATTTACAACCTGAATTCGATTTTAGCGGGTACAAAATAAATGGCAAGGGCTGGCTGCCTAAGACGAGGAGTGTATGAATGCACAGTTTAGTAACTGTTACACAATTACACATTGTAGTAATTGTGAAATATGAATGCAGTATTTGCCCCCCCCTCCTGCATTTGTCTTTCTATGATGCTTCGGTACCTCTTAAACCTCTTAATCCATGTTTGCTTGTTTATAATAGGATTTGCTCTGAAATGCATCATGCTGCTAGTTCCATTATTATAGAAGAATACCAGGAAGGGAGTGGAATATATTTAATATTTATGAAATTGCTACACTGTTGATGGTGAGGATGATGCAAAATATAACAACTGCAAATCAGGGATGGGTTGCCAAATGCTATTAATAACCACAGATTCCCATAATATTGATTTGAATGTATCACCAAGTATGTTACTACAACTTTTTTTTTTAATAGTAAAGGCTCCCTTTGGTATAAATGGGTGTTACCTTAATCTTCTTTTCTAATACCTATACGAAAGTAATATTCATAAAAATATTGAAATGGCTGTCACAACAGGTATTGTGGATGGAAGTGAAAATGTTTCAAATTTGAAAGGGATGGAATTCAAATGTGTTGATTCAGATTCACCATCACTGTTTTACATTTGAAATTTCTGATCCATTTGGAAGTGTTTTAAGGCTGTCAGCCTTCAAGATCCTCTACTTCTGCTTTGCATCTTTAGGCTGCCTTAAGTAACGGGGGGAGGAGGGGGGACATATGGGAAGCGAGCTGGAGGTGGTAAAACTTAGCATTGTATAAACTGAGGAGTGGGGGGAAGGTGCATTCTTGCTTAGCTTTCTCTTCTCTGCACAGCTGCAAACCTTTATCAAAGTATGCCAAGGTCAACGGACAGAAACTTCATCACCACCTGAAGATGTCCACATGATGATCTTCACAACTTTTAATTGGAAGAATCATTTGAACTATTGGGGGTGGGAACAATTCCATCACTTTGCGTATGTGATTTACGCGCCTAATTCCTCAGATTCAGAATTCTACGGTTGCTACCACTTCATTGCCAGTAAAAGATACCTTTTCTCTAATTATAAAAGAGTCTAAGTATTTCTTTCTTGGATTTTGAATGGAACACTGCCTGACAAAGGCATTTGGAAGATCCTACTGGGCTGAAAGGCAACACGGAGCAATCAAAAATCCATAAGCCGGTATTTCCCCACCTTAGCAACTTTCAGTTTTGTGGACTTCAACTCCCAGAATTCCCTCACCCAGCATGGCTATCTGGGCCTGGGGGACTTCTGGGATTTGAAAGCCACACATCTGGGAGCTGAAGTTCACTGCCTTAAAACTAATCTTGGATCATGGTGGAAAGTAGATGCAATCCTTACTGGATTTGCATGCCTTATGAATACCCAGATTTTCACACGGTGCAGTAGTGTCTACCTTAGAAGCAGAACACCTGTCACCTTCCAAAACTTGCTGAACTACATTTCCCAGCATGCCTCATCATTGGCCATGCTGGCTGAGATGGTTGGGAGAGAGAGTACCATCATCACTGATTTTTTTTGTTGACTTAAAAAAGGCATTTCAATATTTCAGGAATTTCTCCCTACCTCCCATGTCCATTTAGGAGGTTGGGTTTAGGATCATCTTAGCCCAGAAAGAAGAAAATAGAGAGTGATCCTATTTTGCATTGGGCAGATTTGGAAAGACGGTTTTAAAGGATGGAAAAAAATGGTTCCTTTGTGGGAAAAATAAAGCAGAGAAGGGAAGATGGAACTAAAATACTCAGATCAGCTTTAGAATAGATGGATTTTCTAAGACCTTTGTTAAAGTTGAGATCCAATTTAGCTGAGCCAAGATCTTTGATTGAGCTCCTCAAGGGAACTTCAAAGAAGCAATATTTTCTTATTGCTCCAAGGAAATTAAAATGAGAGCCAAAGAAAACTACAGATTTTTTAAAAAAGATCTTCTTGGAGCATTTGTCAGGATCTTTGGCATTGTGGCTTAGCATGTGGAATATAGGAATATTCTTTCTTGGCCAAGTGCGATGCAAGGAAATTGTCTCCGGTGCATAAGTTCTCAGGGAACATACAAACAACCAAGGGGTTATTCATAGATCATAAATTATAAGATCCAAAAAACATGATAAGTCATAAGATACCAACAGGAGAAGATAGTAAGAAAGATGAGAAAATGAAAAGGATAACAGCAATACAGTGGTATAAACAGACAGATAAACAGATAATCAGAGTTGGAAGGGACCTTGTAGGTCATCTAGTCCAACCTCCCGCCCAAGTGGGAGACCCTACACAATTTTTGACAAATGACAGTCCAATCTTTTCTTGAAAGCCTCCAGTGATGGCGCTCCCACAACTTCCAAAGGCAACTTCTGTTCCTTTGGTTGATTGTTCTTACTGTCAGAAAGTTTCTCCTTATTTCCAGGTTGAATCTCTCCTTGTTCAGTTTCCATCCATTATTCCTTGTTTGGCCTACAGGTGCTTTAGAAAATAGCTTGACTCCTTGCTCTCTGTGGCAGCCCCTCAAGTATTGGAAGACTGTTACTCTGTCTCCCCTGGTCCTTCTCTTCCCTAGACTAGCCAGGAACAGTTCCTGCAACTGTCCATCATATGTTTTAGCCTCCAGTCCCCTCATCATCCTGGTTGCTCTTCTCTGCACTCTTTCTAGAATCTCAACATCTTTTTTTATAGTGTGGTGACCAAAACTGGATGCAGTACTCTAGGTGTGGCCTTACTAAGGCTTTATAGAGTGGTATTGGTACCTCACTTGATCTTGATTGTATCCCTCTGTTAATGCAACTTAGGATTGCATTAGCTTTTTGGGCTGCTGCTGCACACGGCTGGCTCATAATTAGCTGGTTGTCCACTAAGACTCCAAGATCCCTCTCACAGTTACTGCTATATAATAGAAGGCAGACTGGTTGCAATTGTTTTTTCTGCAGTCCTAACTATCTGTTGAAGTCTGTGTCTGTCCTGTTTGATTGTTGTGCCAAACCAGACAGTTATAGAGGTGCAGATGACAGACTCAATAATTTCTCTGCAGAAAAATCAGCAGCTTCTTGGGTTTAGTATATGCTTAGGTTATACGAAGCTTCCCTGGCCAGGTGCAAAGAATATCCCCTCTTTTGCATATACCGGTTTCTTTTAGTGAAGGTTCTCTATTTAGATTTTGTCTGATGCAATATATCCCCACACGCGACATGATTTATTTCCTGTCTCATCTCATGACCCAAAAGCATTGTCTTACTCGTACTCGCTGTTTTGCCTGGTCTCACCTGCCCAGTCTCATTTTTAGAACTAGCACAGCTATGACTTTATTTTATTTTATTTTTGTTTCCTTCTTGGAATGACAAACTGCTGGAGAAATAATCAGAAAGAGCTTTTCTACAAAAAGAATTACATGTACCAAGGGCAAAATGTCAGCAAGACATGTGCTGGAGTTGAATTCATGGCATCTCGGTATAAAGGAATTATTATTATTTTTTTAACCTCCCCGAATATCGAAAAAATGGATATACAAGGAATTGGTGAGGGTGACCAGAGAAGCCATAATGTGCTTTTCAGCACTTTGTGGTTTGGAATATTGTGTAAACCCAAGCATTTTTAAATTATAATGTGCTTGGGAAAATTAGTCCTTTCATAGGGGATGAATTTTGTTCAATTTTTCCATCCTGCTAAGATTTTCTTTCTCCTGCGTCTGCCTTTTTCTATACTTCCTGCTTCTGGATTCATCTCAGTTTTGAAGGTTGACATTTGACAAATTTGCCAACAATTTGTTGTCTTAGTTTTAAGGCAGTGGATTTCCACTTCCAGCGAACTTCAGCTCTCAAGGATTAAGATGATTAAGACTTTCAAAGTCCTCCAGAAAGCGCGCTGGCTGGGGAATTCTGGGAGTTAAAATCCACACAACTAAAAGTTGCTAAGGTTGGGAAACAGTGGCTTATGGGATTTTAATTGCTCCATGGTGTCCTTCGGCCTTCACTCCAGTGCCCGGTAGAAGGATCTTTCAAAAACCTTTAAAACACTTCCAAACTGATCAAAACTCTTACACAACTTTTCTTGGTGATCCTTCCTCCTCCTTCCTTTATCCTTTTGTCTGACCTGGTTTCTTGCCCTCAACTGCCTGCCTGATGAACTGTTATTCCACTGGTAATTTTCTACATTCTGTTAAGCTTGCTGTTTTTTGTTTTTTTAAATCTCTCACTGAAGAAATTCTCCTTGGATCCTTCTTGGTGCTCAAGTTACCAATCTCTGTCTCCGCTTCTTTTGTTATTTAACTTTCGGACAGAGTTGCCAACTCATCTGAGTCTTCATTTGTCCTCTAATCTTGACTGATATCAATGGGGATCTCAAGCAGGCCACTCAGCTAAAATATATCACTCCTCAAATTCTGAATGACAATCTTATAGCTGAGTCCACACACCTTACTTCAGTGTTAGACCCGAGAGAAGTGTTTCGTTATTAGGTATTGTCTAGGTTGCAATTTTTGAGCATCAATAATTGGTTTGATTATTTATTTGTTTGTTTTTGCTGCCTATTCACACATGGCGACTCAAGGTGGTTTACAGAATATAACACCTCATATATAAACAACTATCTCGATACCCTTTCGCTTTGCTGTTCTGGCACTGAGCAGAAATGGTCTGAAATGCATTTAGAAAAAGACAAGTTTTGGGGGCTTCTTTATTATTTACTAGCTCGATATTCATGCTTCGCTACAAAAGTATGTGGCGGGGCTTAGTTTTGGGGGAGGAAAATAAGGGAGGGAAATTCTGCCTCTGCCTACCAGCATCCATCGGTATTCCTCTGGCTAGGGTCCTGTCAGTGTGTGAGAGAGTTGAGGGCTGTTCAGAAACTGAAGCAGTATTTGCTGTGTGAGCAAGAAGGAGACAGCAAGGAGCCTGGGCGGGGCTTAGCTCAACTGTTCTGGACTAAAGTTGCTTGGTGCTGTGAAACTGAAACTCCTCTCCTCTGCTTGCGTTTTGCATTTGGAAGGGATTTCTTTTCAGGTGGGGAGGGGGAGTAGAACTCCTTAGCATCAGAGCGTGTTAATAATAATCATATAGGAAATACTAATGCTCTGTTGGTCATTTTGAAAAATCCTTTCTTCGTGAGCATCTAGAAGTGAAGAGGAATGTAAAGTGTCAAATTTCAAATTTGTAGGCTTTACAGTTCTGGAGATTTTGTGATGATGCATGAATGGTATTTCACTTTTCTATATATATAAATAAAACTAGTAAAAGAGTCATATCATAACGTAATATAATAAAATCACTCCTTATCCCTCGCCCTGGCGACAGCACCTCAGACAAGCTATTGAATGGGCTCCGTCCCGCTCTGGGTCCCCCAGGCCCATTGGGAGAAACAGGTCTTCAGCGCCTTACGGAAGAGTGTTAGAGAGGGGGCCGTTCTAATCTCTTGGGGAGATGATGTCCCAGAGAGAGAAAGCCACCAAGGAGAAGGCCCTTCTTCTGGGATCCACTAGGTGTATCTCCCTTGGGGATGGGACCCACAGCATTCCCTGCCTCCAGAAATCATTTTTTTGTTGATTTCTGCATTTTTGTTTGTTTGTTTATACAGTTTGGGTACAATGGACCTGAGCTAATGTTATTGGATTGATTGGCATTGTGGTTAGGTGGTACGTTTAATGCTACATGAACCCAGCCATTGAATCAGTGGTGGGATTCAAATTTTTTTTTTACTACCTGTGAGCGTGGCTTGGTGGGCGTGGTGTGGCAGACATGGCTTGGTGACTGTGGCAGGGGAAGGATACTGCAAAATCTCCATTCCCACCCCACCTCAGGGGAAGGTTCCTGAAAAATCCCCTCCCCACCCCACTAACCTGCTTTCCAGTTCCATTCTCCTGTGCAGAGCAATCAAAGGAGACCCAGCTGATCAGCTTGGACTCAGGAGGCAGAGAAGAGATGGAGTTGGCAGGGCCAGTCAGAGGTGGGATTTGCCGGTTCTCCGAACTACTCAAAATTTCCACTACCGGTTCTCCAGAACTGGTCAAAACCTGCTGAATACCCACCTCTGCTTTGAATCCGAAGACAGTTGTGTGTGTGTGTGTGTGTGTTCTTCCAAACTAACTTTCCCCCAGAGCAATCTGAAATATTTTAGAAATCAGAGGGCTATTTAGAGAGGATCATTACTTCACAGTGGAAAGGAGGCTGGATACGGAGAGCAACGAAATTGTGCATTTACGCCCTTTAAAATACAGCGAGTATTTGTTGTTGCTCTTCTCCTTTCTTTTCTTTTTATTTTTATAAAGATTCACCATCTGTTCAAATGGTATTCCTGAGGACAGGGACATCATCTGACATGGCGTTGTTCCCAGAAATATTTGGAAAAGAAAGAAAACAGCATGGCTAATAATGCTATATCATACATAGTATTATTACGGTTGCTGTTGTTACTGTCTCCTCTTTATGTGAGCCCCATTAGGTAGACGGTTCATGAAATCAACTCTGCGGGAAGGCTAAAACTGCTTTTACTGAAATGGGCTATAATAACAGAACTTTGCAAGTCTGATCATGCCGCGTCTCCGCTTCCTTCTTATCCCCCAGTGAACGAAGGAGGTGTCTGTCTGAAACTCTTCCAAATGTTATCTGGACAGTCTGGACTTTAAAACTTGCTTCAGCGTCTTTCACTTCAGCAAGAGCTGCTGCAATCAACAATCCCTCAAATCAAGAAACGCTCAACTCGGACCAACGATCAAATGGGAAACAACTGTCAAGCACAAAAGACTAGATCCAGATGTGAAGGTTCCATTAAACTCGTTTATTTCTAAACGCCTATGCACAGGAATCTTCTCAATTAATGGTTGGTACCTGCTTAGATCTAAATATGAGTCAGTGAAATCCAAGGAGGATTGGAATTAGTTCTCTTGTGGCTATGTAGAGATTCCAAGCTGATCCCTCTTTTAACTCCACCCTCAGCTTCTTGCCATCCCTTCTCCTGTACAAGGGGACGGCAACCTTAAACACTCAAAGAGTCACAAATGTCTTCACCAGGAGCCCCCTGTTCAATTCTGAGCCAGTCCAGTTCTCCCACCATAGAGTCTCCTCTTGCACAGTGTCCTTTTTCCTCTGCTGACCAGAAGGTTGGTTCTCTATGGTTCCCCCACCATAGAGTCCTAGCATGGCATCCTTTTTTCCTTTCACCGACTGGTGAACAGGGAGCCGCAGCAGAGGGATGAAAGAGCCACATGCGGCTCCAGAGCTGCAAGGTTACCGACCTCTATCCTATACCAACAACCTAATCAAGGAACTGCCAAGAAGAAAATCACACCCCCACCAACATTGATAAGGCAAGCAACTAGTGTATAAATGAAACAAACCCCATTGCTTTCTATCACTGAAGATGTTACCTAGATAGTTTTACCTACCTTACCTATCAGCTATGGGCTGGTTTTGCCAAAGATTGGAAGTAAATGTTAATTTTTAGCAAAACCCTCATAAAACATGGTCGCATGACCACAGAATGCTGCAAACAGCCATAAGTGCAGGCCAGTTGCCGAGCACCTGATATATGGTCATCTGACAATGGAGGAGCAGCTATCCGAACTTTGGAACTGGGTCATAAGAACCCCCAGGAAGACCCATTGGAAATTTAAACAGTCACTTCGTGACTTGATATAAGTCGAGGACCATCTGTCCTCTTCCCGTGGTTGCTTATAGAATGGTGGAGAGAGGCGTCATGGAAAATAAAAACATCCCAATCATATTTTTCACCACCTTTCCAACAATAAAAGCAAACTCTAAAGTAGCCCTAAATGGAAAGAGAAAGCAGGCATTCTCAAAAGGAAAGATTGCTCCATCACTGGAGGTTTTTCAAGAAGAGATTGGACAACCATTTATCTGAAATGCTAACCTTCTGCTTGGGTAGAAGGTTGGACTAGAAGACCTCCAAAGTCCCTTCTAACTCTGTACTTCTGTTAACTTTTTTTTCCCACAGAGATTCAAAGTTTGGATAGTACACATCAGGTGATTGTTGAATTTTTCCTTGTAGCTGATGGAAGTGGTGAGAAAGAAACCACGATTGTTTTCACTGGGTCCCCAGTTTGCTTCCTCTCTCCCCTCGTGGGGTTGTCCCAGAGTATTATGGGGAAAAAATGGCAGCTGCCACCAAATCAATATATATAAAAGTGAAATAACACTCACGCATCACCCCAAAATCTCCAAAACTGTAGAGCCTACAAACTTGAAATTTGGCACGTATGCTCCTCTTGGCTTCCATGTACTCACTAAGAAAGGATTTTTCAAAATGACCATCAGAGCATTAGTATTTTGTATATTATTATTATTAACACACTCTGATGCTAAGGAGTTCCACTCCCACTCCCCACCTGAAAAGAAATCTCTTCCAAATGCAAAACACAAGCAGAGGAGAGGAGTTTCAGTTTCACAGCAGCACCAAGCAGCTTTACTCCAGAACAGTTGAGCTAAGCCACACCCAGGCTCCTTGCTGTCTCCTTCTTGCTCACACAGCAAATACTGCTTCAGTTTCCGAACAGCCCTCAACTCTCTCACACACTGGCAGGACACTAGCCAGATGAATACCGATGGATGCTGGTAGGCAGAGGCAGAATTTCCCTCTCTTATTTTCCTCCCTCAAAACTAAGCCCCGCCACATACTTTTGTAGCGAAGCACGAATATCGAGCTAGTAAATAATAAAGAAGCCCCCAAAACTTGTCTTTTTCTAAACGCATTTCAGACCATTTCTGCTCAATGCCGTAACAGCAAAACGAAAGGATATAGCTGGAGAAGACTTTACTTATTTCTGTCCCAGGCTGAGTGCCAACTCACAACTTTGTGCTTTATGACTCCTACTAGCTGTTCCAGTTAATTTGCCAGATGAATTTCCAAACCAAGAGATGATTGTGTTAGAATTGACCCAATTTGAAACGATGAGCCTGAGCTGCCGTGGAAATTGAGACAAATCAGACTGTATTTAGTGAACTAAGGGATGCTACTGAGAATGCCTACAAAACAAAACAAAAAAAAACAACCCCAAAAATGATCGTTTACCACAACTCCTTCAACTTAACTCCGGTAGCAATCAGCATTTGTTTTAAATAAGGATGCTGTTAGTATTCGGCATTGATTCCTGGGGCAGGAAAAAATTAAATGTTCCTACCGTTCTTTTCAAAGCTGAGCTGAAATTTCTGAGAATGCATCTTCCTAGCTTATCTCAAAGAAAGTGCCTGGGATTTTTCTATTTGCTAGCCTCACCGAAAGAATTTTAAACGAGAGAAAATTCTGTATTGTGTTGTTTGGACAACTCCTATTTTCTTTCTATAATGCCTTAGTAGGGAATTTGATTGGGGGCTCAGGTAGAAAAGAAAATGGAAAATTTGACTACTGGTGTGTTGGCTATGAGCTCCTTGCTGTTACCTATAGCCTATAAGGTGTTTCTTACCCTTACCTTACCTGGGTTCCTTTACTCTCCTTTACCTGGGAGAAGGACAGGCAGAGGCTGGTGATGGAGTCAAGAGAGGAATTACCCTAGAGTCATTACGTCTCCACAAATGGTTCACGACCAAACCCTCTTAAATTCCCTTAACTCTTATCTAATGACAATTTAGTGCTAACCCTTAGTTGACTAGATCCGTATGTAGAGCCATGAGCAATAAATCAGCTTGACTGGATCTTAATGGGAGGGTCTGATTCTTTGCACCTGACAGCATCCTTGTTCCCTTAGCGGGATGGGGTTTTTTTGGGGGGGGGAGGGGGCAGTTCAGCCCACCCCCAAACCCCACTGCATCGCTTGCAAAATTAAACATGCGCCCACCATTTCAGCAATATTCTCTCCTGCTGTCTTAATCAAAACCAACTATTTCATTGGTGTCAGTGGTTCTTAAAACAGTTTGACCCAATTATCTCTTTCCCGGTCTTGAATAAAATCATTTATCTCAACCAAAAGAAAAACTCCCGACTTGAAGTTTCTTAGCAACGGAAATCCCAAACTGGATCCTCGACTCACAAACAAGCTTTTTCAAATTGCTCCCTTAGCCCCACGACATGTCCAAAGCATCCTCTTGGGGGTAATTACCCTCGGTTTAAGAACCACTGCCTAATGTGCATTTCCTGGCTAGTCTGTCACAACCAATGGGAACATCAGCACTGTCAGCTAAGGAAATCTATGTCATGTACCTCGCCACTATTTTCATTGCAAAGCTAATCTTCCCGAGTCTCATTGTGCTTCCCTGCCCTCTTTCTTTGAGGGAAGTAGGGAGGGGCTTGTCAAGACATTTACTCAGGTTATCTTCCTGCCCTAGAACCCGATCCTCTTTTATCTGGCCTGTGGTGGAATGTAGTCTTGATTCCCAGGATGGAGGGTGCGAATTCCGGAGGAACTTTCAGGTCAGATAGTTTGCGTGAGAAAAAGAGGGTGAAGACAACTACTCCCTAATACAGGCAGTCCCGTGTAAAAATCTTTTTAGGGGCATTAAAAGAAGCTGCCTCCTCCCCGCTAACCCCCTGGAATGGATTTACGTGGGGGGAAAAAGAAAAACGAAACAGCGAGTTGGGACTACGTAATGGTTTTGCATGAGGCTCATTAAATATTTATGCATGCGGAATAAGCATCGGAGCTAATTAAATTCCCATTGTATTTATGCAAGGGAGGTTTGGTTGTGTTGTCTTAGGAAACTTGCTAAGTGGGGAACAATGGAGAATCCTTTTTGTCTTCATTTTGCCCAAAGAGAAAAAAGGAAGACCTCTCGTGTTTCATAAGAGGCTCGTGCCAAAAATAAATATTCAATATTGCTCCTGCAGGACTCGTTTCTATTCAGATAGAGGGTTGATGAATATTTCTGCTGTCCAGTATCCCCCGCGCTAAAAAAAACCTGGGTGTGCAATAGGTGCGTGTAAAGCCCCCTTTCCCCCATTGCAATGCCACAGCAATTGCCAACTTAGCAGAATATCAAAATAACCCAATAACAGAGTGGGAAGGGACCTTGGAGGTCTTCTAGTCCAACCCCCTTTGGCAGGAAACCCTATACCATTTCAGACAAATGATAGCAGCGATGAGCAGGAAAGACCAAACCAGTTCTCTCCACCGCTCTGCTGTTGGGCCCACCTGCCTGCCCGTGCTCTCATACTCACTTTTATCCAGGGGTGGGATTCAAATTTTTAACAACCGGTCCTGTGGGCGTGGCTTAGGTGGTGGGCGTGGCTTGGTGGTCATGTGACTGGGTGGACATGGCTTGGTTGTCAAGTTATTGGCTGGGTGTGGCCAACTCAACATCACTCACATCGAGGCACGCATCTCCTCGCCTGGCTGTGGGTCAAAACTCACTTAACAATGGTCTTGCTTAGCGACAGGCCTTTTGGGCACAATTATGGTCATCAATTCAGGATTAGCTGTATTGTGATAAAACTGCACTGTACTGCTGATAAGTTATGCATGTTGCTTGTAAAAAGCGTTTATTACCGGAGCAATTTAAGTCTAATCAATCAGGCAAAAGAGGAGGCTAAACCAGGTAGCTTTAATATTCAGCTATTAATGAGCAAAGGCGAAACAGACTTTAATTATGAAAGTAAGTTCTGGAAGGTTCATCCATTCGTTACTGAAATTCCGCGGCCGCCTGGTCATTCTTCATTCTGAGGTTGTCCTGACAATTACAGATGGAGCTTTTGTTTCAAAATGGCAGCCAGCATTGTTGTTGAATTATCAGGATGAAAAGAGACAACGTGGAAGCAAATGAGATAGGACGAGCGTCAGGTAGAAAGATACCCAAAGGCTCACGCTTGGAGAGGTTGCATTATCTGTCATCATTTGTAACTTGTCTCTTTGGGAACTGAGATGGTTTTAAAGAGAACAAGATTGGGCAGCTGCTCATAATCTTTCAAAGAGCATCCCCTCTGCTGTCACCGGGTAGCAGCCGTTACACCGGGTGACAAGAGAGAATGTTAGCTTGGGGCAATGGCTTTTTTTCTGGTATTCTTGTTGAGAGGCCAACCTTATCAGTTGCTTTCCCCAACTCTTTTCTGTTGGCCGTCATAAATGAAAATTCTGCTAAAGGATAAAACTAATTTTTCGTCCGTATCTTGTTGTGTTCGATGGCAGGAGGTACCAGGTAACTTTGAGGGAGCTATAAACTGCAGAACAATGAAGTAAAGTAGGTAGAATTGGGCTACATCTATGGGCAAGACCGGGGCTCCATACAATTGTCCTTCCTTCCTTCCCTCCCTCCTCTTTCTCCTCCTCCTCCCTCCTTCCCTCCTCCTCCTCCTCCTCCTCCTCCTCCTCCTCCTCCTCCTCCTCCTCCTCCTTCTTCTTCTTCTTCTCCTCCTCCTCCTTCTCCTTCTCCTTCTCCTCCTTCCCCTTCCCCTTCCCCTTCTCCTTCTCCTTCTCCTTCCTTCTCCTCCTTCCTCCTTCTTCCTTCCTCCTCCTATCTCCCCCCCTTCCAGTATTTTGCTACTCTCTTGAATTATTACCAATCTCTACCCAGGCAAGAGTCTTATTTCCCTTGCAGTTTGGACCGAGATTATAATTAGCACCTTTTGAGATCTTATTGTGATCATTAATTGTGGGGCATAGCAGAATAAAACTCCAGCCCTGAACAGCTCAACAAGGATAGTCTCCTAGAATTGTAGGGTAAAATGGGGTAAAATGCTCGCAAGTTTATCCAACCTGGCAGATATCTGCACTGTGATGACATTGCTGTCAAAAATATTGTTCTTTTGCTTTAATCTAAAGTTAAGCCACATTCTCTCCGCTCTTGGAAAAGAACAATAAAAAAACTTTTAGGATGTTCCAGAAGCAACAGAGAACAACACTAGAAATTTCTAAGCAAGGCAATTCTTGACAGAATCACATATACAGAGGTCATTTTTTGTACCTCTTATCCTCAGGTGATTTGAGAATTCCCTTAAAATTGCTTTGGCTGATATTGTTTTGAGTTTGGCTTTTCAAATAATGTTAGAAGATAACTTCTTCTGGTGACATTTTCTGTTGCAGAACAATTGTTTCAGTTAAGCAGTTCCTCCAAGGGAAGGTTGAGCAATGGATGGAAAGGAGAAATAAAGAAAGCTATATTTCCCTTCAGTTTCACTAGAATCAACGACATTGTGATTGAAATATTGCACTTCGTAGCACATACCTTTTGGATGCAAAAGTTATTGCAAATACACCTGTGTCACCTTCTTGATCAAAATATGGAAGTTTGTGTGACCATGGATGCTATGCTAAGAGAACAGGGGGCATTGAAAGCAAACTAAAGCAGAAGTAGAAGAGAAAATTTGTAGCTCAGGGTTGAAATGCGGGGTCTCTGAGCTTGGTGGCTTTCTTGCAGATGTTTCATGACCCAACTAAGTAACATCATCAGTGCTGGAATGGAATGATAGAGGAGGAGGAGGAGAGGAGGAGGAGGAAGAGGAGGAGGAGGAGGAGAACTATGGGGTCCTGGGCGCTCTCTGAGCTTGGTGGCTTTTTTGCAGATGTTTCATGACCCAACTAAGTAACATCATCAGTGCTGGAATGGAATGAAATGATGGAGGAGGAGGAGGAGGAGGAGGAGGTGGAGGAAGGGAACTATGGGGTCCTTGGTACTCTCTGAGCTTGGCAGTTTTCTTGCAGATGTTTCATTACCCAAGTAATGATTGCACTGCTGATGTTACCTATTTTGTAATGAAATATCTACAAGAAAATCACCAACCTCAAGAAAGGAACTCTTAGAGCAGAAGACAGATAGCGCCCTTGCCCACTTCATGACTGTACACATGTAACACCTCATGACAACCCCTCTAAATGAGGGCTGCTGCACTTTTCAATGTCGGTGAAGACCATAAGGGGCCTTCAAGAGCCATCAGGGAAGGTTCACTCTAGTCCCAGCAGGTCCAAGGGTCCTGGGTGTAAATCTTGGCCTTAGGTCTCCTCTGCAGGAAGCACCTTTCTTCCATCTCTTGGCCCACAAATAAACTGTATTTGTACTGCATGCTATTTTATCAATTTACTTAAATATTAAATTTTATCTATGTACTTAACACCATCGCTGGACGCTTTCAAATATAGACCAGACAATTTGACCAGGATGACATGAAGTCTCCTGCCTTGAGCAAAGGGGTTGAGGTAGAAAACCTTTGAGTTCTCTTCTGGCCTTGCCAGTCTATCTTCTAATTATATAACTGCCCATCATATAATAAACTCCGGGCTGCTCTTAATTGAAACATTGGACTGTGTGATAACGTAATGAAGTATTTTTGTGGGGTGTTGGAGGGCAGGAGAGTGGATTGGGCTGTGTGAACCCTGGGCTGGCTGATTAATGCACGGCTCGATGCATTTTTGCAGAGCCGGAAAAAGTGTTCATTAAATTGCAGGGTCAAGCATGATTTTGGAAGGCAGCGCATGAAGGATAAGTTTCTGCGGTGGCCCTTTATGGATGGTGCCGTTGAGTAAAATGCAGTGCCCAAACCTGTACAACTCACAACAGCAAAATGTAAGCAAAATGAGTCTGTCATCTGCACCTCTATAACTGTCTGGTTTGGTTCTGCAACCCAACAAGACAGACACAGACTCCAGAGAGTAATTAAGACTGCAGAAAAAACAATTACCACCAAGCTGCCTTCCATCGAGGATCTGTATGCTGCATGAGTCAAAAAGAGGGCTGTGAAAATATTTACAGACCCCTCATATCCCGGACATAAACTGTTTCCATTCCTTCCATCAAAACGACACTATAGAGCCCTGCACACCAGAACAACTAGACAGTTTTTTCCTAAACGACATCACACTGCTAAACAAATAATTCCCTCAACACGGTCCAACTGTTTACAAAGTCTGCACTACTATTACTATTAATCTTCTCATCATTCATTATCACCCCTCCGCTCCCACTTGGGACTGTATGACTGTAACTTTGCCGCTTGTATCCTTACGATCTATATTGACTGTTTCCTACTATGATTTGATTGCTGATTGTACCCTATGACTATTATTAAGTGTTGTATATTATGATTCTTGATTCTTAACGAACGTATCTTTTCTTTTATGTACACTGAGAGCATTTGCATCAAGACAAATTCCTTGTGTGTCCAATCACACTTGGCCAATAAAGAATTCTATTCTATTCTATTCTATTCTATTCTATTCTATTCTATTCTATTCTATTCTATTCTATTCTATCCTTGTTCTTTTCCTATTCTATATTCTATTCTATTCTATTCTGTTCTGTTCTGTTCTGTTCTGTTCTGTTCTGTTCTATTCTATTCTATTCTATTCCTTCATTCCATTATTCTATTCTGTTCTGTTCTGTTCTGCTCTGCTCTGCTCTGCTCTGCCCTGCTCTATTCTATTCTATTCTATTCTATTCTATTCTATTCTATTCTATTCTATTCTATTCTATTCTATTCTATTCTATTCTATCCTTGTTCTTTTTCTATTCTATTCTATTCTATTCTATTCTATTCTATTCTATTCTATTCTATTCTATTCTATTCTATTCTATTCTATTCTATTCTATGTAAAACTTTTCCAAGTCAGGAGATTGAAGATCAAGTGAGCGGCTTGGCTTGTTAGTATTTCACAGTCACAAATGGCTGTAGGTGTGAGAAATCGCAGCACCAGATCTCTATTTCTCCGTTGGGCTTGCGCAATAACATCGTACTCCTTCTTAAGAATGTACATTTGAAGGGAGGCAGGGGGCAACCATAAAATTATACAATCTGAGCCTGGGAAATGGATATTTGGGTAATAAAATTCTGTCTCCTGCTTGGAGTTCAGTCATCAGATGCAGAGAATGGCGAGATGGAGATAAGTGATGCAAACTGGCGTGGACTGACAAAACGCGCTACGGATTGCAAAGCTTATGCCTTTTATTAAAAGGGGCTAGTTGGAAAAAAGTCCTTCCAGGGTCCTTTTGCATATCCCCCGAGCATCCTTTGAACCTCTTGGGAGTTTGTCTCTAGCTCATCTTTGATCCCCTGATTGACTTGGCCGTTGTCTTCTTGTCTGCCACTTCTTGACTTTGGAGATCTTAGCGGAAGAGAATCAAGGAGAAAGAAAATGAAAGTCTTCTTAGAATTATTATTTATTTTTTTAAAGAAATCGGAGGGTGTGGAGGGGCCGGGTCTTTGCATGCTTTATGGGAGCTTTATATGCATATTAAGGATGTAAAAAAGAAAAATCTACTCTGGGTGGAACAATCTGTGTGTTGTGGCCCACCAGTGGCCAGCAGAACTGGCAGCAGAGTCGGACAGTGAGAAGGTTGGGAAGGAACATGGGCCGGTCCTGGAATCTGGGGGAGGCTCTGATGAGTGCTGGGGAGGCAGAGATGGGCCCAAGGCTGTCTGACAGTTGTCAGCTGCCTTTGGATTTGGACATCAGTGAGGCAGAAGAACAGCCGGAGCCTGTTCCCAGTGTGCGCATGCACAGAGCTGCCAGGAGAAGGGAACAGTTAAGGAACAAGGGTCGACTCAGGAGTAAAGGCTCAGGTGGATGGTGAAGGGCCCCTCCCAGAGGGAATAAAGAGGAGCAAAAGGGGAGTGGTGTTTGCAGGAGACAAATTAGTTCCTTTAATGAGTGTGAAGATTTGTTTATGACTCTTAGAGTCTCCTTGCCAAGTATTTTCTTGTACAGCGTGGCGCTTGGAAGCTACCGGCCTGGCAACTCTCCAAGCCTATAAGGTCTGTGGTTGTAAATCACTCTTGAAAGACTGTTTGCTGGGGCTTTGCTGGATGCGAGTTATTCCCTCCCAAAGGGGATAAAAGAGGAGCGAAAGGGGAGTGGGGGTTTTGCAGGAGGCAATTAGTTCATTAGTGTGAAGTTCCTGCGTTCTTGCCAATTACAGTGTGGCATCTGAAAGATAACGGCCTGGCAACTCTCCAAGCCTGATCAAGGTCTGTAACTGAGAAATATCTTGAAAGACTGTTGGGCAGGACTTTGCTGGAGAGGAATTACCTGTAAGATAAATAAAAGGGGTTTAAACGGGACGAGGCTTCGTGCTATTGGGGAAAACTAGGTCAGAACAATGCAGAATCAAAGGCAAAAACAATAAATGGCTTCTTAGAACTTTTTTTTAGACATGGGAAGGTATGGAGAGGCCGGGGTCTTTGCATGCCTGATAGTAGGGGTGGGCTGCTACAGGTTTGCACAGGTTCGGGCAATCCTCGAGCTAAGATTCTGCGCAGTTCGGCGAACTGGTAAATCCCACACCTGGCTGTCCCCCACCCACCCCAACCTGCCCCTCCCAAGAGTCCCCGTGTAGCCCATTTTGGATGCCAGGTAAGTACAGTACCTGTACAGAGACTCAGGGAGGGCAAAAAACGGGCCTCCGGAGGGCCTCTGGAGCCTGGGGGAGCCCGTTTTCTCCCTCCCAGAGGCTCAAGAAAGCCCTCCGGAGCCCGGTGAAGGTGAAAATTGTCCCCTCCGGCTGTGGTGCAAGACCCCGACTAGGCCACGCCCACCATGGCCACACCCATCCAGCAACCTGGCAGAGAACCGACTGCGGAAATATTTGAAGCCCACCCCTGCCTTCCCGGTATGCACGTTAAGGATGGACAAGATAATCTACGATGGGTTTCCTTCCAAACAAAGTGACATAATCTGTAAAAGAGGTTACTGCTCAGAGGTGTGTAGGATTCAACAGTGTCCGTTCCTTTCTAAGTGAAAGCGATGAACCGGTCAGCTACGTGCAAAATGGTGCGCTGAAGATAGTGACCGGGGGGTCTCGGAGGCTAAATTCTGCAAGAAACAGGATAGGAGAGGCATCTTCAAATCCTTGTGAATGACCATCCCAAAGAAGAGAAGGTTATGGGGCAGGGGTCGGCAACCTTTTGGACCTCTGGGACCACCAAACTCATCATTTTAAATCCCACGGACCAGAGACCCTGGGAAAATCCCCCAAAAAAGTCTGCAGGAAAATCCCGCTCCTCGTTTTTCTACCGATCGATCGTTCTTTATTTGGGATAATCACAGGACGCCATCTCCAGCTCTGTTCTCAGGGGGAGAGAGAGAGAGACAGACAGAGAGAGAGAGACACAGAGAGAGAGAGAGAGAGAAATCACCTACATTGGGTTTCCCCTCCTTCCAGTCACTAAGGACATACAAATTTACAAGAGTGAAAATTCTATAATATGAGCTTTTCCTCACAGACGGATTTCAGCATGCTTGGCCTGCCCTGTTCTCCTACATAAATATTTCTTCTTTCCCTCAGAAAGATGTCACTTTTAATCTCTCTCCCACCAGCCATTTCCGTCACGCAACGTTTTGTTTAAGTTTTAAACAACCGCATTAAGTTATTTTCCAACTCAGACAATCTGTTCAACACGAATTCATTCCTGTTGTTTCTCATCGCATCTCAGTTGGCACAATGGAATATTTACATTTCTAGCATCACCATTAAAACAAAACTCAGTTCTTTTTTGTTTTTTTAACCAGGGATGAAAGATTTGATGTTCTCTCTACTTCAGACCATGTGGCCATTTCATTATTTCACTTGCCTCTCCCTGGTTTCTCTTATTTCATTTCTGCAAATTGTTTCCAGATTTCTCTGGAAGAGGCAATGCCATATAGGGAATCTTTGATTTAGAGCCGTAATTGAGCCTGCAATTTCGGTCATAAGTCATGACAGTCATGAAGCAGATTGTTGTGTGACTTGTGCCCAATTTTACGACCTACTTCTGCAATCATTAAATAAACACGACATGAACCACAATGGGTTGTAATGGGAGCAAAACTCACTTAACAATGGCAGCAAAACTCACTTAACAAGAAATCTAGGGCTCGATTGTGGTCATAAGTCGAGGACCACCTGAAGTTGGGTTGCAATGAAGATGATGAGTTGTTCAAAATAAAAGTGAGAAGCGTATGTTGCGATCACAAGGATAGAAAATTGTGGAGATGTTCAATGATTTGTGCTAATTTAAACAAGATTTAGCTATTTTCCATTCTTTTCCTTTTACCTTGTGCCTGTAATTATTTTTTCTTTTTCTTTCTGGCTTACTACTTCAATCCCCTTACCTTCTCTCCCCTTTCTCCTTATTTGGTAAACTCAAATATTGCACTTACGTCTTTCTGTGCATCTGTTCATGTCATGCTAATTATTTTGGATTAGTTTTGATTAGCCAACGAAGGTGGAAAGCTTTTGGGTCACCATCTTGTTCCTCATTCCTTAATGTTTGGCATATCTTGGAAAAGTCCCGGTTTTGTACCAGTAAGGATTTTGTTCCAGTAAGAATGTTCTCTATACTACAGCTTTGGGCAACTAAATTCGGGTGGGTGGATGAATACATGGACACAGGGTCAACTCTCACATTTCTTGTTGCTTTTTTAAAAGGTTCTCTACTCTACTCTACTCTACTCTACTCTACTCTACTCTACTCTACTCTACTCTACTCTACTCTACTCTACTCCATTCCATTCCATTCCATCCCATCCCATCCCATTCAATTCCACTCCTCTCCTCTCCTCTACTGTATTCATCATAGGACTTAAGATAAGGGGACATTTGACTCAAAACATTTACAAAGCAGCACTTAAAAAGAAAAAGACGCATGTAACACACAGAGTAGATGTGAAACTTAACCAAACTCTGGGCGAGACGGAAGAGCACTGCTGAATGCTGATGTGGGTTTCACAGATTTTCTGCCTGCTTGGTCCTGATGCCCCAAAATGATTTATGAACATTTTTAAGAAGTCTGCCTGGCGCAATCCACTTGATGGAACAATTTTGCTGTGTCTTGTTTCTGCAATCACTGATCTCAACTAAATAATTATGTACTGGGGGGAAAAAAATAATAACAATCCTTAAGGTCCGGTGAAGCTTATTCTTGTAAGGAGATAAAATGAATCCTTTTGGATCAGATGAAAGGTTAGCCTCCTGGCCAATGCCACTGGGAAATCCATAAAAAATTGGTTAAGGACCAGTGTCGAAACGTCTATCTTTTTCCAACTGGTGGCCAATATAAACACTAAACTAGAAGATCTAATGTAGTTTGCTGCAGTAAAAAAAAAAAACACGTATTTTCCACCTTTTCCACTAGTCTTCCCTAATATAAGCGTGGCGTGGTGGCTCAGTGGTTAAGATATTCGAGGGCTTGTAGGAATTGGGTATGTCTAGTCTAATGAAAAGAAGGACTAGGGGTGACATGATAGTAGGGTTCCAATATTTGAGGGGCTGCCCCAAAGAAGAGGGAGTCAAGCTATTCTCCAAAGCATCTGAGGGAAGGACAGGAAGCAATGGATGGAAACTATGCAGTATGTTTAGTTCTTTAGATGGCTTCACATGACACATTCAACCAAACAAAGGTGATTTAGGGTGATTCTTTGAAAGCTGTGGTTTTTTTAAAAAATGGAACTTCCCAAGGAAATGTCACAGTAGATCCTCTCTGTGCATCTGCAATATAGGGTGAACCTGGGATCGAGTTTCAGCTGTCTGTTTTGCCTTCATTAATTCACCTGATTGACTTAACACTCCCACATATAAAACGGATCAGATGAAGTGTTGCAACTGTTTGAGATTCCTCTTGAGATTCAAAGCGATAGTTCTTCAGTTGCTTTGAGGACAAGTGCTAGCAGCCCGGATGGGCTAATCTGACTGCCAGAAGGACCAACTTTTTCCAGCCAAGGGGCATATACTTTTGTCCACATTAAAAAGTATTGGGCCTCGTCTTGTTAAAAAAAAAAGTTCAGCGTTTCTCCATGTTTGAGGATTTGTGTGAAGAACAAAAGGGATATGAATCCAGAAGCAGAAGAAATTTTTCCCATCTGGAGATTGCTGTGGAACATGGAAACCGGGCAATCATAGTAGGTTTCCCCCTTCCTCTGTGTTTCGTGTGCTATAAGATTGAGATGTTTTATAAGGTTCAAATATTCAAACTACTTAGAAACTGTAGCAGAAGGACTGGCAGAATCTAGGGGTGGAATTAAAAGAGGAATCAGCCTAGAATCTCTACATAGCCACAAATTAAGTAAGTCCAACTCCCTTTAATTCTGATGACCCTTATCTAACTCCAGGTATCTAACTCCAGGTATCTAACCCTTATCTAACTCCCTCCTCCTCCTCCTCCTCCTCCTCCTCCTCCTCCTCCTCCTCCTCCTCCTTCTTTCTCCTTCTTCTTCCTTCTTCTTCCTCCTCTTCCTCTTCCTCCCCCTGCATAAAATTTCCCATTGTGACTGCAAGCAAAATGAGCTGAAGGATTTTTCTGCAGTGTTTCTGTCACCATCAGTGAAAGAAACTGCAGTGTCTGGATTGAAAAAATGAAATGCTGGTGTGCCAAAAACGAGACAAAATTGCTTGGAATAAAATCCTTCACAACTAGCCACTGCAGGAAGACCTAGAGTTCTTTTTATGTCTTGGATGTGCCTCCTTGCTGTGGTTCCTTTTGCACTTCAGAGAACAGATTTTTTTTCTCAGTTATGCTGGTCAGTTTTTATTCCTTCAGACCACAAAAGCTGCAATGAGATTGTCTAGGAAATCAGTTTTTTTTTCCTCCTGGTATATCTCTGCAAGATCATTTGAATCTTGACTAGCTCAGCTCTCAAAAATCAACCTTTTCAATTTTGTTTTTCATTTTGGAGGGTTGTGAGATGGAGTCCTTTTTTACGCTATTAAATTCTCTCCCCTGTCAAAATTGGCCCTAATAAAAAAAAGCAAATTTGACCAGCTTGTTACTGGACTTCAGCAACAAAATTCCAAGGAGTGGGAGGCAGCAAATTAATTCCTGTGTGTAAACCTTGGTTAAAAAGCCATAGTTTTGTGTTCTGTAACACACAAGAGTCAAGTAAACCATATGATAGTGCAGTATATGGTGGCCGGATGCTGGTTTAGCAGCAAAATGAGCCAGATTCCTACATTCAGTAAAAATAATAAAGAGCAGGTGTAACAGGTTTGAACAGGAAGAACCATACCATGCTGCAGTTCATAAAAAATGAAAGTGAATTGGTCACAAAACAAAAACGAGCCAGCAATGGGGTACAGCAGCATAAGAAGGAGGCAGGAGAGGGTAGGAGGGAAATAGATGCGATTCCAGGCTGCATCAAGAGAAAAGTCAAAGACTTTTATTATTTTGTCAGTCCACACCTTGAATATCGCATTCACTTTGTACTTCTAAGACGACAAGGGGCAGGGAAAAAAATAACCCTTCGTGCTCTCTGAACTTGCTTGTGTTCTTGAAGATGCTTCATTACCCAAACTAGGTAACATCCTCCTCCTCCTCTTTTCTACAAAACCCCCACTCCCTTCCAAGCCCTGATGCTGTTACCTAGTTTGGGTAATGAAACATCTTCAAGAAAGCCAGCAAACTCAGAGAGCAGTAAGAACCCCTCATTTCAATCTGAGCTACAAACATTCTCCTTTATTGGATAGAATAACCCATGAGGAACCATTGGAGGAATGGTTGTAGGAGATATGAGGTTGAGCTTGAGGGCGGGGTCAAACACACCATCAGTTTGGAATCTCTATGCCCCATAAGAGATCCAAGTCTAGCCTTTCCTTGGAGTCTGTTGACTCTTATCTGGCGCCATTTTACCTTGACTGTTAGTAGAAGAGATTCTTGTGGTGATTCTTGTGGCATGAAATAAATTATACACTTATACATGCATAAGTGCACAATCGTGCCTACTGTCCCTGTCCTATTGTCCCCATTTACTTGTACTTATACCTATTATCTTGTAAGCGATTGACAAATCAAATAAATAAACTCGTAGTGTTTTTGAACTCTATCCTAACTCTAACTTTTGAGCTCTATCCAGGCTTCTGGTTTTTTGTTCCTGACACATGAGTTATGAGTAGGCTGGACTGGGGGGAAGAAAAATATCCACGGGAAGACATGATGCAGTAGCTGTCTTCAAGTATCTGAAAGGTTATCATTTAGAAGGCAAGGCAGAACGGTCTGGAGTTGTCCCAGAGCACTGGACCAAAAACCATCGGTTAGGTCTAAATTGCAAGGAGGTATTTGTTGGTTGCGGGGCAGGAAAGTACGTTCCTGATACCAAGAGCTGATCAACATTGGAAAATGCTGCCTGGCTGGTGGTTCTCGTTCACTGGACGTGTCTAAGAGAAGCTAAAAGACCATCAGTGGGATTGCCAACTGCTCTGAGATGGAAGAGATTGAATTAAATCAGAATTAAATCAAACTTGGCAAATTTAAGACCTGTGGAGTTCAACACCTAGTGTCAGGATTCCGGGAGCTACCCCCATTTAAATCATGAGTCTCAAGCCAAACTTCCAAAACTTAAAAAGGATTTATTGGGTGTACTGCCTGGGTGTATCGTAATTCATATTCTCCAGTGGGACACATCCATAGCCAAGAGTCATCAATCATGTTCTCCAGTTAGAATTTTGCATGGCAGAAACTTCGGTCACCTAGAAACTATCTTTGAAAACATTTATGGGATGCAGTTTCGCTTTCCAAGCTGCCACACTGCTCCCCCCTCCCTTTCTGTTGGCAACTCTAAAAAGACCAGAGAAATATTTTATGAGTCGACACCCAGAATACCTCAGCCAGCATTCTGGGAGTTGTAGTCCACAAGTCTTAAAGTTGCCAAGTTTGAAGTGAATTAGATCGTCTTCAAGATCTTCCCAACACTTCCATTCGATCTAAATCAAGGTTTGAGAAAATCCCCCAAATCCAAAAATTACAAGGGAGACTTAACAGGCCTGGAAAATCAATAGTTGGATTTCAGCAGCCGCTAATTTTATTATCCTGTTCCACTGATCTGTTTTCGTTCCTTCCCCCCCACCTCTCAAATTAGACTCTCAAAGTTAGACAGGATCAAAGACTGCTTTAATCACACCTTTGTTTCTTGCATTTAACTAATAATCATGACAAAGAGGCAGAGATTTCTTTGAGGTTCTGCGTTTCCTTTTCAATCCAGGGACGCCGTACAGGTTTTCAAATGATTAAATAATTCTGCTCTTTGGGTTGGGTTTCAAATGCGAGCGGTACTTGTGAGCGAACCTTCAAAATCAAGTTTCTGTCCTCCTTAGATAAATCTGTTAGGATTTTAGAAAAATACAAGCACTTCAGAGAATTTGTGTGACAGGAGACAATGGGTGGGGATTATGAGATGGCGGCACAGTTCTTGAGAAGGAAAGCTTGGAGTTCTTGAAAGGGTTTGAATGGCTGCGGGGTTTTAGATGCAGAGCTTAGCTGTGAAATTTAGGAAATCATAGACTCTTAGGGTCGGAAGGGACCTTGGAGGTCTTCTAGTCCAACCCCTGCCCAAGACAGGCGACCCTAAGACATTCCAGACAAATGGCTATCCAACCTCTTTTTAAAAACCTCCAGTGATAGAGGGCCCTCAACTTTTTGAAGGCAAGCCATTCCATGGATTAATTGTTCTCACGGTCAGGAAATTCCTACTTATTCTAGGTTGGATCTCTCCTTGATAAGTTTCCATCCATTATCTCTTGCCTTGCCTTCAGGTGCTTTAAGAATAGCTTGTCCCCCTCTTCTTGGTCCTTGGAGGACCAAGAAGAGGGGGACAAGCTGTTAGGGATACACCCTAGCAGAATCTGCACGGCAGTCAGGCAGGCAGGCAAAATATGTGAGATAAATGTTTTTGTAGCTTACACTCAGTAAAACAGATACACAGTGCTAGTTAAATAGTTTATTCCAGTAAGAGTTATAGCATAGTCAAACAGTCCATATATCATTCACTAATTCAGTCCGTCCGGGGATTATTCAGTTGTAAATTCCAGTGTCGAAAAAGAGGTCAGTAAACTTACAAATATCAGTCCAGTAATATATCTCCTCGCAGTAGAGATATGAAGAAGTCAAAAACTCCTCTCTTCCTTCAGCAACTCAGCAGTAGGGAAACACGCAGTTAACAAACCATCAATCCATCAAACCAGTAATCGCCAGGAATGTCAGCAATCGAGCAAGTTCTCTTGCTCCCACTTATGGCGGTTTCACACCGCACCCAAAATTACATGCTTTGTAGTTTAAAGTGACATACACCTAAACTTACAATCATAGTTTATATATATTATTTTACCCAAACTACGTTAGGTAACCTTGTTATTCCTAACACAAGCTCTTGGTCTTCCCCAAGGTGTTGGGAGTCCGCAGTCTGTCACTTTTTGTTGTATCCCGATTGTTGCATTTTGAATATGTAGGAGAAAGGAAGTCTCTTCAGGTCAAAAGAGAAAAACTTAACTTCCTTGTTCAAATAGTTTTACGGCAAGTGGGCTTTTGTTTTTTGTTTTATTCTTTTTGTTCCTAAAACAAAGGGGAAAATAATATCCTGTTCTGAGTTTTATCTCCTTCTGAAGTGCATTAGCTCTCCACACACAACGCTCAAGACCGGGATGACAGGTAACGAGAAAACGATGTCTAGCAGATGAATTAGGATAATGTAATAAGGGAGGACAAAAGATTTTACGTTTTTTTTTGTTTTTTTTTGTTTTGTCAAGAGGCCAAAACCTGGGTAAATACATCAGAGTCTCCTTTCAGGACATTGAAAGCAGCCTGCTTGCTTAAAGCTTTTTCTGAGATAAAGTGGATTTAAGCTTCCCAACGCAATACCCAGTAGCTGTCAGAGATGGCCCTCATTTCATTGAGATAAATGATGCAATATGCCTAATTACTCTTGCTGGATGGCACTATTCAAGATGCTGTAAGGCTTGGAAAAGGCAAGAGGAGTGGGGAAAAAAAAAGAAAGAAAGAAATGCCATTTTTCTCTCGAGAGCTCTTCGGTGCAAGACAGATGTGTCCTTTCAGTGGACTTGTTATTTTAAAATAGAGGGATAATTCAAATCTAATTGAATCATCCAGAGAATAAGAGAAAGGCAGTCCCAAGGGTTGAAGGAAAGCAGTTCTAGGGCAGATGTTTCAACGCAACCAAATCGATGACTAGAGTCACCTGTTCGTTGGGTTTGAACTGAATAGAGTGGGACTGCATATGACACACTGGTTTCACACTGGCATTCAGCTGGTTCTGACCAGTTCTGGAGAACTGGTAGCGGACATTTTGAGTAGTTTAGAGAACCGGCAAATCCCACCTCTGAGTGGCCCCACCCCCATCTATTCTCCGCCTCCCACTGAGTCTCAGCTGATTGGCTGGGTCTTCTTTGGTTGCCCTGCACAGGAGAACAGAGCTGGAAAGCAGGTTAGTGGGGTGGGGAGGGAATGGGGATTTTGCAGTAACCTTCCCCTGCCACGTCCACCAAGCCATGCCCAACTGGTAGTAAAAAAAATTTGAACCCCACAACTGGTTCAAGCTGAACATCCAGAGAATGGGACTACACACAACACACTGGCTTGTGTTGACACTGGCTTGTGGCTTTACTGCAAAGGCCTTCAAACTTGATAGCTTTAAGACTTGTGGACTTCAACTCCCAGAATTCCTCCTCCAGTCATGTTAGCTCAGGAGTTCTGGGAGTTGGAAGCCCACAAGTCTTTAAAGCTGTCAAGTTTGAAGGCCCTGGCTTTACTGGGTTAGCGGTGTGAAGACCTTTGGGGTGTAATGTACAATTCTTGAGAAGGAAGGCTTGACGTTCATTAAAGGGTTTGAACGGCTGCAGTATTGGGTTTCAGATGCAGAGCTTAGCTTTGAGATTCAGGCTTAAGAAATCATAGAATCTTAAGGTTGGAAGGGACCTTGGAGGTCGTCTAGTCCAACCCCTGCTCAAAGCAGGAGAATCTAAACTATTTCAGATGAATGTATGGTCCAGAGGTGGTTCTCAGCCAGTTCTGACAAGTTCTGGAGAACAAGTACGGAAATTTTGAGTAGTTCAGAGAACCGGCCAATCCCACCTCTGACTGGCCCCGCCAACCCCATCTATTCTCTCTGGTGTGGTCCAATCTTTTCTTAAAAACCTCCAGTTTTAAAAAAAAATATCAGAAAAAATGTAAAAGAAATGTTTAAAAAAATCAGAACAAGGAGGCCTGACTAACCCTTGTTGTTTTTTTTCCTTTTTAAAATAATTGGAATTATTTCCTTATTTCTTTCTTCGGCAACGAAAGTCCTCCCTGAAAATTACCCAGATCTTCTCATCAGTTTTCTGTTCCCTTTGGTTTTTGGAAAGCCCCGTGTTGCTTTGCAAAGGGAGTTATTTGCTCATTGCAAGACAGGGATTGATAAGTCTTTCAGAGAAGCAACATATATTCAGAGGGAACTCCATCCATCAAACTTCGCTTCTGCAGTCCTCCAGATGGCAAACTGAACGTATGAAATGGTTTTTTTTTTTTTTTTTAACATCCATTATGTGGTGGCATATTGTCAAATTCTGCAAAGGGCATCTGGAAGCGCCTTGATACTAGATATCTTCTACTGCATTAAACTTCAGAGGAGAGCTGGAGTACTGGCAGCTTGTGCGAATGCTCCTTATGTTTCCATTGCCCCAGTCTTCGAAATTGCAAGGTGCCTTTTCAAGACCTACAAGAGGGTTTCATTTCCCCCCCTCTTCCCCCCCCCTCCCATTTTTTTTCCTCCCCAAAAAAGGCTGTAATTTATATTGACCATCTGTTCAAAGTCACTGTCTGACAGATTCTCAGGGACTTGCAATATCGATGAGTCGTTTCTTTTCCTGAGACTTTATAGAGCTTTGCAAACTTCGTGTCTCATCCCCATTCCACCCCATCCCATCCTGTTGGGTGATGATGGCTAGAAAACTCAAGAGGTGGAAAGAGATGATGGGTGGGTGGGAGGAGGCTAAATGGATTCATGCCTTTCCTGGGAAGAGGAAGAAGAAGAGGAAGAGGAGAAGGAAAGGAGTGCTTGGTGCTCTCTGAGCTTGGTAGTTTTCTTGTAGACATTTCATGACCCAACTAGGGAACGTCATCGGTGCTAGAAGATAGTGGGCTATGAAAAGAGGAGGAGGAGGAGGCAGAAGAAGAGGAAGAGAAAGAAGAGGAAGAGGAAGAAGAGGAAGAGGAAGAAGAGGAAGAGGAGAAGGACAGGGGTGCTTAGTACTCTGTGAGCTTGGTGGTTTTCTTGCAGACATTTCATGACCCAACTAGGGAATGTCATCAGTGCTAGAAGGTAGTAGGCTATGCAAAGAGGAGGAGGAAGAGGAAGAAGAAGAAGAAGAGGAAGAGAAGGACAGGGGTGTTTGATGTTCTCTGATCTTGATGATTTTCTTGCAGATGTCTGTAAAGATTCTTAGTCATCCAGATCATGTCCAAAAGTGTTTTTTTCAGGGGGCAACTGGACTTTCTTGTTTTTTCTTTGAAGACGTTTTGCCTCAAGGTCACCCAGCTGGAAGAAGGATAGAACTGCATACCAAACTACATTTGAACTGACTGCTAGCGAAACATTTTGCCTGAGCTTGATTGGTTACACTGAGAGAAGCAATGAGAGGCAGGACAAGTAGAATTTAAGGATTGTGGCCAGTAGTGGGATACAAAGTTTTTAACAACCGGTTCTGTGGGCATGGCTTAGTTGGTGGGTGTGGCTTGGTGGTCATGTAACTGGTGGGTGGACATGGCTTGGTGGTCATGTTACTGGCTGGGCGTGGCCAACTCAACATCACTCACATCGAGGCACGCATCTCCTCACATGGCCTCTCATGACTATAGGGATCCTACAACAGTCGTAAGTGTGAAAAACGGTCATAAGTCACTTGTTTCAGTGCCATTGTAACTTTGAATGGTCCCTCCACACAAGCAAAGTACCAGCAAAGGAGGGGAAAAAAACTCCAGAGAAGTTCCTGAGACAGGAAGTCTAGTCCTGCCAAGAATGTAATAAGGGTCAACAGAGAGGCACTTTCTGTAAGCAACACCAGAATGTTTCCTTCCTGCCTTCCTTACAGGATTAGCCCAGTAATTTCTTCTAACAACCAGTTCTCCGAACTGCTTAGAATGTTAACAACCAGTTCTAGCGAATAGGTGTGAACTGGTAGAATCCCACCCCTGATTGTAGTGCACAATTCTCAGTTCTGGCTTTGCAATACTGCAATACATTTGCTCTCTAGTAAAACTATACCTTTCACAACAAATGGAGCCAAGGGTTGTTTCTATTTACAGGTTCCAGTTGTTGGCGGTCTGACACACAATAGCCACACCATTCTTGGGGTACCACTTCTGAGCCCTCCACAACCTCTAGGTATTCCCTAAACAACCCTCCCTCCCTCTCTTCTTCGGCTGAAGGCTTGTCCACGGGAGGAAGCACAATCTTCAGGAGTGCGTGTCACAGCAATGTCAACTTCCTTGCTGGTTCCAATGGTGATATGAGAGCGAAGTTGGTCGCCAAAACCAAAGTCAATTAAGCAGGCTGGAGTTCAGAAAACCACATTTCAGTAATACAAAACCAGCAAAGTCAAAGATCCAGGTCAGTCCCCCTGATCCAGAGCCAAGGGAACAAAGAGCCGAGATGATTGCAAAGCAAAATAACATCGTTGTAAGGAGTTTTGCAACCCAAAGGACAAGGCTACAGCCAGGAATGGGTACCGAGAGCCTTCAGAAATTCTCCTCTAACTGATGGCCAGACAAATTGGCTGGATAATTTTTCTAAACTTATCCTGGGGGGAGTTCTCCAACTATTTCTCAAGGGCATCATTCCACTTAGCAGTAGCAGGAACAACACTAAGGGAAGGGAAGGGAAAAATAAAGAAAGGAAGGGATGAGGAAGGGAAGGGAAGAGGAAAGGAAAGGAAGAGGAAAGGGAAGGGAAGGAAAGGAAAAGAGGAGGAAGGGAGGACGGGAGAGAGAGAGGAAGGAAATGGACAGGGAAGGAAGGAAGGAAGGAAGGAAGGAAGGAAGGAAGGAAGGAAGGAAGGAAGGAAGGAAGGAAGGAAGGAAGCTATGAAGAAGTTGAGTGACCTAGAACCAGTGCCTCTCTCTCAAATCCTGAGAAGACATCTGGGACTTGTCAAATAAACCTTCTGCAAGTTTAATGCCTTCTGGAAGTATAGGGATGACAAGTTCCAGCATTCCATTGGTTGGGTGAGTTGGGAATTATAGGATGTATAGTTCCAAAGTATCTTGGAGGACTTCAAGTTGGGACAATGTCTAAGCTGTGAGGCTTAAACTCTGAAACAAAACTTCTGCCTGTGGTTGCTTATCCAAGTAACAACCTCATTAGAAACACTACATTAAACTTGAGAAGAGCCTTGTATTATTTAGAACATCTTTAACGATCTGCTCACCTCTTTTTATTCTTTTCCCACCAAGCGTACAGTATATAATCACACCCCTCCTTTTAATCCTGCTTGCAGCATTCATCACTGAATATTTCCTGAATTAAATGGAGGGGAAACGAATAGGACCACTTAGGCTCTGTCTGATGAGGAAAATCTTTATCCACTGAGTAGCACCTGACAGAGAAATTTACAGTTCAGGGAGGTGAGTGTAAAAAGAAAGAAAGCCTTCCTTTCCTTCTTCGATTCTTGGTTCTGGGGCTCCAATTCTTCTTAATTTGGCTTAATTAAGAAAGCTTCACAGAAGCATGGGGTTAACTTAAGGTTCCTTTACATAATAAGCAAAGCCTCTTGGATCAGAATCTCTAAGAGAAGAGCAGGCAGAACAGAGGGGGTGGCAATAAACATGTCATTAGTTTAGCACCATTACATTGCCACAAATGTCTACGTCCAACCCCTCTTGATTGCAGTTGACCCTTATCTAACTCCGAGCAAGAGCTAACCTTTAGTTGAAAAGATTCCTGTGCGTAGACAGTTAAAGCAATAAATCAATTTAATTGGATCTAGTCTTTTTGTGCCTGACACAATGCAGCTTATCAAATGCAGTTTATAGTTTATTGCGATGGGTATACATGCAACTGTGATGGTTTGTTCAGCAAACGAAATCTTGGCTAAAACCAATTGTGGCTTTTTCGCATGGACAAAACAGGAATAACTCCATAAGAGAGCTTAAAAAAAGAAACCAGTTTACTTTTCTAAGATCGAATAACAGGATAATCTGCCATGCTTATTTGTGCTATTCTGGGATGGAAAGGGTTCTTTTCGGCTGACAAGGAATACCACTTCCTTGGTGCTAATCGACTCTTATCAGGCTGCTTGATAAGGGACAATTTTAATTCAACAACCTACCTATCCTCCCAGCACTGAGGTTCATTGGCCTCCTCTGTCACCTTGCGATTTGCGCCTTTCAGTGCTGCGGGGCTCAGAGAGGGCATGAAATTTTCATACGTTTACAGTTTCTGAGGGCCATGAATTATTGAGCATGTGCTCCAGGAGAGACCAAGAGAACACGGAGCGAAAGCCAGAGAACAGCCTTGGATGCTTAGCTCAGCATTCTTCACTCAATAGTTCTCCGATGACAGGAGGACAAGCCGTGGGAGATTTACCTTGGATTCTTTCCATAGGTGTTCAGTTGTAAAGCTAACACAGTATATAGAGAGGAAGTCCTTGAATTATCTAATGGGGCCTGCTCATTACGATCATCACTCATGACAGATTGTCAAACTGAACTGATTTTACAAGCTTTTTCTGAGTTGTTAAATGAAGCAATGGGTTTTTTTTGTGTGAGCATAATTTTGCCTATAGGGATCAGAGGTGGTGGTATTCAGCCAGTTCTGACCAGTTCTGGAGAAACGGTAGCAGAAATTTTGAGTAGTTTGGAGAACCAGCAAATCCCACCTCTGACTGGCCTGCCCCCATCTATTCTCCGCCTCTCGAGTCCCAGCTGATCGGCTGGGTCTTCTTTGGTTGCCCTGCATAGGAGAACGGAGCTGGAAAGCAGGTTAGTGGGGTGGGGAGGGTTTACAGTATCCTTCCCCTGCCTTGCCCGCCAAGCCATGCCCACCAAGTCATGCCATGTCCATCAAGCCACGTCCACAGAACTGGTAGTTTTGGACTGGACTAGAAAACCTTCAAGATGCCTTCCGGCTCTGTTATTCTGTTCTGTTCAACATTTTAACGCTACTTTACATTTAAAAAAACACACACACTGAAGTTCCATCATTATTGTAAGCAACTGAGGTGCGACTGACTTATTTCATCTATTGTTGGTTACAGAAACAATTACTGCTTTTTGAAAATTAAAAAAAAAAAATTAAGTGATATTTTCAAACAAGGGCATTCAGCTAGGTGAATGAAAGATTTTAAAAAAAACCCAGAAAGGATTCCATTATGGAATTAAAAACAGCTCATTCAGAAATCTCAAACTGCAAGAAGTTCAGTTGAGATGAATTTGGGAAGCAGATCAGATTTCCCCCCCCCAAAAAACATGAAAATTGAAAATTAATAGCACTTGAGTCATCATGACTCACAACTGAGATCTTTGTTTGCAGATATTATATTATGTTGTTTCAATCACTTTAGTTAAGAAACCAACCATTTACTTTCTCCTATTTCCACTAAGTCAGCTTAACACTGTTTAAATGAGTTTGCTATACCAGAAGCATACAAATGATCGAATTTTAGTTAAACAAACCCGAAGGCATTGTAAAATTCCGAGGAATAATTTCTTCTGTAAGATTTCAAACCTGCCTTAACTTTCATTTCCAGGTTTCGGTGATCAGATTGTTTTCGGGTGATTAAAATGGCTATTGTTCTTGTATGAAGCATGCATTATAGTCTGATTCAGGATAAAAGCTTTGAAAACCCCCAGAGGGTCGTTACATTAATTGATTATCTATTTATTGTGGATTAATAACCCGCAAAATCTTTTTGTTGTTGACATTCAGACTGTGGATCATCGAATAGTGACATATTAAAATATCATCTTAAGCCAACTTGAGTTTTGCAAAATCCTACGAGAGCTTCTTCCCCCTTAGGCTGTGTGTGTGAGCATGTGTTTATCTCTGTCTGTTTCATTCTCATACCTAAGAAGAGAGCAATCATCTTACTGATAGATATTGGCTTCATTCTGGTGGATTCCAAAAATTAATAACGTTCAGTTATTCTATTCAGTTCTCTAAAGGGATGTCCAAAGAAACTCTTAATGCTATTTGCTTTCTAATTTTAAAAGGACAAAACTCGAACAACAAGCTTTAAATAACAACAAGAGGTAAACCGCATTTAGATATCATTCAAAAAAGAGAAGTTTAAAAAGCCAGGAAGAAAACAAAAGGACTAGAATGCATATTTTTTCAGCAGCCACCACCCAAGATAAGCAGAGATTAACACAAGACAAACAATTGAGCAGAAAACAATATCCTAATCAAGGAAGTGTCAAGGAGAAAACGAGACTTCCATCAATACACTGGCAGGGCAAGCTATTCTATGTAAGAAGGGAGCAAACCCCACTCAATCAAGATAAAAAAGCTAAGAGAAAAAACAAAAAAAAAGGACCCGGACGCATCCTCTTCAGCAGACTATACTCAGAGAAGCAGAGATTAACATCAGACAAACACTCAAGCAAAAAAAAAACACCACAATATCCTAATCAAGGAACTACCAAAGATAAATATATATATATATAAACAGGGAGCAAATCTCACTTGACACAGATGGAAAGGTTTAAGGAGGCATTGAATCAAAATCGCATGAAGTAGTAGTACCACTTCATAAAGCTTTGGAAACCACATCACAAAAAAAGATGTTGAGACTTTGGAAAAAGTGCAAAGAAGATGATTAAGGGCGTGGAGATTAAAGCAGATAAAGAATGGTGGCAGGATTTGGGTTTTGGCTAGTCCAGAGAAAAGGAGTAGGGGTGAGATGATAGCAGTAGGACAAGAAACAATAATTGGAAACTAACCAAAGAGAGAAGCAACCTGGAATTAAAGAGAAACTTCATAACAGTGAGGACAATTAACCAGTGGAACAGCTTGCCACCAGAAATTGTGGGTGCTCCAACACTGGAAGTTTTTAAGAAAAGACTGGACAGCCACCTGTCTGAAGTGGTATAGGGTCCCCTGCTTGAGGGGGGTAGACTAGAAGACCTCCAAGGTCCCTTTCAGCTCTATTCTGATTGAAGTCAGGGAGATCATATATTTTTATTGCTGCCCCGTTCCTTGGGAAGACTAACGTATAAGAAGGCTGTCAAGGAATTACTTTGCGAAGCCTTTGATATGTAGGAGCTGCCGCCATTAATTATGGATTCCTGAACTGAATTTGTTTTCGTGGTGTTCTATATTTTTTAAGCATTATTTTATGTGTACTGTAAACTAGCAGCAGTTTTTGAGCTGAAATAAGCTGTATAGAAAAACTGAAAATAGATCGATAGACAGGTAAGCTTGGCAAGTGTTGATTTTGCCTTGTGTTGTCTGGTTCAATATCTTTTGCACACTCAGGGTATTGTGCAAAGATGGAAAATGGGTCACTTTAATAAATATGGAAAGTGTTTTGTGTACACATAGCTACTGATTTATAACAGAAGCCGTGTTTTTAGGAGACTTTTGACAACCGAAGTGTATCCAAAATGTAAAACGCCGACTGGTGAAAAATAATAATGACTACTGTTATTAGGATCTTAAAGGGATATGTGATAATGGTGCTCAAATATCCAAGGAGAGATCACAGAGCCACAGAGTAGTTAACGCATTAGGCTAAAAAACAGGAGACAGTGAGTTCTGATAAAAGACAATATTAGAAACTCAGGGTTGAACTGGGGAGACTTTGGTGCTCTCTGAGCTTGGTTGTTTTCTTGCAATCGTTTCATGACCCAACTAGGCAACATCATCAGTGCTGGAAGGGAGTGAGGTTTGCAGGGAGGGGGACTTCAGAGTCCCTTGGTGCTCTTTGAACTTGGTTGTTTTCTTATTGACGTTTCATGACCCAATTAGGTAACCTCATTAGTGCGAGAAGCAAACCCCACTCCCTTCTAGCACTGAAGATGTTGCCTAGTTAGAATAGAATAACAGAGTTGGAAGGGACCTTGGAGGTCTTCTAGTCCAACCCCCTGCCTAGGCAGGAAACCCTACACCACTTCAGACAAAGGGTTGTCCAATCTCTCCTTAAAAACTTGCAGTGTTGGAGCATCCACAACTTCTGGAGGGCAAGTTGTTCCATTGATTAATTGTTCTCACAGTCAGGAAATGTCTCCTTAGTTCAAAGTTGCTTCTCTCCTTGATTAGTTTCCACCCATTGCTTCTTGTCCTGCCTTCAGGTGCTTTGGAGAATAGCTTGACTCCCTCTTCTTTGTGCAGATATTGGAAGACTGCGATCATGTCTCTCCCCTGGTCCTTCCCTTTGTTAAGACTAGATATACTCAATTCCTAAAACCATTTTCATACAGTACGTTTTAGCCTCCAGTCCCCTGATCATCTTTGTCAATCTTCTCCGCACTCTTTTCTAGAGTCTCAACATCATTTTTACGTGGTAGTTGGGTCATGAAATGTCCGCAAGAAAATAACCAAGTTTAGAGAGCCCTAAGGACCCCATAGATGGTGAATTCTAGTCTCACCTTAACTATAAAAAGTGGTTGGGCCAGTCCCTCTCTCTCAGCACAACTCATCTCACGGGGATATTTTCATGAGGAAATTAGGAGGAAGAAGGAGTATTAGGTGATGTTCACTGCTTTGAGTTATCAAAACAAATAATAAAGGCAGGATAAAAAAAAAAGTCTAAAGTAAGAAATATCAAATGTTCACTTGTTGCTCTTCGAAGTAAGATGGTAAAAACTTGTTTGCTTGTTTTTTCTGTTGATGAACACATTAAATTGCTCAGCCTTATTTCTTAAGTTCGTTGGTTTTCTTCTCCATGCTCTTTCCCTTAAGTTACGCCTTTTGGCAAGCAATATTTTGCTAATCTAAATGCTCTTTATGTACTGTTTGTCCCGAAATGCATTTCTGATGAACCTTTTCTTAATGGATTTTGCTTCATTAAAAAAAAAAAAAAAATTGGAGAACCACCTTGCTAAATTTGGAGGAGTGTGAATTTTTGAAGGATACGTATGTTTTGACTCACAGGTTCACGTGAAAGTGAGAAAATGGGTAATTTTATATTTCTGATTTGTTTGCGAAAGAGAGAGAGAGAGTGAGAGAGAGAGAAAGAGAAAGCCCTTGGTTTAACTGTTGATTGAAGAACAAGAACCTTTACCATCTTTCATTATTGTTGCTTTTCCTATCAAAAATAGGAGCAAATTTATGGAACAGTTGGAAAACAACAGGAGGGGAGTTGTAGGAAGAAATAATGAAAGATTCACGAAAGGGCAAAAATAGCTGGAGTTCTCTTTTTTGGCTGATTTTATTTTTTAAAAGTAAGGGTTATTCCTCATTCATTCTCGTCCCCATTTATTGGAAAGAAGGAAATCCTTTGTTTAAACTAGTTGGGTGAATGTATAGATAGGCAAACATTTTTTTTTCCTTCTGGAAAGAGTTTGGAAAGTGATGAAATAAATGTTTGTGTTGTTGGGTTTCATGGAAATGGTACTCATACCTATCAGAAATCCCAAGAATTAATGGTACAGGGAGTTCTCATCTAGCAACCATTTGAAGTTATGACTACAAAGAAGAGGCAGTAAAATTATTTTCCGAGACAAGAAGCAACGGATAGAAACTAATCAAGGAGAGAAGCAACCTATAACCAAGGAGAAATTTCCTGACAATGGGAACAATTAACCCGGGGAACGACTTGTCTCCAGAAGTTTGTGGATGCTCCAACACTGGAGGTTTTCAAGGAGGGACTGGACAATCTCTTGTTTGAAGTAGCATGGTGTCTCCTGCTTGAGCAAGGGGTTGGACTAGAATAGTGGTCAGCAACCAGTGGACCGGGGACCACTGGTGGTCCGTGAGAAAATTTTGGTGGTTCGCAGAGAAATGTCACCCCCAAAGCAATTAATCCAGGCTGCGCGGGAACACAAGGCTGTGCCGCCCACATGGCCTGTGGGAACACAAGGCTTGCATCGCTTGTATTGCGAACAACATGAGGTAGTGAGGGGAGTGGGGAAAGGGCAGAGGAGGGGGGGACTTGCCACACTCGCCCCATGCAACTGGGCTGGCTACTGGGCTGCTTTTTCCACTTCTTTCTTCTTCTGCTTTTGGCTGCACACACAGAAAGTAGCCAAAGTCTTCCTTTCTCTCCCCCAAACTCTGCCAGAAATGAGTCTTTGGGACCCTGCAAGGCATCCTGCTCCAAGAGGCTGTGCCGGCAAAGACTCATTTCTGGCGGAGTTTGGGGGAGAGAAAGAAAGACTTCTGCTGCTTCTGCTGCTTTCCTTGCATGAAGCCAAAAGTCTCTCTCTGTCTCTCTCTCTCTCTCCCCCTGAGAATGGAGCTGGAGACGGTATCCTGCAATCCCAAATAAAGAATGATCGCTCGGTAGGAAAACGGGGTGGGAAATTTTCCTGCAGGCTTTTGGGGGGATTTTCCCAGGGTCTCTGCTGCTTTCTGCAGAGACCCTGGGAAAACATCAGCAAGCCACCGTCAGTCAAAATTCATATTAGTGATCCGCGGGATTTAAAATTATGAGTTTGGTGGTCCCTGAGGTCCAAAAGGTTGTCGACCCCTGGACTAGAAGACTTCCAAAGTCCCTTCCAGCTCTATGCTGATTGATTGAACCACCTGTAGTGCTGTTTTGTAAATAAGTTGTACGTAGTTACCTAGTAAATTCTGATAAATTTAGCCTATCTTTGGCAATCATTGCTACTATTGGATGGGTTCAGGCTTTAACCCCACAAGTTTAATTATTGGAACCTGTGTGAGTTTAGCCATGGGTATCATTCTGAATCACCTGGATTCAACATCAACATTATGATTATTGTTGTTATTGTTATTTTCAGGCTTGGCTTTCCCCCCCTTTCTCTTATTTTCTTTCTCTTACTATAAATAAGATTAGCTGAACAATGTTGCCATGGTGAGATTTGATAATATTTTTAAAGGTACTGATTACAGTTAAATAGCAGCACACCATCTTCGTGTAAATTGTGAATTTCAAGGATAGTAGGGAAGAGTAATGGAATAGGCCAGGAGAAGAATTGGAAATAACGTTGGTCACATTCATGGTTTGGTTTTATTCCCTTCACCATGTCCTTTTCTTGATCCAACCGGTCCATGAATGTGAAGAAAGGACCAAAGCTTATAATTTTTCATAAAACCAGGAAAAGGTGCTACCAGAGTCATTGGGAGGTACAGTAGGTAAGCTTTCTCCAATAGTTGCAACCCTCTAAATGAACATTGTGAGATCCATAGCTTTTGCCCAGGGCTCTCCAAACTTAGTAGCTTTTAGAGTTGTGTCTATGGAGGTTCTCAGTCATCCATATCATGGTTGTCCCAAAGGTGCTTTTTCAAGAGGCAACTGGACTGGTATTTCTTTGAAGACGTTTCACTTCTCACCCAAGAAGCTTCTTCAGCTCCGAGCTGAAGACGCTTCGCTTCTCACCCAAGAAGCTTCTTCAGCTCCGAGCTGAAGATGTTTCGCTTCTCACCCAAGAAGCTTCTTCAGCTCCAAGATGAAGACATTTTGCTTCTCATCCAAGACACTTCTTCAGCTCAGAGCTGAAGAACCTTCTTGGATGAGAAGCGAAACATCTTCAAAGAAAAACCAGAAAGCCCAGTTGCCTCTTGAAAAAGCACCTTTAAGACTTGTGGGACTTCAACTCCCAGAATTCCCCAGTCAGCATTTCCTATGCTGACTGGGGAATTCTGGGAGTTGAAGTCCATAAGTCTTAAAGTCACCAAGTTTGGAGAGCTCTGCTTTTGGCTAAGAAGAGGAGGGACTAAGCTCTGCTAATCAAAACATGGCTGCAATATACAAACAAAAAAACCAAGAGAAGTTGGCTCCGGCGGTAGACCATTTAGAAAGGACAATGGGATGTGCACACTTTGAATTTTACAAGGCTTGCATTTAATTTCTGAGCCTGCCCTTCTTTGTCATAATGGTGCTATTCAGGAGCTTGGTTTGGCATTCCCTCAACTGCTTTCTCATTGCACATTTTTTTGGAGGCCTGAGCAAATGGGTGCTTTGAACCATTGCTTCCCTACTTATCCACTACTCCCATTATATTTTGATACAGTCTAGATTGTGTGTGTATTTCTCCACTGGCCCATCGCACTGTAATTATCCCTTCGCCTACCATTAAGCTGAACAAGGTGTCGGTGTTATGAATTGCCACAAAATATATATATATATATATATTTAAAAAGCTATATTGGTATCAGAGGGGAAAGGTAATCAAAACCAAACCATGCAGAAAATAAAAGGTTATGACTTCAGCCTCTGCCTTGAGGTGTTTATCTGATTAACTGGCACAATTTGTTTATTAGCGTGGGCCTGTGATCATGTCTGATGAGTGTGAACTCCTTATAAATACAGGAATTCTTCAACTTGTGGCCGTAACTGAGCCCACAATTATGGTCGCAAGTCGTGCCAGTCATTAAGTGGGTTTTAGCATGTGACCGTGACCATTTTTTAAAACACCACATTTCCATTTTGGGAGCGTCATCAGTTGAGACTTTCAAGAAGAGATTGGACTGCCATTTGTCAGAAATGGGGTAGGGTCTCCCGCTTGGGCAGGGGGTTGGACTAGATGATCTACAAGGTCCCTTCCAACTCTGATTATCTGTTAATTTCTTAATCAGAAAAAAAGAATTAGGGGCGACATGATAGCAGTATTCCAGTATCTGAGGGGCTACCACAAAGAAGAGGGGCTTAAATTATTTTCCAAAGCACCAGAAGGCAGGACAAGAAACAATGAATGGAAACTAATCAAGGAGAGAAGCAACCAGGAATTGTGGAGATACTTCTAAGAGTGAGGACAATGGAACAGGTTGCCTTCAGACATTATGGGAGCTTCATCACTGGAAGTTTTTAAGAAGAGACTGGACAGTCATTTTGTCTGAAATGGTGTAGGGTCTGCTGCTCGAGCTGGGGGCTAGACTAGAAGACCTCCAAGGTCCCCTTCCAGCTCTATTCCAACAGTTGAGAAGATTCCTGTGCACAGGCTTTCAGCAATAAATTAGTTTCATTCATTCATATGGAACTGACACCCTTAGGCACACTGCCTTGAAGAAATTTCCAGGTAGGGAATGTGTTTTCTGTTTAACACCATTACTCTCAGATAAGGATATGAAAATAACTCTCAAGTCACCTAATTCTATGCCATCATTTGCATCATATGCTGTAGCATTACTTAGGATTGGAACATCTTATAATAGTATTTTATTTGGATTTATTTTGGTAACCGTGTTCTTAATTATTTTTAGACTCCATTATACTTACCGTTTTTCTCTTATCCACGTGTGTGTGTGTGTGTGTGTGTGTGTGTGTGTGTGTGTGTGTATCTATATCTATATCTATCTGTCTATCTATCTATCTATCTATCTATCTATCTATCTATCTATCTATCTAATATTTTCTTAAGTTTTCGCAGGTACTTACATGTATGGTATCCAGCTTTGTTCGGGTATTTTCCCACGTCATTGTAGTTGTGCTTTTAAAGTTGTAGCAACGTTTCGGCAGAATCTCATCTGTGAGGTTCAGAGTCTGTGAGTCAGACTTTCACAGTTGTTTCAGTTTTAAATTTGGGGCTAGCCGAACACAATACAGAAGCCTGATGATGGCAGATGAGATTCTGCCAAAACGTTGCTACAGCTTTAAAAGCACAACTACAATGACGTGGGAAAATACCTGAACAAAGCTGAATGCTAGATAGATAGATGATAGATAGATAGATAGATAGATAGATAGATAGATAGATAGATAGATAGAGTGAGTGGGGGAGAGGGATGTCATACTTTATTTAATATTTTGTTTGTATCTGGCCATAAGAGTGTCATAAATTTGAAATTTGAATTCCTCTGGGAACACAGGAGACGGCTATGTGGATTTTAGGTGAAGACATCTGAAAGGCACCGTGCTGGATTAAACAGATGAATAAACATGATTATGGCCAGAAGCCAGGAAAACGGACAAATGTAAAGAGGAATAAAAATACAGGCAAGGTTTATATGATTGGAACATGATCATTGGGAAGAGTTTCCTGTCAGAATCTCAAAGCTGAGTGGCAAAACTTACAGTTGATGTGGAAATATTGTTGATTAGTTGGAAAGCTACATATTCGTCATTGTCCTGGAATAGTTAATAGAAATTCAGATAAACGACCTACCTACCCTAGTAACAGTAACAGAGCTGGAAGGGACTTTGGAGGTCATCTAGTTCAACCCTCTGCTCTCTCATCCCCATATTGGAGATGGGATCAAGAAGAGACTAAGGTTGGAAAAAGTGCATTTGTGGGACTGGATCAGTGGTGGGATTCATTTTTTTTTTTTACTACTGGTTCTGTGGGAGCAGCTTGGAGGTGTGGTATGGCTTGGTGGGCGTGGCTTGGTGGGCGGGGCAGGGGAGGATATACTGCAAAATCCCCATTCCCTCCCCACCCCACTAACCTGTTTTCCAGCTCCTTTCCCCTATGCAGGGTAACCAAAGAAGACCCAGATGATCAACTGGGACTTGATGGGAGGCAGAGAAGAGATGGGGTTGGCGGGGCCAGTCAGAGGTGGGATTTGCTGGTTCTCCAAACTACTCAAAATTTCTGCTACCGGTTCTCCAGAACTGGTCAGAACTGGCTTAATGCCACCTCTGCACCTCCTACAGTAACACTTCTTTCGTTCAATATCTTGTTTGTATTTGGCTTCAGGGGTCTAATAAATACATTTGAATTTGATCTTCCCAACTGGAAAAAAGAAAGAAAAAAGAAAACGGGATATTCCTTCACTCCAGTGCTGTCTTCTTATTAATCACCTGGGCAAAGTTTTGAAAGATTGCGCCACTCAGCCAAGGTTGCAGGGCATCCTCTATCCAAGCTGTGTGGCCTTTTAGAAGACCTTCTCCAGAACTTCCAATAGATGGAAGAGATTTATTTTTATTTATTTATTTATTTAATTTGTCAATCACAACATAATAGGTATAAGCATAAACATGAGTAAGAATACAGAAAATAGGTACGAATAAATGGGGACAGTAGGACCGGGATGGTAAGCACGATTGTGCGCTTATGCACGCCCCTTACAGACCTCCCAGGAATGGGGTGAAGTCAGTAGTAGATAGTTTAAGGTTAAAGGTATGGGGGTTAGAGGATATAACAACAGAGTCAGGTAGTGCATTCCAGGCATTGACCACTCTGTTGCTGAAGTCGTCCTTTCTGCAGATCTTAACAGATAATTAGAGTTGGAAGGGACCTTATAGATCATCTAGTCCAACCCCCAGCCCAAGCGAGAGACCCTAAACCACTTCTGACAGATGGCAGTCCAGTCTCTTCTTGAAAGTCTCAAGTGATGAAGCTCCCACAACTTCCGAAGGAAACTTCTGTTCCGTTGGTTGATTGCCCTCACTGTCAGAAAAAAATGTCTCCTTATTTCCACGTTGAATCTCTCCTTGATCATTTTCCATCCATTATTCCTTGTTTGGCCTTTGGGTGCCTTGGAAAATAGCTTGACCCCTTCCTCATCTCTGTGGCAGCCCCTCAAATATTGGAAGATGCTCTCCTGTCCCCCCTGGTCCTTCTCTTCCCTAGACTAGCCAGGCCCAGTTCCCGCAACCGTTCATTGCGTGTTTTAGTCTCCAGTCCCCTAATCACCCCAGTTGCTCTTCTCTGTACTTTTTCTACTTTTTCTGCAATCAAGTTTGGAGCGTTTTACCTTGAGTTTGTATCTGTTGTGTTGCTCTTGCATTGTTGCGGTTGAAGCTGAAGTAGTCATTGACTGGTAGGACATTGTAGCAGATAATGTTGCGTACTACGTTTAGGTCCAACCGTAGGCGGTGTAGTTCAAGGTTTTCCAAACCCAAAATTCCAAGCCAGGTGATGTAAGGGACGGAGCTTCAAGCTCACCCCCGCAAGGATGTTTATTGCTCTCTAAAATCTCTCTTCAAGGCACAGCTAACCTAACTAGCGTTTCCCCACTCTCCATTTCTTTCAAAAGTGTGAGTGTGTGGTGTGTGCGCGTGTCCGAGTCTTCCTGCTTGTGTACAACCTGAAAGCGTTTCTTTTTCCCATTTTCCAAACTCATTGCATCGCTGCGAAGTTCTCATAGATACTGTATGTAACCGGTTACCTAGGAAACAGCCATCAAAGAGGATGGGACCGGCTGCCTTCCTTTTGAAACTGGGAAAGGAGGACCGCGACAGATGTGCTCAGGTGATGCAGGAAATAGAGGGGGGTTTGAAGCAGGGAGAGGGGGGATGCAGAGCAGGATAGCCATTAGGTTTCATGGAAGTTTCGGGAGAAATTAAATGGAAGCGTCTTTCTTTTGAGTCTGGCCAGCTTCCTTCTGTCGGTGGGCTAAAGCAGCCACCCAATCCACAAACTCCACTCCAGCCTTTTTTTTTTCCTGCCACTCCACAAGGCCACCCATGCAGGTGATTGTGTGTGCGTGTGTATGTGCCACTTTCTAGAATGACTGGAAATTAGGACAAGTGTCTCTATCTCCGCATACCGCAATGGGGACGGAGGAGATGAAACTAGCTTTTTTTCTTTTTTTTTTTCCTGCTGGGAGTTTTTTCTCTTTCCCACCTGGTAGCTCCTGGACAACCTTCTTGCAGGATTGTCCCATTTTCCTGGTTCCGTTCGGTGATGCTTTCTTCAAAACCTCACATCCCTTGGCATCAGGTATGAGCCAAGCACGGAACTGAGATATTAAACTTAGCCAAAGGGGGAAATGTGACTCCTTCCTCCATACCTGGAGAGACAGTTTGGTCAAGTGGTTAAGGCATTAAGACACCAGGCTAGGAAATGGGAGACGGTGAGTTCAAATCCCATCAAGTCCCGCCTTAGCCGTGAAAACCAGTTGGGTGACTTTGGGCCAATCACCAGAAGGAGACTGGGAGGTTTAATCCCGCCTTAGCCATGAAAACCAGTTGGGTGACTTTGGGCCAATCACCAGGAGACTGGGAGTTCTAGTCCCACCTTAGCCATGAAAACCAGTTGGGTGACTTTGGGCCAATCACCAGGAGATGGTGAGTTGTAGTCCCACCTTAGCCATGAAAACCAGTTGGGTGACTTTGGGCCAATCACCAGAAGGAGACTGGGAGTTCTAGTCCTGCCTTAGCCGTGAAAACCAGTTGGGTGACTTTGGGCCAATCACCAGAAGGAGACTGGGAGTTCTAGTCCCGTCTTAGCTGTGAAAACCAGTTGGGTGACTTTGGGCCAATCACCAGAAGGAGACTGGGAGTTCTAGTCCCGCCTTAGCTATGAAAGCCAGCTGTGCAACCTTAGGCCTCACTGTCTCAGCCCCATTCATCACACAGGGTTGTTGCTGAGGGAAAATAGGAGGAGGAATGTGTGTTAGATGTGTTTGTCACCTTAAATCATTTGTAAAAGAATAAAGGTGGGATACAAATAAATAAATAAATAAAATATTTTGGGGTGGTAGATTAGTTGGGAGGAAACAGTGAGATTCTGAAAGTCTGACCAACCAAGTTTAAAACATTATTATTTTCAGTCGCCCACAAATGAGTTTCAAGGACTGGCAGCAGAGGTGGTATTCAGCAGGTTCTGACCCGTTCTGGAGAACCAGTAGCGGAACTTTTGAGTAGTTCAGAGAACCAGCCAATACCACCTCTGACTGGCCCTGCCTTCCAAGTCCCAACTGATCGACTGGGTCTTCTTTTGTTGCCCTGCACAGGAGAACAGAGCTGGAAAGCAGGTCAGTGGGGTGGGGAGGGAATGGGGGCCATGCCACACCCACCAAGCCACACCCTCAGAACCAGTAGTAAATATTTTTGAATCCCACCACTGACTGGCAGGAAATATGGCATGAAGACTACTGTTGAAGAGACCAAGATCTCAATTGGGCTGGCACTGGGCTTTTTTCAGTGCCATTGTAACTTTGAATGGTCCCTCCACACAAGCAAAGTACCAGCAAAGGAGGGGAAAAAACTCCAGAGAAGCTCCTGAGACAGGAAGCCTAGTCCTGCCAAGAATGTAACAAGGGTTAGCGGAGAGGCAGCTTCTGTAAGCAACACCAGAATGTTTCCTTCCTGCCTTCCTTACGGGATTAGCCCAGTAATTTCTTCTAACAGCCGGTTCTCCGAACTGCTTAGAATGTTAACAACCGGTTCTAGCGAAGAGGTGTGAAACTGTAGAATCCCACCCCTGGTGGAAGGGCTTGCCTTCCAAAATTATGGGACCTCCATCACGGGAGGTTTTGGAGAAGAGCCTGGAGAGCCACTTGTCTGAAATGGTATAGAGCTTTGTTGGGGAACCTATGCCGTGAGTGCCGGAAGTGGCACGCAGAGCCATTTCCTCCGGCATGGGAGAAGTTGCCCAGAAGAGCCTCACTGCGCATGCCCACTGCCGCCCAACAGCTGATTGTCGGGTATCTGGTGCGCATGCGCAGGGGACGGAGGAGGGGTGCATGGAACTCACGCACACATGTGCAAAGATGCACGGCACACAAGAGGGAAATTGCATATACGCATGCGCAGACACGCAGGGCATGAGGAGGGAGTCTTGCCTGCATGCACAGATGCTGGGCACAAGAGGGGGGATCGTGCACGCATGAGCGAGGGGCGCGGGGGACCAGCACATACTGCCTTCTGGGTGCATGCAATTATCGGTACAGTAGCCGAAAAAGGTGAGCCACCACTGGTATAGTCTCCAGCCTGAGCAAGGGGCTGGACTAGAAGACCTTCAAGGTCCCTTCCCTTACTCTGTTATTTAACTAAAAATCAAAGTTGCTTTGCTTGCCTGTTTACTTGGAAGAATTTAGATCCTGTTCTCCAGCAAGAGAAGCTCTCAAAAAGTGGCCTCAACATTAACAGTATTAAATAAAAGAAACAAACAAGATATTTCCTGCCTGCAAGCTTACGATCGAAAAAGCGATGACACAGAAAAGAAAACAGATGGGGATGGGAACTCTTTGCGAGATTGTCATCCGAGTTTAATTACAGCTGAATCTCACTTAGCTGAGCATCTTTGGGTAGAGCATGCTCGATTTTACTTGAACTCAGGGGTTTAGAAGCATTCATCGTTGAATCTGACGGACCTTATTCCCAGATTAATATGTGTAGCATTATTACTCGGTTGATTGGCTCGAAATACACACGGAAGAAAAAAAAAATTATACAGTGTGATAACTTGGCAGAATATAAATAAATAGGCAATCAGGATATGCCATATACAGAGAACACCGCTATTCTATTCTATTCTATTCTATTCTAGAATAGGAATAGGAATAGGAATAGGAATAGGAATAGGAATAGGAATAGGAATAGGAATAGGAATAGGAATAGGAATAAGAATAGAATAGAATAGAATAGAATAGAATAGAATAGAATAGGAATAAGAATAGAATAGGATAGGATAGGATAGAATAGAATAGAATAGAATAGAATAGAATAGAATAGAATAGAATAGGAATAAGAATAGAATAGAAATAAGAATAGAATAGAATAGAATAGAATAGAATTCTTTATTGGGCCAAGTGTGATTGGACAGACAAGGAATTTGTCTTGGTGCAAATGCTCTCAGTGTACATAAAAGATAAGATACATTCATCAAGAGTCAAGAATCATCAGGTACAACAGTTAATAATAGTCATAGGGTACAATAAGAGTAGATTAGGGTAGAATAGAATAGAATAGAATAGAATAGAATAGAATAGAATAGAATAGAATAGAATAGAATTCTTTATTGGCCAAGTGTGATTGGACACACAAGGAATTTGTCTTGGTGCAAATGCTCTCAGTGTACAAAAAAGAAAAGATACCTCCATCAAGTCAAGAATCATCAGGTACAACACTTAATGATAGTCATAAGGTACAATAAGCAATCAAATCATATTAGGAAATAGTCAATATAAATCCTAAGGATACAAGTGACAAAGTTACAGTCATACAATCACAAGTGGGAGGGGATGGGTGATAAGGAGTGATGGGAGGATTAATAGTAATAGTAGAGTATTGTGTTCATACTAAAATGTATGACTTTGTCACTAAAAATACAGGTAGTTCTCGACTTAAAACCCCAACTGAGTCCAAAATTTCTGTTGCTAAGCAAGACAGTTGTTGAGTGACTTTTGCCCCATTTTACAACCTCCTTTGTCACATTTGTTACGTGAATCACTGCAGTTGTTAAGTTAGGAGCACGGCTGTGAATTGAATCCAGCTTCACCATTGACTTTCCCTGCAGAAGGTCACGATCACGTGACCTTTGGACAGTGAAACTGTCACAAGTACATGACAGTTGCCAAGCCTCTAAATTTTTTGGATGACGTGACCAATGGGGAGACTGCAACCATCGTAAGTGTGAAAGACCGTCATAAGTCACTTTTTTTCAGCGGTGTTTGAATGGTCACTAAATGAAGCATTGTAAGTCGAGGACTACCTGGTATAGAGCAGTGGTCACCAACCCGTGGGCTGGGAACCACTGGTGGTCCGTGAGAAAATTTTGGTGGTTCACAGAGAAATGTCACCCTTGAAAGCAATTAATCCAGGCTGTGTGGGAACACAAGGCTTGCGTTGCTTGCATTGTGAACAACACAAGGTAGTGAGGGGAGGACGGAAAGGGCGGAGGGGGGGAACTTGCCACACTCGCCCCACGTGCTTCGCCTGGCCACCGGCTGCTTCTTTCTGCTTCTTTCTTCTGCTTTTAGCTGCATGCAAGCAAAAGTCTTTCTTTCTGTCCCCCAAACTCCACCAGAAATGAGTCTTGGGGACCCTGCAAGGCCTCCTACTCCAAGAGGCTGCGCTGGCAAAGACTCATTTGTGGCGGAGTTTGGGGGAGAGAAAGAAAGACTTCTGCTGCTTCTGCTGCTTTCCTTGCACAAAGCCAAAAGTCTCTCTCTCTCTCTCTCTCTCCCCCTGAGAATGGAGCTGGAGATGGTATCTTGTGATCCCAAATAAAAAACGATCAATCGGTAGGAAAATGGCATGGGGGATTTTCCTGCAGACTTTTTTGGGGGATTTTCCCAGGGTCTCTGGTCTGCGGGATTTAAAAATATGAG